>NW_024571981.1:2933549-4400324 GCF_018153835.1 Drosophila eugracilis | reverse complement strand
GAAAAGAGTTTTAAGTTGAGGTTTGCCCGGTTTTATTATGATTTCTTTTTACTTTAGTTTTGTGGTTGCTGCTGCCGCTGTCAGCTGGCAATCAACAACGAAGTCAGCGAGGCAGCAACAAGGTAAACATCAGAGACGTCCCACAAGGGGGTTGGGGTTTAAGAAAGGTGGATACCAAGGGGGGGGAGGAGTGCATGTGGGTGGATGACACAGCCCTAGGTTAATGTCAGAGATCCGCCGAAATAAAACGAAAAAGAAATAAGCCAGGCCAAAGGAAAATATTTTAAAGTTGCATTGTTCGCGAAAAGAAGAGGAAATTAAAAAGCCACGAATGAGTAACGGAAAGATTTCCACATGGCAAAGTTGAACAGATATGTGGCAGGCAGGGAAAGAGAGAGAGAGGTGCATGCAACAAGCGGAAAATAATTATAAATTTTAAGTGCCACAGTGCACAGTGGAGGGATAGATAGAGATACATAGATTCAGGGTATCTTACGGATTGCTTGGTTTTTTCTTCTCTTTCGGTTTTTTTTTGGGATAATTTACAAAACCCGCGGTACGGATACGTGTAGGTAGATGGTGGATGGCGATAAACATCGCACATATCTGACTTAGAATTTCATACGTGAGTGAGTGTGTCGCCCTCTCTCTTTCTGTTTGTACACTCAAAGAAATGTTTTCCATTTTGGTGAAAGAGAAAAAGGGCCTAAAAGAAGAGCTAGTTAAATTCCTTTCCCATTAATAAACTTTCAAATGGATTTGAAATATATTTCTCTCAGTGCACCCGTGCACTTCCCTTCGCTGTTTCTGAATGCAGCTCATTTTCATGGCGCTGACTGTGGGAGTAGGTTGCTCCGGTCTCCGTTTTCGGCCAGGTTTGCAGGCACCTCCAGCCCGTGAAAGAGATAGCAACTTGGTAGAAAAAAAGAGATGGATGTACGGACAGAAACGTAGACGTAGACGGAGACTTTGTCGTTGCGGCTGACGACCATCGCAATTAACAACTTCAACGTTCGTTGCATTTGCTGGGAGTCAAGTCCAAAGCGTTCGCCAGTGACTGCTCAACTGTGAGATGAGAGGCGGAGAACCAAGGAGTCGGTGAATCGAAGGGGGGGCGGGGTAATGAGAAGGCAGGAAGAAGAGGAAGAGTGAGAAGAGGCGGGCAGACAAATTGCACTCGCCGAGCACCACAAAACTGAGACAAAGACATAAGAGACTTCTAATGTGTGTGAGCGGCTAAAAACGACGGGGCCGAGGAGCGGGAGGAGGGATGAAAAACCAAAGCCACAGTCCGTGAAAAATATGCAAGAAAAAGTCCAAAGCAACCGAAATGAAATGGCCAAAGTAAGTATATTTTTATAATGGGAAAGGCAGAGAAGCGGGAGTTGGGCATAAATTTCCAGCGAATCTTAGATGGCAGAGGGTTCTCCTCCATAAAACAAAAGGCCCCCAGATTTCCGGCTTCATGGGAATGCAACTAAAAAAAGGTGGCAACAAAGCTGGCCAAAAAATGATGCACCAAAAAAGTTGCAATCTCAAAAGTAGCCTTGAATGGAAGTAAACAGAATTTGTTTACAAAATATATTAAAGATTAAAAATTAAGTTTATTTTATGAATAATAATTGGTTTTTCCTTTTAAAAATTTCATTGTTTTTCAATTTTTTTTGTTTTTTCAAATTATTGATAACAAAAAATTGACTCAGTTTTAAGGAATCAAAAAGTAGTCAACAAGAAACATTAAATTTTAACATTAAAAACGTAATTTATGTGCAAGACTTTCTATTTAAAGACTAATATTAATTGTACATTTTTAACCCATTTTCTTAACCCTCTAACTTTACTCTCTGTGTAGCAAAATGGCAGCCCAAAACAACTGCTATTTGGGCAGCTTAATTAGCCGCTATCCACAGCGGATAATTAAGGGGGGGTGGTGGGCTAAAGGTGCCGGATGGAATTTAAACATGCCCAAGCAAACCTTTATTAGCCCGAAAGTATGCAATGGGAAAAAACGTGCGAGAAACTATGCAATGGGGACCAAACGCAGGGAAATAGAATAGTAAAATGTGAACAAAAAAAAGTGATGAGAAGAGGAAAATCGTACACAACGGAATGTTGAGTGTGGAAAACTTCAGGGGAAAACATACACAGGAATGGGATTTTCCTGACGGCACGTGGCCAAACGTCACAGTTTGACAGCCATTGCATAGCCTGAAAACCAAATTCAATTTTCCCCAACTTGAGCAAACATAATTTTCCTGCACAGTCTAAGAGTCAACCCAGTTTTGCCTCAAGAAGCTAGACGAGACTTTCTGCCAGACTGCCCTTTTTTAGCTTTTTCCCCCTTTTTTTATTTTTTTTAACTTTTACCCAAGGAAAGCCTGCATAAAAGGCACTCGAATGCGGATAAGAAGGCTGGCTGCATCTTGAGAAAATATGGCATAGGCTTTCAAGGAGAAGAAAGAGGGATGCGGGTTGCACTTTGCTGCACTGCAAAAACCCCTCGTGGGTAAGGGATGAAGAAGGCGGCGGTATACCGTCTGCTTTTTGCCTTTTGATATAGAAAAGTTTGCCTCCGAAATTGTTGCGAAAACTAAATTAAAATCTGAAAAGGCTTTGGAACTTGCATGCCAGGCAAACGGATGGGTTCAGAGCAAGAAAAAAGATTGAGAAAAGGCCAAACGGGAAGCCATACAATTCCTGAGGAAGGCCAAGTGGATTATGCTCTAGAAATTCGACAACAAATTAAACAGCAACTAGCTAGTAGAAGAGTTTCAAAATTGGGTTATGAAGAAGCAGCCTATGACCAGGCTATGATGCAAACTTTTTGTTTTGATGTATGGAACTTGAAGAGAGAAATTTAGCCTTTGATTAAAAATAAATAAAAGGAATTTTTGTTAGATTTTAATTTTAAAGTTTGTCACTAAAAAATATTTCACTCAGTTAAGCTTAAAAAGAGAATTAAGTTAAATTAATTTTAAATATTTTTTAACATTTTTTTTAAGATTTGATTTTTTGTTTTTTTCTAACTTTTTATTATTTTTAATAAAACTGTTACCCTATTTTCCAAATTCAGTACTAAAAGAGTGTTAGTTCCTAGAACAAACACAACAGAGCGCCAGCACAAAGCCAGTTATACATAAAATCCGCTAGATGGCGCTAGTATGAAACACCCTCTAGCATTTGACAAGCAAACACTTAAAATGTTAGTTTGAAATACAACCGCTGCACTTACTTTTGGCGCCACTGCCATACTAAACAGTTTTTGTTAGAAAAAATCAAAATAACAATTTAGTTAACTCTTTTTAAACGAAAATGATTAACAAATACATTTACCAATAACTGTACTTGTCTTATTCAGGAAAACCCATTTCCATTAACACAAAAAAAACACCTTAAAAGCGTCTCCCTTTCACCCGTCATGAGGCCCTTCAGGACAAACTCAATACACCTTAACGATCTATTCTTCACAGACTTGGCTAATAAATTTTGCAATAAACTGAAGGAGCCACACCTGACAGCTGCCAAAAACTTCAAAGACCGCAGCTGAATCGTAAAAATTGACATCAAAACGACCAAAAACCCAACCAACCACTTAATCCCTGGCAGCACACACCCGCACCCAGACATATTAACCCATGACAGCCCTGCACAATTTGCCTATTAAACTGGGAGACGGAACGGAACCCCGAAAAAAGACCACAACAAAGCGCAGATTATGTCAAATTATAGAGAAGTTTTTGGTAGGAAAGGTAGAGGAGTGTTTTTTTTTTTTTGGCAAGGGGAGGGGTTTTTCTTTTGAGGGGGGTGGGGGGGTGACTCCCCTCATATGTGGCATTGCTATTCGTTGGTGGCTCTTTGTCCAGATCTAGGCTCTGCCCATTCCCCATTACCCATTCATTGTCCCATTGGTTATTTTTATGGCTTGCCAGCAGTAAAATGAAATTTTTACTACTTCGGGAGAGTTTGGGAGGGAAAGTGGAAGGGGGGTAATATTGCAACTGCAAGTTGGAATTTTATGGGTCAGTCCATCACACACACACTGTTAGATTAGTGGAGCATATGCCCGGGGACAAGGCGAATCCAAATGGGCCGATGACCCGACCCCGCGTTGGACAATTGCCAGCCCATTGCCGTAGGTCAGGAGGTGGTTTATCTTGATACCGCAAGGGTCTAGGGGGGTATATCTAGTCGGGGGGGTACTCTGTAAAGGTTGGCAACTCACAGGAACTAACTTTCTGTACTTTGTTCTTCATCCAATTGGCAGTTACTTAAGCCAACTTCATTTCCTGAACTCAAAGTAACCTCAAGTTAGGTAACCCCTTTTAGGTAACCTCCCATCTATAGAGGTTCCGCATTGCTGACTTTCTTTTCTTTTCTTAACTTTACCCACCTGAGAGAAGTAAGCGGGCAGGACGCAGCGCTGGTCGTCGAGTCGCGAGCACTGCACACGCTCGAGCAGCTCGAAGAGATCCTGGGTGGCTGTGGCACCGCGCAGGCGTTCCGGACTGTGGGTGACGCTGCCGCTGCCACTTCCTCCGCCCGGCGGTTGCTGCTTCTGTGTGTTGGCCATGAAGGCATGCTGACGTCTAAAAAGAAAAAAAAAGAAAAGACAGGAAGCGGGTTAATAACACATAACAAATGCGGCACGCAAAGAAACAATCACTGGCTGAGAGCTAAGAGCACAGCTGAGCTTCAGATTCGCGAACATGCAATCTCTTCATGGTTCGCGGAGACAGCGGAGTGGCCAAAAGGAGACCTCCTTCGTTCGACTCACTGAGCAAGACGCTCAAGTGTCGGCCGCAGGGGTTAACTGTGCCAAGGGTTAAGCATTCGGTTTTTTTGGTCTGCCCGCCAATTTATGGGAACAGAAAAACGATCAGAAGGGCCACTAGAAAGCTCAAGACTTCCTGACTTGGAGAGCCCATTCGAGGCATTCTTAGAGAGCGATTGAAGGTTTTGAAAGGGAAAACGTTTAGGGAAGGTTCAGGGAACTATAAATACCTTTTTTCCAACTAATTTATAGGGTATGTGATGAGGTTTCTTGACTCTTGACTTACTAACAAATCTCTAAAGTTCCTTCCTTATAATCCCGAACAACTTTCACTAAATAGTACATCTTTCACTTCATTTTCCTTGCCATTTCCCACTTCTTGCCCACTTTTTTACTTTCTTAGTAATGCTCTGCTAAAAGTCAAGGACTTTCCACACACATCCTGAAGCCTTTTCTTTGGCATTCTTCGAACATTTTCGAGCTGCTCTCACGCACTCGCCGAGAAGAATTATGAGTGGCCACTTCAGCGCACATTTCTCTGTTCACTCGGCGAGTTTATATTTTTCTCCAGTTTATTGTCACTAGAGAATATGTTTTTTTTTTTGTTAGCTGCTTGCCTTGTTTTTTTGACTTTTTTGTGAGAAGTTTATGTTGACATACAAACGACGAACGCCTCGAAATGAACACACAGAGGGAGAACTTAAAAGAGGATGTTTACTCTGATGTTGAGCAATGTCCTTTGACGCTGCTATTGCAGCTGCTCCTCTGCTCCACATTTTCCAAAATAGCAGAGCAGAGACTCACTCTCATCTCTTATTTTAGTTTATTTTTGTTACTGAGTGGAGAAGTTCTCGCTGCCTGTCACTCGTAAATTAACACCTACCCATTCCCTTTGCCTCTACGAATGGAGCTCGCATATGAAATGATGACAGTTATGGGAAAAGGATATCAAAGACACGACTCTGATGAGCCTGATTGAAGACGTAGAGCAGCTCGACTTCTGCGAATGACTCTCGGCGTGTTGATAGTTTTGAGAGTTTTCAAAGTGTGTGTGTGTTGCAAGTAAAGTGGCGGTGAAAGTGGAGTTCTGGAGGGGGTAATTGGAGATTGTTTGAGGGCGTGTTGTGAGTTAAGAACAGATGCTGGACAGTTTTTTTATCAACCTTTAACCCCTTCAAATTGATTGCAATATTGATTACACTTTGTAAACCTAAAATATGGTTGTTAAATATTTAATTTCAATCATAAAATCCCTTTAACCTTCAACTTTCCCAACCAAACCAACTTTCCACCGAACTTAACCCACTTTCAGGGCAATAAAATCACATCTATCAATGGCTTTTCATTACTTTTCATTGCTTTTCATTACTTTTCACTACTGACTATTGCATAAATCAAACGATTTGTTTTCCTCGCCTTTCAATAGCTTTACAAGCTGTGCAACATGAATTCTATTTCATGTTCAAATTACAGGAGCAAAAACAACTTTTATAGCATTTTTATGACAATTTTTCACATGAATTGCCCGGTCAAAAGGCAATGAAATCGAATCGGTGACGCGGGAAGAGATGAGGGACAGGAGAAAGAGAAAAAGAGGGAGGAACTGAACAGAAGTCAACTGCAGAAATGGCCCAACAATGGTCCAGTGATGATGTGATGCGAACAGGGTTTCCAAACCTACAGTTACATCGAAATCTGATGCAGTTATGGGGGGGTTTTTCTTTCTTATAGGAACAAACAGCTGAAAACACCCAACAAACAGACGTTTCCTGTACTGCGGTTACGCCTGCGCTGAAAAACCTTTTCATTCTCATTACATGCAACCACCAACAAACCAACCAGCCAGCCACCCACCCACATAATTAAAACCCATTACAGGCAAACAAAAAGCGTTAATTCTGAAGGGGCGGCATCTTCTAGGGCTTTTCGGGAACTGTTCATTAAATGCAAATTTATGGCCACCACCCAACCGAGAACCCCTCGCTTTTCAGGTTCTACACTCATTTGGCATGCGCAGCGCATTGCGCGGGTTTAAAGTTTAGCCGCAAAATGTGTGTGCGGAAAAATGGGTAAGAGTTTTCTTTTAAGTTGGAAAAACAATTGCCAGAAGAAAGCCAAAGCGGTGTGGACAGCCCAAGATAGATGGCTTCAAAAATCCAGCTAAAAAAGAGTACATAAGTTTTGGGGCTAATATATTCCCAAAGAGTTTTCCGCGGTTTGTGCTGCGTGGGAAAAAGACTTTGATGAGCTGGAAAACAAAAACCAGAAAGCCACTAAGAAAAGAACACAGAAAGAGAAAGAAAAAAGAACACCTTGCAGTGGGAAATGCCATTCAAGTTCTCTCTGTTTTTTTTGGCCATTCCCCAGGCGCTAATTTGAAACGTTTTACCAAAGATATTTTCCCCATTTCCCAAGTACTTCCCAGTGACATATTTCCCAGTGAGAAATTACAGGAAATGTCCAACGTCAAGGAAATCAAGTCCCAAAGGACAAAAAAGGACACACACAGAGAGACATTCATGCATTTCACAGCTAATAATGGGTCAGGCAAACTGGAAACTAGACCACTCACAGATAGCATCGCAGTTTGGAGAAAAGCGGGGAAATGCCTGAGAGAAAAAGGAAAAAAAAGCAGGGAGCGATGCACTCGCTCCGATAAGCGGACAGGCGACATGTCAAAGGATACTCGTGCATGGCACCAAAAAGTCAAAGTTAGATCCTGCAAGGGGTCGTTGCACTGGTCAAAGGGAAAACAGGGCCACCACCCTGTAATTAATATGGTCCCGAAAAAGGTTATTTTGAAAAACTGAATGAAAAGCCAATAAATTAACATTTAATTTGTGATATGTGAGTAGGAAAAAGGGTAAGAAAGTACTAAGTTTAGTATTACTATTATATAGAAAATCATTATCTTTCTCTTGTCCTTGGCAAACAGCTTTTCGCAATCTTGATTAATGACAACCAAACGCTGCCAAGCCAAACGCTGAGAAAATAGCCACGGAAATGAAGTTTGGCAGGGAGCAGGAAGGAGAAGGGAAGGTCTTAAGGAAATGGAAAAATCTGCATTTTACAGAGGGTTGGAGGGCTGGACAGCAGCGGTTCCTCCCCCCCTCAGCTCATTTTCACATTCATACCGAGAATGTCGCGACTTCCGCGCCTCGTGAATTGTCATTAAAATTAGTTCCAAGACAGAGCCGCTGAGATGCCAGCGAAAAAGGATTCGCGTACAAGTTTTTCTCATTTCCGTTGCTGCTGCTATTGCCGGGTTGGAAAACTTGCCGCTGCCCAGTTTTTTCCCTTTGTCTCTCGTACAAAAAATCCCTTTGGTATAGAGGGGTTGGGCTAGGCTCACATAAGAAAGGAAACCCGTTTCCCCTTTCGTTCAACCTCATAAATGCAACACGTTCCAGACACTCGAAGAAGTTGCAAGAAGTTCGTATCCTTTTTTCTTATCCTGGTACAGCCGAACCTCTCTAAACTCAGCTCATTTCCCATTTTCTTTTCTGCATTTTCTTCTTACCTAAGCTGGTCTCATAAATTAGCCACAAATTTGCCGGAAAGTTCACTCTGGCGGCGTTTTGAAAAAGTTTAATTGGCCAAATCGGGTTCTTTCCCTGATTTACATATTTTTTAATCGTCCTCCGCTTTTATTTCACCTTTTTTTGGGTTAAAAATTACACAATTTCTTGGACAGAACTCGTTTCTAACTTTATTTGCTGACAGCTTAAGGAAATTTATGGCTGCTCGATCGCCGAAAAGAAAGTTAAAGTGAAAGTGTAGCCAAGGATGTGGAATATTTATTAGAAAATTAAGGAGACAGCAGCTGGATGCGGTCAGTGGAAAAGATTTTCCCAGAATCCCTTTAAATTTTAAATTGCGATTAAGGGAAGCTAAGTAGACCCAAATTGCAGGCAGTTTTATGAAAGGGAAAAGGACATGAGGGAAAGGCTTTCCAAAAGGTGAGTTGTAGGCCAGGGATTCTGGGCAGTAAAAAGATCATTACGATAGAGTTCAATGTCTGCTTTGGGTTTGAGTTTCAAATGGGACATTTCGGAATGACCTTTAAAAGGATTAGTAAAGGGTTTAAAGGTAATGACTTTGGACCTCTACCTCTGCCTGGTTTTATTGGGATATTTCAGAGTTAAACTCTTTATAGGTTAAGATATAGCTAGCTTTTCCTTATCAATTAAGACCTTTATTACTTTACTTATTAGTTCAATTAAAAGAAACCATGTAGATTTCCCCCATAGCCGACAAAGTCATTGCATAATTACCTCCACTTCGATAGCTTTCCGCTGAAGTCTTGATAAATATGCAGAACATAAACGTATATATAATATATATATGTAAATAATCGAAAAAGGCAACTCTTGAGCAACGTCAACAACCCATTTATTCTGGCCACCTTTCCCCAAACAAGCCCCTTTCCCCCTCATATCACCACCCCTTCCACTTCCACAGCCAAGTCAAGTTCAATTTGACACGCAATTGCTGTCGTTTCGGAGGGGGAAAACTACAACTACTACTACTACAGAAAAGGGGGCTCAGAACAACCTGTTGTTGGCCATGTTTTCCTACCGTTTTGGCCAGTTCAAATGCAGCATGAAAATGCTGGTAATAACCGTTTAAACGTTGATACTTTGAATGCCTCTTACAGGTGGATTGCTGAACACTAAAAGGAGGCTACACTCCACGGGGCGGGACGATTCCAGCTGAGCCACTTTGCATATTAATGAAGCGCGTCAGTCAGTCAGTCAGTTAGCATGGCTATTTATAAGGCCACGAAGGGCTATGTTTGCGCCTTGGCCCTCTTGGCCTTAACAGATACTGAGAAAAATATTTGAGAAATTATTTATTTTCCTTCTTTTAATATTAAAAATTATTAAAATATAAAGCTTTTTGCCCTGTTACGTAAATTTTTGTATTATTCCTGAAATCTCTTTTGGTGCCACCTAAAAGTATGCAATGAAAAATGAATAATGTTTAACTAAGATCATGGCTTGGCCCTTTTCTAAGGACTTTAAGATCTAAAAAATTGTTAATAAAACTTTATTTTTATTTTAAAACTTTTTCTCCAATTTTTCTCCCAGTGTAGCTAAACTCCTTGGCTTGGAATTAATGCAGACAAGGCACGCGCTTCTTCATAATGCACGTGCCGAAGTTCAGCTCCCCCTATTACCCTATACATCCCCATTTTGTCACCTTTAACGAAAAATCGTTGACCAAAATTTTTGGCGCGCTTTTCCGTTTTGGCCAGGTGTCGTGTTCGCACACACCTTAGCCTATATAGCTTTATGACTTTGGCTAATGGGTTGGCTTTCCCCTGCTCTCCGCACTCTACTAACTCATATTCTTCAACTCCCCGAATATTATGTGGGCGACAGCAAGAAGGTCGCAACTTGCAATCTTTGGTGTCAAATCTTCGCCTCGGGGTCTCGTTAATTTCCAATTATTGCCAAGCGGCCGGAGCTAGATGTGGGTTGTCATAGCGGGATTGCCTCATGTTAACCCATAACTAAAAATAAACATTATCCATTGTAATCGCCCCGTTGGAAATTTGCAACGCATTTCCGCCAAAATCTCAAAATCCGACAAAGATGCGACATTGAAGGATTGCCGGATTGTCAGTTTGTCAGATTGTCGGCTTGATGCGATTGATGGATGACCGTATTGGGCTGATTTAATTAAATGCTTAATAGCCGATGTGTGGCAAGTCCGTGTTAGTGGGTTAAACGTCGACGGGTGATTATTACCGCACTCGTGGGATAAACACTGAAGCAAGAGCAGCGTTTAAAACCGCTAAAACTGCTCGCCAGCGATTCGCACGCGACTTTTCCCAAGCCATTATACGTATAGCTTTTATGACGGCTTTGGAGTTTTGTGGGTTTATATTTATTAAGTTTTTAACGAGCTTATTAACGTAGAATTTAATGCAAGCTTCTAATGACTTTTGCATGCAACGGAAAATTGCCAGCGATTTGGAAGCGACTTGCTCGCGTTTTATGCGGCAACCTAATTTCTAGAGAGTTTAAAATTCTTAAAAACTAGTTTGGGTTTTCTCAGTTAAATTTAAGAAATGTAAATGATTTCAATCGTTAAACTTTAATATTTTTTTTCGGAATTTACAACTTTTTGTTAGGAGAAAAGCCAATAAAACGTGTTAGCGATTTTTCCCGCCAGCGTTCTGTGCGCGCGTTTTCCACATTTGTTCGCCAATAAAACGCCTCGAATTATTTTGATTGCCTGCTAATGCAACTTCCTCCACTGCAGACTTCTAATTATGTTGGCTGCTGCTGTTGCTGGCTGGTTGCATGTCTTTTGACCATTTACTACCGCCGGGTTAAGCCCCCCGCATCGCCCTTGCCCGGTAACAGTTGTCTGGGTGCGGGCTAAAGTAAGAAAAAGTTTGAGCTGGGCAAATTATGATTGCACGTCTGCGCACTGTTTGAACTCCACGCCCGAGATGTTGGACCCTGAGGGGGATTCCTATTTTGGCCAGAGACGGATATGCATGTGTGGGATTGGCTTAACGGTTTCTTCTTGTGTTTATAGATTCTACGCCCGATCCCAGCCAATTGATAATCACTGAAGTTCCTCTGTTGACTTAGCTGACTTGCAAAAAGTAAATCCGCAAAAAAACGAAGGCCTAACGAGGGTGCGAAAATACAAAAAACAACACGCAAAAAAGGGTTAAGCCATATCACCTTACACGTTTTCCCTGTGTCCCTTTCACAGCTGTTAGGGTAAGGAAATGGGAAAACAATCATCATCATCATCAGTAGCAGCTACATCATTCATTAATCATAAATTTAATTAACAAAACAGCCTAAGAAACGACAAAGAGGTTTTCCTTGGTCTTAGGGTTCCTTTCGCAGGATCTTTGGTTATCCTTTTTTTCCCTTGAACATTCCAATAATCCATAACTCTTTGCCGATTTCTGCGGTTTGTTTTTTCACGCCGAACAAACAAACCCCGAAAAAACAAATGACATTTGACAGTTTGCGAAAAACGGGGGTTTGCTCTAAGGGAAATTTGCATATTTTATGCATTTATGGCTATTTAGAACGCACTCCCAAAATCGCAATCCTGTCGAGTGCAGGCAGGCAGGCAGGCAAAGAGAGGGCCTAATTAGGGCCCATTTCGGTTTCAAATGGCAAATCAAATGATTTGCATAATTTTTGCATATGTCAGAGTAGCGACATAAAGAGACATAATAGGAGATGCAGTGGGACTTTTGTCAATATTTGCTTACATGACATTCATGGCGATGGGTAATGAATGGGGTTTGTTTGGGTAAATGAAGGTTAACATTAATCACTATCAAAGAGATCTCTATGTTTTAGGACAGTTCGATTATTTTCTATATACATACAGCAGATTTTTCATATAGCGTTTCCTTGCCACCAATGTGTAGGACTCCTTGTGTGTATGCGTTAAGTATTTCATTTTGTTTGAGATCAGTTTTGAGATTTTTCGAACAGGTAGAGATCACTCTCTTCCCTTTTTTGGTCAGGTATAATTCACTTTTCTTGCTTTGTTTGCTTAGGTCAAGATTTGTTATTTTCTTTTTCTTTCGTTTTCCCAAGAGAGCAGGTAGTTTTTGATTTAAGTTAGATTAGGATTTATCCTTAGATATTGCACAGAGAAGTTAACACAGTTAACACTAAGTATCGGTAACTAAATACTTATAGAATTCCCCTTGTTCTTTGTTTGGTATCTTTGAGATACATTCGCTATGTTCGTTTTCGCAGTTGATCTTTTTTTTCGTATTTATCGCAGCGAACTTGACCCACTGAATCGACACGGAACCCCGATTATATGTACAACCTAACCGCTCGAAGAATGTTTGTGAACTGAATTCTGTGCGTTGGCAAAAGTGGTTAGAGAGGTCTGCGGAGTTGTAGTTTCAACCCCCGCCTCGAAGCATGTTCGATCGTTCGGTTGCACAGTGGGCAAGAATGATGAACATGTTCGATGGCTCAAAATGCATTTTATAATTTAAAGAATTTAAAGTACTTTAATATGAAAAAGTTAAAGATGTTTTATCTTCTTTTAAAATTAGTAATCAATATCAACTTTCCTTTTACAAACTTAAATTAAGAATCAACTCCCTATAGCCCACTGTTTGATGTTGGAGTTGCCTGTAAGCTGGCTTCAACCCCCGATCTTTAGTCGCATGTTCGATGCGAACTTGAACTTGCAGCAACGACGTTATCAAGCCATTATTTGATACCGGTACCGGATACGAGCATGACACAAAAGGCTCGGCCCGGCTTTATGTTTTTTTTTTCGATTTGGGGTTGGCCCCTGTCCATTTCCAGCAACGAGACAATAGGCCTATGAATTCCGTTCGCGGAGTTCTCTTCTACAATTTCATACCCAACATGGTGGCACATGCAAAACACGCCAAACACGCCGAACAATAGGTCTGATGTCCAGCTCTTTGTGCCCAGTGGAGAATAAGTCATTAACACCTGAACTGGGCGCAGGCTCACTGAACTGACAGATCAGATATCAAAATTACGAAGGTATGTTTGGGTGGCAAGGGGGTGATAGATATCACATGAATGGTTTTGAAAGAGATGAGGAAGTAAAGGGTGGCGATATAGTAACTTTTTGATAAGGTTGTTAGGATTTCAGTTCAAGAAATTGCTGAAAATAGTCTTAGATATAGTAGAAGAAAAAAGGGACTGTATATGGTATAGGAAAAGCTTATCGGAAGACTTAACCCCATAACGCCATAACCCCATTAATATATTGTTATGCTTTCCTTAACTATGACATAATAACCTTACCCTTACCCCAAACCCAACCCCTTCCTAGGGCCATAATTAAACCTAATAACTTCTCCGCTTTTTGACCTGTTCATCTATTGCCTCAACAGTCTACACCCATTCCTTACAGCCAGCCCATCATGAACCCCAGACAACAGCTGACCTAATGCTCGATCAGACTAATAAGTAACTAGCCAACCTTATCATTAAAATTCAATTCGATTTCTTAAAGACAGACCCTTGCATCACTTCCACTTCCTCTGGTGTTACTCTCTTTCTTAAGTTTTTCCTACCTGAACCTTTTTCCCTGTTAGAGATGTTCCCATTCGAAACGCTTTATTAACCGTGTTTTTCGTTTAGTTTTCCTTTTCTGTTTTTGTTTTTTTTTCTTCTGGAGTGCTATCTCCAGTTTCCAATGTTGGCCATAACTTTCTATCCATTGTTTCTACGCGTCTTTTTATACATATACTGAGATACACAAGCTACCTATATAACCCTCTTTTCCCTATGTTTGTTGCCCTGGCTGAGGTTTTAATGGTCGTTCCGCTAGTCACTCAACGCTCAACACCTCATAATTCTATTGTCTTTCGACCTGTCCCGCGTCTGTTTCTTCTTCCCCTTCTGCCGATTGTGAGTTTGCATACATAATCATGATAATCAGCGTCTTTGGGCTCGCTTCTAGGCTTCCTTCCCTCGTTAACTTCACTTTCTGCTGCCGCTTCTTCTTGGCTAGTTGAATTCGTTTTTTTTTTCTTCTCTTTTTTCGAATTATGCAAATTTGTCGCCTGTCGTCGACGACGCACTCCACCCAGATTCTTTTCCCTCTCCGAAAGAGTTTTTTTTTCCAGTTCTTGGCTTTTTTATGATTTTTTAATTTGCAGCTCACTTGAAAGTGAGGTTCTCTTGGCCCGCGCTCTCTCTCTCCCTCTCTGTCTGTGTTATTTTATTCTAATTGTCATCTCAGGTGTCAAAGGCGCCTGCGCACGCGTTTCTCACCCCAAAAAAAGGAGGTAAAAAAAGGGGAATAGGGACACACCTCACCCTTCAACCCTAAAAAAAAGCACTCACCAAACCTGAGGGGTGAGTACATGAAAAAAAACCTTTTTTTTTAGTTTGAATTTATAATTTCTGGTCCAATATTTTTCGCCGCTTTCTCCCGTTCATTACAATTTGCTCGCTCAATTGGTAGAGTTTGATTTGTAATCACTTTTTCCGGGCAAAAAGTGAATTTCGAATAAGAAAATTAACATAATTTTATGAATTTTTATGTTCGGCAATTGCCAGAAACAAACCATTGAAAATTTTACTAAATAAACTATAAATTTGTTAGGGTAAAGGCAGACCCTAACTCTGCATAAAATTAGATGAGAAGGAGGTGGTTCTTTGGGTTTTGAAGAACAAACGAAAGTGGTTTTTGGATGTGGGTTTTATACTGGGATTCTGGGTGCTTATAAGGTGTTTTTAAACTGGATTATAGTTGGAAAAAATCTTTATAAAATTGTTTAAACTGTAGATTAGTAAACTTTCATGAACTTTTGATACATAAATAAAGTTATAACTTTCTTATTACCACAATTTAAGTTACTTTAACTAAATCCTAATGAAAAATGTATTCTTAAGATACAAATTTGGAATTTAAATACAAAATTATTTAATTTGTAACAACAACAAACTGAAATTTGGATAACTTCCTAAAGTTTTGCCCTCTTCTATTTCCATTCAAAATCAAAATCAAAAAATCTTCTTTAAAATTCATGACATTTTCCCTGCAACCACCTCATCACATATTCATTGTTCCTGTAACCCCAACCCAATTCGGCCGTGACATTGATAGCAGACGTTAACCCATGACTAACTAACTTCGTTGGCCCCCCTTCAAAAAAAAAAGAAAGCAAATTCCCAGGCAAAAATAAAAAAACAAAAAGCTAATTCATTTCAATGAAAATTTCCGCAATTACAGAACGAAATTAAATGTTAGAAATGTTCAACGGTTCTGTGTATATTTTCCCATCCAGTTGGACTGTGTGGGTGGGTTGAGGGGGTAGGTTGAGGGGGGGTTGAGGGGACTTTGCTGCTGGGAGGCTGTTAAGGGAGGCTGTCAGTCAAGCAGACGCCTCTGCAGCAAAGTACATTAACCCACGTTGTGGAGGCCTTACTCGAATGGGAATTGCTTGGGGAAGGCTGTCGCCCGACGGCCCACCTCTCTGAACCCCCTTTTCCTGCCTCCTTTTACCACCCCACCTAAAGGCCACTCAAGGGTGGTGGTGAGGGGGGTCAGAACGAGAAACAGCCACAAAATGGGAGCGACAACGACACCCTTTGGAAACATTTCTACTGCCGATTGTATACGCGAGTGTCCACAGCAGAGGTCAAAATAATAGTGAGTACTGTGGTAAAAATTTAAAATTAAAAATAGAAAATTTTAATATTTAATATAACTAATGTAAAGCAAGTTTTAAGGTACATGAAATCATTACACTAGTTAACAAGAATTTTTTTTTATATTTTTTTGATCATATATTTAAAAATTAAATATTTTGTTTTAACTTAAGGGATAAATTACTGAGTAAGTTTAAAATAAATTTATTTTTTTTTTTTTCATATTTTTGATTTTAAAAACTTGTTGCTGAGTGTACTGTATGCATCTATATCCATGTAGTTAGATATGTAGAATTGCATGTTTTTGTTACGCTTGTTAATTTGCTCCAAATGCTCGGAAAAAAAGAAAAATGCGAGTTTATTGCATGGCAGAAAGGGGTTAAAGCTGCGCTACACAGATTTTACACTCGTCCTAAGAGGCCAATTTAAATGCAAGTTTTAAATATTTTTTTTAAAATTTCTTTTACACACTTTAATATATAGTTTATTTCTTTAAATATTTTTTTTAAATTTCGGTTTAGTGTATGACAGAGCAGACTCTACACTGACCCCTTCTCAGCCAACATTTTCCTTTTCGCCCTTAAGTTGAGCATTTGCTGCATTGGCGCATTTTTGCAATGTTTCCGTTTTGAATTCACTTTTCATATCCCTGTTGGCCTCTCCTGCCTTGGCTCCTCTTAGAGCCAGCCCCTATTTATCCCTCCCCCAAACCTTTTCCCATCTTTTGCAAATTAACAAACCCAGTTGAGACCGCCTCGTCCTGAGTTCAGGAGCTGCAAAACGCAAAATGCTGCTGAAACTGTCTCGCGAGTGTCTCGGCTTTTCCACCTAAATCAACCCCCGCTTTCCACTTTTCCGCTTTTCCTCTAGGCACACATAATTAAAACGTCATCGTCGCTGTCGTATTTGTTGCTGCCGCCGTTGCCGTTGCCGTTGCTAGTATAATAGTCAGCGCTTTTTGTTCGCTCCTCGGGGTAAAGGATATTATATCAACTTTGCCAGGGGAGGAGCTTTCTCGGGTTTATAAATGCGTTTTAGTGACGGGAAAAGGAGAATATCAATTTATGTAGGCTCTAGGAGTAGTCATTAAAAGAAAATAAGAATATATAGATTCCCTAACTATTAGTTTCAGTTTTATAGATAATTTAGAACTAGAAACCCCTTTAAGCCTCAAATCAGAGTACCAAGAAAGTTAGGAAAGGGTTAATCTGATAATCCTTCTTAATATACATTATTTACAAGAATTAAAAAAAACCCAAAGTTAGGGTATTTCCCCATCTATTATACAAGATAAAACCTTATCAATAAAGCTACCTTAACAACAAGCGAAGCACTTGAACAGGTTCACACGACTACCAAACCCCCCACCCAAGCTCTTTGCCCATAATTCACCCCTAGAATTTCCTCATTTAATGAAATTTAAACAGCCCCTCCACCCACCCATCCTTACAACCTCTTCAGCTTCGCTTCCGAGTTCATAAGCATCCTCATTGAGAGTTTATTTTCTCTCAGTGCACTGCAGACTTTTCAACTTTTCCCTGCTTGCTGGGCCGAGTGGAGGAGCAAAGAAAACACAGTTGGGCGAACACTGCTAGCGGAGACTGTTCCTGCTGGCCCAACAATTCAGAGGAACTGAGTTCTTGCATAATTAGAATGCATCATGTTTAACCCCCCCCAAACCGGGCATCAGGAAACTCTGGCAATCATTCGGCAAATTCCAACAGTTTTCGAATAAACTAATTTGCTTGGCCAAATTTGCATATTGGGCATCGAATGTCGGCCAGAACTGGTTTCGATCACATCTCTCAGATAGCATTGAAAAATGCGAAACCAATAAAGGCATAGAGGCCTAGAGGTCGTAGGGTCGTTCAGGGGTTAAAGAGCCAAAAAAAAACGAAACGAAAAGCTGAGCCTCTGCTAAAGAGGAGTAAAAATTCAACATGCGGGCCCCGGAGCAAAACGCAGACAGTGAGCACACACACTGGGGGAAACACTCTGATGCACATAAACAGTGCACTGTCCCTATTGTGAACACTTTGCCAGAACAAGGACAAGGAGAAAGGGTAATAAGGAGAAGGAGTCGGCAGAGAGTCCTTACAAGTACGCAGACAGGCTGGTTAAAAGAAGGGAAAATTAAAGTTTTGTTTTTAAGTTTAAGCAAAGTTTTAATACTCTAAGGAATGCTTAAAAATGTAATGGAGATTAATCTAATTCTTAATCTTAAAAAAGAGATATCTAGTATGAAGACTATTTTCCAATATTTAATGATAAGAAGGTCTAAACTTATGTAAATTAAACTAAACTAAGACGATTTAGGCTGTAAAAACTAATTTATCTTTCCATTTATTTAATAATAAGAAAGATATGCTTTATAAAAACCAAATTAGCATATCAAAATCATATTTATCTTTAGATTTATTTAACATTCCTGAACCAGTTAACTATATTCATGAGTAAAGTTAACTCTTAAGCCATAGGGAAACCCCTAAGAGACAGGCAGTCACTCAGAGGGGGAACATTACTTCATCAACGTTGACAGACTCATCGTGGAACAGAATCGGACGTTTTTAGCTCTGAATATCCTGGCTGTCCTGTGAGTTCTGTGTGTCCTGTACGAATGTCCTGTAGGTGTAGTAGTGTCTGTGCTTATGTGTGTGTGAGGGCCATGCAAATTTGCTGCCACACGCCTTTAAAGCCAATTTCAAGGCACCTCTGGCTCTTTCGGCTGCCTATTTGTATTTGCCTGTTGTCCGAAGTTAATTTTTTCAATTAAGTGAGCTCCTGTCCTGCTCTCCCGCTGTCTTGGTGTCCTGTTTTCCCCCATCCTCCCACCAGCCCATTGGTCTTTCCAATTTAATTGCTCTGCACTGGGGGCTGGCTATATGCAAAATAGCAAAAAGTTTCCCTCCCGCCACCAGAAAGTTTCCCAGGCTTAAGCTATTTATAGAACTGAAGGGGACTCCTGCAATTTCCCAATCTCTACCCCCCAAGCTCACCCAAAAAGTCATCCATCCAACAGTCAAAAGTCACAAGTGGAAAAGCTTCTTCAGAATGTACGAGTATTCCGATGATGATGATGCTAGGGGAAAATTCAGCTCTTGGACTGCCAGGAAAGCCAATAATGAAATTATATTAGCAATATTCCAAGGAGAAGAAACCAGCTAACCCAAGGCCAAAACGGAAAAGTTTGCACAGAAGGAAATGCATTGAGTTTTCCAGGGGCAGATGGCTTATCTTAAAGATGGCTTCTTAATGAAAAGTTCCTGTGGAATAAGATGTATTTCTTAGAAATGGGTTAGGAAATCTAAAAGGAAATTATTTCTTTGGTTGGTTTTCTAAGTTTTTAATTTGTTAAAATTTTAAGGTGAAAACTTATATATGAAATTCAACTTTACATGTTTTTCCTTACATTTCCCCCCTTTATATTTTTATGTTCATGAATTTTTCCCCTTGCCTAATGAGCCGTGACTGGGACGTGTTATCCTTGACACCCTCGAACATGTGCTAACCATTTTCCGATAGAAACAAAAACCGAAATGGTAACAGAAAAACAACACATCGCGGGGAACGTGTCACAAAATGTGTTTTTAATTTGGCCAACTCATGCCATAGGTCAGGTGTAAAAATGCACTGTCCTTTTTAGCGGATTCCACATGGCGACCACACACGCTAGCCACGCCCAGCGCCTACCTACCTAACCCCACCTCATTTTAAGCCCCTGACAAGCTGAATTTTAATTGCCTGACATTTTGGCTCGTTAGCGGCGGGAAAATTGCAATAATTGATGGCAAACAAAAATATTTTAATTAATTTCAATGAATGGAAGATAGATACAGGGATTCCTACACCTACTACTCTCCCCATTTTTCCTTTTTTTTTTTGCATTACAGTTGGCCATTCAGTCTGGGTTTTATGGCCTTGCTCCTTGGCTTGGCTCATTATTAAAGCCACCTTTTGTGGCTGGTTTTTATGTCTCTTCCACTCCGGTGGCCTCAAAAGGTGTCTGAGAAATGGGAGTGTTCCATTTGGAGCAGCTCTTCACCGCGACACTTGCCACACTTGAGTGCCACTTGGTCACTACTAATTAAAATTACTGATGCCGACTACGGTTTATGGCCAACATTTCACTCGGGCTAATTGATTGAATTAGGCTTAAATATTAATCAGTTTTAAGTGCGTCTTTCTGTGAGTATGTGTACTTCACTCCTGATTTGATTGCCATGTTTTCTTGAGGAAAATTATTCATAATATTTGCCCTGTCAGAGACATGCTTTTCTTTATTTTCTTCTCTTTGACTCCCAGCACCAGCAGCAGCATCCAAAAATAGACTCCAATTTGTGCCAAATTTATGGAAATGTTTTCTTCTTTCCGCCTTCGCCAACATGAAAAGCTTTTGCCATGGGCACACCTGTGGCTAAGAAGAAGACTCAGGCTCTCTGTAGGAGTTTTCCCTCCTTGAGTTTTTCCTCCATTTGCTTGGCCCCTGGGGTCATTTGGTCCTCCCTCCCACTCTTTCTTCTTCTCCAGACTTTCTGCCATGTCATTCCACTTTGACTGGTCATTTCTCATTTCGGCTATTACGCATTCTTTATTCCTGACCAGAAACTGTGTCCTTTGTGTGGGTGGTGGTGGCTGACAGGTAGGGGGATAACATGCCCATTTTAATTAAACTTCAATTTATTTTATTGCAATATTAATCGCCTTGTGGGCATTTGGCAGGCCATTTCATTTAACTCTCTGGGCAACATTGTAATTGGAAGAGGTTGCAAGAGGAGGGGAAGTTAAAAGGAGTTAGGGAAAGTGGGCTAACCTTTCCTTAAACCTTGATATAAAATTTTTTTTTTTTGAGTATAATAATATAATTTTATTTGAATTATAGGATCTCTAATGGGTTGTAAGTGGAATTATATTGTATAATGAGTAAAAAGTTAAAGGTGTTAAAAGGGCTGCTTAAAATCATCTTACGGCAGAGCATTTACTAACACAAATACAAAAAAGCGTGCACATATTTGCAGCTGTGCACTGAGAGAAACAAAAACTTCATTCTTTGCCAATCAATTCGTCACTCATTTTACTGAATCGCCAAACGCGAAGCAAACTCCAAAGTGCAAACAGAAGTTGTAAGGAAGGATTTCCAGTGTAAGCGTCCGAGGATGATCCAGGAAGAAACAAGAAGAGTTAGATACGAAATGAGGGGGAAAGAAGAAAGCGCAAAATTGTTGGTGGAATAGCAAGGAGTTCGAGGAGGATCCATGAAGAAATTACAGTTGGGGACGGAATGAGGCGGAAAGTGAAAAACGAAAAATTGTTAGTGTAATAGCAAGGAGTTCGAGGATTATCGAGGAAGAAACAAGAACAAAATATATTGCAGTTGGCGACGAAATGAGGCGAAAAGAGGAACACGAAAAAGTGTTGGCGCGGCAAGCGCTCAAAGCTTATGGGTGAGCATGTCCATATGCACGGAGGATTTACAAAAACAAATGAGCAGTCAGAGCACAGGCGTCTAAAACATATATTTTAAGGACAATCTTTCACAATTTAAACATAAATTATTAAATATTAAAGGCATCATTATTACAAACTATGAAAGTAGGTCAAAATGATTAAAAGCGAATGCTTGAGCTCAGCGAAAAAGTCTACAATTAACCCTAAATTAAAGTTAATTTAAATGCAGCTTAACTTTAAAATGCCAACTAAAAACCATTAAAACCTTAATACTACTCACATTTCCATCGACAAAAAGCTGACTAACCCTCCTTGAAACCGATACAGGTCAAATCCCTTAACGAGTTATTTAGTAAAGTTCTTCGAACCCAACCTGATATTATACCCCTACAATCTTGAGCTTCCAAAGAACTTCGACTTCAAAGATCTCTTCCCAGGAGGCCAAGAAGCATCGCCCTTTGTGAAGGGAATAACGCATGACCGACGACGCATGGCTAGGGTTCACTGGAAAGCGATAAAATATACGAATATCCCCATATAACATACATATTGCAATTTAAGTTCCCAGTCCCATGACTTTCTTATCAAAAGGCCTGGGATGGGGCGACAAGTTTCTCACGTTTTATCGGCAATCTTTTTTTTGCTTTTTCGCAGGCAACAAAAGTTTTCCATCGTCCTGAATATATGTATATATCTTGTATTATTTGTTGTCGCCTGTCTTGTGACAGGCAAACCCACAACACTTGTGCTTGCCACCTCTTTCTATCTGACTGTGCCCATCTCTCTCTCTCTCTCTTTTGTCTCTGTACCTTGGCAGCCCACTTCCCTCTATAATAAATATATATGTATCTGTGGCACGCAGCATCTTTGCCACATTACCACATTTATCAATAAAGTGCTCGCAATATTGCAACTTCCAAGTTCGATGAAGAAGAGGCAAGCCTCGAGGGAGAGAGAGTTAGAGCTCGCCATCTCTTTTCGACATTGCCTCTGGCAGTTTTGCAGTTTGCAACTCACAATTCGCACAATGTCCCGTTATCTGGCTGCTACTGCTGTTTGACAGTGGGCGGTTTTATGTTTCGGTTTTTGGTCCCAGCTCCATCGTTTGCCGCCTGTCAACAGCATAAATAATATTCGGAGAAGTGTGAAGGAATGCGAGACAGCGCCAAGTGCCAGCGGGCAGAAATGAGATTAATTTCGGAAAAGTTAAGGGGAATTATGGAATACGCTTTCCTTAATGGGATTTTGTTAGGCAGAGAATAAGAAACTATTGTATAATATTTATGAGGATTCATCTAAAGAGGACTGGAAAAGCATAAACGGGGCATAAATCGTTGAATTTCAATGGAAAGCTGATTACCTTTTCAGCGCCTTTCTATGCGATTTTCAAACCACCAAGCTAAGTGCAGCGTACTTCTTGAATAAATTTAAAGGAAAATAAAACTGATAGTTGTTATAGAACTTATCTATCAGATTAATATCACGTTCTAGTTCTTTAGTTATAGGAATGTGTTAGCTAATTAAAGACCAATTTCCAATCTTTAAAATCTCAAACTTCTACCAATAGCTAATATACCCTATACCTCAACGTCACCCTTGACTGAACCTTGCATATCGACGACCAAATATTGAATACAATAAAATATTTATTGAATTACGGAAGCTGACGCCGTGATTCGAGAGTGTTTCGCCTGACGCTTTCCCAGTTCGATGTAGTTTTGTGGGAAACCAATGGCGAAAAACAAGACCTTAGAGCTAGTTATGATTTGCTTCATGGGAAAATTATTGGTTTTCGCTGGAAACTTATTACCCACAGCTGGAGTCAAAGATCCATCAAGAGATTGGCTTAAATCTGGGATTCCGGGTATTGGAAATCATTTGCTTACCTGAAAGTAAAGAAAGGTAAATAATGAGGAATTAGTTTGGGTTTGGTTGGGGAAAGAATAATGAACTTATTATTGCTACAAACTTTGTAGGAAAGGTTAAGTCTATAGAATTAAAGATCTAAGCTTTAAGATATAATTATGTCACTGCGTTTCCTATCTAATTAGAGAGAAAAATGCAATTGATTGAGCAATTTCAGTTAATAGCAACTGATGATAGTTAGTTTTGGAAAATCTCTTCAAGAGTCCTGAAACCCTAAGAGTTAAGTTCAGTCTTCAGTCTTTGGCAAAGGCAAACTAACTAATTGCCAAGTGAACTTCTAAGGGTTCAAACTTGGGGTCAGACTTCAGACTTCTGACTAAACACACTTCCTCTAACCATCACTCCCATTTTGCCTATGACTTCCGTTCCACCTCTCCAACTTCCTTTGTTTGTCTGCCTTTCGGCCACTTCTTAGCCGCTCTTCGTCTGGGCTTTAATTTTGCACTTCCGATTGTTGGCCAACAGAGAGCTAGAGCAGGAAAAAAAAACAAACAACGAAACAGCGTCAAAGACGCCTATTAATTTTCTTTTATTTGCCGGGGAGTTTCTTCTGCTTTGTTTTTTGTTAGGCAACTTTTTATTGTTGTCTTTTCGGGCGCTGCTCAGTTGATTTTTGGCAACAATTTTTGGAGCCACTTTGTGTTGCCCATGCTTTTTGGCTGTTACTGTTGTTACCAACAACTTTATTAGCAGTAACAAATTTTTGTTTTGTTTGTCGGTGATATAAGCTAAATGTACCCCCTCCTCACCCACCCCTTCCACCTGCTGAATGGTTGAGCGATTTGGCAGCGATTGCATCGCATATATCGCATTTAAGCCAAAATGGTCGAAATGTTGCAACATTTTCCACATTTATTCACGCGCCACATTTAGTTGTTGCTTTCGGTCGCTGCTTGTTGTTTTGTTGTTTTCAGTAATTGTTGTTTTTTGTTTTTATTTTTTGGTTTTTCGACTGCCACTGCATTAAATTAAATTACACGCTTTTAAGGTTTTTTTCCCCTTTTGCGTCTGTGGCTGGCTGGCTGCATTTTAGTTTTTCTTTTTCATATTAACTGAAATTAGCCAAATTACATTTTTATTTTTGTTTACAGCCGTAATCTTCAGCGGTATCGGTTTATGACCTTTTCCCGCGCTACCCATTAAACAATTATATAATTCAAATTAAAATTGTATGATGGCCAAATCCAATAACGAGAGCTTACAATGCCAGGATGTGGCACTGTTTTAGCTTCGCCAAGCGAATGTGTGTTAGTTTTACCTATTAAATTATACAATTAATCTGGAACTAAGCGAATTATGTATGCTATGAAACGGTAGCTGGAATGAAACTGGAATTTTAAATGCTTTTTTGCCAGTGGAAGTTCGTTTTATTAAATGATTTTGGGGGGGTACTTTGGGTAGTAAGCCAATTTAGGCATTTACTGGAGTTATTTTTACATAGTTAGATTGGTATTATCGCTTTATATTTCCCTTTATGGGTAACTTTGCCATTTTATGCAGTTCTCAATCAATTTCGTGAAGTTTTAAGAGCAGCAGATTAAGAGCAGCAGTTAAGTTCTGTTGTTGTTCTCTTATGAGGTCAAAAAATAAGTTTTCTTTCTTCCTTTATCCTATTCTTTCTTTGCCTAATTTCTACATGCATTGGTGACACTTGCTGATGGTGCGAAGAGGACACACATAGTCTTCTTTACCATGATCTTTATGCAAAAGTAAGGGAGGGGAATACATTGGGCTTACTACTAAGAGTTTATAGATAAGTTAGTGTGACTGTTTGTTACAATTGCTAGTGTGACCGGCTGCTACAGATGACAATCTGGAACTTCTATGTTCCTTTGGGTTTCCTTTCAAAGTTAACTTAAGTTAAAGAAAGCTTAAACTAATGAGTTTTAGTTAAGCTTTTAAAGTCTTAAACATGTCTTACTGTAAATGGTATAGTATGTTATAGTCTCAGTTTAGTTTATATTTAACTAACCTAACCAAACTAAACTGTTAAAATACCGCAAAAGTCTGACAAAACTAAATTCACATCGGGAAAATGTTTCTGCAAAATGATTAAAGATTTTTTACCCTCTACACTGTTTTACAGATTTCAAAGTACGCCCTTAGACCTTATCTTAAAATCTTAGATATAGTTAATGTTACTTAGTTTTATTTGTAGAAATTGAAAGCAATTTGAATTACAAACTTATCCGCTAATTACTTGGAAACTTGAAAACGGTCAACGTTGGCCGTCATCACATACAGCTTCTTTAGCATTTCATCCGCTTGAGTCGTGATCATGGCAAAGACATCGATCACTCCCCTCTGATTAATTCGAGCAGCCACTCCGGGCAAGTCCTTATCCACGAAGTAGACAAACGGCATCATAGCAAAGTTGGAACCACGAGAAAGGACATGGATCATACCAAATTCTGGTAGGGAAATTTTATAGGGATAGGAGGCACACGAAATGAGACGTGAGTACATTAGGTTGTGGGAGGCATCAGCCTTGAAGTTGCTGTTGCCGATTAACATGGCAACCAGATTCTTTTGGACCCCGGACAGCATTGCCTCATCGAGGCCATTGATGATCAACACTGTGCCATCGGACCATAACCAGGCCACAATGTTGGCCGAATATTCGATTTTGATCACATCTATGGTGCTATTATAAACTGCATATTTCAGGGTATTGGCAGCCGTTTTCAGATCCAATTTCCTGTTCAAGTTTAAAGTGCAAAATGGTTTGCATAAAATCAAATCGATGGCCAAGTTTACCACTTCAAGTTTGGGCTTGACACGACGTCTTATGATACGAATATTCTGGATGCACTTTGTCCACTTTGCTCAGTACTGGTGGAAGCTCTAAAGTTCTCTTTAACTTCTCGACTGCCTTTAAGTCATACACCTGATCATTGATAGAGATTGGACTCTCGCCCTGCTTATACACGTTCTCCTTCATATTTGGATCAACGGTTTTCTCAGAGTCTTCGAGGCGAAGTGTGAAGGAACTGTTCCACCCGCCAACAGTGGAAAGTGTAATGGTAGCTTTGCCTGGACTTTTGGGTATCATTTCCTCCTTCTTCATCACGCTCCCGAAACTAATGGGATCTGGTTGTGTAGATGGTAGTGGAACGTTGACCCTTTCTTTAATGGTAAAGGCTGAAGATGTTCCTAGTCCTGGATCAATCAGTTGCTCGCCTTGTCCTGGCTTTGCGGTTACAGAAACTGGTTGCACCTTTTCAATGATCTCTTCTTGGTTATATTTAAAGTCTGAAAATATCTTCTTTGGAGGTATAAATTTCTTTGATTCCTTTACGGGCGTGTTAACCAGACTAGCGGGCTTCAAGATCTGGAACAGAAGATCCTTGTTCTTATCGTAGTCCATAGCTAAGCTCAATAGCATATCGTACTCTGCCATGTCACTCATGGGCTCCCGTAGCCCCTCGGCTTCGATCCAATCGTTCATGGCCTGCTCTTCCTCAACCCCAATAGTCCGCGTGTATCTGTAATTTTCAAAGTCATTACTATTGCCCTCCTCCTGTCTAATGTTTTGTCCCCTTCCGTATTTTTCCCAGTAGAGCATTGCATCAATATCAGAATTTACATCTCTCTCAACCTCTTTCAAGGGGGATTTAGGGGGCTGTGGAGAGTTCCCTGTTTTTGGAGGTGGATTTGAAGCTGTGGAAGTGCTGCTGACTTCTCCAAATATACAACATAAAGGCCACTCTGCTTCTGAAGGGAGCACGGACCCCTCTACCATGGCCTTGTAATTCTTCCAAATATCCATCGAAGACGGCAGCTTGGTGGGCGAAATAGGCCGAGGATTCAAGGGGTCTGGCTGTAGTATCGGTCGCTCGACTTCGACCGATGATTTTGACCCCATCTTGCGTGCTTTTGGTAGCTGTTTAACCTTGGACTTGGCTCCCGAGCTTCGCATCTTGGCAGTCTTGGATGAACCTGATCCCGAGTCAATGTCGTGGAGCACCTGGATTGGCTCTGAGTCCTCGTCTGTGCCGAAATCCAAAACGAAGTCGTTAAAGCAAAACTTGGTCGGCAGCACATTTCTGTTCGAGCCACTGCAAATTATTATTTATTAAGTTAAATTATTTATTTATTGTTCCTAACTAGGCCTAAGGCCTAGGCCAATACAACACAAGATTTAGCTTTAGGGCTTAGAAGTTATGGCTAGTACCCACCAAGATAAAGAGCGGCTAACTTTGTAAGCCGAATAAGTTTCAGCAGTTTTCTTTTTATCTTTTTTGTCTTTCCTGGACTTCCTGTTTCCCTTGCTAGTAGACGGCTGTTCCTCAAAGTTCTCCATACTGAGTTCCTTGAGAAATTTTCTTTTTGATTTCTTTATGAGGGGCGTATGTCTTTCTCGAATTAGATTTACGATTAACAATGATTTCTGTTGGATAATTTACTAGACATTTACTGACATTTATCATTTAATAGATGTCAAGCTTAGCCAGGGTTACAATAACCCAAAAGTGTTGCCATTTAAAACGGGAAAAGTGTAAGAACTTAGCACTTAGAAATTCCTAAGATTCATAGGAATTGCTAAAATACAAAAAGTCCTGTAATTTCATTACAAAAACTCAGCTCAAACTTTTCCTTAAGCTCAATGTACAGTCTAAAAAAGTGAAGAAAGCAATTAAGAAAGTAAAAGCTAATGCAACTAGCCCATTACGCAGACCTTCTCTACCATCCATCCCATGCTTACTCCCCCATTATGCAGTTTTTTATGGCTCCTCCTCGAACTCCTCTTTTTTTGTCTAGTCCATGGGCCACATAATTTCCCCTTGGACCAAGTCAAGTCAGCTTCTCGACTGCCTCTGTCTGGGCATAATTCAATTTCCCTCTCCCATCCGAAGAACCGAACGAGAAGCCTCCTCCTAACTCCCCACTGATCGGTGTTCAAAGTTTCTCGGCTTAAAGATTTATCGCTTAAATTATTAAAAACTTGTGGCCAGCAAATCGCTGTTGTTATTCGCTTTTTTTTTTATTAGTTTTATGATGTTCTTGATTGTCGTGTTTTGTAGTTTGCATATAATTAAATTTATTTATTCAACTTTTTGACCAAACGAAAAAAAAAAAAAACATAACATTTTGTGGCATGCCAAAAATATTTTGTGTTTTATTTACTCAGCCATAAATGACATTTTTCACTTTGTGCAAACATTTTTGCTGTTTATTTATCCATGAGGTTATGCTACACGAGTTTGTTTATCTGTTTGTGCCAGATTGCTTATATAATTAACGGATATATTTGCCCCAAAATTTGTGTGCTGGGGTTTCATAAACAATCTATGAGTGTGTGTGTGTACTGAGTTTATTGCTGATGAAGGGTCCGAATAATTTTACGTTCTTAGTTTGCTATAGAGAATTGTACATGTGGAAAATATAAGTGCACTTTATCAAATATTTGCAACATTTTTAGATCAATTTCGTATGGGAAAAGTGCCAAAAAATTCGATGAATGAAATAATCTTGACTTGCTTGATCTTATGTCCCTCTAAAATCTAACTAATATTATACATTTGTTTAATGTTTAAACATAAAAAAACACTATATACATGTGAAAAAACGATATTTATTTCCCTTTAAAGTAAGTCGTAAAGGTTAACCCCTTGTCAGGTAGACCCTGAGGGTGCCATTCAGACATCCACTTAGCACTCGATAAAAGCCCTATTGAAAAGGCCCACAAATTGAGGCCCAAACATTTCATTAGGTTTTCATTTCATTCGCTGGCTGTTTTCGTATAAACCCTCTAATTTATACACCGAATTTCCAGCCTGGACAGCCAGATTTTTCGTTCGAGTTTGCACCTTTACTCGAACTCGTATGCAATTTGCTAGCTAATTGGCAAACACTTGCACTGCCAGCCATATTTATGGCTAGTTATTAACTAGGCAAATCTGCATCTCCGTTCGCTATGTATAACACTGGACAACACTCAACGCCATGTGAAACACGTGCCCATTAATCAGTGCGAAAAGTGCCGCTGGCCCAGTCTTAACCGCTTTGCAAATATATAAGCCGACAAAAATTGGCCGTCTGTCACATTAAGAGCTTATAGAGAGGGAGAGTTGGGGGCTTGAAGGTGGCTGAAATCCGCTGGGAGCCGACAGCCAAGTTGTCAAACGGGGGCAAATGTAAATGCAAATTAGCCATAAGTCAACGAGATTTCAGGACATTTGTGAAACGGCAGT
Organism: Drosophila eugracilis; assembly: GCF_018153835.1. NCBI lineage: Eukaryota > Metazoa > Arthropoda > Insecta > Diptera > Drosophilidae > Drosophila > Drosophila eugracilis. Next base: position 4,370,835 of record NW_024571981.1, on the reverse strand, counting down.
TAAATGCAGAAAAAAATTTAAGTTAATTTTTGGTAATTAAAGCTCTGGAAATAATATTGGGTCACTCAGATTTCAGGAGATTTATTTAAATGCAGTTAAGTGAAGAGAAAAATGGAAACAACAACTTTTATTCCACAAAAATCACGTTTCGTTAAGCAAAAATTTGTATATAATATTAAAAATAACTACTAGTAGTAAGTAAAAGTAACAGATGCATTTCATACAACACTAACATCTATTAAAAGTAAACTTAATAGCTAGTATACATAGTTTAAACGAGGCGAGCCTCAAATTCGTCCTACGGCAGAGCATTTACTAATACAAATACAAGAAATCGTGCACATATTTAGTGACGTTTTTGTGTTGGTTTCCAGCTGTCTACTGAGAAAAACAAAAACTTCATTCTTTGCTAACCATTTCGTCACTCATTTTACTGATTCGCTAAATGTGAAAGAAACTCCAAAGTGGAAACAGAAGTTACAAGGAATGATTTCCAGTGCAAGTGTCCGAGGATATTCGAGGAAGAAACAAGAACAGTTAGCGACGGAATGAGAGGGAAAGCAGAAAACGAAATATTGTTGGTGGAATAATAAGGAGTTCGAGGATGATCGAGGAAGAAACATGAACAAAATATATTGCAGTTGGCGAGGAATAAGGCGGAAAGAGGAACGCGAAAAATGTTGTTGGTGGGATAGAGCTCAAAGCTTATGGGCGAGCAAGCACAGGATTTACAAAAACAAATCAGCACTTAGAACATAGGCATTAAGCCCCCCTGTTTTAAGGTCATGTATCTTTTTATGTTATCCATGAAAAGGTTAAGATAATGTACTTACAAAAACTAGATTCTAAAGTTTCTTCTCAAAACATATTCTGGGGTTTTGTAAAATGAAGGTTAAAATTAAGTTTAACAAACATTTATTAAGATTTATGATTATAGTGTTATTCATTCATTAATCTATAACATTCCTAGAAACTAAATCTGGTTAAAGAGTTTTTTAGTTCAATCCTAAGACCTAGAAGAATATTACAAGCCAGAAGCCACCCAAAGACGGCATTTTAACAGCTCCCTCAGGAACATTTTTCTAGAACTAGACTGTGGGATAGCCTCTCTCTCTAATATTTACTGTTAATTTCCCAATAGAACCCCACTATCCAACACTATGTTTTTATGGCCAGTATTCAGCACTCCTTGCCGGCCAACAGCACCCTGGGGGAGTTTGCTTGGAAAGAAGGCTTTTTAATTGCATCGGCATTGTTGCCATTCAACCGTTCTTCATCCGATTGGGTTTCAGTTGTTATTTATTTTTTTTGTTGCACACAAATTGCATTGCAAATGCAATTGAAAAATGCAATTTGCAATTGTCTCCGATCGCCGTTGCATGCACGCATGCGATGCGTGTGCAGTTGACAAATTCAAAACCAAAATGCGCATAAAAATGCGCATAAATAACGCTTCAACCCAAATTCGGGTCCATTTGTTCTGTTCTGTTCTGGCCATGTCATTTAATAGCCTATAATATGTGTATAAATAGTTGGAAAAAAATGAACAATAATTTGTTTTAAATTCAATTTAGCCGACAGCGAGACGAAGCTATTAAAGTTATTCTGTTTGTTGGGGAAAAAAATTAAATGGAAACTTAAAAAAAAAAAGAGATTTTAAAGGGGAAAAGGGGTAATAGATCTTTATATACCCATTAAGTTAGTATTAACTAAGTTATTAACGTAAATTAAACCATTTAGAATGATATCCAAATGGTAAAATTACAACAAATTAATCTTTTCATTTCTGTAATAAAAATCTTATATTTTTACAGAATAATGTTTAATAAGTAAAAAAGTAAGTAATAAAGTTACAGAAATATAAATACTTTCTTCAACAATGTTAAAAAATATTACTTTAATTTATTAAACCACTTAAAAATTGTTGATATTCCCAAAGCTAAAAAACTTTTTAACCCAAAAACTCACAAAAAATGGTCATCTTAAAAAGAAACATCGACCATCATTTCATTCTACCCCCCAACAGGGTATACAACTTTCAAATAAAATGTGCAAAGTCTGAAAAGAAAAATGTAGAAGAGCAACACATATATATAAATATATATACATATATAGCAATATATAAACATATATATTTGTGAAATAAAACAGAAGTGAAGCAACGTCCAGCAAACAATGCGGAATGAAGCACACAAAACAGTGGCTGCCAAAAGCGTTCGCCCCAGCGTTTTGGAATTCAGACACTTCTCCGTTTATTGCACTCTCAAAAAACCAACCTCTCCTCCCCTTTACCGATTTTCCACAGCCCTCTCGCACATTGGTCAGACAATTTGCAGCGTTGTCTCGCCTGCCAAATTTAACCCCAGGCAGCAGCTTCATTTTTTTCCCTCTTTCGTTTTTTAAACATTTTTGCTTTCCATTTTGTGCTTTTTGTTTTTCACATTTTCGTGCCACACGCCATTTTCATGCGACTCCGGTGTCTCATTCCCCTTCTGGCCGAAAAACTTTGCTCTCCATATTTTTTGCAACACATTTTTCATAATTCTTGAGGCATTTTCCCAACCGCCGAAGCCGCCGCCGCCGTCGCCGCTAGACAACTGCAAAGTTTTTTCCTAGTGTGGAAATTATATTTTGCCATCATGTAATAATCTCCGTTTTCCTTCTCTTTTTTATGGGCGCTGCCAAAAAATATTTCATAGTTGCACTTTCGGAGTTATGCCCCCCTCGCTTTTGCCCATAAATAGTTTTGGTCGGAAAAGTGGGGGGAAAAATTCGAAGAGAGAGTCATAAATATGTCGTCGACAAGAGTCTATATCATGTATCTCTGTGGATGCCACACATTTTGGGCACAAAATGCTACAAAATCCATGTAATAATTTCGGCAACGGCAGAAAGCTCAACAAATATCGGTGGCCAAGTAGAGGAGAGTAGGGAGAAGAGTGTTGCACCCAAGGAAGAAGATGCAAGAGGGCTTAGTTCTTTGGCAACATTGGGGCAAAAAAGTTTGTGTCGCAGAGACAGCCACAATGTATCATTTGAAAGCCTTCCTAGGCGCTTCTCACTTTGTTTAGTGACCTTCGAGCAACATGTTCTTCGGGTTCAAATGGGATTGTTTTTAAACCTTGCCAACTTTTTTGGTGTACAAAAGTTTTGAGGTAGGAAATGTTACGATTCAAATGTTACTAACTTTAGTTAATAGAACACCAAAGTGGTTAAAAAACATGCAAATGGATTAATTTTCTTTGTACTAGAAGTTTTTATAATTTTATATTATTTAAGTTTCAAAAGTTTTCAACCTTTTAGTAGATTAGCTTATTACTTAAACTACAAATAACACATTTTCCAATACTAATATTCCCATTAGAAAACAATAAAATATCCCACACTCCCTTTAATTTTCATCACTTTCCTTTCCGTCAAACTTTTTGGAAAAAGTCGCTTCATAAAAGCCGCTAAATGTTGGGAGTTTGTCCAGTGTCTCCTCTGTGACCACATTGTTGTCATTGCACAACTTTAAACACACACATTTTCCCCCATCATGACAATGGTGTTGGGCTACTGATGGGGGTACGACAGGCCCCAATTAGGTGGGGCAGCCCAAGGGAGTTTCTGATGCCCTGACAGATAGATAGTTGCACTCTATCTGGCCAAAGATTGAAGGCTTTAAAAACTGTGAAGAAAACGTCCCCAAGGTAAACAAAATGCCCAGGTCGATAATCGCACTGATGTAGCATACCAAATATATATATATATATATATATGTGTGAAGGGGGCGTGGTTCGGCCCTCCTTCCCAATGGGCAATTGAATTGCTGAAGAGCTTTCGGCGCCTCCTGCGACTCGTTTGAATTTTAAATGCAACCGCAGGCGATACAATAATAGCATACGAAATGATGCGCCGATCTCCCAAATGAGGCTCTTTTCTTCTTAACCCCCCCCCTTTTTTTTTCAAGATGTTTAACCCCCTAAGAAATCTTCACACTTCCTCTTTGGTTATCTGGAAAAGCAGAAAAGCTGAGAAGCAGAAAAGCTCCCTCGGCACTCGTTCAATTTGAATTTTCAATATCTTCATGTATTTATTTATATATATTTAGATTGACGTCATTTGTAATGCGCATACGATTTACTTGTTGCTTCCAACAATCACAGGACACGCCCACTCCGCCACAACCGCCCATCTCGATGACCACATCTGGCAATATCAAGACTCGACTGAGACGAAGTACAGTCGTGATTACGAGAATAATATCGAAAAGTGTCACATTAAAAACTTTTTATAGTTCCAGTTTTATCGATAAAATGTGATTTATAGGCCTTAAAAATATATAAATTCATTAGAGAGCTTAGCTTGGGGTAAGACTTAAACTAGTTTCTAGCCTTAGTAGCTGTAATTAGTAATAAAATGTAAGTAAATAAGATTTTTCAAAAAAAAATATCTTTTAAAATGTTACCATTTTCCAAGTCTTCTTTTACTTATATAACATCCACAATATAGAATCCCTACTGTACCTCAAGTGGAATGCCTTTTAGACTGAAAAGCGAGGAGAAGGTGGAGCAAAATGCTCGTTTTACTTAGAGCAAAAATATAAATTGAAATTATGGTAAAACAGCTTTGGAAACGCGCGACTTTTTGGTGTTTGACGGCGACTTTTATGGCCGACAAATGAATGCAGCAAAACTTCAAATTGCCCCAGACGAAAATTGAAAGAGACAGCAACAGACACGTAATTAGCCAACAACTTGAACCCATGGCTGGGGATGGGGTTGCCAGAGGGCGGGGTGGACAAGCAGGCCTTAATCGAAAGTGAATTTGAAAGCCCATTTATATTTCATTTAATTGCGGCCAAATCGAATTCAGAATTACTTTTCGATTTTAATTGCGCGTTAATTAGCCTCTCCAATTAACAGACTTGGCCAAAATTAACTCAACTTTGTAATCAAAAGCTTTTAATTGTGCCCACAAAAAGAATCTTGAGCTTGAGCTGATTTCTCGCCTTTTTACTCTTGGCTCTGTTTCGAAAACGAAAGTTTTGTAGTTTTTTTTTTATGGATTGTTGCATGTGGCACGCCAAGAAATTGAGAAACACCTTCGCCTTCTTCTTCTTCTTTTTTGTTAGGTTGGCAAGGGGAGGGGGTCTTCTTCTCTAAGCGATAAAAGAGGTGTAAATTGCGGCTAAGCACGAATCGGTAATTGGCCAGGTTACAAAACGATTTGAACGGAATCGATAATAATAAGGGGAGATCCTTTTAGGATGATTATATGGAAACTAATACAAAAAAATACTTGAAAAATATCTAAAATACTAAATAAAAAACTTGTTAACGACAAAGAAAACTTAAAAATGCCTCAACTCTGCTCAACGTTCCTGCTCTGGGTGCTCATTTGTTTTTGTAAATGCTTTATGGACTTTCTCGTTCTCCTCTTTCCGCTTCCTTCCATCGCCAACTGCAGTACAATTGGTTCTTGTCTGTTTCCTCGAACATCCTCGAACTCCTTGCTATTCCTCCAACAATTTTGCGCTTCCTTCTTTCCCCCTCATTCCGTTGCTAACTGTTCTTGTTTCTTCCACGATAATCCTGGAACTCCTTGCTATTGCACTAACAATTTTTCGTTTTTCACTTTCCGCCTCATTCCGTAACCAACTGTAATTTCTTCATGGATCATCCTCGAACTCCTTGCTAGTCCACCAACAATATTTCGTTTTCTGCTTTCCCCCTCATTCCGTCGCTAACTGTTCTTTTTTCTTCCTGGATCATCCTCGAACACTTACACTGGAATTCCTTCATTACAACTCCTGTTTGCACTATGGAGTTTCTTTCGCATTTCGGCGAATCAGTAAAATGAGTGACGTATTGGTTAGCAAAGAAAGAAGTTTTTGTTTCTCTCAGTGCACAGCTGTAAATCAACACAAAAGCGTCACTAAATATGTGCAAGCTTTCTTGTATTAGTGTTAGTAAGTGCTCTGCCATAAGACAATTTTGAGCTCCCCTGATGTAGACAATAAATGTAAAAAACTTAAAGAAAAAACTGAAAAAAGCACAAGAAGTCAAGCTGAGTTTGTTATAGATCTCTCTTTAAGACTTTTATATAATCAAAACCCCAATTATAATCTTATACCTAAATCATAATGAAAATTATATCTGCTATCAAGCATTCCCTTCTCCAAACTGAACTATCTTTTCCCTCCAAAATTACCTTTAAGAGTCTCAATCAAATCATTAACAATGATTTTATTTCCTCTGATATCTTTTGACAAATTATGATCGAACCGCTGGGTTACGTATTGATATCATCGATTGATCAACTTCATTGGACAAAAGAAAACCCTCTTCTTTCTTTGCCAGCGAATAAATTGCATAATTTTCCATTGATTCGATGCGGTGATGCTATGACCTTCATCTTGCCCCACTCTTAGCCCCCCTGCTTACCTTGTTTTTCCCACCTGTACAATGAACTTGGCCGCCGATGACTTTCTTTTGTTCGATCTCATAATTTAATTCCTGAACTAATGCTAGCTAATCAATTTAACTGTCGCTCATTCGCTAGCCACACATATTGAGCATTACACGAAACCAGTTGGGCGTTACTAAATGCCTGGCCGCGAGTGTCTTTGCCCGCCCGGTAGCCGGAGCTCGAGCATCTGTATCTGTTAGTATCTGTATCTCGGAGGCAGCTCAATCAAATGCCAGCCAACTATTTTTGGTCCGCTGCCAACTGGCTGCAAAAGCATGCCAAAAACGCTCCAAGTGGCGTCGGCGGTTGCGTTTATTTTGACCCACTGACTGAGATATTTTCGCATTGTCTTTAAAGCTACAAGTATCTGGTAGTAAGATATATATTTATATATATATATATAGTAACAAAAGTTGGCCACTTTTCGTAATTAACTTGTCCGAAAAATACAATTATTCAGTTTCGAGTATCAATTTGAGCCACCGAAATGGTTTACATCTTTTTAAGTTCTTTGCTCAGCTGTTGTGGCACCAAACTTTTTTTGGAAGTAAAAATAAGAGTATTTGTGGGTGGTAACGACTGATATATACCCTGTTTTTTATATACTTTATTATTTTTAAATATTATTTTTTATTTATAGTAATTTTTGATACTTTTTAAGTTATTTTTCAGAACTTTCAGAAATATTCTCCTTTCTAAGATAAGAATAAACATTTGTGAGATTGCACCGACTAAAATTTGCCCTGTTTTTGATATTTGATATTTAATTATAATTATATTTAATGCTTAATTAGCAGATTTTAATTACTTAAAATTAAAATATGAGAAAATTTCAGTTTTAAATTTTCAAATATTACATTGACCTATTGAGATTGATATCCAATATTACCCTGTTTTTGGCAAACCTTCTCTAAAGAACCTATAAAACCCCAACCCCCTAAGATAATGAAAAACTTTTCTCCGCCCGAAAGAACTTTTCCATTATTTACTCTACGCAACGAAGAAAATGACAAGAAGGCGCGGTTCAATGACAACTCCCACTTGAGTTTTTGGGGTTCGTCAAAGTTTTCGATGTCGTTTATTTTGTTTGTTTTATATTTTTTATTTTTACTTGTTGTTGTTGGTGTAGGGTTGCTTCACCCATTTATGAAAATTGTCTGTCACATCAATTTGATATTTGCATCCATCAACAACAATGTTTAGCTGTGCCCGCCAGACACCGCAAAATGTAAAAGTTTGTGCAAGTGATTTTAACTTTTATAACTTTGTCATTCCATCCTCTCCCCTTTCTGCTCCACCCTTTGTCTTCGTTTACAATTTCCAATTAATAATTCATAAAGATTTGAGCTTCTTCAGGCCCCTACACCCTCCCATGAATTGCCAACACTTGTTGTCCAAAGTGTTTTTCTTGGCAATTTGTCTGCAAGCTGCATGGAAAAAGCTTCATGAAAATCGGGAAAGAGATAGCGCTGCGAAAGGAAATTTGTTTATGCTGCCTGGTAATTGGGTTAGCAGTGAAGGAGCCGATGACGTTGACTTGCATCCGTCAGATGCAGCGAGCATAGCATCCATAAGATACAAGAGAGAGAGAAAAATGTCAGACAGCAAATTGCCGCGGGCTGAGGAGTTTTCTTCCACTTCATTAAGAGAAATTGGATGAGCAGCAGATTTGGCTGATTTCTCACACATTTTTTATGTGCCTGCTCTTTTACGAGACACCATTTGATTTATTCACATGATTACGTTTTTAATGGCCATGAATATTTTTGTGCTCGAAATGGGATTCGAGTGCAGATTTTCTTGGCTCTAAAGGAATTTTTTACTTGTTAATCTAGTAAGCAGAGGAGAGGCCTAAGACTGTCAGACTGGGAGAGAAAGGCGGAAATGGTTTTAATATTTTTGAATATAAAAGAATTTTTCAGATTTCCTGTTTTTTTAATGTTTAAAGATAAAGCTGAAGGAATTATTTTGATTTCATTAAAAATATTATGATATGAATATGGAAATATGAATTTATAATCATGTTAACTTAATCTTACGATTAAGCCAGAATAGTTATTCTTATTCTAAAGAAGCTTTACACCAAATTAATATCAAGAAAAGTTATTCTAAGACTCTACTCCTGGAATAGCTTTTCTCTTTCCTAAGACCAAAATTTATTCAATGTTAATCCTCATGCTGATTCCCATTCAGCACTTCCCACCTAGCCCGTTTTCCATTTGGTTAATTTCCCAAAAATTATGTTTCACGGTAGCCAAATGCCCAGATAAATCTTCAAATACAGGGCCATTTCGGGCGTGTTCCACTAAACCCAGCAAACTTGGCCATAAAAGCCTCATGCATAAGTCATAGGTAGGTAAGACAGACAGAAGCGATTTCTGTTTGATTTTATGTACTCTTTTTTTTCTATTTTTGCATAACAAACAAAGGTGACTTTTGTATGAGAGCAAAAATGGTAAATAGAAAACAAAAGTTACATCAGTTTGTCTACTGTGTTGTTGGGGCATAAATTAGCGTCAAACTGTGAACAGAGAGAGTGATAGAGACGTGGGTAGTGGGTGTGAAAGAGGAGGACACATCTCACCTTTTTCAAGGAGAACCGAAATGGAACGTTGCCCAGAAGTTTTGCCCAATTAGTCGAGGCATCAAAGCAAACACCCACCCAGACGAAGTCAGTCAGCCAGGTTCACTGGCATGGAAAATCACCAAAAGGCCTATACTTCAGTTGCTATTTCATTTTCCGGCACTCTAAGAAATTATGCACTGGAAGTGCAGTGGAAAAATCTAATCTAGAAAATCGAAAAGTTCAAAGATCATCTAAGAGGAGTTTCATATCCTTTTACTTCCAAAGTTCTTTAATAATTTAAAAACTAATTTTAAAAACATATTCAGTAATTTCTTCCTGTGCACCTTTCCCTCAGGTTGTTCTTTCTTTTCGCCTCATTCTTGTTTCGTTTTTTTATTGATTTTCCTTGGGGCGTTTGCTGCCTTGACATTAATTTAATTGTTGTCAGCATCTTTTGAACTCTCCTCCCCACCCACTCATGTGTCAGCTGTCAGAGCGTGGTAATAAATTAAAAAATTTAGAGCGATTATGGGCCCAAACAATCCCCCAAAGCTCCAATTGATCTCTGCCGACCAAAACTAGTTTCCTGCTCAAAGTTCGTAGATGAAATCGTAAAAAAAATCACAATTGAATCGGCAAATCTTGAACTTGGCATTGCCGCCTGCCACTTGGCCCAATGACAAGTTTCTTTTTTTTTTTTTATTATTTTGATATTCCGTTAGACATTTCCTCAGGGTTTGGCTTTTTCCTTCTTTATCAAGATTCAGAGTGGGCCGTTTTTTATTCCTCAGTCAATTGTCCGCTTTTCGGTTAAAAATCACGTATGTGGCCAGGCCTCGTGCTCTGGCATAACGAAGTTGAGTCCGAAGCCAAATCGGCATAGGCCTGGTCTCAACTGAAGTAAACTGAAGTCGCGGAAAAGTCACGTGCAAGTCCTTGCTGTCTTTTTTGATTTCCTTTTGCAACTTTTTCCAACCCTGCCTCCTTATGGTGATGGATGCCACTGCAAGGCCTTCAAGCCTTTGACCTAATTTTCTTTACTTTTTTTACTTTTTTAAAAGAAGCAAGTTGGAGTTTAAGATACTGTTTTAGTGTTCTTAAAAATATTTTGTATTAAAACATCAGAATGCTATTAAATCTTACATAGAACTTGTAAAAACTCCTTAAAATCCAAATTACTTCTTTTTAAAAAACTTTGTTTTTATATTTTTACAACTTTTTAATAAGTTTTTAGTACCACTTTTAAGTGAAAATATAGTTTGCTTATGTTATTTTTCACGTTTAGATTTTTAGTTCATTTTTAAAACATTTTTCTGGTCTTTCAAATTTGATTTTTCATTTTACTACTACCAATATACCAGTTCTTATACTTTTAGAACATTGATTTTATTTTTTTTTAATTTTTTAACTCAATCATTTCATTAACATTAACATATAGTTAATTTCCAGACCTTACCCCTCCCAATATTTCTACCCGCCACTGTTAGCTATTCCCCAGGCCCAAATCCACCCACAAAAGTAGCCAAAAGTAGCTAAAAAAAAAACACCAAAAAAAACCGATAACATCTCGTGCTATGATATTAAAGCTGCTGACATGCCAAATTATCTCTCCGAAAATTAAAGACAAACAACAGAAACGAAGACCCAGACAGCAACAAAAAAAAAAAACACACAAAAAACCGAATAAATGTTGAAAAAATTGGAAAGTGATAAATGGTTTGGCCTGGTCAGCTGGCCAAATAATTGTTGTTGCCATGTTTGTTGCTTTTGTCCAGCTATTTGGCGCAATCTTTGCATATAAATTAGCCAGAAAAATGCCTTTTTCAAATGGGCGAAGAGAACAACAGTGAAAAACATAGAAGAACCAGAAAACAGAAACAGAAACAGAAACAGAACTCCAATTTGAGTGACTGACAGGCGGCCAAGTTGGCTTTTTTAACTGGGCTAACTGCGATGGCCCCCTTTTTCGGAGGCAGTAGAAGAATAAGCGTTTCGGGGTCAACTAGCTGTAGCTACCCGAACGAAATGGAGATGAACACGAAGTTGCAGATGAGGCTGGAAATGTAAGTGGTGGCATAATGGGAGCACCACACCAGCCCAAGACACGAGTCTGCCAACAACTCTGAGATAAATCAAAAATTGTCGGATAGACAAGAGAGAGGGAAGAGGGAAGTAGGAGGAAGGCGGCAAGGGGTGTTACAAAAACAAAAACAAAACAAAAAATAGCGACTAATGTTAGGCATAAATAATGCAACAAGGGACAGCGAAGAAACGCTGCCAAGCCCATAAGCCCCCAAGTAATTAAGTCAAAAATAGCCAAAAGTCAAAGGGACTGCAGTGGGAGAAATAATAATATATACCCCTGATGATTCAGATGGTTTAAAAATATGATATATTTTTTGATATTTTCCCATGAATGTATATTTAGGCATAAGTGTTTTTATTTTTGATAATATTTTTGGGAAATTTTGAGTGATTCTTTAAATATTAAGAAATGTTTTCTTTTCTTTAAATATTTTTAAAATGATTTATTGGATTGTTTATAAAAATATTATTCTGATTTTGAATTTTTATATTAATAATAATATATAATAATTTATGTTTTTGTTTTTAAAAAATATTTCTGATGCATATATTTGTGTTTTAAAAATCTGTGAAAGAAGTTTAAGTTTCTTAGAATTTAAAGAACCTAAGAAATTGTTTTTAATATTTTAAAAATATTTTTAAAATGAATAATTTAAATATTACTCAAATTTTGGATTGTTATGTTATTAAGCATTATATAAATGCAATTTATTAATATTATTTAGTCATGATTTTTATCAAAAATGTTTTTAATAATTTTAAATGACTTTCAAAATACCAAGAAATTTGGTTTAGTAAACATTTTAAATCATTTCCAAAACATTTCTAACACTTGACTAATCTAAAGATGAACCATCAAATATTTTCTTATTTTCCTTCTTTCCATTTCGTTCACTGCACCAAACAAAAAGAAAAGCCAGCCGAGGGGGAAAACCAAGAAGGATAGCTGCTGGGGTAATGAAGGGCGCCAACGGAAGTGTTTATGTTTTGAATATTATGTTTTTAACAGAGAAAATCCCAAAAGCAAAAAAAAAGAGGAGCATGAAGGGTAAAGAAAATTGTCTTGCGTGGGCGGTGGGGAAAACAAAAGAAATGAAAAGCCCCTTTGATTGTCAAGTTCAGGGGGGGAGACAAGGAGAAATGAAAATGAAAATTGTTTCTGTTTCGGTTTTTAGTATTCAGTTTTTTTCATTTTTCACTCCATCTAACGACAATGTGACAATGCAGCTTGCGGATAATAATTATTAACAAAACTGTGCCCAAGGCCACGCCCCCAGCCGCCCTAAAAGACCATTGTTTAGCAAGATATACCCACCCATAACCGCCTTGCCTTGATGTGTCGCTCTCACAGCCATAAAGCCATAACCATCCGCAAGGTATCAATTACCAGACTCTAATGCGAAAATAACAAGCCACAAAGGAATGGCCAAGAAAATTTCAGTTAAAGGAAAGGGAAAAATGGGAAAACTCTTGCTGGAATGTAAGCTTAGCTCGTGGAAAGGCTGACCAACAATGGAGCGTTGGGGAAAAGAAAAGAAACACCAATGCATTGATGGCGTGAAATGAAGTGCAGTGGGTGACAAACTTATAGGAAAAGTAAATAGAAAAAAATAGAAAAAAGAAATAGAAAACTAAATAGAAATAAGTGGAAAGATAGAAAGTGGTAAAACCAGAACTTGCGCAACAAAGTTTCCAATAATTTCAATGGCATATTGTCAATCAAAAGCTCTCAAACAGTCATTATTTGTTCAAACTTATCGAACTGAAAGGCGCTTCTGATGGAAAACTTAATGCCATTGAAATGTTGGCACTCAGATAAGACGGAAAGTGTCTTGCGAGAGTGATAATGAACTTGACAACTGTCGTTCTTTTAAGGAAATTAAACAGGGAAAACCCAATTAATGGTAGAGAATGACATAAAAATCACAAGACAAGGTATTTCACAAACTATTATTAAGAGTTAAAGTTCTAGAATTAAACCAAAATTAACTTAACAGAAATATATATACATTTTCCCCTTTAACTCCCCACCCAATAACCCCATTTCTCCCTCTCTTAACCACCCAATTCACGCCTCGCATTAACCATTTTCCATTTAGCCACACCTCAACTCAACTCATCAAGGCAAACACAAAGAAAATAACTGAATTTGCGGTGAAATTTGTTAACTGGCCAACAAAAGTTGGCATTACTGGAGGGGAAAACGGCTGGCAGGGAAAACCGCTGGACGATGCACCCATTATGACAACGTCGCTCAACCGCAGCGACCAAAGGAATGTGACAACAGGAAAATTGCATAAAAGAAAAAAAAAGAGAGTGCTCTCGCTTCGAGGGGAAAACAGCCAAAAGGGAGCTCTCATCAAAAATGCATCTATCACTGGACAGATTGCACATAAGCTATAGGGGATACCATCTAGTAGCTGCCTCAATTAGCCAAAAACCGGGAAATAGAAAAACACATTAGGAGAGGAAAAATGCTTCAGGAAGTGTGTAAAATTAATGAGGTTTTCAGCTATGTTGAAGCTATTTTTTAGTGACCTATATTTTAGTTAGTTTTTCCACATTAATCATACATCTTGAATGATTTTTTTATATAACTACTTTAGGATTATAAAATTAATATTTTAGACAATTGTTTTGTGAAATTCTGGGAAAATTTAGTACACATTTCTTTATGTTTTAAGCTTAAGCTTAAGTTCCAACCATAATTCCTCATATTTAAAATACAAATTAAGACCCAATAAATTCACAAAACCATTTATAAAAAAAAGAGAAAAACCCCTCTCCTCATCTATAAACCTTCTCATTTCTAATCACACTTACGCTTTTAAGTGTAAGTCTTAACTAGCTCTTAATCCCTCCAACTTAAAAGCATACTTTACTAGCTTTCATCCTAGTTAAAGGACACCTCCCCCCCCCATTTCCATAATCTTTTTACTTACCCAGCTGGCGATGATCCCTGGCTGACGCTTTTGCCACCGCTCGTATGTATATGACGCTGAGGGGGTGTGGGCTGATGGTGAGGCGACGAGGTCGCTGAGACAGTAGGCGTGCCACCGTTAGAGGAGTTACTGCCCCCGCCCATTTGCCCCTGACCTGGCAATTTGCGCTTTGGTGATAGCTCCTGGGCATTCTCGCAGACATTTTCCGTGTTGACGACCTGCTCCAGCATGTGTATCTTCAGCATGATTGATGGATTTGATTGACTGGCGTTGCTTTTGTTTATGTTTTGATTTTGATTTTGGTTTCGTATTTTTGGTTTTGAAGTATTTTTGGTTATGTTTGTTTTGGTTTTTCTTCTTCCCTTTTTTGCTTTTAGTTTTTCACATGGATTCACTTCACTTTTTTCATTTTGCTGCTGCACAAAGGGGAAATTTCAAGAATATGTTAAATTTGGTTTGATTTTTCCTTCTCTCTCTCTCTCTATTTCGCTCTCTATCTTTTTCCGATTATTAATTAAACTTCAGGTTGTGGTCACTTGAGCCGCAGTTTCCCTTACGCATGTTTTACAGCCTTTGGGAAACCGAATTTTATGTGGCCAGCAATTAAAGAATGGAAATTTAATAAGTTTATGTGGGCCGACTTTATGGCCATAAAACCTGGTAAAAAAAAATCCAAAACAATCTTGTCTTGAAAAAACAAAGAAAATCACTCGAAAGGCAAATATAAATGTGGATTCTGGGCGGGGGTTTGAGTGCACATTATTAAAAAGTAATGCTGGAGCTGAAAAGTCTGCCCAGCAGAGCGAGGAAAAGCGCGTGAAAATGCGTGCAAAACAGAGAGGAGACAACAACAAACAGCCCGCATATGTTTTCCAAGAGGCAGGTTGGAAAAGCCTCGGGGCAAAACCACTTGCCAGGGCGGCAGTCACTTAAGCCAGGCACCCCCCTAACCACCCACCTAACCTCTCTCCTCTAAGAACCTTTCATAAACCCTCATAAAGCGGCAAAAGGAAAACTTCGTGGCGAACCTGCCCCACTGACAATTGGCTTAGGTCTAAAATGAGGCAAAGAAAATGTGGAAATTTCCTGGAGGCTTAAGAAGAGGTGGGCCTGGGAAAAAGGTAATGTGCTACTGACGCACGTGTCCAAGTGCCGCCGCCGCCTCCTTCGCTGGAAAAGGGAGAGTTGATTTATGATTTACGGCATTGACTAAAGGCATCTGGCCGTCAAAAACCCATGGAGCCACTCCTCCAGACTCCCAGAATCTACCTTCTCCTCGCTCCCTTCTTCAAGGCCAAGCATCTCGCTTAAGTGGTAATGTGCGTACATAACGAGTGCCGTGAATGGTATTATATCAGATTTTTTGGGTTGTGGGGAGTGGGAGGTGGTGATAAGAGGGTTAGTCAAAGCTAGACGAGCCGGAATTTGTGGAAAAGTGAACCTGTTACGGCCAGGAGAAGATGAGCTGTACTTGTTTTAAGCTACTTACGGCTGGGGTATGGTCTTGTTGGGTAAACTGTTAGGGGAAATGGCAGTAGTTAGGGGGAATATTAGTAAATAAGATGAGAAACTGCAGTTTAAGAATCATTATTAGCCAAAATACTTTATAAATACGAAGTAATTATGGATTTAAGTTGTATATTTTGGTTTATTTTCACCAAAAAGCGAAGAAAATCAAACAAATTTCACTCTTTCTTGGCATAGGCAAGTAATATGACGACTATATACTCCTCTCTAAAGTATATATTATAATTTTTACACATTTTTCAACTTATTAAGTACTCCTAAAGCTGCCCTTTCAAGCATAAAACGCCTTCACCTCAACCACAATGTAAATTCTGATAATTTCCTTTCACTTTCTCCCACATAAAGCCTAGTTTGCAGCCCTAAAATTCGCAAAGGAATATTAAATGGCTTCTGCAGAAGCATAAACCAAACCTTCAGCCTCATTTAATTGATTAGATTTAACCCACAAAGTCAGGCAAAACATTAGCCAACCGATATGATTACTTAACTTCAGCCCTAATGCCCCTTCAATGCCGTTGACCCAAATCTGTAAATCTTCTCGGCAACATTTGCCAAATCACTTGCCCAGATTGAGATACCTCAGAGTAATGCAATTACCCAATGTAAAGACTATATATATATATATAATTCGTTTCGACTCAAATCGCATTAAGAGCAATCAAAATTTATGCGGCCATCGCTTTCAGGCTCAACACGCAACTTCCGTTGTTGCAAATTCGTCATTTCCGCAAAAAAATAGCAACAGGCATTCAGTCAGTCAGGTGAGAATGATAAAAAATAAAAAACAAAAAGTACAAAATAGAAAAATAAAAAATAATGACACAGAAAATCATTTCATAATAAACTCAACTTGAAACGAAATTGAATTACGTGGCGTAGAAAACAATTTGCGAGCGCGAGTGCAAAATAATTCTTTTTTCTGCATTATAAAAAAACGCATATAGAATAATTTATTTAAATCAGGCTCGGCAGCAACCGCCCCCAAGTCGGCGACGACGACAACCTTTTATGGTGTCATGCAAAAAAACTGAGAAAAAATCTATAAAAAAATTTTATATTCATTCGGTTGTTGGCTGTGGACAAATTAATGTCAACAGAATCGGAGATTTGAGGGGAAAAATGTATGGTATGGATGTGAGTGAGTGGGCTGTTGGGCTAATAGTTGATTCCAGTCTCGCTGTAAAGAAAACCCACCCACAGTGGGTGGCCTTTCTCATAAGTAACATAGAGAATAGAGAAGGCAACTGTGTCATCCAAACAATGATAACTTTTTTATTGTTGCCCCATTCAATTTGGCATTTTTATTGATGTGTTGTGATCCGAGTTGAAAATGAAATTGTGCGGATTTCTTATAGATTTTTATTTTTGTTTTTCTCGGTTTTATTCCTCTGCTTGGGTTAATGAAGGCCAAAGTTTGGCTTGCCAAAGAGAGAGAGAAGTTGTTTATGCAGATACTTGGCAGATGATATGTGGCTGAGCAGGGAAGTCTATTGGAAAAGCTTCGCTCCATTGAATTCTGTTATGATATTCCAGATATTCAACGATATATCTTCATCAATTTGTTTGGAAATGCTTTACCTCGACAAGATTTCATATTTGTTTCCTGTGTCACAAGTTCTTTATAAGTCTTCTTCTCAAAACCAACTTCTTTACTTTCTTACTTTTTCTTTCAGTATCAACAATTATTCATTGATAAGTATGTCAAGTGCCCGACATACTCAAACATTCGCTAAGCCCCTTCATATATACAACTCTCCTACCAAATAATTGCGTCAACGTTTCGCAATCAGATTTCAGTTAGTACTTTATGGCCATAACTTTGTGTCGATACGTCATAAACAGAGTATTTGAGCTGCGGGCGACTAAAAGCAAACCATCTATTGAGTCACCAAGTGGAATATTGTTTTTGTCTTATCGAATATGGGCAAGGGATGGGTGTTCTTATCAATCTTGAAATATATTTTATATTTGATATGCTAGAGGGAAAATG
Source organism: Drosophila eugracilis (assembly GCF_018153835.1). Taxonomy (NCBI): domain Eukaryota; kingdom Metazoa; phylum Arthropoda; class Insecta; order Diptera; family Drosophilidae; genus Drosophila; species Drosophila eugracilis. The sequence goes on along the minus strand of NW_024571981.1, from coordinate 4,353,272 downwards.
TTAGGAAAATTTCTAAGCCACTGTGGCAACATCCGGATTTCTCACTCCACAGTTTTGGCAAGTTCAAAGTTTCCTGCCTGCCTTCCGTATGTACATTTCCCTATTTTCCTGCTAAGTGGGTGTATTTTTCGGGGACCGAACAATTTGTTGCTTGTTACGCCGTTACACGTGTTCAAATATTTATGCCCTGACAAATTCTGTAAACAAATTTGTCTTCTCTTCTCCGGCCTGGCTTGGTTTCATGTTGGTTTTTCTTTTTCTAGCCCGGCTAACAAACATCAACAGCTGTTGGCAGACCAACTTGCTCCGCTTTTCTGTTTTTGGTTTTATTTTTGTGACAGGAATTCTAGTGGATTGTGACTTCTGTTCGGTTTTTGTTTCTGGTTTAGTATCGGTTGGTTGTATGCTTTAGGTATCTTATCTTATCGCCTGCCAATTTGGCTGAATAATCAGCTTTTGGCTGGGCGCAACCTTGACTACACCCACAAAACCTCCTTCCCTTCTCTTCATTTTGGGGAGTTACTTTGTGTCGAACAGGGAAAATGTTACAGATATTTCGGTTTGTAAGTTAATTCTAATGGGAAATTGATGTAGCTACTTAGTTTGAGATACTGAAACTATTGCAGGGGACAGCTCTGGCAGATGGTTCGATTTTTGTGGATGAAAATGGAAGTTTGGTTGGGATTTTTGCTAAGTGTCGATTAACTAAATGGCAAAGCGAGGAACATGAATGTTTCCTTTAATAATATCACTTAAAACGCTTTTAAATTACATCTCCCCCGCCATTTCCATGAAACTTTTAAATGCAATTAAGACCAAGAAACTTTGATATTACGTTTCCTCCGACTTTCCCTTCCTACCGAAATTCAAATCTTGTTACTGGTAAAGATATTTTTAGAATACTTTTCCTAGGCAAAGGAGACCTTCGGAACACCTTGCTGCCAACTTGCCATAAAGTTTTGATTTCCCACCACCTTAACCCTTGACAGCCGATAAACAAGAGAACTTCAAAGTCAAACGACCTTCGCTTGTAATAATTCTTTGGCAAAAATATTAGTTTCATCATTAAAATTTTGGGGGAAAAGTCAGCCTGGAAAACTGGATATTTTATTATTTTCTTTGGCACAGGTGCAAACAGGTCGTAAACAAAAAAAGAATGGCTCGATAAAATATGGAAAAATCGAGGCAAAGGCAATTAAAGTGAGCACTAAAACATAGAAGCAGAAGCAGATACCGCCTGAATTTTCCATTGCCCATTTCCCATTTCGGATCCCAGCCATTTGGCACTGGGCCATGTCATGGGAGAAGCGGCGGCACACGCCCCATAAATTAAATTCGCGTGTGTTTTTGCAACAACAACAACAACAACAAGAAAAACACACGAGGTAAAGGGTGGTGGATGAGGGGAAGCAGCAGGGAATCTGAGGCTGCCGAGATAAGCATGAGGGCATCGGCAAAACGGTAAATTTTGCAGCAGCCTACAAAGGATATAAAAATGCAAAACTTTTGTATAGACTTTAAGATACTCAGTACTTTCACTTAGCTTTTATAGTCTCTATAAAATTAATTAACTAAAAGTTAAACCAGATTTTAAATGTAATTAAATTTAAATAGAAAAGTTAATGCATTTTCTTTTCTTCAAATTTGCAATCAAATTTTCACGCTAAAGTATTACAAAAACTCCCTATACCAAAGTACCATCATACCCTTGCCTTATTTTAAGAACAAGTCACAAAAAGAGAATCCAAAATCAATGCAGGCGAATGACACGCCGAGGTTTTGGCTCTCCCGCTCGCACCCGCATGCTCGCACCGTCTCTTTCTGAGCCAAGCTTTTGTGCTGGCTGCACTTCAACTTGAACTCTCGAGTGATGGCGAGAAAAAGAGGGGCGACGAAAAGTGAGAGGGATGACAAGACAATTGATGGGCCAGACAGATGGAGAACGATGAATGGACAGGCGGGGAATCGTGGAGACGTGGTAAAGGAAAATCTCAAAAAGCGGAGTAAGCAGAGAAGAGACCGAAGCAGATAGCAAGAGATGTGGCCAAAAAAGCAGCTGTTTTCTTGGGATTGTTTTTTTAATTTAGCTTTCTGTTATTGTCCGTATTTTCACACCGAGCAGAGAGACAAGGCCAATTTGCTACCCGAGTTCATTTACATTCCGCCTGGCTGAGGTTTACTTTACATCCCAAAGAAATTCAATGGGCCAGAGCTACTGCAATCTCTTCCACCTTCCAAACCTCTTACCAAAAACAAAAAAAAAACAAAGATATCTGTCAAAAGGCAAACATTCGATTCGGGCAGCGGGAATCTCTTCACGAATGGCATGAATATTTGATGAGCTGTCGTTTACCTTTTTCGCCCTCGGAAAGAACTGCAACAAAAAGTCGGAGCCCCAAAAATGCAACAGGCAAAAGCAAACAAAGGAAAAACTGGTAGGGGTAAGGAGGTATGGAGGTATCGAGGTATCCAGGTGAACGTGGAATGGGAGCAGATTGCCAAAAGCGGGTGATAAAGTGCAGGCGGTATCGACCGATTTACCCTGATGAATCATGGATGCTCTTGAGATTGTGTCAACTTCTTTTGATTCTTTTTTGTTTTAAACAAACAATTCTGATAAGATAGCAGATTTATTATATATTTAACTATTTACTTAGATAACATCTTTTGTCATTCAAGAAATGTATAGAAGATGAATATTTAATTTGCGTTTTATATCATTAAAAAAACCACGATAATCTAATATTCCACAAAAAAAAACACTTTCCCATGTCCGGGCAGCTGTTGACCATTAAAAAATATGTTTCTTATGATCGAGCCACTCAGAGATCTCGTATTACCCCGTTTTCTGGAAAGTGCAACTGGAATGCCAGAAAACTGCAGCTGGCTTTGTCAGTGAAAACGGAAAAACAACCCAAAACCCAAACAGCAGTCGCAAAATTCGCGCACACATGCCAATAAATATTTTTGCAACTTGCAGCGGGACAAAAATCGAGAAAAAATTTAACGAAAATGAAAAGTCAACAGCAGAAAACACAACAACAACAACAGAAACTGCGAACTGAAATCATTTCAGGCCAGAAACCCGTTTCAAAAGCCAAAAAGAAATTCACGTGCTCTGCAAATTTACCATACTTTTTACTTTTTTTCTCACTTTTTACCTTTTTTTTTTTGCCTTTGGCAATGCATATTAACAACAAAACAACAACAACCAGCTTGATAACAGGCAGTAACAGCAACAGCAACAACAACAAAATGGGAGGAGCAGTAGTAGAAGAAGAAGAAGTAGCAACATTGTCATTTAACGGGACTAACGAACAGGGCGCAAAAAGTGGTGGAAAAAATGCGTGGATTTTAATTTGCATTTTTGCAAGTCGGAAACGAGAAAAATCCAAAAGAGAAATAAGCGGTTTTCCCAAAGGAGATGAATCGGAGTAAAATTTGTTATAAATGGAACAAAAAGTTAAATTTTCATCTTAGCCATCTTAAAGCACTTTTCTTATCAAACAAGTCATATTAAACCGGTAACAAAGACGAATAAACCAATTTTCTTTGATTTGCCTCAAAAGTATTAAAAACTCATAAAAATAATGAGAATTTTGATCTGAAATCACCGAAATCCAACAAAAACCTGCTAAGGTTCATGATCTTCAAGTTCGAATTCGAAGAGAAACATTTCCACTTGTTGAGGTAACTTTATAGCTTCAAACAGCTCACACAACTTGCACATAAATCACAAAAAATAAAGGAAATAAAATTTGAAAACGATCGCAGGTTATAAAAAAACAAAAAACACACGTAATAATCATGCGTGACGCATTTTAATCGAACTCCAAAAACACAAAAAAAAATTCAGTTTGGGAACCGGCAAAAAAGAGATGAAGAAAGACAGAGAGAGGTGGAGAGAAAGAAAAGACACAAAAACGGAACTTTTTGTGGTTATTTCTTTTTATAAATATTTCTCATTTGTTGTTTTATTTTCTTCTTTTTTTTAAAGCTTTGACATTTGTTTGTGGTGATTATGTTATTCCGTCATTTATTTTTTGCACTGTTTGGCTATTTAATGGCATTTTCGTAATTGAATTGCACAAAAAAACGCATATTACACACACAATTTCACTTGTTTTCAATTTGAACACTTTCTTCGCTTCTTCTTTTTTGGATTCTTTGCTCGTTAAATTACAATTTTCAGTCAGCGATATTTGTTTGGAAATTTCACTTTTTAGCTACGTGCGGGTATTTATGCAGCCGTTTTTTTTTTTTTGGCAGCCTTATTTTGTTTTCTTTTTTTTTTTTGTATTATTTCTCGGCTATTTGAATGACACCTTTGCCACTTTCGCTTCTAATTTTTTTGATAAGGCCAGCAAATGCGATTTCAATTTTTGTAGCCATTCAAGCACAATCACTTTCATTTAAAACAACATTAGTTAGTTTTCTTTTATAAGAAAGTTTCACACCACATTTAAAGAGTTTAATAATTAATTAATTAAGAAGAAGTCATAACAACAAATTATTTAATAAGTTATTTTATTTAAAACTCATTTTTAAACTTTAATTTCGTTTATTTTTTACCTTTTCACTTTCACATATTCGTTAAATTCGTTCAACGAATCTGTAGCTTTATTATTGTTTGCTTTTCCTTTAGTTTTATTATTTATCTGAGTTTTGTTTTGATTTTTGCTTTTCGCGCTGCTCTTCTTGCTCTTTCATCTGTTGCTGCCAATTGGCAACTGCTCGTCGTGTTCTACCGTTACTTTTTGACTAGCTAATCATGACGAAGGAGCAGCAGCAGCAGCAGAAGAAGAAGTACCGGAAACCCGAAATATATTACGATTCCTGTTCTGTTTTCCGATTTCAGAATTTTCCCGACGCAGACGCGCGACAATGTACACATACAACGAACACACGCCTGGTTGTCCTCGCACTCGCACACACACAGACGGACACTCGCTGGCTCGCACGCCCACACGAGTCGGTTTTCAAAACGACTCTGAGGCGAAAAGCAGAAAAGCTGCTGGTTTAGCCCCCAAAACGAATGAGGAGCAACAACAACAGCAATCACACTGCTCGCACGTTGCGCACGAAGCTCAGATTTCAGGTTCCACATGGGAATATAATCCACAAAAACCGGCTCTCCAGGGCGCTCTCTCGCTCTCTGGCGCTGGAAAAGTTATCGTACAATTGGGGCCATAATAATAGCTGGTGTCTGAACTATACATTCATGGTATGCTTAAAATCGTAGCATGGCCAGAAATAATTGAATATTTATGGTAAATTACTTAAATATTTAAAAAAAGGATCTTATAGAAGTTGAATGAAGATAAGATGAAATGAAAATGAACTACCGATACTACCACTATGACCTCAGTTGTACTTGCACTTTGCATTTGGGAGAGAGAGAGACAGTGAGAGTGGGAGGACTGCAGTTTGTTGTTTTTGTGCACTTATTGCTTTTGTTGCCTTCATGGGGGCGAGATTCTTGTTTATTTACATTTATTTACATTCCAAATGCGCGCAGTTTAAGCAAACAGAAAGAGATGGAGCGAGGGAAGGATGCCGAAGGAGGGGTTGGTGCAAGGGGCAGCCCGCATTAGCCAAAGTAAACAGTTTGGAAAACAATGCGGCTCAAAGGAGCCGCCAATGCAGTTGCAAGTTGGATATTTGCACAGTGTACCCCAAAAGTATGCAGAAGGCAATGATTTCCCACCGCTGAGAGATAACGAAAACAAACCGAATAACCGGCGTGGGACACACAAATACATAAGTAAACAGAGGCACGAGTCAAAAAAGAGACGGCGTTCCATATGCTTTTCGTTTTCTGCCTGAGAGAATCACCGAAATTATGCTCCCATAATCGCTCTTTCTCCCACTCTCCGTTATTGGAATGAAAACATAAACAGTTTATTTTTACACTGAAAAAAATTGTTAGGCTACTTGACTTATTTTCAAATATATATTTGCAGTATTTTTATAATGTAGCATACTGTTATATTTACCTAAGAATCTTTTTAAAAAAATATATAGTTTATCATTATTATAATTTTTTGTGTAGAAATCAATATTATCCCGAACTTTTGTATTCACTCATCTCACTTTTTTCTAGAAATTGTACTTAAATATGGTTTCATTTTTGCCATGCTAGGAATTTTACTTCAGTTTCAGTGTACAAAACGTTCCAAGCTCCACCACGCGCTGTGGACTGTATGTGGATACTGGAAGTCCAACAGTTCACCCGAAGCGACTACGACTCGAGAGTTTGGCTCCAACATAAACAATTTCTCTCCCACTCTCAAAGCAGCTAACTCTCCCACGGATTGGATCCACAAAATCCACAAAGTGACGTCGGCTTTTGCGGCGGCGTGTTGCACTTGTTCGTTTCTCTCTATCTCATCCACAATGTTGGGGTTTGTTGTTTTTGTTGTCTGATAAGGAACAGCTGATAACCGCAAGATAAACCGCAGCTGCGAGGGGCGTTTCGAAAAGCAGGCAACCAACCGATAACCAACTGTTGCATGCCCCACATATTTGGGGTTACACTTCAAACGAATACCGCAAGACAATGGATGCTACTATTATTTTTCTTTTGGGTGTATTCTATGTAAACAGGTTGGAAATCTATGCATACATTTGCATAACTTATGTAGCTTACAAAATTAGGTTTTATATCCCAACTCTATTGTTTTTTAATAGTAAGAGATAAATTGATTTCGAAACGATTTCGGGCTAATTGTTTATAGCATTCCATGCTTAATGCTTAATTAATCCAACTCACCTTAGTGGTCCTGTCAGCAAGTCAATATTCTCGCAGCTTTCCATCTCGAGTCGCTGATATTGCAACTGCCTGGCACTCGAAGTGCTTGATCTGCCCCCGGATCCTCTAGAAACTGGGGCCGCGTTTGATGAGTGGCGGCGATACTCCGCAAAACTTTCGCTTTTCCGCAGACCCGGAATTTTTCCGGAACTATTGCGCCAATACTTGATCATTCGGTGTAGAGTTTTGGGCGAACTAGTGGCCGAAGCAGTGATCGGCGTTATTTCAATGCCATTCACACAGATGGGAGGTCCCCGATCTACCAATGTCCTATACGAACTCATTTTTTAAGCTACAAAAAAATTATTCAATGTTAAAATATGGCTAATCAGTGAAATATTATAAAGTACTTACATTACTTTAAGTTGGTTTTTTAAGGCTTACTTCAAGGTTTTTAAGCTATTTTAGAATATTTCGATAAGCTTATAATTCGGAATTAAAAAAAAACCTTTCCAAATTTTGTTTTTACGCGTTAAAGAACATAAATTAATTGGTTTTTCGTTAATTTCATATATTATTTATAGAAAGAACTTTTTAAATATTTTGTTTTATTTTTAAAGTTGATTTATGATTAGATTTAATATCATTTTATATAGTAAGATGACTCCCTTATTACTTTTTTTATAACTTTAAAGATGATTAATAATAAAAGTAGATTTGCATATTCTTATCATTTTTGTTTACTATACATTATATTAAGTACTTTCCACTTTTCAATCACTAACTTTAATTGTAGTAATTATTTTATTAAATTTCTTAATGTTTTCATATTTAAAAATTAGTTCGTTTCGTTTGAGTTTCGTTTTAAAGTCGCAACGCGACGCGACGCCTTCGATTTTCCAACTGACCACAACAAAGAATCGGATCGTAGCCCCCAGAACAGACCTCCGTGGAATCGAGCTCGGCTTTATCTGGTGCGTTCTCCCTCGCTCATTTTTTTTGCTCTCCCTCTCTGGCCGCTTTGCCTCCATTGTTTTTATAACTTCGCACGTTTTATTGCAAAGTTTTTTTTTCACTGAATTTACTTATATTTCTTTGGGTTTTCATTATTTTAATTATACGCGGTACTAGGGAGAAAACTTGGGGTGTATTCAATTTTTACATTAAAAAAATATATATAAAGAGTTTTATAAAGTTAGAAAATATTTTAATGTATGTAATTATTATTATATTTTGCTTATTTTTATATATTTATGTTAAAAAAAACGTTTTACTTCTTTATTTTTACACTTTCCAACATCAAAAAGGATGTCGTTTTTGGCCTTCAGCGACTTCTAAAATTTTTTTAAAAATATTTAATTAATTACTATCTGTAAGAATCACTTTCAAGCCTTTACTAGGTATCTTAAAGTTCTTAAAACTCAACTTAAACGTTCTTACTTGTCTTGTTTTGCCTTTCAGTCTTATTTTTCCAACGATAAATGGCCGAGCTGTGATTCCGCTAACTCAGCTCATTTTCATTTTATTGCTGTCGATATACAAAATTATGTGTAATCCATATATATACAATACAATATATATGTATTTATATATAACCCGTGTTTTCTTTATCTTATTAACATTTTCCAGCTATCGTTTATCTTAGGTCTTTCCAACACGCCCTCTCCTAACACGCCCCATGAATAGAAACCTTTGTCTAGTTCAGTTTAGTTACCACAATCAATCACTTTAGTTAATCAATTAAACAATCTATCAATCCTTATCTTTTCCTAGGTTCAAACTTCTTAGTCTGATATGACTTTTTAAATTGCTGGAAAATTTAAATTTCCCATTTAAGAACAGATTTTATGGTGATTTTCTTCATGCCTCCTCTCCCTCTTGTAATCTGGAAAAAAAGTGACTGGAGGACTGGAATGCGTATCATCAGTGCATCAATGACTCAAGCTGGTGGGTTTACGATTCTCTGGGTCATCGCCAAGAACTTTAATGGCTCTCAAAGCTGATGATAAGGAAACAGACTTCAGGGCGTCGCAACATGAATTTGAATCGTTTGTTGCACTGAATGGTGGGCTGCCACAAAACGGGGCATGGAGATAATGCGGGAAAAGTGGTTCCACAACTGCTGCTAAATGTCGCTGCAATCGAGTTATCGGGTAATCGAATATCCAGCAAATCAGATAAATCAAAACATGCAAAACAAATCGCATGATAAGAGAGCTGGAAAAGCTGAAAATTAAACAGAAAAACGGAAAACTACTTTCCAGTGACTGAGCTTTTGATGACTGTGGGATACACTTTTTTCTAAGTTTGAGAACTTTATAAAGAGATTAGGCTGTATAGCTTAGGATATAGGATATAGGATATTCTTTTATAATATTCATATTCGAGTTAAAAGCTTAATAAATGTATGTCCACGAAGTATTAAGTTTAACTAACAAATTTATAAATATTTTAAATTTTTTATCACTTTGAAAAGCCAAAACTTAAAGTCAAATTCCTAAAATTTAGGAAGCATTCCTTAACTTCTTTTCTATTAATTTTACCCCTCTTAGTTAGTAACACTTGATATGGTCTTCCTAATTACAGGGTATCAACTACGATTTTAAATTAAATCGAAAACCCAAATCGAAATCGAATTCGCAGTTGCTACTGTAACGGTTTCGGCCACGCGAAAGTCGAGTAAGATTTATCATGACATTTCCTTGATGACGATACTGAGCCGCCGCCTGAACCTCTCCCCCCCTGACAACAGTGCCGTTCCAATGACCCACCCCCTGGACCCCTTCTCGCTAGCCAGCCTGGAAGCGTTGTCAAAATTACATTAAAGCGGAAATCGCCTGCTTCGCTTCAGTGCCAATCGACAGAAGACAGCCAGCTGACCACAGAGGAAGAAGAAGAAAAAACTCAAACTACACTGGCTTAAGTCTCAGATGACTACAGTGAAAGAAATTGGTAGTGGGAATTTAGTAAAAAATGTAAATTTAAAATTCGAAATTTTATTTTAAGATTCTATTATATAAATTAATTTAATATAAATTTTTAACTACTTTTACTTTAATTAATATAAATTTTTTTACTACATTTTTTTTTATTATTTTTTTAATAAAAGGTTAATGTTATTGGTTCTTTCAAAAATTATAAAACAATGGAAATTATCTGATATATAAAATATATTAAATAAACATGATATTAAGGTAAAAAATCATATTTTTAATTTATATTTTATTGTAAAAAATCTCTTCTAAAATGTTATGAATTAAAAAATTTGTTTATATGGATTTTTTTTTAAATATTTTTTAAAGATTTTAAGCTTCTTTTTTGTTAGCTAGTTAAGTAAAATAATAAATTTTTAAGGTATTTCTTTAGAATTACAAACTTAGTAACCCAAAAATAGATAATTATTTCCTCAAAAATTTTATTAAAATATTTCATTTAAATTTAAAGCTTGTTAAGAACTATAAACTTTTGAAGAAAATGCCTTTCAACTCACTAATTTTTTTAAAATATTTAAAACAAAATTATTATTTTGTATACATTATTATTATATATTATTCATTATTTGTTTATTTTAAAAAACATATCTTAATAGCATAATCTTTGTAAAAAAATGTCTATCAACTTCGTAATTTTTGAGTTTCTGAATATATTCAATAATATTAAAAATATATATAATCCAAAATATATAATTAATATACAATATTTTCCTATTTAAAATCTCTCTCCCTGTACTTAAGAAGCAGGGCAAGCGGGCTGTGGGTGCCAACACGCAACACCCGCGACACTCGACGACATAAATCAGGCTCATAGCGAAAGAGTTGGGGGCGACTGTAAGGCGAGACACTTGCATTTTGGTTCGTCGTCTTTTTCTGTTTTTTTTTTGTTTTTTTTTTGAGGGGTTTGAGGCGAACATGTCCAAACTGTCGCTTGTCTGCCTCTCTTCCACCACCCCCTCCCAAAGCCACCACCCACTTTTTAGCACCCGCAACCCCATCACTCCCCACCAATAAGCAAAAATGTGCGTAACGGAGAGAAACGTAACACAGGCAGCCGACGCCAAGCACGCAAGACTGCATTCTGCACTGAGAAAAATATTTACTTCTTTTTACTCATTTCAGGAAGTGGCTCTCTGCTGATAATTAGCTTTTAAACTTTTTTGGTTTATTCCCAGTAAGATAGTTTATTTCAAATTTAAAAATCTTTCTTTGTTAGTCATTAGAAAATGTCTGTCCTTTTATCATAAATATTTTTGGAATACTTAAAAACATGTGTCAGACTTGAAATTGATAAAACTGGGAACTCAGTTTCAAGGGAATATATAAAAAATTATTGTTAAGTTTTAAGATATTTGAGTGTCATGACAAGGCCCTCAGTTTAACTTCCTATATAACACATTTCACAAGCTCAACAAATTCCTTAATTTCCACTTTCATAAACTCTTATATTTCCTTTTTCCCAGTGCAACTGTGAGCTGCAGTTGATGTTTAAATAGGAGAAGGAGTCCTCTGACTCTGACTGAGTCGAAGACTGCGACTAGCGAACATATTTCATTCCACGGACATGAGACACGAGACTGCGGGCTTAATTGACATGTGTTCATTAGAAGCGACAGGGGTAACGGGTTTGGTAAGCGGTGAACTCAGGGGCAAGGAAGTAGTTGTTGGGGATCATGTTGTGTTTGAGAAACTCCAAAAAGTTTGATCGATTCGAAGCTATTAAAAATTATTTATTTTGTTTCTTGTTTTTGTTTTATTTATAGGGAATATGTTTTGGATTTTTCTAATATTTTTGTTTGTACATTTAATAGCCATTTATTAGTCATATTTTATGTATAAAAAGCAGTAATATCTCTATCATTTCTAGATTTTTCTGTGAATATAACCCATCATCTATTATGGTTACAGGGTGGCCCAAGTAGTGTTTGCTTTTTGAACTATCGATAATTTTGACTTTGACATTTCCATGCCGTAGAAGATTTGCTGTTTACGAAATGGTTAAGTTCACGCTTGAAGAAAATTGAAAAATATTGATATTTTTATAGCGATTTTAAAACGCAAATCTTCCATGGGCCACCCTTAGTCAGCAATTTATTAACAAAGGCAAATAAAAAGCTTAAACTAGGATTTTACGGTATTTATCATATATGTAAGGCAGTTAGAAAGATGACTCCATGATTTGGTGATCTCAAAATATTCCAGCTTGAAGTAATATAAAAGAAAATTTAAAAAATTAGCCATTATTTAATATTATTTGCTCCCTAAAATTATAAAAACTCTAAAAATGCCGAAAGCTTGATAAAAAATAAAAATAAAATTAATTTATAAATAACCAGCTTAAATGTATTTTCCAGGCATTTATTTCATCGTTTAAAAAGTTTATTTTTATTACAACTTTAGAAGATAAAAACTTTGAATAAAGAAGAGCTGTTAAGTTGGAGATGGTTGCTTTTCTAACGTTTTCCAACACTGACATCGCTCACCCTTCCCTCTCGCACAGTAAGCCCAGACACATGGCCATAAACAAATAGCATTTGAAATTGATTTACCTGCTAATGTCCATGTCCAGCCATCGTTATTAAGTCAATTAACTAGAAATAATCAGCGTCTGCTGATATTCCCGAAGTCTGAAGTGGCCATTCCAATGAAATACTTGAGTAAGCGGAAAAAACAGAACCAAACTTTATACCTAAAACTTTCTCAATTTCTCTTTTACAGATCTGATTTTGCTGGCCTCGTCGGTGGCTTGTCGGTTCAGCGATGATTTCTATCAAATATTAGCCAAGGAAAATGCGCACAAGAACCTCATTGCATCGCCGATTTCCGTGGAGATTGTCTTAAGCATGATGTACATAGCAGCTGGTGGGAAAACGGCCAAGGAGCTAAGAAACACTCTGCACTTGGCTGAGGATAAGGAAGATGTGGCTGACAGCTACAGGGAGTTTTTCACAAGTCTTCAGGAACGGGAAAAGTCTGTGAGCCTTCATCTAACAAACCGGATATATGTCAATAGAAAATATCGCCTAGTTCCGGACTTTAATAAGTTAGTACAAAAGTCCTTCAAGGCCAAAGCCAAGGCGATCAATATGGAAAATCCCATTAATGCCTCATCGATTGTCAATGGTTGGGTAGCCAAGCAGACGCGTGGCAAGATCACGGACATTGTTGCACCCAGTGACATGCATTCCGATCTTAGCACTCTTCTGGTAAATGCCATTTACTTCGAAGGTCACTGGCAACACCAGTTCCAGGTTGATCAATCCAATGAGGAGGATTTCCATATATCCATTGACAAAATCATTCCCGTCGAGATGATGACCTTCTCTGGACACCTAATGGCAGCCAACTTGGATGACTTAGATGCCAAGGTGATAGAGCTACCCTACCGGAAGTCCAACCTTTCGATGCGCATCTTCCTGCCCAACCAAATCGATGGTCTTATGAAGTTGGAGGAGAAGCTTTCTGGTTTCTCGAGGGTCCTGCAGAGAACTTCGGTGAATGTAAAGCTGCCCAAGTTTAAAATCAAATTTACCACTCAGTTAAGTTCAGTTCTTAAGAAGGTTAGTATCTCGCTGAATATAAACTTTTCCAGTTCTATAACTTCTTTTAGTTAGGCATACGCGATGCCTTTGAAAACTCTGCTGACTTTGAGGGCTTAGTCTCGGGCACAGGTGTTAAGATTGATAAAATCATTCAAAAAGCCTTTTTGAAGGTCGACGAAAGTGGCTCCCAGGCTGCCGCAGCAACAGGTATTTAGTCATAGTTACTTAGTAAATACATTTTACTTGATTATATTTTCATTTTAAGGTGTACATATTCGACGAAAGAGGTCGCTTGATAATCTTCAGCCGCCCATGAATTTCATAGCTGATCATCAATTTGCTTATGTAATTCGTGATCATAAAACGGTCTTCTTTCAGGGACACATTGTTGAGCCTCATTGGTAAGGAAGGTTAAAGGAGTTCTTGAATAAAAAATATCTTAGATAAGTATGATTTATGTTTTATGTGCCATAAAGGGGAACGACCATGGGAGCGGGCGTGGTCTGAGTGCACTTTTAAGAACTCTAAACAGGAGGAAAATTAGTTTGTTGCCCCACTTGAGGGCCACTGAATTGGGAGGTTCATGGGGCACATGTCATTTAAAGAAGTTTTTGTAAACAAACATTTCATGACTATGAGAATATATTAAGCTATATTATAATATTTGACATACCAAAAGGCTTAATGTTTTTGCCAAGACCGCAAGCTCTTTAATACTCTCACTTAACTCTTTCATTTATAAGCTGAACTCAGAATTCTTTATATCTATCTATCTGGCACTTTCCCTTAAACTTCACTTTGATAATCAAACAATAATCAAAGACGTAGAGATTCTTCCTTTACCCTCCTCACACTTGAAAATCTGAAAGTTGCTAACTTCACAGCTGTGCCCCCAAGGAAGAAATTCTAAAACCTTTCACCTATCTTAATAGGTTCCCTCATTCCTTTACACCCCTCTCCGATAACAGTAGAGATTCCTACTCTGCCCTCATCAAAATGGAAATTCCTTTAGTTTTTCTTTTCTAAAACCATATGTGCCTGGTCAGTTTGGCCTAACCTTTTGCCTTATCCTCCTTCCGAACCAACTGCTAATTGACCTTCAACGACAAGAGTTCGGGCCAATGACGTCCATAGAGGCCGACGACAAGCACCACACACAGCTGTTTGACCTTTTGGCCTTAGCGGAAAAGGCAAAGACAACGACATCGATAAAAGTTATAGGCGGCCATAAATTAAAATGCAAATTAAAAGACGACAAAGCAAGATAGAAGTATCTAATTGTGAGGGAGGAAGAAGGGAGGAGGCAGGCAAATAATTATCGCTCTGTACTGTCATTTTTTTTTTATCGCCTTAATTATGGCCAATATTTGGGCAATATAAAAAGGAAATATCGTTGAGTCAGCTAAGGGAAAATAACCAAGGAGAAGTTGTCATCATTCTTGGCCAAGCAAAAAAGTTTTAATCACAAAAATTGTTAACTTTGGTGTGGAAAAAATATAAAGCGAAAAGCGAATTGCGGAAAACTACGTGAAAATGCCGCTGATTCTTCTTTTTTTGCTTTCAGCTGGACACGCGACAAATTAGACGGGCCACGTCTGTCAGATGGATTTTCCGTTTTCCCGTTTTCCGCCTGCTAATCCCTGCCAGCAACTTTTGATCCACAGTTTGCCCTTCCAACAGACCTCGCCTGTTAAATCCGAAATCAGCTTAAATTTAATTTCTGCGCTTTCCTTCTCGGTTTCCTAGAACGGGAAATACGGGCGGGCGGACGTAGGTAGGATGCCGGAAGTGAAGCCATGAGCTGTTTCCTTTTGGCTCGCAGAAATGCTTAGAACAGCCGGAGGCTAGGAAAACTTTGCTAAGCAAACTCTTCGTTTGCCTCTTTGGGATTTTTCGTAGCGACAAGTTGGACTTGGGAAAGTTGGGGAAGGCCTGCAAGGGTGTAAAAATCAAAAAAAATCTTAAGAAAATACAAAGTGTTGGTTAGCAAAGTACTGTTACTTCTCGATTTCTTATTTTAAAATTAATTTTTTTCATTTTATACTCGTTACTCGTTAGTTATACCGTTACTCGGTGAGTAAAAGGGTATACTACATTCGTTGAAAAGTATGTAAGAGGTAGAAGGAAGCGTTTCCGACCCTAAAAAGTATATACGTATATTCTTGATCAGTATCAATAGCGAATTCGTTTAAGCCATGTCCGACTGTCCGTCCGTCCGTTTGTCCGTATGAACGCTGAGATCGCCTATCGCCAGGAACTATAACAGATACAAAGTTGAGTTTAAGCATTAAGATTCTTGAGGTCCTTGGACAGCGCAAGTTTATTTCAGCATTCACGCCCACTCTAACGCCCACAAATCAAGAAAAACTAAAATCGCTGAAATCTCAGGAACTATTACAGCTAGAAAGTTGAAATTCAGTAGGTATAAACTTTGAATGCCAGCGCGTCTTTTAGTGGTACTGGTAATTATCTGGCCACACCCACCCATACGCCCACCAAGCTCAAAAGACGGTTTTCCCATTTTCAAGAAAACCTGATATCTCGGTAACTATAAGTGATAGAAAGTTCGGATGAAAAATGTAGATTTTTATGATGCTCCAAATGCGAATTGTTTTTTTTCGTTGGCCACGTCCACCCTAACGCCCACAAAACCCGAAAAACCAAAAATGAAAAAATCTCGGGAACTAAAAGAGCTAAAAAGTTAAGCTTAAGAATACGTATTTAAGGGTTGCCACTGCAACTTTCCACGAGTTTTTATCCAGCCACGTCCACTCTAACGCCCACAAACCGCGGAACACTGTGGCTTAAACTCACTTAAACTCATTTATGATTGAGGAAGATTAAATCTTAAGACTAAGAAGCCATTAGTAATTAGTCGAAGTTATTCATAACCAAAGGAATAAACCGAAACGAAAGGTAAAACAAAGGTTACCTCCTATCGATTATCAAAACTTTTCTATAGATAAACAAAAAGGAAAAGCCAAACTTTTGGGCCCTTTAATTTATGAGCTCTTCGAAATGATGCCTCGAGAATGTTAGAGTTAGAAATTAGAGGAGTAACCAAGCAAGTTAACAAATTGCTTAGCTAAACGATTTGCTTACAAGTGCGCAACTAATTAAGAATATGGAAGGACACGAGAGTCCATGGACAAGGACACCACGTGCCACAAGTGGCAGTCGGTGAAAGCAAAAAGAAGAAGCAGTAGCCGCAGGATTAATGAGCTGCCACTTGAAGCACTTTCAACGCCAAAAAGGAAAGGAAAGGCAGACAAATGTGGCAACAACTTAATTTAAACACGGGGAAATTAAGGAAATGCCCTCGGCTAAGGTCGGGGTTAAAACTATATGGAAAACTATATGGAAAAACTATATACGAACAGCTGTGTTCGAGGGAAACGCATTTAAATTTACAAACAATAAAAAATTGTCAAACGCCTGCCCAACGCCTACGTTTTTTAAGGACATCCTTATCTCGGGATCCTCGCAAATGTTGCGTAACTAAGTGCTGAGCCTTAAGGGCACACTTTCCAACCCTCCTCTACGAGAAGGACCTTTTAGACCTTTCTACCCTCGCACGGTGAGATTTCTAATTGTTGCATCCGTAGGATCACCCCAAAAGGCTATCTTAGCCTTAATTGAGCTGTCGGCACAGCAATAGAAAGAGCATATTTCCAAACACTCTTTCTGACACTTTGGCCGAGCATTTGAATGAGATCCTGGGACATGTGCTGGTGTCCTGGCAATTGAAGCGTGCCAGGAAGCACGAAGGAAATTGAGTTGTGACTGCAGGAAAATTTAATTGCGAGGGAGTGTGATAAAGGTGCAGCAGGGAGGGGGTGTTACAAATTAGAGTTCTTGGAAGTGTAGAGTAGAGTCGAAAGTGGTTTGGGGTTTAGGTTTTAGGTTTATCTTTTGGGAAAATGAAGGGGAACTTACAGTATTTTCGATAGTTGGCGCTGAAAGCGCGTAGTTCTTGTTTTATTCTTCGCATCAGGTCATACTATACCTTTTTGGAAAGCTCATTTCACGCGCTAAGACGTGTTTGATTGATTGTCTTTTCTTTTAAGTCGTTCGTGAGTTATAGCGTCGCAATCATGGAGCAAAATAAAGAGAAAATACGGAATATTTTACAGTACTACTACGATAAAGGCAAAAAAGCATCTCAAGCCACCAATAAAATTTGTGCAGCTTATGGACCCGATACAGTTTCCATTTCCACCGCACAACGATGGTATCAACGTTTTCGTTCTGGTGTAGAGGTGGTCGAAGATGCGCCACGAGTTTCTTGCCAGTTTCCGAGTTTCTTGCCAATAGGGAAGCGAGCTTCTATGAGAGGGGCATTATGAAGCTGGCATCTCGTTGGGAACGCGTCATCGAACAAAACGGCGCATATTTGACTTGAATCGCATTATTGTAAACAATTTTATGAACAATTGAAAATTCAATCAAAATACCGCAAGACTTTTTTGACAACCTAATATATATAGGGTGGCCCACTTAAGACTTGCGTTTTAAAATCGCTTTAAAAATATCAATATTTTTCAATTTTCTTTGAGCCTAAACTTAACCATTGACATTCGACATTCGATATGTTAAACTCAAAATTATCGATAGTTCAAAAAGCATACGTTACATGGGCCAGCCTGTACAAATGTATAAAAATAAGTTTATAGAAATATTTTTTTTTGGGTAAAACTGAATTCTTAAACTTAAATTATTCTTAAAAGCTTATAAAAAGAATATTTAAAATAAATTTGTAACCCCGCGTTTGGCTTTTTCCTTTAAAGGCATAAAAATATTAGAAAAAAGTTAACTTTTTGCTTGGAAAATAAATGAGAATTTTCACGCATTTTCCTAAAATAACTATTCTTATTCTGCTTTCGAAAAAACCTTGATTTCTATCATATAACTTTTATATTTAAATTTAAAGCTTTTAATATTAAAAAAACATATTTAAAAATCTTATAAAATATTTTAAGAAAAGGTTTATTTAGGGAAGAGAAAGCTAAGCAACTTCGACTTAAATTTTCATAGAAAACTTATAAAAAACATCCTTGAGCTCGTTGCCACGCGTTGGTTTAGTTTCCTTTCCCCCCCAATCCCATTAAAATTTAAAAAAGTAACCTTTGAGATACAAAACCCAACTAATGCATGTCCAGCCTGTCAAATGCGAATTTTTCCCATCGAACTGATCGATTAAGCTGAGGAGAGAACCCATGACCTTGTCAACTTTAGGAACGCGCCGGCTGTCACTGCCACACTCAAAGTAATTCCAATTTAAAAAACAAAACAAAACTCATTGAAAATCAATAAAAAAATGTACTGAAAATGCAATGAGTTAACACGAATGCCTTGACCATGAGGAGGAGGAGGAGGTGCAAGGGGGGGGGCAATGAAATACGAGTTCCCAAGGGGGGGCATCAATTACCTGCGCACAATTTGCACACGAAATGACGGCAATTAGCAGTGAGACACCTGCCAGAGAGAGGGGGAGGTTCAGGGGGTGGCACAAGTTCGTCAAGAGTTCCGTTTTTTATGGGAAACGAGGACAAAAAAGGAAAGGGGGAGGGGAATGGGAGGCAGAGCCAAATAGTTGACCCCGTTCATAAAATAGCTACGACTGGATGAGGAAGTCAAGTTTCCTGGCCATTGTCACGTGCTGAACTCGTTTTTGAAGAGGGTTAAAATGGGGTTATAATAGGGGGATCTAGTCTCTGGCAAGGGGTTAAAGGATTTTAAGTTTTAAAGAAGCTTTTAGTAGTCAAATAAATACCATAAAAATAAGACTTCATCAACCTTAAGTCCCTGCAAATGATCCACTTATGTCTTCCAATAAAATGAATACCCAATAAGTTCCTGGAATAACTTCTCTTCTTATCCTGATAAAAGTCAAATGTGACCAACAAAATAAATCAAATTCAGGCCCTTCTCTGGCAAAGTTTCATCTTATAAATACTTCATTGGGAAAATTGTGTCACCTAACACACCCCTCCCATTCCTAACTTGCCTTCGTTTTTCTCATTCAAACAACTTGTTTACAAGACAAAAGTTGGGAGAAGACGAACTGAATGGTTGTGTCGAAAGGAAAACAATTCAATTTTCCGTGGAAAAAGCAGAGCACATAACTGCGAATGTCGCCGGGAAATGGAGTGCTTGTGGGCGGTGGCAGGGTGACCCAAATCCACAGCAAACGGAAATGGAGAATATCAAATAAAAATGCAAAATAAAACTAGAAGCAGCCATAAAAGTCTAGTCTGTACACTGGAAAAAACACTATACTAGATGTTAAGATGTCATATTTGAAGAGCTTCAGGGAAAAGGAACTTTGATCGAAGGTCTTTTTCTATCTTTAAGTTTGATTTCCCTATCACTTTTGAGATACTTTTTCGATTTCTTCTTAAAGATTTCTCTCTGTGAGTTAGCATCTTCCTGAGCTTCAAATCAGTTGAGCAAATAGAACATCTTCTGTCGTGGGGGTTCGGAAAATGAGTAAAATCCTGGCAGTTTGGGGTTCGTAGGTTTCAGTAGGATGGACCCTGCCCGACTGTCTGCCCGGGATTCATAAATAAAACAAAGTGGCGCCAACGCGCGACAAAATGACGCGTCGCCCCCGGTATTTGCGGGTGTTTTCTTCTTGGGTTTTCCCCAGATCACCCTCCACTCCCTCCCACCAATTGTTATTCATTGGCTTCACTTGCCCGAGAATCGCTCTCCCTTTCTATTTCTCCGCTGACCCAACTCCTACAAATATCGATTTTTCTGGCTGTTACATTTGTCTGGCTTTTAGTTTTTCCAGCTACAAAGAGCAACTAGTTGCGGGTTTTTCCACCACTCCCCCATCAGCTTGTTCCTTTTCTGTAGCAGAGCACACTGCAAGTGCAACAAAGAACAATTGTGGGTGGACATTTTTTTGGCCTGGAAAACTGCGGAAAGCGTATTGATTGTTTCCTCGATAAGAGCATGTCGCCCATAGAGGAAACGCAACTTTTTTAGTCTAATGGGGAAAATTCGCGGTAGTTGAAGAGTTGATGGTGGTATAATTTAGGGAAAACTTTTACGAAAACAACTCAATTTATGGACTTTTAGAAAAGGAACAACGAGAAAGATTTGGATAAACAAGGAAATTTGAAGGAAAAGTCCAATAACTACCAGAAAATATAATTTATTTAGTTCAAAATCTTTCTGAACTTTCATAAATTTAAGTTTTTTCCTTAAAATATATAAGCCAAAAGGAAAAACATAAAAAGAATTCTCATTAACCGAATATTTATTACCCCTCAACCCCCCCGAAAGGCAAATTGCAATTCAAAAAGAGGACAAAAATCGATTGGCGGCATGCAAATTTATGAGGGAAATGTCCTTGAAGCCATTTAGGTATCGAAATTATGCATGCCCACTCGTTAAAGTGACAAACATCAAACCAAGCACCCACCCTCCCCCCAACCCCCGTTGATTAAATCAGGAAATGCACTTTTTGCCATTAAAATTTATGGGCTCTATGAAGAAGGTAGAGAAAATCTGTTCCGAAATGCAAAATTGTGCAAAAATTAATGGTTGGCTGGAAAGAGCAGCCTATTGAGAGAGAGAGGAGGGATGGCTGCACTTCGGGGGGTGGCATGCAAATTTCTGTCACCCCTGATGAGGTAATTAAGTTGCATGGACCAAACGCACATTTTTTTCGTTTTTATGTTCTTTCTGTTGGGGTGTATTAATTAGGCAAGAATTAAGGATATATATTTTATAATTTAACTTAAAATTAAGAAAGTTTATTAACTAAATATTACAATTTTGTTTAATACTAAAAGAAATACTTGAAAAAATATATTTAAATCTATATTTAAGCTGAAAGAGGACATTGGAAACTATATTTTATCTAACAAAAACAAACTTATTTTTCATCTCTAATCAGTATCAAACCATCTTATAAGGGTATTCAGACTTCGATCAGATTTCTTTCAACTTCCTCTTATTTTTTCAGTACTTCGTTTTTTTTTTGGGTTTTTTGCCGCTGATTGCTAATAGGCAAATCGTGTTCGATTAATGCCAAACGATTTCCGATCAGCGCGAGTGGTGTGTGGATTGGAAATGGAGTGGGTCGAATGCTTCCTTGTTGCACTTAAGTAGCTGCCGCAAATTGATTTCACGCTGTTCCATGCTGCTCCCCTCCCCTCACCCTTGGCACTGCTGCTCCAAAGAAAGAAAAAAAAAGAGGAAAACTAGGACAAAGTCCCAAGGAAAGAACAATGCTGCACCGCAGGAGGAGGAAAGATGCAACAAAAATAGGGAGAGGGGGTTAAACTTTTCTACTTTTTCGGTTTTCCTTAGGTTTTGTTGTGTTTTTTTGTTTGTTTGTTTGCTTAGCTTTTCTTTGCCGGCCCGAAGGAAAATAGATTTTCCCTTTCATTCATTGTCCAAGGAAGAATGTGTGCAACCCTTTCGCCGGGAAGCTGGGAAAAAATCCGTTGAGCCAAGAGCCCAAATCCTTTTGTCCGAAGGAAAACTACACCGAACAGAAGGAAAGTGGAAGGAAAATAAAAGGAAATTTCCGCAGTTCCCCGAGCTCCGAGCAAATGAAATACTTTTTGTGGGAATTCGCACAATTAGAGCGAGGCGAGTGCTTCTATTTTCCACTTTCCCGGGGGGTAACTGAAAGTGAGAGCTAATGGTGAGATACTTAAGGATGTTAGCTACCGGAAATAAAGGAAAGTCAATGATTTTTGTGTGAGTTTGGTATATACATATGTAGGTCAATGGGGTCACACTATGAACTGATAGATAGCTCAAGGAAGGAAAAACTTTGGAATTTGGACTTTAAAATTAGAGTTTAAAGTTTCTTGAGAAACAGTATCACCTGTATTATATCGGATTTTACAAATCAACTTCAATATTACTAAAAACAAGCCCAAGAAACTCCCACATAAACTGCCTTTTCAACCCACTAACCACACATTTTCCACATTTTTCTCCACTGAACGAATCACAGCCCAATATCTCAAATCATAGCCCATCTCAGCCATCTGTTGGGGCAATCTTTAATGGACGATCAATCAATCATGATCGAATCTGCAGCAGCCGGTGGCAAGCATTTAAATGTAATCGCAGACGCTAATCGTCAGCCGCAAATCAAGTTGCGTTCAAAATATGCAAATATCTTGCAAAAAGAAAAAAGAAAAAAAAAACCAAGGAAACTTTTCGCAGAGTTGCCAGGCCTGCTGATGGCCACATGTTAATTAGAGAAATCCCAGACAGTTCCGCTGATTGATTGATTGGCTCTCTATAAACGCGAACCCTTTCCCGATCTTTCCACTTTACTTGTTAATTGTTCATTAAAAATCGCCCCAGTGTCGCCAGTGTGGATTTTTCTTTAGTTTGAGATGGTTTCGTGAGTCGCGGTAGTAGTAGATGAACATTAACTAAAGAACTGATACACGCCTATGTCCAGAGTTCTCAATTGTTTTTGCAAATGTTCCGTTAATATGGACTTGCTCGGTTATAAGCTCTCGGTCTCTCTCTCTCTCTCGCTCTCGGCGCTATTTCGCTGACAATTTTCGTTTTCCTCTTTCCGCCTCATTCCTTCAGCCACTGGAATACACTTTGTTTTTGTTTCTTCCTTGATCATCTTCGAACTCCTCCTATTCCGCTATGGAGTTTTGGTGTTCCTTTTCCCGCCTCATTTCGTCACCAACTGTAATTTGTAATTTGTTCTTGTCTCTTCCTCGATCATCCTCGGACACTTACATTGGAATTCATTCCTTATCTGTAACTTCTTTTGCACTTTGGAGTTTCTTTCGCATTTGGCGAGTCAGTAAAATGAAGGATGAATTGCGTAGGAAGAAGAAGTGTTTTCTTTGACTCAGTGCAGAGCTGCAAACCAACACAAAAGCGTTGCTAAATATGTACATACATATGTGCTTACTTGTATTGGTGTTAGTAAATGCTCTGCCGTAAGACGAATTTGAGCATCCCTGATTTAGAGCATAGGCGTTAAGCAACCCTGGTCTGTATCATAAACTAATGAGGAAATAATAATAATATATGAATATTATACCAGATTAATTCCTCTCACGTTGCCATCTCTGATCCAAATCAGGTTCTATAGTTCCTAACATATAGTAAGCGTACAACGAGTAGCCCAGACGACGCCCACGCCAGAGACAAAAATCACTTGGAATCGATTCTACTTGCGAGTACAAACAACGCCCCCAATCAGGCGGCTTAACTAATAAATTTATGTGACCAGTTCCAGTCTAGATAGCCAGAGTCTTTGGCCTAATCGATGGTCAATTAGAGGTAATCGGAAATCAATGTCTGTTGTATATGGTCAGCTGCTGCTGTTATATAGATTTTCGCAAAGGTCTTAGAACAAACCTCCCTCACATCTATTGTTAGGGCAGACCTTTTGTGTTGGCAGACCGGAAATGCAAACATAAAAAGTCAGTCAGTTCAGACTCTGACATCGATATGAGGTAATAAAGGAGTTTTAAACAAAAACAAAAGCCGCACTACATTTTGCAAAATGCGAGCGTTGAGAAAACAAAAACCTTAACCCATTCCGAAAATATCATCCTCCCTCCAGTGAAGTGCAAATATTTTTTTTTAAAAATATTTCCAAAGTCGCGTGCGCTTGTTTTAATGCATTTTTGCACACTTGACTGGCCTGACGTTGCCCCTTTGCCTTTACCTGATGACCAAAAGGGTTAGGGTTTGGGTTAGTCCCCGAACAGGATTGCAGTTTTAGGGGTTGTACTATCCTGCCTATCGTCGTGGCAGTCATTTGATTTATTTTTAATGGGCCTCTCATATTTTTGCACAGTCTCATAAACTAGCTGCCAATATTGATTCTGCTCTCGGGCTGATCTATATTTTATGAGCTGACAATTGGACAAATCGTGGGTTGGTCGAAGGGTCGAAAAGGGTTAGGGGTGATTTTAAAAGCGGGGCTGGGAAAATATTTTATTTGGACTATCATAATTTTTAAATTTAAAATATATCTACATTGTTTGAAGAATATTTAAAAATCTTATATATAAAACTACTTTATTTTTTTAAATATTTTCTTAATTTTTAAGTTTATTTATGATTTTTTAATAATTTAAATTGAATAAATTCATATTTTTATATAATCTAAACTTATTTTAATAAGTTAAAAAATATGTCATTTATAAAAGTTTTTTTTTAGAATTATTTTTGCTTTTAAATTAATTTTAAAACTTTTAGTTCTTACAAAAAACATAGATTTTTAATTCAAACTATCACAAACATGTTTGACTTCCAACATCTATCCAGTTGCCCATTCCTAAAACCAACCCCTGATCCTAACCTCAAACGCAACATGTTGCAACCCATGTCCCCTCAACCCAACAAGCTTGAGACCCTAGCAGCCCATTCAAACATGTTTGTTCTAACTCAAACCATTTCCAGGGTTGTTTGTTTTAACAAAATGCATAAAGAACCGCAAGATTTCCTTTAAAAAAAACTAGTTTTCCATATTTTCTCAGGTAAACAATTACGAAAAAACCAACAACTGACAGCTTCGATTGAGCTTCTGTTGCCGACTTTCTTTGTGTTTATTTATGCATTTTCTTTTCACTTGATTTGATTTTGTGGCGAAGGGAAAACGTCTGTTCAACAGACATTTGCATTTTCTTCACCCCACAAAAACAATTTGCTGACCTATTTCCCTAATCATTTTCTTAAGTTTCCTTCAGGTTGGGCCATTCGACTGGAAGCACTTCAGCTTCTTTCACATTTTTTCCAATTGACTTGTCCTGACCCCATGTGAGAACCTTTTGATGGGACAATCTGTGAGCCCAGGGCATTGACTTAGATTTCTTCATAATATTTAAATTTCAAATATCTTTCATGCTCGACTGGGCTCAAGTGTCTGATTGATATTTTCCAATAACTTACAGATTTTATCAGTGAGTTTTCCAATGCTCGAATTCAGGTAGTGTCTAGGTAGTATCTCTTCAATGGAATCTCTGCATCGCAGACAGAAAGGGCTTACATTTATCCCCTTTCGTCAGTCTGACAGGTCGAACGAATTTCCCTGCCCACATTTTGCATATTTTCCATATGAAATGGATTTTTCGAAAAAAGAACAAAGATCGTTTCAGCTACTGGTAATGCTTTCGGTGTGTCTAATTGCGTGGATTGTGTGGAGTGTTTGGGGTGTATGGAATTGATGGACTCGTGTCAGAATCCAATGTCATTCCGGTTTTCCATCTGATCTTTCGAGGGTTGCTCTCTCTCCGTTCGCTTTAATTAAATTTTATGCGCCTGCGCGCAATTTTTTACTCATTTACCTTTTGTTTGGCTGTTGGTTATTCGTTTTCAGTTTGTTTTTTTTTCTTTCTGTTTTTTGATGACCCAAACACGCCTTCTGTTTGGGTGGCTCATATTTTTGTGGTCCAGACTGTCCAGGTTGACCGCAGTTTG
The DNA here is from genome assembly GCF_018153835.1 of Drosophila eugracilis. Lineage (NCBI taxonomy): Eukaryota > Metazoa > Arthropoda > Insecta > Diptera > Drosophilidae > Drosophila > Drosophila eugracilis. Next base: position 4,327,548 of record NW_024571981.1, on the reverse strand, counting down.
GATGTGCCTTGTTTTTAGGGAGTTCAAGTTACAAGTTTCCTGTTCCGGTTTTTGGATATGCTACTTTGGTATCATATCAACTTTCAATAGTTAAATGTTATGTTTCCCTTTAGCTTCTTTAGTAACTAGTTAATATTTCACTCATATAAGGGGAAAAATGTATAACTCTTTTTACTGATTTTAAGTTTAAAGTTTTTTCTTATTGAATTAGAAAAATCATGTTAGGTTGACATCACTTTGAACATGCCGTTTGAAAAGTTTAAGAAGTTCCTTTTATTCATTGAAAATGGTTTAAGATCCTTTGAACTTACAATAGTTCAGTTGCCTTGTTTATGAATTCAAAAAATTTGATCTTTAAATTTTGATAATTAGCGAAGGTTAATATCTTTATTGACCGAAAAATGGTACAGTCTAAGGAGTTTTACTACGAATTAGAAAAATCATCATTGAGGGTTCAGATTTTTGTAGCCTAGGCTGTCCAGGTCCAAACTCTTCTTGGACATAAAAGTTTTCTTTTCTTGCTAGATCTTAGTTTTAGTATAGTTTATAACTTAACCCTTTCAGAAAACTTAACTTCCAAAATGTAAATTTAAGTAGAGAACCATATTTATTGATTTAAATTTTACAGACTGATAAAACTATTTCTTTCCATTGATTTTCCTAAAGAAAGAAAATAAACTTTTGTATGAAAAAGTTAAAAAGCCTGAAAAGTATTTTTAATAAAGCTAAAAATAAAACAGTTTTCTCTTTTTCTTTCCTTCTTTTTGAAAATTAATCAATATTTATATTTGTTGTTAATCATTCTAACTTTAATTTCTCTTATTTGTTAATATAAACATTACCCTACTCCCTTGTCATTTTCCTCTGTAAAAAAAATCCAACGAAAATCTTCTTTAAAGTAGACAACAGATCAGTCTCAGATTAATCAATTTTTTTTCCAGATGAACTGATTTTGTCAGCCTGCCTTTGAGTCCTGCCCGTCGACATTCACTTAATCAACTTTCGAAATCAATAATTAATCAACTGATGCAAAGGCCGGGAAATCATTTGTCGGTGGAAAAATCATTAACATGCATCCCCCCGCTCAACCCCTGACTATGCAAATTTTTTTCCATCGCTGCTACGCCCGATTCGTGTTAAGTTACACAAACAGAGGCCCATGGAAAGGATAAGAAGGATAAAATTCATACAACATAATCTGAACGAGATGCCTGGATTTTTCGGGCCTTGGCATTTGCATATATTACCAACTTCTGCTGGTCCTTTGATGTTTGATGAAATTAGCGAGAGGCTCCAATCCTGTCGTATTAAATTTATTATAATGATGTCAATGCAGGCAGCCAGGCAGGCCGACCTTTGGTTTTATTTTACCTGCCTTTTATCCCCTCCTTATTTGTGTTTATTTTGATTTTTATTTGTTTTTCTCGGCGGCTTATTAAACCATAAATAAGCAGGTTAGCAGGAAGTGGGTTCCTGGCTATGGCAGCGGAAATTATGAAAATACTCAAATTGCCCACATCCTGTTTCGAGAGTTTTCCTTTTAGCCTGAATGGGACCTATACCTTGTCTTGTCCGCCCTTCCGCTTGGCATTTTCTTCAGAAGTCTTTCGGGTAGCCATTTCCGTGGCATACTTTGCGGCTGCCTGGGCTTTTGAGTGCTCGCTGCTGGGCAATTTATCAGAAGAGACAGACCATAAGCAAATTATGGCTTAAACAAAGGCCTGAAAGGTTTTCATTTTTCATAAATTTAAGCCAGTCGAAAGGCTTTTACCCACATACTCTGTTCAATAAACCCGCGCACGCAGTTTTCCTTCTCTGTGCCAGCTCGTTAGCCACTTTTCGGGGAAAACCGCTAATGAAATGCCGCTCGAAAAGTTTTGCGGGCCAAAAGCGAACGCATCGCAAATTGGCAACATCAATTAGTGGGGTTGAAAAGTGGAAAGTGGTAAGGGGGGGTAGGAAAACATATGCAAACTAGTTACCCGGTTAGATGGTTTCGGTTTTCCGTCGACTTTCCCAGTTGGCCATCGCCGAATTTAACACTCGGAGTCAATTAAAAAGTTTTGGCCAAAGTGGCAGAAGCCTGACAACTGTTGAAATTATAAACGAAAAGGTCCAAAGGATGCAGAAAGGGAGACTCTTAATGAAATGGAGTTTTGCAGGTTGTAAGGATATGACATTTATTTGATAAATCATTGGGCTGATTAAGCTCTGTTTAAAGGACTAATTAAGCTCTCTTTTAGTTTTCTTACAAACAAAGGAATTACTTTATCTTATAAAAGACTTAATTCTCAAGAATCTTAAGTTTTTTATATAAAACTTAAGGGTTTTTTAAGTAGTTCCTAAACAAGAAATATATTTCATATTCCATTTCCCACTTTTCCGCAGAAATCTTTGCGGTCAAATAGCTGAAGGAGTATGAAACGCAAACCCCAATTAATTTTATCAGATGCATTTGATCAAATTCAATTAAAAGTTAAACGCCAAAGCGTATACGTGAGCCATTACTCAAGTTGGCCCGAGAGAGAGGAAAGTGGGGGCTTAAAGGTCCTTCGGCAGTTGAACCTTTTTGCGGGCGCAGTTATCATTGGGCCAACAGGTGGTGGATGGGCGATTGGTTTGCCCACAAATGACCCCATCAATAAAGATCCCATTCAAAAGGCTGGCTAAAAGGCTTCTCGGGCCAATATGAAAACCAACCCACTGAGCCACCAAACCAACCACTCCGCCGCCCCCAAAGCATTTCCCACGAGAGCCAGCCAATTTGCTGGGACTTTGTGTCCTTCTATTTGTCGGCAACTTTTAAAATGGCCGTGTTTCCAAAGTTATCGATGTGTTTGGCGGGAGGGGGTGGCGTTTTTTTTAAAGGACCAACATAGATGGTTCCAAAGTTGCTGCGGCACATTCCAACTTGCCCGTAATTCAATCAGTGATGATGGCATTCTTACACGTGAGCTGTTTACGGAATGTTTGGCGAAGCTCTCTGGTTTAGCCGATTAGTTAGTTGGGTTTGAGAAATGGCAGCGTAAGGGACCGATATCAGGAGTACTTATTATTGTTTTTTAATAGATAGTTTCTAAAAGGGTTTTTTAGAGTTTTTTGTTGGAGTAAATAGGTTTTCAGTTACTGTATTTTAGGTAGCCTTTTAATGTAAGTTAAATCCTTAATCTTATGATTTTAGGGAATTTCTGAGTACTTAGTATGAGTCCTGAGCCTTGAATATTTATAATACTACTTACAGGTCTAAAAAGTTTATTATTTATAGGTAATCTGACTTAGTTTTTACTTAATCTTGCTTCTTTAGTGCTTCCTTTATCCCCTTACTCAACCCTTGATCTTCGTTAGTCACGTTTCCAGCAGCTTGTCACCTAACCAGCGGCTCATCCAGAAACTCGCTTAGACCAGCTGAAAGGACATTAGGAACCACATCAGCCACTCAAGAGAAGCCATCAGCACAAATGCGACGACATTAAGGTGTGTGCGAAGGAGAAAGCAGAATCAAGGATAAAAAGAAAACTCAGATCCTCAGGACAGGACATCTGCTCAATAATACAGTGAGCGGAGGACATGCCAAGGTGTTGAACTGGGTCAGAGCAAGGCCTGCGGGGCATTAATCATTTTTTGGCAAACGCAACAACCTGACAAGGCACTGAATAATCGCTGCAAATGCGCTGGCAATTATATAATTCCCGATTTCTGGTGAGTGGGTTAGTTGGGAATGAAACTAGGATGGTTTGGTTTGGTGTGGCATGAGGCATGAGGTATGGTATGAGGTGTGGTGCGTGTCATTTATCATGCTAATACCTTTCGGTCAGTGGCAGTTCGGGTTTCCCCCGTGTGTTTGCCATCATTAATTATCTGCACTTGCGTTGTCGCCTCCCTCTCGGCTGCCTCCTCCTCCCCCTGTTGACACAACAACTTAAACATTTGTGCAAACAGGGCAGTAGCCGATGTCCAGTCTCTAATCCCCTGGACTCTCCGGAAAATCACGATGAAATTAATCATCAGGCTAAAAAAAAAACAGGACAAACTGTCGGCAAATAATTTTGTAAGAGATGGACCTGAAAAGGTGGCTGATAAGCATTTAATGCACTGCAAATAATTATGATATAATTTTTGTGTTTTTTTTATAAGATTAAAAAGTAAAAATCTAAACAATAAAAGTCATCATAAAATTGTTAAAAATCTTTTTAAAATTTCTCCTAACTTCTTTTGATATTTTCTTTCAATATCAAAACTTTTTAAGCATTTTATGAAACACTTTTCTTACTCCCCACAGTTTTTCTTAATAATTAAAATGAATTTTTAATTTATTTATAATTTTTAGCTCTTTGATTGCTCATTTTTCTCTCTACCAAAAATAAAAAAATACAAACGGCTGCTTGTCACTTTGACAAATGACTTTCGCTGAACTAAATTTAGCTGCAATTTGCATTTGGGATAATCAATTCGGAGACATCCGAGTTGCCTGAGGAAAACAGAGATAGGGGTGAAAATATGCAACCCCCCTACGGGTTGGGTTATGAATACTTTTGTCACCTCTTTGTGTCGCCTCACAAATTCGCACGTGGCTGCTTCCTTCAGTTTGCAAAAGTTTTTTTTTTTTTAATTTTCATGTGTATGTAAACGAATATTGTTGGGCACACAAAAGTTTGATTGATTCGGGTTCGTCCTTGTCCCTGGGCCCATTGATTGATTCACCTTTGGATTAGTGAAAACTCAGAAACTTGGTTATACGTTGATTGGTTATTTGATATTCATGAGTCTGCGGGGGTGTGGCAAAAGAGCAAGTAAAAAAAAAATAAAAAAATAAAATTCAGAGCGGGACTGAAAAGGTGCCAAGAAAACGAAGAGGCAGCCAGCGATGACGATGATGTCGGAAATTGAGGAAACGGCGCGTGCCGTTGGATTAATGTAATTACTCTTGTCGTAGGTTGTTAAGATGGATAGATATCTGGATGAAAAGATGGATGGTTCCGTGGTTAGCTGTCTGAAAAGGTAACTCGATGCGTGCTCAACTGGATGAATGATAAAAGTGGCGGCGGAGGTATTTATGACAGAGAGGCGCCAAATTCAGAAACTCATAAAAAGGTGTTGAGGTAGGTTTATGAGCTATGAAAAGAGGAATATTCCATACAAAGGACATTGGTAAGGGAAGAAAAACTTCTTTTTTAAATGAAATGTATAACTTTTTTATTACAAATTTTGATGGAAACTAAGGAAAAAGTTACTATGCTGGGATTAGGTAGGATTTTGTTTTTCAAAGGTAATAAGAATATGTAGATTGTCATGAAGGATACTGAAGAGTAAGTAAACTGATGCCAATTTTCCGTCACTTTTTCAAACATTTCTGCTTGTATTCCACCAATCACGCCTGTTATGTTATCCTGTAAGGCAGGCGTGCTCAATGCTCTGCTCTCTGCTATGCTCTGAGTGCTCATTTATGTATTTTGTAAATGCTCTCTTCATATGGACTTGCTCTCCCAAGAGCTTTGAGCGTTCCACTAACAATTTTTCGTTTTCCTCTTTTCGCGTCATTCCGTCGCCAACTGTAAAATATTTTTGTTCTTGTTCCTTCCTCGATCATCCTCGAACGCCTTGCTAGACCACTAAAAGTTTTTGGTTTTCTCTTTTCGTCCCATTCAGTAGCTAACTGTAAAATATTTTGTTCTTGTTCTTTCCTGGATCATCCTCGAACACTTGCACTGAAATTTATTCCTTATAACTTATGTTTGCACTTTGGAGTTTATTTCGCAGTGGAATGGGCAAAGTTTTCCTTTTTCTGTTTACTATACTATATATATGTACATATATTGTATTATATTTTATAAGAAACTGTTACAGATTATGGAAAAAGATATGCCTAAGGTCCATATAAAAGTTGCATAAATGAAACATATTGTTTTTTAATATTACAGTTACGTTTTTTAGCCATAAGCCCAACCTTACAGTTGCTTGATTGTCAATCCTCATACCTTTATATGTATGTATAAACGTAAACACCATGACCCCCATTAAGTTACTAGTATGAACTCCAAATGGGCGAACCAGACTAACATTAGCTAACTCTAATCGTTTCTGATAAATTCGTGTGAATATTTGAATCCAGCAAAATCTGAGTGCCCCGAAGGGGGGCATAAACCGCTCTTGCGATTGTCATCAAATACAATCACCCACAAATAACCGTCATTAAAAGCAACCACACACACTCGCATACACGTAGACACGACATAAAGACAGTCTACAAAATGAAACCATCAATTACAATAATAACAACAAAGGCGAACAACAGCAAACAACAACAATTGGAGCACGCGGAAGTGTTTACAAAATGTCAAAGCGAATACAAAAACACAAACTGAAGAAGAAAGAAACGGGAAGAAAGAGTTGAGGAAAGAGTTGCAGAAAGACTGGCGCCCTTCTCCCGAAAACGGAGTTTCTCATGTCAATTTGGAGATCTCGAACCGAAACCAAAAACCAAAAACCAAACTGAAAACGGAAAATGTCAATATCAGTGGCATTTGTCCTAAGCCAAAAAGAAAACATCAGAGCGAGAGGCACTTAAGATGCTGGAAGTTACGTGGGAAGAGAGGGAATGCGACATGCACTGAGAGAAAAAGAAACACTTTTATATCAATTTGAGGTTTCTTAAAAAAACTTTCTTAATTCTTAACTTAAGTTTAATTTAAATTGTTGGTTTTAAAAATATTATTAAAATATCAAAGATTCTTTAAACATTAAAATAAAATTTATTAAATTTTTTAGTAATCAAAAAATATTTTTTATCATTATTGCCAAGCATTTTCTTGTTTCTGAAATATTTTTCCAATCTTCTGGACTAATAAATTTCTCTCAGTGTACTTACTCCACTTGATGTATTGTCCCAGGCCGTTGATTTATATCTCTCGAACGACGCATTTCACCCAGCGCTGAGTTGGTAATGAAACTCCAATCAGCAACGTGGGATGTCCACTCCGTAGGTCACTCAGCGGGTAGTGGAAGGGGGAAGCACTTCATCTTGGACAGAGATTCCGTCCCCAGACTCTTTTGCTTCTTTCTTTATTACCATTTCTTTTTGTGCTGTTGTTATTGTTGCTGTGCTCATTATTCGAGTGCCTTGTAACTGTAACGGCGAAGCAGACAGGCGACGGAGTCGAAAGACGGAGACTTCGGAGATTGCGTAACGCATCCAAAAGTGGAGCAGACCCGTCGCTTTCTCCTCCCCCAACACACAGCATTCTGTCTTTCTTTTAGCTTACTCTGTTAGAGAGGGTATTGTGGTTTTGGCTTGGAGGTGGTAAGTTGTTAGGGAAGTGGTTACGAACATTGATTACATTCTTTGCTGTGGAAAATAGTTGAGTTGTCACAGCTAATTTAGGTATAAAAACAACAAAAATAATGATAAAAACTTACAAATAAAAAACTCAATTTTAATATGATTATTAATAACATACAGAGCATATTTACAGAGCATCTCAGCCACCACTTTGCATTCCTCTCCTCCTTCACTGCTGTTACTTTTTTCTCTTTCTGACAAGTGCATGATGCATTGCCTCCTGTTGGCCCGAAAGTGGGTGAAAGGCTCTCCGTTTTTTTTTGTGTTGGCTGTAGATGTGGATCTGGAATAGCGGCCACTCTGCTGGCCATGCTATCTGTGCTGAGCAAGTGACTCTTAATTTACGACTTGGGGACCCGGCGACTGCCACGATAACAATTTGTCAGCTTAATGGCGGCGAAGGATGCGCGCTCGGTCTGCTTTTTTTTGGCACACCAACTCCCTCTATGTCCCGCAACTTAGTTTCCAGCAACGCGGAAATGCTTTTCCAGCGAGTGCAACGGACGGTGGAGTCTACATTTTCGGGTGCAACGACCAAACAACAATTTTTGTGCATTGCGTTGATTTGTTTATAATTGCCTGGCACCACTACGCTTCCATTTGATCCAATCCGATCTGCCCAGCTTTACTCTGCTGTGCTGTGCTCAGCTCTGCTCCATGGAATGCAAGCTGTTCGTGACTTGCTGAGCGAGACGAATGCGAAACAATTAGCTTGTGGAGCTAAGCGATGTGTAAGATATAGTAGACTATAGTGGCTAAGTTGGAAGTCAACACTGAGAAGGTAAAAGCTTTTTTGTTTTTAAACTTACTGGCAAAGATCAGCTGGTTTACTTATTATGATATTATATAATCTATGGTCGAACTAGTTTCTGAGAATGTTTCTACAAAAAAGCTGTTAAAGCTCAGCTTACACTTTGAGAAATATTTGAGATATAGAAGTGCAGATGTGGGGTATTTAAAGATTTATTAGCATTAGTAATAGTTATTCATAACAAATTTTAGGGAGTTAACCTTGACTCCTTACAGATTAACACCAAAGATTTTTGGGGATAATAAAAGTATCCAAGCATAGATGGCACTTCAGTAAGCATTACTTAAACAAAAACTTTATAAACTTCATGATTAAACATAGTTTTTATATGCTAATTAATTGATTTTCTTAGTTTCTTCAAATCTATCCCATAGTACAAGCTTTTGAGGGGCTACAAGTGGGGTCATAACTACCCAGAAAGACAGAGAGAGAGAGACAGTCATGCCCATGCAAATGTATTCATTAGTTACTGCCGGCGTCTGCCTCACAGTCTCACACATTCACACCGAGACACGCTTGAATTTATGCTAATCTGAATGCAAACACACTCCTCAGAGACCGCTGCTGCCCCCTCAACCACCCCCTTTAGGCTCCACTGATCCCCTAACTATATCTTGACTTTGACTTGGAGTAATCACCAGCAAGTCTCAAGACTCTGGCGACAATCGAGCTTGTTCAATTACGTGCTGCAGCTATGCACTGAAAGAAAAGTTTTATATTTATTTTAAACTAAAATCTTAAAAAATAACATTAGATAAATCTCCTCAAAATATCATTAGAAATAAAGTTGAAAGATGAATAAATTTCATTACTTCATAAAAGAACTTATTTCTTAAGTTTTTCCTCTTACAGATAAGTAGCTACCCTGCCTTTCTCTCAGTGCACTCTCGATTTGTGTCACTTGGAGCAGGATGCCGAGCCCCTCCTTCTCCTACTTCCCAACCGCTGTCCCGCCCGCCCGCTAGTACACTCGCATTTGTTTTGCATATGTTTTCATTAATCTTACTTAGAGCGATGGGAAGGGGAAAGTGGGTTACCTGATAGGCCTATTGGGATATGCAGGGGAGTTGCCCACCAACCTGATCGAAAGCCCAGGCTGCCGTCTGGCCGATTGTTTATGATGATATAAGGGTAATCATGGCCTGGGTGGCATGCGCCAAATTTGCCGCAAGGTTAAAGAGTTGAGTTGATTTGTGGACTGTGGGCGATCTGAAGTTTGGAGATTAAAGACCTGGGAGGAGTCGCCTGAAAGGTACAAACACAATAATTAATTATTATTGTTCATGGGGTGTATTAATTGTTTAAAATGTATTGAGGCTAAGTGATATCAGATGAGTGTAGGAGATTGTACATAATTAGTTAATAAAGAATAAGTTATGACAGAAATCAAAGTTAAGTAACTCAAAAAGATGCCCTGATTGTGTTTTTTTTTCAATAAAAAATCTTAAAAACCATTTTATTTAAGTAATTATAAACAATGCTTCTTAAATGCTAAGATAATAACTGTTAGGAAAACCCCAATCTCTAGTAGTCATCTTGGAAGCTATGACATCAAAGGTCCCCCACCTTACAAAAACCCACAACTGAATCTTCACCTTTCGGCGCTTCCCATAAGTAAAAAGCCAAAAACCAAATCAAGTCAGACCTCACCTTTAAATGCAAAATAGTTTATCACGCCCCCATCAATCAGGGCTAAATGTTAAAACCAAAAAAAAGAGAGACACAACGACGATGAAATCAATTCCACTTCTTGCATCTGTTTCTGAATGATTTCAATTGTTTGACTTTGTTTTTTGTGCTGTTTTTTTTTTTTTTGGTTTTTTTCTGGCGTCATCGCATTATCCAAATGCCATTTAAGTTTAACCTTTTGTGAGCCGGCTTTCAATTGAGGAGTAGCCCGAAGAGGAGGAGGAGGCGGTGGGCTATGCAAATTTCATGGCTACCGCAAACAGCGCTCATCATCATCGCCGCGGCTAAAATGCCGCCAATTCAAACAATTCAATGCTACCAAATAATGGCAGAGAAAGATGATTTTGGGTTTTCGATGAAAAAAAACCGCAAATTCATGATTTTTTCTTCCTTTGTTTGGGTGTCATTATTATCCCCCATTTAAAGTGAGCCAAACAGCCAAATACCTGACTATCTCAATGGGCATTGTATGCAAAACGAAATAGATAGCCAACAAAAGGGCCTTACTACCAATTTTGGTTACTTTAAGTTTTTCAAGGAGTGCCAAAAACCAAAAGCCAGAAACTAGAAACCCATTTTGCAGACCAATTTTGGAGGGCAATCATTTCAGGCTGGAAAGTTTGACATTCTTGCCTGGCGGCGGCATTCTTGTTAGGGGATTAGCATGATTTCGCCTGGATTACCATATAGCCAAGAAGGTGGCAAGCACTAAAATCCAAATACCAGTTACTAGCTAGTTTTGCGCAAGTCTCTTGACAGCAAAGACTACGTTTTTAAAGATTCCCGCGGCGCATCGCACCTGAAATTACAAATTTTTAATTGCCAAACAAAGCGCAGAAGCTGAAATAAAAAGGGGTCGACCAGGAGGACAGACGGACGTTGCTGATGGCAGGGGAGGAGACCGAAGTTAGGCACAGAGTCGGGGTATTGCCAAGAAGGCAGCGCTAAATTATAGTAGATACGACGAACTCATGTTGCAGGCAGCAAAAGGCATGTGGCACGTTGTGCAAATCGCTGACAAAATGTGAGCCCACTACGAACGGTGATCACAATTTGCGGTGGCAACGTGAGGTGATCAAAGATTACGAAGCTCACAGTTCAAGCCTTGATTTTATGGATTTTTCAAAACTTTATAGGTCTTTATTGTAAGGGAAACAGTTCATCAAGATAGGTTTTGCAACAAATTAGACTTAAACTCAAGATCTAGAGGGCGGTTTATTAATATGCCTATTGATTAATATTTAACAAGTTGCTCTATAAAATGAATACGACTTTGTAAAGTGTATTATTAGAATAAATATAGTACCTACTCATTTCGCAAACACACCTATAAATGATTAATATCATATTTTTACTACATTTTACTAGAATATTTTATAGGAAGCGCAACTTTTCTCTCATTTAGACTACAAAGTAAAATGCTAATACTGACGTAATAATCTAACGGTCAGCCTTGAGGCTAGTAAATGTAAATTCCTATAAAATCAGTCTAAAACTGGTCCGCAAACTTACACGTTCTATGGAATTCCTTAACTCATACTAAGTTCGTAAGTTCGTAAGTATTAAACTAAACTAAGACACGCTGTCACCTCTAATGCGAAATGCATTGAATGGGCGGGCAATTACTCAAAACTCGCATGGCTAAAATATTACGACAGCAAATGGCTTACTGAATCAAACGCAAATGAAAATAAGAGTCAGAGCCATCGACATTTGAATCGAGATCCGAAAACGATGGGGCACTTTCGCATGGGAAGCCTCTTGGGGCCCAGACATTAGATCTCGTGCAGTGGAGAGACCCCTCCAAGATGTTCGTGTTTAAGTTTTTTACTCTTCACTTTTGTTTTGTGTTTTTCTTAATTTTTTTGTGTAATTTTTCTCTGAATGCGGAAGTCAGGCCGCAGATAAATGTTTTCTTTGTCTAACAACTGTATTAGCCAGCATCCCCTGCCCCCTGTCCCCTGTCCACTGTCCCCTTCTCAATCTCAACACCCGCATCAAGTGATCAGCACTCCTGAAGCAATTACGACCGCCGCCCGCTGGCTTTACCTCGCCGTTGCTGTTTTATTAACATTTTTTTGTTTCTCGCTTTATTTAATAAAATCAAATCCAATCATAAATAAATTAAAACCCGTTTGACCACAAACATAAGCCAGGCCAACACATGAACTTATATTTTTACATGTAGAAAATCCCGATTGGCATGCTAGAAACGTGCAGGTTTTAATGCGAATCATTGGCTGAGTTGAGATTACACGGGGAAAATTTGGTAACTAAATTGGGGTTAAAAGAAGAGAAATATGGATTTGTTCTAATCATAATATTTAAGGCACTTAACTAAGTAAAATTTGAATAAAAATTAAAACAACATGACGTTGAAAAATGTTAAAAATGATGTCTTGAAAGAAGATAAAAACTAATTTGTTGCTTATAAACTTAAATATATCTTTTAATTATTAAAATTATTAAATTAAGTTTTTAAAACTTAAATCAGATTATACTATTTATACTTTACTATTTTATTTAGATTTTTTACTAGAATTTGTACTTACAACAAAGACTTAAAAGATAATCCCCTCCACCTAGCTTAGGTTTCTGATTTTATATAAATATTAAACTAACTTTTTACTTCCATTAAGAACTTCTGTTTAAGATTCTTGTCTTTTTTTTACTTGTGCATAAATATAAGCCACGGAATTGGTTTCAAAGTCCGGAGAGTTGAAGGCGGAACCTGAGGCGAGGACACTTAAGTGCGTTCCCCGCAACATTGTCGTGGGCCGTGGAGTGTCTCTGTCAGATGCGGATGATTGCCTGGCTTTAACTGGGCATAACATACCAAGGCTTATACACATAGATATAGATCGTTAGAGCTATGTTGTAGCTACAACTCTATACGCCGCCCTCCTCATCGACTGTTGTCAACTTTGGACATTACTCACTCGGTTGAACAGCCAGCGAATTCAATTGGACGCGAAATGCGGCAAAGTATTTATCAACACGACAGTGATACCCTGTAATTTGTAGGGAATTCGAATAGTTTTAATGGGTTAATGGGCTATCAAATTATAGGGCTTACCTGAGCTTGTAATAAGCAATAATAATTGTAAGGCCGTGGATTATTTTTTCACCGTCAGTGATAATCATTCATTAGTAGGGATTGTCAATGAATAAAGGGTTAATTTTTAAAGTATATAGTTGGTTTTAGTTTGTAATTAGCAATAAAAACTTAAGCTGTTGTGTGTTATGCTGAAAATTTATTAAATTTCAATTTAAAATTTTTCAAAATCTTCGTTTTTATTATTTTTTTTTTTCCTTTTTCATAATTTTTTTTTTTTTTTTTTACTATTTTCTCTTATTTGGCTCCAGATTGCGACGCTATAACCTACGAACGACTTAAAAAAAGACAATCAATCAAACACGGCCGCGAAAAGCTTTCCAAAAGGTAAAATACCGAGCACAAAAAACAAGAACTACGCGCTTTCAGCGACAGCTAGCGAAAATACCGCAAGACTTTTTTGACAACCTAATATATGAAAATTGAAGTCAATTTCTTTATGGCTCTCGTTAATATGACCAAAAATATTCGATTTTTTCAAAAGTTCCATTTAAATGGTTTTTTACTTTTACTTTTTACCAACAAATATTTACTTTTAATACAGGCCCATGTAGCATTTGCTTTTTGAACTAACGATAATTTTGATTTTGACATTTGGAATGTCAATGTGGCAGATTTTTAGTAGAAAGTTTGCGTTTTACGAACTGTTTAAATTTACGCTTGAAGAAAATTGGAAAATTTTGATATTTTTAAAACGATTTTAAAAACGCAAATCTTTCGCGGGCCACCCTTTAAAACTAACAGGTTTTTTCTATTTAAATAAAAACAGATTTTTAAGTATTTACTTTATTAATGTCCCAATTTTTCACTTACTTTTTCATAGCCCAAGTAGTTTGGTTTTGTTACATAAAGATTAAATATATTTTTAAGCTGAAACTACAACTTATTTAACTTAACGATCGAGGTTGTAAAAATTTTTAATGATTTTCCCACAAAATATTTTTTTTATTTATTTTCTATCTCCAACGGAAGCTTGAGGTAATCTGCTTTATTGAGTGGCCCCATCAAATCTTTCCATTACCATTTTCATTTTCGCAGCGGTTTCCACTTCCATTCCAGCTTGTCCTCTGGCCAGGGAAGTTGGTTAAGATTTTCCTGGGTCGGCTGCGTTTCGACCTCGTTGCAGTAGCCGCTTGACTTAGTTCGCTGTTATTTCTTGTTAGCTTGTTTTTTTGGAGTTCATGTTGCTCTTTTTCTGAGCCAGTATTTACAAGCATGTTTAAGCGTAATGGCTGACTTTTTTATATATGATTTTTCTTCACCTTTTTTTTGTATTATTTTTTGCAAAAAGTTTCTTGCTCTTGCCTCAATCAATTCAATGTTTTCTTCAGTTTCCCGCTCATTTGCATTAAACATAAATTCAATTTAACCCGAGACGCACGTCTTTGGGAAATTGTTTTTCTCTATTTTCACCACTTTGCATATCAGGTGACGCGATTTTGTGAATATATATCTCGATTTCGTCCTCGCTGCTCGAGTTATTTACACGCTTTTAATTCACTTTCAATTGCACAATTAATCAAGAGCTAGGTACACCTTGGAGCCTACTATTCACATTCATTCATAGCCCCCTAAAAAGCTATATAAACTTTTTAGTTTCCCTGTGCGTGTTTTTGGGCCGCTTGAAGTTCAACGGAGCGTATGAGCGATTTTCGAGTTGTCGAGCCTCTCTTTTCGTTGTGTGTTTGTTGAACTCTTTCTGTGTTAATTAAACACTTAAATTTGGCCGCGCTTTGTTAAAGCTGTCATAATACAGACTACAGACTATCCCCCTACACCACCCCCTTCAAATACAATTGCATTTTTTTCCGAATCTGTTCCGTTTTTCGTGTGCGCAAAATGATTGATTCGATTTCTCAGTGGCAGCCAACGCACAATGGGCAAAGCCAAGCTGGATTTATGGCCCTCTGATTCAGAGTGCATGAAATTTTTCATTACATGCAACGCGCGGGCTGACCTCGAAGGAGGAAATACTCTAATTAAGATTTTAATTTGGTTTTTAATATGGTAAATATTTTAAAATATTAATCTTTAACCCATTCTTTATTCTCTTTAAATATTACTTTGGGAATATCAAATGTAAGTTTATAAAACTATAAAATCTTTCTGTAAAGAGTTACCAACCTCTCATTATTGGAATGCTACCCCTCCTTTACTGCACAGCAAGGCAGTTCAAATATTTTCTGATTCCGAATCAAAGTCGAAGTCGGACTGGAGTCTGTGACTTTTAAGGTGGGTCGTCGTGAATAGCGGAAATTCCACATGCGATCGGCTTGCAAAACAAACAAACTCCAAGAGTCAACCACCGCCTCTTTTGCCATGGATACCCCGCGCCAAATGGAAATCAAAGGCGCATTGAAAATGAAAATGAAAATGCGAATACTAAAAATATCTCTCAGTTGCCTAGATGTTTGAGCAGCAGAGACACCCGAGCTTCTCGGTTGCAATAACATTGACATTTAGACTGCGAACCGAGACCTGGTCCGGGCCATTCATAATTGCACATTTGCCATAAAGAGCACAGCGAATCCGAAACCAAAACCCAAACTCACAGATGCCACAAAACAAATCCAAGTCGCGACACAGAAACTGTCACAACGAAAACGAAATTGAAATCGAACGCACCGAAAGTCCACAAATCCACTAACCTTGTGCCCCGTTTTGGGCCATAAAAAACTGCGTATCGATTGCATTGCAGGGAGAAAAAAAAACCGTTTAAAGGGAATTAACTTAAACTTTTTGCCAATGAATTTTTATAATCATCTTTTTAATAAGTTGAAAATATTTAAAAAAATAATAACGAAAACTTATGTATGTTTGAAGGTTTGAGAAGTAAAAATAATGAATATGATTTTCATTTTTAAAATTAAGAAATATTTATTTTGAAAGCTTAGAATATATATTAAGGGAACTTATCTTATCTTATTATATATTTTATTAGTTTTTAGTTAATTTAAAAATATTTTATTACTGAAACTTCTCTTGGGAGTAAGTCTTAAACTTTTTAAACTACATTTTATGTATTTTATTTATACAAATCAGAAGGCCAAGTTAATAATCTATTAACCCAATTTTGTTTGTATACAAGTCTTAACTCATACTTAATCATAATTTCCTGCAGTGTAGACTTTGTGCTCTTTCCATAGGAACAGCTATGGTCAACGGAGTCGTTCGGGCCAGGCCAATTATAGCGCACTTGTCTGCGGACATGAAGTGGTGGCCAAATAGCCATGGCTTCCATAAGCTGAGTGGGAGTGGGGCCAGGATTTGTTTTTTTATCTGCCACATGTGGATGCCGCAAAGTGCATTGATCAAAGCTTTATATTTCCTTTCTTTTTTGCTTTATTTTCCTTGCAACATGTCATAACGTCAAACAAATGCTGGGAAAACTTTGAATGACTTTTGATTTTCGATTCGCCAAGAAGGCTTATGGTTAAAGCTTACACGCTTATCATTAACTGATAAATAGGTTATTGTTAAGTAACCGTGTTGAGTAAGTCTACTTAATTAGTTTTTAGTACTATTTAAGTAGTCTATCAACGACATAGGAACCTATAATTAGTCGCTTGGGTTTGTAATTTGAATAACAACAATAATAGTTCCCACCCCATTAGATCAATTATTGGTGATTAGCATATTAATAGGTCAATGACTGCTAATAAGAGCATTGTCTGTCGTGAATGCACTCGGAAAAAATATGGAAAGTAACCTGTTTTTAAAGGAATATTTCTTATGTCTTGACTAAGCCAACCGTAAACTCTGTTAAAGTTTTTAAGACTTTAGATTTTCCTTTAATGGCTAAGCTTTTGAAATGAGATCATAATTCAAGAATTTTCTTATATTTTAGAAGATATTTTTCTAAGTGATTGACTTCTTTCAGCGGAATTACGGAATTAATCAGTTCGTAATTTCCTGACTAGCTTGTATTACGAAATCACGGAATATATTCCATAGCCTTTCTATAAAAATCCCCAGTAGGGCGAAGAAAGTCTTACTGTTAAGATCAACCTAATCGAGATCTACTACTGGTTTTACTAGAAAGAACTTTGTCAGAGATGTTGTTATTATTGATTACTGGAGCTCTGGTCATGCTACTCGTCTGGGATTACGGACGAAGGAGTCTGCGAACTGCACTTTTTCGAGAGATCCAAGATCTCGGGACCAGTTTCGATTCCTATATTGGGCAACGGTTTGCAGGCCTTGTTCTTCAGGCCAGAGAGTGAGTAGTGGAAGGGTATCCTGATCCTGACTTATAAATTTACTTCCTAAGTTCGATCTACTTAAGTTTTACCCTTTTTTTAAGACAAAGAACTTATCTGTTCTAATCCCTTTCAGATTACATACAAAAATTCGGCGACTATTTCAATAAATATGGTAAAACCTTTCGCCTGTGGGTCCTGGGAGAATGCCTAGTTTACACCACGGATCTCAAGTACTTCGAGGCCATTCTTAGCAGTGGCACCCTATTGAAAAAGGCTCATCTCTATCGATTCCTGGATGATTTCCTCGGCGATGGCATCCTTTTGAGCACGGGACACAAATGGACTTCACGACGAAAGGCTCTGGCCCCAGCATTTCATTTTAAGTGTCTGGAAAACTTTGTGGAAATCATGGACAGAAATAGTGGAATTATGGTGGAAAAGCTGAAGAAGGTGGCAGATGGCAAGACGTCCGTGGATCTTTTCAAGTATGTTTCTCTGGAGGCTCTTGATGTGATCACAGGTATGTTTTTATTTTTTTATATAATACATTTAAATTTAAATAGTTCTTATATTTCAGAGACTGCCATGGGTATCCAGGTGAATGCCCAAAGCGATCCGAACTGTCCCTACACTAAGGCTCTTAAGAGGTGGGTTTATCCTTAACTTGTAGAATATTCTTTTTTATAATCCATATCCTTTATCAGCGTGGTCTATATAGAATCCAATCGCCTAGCAAGTGTTTCTCAACGTTACGACTGGCTTTTCCCCATTGCCGCCCCCTTTCGTTTACCGCCGATTGCAAAGGGATATCCGCCTTATGCAGGACTTCACAGACAAGGTCATCCGGGAGAGACGAGCCATTCTAGAGCAGTCAAAGGCTGATGGCAGCTATCGTCCTATAAGTGAGTAAACCTATCATTATAATCCCATCCATGATATATAAGTTTATACCTTATAGTTATGGGAGATGAAGAGACTGGCAAGAAATCCAAGATGGCTTTACTGGACATCCTCCTACAAGCCACAGTAGATAATAAGCCGTTAACTAACAAGGATATTAGAGAGGAAGTCGATGTCTTTATCTTCGCTGGAGATGACACTACCACTAGTGGAGTGTCCCACGCCTTGCATGTCATCTCTAGGCATCCCAGAGTCCAGAAGTGCATCTACGAAGAACTAGTTTCTGTGCTGGGTCAGGATCCCGATGCCCCAGTGACCCAGGCCAAGTTACTGGAACTAAAGTATCTCGACTGTGTGGTCAAGGAGACAATGCGTTTGCATCCACCAGTTCCTATCTTAGGAAGATTCTTACCCAAAGACCTTCAAGTTGGGGATAAGGTCATTCCCGGCAATACCAGCATTTTACTCATGCCTTACTACGTCTACCGAGATCCGGAGTACTTCCCAGATCCTTTGACTTTCAAGCCGGAACGTTGGTTGAATGGTAAGGAGGCCTCAACTGTACCTTTCACTTATATTCCCTTCAGTTCGGGACCAAAGAACTGTGTTGGCCAGAAGTTTGCCAACCTCCAACTGAAGACGCTAATAAGTAAGGTTATACGGCATTACGAACTACTACCACTTGGCGAGGACTTAAAGCCAACTTACACATTTATTTTAAGTTCGTCTTCGGGAAATCATGTTGGCCTTATGCCTAGGAAAAAGGTTAACTGAAAGGAAAATAATTAATAAGGTTAATTGAGAAGTCTGCTCGTTTTTATAAACGTTTTTCATATTAAACTATAAACATATATATATACTATAGACCAGGGCTGCTCAATGCCTATGCTTTGAGTGCTCATTTGTTTTTGTAAATCCTCGCTGCCCCTGGCTTGCTCTCTCATAAGCTTTGAGCGCTCGCTGCGGTATTCCACCAACAATTTTTCGTTTTCCTCTTTCCGACTTATTCCGTCGCCAAAGTCAATATATTTTGTTCTTGCTTCTTCCTTGATCATCCTCGAACTCCTTGCTTTGGAATAGCAAGCAATTTTTTGCTTTCCTCTTTCCGCTCATTACGTAGGTAACTGTTCTTCTGTCACTGTTCTTCCATCATCCTCGAATACTTACACTGGAATTCATTCCTTATTACTTCTGTTTGCACTTTGGAGTTTCTTTCGCATTTGGCGAGTCAGTAAAATGAGGGATGAATTGCTTAACAAGAAGAAGTGTTTTATTTCTCTCAGTGCACAGCTGCAAACCAACACAAAAGCGTCACTAAATATGTTCAAGTTTTGCTGTATTTGTATCAGTAAATTCTCTGCCGTATGACGAGCAGCCCTGTGTTAAAGACTTAAAAAGACCAAGCAAATCATTTTCCTTTAGTTTTGAATCAAATTTGTTTGAAATTTGGCGAGCTTGGTCGGGGTCAAATAGATTTGAAGTTGTTTTTGAGGCAAGGTTGTAATTTTAAGCAATTTATCTTTTATATTAACACCAAGTCTTAAATTATTTTAATAAGTTGTGGGGGTAATTTGCATGCAATTATAATCGCCGTTTTTAAGCTATTAAAATAAATTTTTTTTAAATTTTTAACACCCCAAGAGAACCACTAAAATTAATTTTCATCTTAAAGCCTTAGTTATTAATTTTTCAATTAAAAATAATTGCATATATGTCAATAAATCTCTAGCTTAGTGATTAAAATTCATTACACAATAAATAAAGTCTTTATAATTACATTTAAATTAATGTTTGTTTTATGTTTTTCTAACATAATGACATGCAATTTTCCAACTTCATCCTGTTAAATTATGCTCGAGAGGCTCTACCTTCTTTGGCATTCCATGACTCATCTGCTGCTTCCACTTAACCCACTTGGCAGTCGAAGTCGTCACCCACATATGTACGCTGCATTTCCATAAGCCAATTGCAGAAACCTCAACCCAAAGCCAAAGCCAGAAGAAAAAATGGGAAAAACTGACAACCAGCAATGACAGTTTTTTTTTGGTTTTTGTCACAACTCCAACATTAAAACATTCTTTACAGCCCATGGGCACGCTTCATTCCGCACACATACGACCGCATAAAAGTCAGCCAAAACGATCCCATCATAACTTAAACGTCACGTTGAGCCAAGAGCCATTAAAGTATTGGCTCCAAAAAAATAAATACAAGAAAAAATCACAGGCGACACAGTGAACCAATGACTTCAAACGATCGAAGGAAAAACCTAAAAGAGCTAAAAACTGCAATTTAAGAGTGTGCATGACGAGTTTTAAGAGAGTTTGCCGGCGATTTGAGACCCGATCCGTGGTTTGAGCTCGAAAGCGAAATCAAATCGAAACCGAAAGCCAAGCCGAGTTGAGGTGAGCTTCGTGTTGGACTCTTTCAGAAGAATACCAAAGAGAAGCTTTGGCTTTTTTGGCTTCTTCAGCCGAGGTTGTGTCTTTCAGTCGGTTTTTTGGCAGCCGATCGCGCGGATGCGGCTTAGAAAAAAGCGGGTTCAATAAATCTTCAAAAAGTGTTAAAAGTGAGTTTTACTTTTCTAGTTGAAAAAAAGGCTAAAAACGTTTAAGTTTTTATGTGGTTGATTGAGTGATGTGTGTATGGGCAATCTTAAGAATTGACAAAACTTCAAAAACTTGCAAAAGTTGGAAAAACGGGGAAAACAAAGAAGCCTCCCACAATTATTAGCATTCCAAAGCAAAAAAAATGCTCGACAAATGCTTGCCAAACGAAATTTTTATGCAAATTAAGACGCTGGTAATTACAGTGTAACAAGCTGAAATTGCCATGTGCAAACCGAAGCCAAAGTCAGTCTAATTAATTTTGAAGTTTGCACTTTTAATTAAAGCAGAAAAAAAAAAAATAAAGTTGAAATCAACATTGATTAACATAACATGAATGTCGAGCACTCACTCACATTCGCCTAACAACAATATGAAGTAATAATAATAAATTGTTGTAGAATCCCGACCGCAAAGTGAATCCAAAAAGCGTGGAAAAGTGACAAAAGTGCGGTTCTCGTGTGAGCTACAACGATCATCATCACGTTATTGAATGGGTGTTTTCTGGTGTGAAATACAAATCTGAAAATCTGAAAATCTGGTAGCTGCATTAATTACAAATTTATTCAAATAAGCAAACAGGTGGAACGTACACAAAGTGCAAACAAGAATTCAACGTCTGGCGTCTGATGACTGGGCAGGCTGTTGAGATCTCTTGTATAAACTGATTGATGGAATAATTGCTCTGATGACAAGCAGATTTAGTACACAGTTTTAACTACAGTTGATGTAACTAAGTAGAGAAACATAAAACCAAATCTGATCTGTGGATGTGCGTAAATCTCAATGAGGTATTAGACGATAAAACGAGTAACAGAGTTTTTCTTTTTCAAGATCTTCTTGATCTTCTTTCGAGGTGCTAAAAGTGGTTGGCAGGCAAACGGTTTCTGAGATCATTCTCCAGCTGAGTGATTATAAGAGCTTAGAAGATTAATACTATGTTGGTGGAATAACCTTTCTAAGATTATTTCAATGCTAACAAATTATCATAAAGCTGCTGGCAGAAGATTTCTGACATCATTTTAGCGCCTTCTGATCATTAGAAGTGGAAAGGTGATTATGATTTAGCTGGAAGGTGTTTTCGAAAGGAAAGCTTACAAATTCCAAGCAGAATAGAGTCTCTTAATTAGTCATTGAGCTTAACTCCTCAATCAATATAAAAAATAAACGTAAAAAGTAGTAATAATATTTAAAATAACACTCGATATTTTGCAAGATGATTTCCAAACATAACAATTACATGAATTCCAAGGATAATGATCACTATTCTGCTTAATTATACCCCATAAAACACTCTTGTATCAGACGTTAACTTAATAAATATCATGATCATGATCAATCAGTGGCAGTAAATAAATTGAAAGAGAATTCGCGAAACCATGACTGATCAGTTTTCGCGATCGCCCAACAAAAGGAACCCAAAGAATGTACCACAATGCGAAAAGTAATTAAAGTTATGGTTATGCGGTAATAAGCAGCCAGTTGAAAGAACAAGAGATTGCCATTGTACTTATAAATAAATGCATAGATCAAAAGTCAATTAAACCGACAGACGTGCCTCTATCCACCCACGATCTGTTTAAAATGTCAACAATGATCGATGGCTTAATCGGACAGAATCGTTGGAATCCATCGACTTGCCATCTAATAATCAGCCCAGTCCACCTCGACCCAAACACGATCGACCAACCATCGTTTTGGTTGTCATAACTCTCTCTAACTATTAGCTCCTCTTGATCTTCTGTAAGCCAAATGTGAGTCAGAATGCGAACTGGAAAAAACTGTAGCAAGTTGTGTGTATGCTCATGTAAGGCCATAATCGCTATGTTTAACTGCCATAATCCACCCGCTAACTGCAGGCAGCTGGCCTCAGCTACAAATATATAGATTCAGATTCAGATTCAGGTCCCGACTTACAATCGCACTTGGACTGGTCAGACAGAGGCTCTCTGGCTCACCTCGCATGGCACGTACTTCAGTCGAGGCAAAATAAAATCGAAAAGCATAAACAATTTATTTGTACAAAATAACTTTGAACTGTGCGGTTGCAGTTGCAGTTGCATTTGCTATTTGCTGTTTTGCTGCTGCAGAGCAGCTTCGAGTCACAAAATGACTTAACTTATAAGCTGGCATTTTGCAGTGGATGCTGCAATGTTTCAATGCAATTTACCTGGCCAGGAATGCAAGGTATGCACTTGGAAAAAGCTGGTTTTCTAATCAAAAATGTTGTTAAATTATCATATATAGAATCATAATTCTTTTAGAAGTTACTTAATTTTAAAGGTAGTTAAACTTTATAACATCAATAAAGTTTTCTGATGTTTTGAGATACTTAACTTCTTCAGAAAAGATCTATCACATTCAGCATACTCTTTTCCCAGTGCACTCTAAGCTAGTTTCATTCTCGTTCGACGTGTGAAATGGCCAACATCAGAGCCATTCAAACTTAACAAAACTATGTGGTGTTAGGCAAGCCATAAAGTACATGTTCGACCGATTGAAGATTGCACTACCTGGTGGGAGAGAGAGGTGCCTAGAGCACCTCCAGCACAGTGCTGGGCCATTGAGGCATGCCATTGCCCAAAGGTGTTCTAATGGCTGGCCAAAACCAGCGATTGAACAATGCCTGGAAGTGCCTTTCAGACCAAGATACAGACGCTCAGATATCGAATGCAGTAGTACAGTTACTAATTAGAGACAGGTTGCCAAAGATCTAGATAAGGTGCGTGACTGAGAGTGTGATTGAGAGGAGATCTTGGATCTTCGACTAACCACCAAAAATGGCCACTTTGTACTTCGATTACCTCATTTCCCACGCAACTTGACATGCTCATGGGTCGTTAACTATGTAGAGAAGAAAAAACCTTAAGTTTCCTACTCCACATTCACCGCAGACATTTAAGATCGTGGTTACCCCACCCATCGCTGTCGGAGTCTCGACCCTAAGGCAAGGTTCTTCACATCGCTCCGTCAATTGCTGTTATGACCTTTCTGTCGATTGCTCACTTGGCTAGCATTTTCCGCCGTTCAACTGACCTTAGCCAAATCTTTAAAGCCGCCAGCCAGAGTCTTAATAACCTGGCAAAAATGAAAAACAACAAAATGAGTAACAGATTTCGCACACCTGAGAGGAGTTGAAGAGGCGAGAGTTGAGTGCCGGACTGCAGCTCATTAATCGAGCAACGAACGGCAGAGCAGATGTTGATGTACTGCAAAAAATACTACCAAAAAATTGCTAAATTTGGTCAAATAAATATAATTACCAAATTGGTAGAAGAACATAGATTTTATTTTTTATAAATTATACGTTAGATTCTATGTGTCTATTAAGAAAGATCAAAGATACTTTTTTTATAACCAAACTTGTTTTAGACTCTTATAAGCCAAAATCAATCATAATTAAAAATGTAATATTTATGAGCTGCCAGTAAAGAAACAAAATCAAAAGCAATACTTCGATCTTATATTTTTCTCTGAGCTTCAGTCTCCGCCTCTTGAGCTTCCCCACAAGAAGCCGAGACACTTGAGGTAGCAGCATGGAAACTGGGCAGCTTGGCTGCTTGCAACTTGGCAATAAACAGGCGGCAGTCAGGCATTCAGGCAGCAACGAAAACAAAAGTGAAAAGGTCACTAGCACCAGTTGGGCAGCAAGAGGAGCAAATCCCGACTCGTAATGTCTGAACCAAAACCATAAGATATATATATATGTATCTTTGTATCTTTGTATCTTTGTATTTTTGTATCTTTGTAAAAACACTTCAGCACTCGACACTCAGCCAACTGTGGCCGCCAAGCTCAAGCGCCTTCTGATCATCGCACTCGTAATGCCAATCCAGGGGAAAAGGGTATAAAGTCGTAGTTACACGAATGCATAACACCGAGTGACGGCTTAAGTAACTCGGTTTGGGATTTCGTGAACCTAACAATTTGTTAAGGAAATGCTCTGCTTTGGAGTTTTACAAAAAAAAAGGATCTTAGATATATTAGAAATGTTAGTTAAAAAATCTTATAAAATTAAGCTGCATTTTCTTAGTTAAATTTAAAGCTTTAAAATGTTGGAAAAAGTTCTGTAAACTCAACATTCTCAGCCTAAAAGATCAATAATGAACTTAGAAAGGACTTAATTTGGCAAAATGAGAAACAATCAGGAAAGGATTAGGTTAAAAAATGATTACAATGATTACATTAAAGTCAATAAATCTCTTATTGTAGAAGAATATATATGATCAAGCTATATCTCTATGTAACTTTATCAATAAATCTGCCTTAAGTTGAGATCTGAGCCTCTAAACTAAGAGATTTGCATAATTCTCTGCAATCTGAGAATAAATCTGTGAAATATTTTCCCAATCTATTGCTCATAAAAAAGGAATCTTACTCCATAGCCTTAACCATTTTATTTGACATTTTTTTATATGCAATTTCCAGCTTCCCATTTATAATAACCGCTCCCAGGGCATCTATTCTTCGTGTCCGTTGGATTCGCCAGATTATTTCCAACTATTATTGCCGTTGTTTCGCTTGTTTCGCCTGCTCTTCGTTTTTCCGGCTAACAAGTTTTCCGCTGGCTTTGTGTGTAAGCTGCAACTTGCTGCAGAGTTACTGCAGCAGAAGCAGCAACTAGCCGGCTGGCGGCGATCTCTTGCCCAATGCAATTCGCATTTCAATTTTTCTAAACTATTGGCCAATACTTTTGGGGCTTCTCGTGTGCATAGATCGTATAAGTCTACGACCATAAGATTATTTATCACTGTTGGGGGGTCTTGGGAAAATCCAAACAGCCGCTTCTTCTTATCCATGTGATGGGTTTTTGTGGTTTTTCTTTCAGTGGAATTAATGAAGCTTAATTGAGGCAACCGTTTGAAGATCGGCAATCTCTCAGGTTGGGTGACAACTTTCCACAAATTGTGGAAATGCCGAAATGCATATCGCCAAGGCACTTTCATTTTCATCTGCAATTCGATTGCCTTTCGCAAATCTGTATTTGCCAGGAGAGCGGATCAGAGCCCTAATCTGCTGAAGAGCCTCAGCAATCGGTTTGATAAATGCAATTGCCAGCGGGTTATGTAAGGATGGCATAGGCTAAAGGGGCACTGAGAGAAAGGGGGAGTAATACTGATACGTTTTAGCTTGTAAAATGAAAAAATTATATTTCAAATATCCATTTTTTTAGTACTTAAATAATGATATCAGCTGATTGATATCATAACCATATGATATTCATATTTCATAATCTTAAATATTATTGATTTTCATTATTATTTGTGCAGCTTCTGGCAATTGACATTTGAAGGGGCCATTCGAAAGGTGAGCTCAGGTAATAATGGCCGAACAGAAGCAGCTGGAAATAATTGCAAATGAGACATCATCAGTCACCGGATTGAGACGTCAGCCCACCAAATATCCCCATGGCCTCAACATCACGGTCCAGACCATCGACGATGATAGTTTGGTCTCTGTGAAAGATCCCAGCGACTACTCCCGCACCACAGGCGAATCGTGCTGGAGTGAGACACAGAAATACCATATTGGAATGCTGGGCAGTCCCGAGACTCTGGCTGAACTTCAAGTTCGACGCTATAAGTACCCATTGACGGCCAATTACTATTTGAATGGCAAATTGGATAATTTGGAGAAGCCAACACCCTGGATGATGTTGGGCTATGCTCGACGCGCCTGCAGGTGGAAATATCTAAGGTGGCCCATTATTTTCGTGGCCAGTGTCTTGCTTTTCTTCGGACTGATCACCTACTGTCTGTGGCTGCACGATGTCAGTGTGGCTAGAGCCAAGTTCCTTCAGCGTCGCTATGAAGCCACTCTGACATCCACGAGTTCGAATAGCAATGAGGTTTGGGATGAGGAAACCACCAGCACCACCGAACGTGAGCCCCAGGAAACCACACGACTCAGAGCGATGGCTGATGATGGGGATAGCACAGAGTTGCCTGAAATATCATTTGCTGAGGATGGTGATTCGGAGGATGGGGACGAAGATGGCGATGCCGACTATGATGACACCTTGCTGCCAGCGGATAGCATCAGATTCACCTCAGGGCATCAGAATAGCTTCGGGGTACCCATCGAGCAGGACAAGCGAATGTTGCAGTTGCTCAAAGACGTGAGTTAGGATTAGCTTGCTTAATGTTACCCAATCCAACCTCTCTGCCATCTGCTTACCCTCTGTCACCATATTATCACTTTTCCTGCAGTTACTGCCCAAACCCCAGGCGACTCCTGCTGGCAACGAGCATCCTTTGACCCGTGTGTCCCCTACCCTGCCGCCTCCCTCGTCGGCCAGTGGGCGGCCAACACAAGCAATGACCTTGACCACCCCCTCGACGACAAACAGTGGCTGCCAGTCGACCATGCTGCCGATGTGCCAGGGTGTGCTCGACTATGATCTGACCTACAATCGTGAGGGAGCTGCTCCGCGGGATGCGGTCTCAATGGCTGCCTACGAGCAGCTCATCCGGTCCAACTGCTCGGCGAGGGCGGCTGAATTTGTTTGTGGGGCTCTGGAACCAGAGTGTCGACCCTTGCATATTGGACAACTGCCGCCATGTCGGCGCATCTGCAAGGGTAAGTCAGGGGATAAGTCATGGAAAATGATTTAATTTTTTAAAGTTCGTGAAAAATTTGATTAGATTAGAAGTTGAAGTGCTTGAGAACTTTATTTCCTTTTCGAGTTTCACGTTTAAAAGACATTTTTGCTTTCGATTTGATAGCCATTCTAGAGGCCTGTTCCGTAGTGATTGCCAACTCGGATGTCCTGAGTGAGCTCTTCGACTGCAACCTCTATCCCGATGCCCATGAGAGTCACAAATGCGAGGATTCCACTAGGAGGCGGGATCATTGCTATGGAAATGAGTTCCAGTGCCATGATGGGAGTTGCATTCCCCAAAACTGGCAGTGTGACAAGATCAAGGATTGCCTGGGTGGCGAGGATGAGGATGAGCAATGTTTGATTTGCGAACAGGACGAGTTCCGTTGCCGTTCGAATGAGAAATGTATACCAGAAAAGTTGAGATGTGATCAAAACTTCGATTGCTTCGATGGCAGTGATGAGGATGATTGCGATGAGTACGGATCGGGAGACTTGGGTCCTTTCGATGAGGCCGAACTGAATGCCTTTCCAAGGGTCTTTTCATATGCCAGTTTCTTGTCGCCAAACGAGACGAATGATAAGCTATATACCTATATAACGGCGACGACAGACGAGGATGCGGGCACGGAGACCAAATTCCAGATTCACAAGGTGGCTGCTCCAGCTCCACCACCGGTTAATACTAGTGCAGAGGAACCAGCTGGTGGATCAAAAGGATTTGGTAAGTGAAAAGTATCTAAATATTGTATCTAAACTTATGGCTGGACCTTTTGTCATTGTAGGTTCTAATGTTTAAGAATAGTTTATAATAGTTTTTAGGTTTCCTAAATGTGTGGCAAAATGTTTATAAATTGTAAAATATTTTAACCTTTCAGGATTGTATTTATCCTTTATTTTAGAACTTATAATATATTCCTAATAATAAGCCTAACTTTTTGTTTATAAAATGAATTTTCTCTTAAAAACTTCATCTTAGGTTAAACCTTTCTATAAATCATAATTTATCCAATTTAATTCTCAGTGAACTTTCGTGACAGCAAAGAGATTATGATGACCAGCGATTCGGAGAACAAGTTCAAATATTCCCAGAGAGCGAATCGCACTTCTGTGAAGTTTAGCACGTCCGCGCCCACAACTCCGGCGGCCAGAACGGCAAGTGCGATTCCCAGTTCGGCCTTGGCTCAGCAGCGTGAAAGGGACAGGGCCATAAGTACTACTAGCACCACTAGTGCCCCTTCAACCACAACCACATTTGACCCACCCACAACTATGCCTGAGCTCTATGAAGTGGTCACCACGCCAGGTGGCTGTCGCCCCCATGAACTTCGCTGCGTGAGTGGCAAGTGCATTACAGTCAGTCAATTGTGCGATAAGGTAAGGAAAGTTCTAAGTTCTTAATTTTAGAAATAAGATTAGAAGATAAGATGTTTAAAACTTATGCTTGAAATGTATATCTTTCGTTTGAGATATTGCATTTTAAATTTCGTTACGTATTTCTCGAGATTTTAAGGAATAAATTTAAGGAAGATGTACGCAGGCGTTGAGCAGCCTTGCAAGGGTCCAAGGCCTTGGACTAAACCAACTTGGCTACTAACTTAATAGAATTAGAAGCGCTTCCTAAATAAAAATAATAATTTCAAAAAAACCCCAATATACCCTTTTACTTTTCGTTTAATGGGTATTACCTGAGTTGCTGATAATATTTAATAAAATTAAAGTTCCACTGTGGGGTCTCGGAAAGTAGCCCCATTACAGCACACTGTGTAACCAGCTTCCTTTTTAGTATTAAAAGTGAGTCCTGAAGGACAACTAACTTCAGAGCAAAAGCCGTGATCCCTCTTGTTGGGTATTTCATATCTATTGTTGTAGGTCAGGAAGACCAAGCTCTGAGTGCCAGTTCCGTCCGCCTTCGTTCTGGTTATTTTTTTGTAAGTCCATGCGGGGACTGGATTCTTTGCGCCTTCGATAAGATAGGCTAACTTATCCACGCCACCTCGTTTTAGTTTCAGAACACCAAAAGCTCCAGTTCTAACAATTAATCCATGGTCATCCATCGGGAGACTTTGCACCCACCTCTCTATTACATTCCAATTTCCTCCATTAATGCTGGCGAACTGGGGCACCACGTTTACCAGCTTATACGTTGAGATTAGTTGATCTTCGAAGAGAAAGTCTGAGGAGGCGGTCAGGTGTCCACGATTAATAACCTCAGCTCCTTTGGCTA
This sequence comes from Drosophila eugracilis, assembly GCF_018153835.1. NCBI lineage: Eukaryota > Metazoa > Arthropoda > Insecta > Diptera > Drosophilidae > Drosophila > Drosophila eugracilis. The sequence goes on along the minus strand of NW_024571981.1, from coordinate 4,298,061 downwards.
TATAGGTTTGTCCTTCTGTAAAGATTTTTTTAAATCTTAAGTATATTTCGCCCTTGAAAAAGGATTTTGCATTAAAGGGCGTCATAACTGGATATGGAGAGAACAATTTATCCAACGGACGTGGAAGATCTATAAAAATAATATGACATTAAAAACTATTTTGATTTTCCGTCTTCTTTTTACAACTCACTTATTTTCTTTGGGTATATCCTGGCCTGTGAGTAACGAGCCCTTAAGTTCTTAGTATCGTAGCACACGTCATACAAAGTCAGGAATTTTCCATCGATCTTATGTCCAATGGAATACATAGTTTCCTTACAATCAGCATAGACGGTTTTAACGCCTTTATATAGCTCAACAGTGCTTTCAGGAGGTTCTGTTTTGCAACGAAGGGGCATCGCAGGATCAAATAATTTCTTTTGCCATTGCTTGTGCAGGTTGTTGGGTTTCCTTTCCACCACAATGCATAGTTAGGGTTAAATTCTGTTGTTACCACCGATGATAGTTGTAGTTGAAGATTACCCTCGCCATCCTGATAGGTGAAAATCCCATTGGAGCCAGAAACGTCTCTGAACGAGAATTGGCAATGTCCTCTTACTTGGCTCGCTGTTTGTTTAAAATACCTAAATGATTAATTTGTACTCCATTTATTAGTTTTTCTATATTTACCAAGAAGTGTGGTCAGTAAAAGTAGATAGACTTTCCCCATCATCCTTTCCTTTAGCACTGAGCAATATGGCTTGCTTTAACCTTAATTTATACTCTAAAGATAAGGTTTATTTCTTTTAAGCCATCTCGACGTATGGACACCCTTTATGGGTCTGTTCTTATAATTTTACTATATTCTTTAATCCAGAGTACAACGATCTGCGTATTCCTATTGTTTTTTTTGTTTATCCAACTCGACATATGCGCAATCTTTCTTAGAATTTTGCTATATTCTGTGCGTTTCTGCATAGCAGTGAATGTTTTTTTTTTGGGTTTTTCACAATATTTTTCTTATCAAAAAAATTCTTAGAAAAACAGCTTGCTTGCAATTTTATAAGTTTAAAGACAATCGGTTCCGAGAAGGATTGTTGGGTTGTCCGTGATAAGGTTAATAATGAGTAATAAGTAATCTGAAATAATTTTAAAACAAGAACTTATGATCTTTATGATCAATCTGAGATTTGTTATTTCTGAGATAAAAATACGGGAGGACATAAGGACCAACGGAAGGTCACTTGAATTTGGCTAACTTGTCTTGGTTTCAATCCTGATCATAAATTTCTTTTCCTCCAGCAAATTGATTGCCCCGATGCTGCCGACGAAATAATGTGCGTTTATCGGGAACGTCCTATTGGGAGGCGGCCACTTTTTACCATCCCGACCACGGATCCACCCTCAACATCATCATCAGCACCACCAGAAACAAGTACTATGACGACCACCACTTATCCGGTGACTAGTACAAAGCGTTCGCCGAGGACCACGCCCAACCGAAGTCGAAAGCCCAAGTCTTAGAGTGATGTATCTTGTATCTAATGTTTATTTATATCTCTATTACTTCCCCCATCATCTATGTATTTTCTATCGCTCGCTATATGTATGATAAATCTATGATATCTGTAAATCTTTGCTAGTGGCTAAGTTGATTAGTGTTTAGAGTTGTTTGACTATTTTTATGTGCGTGAAATTGTATTTTTAGCAATGAATAAAGTATAAGATGTGAGTAATCTTAGAGATTTGCCTCAAAATCGGGTAAGTTTGGTTTACTGTTCCCCTTTAGCTATCAATCTTGTCAATCTCCTCACTGACTAACCTTGTCAGGAGCATAAAAACAATCCAGAAAACATATTCTCTCCTTTTGTTTTGTACTTTCGAAAGCCATAAACATATATGGACAATGAGCTAACGAAATTCAAATGAAATCGATACAATTAAAATCGGGACATTATTGCATAACAATAACAACAACAGAGCAACCTTGGTTTTTGGTCACTCGACGGCCCACGCATTCAAAAGACCAAGACCATTTGGTTTGGGCAATTCAATTAACCAGTCCATTGTTATCGATTCGGTGGTGCAGGGAATGCCAGGGAGTCCATTATCTATGCCAGTGTGTGCCCAGCTGACTGCAGTACACTGGGAGAAAGTGGTAGATACCATTGATATGTTATGGGATATAAGTATTTAGAAGAAGGTCTGATACTTGTAACTATGATTTTCATTATTTTTTTCTGAAATAAAAATCGAACTAAAATGTAACATAAATACATCTAATGGTTATATTTTAAATATATTCCAAACAGTTTAGAATGCTCAAATTCGTCTTACGACAGAGTAGTTACTCGCACAAATACAAGAAACAGTGCACATATTTAGTGATACTTTTGTGTTCGTTTGCAGCTGTGCACTGAGAGAAAAAAAAACACTTCTTCTTGCTAACCAATTTGTCACTCACTTTACTGTCTTGGCATATGCGAAAGAATCTCCAAAGTGTAAACAGAAGTTATAAGGAATGAATTCCAGTGTAAGTATTCGAGGGTGATGGAAGGACAGTGACAGAAGAACAGTTAGCAACGGAATAAGGTGGAAAGAAGAACACGAAAGATAGTGGTATAAAAAGGAGTTCAAGGATTATCGAGGAAGAAACAAGAACAAAATGTGTTACAGTTACCTACGGAATAAGCGGAAAGAGGAAAGCGAAAAATTCTTACTGAAATAGCAGGGAGCTCGAGGCTGATCAAGGAAGAAACAAGAACAAATTGTATTGCAGTTGGCGACCAAATGAGGCGGAAAGAGGAACACGAAAGATTGTTAGTGGATTAGGGGCGCGAGCACCTAAAGCTTATGGACGAGCAAGTCGATAGGCAGCGAGGACTTACAAAAACAAATGAGAATAGGCGTTCAGCCCGCCTGGTTTATAATATTTCTCTCAGTGCAAAACCAAATTTAATAGGCAGTTTGACAAACAAATCTGGCTTTTATAATGCAGCCCCAAAATTTAGAGAGACAACAGCACTTGTCAGGCCAGATTAAATTGCAATCTGTGGTCCAATAGACAACTCCTCCCCGAGATCCCAACTCCTCTGGTCTAGCAACCCAAATCGAACACTCGTTGACAGCCCATTGCCGTGGAAAATGTTCGCTTAGGGGCTGCTGATGATGATGGCAGATTGGCGAAAATTCTACAGCCGAATATCTGCAGAACCACAAAAGTTAAATGCGCTTTGATTTCACCCCAGAATCGTAGGAAAACCGATTGGCAAAAACAAAGGGAAAACAATGCGAGAAGCGAGTTTTAGTTCCTTTTTCCGGGGCACTTTTCTGATTGATTGGCATCAAAAATCCGCTTTTGGCATAACGGCAAATGCGATTTGATTGCTGTCATTGTTCGGGGCCGAGAGACTATTAATATATGTTTTCGGCACAATCCCTAATCCCAACTTTGGGCAATTGGGCGAAGGCGAAGGCGAAAAACCACCCGAAAAAAACAACCAGAAAAATAGGGATAAAAAAATGATATTCGATTTCCTGTATTTTACTACTTTTTTTGTGTGCCCTGTCCTGCTCTCCTGCCATTTGATACGTTTCATACGCATTTGACAGCTGTCAGGCATCTACATTTTCACCTTAATTAAGTGATATTAATCGTCTTTGCCAATCTGAAACTTTCATCTCTAAACGTTTTGCTTTTGTAAAAAAAAAGGTGCGAAGCGTTTAAAGGACGCGTGCCGGAAAACGCCCTGAAAACTGAACGGAAATTTAAAACCAGACAAAAAAAAACTCATTCTCTTGTCTGGCATTAAAAGCTTTTTCACCTTGGCCCTTAGAATCGAATGGAGTGGCTTTGGTCAGGGGCCAAAACTCCGAATGGACACGCATAATTTCCATGTTTAGTGCCCTTTTTTTGGGGCACCGACGGACCTTTTCCTCTCCTTGAGCCAGGTCACTGGCAATATTGTTAATGTAGTCTATTGAAATGGCCTCCATTTTGTGTGGGCCAACATCCCAGGGCCTAAAACAAGTGTGTTCAACAGACTTTGGGACCATATGCGAGCATTAGAATGTCTTGCTGTCTCTCTCTGCCCAGCGGGGTGGCCATCACATTAATTGAAAATTTTGTAATTGAATTCGGGTCTTTGGGTAATGGTAAAGTAGGAGGAGGGGAGAGCAGGGTTTTTAATTGCTTAAAACGATTCTGATTGTTCTGGGAATTTAATAGTTAATATGAATGAGAATGCTTAGTAGGATGGTTCTTTCATCCTCGTAATGTAAAGGGTGGCCCACGAAAGATTTGCGTTTTAAAACCAATATTTATCAATATTTTCCAATTTTCTTCGGCCCTAAACTTAATCATTTCGTAAACCGCAAACCTTCTACTAAATATCTGACACATTGCCAATGACATTCGAGATGTCAAACTCAAAATTATCGATAGTTAAAAAAGCAAACACTACAGGGGCCACCATGTATATTAGAAACTCAAGTTCCTTAAGCTGGCTGTATTGTATCAGCTTAAAGAAAGGTCACAGTGGGAGTTCATAGATTACAAAACTAATAAAATGTTGCAATAAGATTGCCTAAATTGCATCAAGAAACCCCAAATGCAATGCTTTGTTGCATATTGTTGCACAGCCAAGATGCCTATCTACCCGTATCCTTGAAGATCTTAGAAAGAGACTGACTGATCCTGCGACCCCAGAAGGGTGCTTCACCCCTCGAATATCCCGCGGTGAACCGTTCTTATGAGCACCCATAATTACTAGGCTCATTGCAGCCGAGTTACGCTTGATCGTTTTCAAATTGCACGCGGAGCACACTTCCGCCCCAGAAAGTGAACTTTAAGGATCGGTTCAAGGAGTTGACATAATTGTGCCAGCAGCGAAATGGAAGGAGGAAGGAGGTCCACAGGCTGCACATTTTGTAACGTTTTGAAAAAAAAAATAAAGGTGCAACCCCCTTTTTCTCGGCAAGAAGTTAACCCATCTGCCTGTTCTTTTCCCCCTTGCTGCATTCCTTGCCTACCCTAGGTAATGGGTGTGGCATTATCGGGGATTTCTGTGCATTCCCTCTTACCCAATGGCCCACTCCAAAGTACAGTTTAGTCATTAGAGCAAAAGCACAAATCTTGGAAAATCATTAAGCGCATTTTCCAATTGATTTCACTGCTCGCAGCGACCACAGCACGAAGACAAAACTTGACCAAAATCAATAAGCTGGCCGAAAGGCAACCGCAAGGCAATACATTGACAAGTTGGAAAAGGGAAGCCGAAGGGAAGTGACTCGGAGATTGTCACTGCGGCTTGGGTGTCTGACCATTCAGCCATGGATGGGGCTAGACAATGACTACACCCAGCATGTTAAGATTTTTGGGAAGTATTCTCAACGTTTTGGGAAAGTTATTGGATGAGAAAGCTATTTAAAAATGTTAAAAAAATCTACAAAATAAAAAGAAGTCTTTACAAGTACAGATTTACACATATAAATGGTTTATTATTTCATAATTTATTTATAAAGAAAATAAAACATTAATATTACAAAGAAAATCTCCACAAAATTCTTAACATAATAGTAATTTTAGTAATGCTTCTTAAAAGGGCATCTCAGGGTCTAAACTGCCTTTTGTTTACCCAAAACCAATACCGAAATTGTGTCGCATTGTTGCAGTATTGCTGATGGGAGACCCCCCTCTGCTCCCTCCCGTTTTCCAGGTCTTGTCTGCCCATCAATTCGCAAAAGGAAAAACGCAAACAAAAACCGAAACCGAAAAACCAAAAGTGAAAATTGCTTTTGGGCAGCATCTTTTTACGCCTGATTGCAGCCAAAAGTGTCATCGGCCGCTGCCCCTCTTTTGTTTGTAGGTTTTGGGTTTGGTACTCGCCTAGGTCCTAGGCTAGGTTTTCCTTTTTCTTTTTCTCTACTATTGAAACGATATAAAGGCCCACACACACCCCTCGTCACATATGCAAACACACATTGTGAATGATTTACGACAAGGCCGTACAGGATGCTCAAAGGATAACATCGAATGTTACAACAGCAGAAGGAGAATGTCGGACACATTTGGCCTGATCATTTGCATAAATGCTCATTAAATCATGTGACTGCCGGGCAATCTATATAGTTTTATGGAAAAAGTCTCCAGCCGGTTGACCAGTTTTCCTCTACGATTTTAGGCTCAGGCCCCCCCTCGTTAATAGCCTCACCTGGAGGCTCGAAAGCCAGACACTTCGATGTGGCTTTTCATTTGCATTTGGATTAGCCTCGCACCGAATGTCAAGTTCAAAATGATTTACAGACTTTTTGTTTCTCGGGGGTAATTAATTGGCTGTTTGGCTGTTGGATTGTTGAAATGTTGGACTGGACATGGCGATAGTTGATACAAAGTGTGGCATCCTGTGGAAAATGAGGGAAAAAAGTGGCCTGGTGAATGGTGCGCACTGCGCAGCTTGTTTGGCGTGTGCCTAATGAGTGTTCACTGTGCCGTCATTTGGGGGGTAACTAAAAAAAAAAATAGGAAATCGCAGGCATAACGCTTGAAGCATAAGTGGCATAGCGAATTTTCCAAATGCTGCGATTATTAGCGCTCATTGTTTAGTGTCGACTAATGTGGCTTGCAAAGTCATAAGGAAAAACTAAATAAATGTTAAAGTTTTAACAAGAAAGTTCAACTAAGTTGCTGTGTCTTAAAGATAGTTTTGTATATAAGAAACTTTAAAGTCATGCTGAATAAGATAATGGATAAAAATGGCACATTTTCAGGGAATAAAATCGAAAGAAATCCATTGGCCACTCCATGGCACCACTCCCCACATAACCATTGATAATTAACCATAAGTAACCCTTACCGCATGTGTTAAGAACCTTTGTTAATAGACAGACAACTGAGAAATCGAGAATCGAGTCATAAAGAAAGAGCCAGGCCCATGTTGAAGGTGCGGCTTACAAAAGCGCATATCAATGACTAATAACCTTCGACGACCCCCTGCCAATGTATGCAATTTTCTTATTGTTCCGATGCCATACTACCATTCCATAAGAATAGATCAGGACATCTGTCAGAAGGCGACGCACATGACTAATTATGGACTTTGCAGCTTGTCGGCAATATATGTGAATGAGTATTGGACCCAGATCGGTCGCCTTTGAGCCCGCTAATGATGCATGACAGACGCTGATCGGAGGCACCTTTTGACCGACTTCAGGCCACTGCCACTGCAACAGCAAGTAGCGTGAAATATTCGCCATCAAAACAACAACCAAACAGAAACACACACAAGACAGAGTAAATTAACTTTATCGTGCCATACTTTTTGGCCAATCTTGCTCAGTCATTGAGGAAATAGATGGTTAAGGGGCTTAAGCGGGGGGGACTCGGCAGCTGCATAAACAAATTGCAGTCAACATTCATAATTTCCTGTTTAAATTAAGCTCGGCCTGCATTTCGGCTCTTAACTCACATCAACTGCATTTCCTAGTGACAAAAAAAAATTACAACTCCACGCACTAAATCCAAAGCTAAAGCCCCCCTCTCTCTGTCCATAACCACCTGAAAAGCCAATCGCAGGCAATTAAATGTCGCCTTCGAAAACAAGACTTTTGTCGATCGGGGTCTGAAATTGAAGCAAAAGCGATACCAATCGAACTCCCCATTGATATGCAGTTTCCAATGTGCGTTTATTGATTTTATTATGCATAAAGCCAGCCACAAAAGCGACAAAAATGCAAATCGCCATCGATATCAAATGGAAATTATGCATTTGAAACCAACAGCCATGACTTGGTTTGCTGTAATACTCTATGCTATATGTACTTAGCTTAGAGTAAGCTTAGAGTAAGTCTTAAAGTTTAAAGTCAGAAACTCAGGTACTGCTTAACTTTACTTTAAATTTTAACTAACCATTTGACTTATCTCAGAATAAGTGTATATAAATCTCTTTATAACCCAAACTAAGTTCTCTTTTTCCTCTGACTGGGTTTTCCCTCCCCTTGGACTGGCGACAAACGAGAAGCGAATGCCATCAAATTGGCAATGCCGCCGACGCCAGCGATGGACTAGCGTTGAAGTGGACTTGCCTCTGAAACCCTCCTCCTTCTCCTTCGGTGGGTTAACCTGTTTTCAATTTTCACATAATTTTTGCGCTGGCATACTATCCAACCATGTCGTTTATCATAATCTTATCAACAATTCACATTCAATTATAAATCAATCAAAATTGCACCAATTTCATTTAAGCCGCGATTCGTTTGCTTGTTGTTTGCCGCCGTTGGCACGCTTTGCCATGGGTCTTGGGCTTGGAGTTTTTGGGATTGATATTCCTACTGAGATTTAGATAGAGATCGAGATTGATATATGGCCGGCAGTCGGGGCTCCCACGTTTACGGCTTCTAATGAACAGATAGAGAGAGAGAGAGGTGAAGAGAAGGGCAGGGAGGGAGTTCGATAGACGTTCTCTGACAGCGGAGAATGGATCGTTTAAATAGTTTTGTTTTTTTGTTCAAATTGATATATTCGTTAATCGAAAATCGAATGTTTTGGCTGCTGAAGTAAAGGTAGAAAAATAAAACGAATTTTGATTTATGGTATTATGATTTTTAGAGAATTATTTGTGAGGATTAGCAAATGAATAAAAATATTTTTAATATATTTTCTGACTTTTTCCACCAAGTAATCAATTTTTACCTAGAAATTTAAGTTACTTACTAAACTTCTAATAATGAAAACTTAAATAGGCATATTTGTAATTCATTTTCTTACTATTTTGTATAATTTATAAGATTTTTAAAAATGTATTTTAAAAATATAAAATATATTAAGGAGGTGACAATCCTACTTTTAGCTCTATTAGGAATCTAGGCAGCTTAAATTTCTTTTTGTATTTAAAAAGTAATATAAAATATCAAGCCAAATCACCTTAAAAATCAGTTAGTAATCAGTAAGTACTAAAATCGAAGTAATAGTTATGGATAAAACATTTCTCTCAGTGCAGACAATCGCCTACTCGCACCCATTCTAGTTCATTATGCAGCTTGTCGAGAATTCCTTCGAGCGTGAATTTGTATCTCACTCCATCAGCGAGAGTTTGCAACCGAATTTCGGTTTTTTTTTTCGCCAACCCACATTTGCAACCCCCCGCTGGCAGAGCTATCTGAAAGTGCTCTATATATACCATATATTTTTGCAATAGAATGAAGATATTTGCGGATGATCCTTAATCAAGGGGACAGTTTCCAGATTGCAATCAACTTTCCCCCGGCGAGTTTCTCTATTATCTCTGCGGTTGAGTTTTTATCACCGCATTGCAATCTTTTGTGTGGCGCATTTTTAATGCTTCATTAATTGGAAATTCCCGGAGAGCAAGGGAAAATGGCAGATATAGCAAAATGGTAATGGAAATTTTTGCTCAATTATGAACTGACAGCCGCAAGTAAATATGCTCGGCATCGTGAACTTCTATAGCCATGGCCGCATGTCCGGAACGTGCCTTCCATACGAGAATTTCAATTTCCATTCGGATAGAAAAGTCTCAAGTGGTGTGTTTGCCTTGCAAGTTGGTTTTCCTTTGGCAAACATTTGGGTAAACGAACGGGGGCAGGGGGAGGAAAGGCTCTTAAATGGAGTTGCAAAGTTCTGGGCGTTGCTGGCTGATCTCAATAACTATTTTTGTGGGGGAGTAAAGTTATTTCTGCCATGGAAATATTAAAGCGGAATATTTGAAATGCACTTTTTTACTACCCTACAAAGTTAAAGCTGCATCCATAATGCATTTGATTAATAAAAAACTAAATCACTAAATCAAACTGCTTTTAGTTTCCTCTTTGCCTTTACGATAGTTGAAATTCTTTAATTCATTAGGAAGAAAACCAGTTTCTTAAGAATGTTAGAGACGACTTCTACCAAGTAGTTGGCCGTTCTCTTCCTACTAACAAAGTGTTTTTCATCTATCCCGAAGTTGGCCAAGTCCAGAGTTCATTAGGGTTCATTTCGAGGTAACCTTGAGTCAGAAAATAGCACGTGGGTTAGGGCATTGGTTCAGCACACGTGACTCATTAGGCGCATCTTTGCCTAATTATGCACAGAGAGTTTAAGGCGCAAGTCTGAGGGGGCGGATGGTAAACAAATGAGTAACTTTTTGTTGCTGCTAATTAATTAAAAGGTGAGGCCCAGCTCAGCTCAGGTGACGACAGGGCGAGTTCTCTTGTCTTGGGGGCAAGTCAAGGTCCGCAATGAGGCGGCACAAAGTGCTTCTTTGATTTCGAATAGACTTCATGTAGAGAGGTGCACATAGAGGAATCTAGGCAGTGGCTTTGTTTGATTTATGTGCCTGGGCCCACGGGGTGTGTTCCCCATTAAACATCAACTGTCATTAGGCGTGTAACGAACCAAAATATTCATAAAAAACGCATTAAAAAAAATGTATAGACGAATGTTCTTTGTATTTTGCATGGAAAATGCATTGAAAGGGAAAAATTAGGGGCAAGGATGGGGTAGGAAAAAACCCTTCTGAACCGCTTTAGGGCATCAGAACTGAAATCACATAAAAGTAACCAAAATTCTGTTTCATTTTTATGATTTTTTTTTTGTGACACTTATTAAAATTTTTTATGCATTTTTCTGGCTAATTGCCAGCTGGCTGGCCTGGTCGAACGGACTAATTGCATTTAATTAGGGCAAGTTACGAGCCCATAAACTTCTCTTTCTACCTCTGGCTTTGTGTCACAACAAAATCAGGAAGAAGTCTTCAGGTCGATGATTTTTATGGCACGAGCTATGAAATTTTACGAGCAATTTGAACTGGCTCGAAATAGAGGTTCTACACGGGAAAAAATTATAGATCAAAGTGGTTTGAGTAAGTTAAATGTATAAATAGTGCTAAGGATTTTTTGTGTATTTTTATTATTTAATTTAACAATTTTTTTTCGGATTTTTGGAAAGGGGTAACATCATAAAAATTCACGAAAATTCTCAAAAAATCACTTTTTGAGTGTGGTACACAGTTCGACGGGGAATTTAATTACGAATTCAACGAGGTATGGCATTCCATGCTACGATCATTTTTGGCTTCGTAATGAGGAAAATACTGATATTTTGGGAGGAAAATCGGCACAGACTGATTTTCGGATTTTTGGAAAGGGGTAACATCATAAAAATTCACGAAAATTCTCAAAAAATCACTTTTTGAGTGTGGTACACAGTTCGACGGGGAATTTAATTACGAATTCAACGAGGTATGGCATTCCATGCTACGATCATTTTTGGCTTCGTAACGAGGAAAATACTGATATTTTGGGCGGTAAATCGGCACAGACTGATTTTCGGATTTTTGGAAAGGGGTAACATCATAAAAATTCACGAAAATTCTCAAAAAATCACTTTTTGAGTGTGGTACACAGTTCGACGGGGAATTTAATTACGAGTTCAACGAGATATAACATTCTATTCTACGATTACTTTTGGCTCTGTAATGAGGGAAATACTGATATTTTGGGCGGAAAATCGGCACAGACTGATTTTCGGATTTTTGGAAAGGGGTAACATCATAAAAATTCACGAAAATTCTCAAAAAAAATCACTTTTTGAGTGTGGTACACAGTTCGACGGGGAATTTAATTACGAATTCAACGAGATATAACATTCCATGCTACGATCATTTTTGGCTTTTAATGGCTTTTTAATATTAAACTTAACTACATAAAAAATATTTTTATAATCTTCAGACCTTTTCTTAAATAATATTATTTTATTTAAAACACATGTTAAGTGTTAAATCATGATTAAAGAACCTAGTTTTTAGTAATAATATTATTAAAAACATTAAGAAAGTGTAAACCTTTTATCCTTGTGTAGAAAGGATGATTTCCTAGCCCAGCCAGCTGGTAGGCGTTTCTCTGACACGCTTCGTCAGCGGAAGGCGAAGCGTGGCGAATGCCCTTTGATGGATTACACAACGCCCAGGAAGAGACAAGGATTCAGCAGATACAGTATCTGTATCTGTAACTGCGCCTGTGCAGCCCCCGGGATGGTTAGTCACCCCTTTTGGGTTCACTTCCGGGCTTAGTTTTGCTTTCGTTTTGATTTGTGACAAATTGCCCGTGACAGTTGCGCCTGCGCGAAGTGTCGGAACCTTCGGTTTTTTGGGTTTTGTTACGCCCCGAGGAGCCACTGTACTTGAAAGTGTCGCAGCGATGGCACAACAACACATTCGTCATTCGTAAGCGATTCACAATATGTCAAATGTCATTATCTAGGCAGTCGGCATGTTGCACGTGCAGTTGTTAGAGTTGAAAAAAAAAACAAAGACAGACAGATAGATAGATGGCACAATTTTCACGCCCCGTCCCCGTTTTCAAGTAGCCGCTGCAATTCAGTTTTCATGTAGTCATCGTGGCAAAGTGCCAGCTGCCGGGGAAGTACAGTCAAAACAAGGTGGTAACTGACAGGAAAAGTGACACTTTGTAGAAAACTAAAGTGGTTGGTAGTACACATGATTAGAGTATTGATGTTTTAGGATAAACAAGGATTTCAGCAGATAAGATGGCCTACTTAGAGTAGTGAAAAATGTTAGGTAACCTTCAAAGCTGTATCAGATTTTAAAATTGTATCTACACTTTGAAAAAATTAGTCATAAAAACTAAGTAGCTAACTTAAAATACATGTCGTCCCTAGAAATGTGGAATATCTTTGAATCAAAAATCCGAAAAAAACATAAATTTGTCTGTTATTTGTCCCTTAAATTATCTATCTCGCTCGTTAATCATAATTTATCTCCCCAGCTACCTTTTCATTAACATTTAATCCCAATTTCTGTAAAAAGAGAAGAAAGAAAGAACATTTTCCCCTACAACACACACACACAGCCAGAAACACAGTCACGCCCAGACAGAAAACAAACATAATTTCGCAAAGTAAATATGAAATTATGATTTCCTTTGACCCCTAAAAAAAATGAAATGAAAATGTAATATTTTCAATACAGAAAGTAAATCGATCAGCAGAGCCATTATTTGGGATTTGAGCTACCTTTTTCCTTGGTCCCTTTAACACATTTCCCGAATGTGAGTTATCAAGTGCAAATTATATGTCGAACTATTAGAAAATCAACCCTTTTTCCCCCAGATAAAACCCGCAGAAATCTGCCACCATAAATATGTCAAAACTGTTTAGCTCAAGCTGGGGGAAAAAGGGTTAACAATACTCTTTTTTTTTTTGGGACAAAAAATAATAAAAATTAATTAAAAACGACCCATAAACAAAGTGAAAGTTCAAAATGAAGCAATTCCAATGAGTGCCAAATTACAGAGCGTGAAAAAATCCACAAAAATGCGTGGAGATTTTTATGGGACAGTAGCTGAAAAAAGGCTTAGATGCGCTTCATTTGATTTGAGGGGGATGTGTGATCTTTTTGGGCCAGCTGCTGTTACTTTTGCACAACGTTTTTGCGGTGGTTTGGTATTATAAAGCGATTACGAATCCCAATCGAATAGTGAAAGTGACCGATCCTGGCCGGGGAAATCCTGTTTACTGTCCAAAAACTCACGCCCAGACAGCAACAAACCACCGGCACGCACAAAGGAAGTGCAATTAGAGCAGGAAGAGGGGGAGGTTATGATGAGAAGGAGGAGGAGGCCAGGTCGAAGGACGAGGGAGGAGGACCCGCGCTGATTGCCCATTGTCCGTGCAGCTTCCTATTTTAATCCCCTCCATTGTTTGCTCTAATTTTGTTATTTTGTAGTTGACCAGACTCTATGAGTTCTGACCAATATTGAGATGTGAATGGGGAATTATTTCTGAAATATCTATATTTAAAGTTAAAATAATTAAAATATATTTATTTATTAAAGGGAAATCGAAGTTTTTTATCTACATATATCAACAGGAGTGCTAAAATTCGTCTTACGGCGTAGTATTTACTAGCACAAATATAAGAAAAAGTTCATGTATTTAGTGACGCTTTTGTGTTGGTTTGCAGCTGTGCACTGAGAGAAAGAAAACACTTCTTCTTCCTAAACAATTCCTCCCTCATTTTACTGATTCGCCAAATGCAAAAGAAACTCCAAAGTGCAAACAGAAATTACAAGGAACGTTTCGCAGTGTAAGTGCTCGAGGATGATCAAGGAAGAAACGAGAACGAATTATATTACAGTTAGCCATGGAATGAGAGGGAAATAGGAAAAAAATAGTAGAATAGCAAGGAGTTCGACGGTGATCCCAGGAAGAAACAAAAGCAAATTGTATTGAAGTTGGTGACGGAATGAGGGGGAAAGCGGAAAACGAAAAATTCTTAGTGGAATAGCAAGAAGTTCAAGGATGATAAAATTAGCAAGTGGAATAGCAAGGAGTAGAAGGATGTAACTGTATTGAAGTTAGTGACGAAATGAGGGGGAAAAAGGAACACGCCAAATTGTTATTGGAATAGCAAGGAGTTGGAGGATGATCGAGGAAGAAACAAGAGCAAGTCCATATGCACCGAGAATTTAGAAAATCAAACGAGACTTTAAGTTTAATTTAATAAGCCTTCAAATAGCTACGAATTCAGTAAGCTAACTGAAAGTTAATTTATTAAAATGAAGTAATACCAGACCTTCTACTTCTGAAAAGGCAATTAAATTCTTAAAACATATATCATTAAAAGACATATCACTAATCCCTCTGACAATATTAACGCCTATCAAGGCAATCATGGCACTGCAGACCCTCGACTTCCCGCTTTCCGCTTCATCCAATCCCAAGCCCGCACTTCGCAGTCAAATGAAGTTGTCAGCGGCGGAGCATTTAAATATTTCAACGGCCGGCAATCTCTGCCCATGGTCTGTACAGAGTGCGTAATTTAAGCCCAAAGTGACCCAAAAACTTTTCAATTCGAATTGAAACCACAGCTGAGAGACATGAGAACAGTGAATTTACGCACTTTATCTATGAAAATATTCATGGCAAGTTGCATAAATAATCCGCCTAGCACTTCAAATTGATAAAGACAATTTACAATTTATACAATGCACACACAGGCCTATATCTAATACATATATATGTCTTGAACGTGAGTGTATATGTATATGTTTGGGCGCCTGGGAGCAGCTTACCGACTAGACAGCTTCGAGTCCAAAAAACGATTTTAATTCAACACAAACAAGCATCAATGGCAGAGCCCAGGCAACCCAAACAAATCAAATTGGAGTCATTTACCCCTCGACACTTCTGAAGGCAGAGCCAGATTAATGGGGGAGTGGGTTTCGGGTCTCGGGTTTTGGGTCTTGGGTCTTGGGGGCTTCAAGTGAAGTCAGACTCATGTGCCAACGACATCTGCTTCTACAAAGTAATGGAAAAACAAAAAACCAGACACGAAAGAAGTTGTTAATACCCTAAGGGCACTTAGGCAAGGAACCTTGGCTAGGAAAGAGGTTTTGGAAATAAAAAAAATTTAAAAAAAATAAGGTAAATAAGAAAATTGAACTCTTAACAAGGCCCTTTTTAAATAATTTAATAAAAATAAGTTGAAAATCCAAAAATTGGTTTTTGTTTTTACCTAATTTATAAATTTTAAAGCTAATTGAAGATGCAAAATGTGGAAATCTTGCAAAAATATTCACATTTATGGCCAAATAACTCTTAAAAGAGATCTTAAGAATACTTTTTAAGACCATAAAAAAGTAAGACCTCAGCTAAAAACATAGAAATCAATCAATTTTTGACTTAAAATTGGCCAATAAATCAAATTTACTGGAAAATAAATTGCATGCAAGAGATAAAAACTTTGATAGATATGCACATTCTTTGTAAGGCTGATTAATTTATATTTTTCCTACATTACTTACATTAACTTAAGCCCACACGCAACTTACTTAGCCAGATGTATAAACATATCAGTTAACAACCAACAACCGGCATAGTTGAGTGACCAGTTAACAGTGCCTTGTAATCGCTTTAAAAGCTAACCAATCGATCATCTGCCCGACAAGGCCCATCCCAATGTTGTCATACCTCTCACTCTCTCTCTCTCTCTCTTAGTGCATTTTGCCAGACACATGCAAATATCTGTTTAAATTTTGCACTGACGACGGCGAATCAACGACCCACATATGGAACAACTGGCTTAGATACAGATACACGTACTTACGGATTGCCTAGGAGTCGACAGAGCCATTGCCAGCGCCTCTCCCGTGGGCTCAGCTCGAGTGGAAATTGCTTTCGACTGGCAGTCACTGAGTTGGCAATCAATCAAGTCAAGTGCCAGGCTCGGAGCAGTCAGTATTTTCTCGAAATTATGAAATTCAGCGAGACGGATATCCTGCAGTCAGAATGTATGGCGATGCACTGAGAGAAATGGTTAAGTAATTGGTTTTTTATTTATATGAAATAAACTTTTATGGGATTTTAATTGCCGGTTTTTTGGTATCTTTATCTTAGGTTAACATTATTTATAATATAAAATTATAGTTTATTATTTACTTTAACTTTTTCACTGAGTTTTGGCTACCAACTAGCAGTTTTTATTTATAATTTTCTTAAGAGACCATTTGGCAAACCTTTTTTTCCAGTCACGAAGTCATTGCCAATTATGTCAGCGAAATGGAGGCAAAGACGTGTTCCAGGTTGTAATCAAAACTGGTTACCTTGACATTGCCAATAGCCAGAGCTTCAAGTTGCAGGCTGCAAGCTCCGTCTAGCGCAATTACCTTGGCCATCCATCTGTGCATCTCCGCTGTCCATTTGTCCACTTGCCCACTTTCAATGTGGGTCATCTAATGGCACACAAATTGGATTAACGCATTGCCAACTAACCAACTCCCGTGAACATCGGGCCATGTCGAAACATCTTGGCAATTTGCTGTAATTAAATCGCCGCCTTGTCGTCTTGCACTTAAATGGCGCATTTAATGGTGTAATATCATTCGCATTGCGCTTTTAATTTCTATTTATGTTCGTTGGCCAGCAATTTCTCTTAATTGCAACAGATTCAAGTGGCACCACATAGCCATACAGCATACGCACATTCTGCCGATAGGCCACTAAGTAACTGACAAGTATTTTGATAAACTGCTTTCGGGCCGCCCCCAGATCACGCTTTATCACTGGAAAATAAACAAAAAAAATAATAAGTTTCCCCAAAAACCGCTGTCAAAGCTGTTTTGATTTATGCGTTGCAAGTTACATGGCCACCACCACACACCCAACAGTTCAAATGTTAACAAATTAAATTTTCTACTTAATCAAAATGCAGTCGAGAAACATTCAAAATATGAAAGGGACCACAGAGCAGAAAACATGTGTGTCTGGTTTATTTTTGGCAGCAAGTAAACAAAATGAATCAAGCCATTAGATAGAGAGCACATACGGACAGAATCAGCCTTGAGGTATAAAGTCTGCAAATATAAATAGGTAATGGCCTGGCACCTAGGTAACCCTGGGTTGGATCTACCCCATCAACCTATTTTCAGGTTGCTATGAAAGCTCTCTGAGCTGAGGTCATGGAAAATGTACAGCGAAAACTCATTGCTTACCATATCAAATGAAAATAAAATAAAGTTTATTACTTCCTTTTTTAAAATCAATTACAAGTTGTTAAGCCACTAATAAGCTCTTACATTTTATTCCTTTATTTTTATGATTTCCTGACTCTGCTTTTATAGGGAAGTAAAGCAATAAGCATCTCTGTTAATATGAAAACCCAATTAAATGCGGCTATTTAGAAAGTCGAAGAGGAAGACTCAGACGCAGAAGTTTCGTGGGCCACACTTGACATTTCAATATTAGCATTAACATAAATCATATTGGTTTTAACAATTTAAAAAGTCAAACAACAACACAAAGAGCCAAAAGGTGGGGTAAAAAGTGGCGGATCATGATGATGATGAAGGCATTTTCAACAGCAATTTGACTACATATTACCCTTACCCCCACCCCACCCCACCTGCCGACAGCATTGACTTTTCGCATTTTCCATGCAATTTTCGCAGAGCCAAAAGGTCAGTGCAAAAGTAGATGGCAGATGGCAGCTGGAAGATGTGAGATTTGAGATGGGGTCCGTCTGGGATCAACATCGTCGACTCGACTCGACTACAATAAACATCAAATGAATGGCAGTCTTTGGGGCACGAACAACAAAAGGAGCGAAACCAGTTGCTCCTGCTGACTTCCTCCTACTCTCTCTCCGGTTCCTTATTGACTTCAGAGTTGGCCGCCAGCTAAATCTAGCATCGCATTTCCCAATGCTTGACATTTGAAAGGCAAGTCTGCAGGACTGCCCAGGAGATTTTTCAAGAAATATTTACGCAGAGTATATTTGCCTGGGCAAAGCGTAGGTGGCTTCTTAAGGTCTAAGGATTGTTATATTAAAATCTTAGATACTTTAACAGGGTTTCTTACTAATCGTAGTCTTAGAGTTGGATAGAAAAACGAACTTTTTGTTGAATTAAAGAGGAAAGATAGCTGTCAAAAAAAGAAATATTTGTTAGTTTTCCTTAAAGTACAAAAAGCCTATCTACCTTGTGATTATCTTCACCTTAAGCCCCCCAACGGTTGGTCTTTTCTTTGGCCGACTCAAGTCAACAACAATATGGCAAATTATGGCACTTCCTGCTGACCTTTCCCAGACCCAGGAGATGAGAAGGTGACTCGGGACTGTGTGTCTTGGGGTTGGGATGGCACAAGTTATACAATTACGCGGCAATCAAAGCGAATTTTACTGGCAATTAGGATAGAGAACTGGATAATATATATATATATAGACGGGTATATCTTTGAAGGCGGGCTATCTGAAATCTGGAATCTGGAGTGCGTGATAAGCATTTTGATTTATGCCATTGGGGGAGCAGGCAAATCCTTAATTGAACACGCCGCTTGGCTGCTAAGTAACTAATTTTATGGCATATTAGCAGACCATTAATTATGCCGCCGTTATAAATTTTAATGCCGATTAATTGCTGCCAAAACATAGCAGCACAACCAACGATCTGTGTTTGTTGACCCAACAACAAACATCGAACACAACAGGCGCTTGTAGTTAAGGAAAAAAAATGAAAAAAATAAATAAAGTAAAAATAACGAAAAAAATAAAATAAACAAACGTAGACCGAAAGTTGTCATAGTTGTTGTTGCTGCGATTATTTTGTATGCTTTTCGTGGAGCCACTTTAGTTTCTATTCCACCTGAGCTAAGGCAAAGATTGGATCAAAGTAACGAGTTGAGGATGTACAGTGAAGGGCAAGTAAATAGGAGTGAAAGTTAATTTGAAAAATCTAACTTATTAATTTATTAAATTTATGGCATTTTTCAGTTCAAATTCACTTTAATTTCATTTTTAAGTCTAAGCTGAAAAACAATCTTAAAAAAACAGATTTAAAATAAAAATATTATTTTTCTTAAATTACCTCAAATCATTTCTATAAAGTAAGATTTCTTAATTTCCATATTTCCTTTAAAATTTAATTTAATTTTAATATTAGCTTGTCAAAAATATTTTTCCGGTATTTTTATTGAATTTTCAATTGTTCATAAAATTGGTTACAATAATGCGATTCAAGTCAAATATGCGCCGTTTTGTTCGATGAGGCGTTCCCAACGAGATGCCAACTTCATAATGCCCCTCTTATAGAAGCTCGCCTTCCCTATTGGCAAAAAACTCGGAGCGTGGCGCATCTTTGACCACCTCTACACCAGAACGAAAACGTTGATGCCATCGTTGTGCGGTGGAAATGGAAACTGTATCGGGTCCAAAAACTGCATAAATTTTATTGGCGGCTTGAGATGCATTTTTGCCTTTATCGTAGTAGTACTGTAAAATATTCCGTATTTTCTCTTTATTTTGCTCCATGATTGCAACGGTCTAACTCAAGAACAACTTAAAAGAAAAGACAATCAATCAAACACGTGTTAGCGCGTGAAATGAGCTTTCCAAAAAAGTATAGTATGACCTGATGCGACGAATAAAACAAGAACTACGCGCTTTCAGCGACAACTAACAAAAATACCGCAAGACCTTTGAGCTATGAAATGGTTTATTGTTATTAATGAAAAATTTAGCCATATAACTTATAAAAGACTTTACCCATAACATAACCTCTAAAATATGTACAACTTAACTTAATTTTTAAGATCTATTTCTGTAAACATAACTGTTTTTACGCGATTTATATGCGTGTCGATTTGGATGGCCAAAAGGCTTCCTGTTGTGCGTGGGCCGTTGATGTTGTAGCTCCACTGGCAAAGTTGCCATGTTGCGATGTTGCGATGTTTCTGAGACGATGTTGCCGACATCACATTGCGAGCTGCACCACCAGCAACGTCATCAAATTGCCCGCACGCGTCATAAAAAAAATGATTTTTTTTGTTAAGGAAATGGTAAGAAATGGTAGGCTAGAACGAAGCCAGATCACCTTTAAGCAAGGCAGATTAAGTTAAGTTAACTTAAATATTTAAGAATGATGTAAAAATTGGAAGGAATATTGCTTTATTAAACAATAATAGTTGCAGAGAAACAATGAAAGCTATCTTTACGAAAAACTATAATATGATAAAATATAAAACATAATTAATAATTACTTAAACTTAACGATGTTTCCCTTCTGATACAAAAGTAATGCTCGAAATTCAGTCCTCCATAAAGTGCTCTGTTTTACAACTTAACTTAACACTAATATTATTAATTACTTACAAAATTTGTATATTTAAAACACATAATTTATTACTAAGCTTATCCCCAACATAACCAATCAATTAATCCAAACTCCCCTAGCGTAGGGTACAGCTGTTTACAAGACAAAATTAAAAGCACATAACTCTCATTTTAGGTTGATAGCCAGCAAGCCGAATGTAATTTATGCAGTTTTGATTGCATTCGGTGAGTGTTTTTAATTTGATTATAATGCTATTATGGTTATATACGGCCATGCAGACCGAAGCATAATCGTCGATTTTTCGTGGTTGGAGGAATATTTATGAGGAGCTAAATCAAGAGCGGCGGAGCTACCTCAACCTGCTGGCTTGAAATCAGAGCCCGCAAATGTCACATAAAAGTGTCAGGTGAGTTTTGGAACTAAATTGAAAATGAATGGCCAACTTGCCGCTCTCTCTCTCTCTCTCTTTAACCCTGACTAGCCTATATTTAAGCCACCTACGCGGACTTGTGATCTCATCTCTGCAGTTTGTTGAACAAATTTGTGAGGGGTTTCTCTGAGACTTTATGTAATAAAGAGCCGTAACAAATTTCTTGGCGGCGTTTCGGTTTTGTAGTTTTTTTTAGTTCAGCTAATGAAGTGTCTTTAATTTTATTAGTTCACCTCTTTCGATTACCTCTTAAGTAAAGCATTAAAAAATGGCATTTGAATATGGTTATTGGGCTAGAGATTAGCATAAGGTAAAGTGGGGATGGCTTTGGATGTGGTCTTTAAGATTGAAAGACACTTTTAATAGAGAGATGTATCAGGAATATGGGAAATGGGGTTTTGAGTTAGTGAATTAACTTACATAGACATTAATTTTAGAAACTTTAGAAAGAAAAACATATCTGTAAGATCTTAAAATCTTTAAATAAAGATTAGAAATTTTATTCAAATTTCCCAGCTAAAAAAAAGTTATAAAATTATCCAACTTTTAACCTCCCCTTAGCCCTTCTAATTAACCATATCCTCTCATATTTTTGCAAGGTCAGCAGCTGTTCTTTTACCCCCTGCAAAAGTCACGACCACGCCCCGCACTAAAATACCAGAAATTATGATTATGACAGCTCAGCGAGCCAACTGCTCCCCTTAGAAAATCCCAAAAACGAATCAAATCTATAATTTTCCAAGCCCAGAAGAAAGAAAATTCTTAACTCTTTGTGTCCGTGACAAATTTATAGACTCCGATTTCGCAGGCTAGGCCCAGCCTAGCATTGTGCCATGCAAATTTATGACAAAACATATCGCCAGCGAAAGTGTGGAGAAAGGTAAACAATGGCCTGAAAAGGAAAATCAGAGCGGGTTGGAACGCGCCTAATAATTTAATTATGACGTTTTTTTTTTTCGCCGGCAGCATGCAAAATTTTCCAAATTGCAGGCATATTGAAAAATTTTCAAGCTGGAAGGGGGGTTTTCATTGCAAATTTTTTCAAACAACAGAGGTTCGGTTTGGTTTGGGTTGGGTTTTGAGTTTGGTTTAGGGGTTGGTCCGTTAGGCCCCGACTGAAGTTCGTGGAAATTCCTGAACCCGACAACTGTCTGCGATCTATCCATCATATCAGCCAAAACCATCTAGACCTCTCTTAACTATCGCACCCACGCGATAATGTCAATCAAAAAACTGTTCAATATTGCACGCTGGACACACTCCCTGGCATTCTGCATTCCTTGGATTAGTTTACCCTGTGAAGTGGTAGGGGTATATTAATAAGGAAGATCTTTCATGATAAGAACTATTTTTCATATTTATGAGTATTGATAAAGAAATATGAGATCAGAAAAAGGGGAATATATAATATTTTCTAACATTATTAAGAAATAGGAAAGGAAAGGAAGGAGATACTTAAGATAATTATCCTAAGATACTTAAGTTTAGATACTTATTCTTAAGATACTTATCCTAATCCTTAATTATCCTAAACTATAAAAGAAACTTGCTGTTATGAAGATAAAAGCTAGCAAGAATTGGCTTACCAACATCCTTATTGACAGTTCTCAGAGTGTTAAGAATACCATTTCCACCAAAATACAGGGTAACTCACTGTCTCAACACCATCTAGACCAACTCCTGCAGTTTCAATTAACATTTGTCTCAATTACACGTTAGAGACACGCCGTTGATGTCCCGCTGGCGATAAGGAGCAAGGAGCGGAATGCAGAGCGGAGATAGCGGAAAATTACAGCCAGACTACCTGGAAAGGTTAACTGGTTTTTCAGCAGACTGACCGACTGAATGACGTGTGACCAGCGGTCAGCCGGAATGGAGTGACCAGAAGGAAATTGAATTAGAACAAAAGTACGTCAAGGGTTCCATTGGATGATGATGATGATGGCTCTGGTCAAGTTGCGTGTCCGCCTTTAATGGGATTTACGTGCTAAGCGTAATTAGAGAGAGGGGGAAAACTGAGATAGGGAGATGAAAAGGTTGAACAATTTTGCATCTATTAGGTTGGTATTTGTACAGTTACGGAAAGATAAGAATAACTAAAAGATATTTTATTGCCATTCAGCTGACCTACAAAGTTTCTTTATCATCTTAATGGAAGTATCTATCTCTTTTCCATATAACCCTTTAAAACTAAAGTACAGTCATGAGATTTTCTATCGTTATAGGACTGTCAATGTTTACACATTCAAGTGGTTTTCTTGTAATTTGCATATTTAATGAGGTGAAACGCTTACGATTCCATTTGGGTTCAACTTTCGTTATCGGCTTGGAAAACAAATAAAAATTAAGTGAAAAAATTCAGGGAAAATGCTGTCATTGATTAGCAGCGGAAAATTGTGGCAGCAAAAAAAAAAAAGTGGAAAAAGGGATGCAGTGAAAACTGAAATGTAATGAAAGGGTTAAGGGGATTTGCCTGAGGGTTGGGCGGGGGTCATTTGTAATTTGCATACAGAGCAGTGGAAGCTGCAAACAGGATACGAGTGCAATCCTAGCTGGATTTGGTAAACATAAATCACTGGGAGTGTCCTCTCTGATAGGCAGAAGAAGAAGAAGAGAGCGGCATTTGCATTTGTCTCCTGTGGCAGATGTTGCTCGAATAAATTAACAATTGGTCAAGGCATAAAATACCAACTAATTTGATCTCTAATCGAATATCAAACACGAGAGATATTAGAGATAAAAAGGAAGTGGAATTTGGGATACACTTTTGAAGGGGAAACTAACTAAGTTTGTAAACTAAATAGTTTTCAAATGCTTACTAAGGTTTATAAGAATGTTAAAGAAAGTAAGAATAACAACAAAAGTACAAAATAATCTTAATTTTAAGGAAATGCATTACCCTATGACCTTTCCTTGATAAACCCCCACTTAGTAAGAGCATAACCCATCTCCTTTCTAGCAAACTGCGATTAATTCCCAGCCGTGAAGCAATTTGTTGGACAATCTCTGTGGCAATATGCTAAACATGACACTCAGTTGGGCAAACAAGAAGCAAACCCACGCCTCTACCATCACCCACTCGTAACTGTCGATTAGGCTCAGACAAAAGCCTCCAGATAGGTTGAGAGCAATCGATGGACGTTATATAGGGATTTGGTATACCAAAATACAGGAATGAGTTTATGCCAGGTGTTGAAATGCAGCCAATCAAGCACAGATAAAGGCCATGAAGTGCATATATGCAGAGGAGACTGTACCACAGGAAATTTCCATGGGCTTAGATAAGCTGGGATGCAAAATGGCAAGTGCATTGCGAAAAGTCAATACAGATTTATTTAGGCTTTTATGTAAGAGCTTTCTAAAGAATATTTACAGAATGTTGAAGATGAAAGAAGCTTTTATAATAATATTAGTTAGAATGGAAAGGCAATTTAGCAATTTAAGGGAAAAGCAAATACCAATAATTTATTTTAAATCTCTTTTTCCGTTACTCTTCTAACAAAACAAATCGTATCTTTAAGTCTAAGATATCTAACAAATCATAACATCGATCGGAATTCGCGGAATTTGCGATTTTCCAATCAGCTTAGATAGCGGATTACGGCAAGAACTTCCGTCTGGGAAGCAGTTACGGAAACTTTAATTGAAACTGCGCCGCAAAGTATGCAGCTAGATTGCACCCCCAAAGACCTCCCAACTGTCCCGCTAGCAACTTTCTTCACCCCCTTTTCCCTGCCCCACCCCAACCCCGTGAAAACACAAAGAGAAAACAGTTCACTTAACCAGAAAGCAACACGCAAGAACAACTCAAGGCAGCCGGAGGCGGGTAAACAGAGACTCAGAACCAGAATCAGGACGAATCCTCGCCCATGGAACTAACCTTCCCTCCGTTCACATGGCAAATTCTCACCCAGGACATGGCAAATAGAGCGATGTTAGTAAATATATATAACAGCACTTAAAGAATATTGTTATAGGATGTTAGGTTAGGAAGGATTGCAATTTCTTATTTTTGTGAAATTTATTTTTAGAAATATTTTAGAACTCATTTTTAAGACATATTAAATATTATATATTATTTTTAATAAATATTATTTTGCAGAAGCTAGCCCAACTTTCTCTCAGTGCTAATATAGCCAGAGGTAAGGGAAAGAGAAGGTTTTCGCTTGGCTCGTGGCATTTGAATTTCTGATGCATTTTCGATTTTTCCAGTAGCCCCCCTCTCATACGCATTTCCTCCCATTTGTGTTCTATTTTCTTTTGTTGCACAGAAATTGCAACATTGTTTATTTAACACTTTTCTGCTCGTCGTTATTGTTGTTGTTTTCGGTTTTTACTTGGCTGCGTATTTATTTTTGATTATACTGATGTGGCACTGTTTTTTTTTTTTGGGCAAGGAATTAGCTGAGAAACAAAGCAAAAACAATAGCTTAGGAAAATGAGAATGCTTAACCCTTAGTGGAACAAGGACATGCCATAATAATTATCATTTTGTTTGTAGTTTAGTGTAATTACACTTGGCAGCTGGCAGAGCAGAGACAACCGGAGCCATGAACTCGTCGTCGCGGGCGATGAGAATTAAAATTTCAAAAGGAATGCTCAACTTTGTCAGGGAGTAAGTAAACACTGAACAGTGGGTTAGTATATATATTAAGAAAGTTAGTTTTAAGTTAATCAAATTAAGGATCTAAGACAGATATAGCTATATACTCATAGACTGGGAATAAAACCATCGAAGGTGGGCATAGTTTTTAAGTTAAGTTTAGTCTTTAAACATAGTTACTGCGCTTAGTCTAAGGTTCTCCTTCACAACTATTACCTTTGATTTTTCATTTCCAAATTAAAAAGGATTAGCAATATACCCCCCACTGTCCCTTTACAGGACTCTGGTAGTTAACACCCAGCATGAGTGGAATCCCCAGGATAAAATAGTCAAGTGACAGGAGGAGGAGGACATAGCCCTCCTAGGTGGAAAGGAGGAAGTATCCTTTTCATTCCTTCACGACACTTCACCTGGCAACCGTACACCAGCAAAGCCGCTGCAATTGCATTTAACGATTAAAAGGAGAGCAGCCAAAAGGTATGTACTATGTGTGGCTAGCTATGTACAGTCATGGACAAAATGTTAGGGGATATCTTTTAGGGTTATAAGTAAAGGATATATTAATCTGAATATCTGTATTTTGGAACATAATTTATGAGTTTAAAATTTCATTCTTTTATATGCTAACCTTAGAAAAAATCCCCAACATCTACTTCTACTTCCTTAACCTCAATAGTAACTGTGTATAAGAAGGACTACAGGATGCCCTAGAAGCATTTGAACTTCATAGGCAGCGCAACTGTCGCATTTCCGCATTGCAAATTACTCCCTTTATTCCTGACATTTTTTGTAATTAAGATAAAAGCAAAGCCATGGCGGGAAAAGGAATTAAAAAGGACACAAAGCTCTTGAGTACTCGACAACAAAGCATTTAAAGGCGGCAATTGAGCAGGGACAAAGGCCAGTGGAAGGACCAAGTCTCGCCAGTCCAGGAAGAAAATGTCAACAATTGATTTAAGTCACGGATGACAATTTAATCTGCAGTCAGGACTGACTTACAGACTTCAAGGGAAATGAAGCTAGCAAGTACTTTATTTAAGAATTTAATATAGTTAGTGGTTATCTAAGAACAGATATTAATAATAAGTTGGTAGTGATTGATACATTTATGTATGTATGAATGTGATAAAGGTGTCTTTTTCAGCAAGTGAGTATTGCAGGAAAATGACTTACTTTTTCGATTGGCTTGTCATTTTAGATGTTGCCTGAAGTTAAGTTCATTTCTACATATTATATATATTATATCTAATAATACTTAATTCTAATAAAACTCAATCCAAAACCAGTTTCTAACAATGGATCAAAGAACGCCACAAATGACAGCTTAATCTTCAGCTCGTGATGACCTGCTGGGCGGAATGAAAAGGCGCTTGGAAAATTGTTAAATGTGGCATGCATAATTGCAACTAGAAAACGTCAGCTTATCAGAAAACAAAAAACCAAAAAAAAAGAGCAGCAGCGGACACGCCCCATGGAGTTGGCAGATCGCGTCGCAATCTACAAACCTCAGTCAGACAAAACAATTCCAAACGTCGGGCAGCTGCAACAGCCAAGCTCATCGAGGGCATTACAAGCTCATCAAAAACTCGGGCACAGACTCATCATCAGCGTCATCATCAACAGATCCTCTCCCTACCTCCCTTCTACCGCCCTTCCTCCCTTCCTCCCTCGATTGTCATTCAAATCCGAACCCGTTTCACATCAGCCGACTACTCCTGATATTTTTTGTGACATTTTCCATATTAAAAACGTTTTAAAAAACAACAAACATGCAGATTTAGATGCTAGATGCCGAGGGTTGATTTTCGGGACCAACAGCATCCGCGTTAAAATCTCCGCTCAGAACTGAAACATTTTGACCCAGGACCTTTGGGATAAACACTTTTGAAGTGGTCGAGCTGCAGTATCGGCGATTCGAAATCAACAGAAATCTCGATCTGCAGGGAAAAGTGGTCAGGGTCCAGGCCCATCTCCATCTCTAGTCCTTTATTTTGACAACAACCAAAATAATATTTTAAGGCAGAAAGTTGAGAGATCCTGGCGAGATAAGAAAACATATTTGATGCTCATGTGCTGGCTTTTGTTTTCATATTTTGACAGTTATTCAAAAAGGATATAAGATGGTTTTAAAGGATATGAAAGAACTATTTATTTGTGAGGGAAACAGCGTTTTAATTTGAAATGAATTCAGATTTTATCAATATTTTTAAAATGGTTTCAGAAGGCAAATCTTAAGCCTTACTAGGGACATACATTTTTGATACTTTTATGAAAAAATTATTGTTTATTTTTACAGTTTAATAAGTAAAAAGAGCAAAGTTTTACAGATTAAAAAGCATGTAAGAGATGTAAAGAAGTCTTTGCGTATCTTGATCTCAGTAATAAGAAAATTTTGATTGAACAAGCAGATTCTAAAGAAGTTGAGTAAGTCATTTTGCTTGAATTAAAATCTTTTTATAGTAATTAATATTAACTGTCTATCAACTTTATCATGCCAATTTTCCCCGAACACCATTGTCTTTATACGACTATATACCCGTACATACATATAAAATTGCAAGCAAGCTGTTTTTCAATAATCTTTTTGATAAGAATTATATTGCGATAAGCCGAAAAACGTCATATACTCGTATGCAGTAACATGCAAATCTTCATACTCTAGATTAAATAATATAACACACTTATAAGAATAATCACCTAAAGGGTGTTCGTTCGTCGAGTTGCCCTAACAGAAATAAACCTCAGCGTTAGAGTATAAATTAGGCTTTAAGCAAGCCAGATTGCTCAGTGCTAAAGGAAAGGACGATGGGGAAAGTCTATCTACTTTTATTGACCACACTTCTTGGTAAATATAGAAAAACTAATAAATGAAGTACAAATTAATCATTTATTTATTATACAAACAGCAAGCCAAGTGAGAGGACATTGCCAATTCTCGTTCAGAGACGTTTCTGGCTCCAATGGGATTTTCACCTATCAGGATAGCGAGGGTAATCTTCAACTACAACTATCATCGGTGGTAAAACAGGATGTAACCCTAACTATGCATTGTGGTGACGGGGAAATTCATTCAACAACCTGCAAAAGCAATGGCAAACGAAATTATTTCGATCCTCCGATGCCCCTTCGTTGCACAACAAAACCTCCTGAAGGCACAGTTGAGCTATATAATGGTGACAAAACCCCTTATGCTGATTGTAAGGAAACTATGTATTCCATTGGACATAAGATCGATGGAAAATTCCTGACTTTGTATGACGTGTGCTACGATACAACGGCTTTAAGAGCCCGTTTCTCACAGGCCAGAATATACCCAAAGAAAATAAGTGAGTGGTGAAAGAAAACAATTTAAATAGCAATTTAATCAAATATATCATTTTAATAGATCTTCCACGTCCGCTGGATAAATTGTTCTCTCCATCTCCAGTAATGTCGCCCTTTCATGCCAACTCGTTTTTCAAGGGCGAAATATACGATAGATTTAAGAAAATCTATGGGGAACGGCAAAACTATGTAGCCAATGGAGCTGAGGTTATTAATCGTGGACACCTGACCGCCTCCTCAGACTTTCTCTTCGAAGATCAACTAAGCTCAACATATAAGCTGGTTAACGTGGTGCCCCAGTTCGCTAGCATTAATTCAGGAAATTGGAACATAATCGAGAGGTGGGTGCAAAATCTCCCGGTGGATGACCATGGATTAATTGTTAGAACTGGAGCTTTTGGTGTTCTGAAACTAAAACGAGGTCGCGTTGACAAGTTAGCCTATCTTATCGAAGGCGCAAAGAATCCAGTGCCCGCATGGTTATACAAGAAAATAACCAAAACGAAGGCGGACGGAAGTGGGACTCAGAGCTTGGTCTTCCTGACCTACAACAATAGATATGAAATACCAAGCAGGAGCGATCATCGTTTTTGCACTAAAATTAATTGTCCTTCAGGACTCACATTTAGTACTGCAAGGGAAGCAGGTTACACAGTGTGCTGTAATGCGGCTACTTTCCAAGACCCCACCGCAGTGGTTTTGTAATTTTAATAAATATTATCATTTGGCAAAAGCAACTCAGTAATACCCATTAAACAAAAAGTAAAAGGGTATATTAGGGTTTTCGAAAACAATGTTACAAATTGGAGGTAGTACCCAGTTGTTGTTGTACTGAGTGCTCATTTGTTTTTCTCCCTTTCCGCCTCATTCCGTCGCCAACTGTAAAATATTTTGTTCTTGTTTCTTCCTTGCTATTACACTAGCAATTTTTCGTTTTTCTCTTTCCGCCCCAGTCCGTTGCTAACTGTTCTTCTGTCGTCCTCAAAATTTGCACTGGAAATAATTCCTTATAACTTCTGTTTCGCAGTGGAGCATCGACATGAGTGTTGAAATGAGTGATGAATTGGTTAGCAAGAAGAAGTGTTTTTCTTTCTCTCAGTGCACAGCTACGTACCAACACAAAAGCCCCTCTGCCTATGCTCAAGTTTTCTTTTATTTGTGTTAGTAGATGCTCTGCCGTAAGACGAGTTTCAGCATAAAATGTTGTTGAAATGTTTCTTTTTCATTGATTTTGTGTATTAGATAAGAATGTCTTTTTTTCTATGATTTTGTAAATATTACATTTGAACTCTCCCATTTTTAGTGCAGTTATCGCATTTATGTAAAGAGACCCGTCAATTAACGGCAATTTATATGGCCATGAGTTCCTGGCACCCGTTCCACCCTTCCTCCCCCTGTCTGGAGTTCTCAATATTTCCGTTTCCTTTCCGAAATAACGACTAAAGCGAAACAATTAACAATTGTTGTAGCTGCGCCTGCGCCCAGCGGACAACAACAGCAAACAAACAACAAATCAAAGTATAGAATTTATGTTTTTTTGTCCGATGTATTTTTGTTTTCTCTTTTTTTTTCATTCTATATGTGATGGCGCGAAATGGAGTGCGCTTTAATTTGCATAAATTACCAGTAAAGGGTTAAAAATAATGGGTGGTGGTGGTAGTACAGGGACGGGCAGGGTTGTCGAGAGTTGAAGTGGTCGCCTGCACTTGAAAAAATCTGTTGCAAATGTACAGACACCACACGAGCCACTCCTACCTAACTACCTATGAACCTCCTACCAGCTCCATTTGCTAGTCTGTTTTTGTTCTTGGACCCTGAAGTGGTTGATTGCATTTATGGACCACGGATACAGTTGCCCCCGGAGGCGATCTCTCTCTACCAATGTGGACGAGGTGTGTCCGCTCTGCTCGGCCGTGAAAATTGTAATGTACATGGCAATTCCATTTAATATAGACAGCATCCAGATGCTGGAGAGTTACGCAAATAGCCCGGGGCCCTGGGCAGGAGCTTTGGGTTAGCAATCATTTTAAAACCCGCATAATTGTCGGGATTTGCACGCCAAACGCGGGTGAGAAAATGCCGACATTTCGGGGTGGTGGTCGCTAAGGGGTTAATACTATATGTATGTGGATGATATGAATGGGAGGAGTGGCTGGGTGAACCTCTAAACGGATCTAGTGGTTATATACTATGTATTCATGTTGCTGGAATATCTTTATTTAGCAACTTTTAGTTGCAATACCAATTTAAAAAAGTTGTATAGTTTCAGAAAACATAAACTAGTATTAAATCCTTGGCAGATCTTCTCAGATCTGTATAAAACTCAATTCTAAACTTATGATATCGTTTAAAGCCCAATTAGATTTTACAAAATATGTATCTGCCCAAAGTTAGCTTAGATTCGAGTATTTGGAAAACGGCTTGGCGAACAAAGAGTTATATATTTTCTTAGCCTCTAGCTTGTGCCAGTTCTTAGTTAAAACTCTTCCATGACAAAATATACTTTTAAGAGGGAATTCTTTATCGACTGTGAACTTAATGCTTACCACTTCCAACCGCAATCGACTGACAATTATCGGGTATTTAATTTCGCGCAACAGACAATCGTTCCCCAACTCCAACCTCTATCAGTTTCCACTACCTTTTGGACTCTCCACGGGTGACAAATGCAGGCGCGGCATATATTGAATGTCAAAAAACCGCAATGATGGGAAAAAAGGTGCAAATGAAGCGCAAGGAAAAGTTCATAAAGGGAGAGGAGAGATAACATCAGCAGGCACCGCAGGATATTTCTGAGAGGAGGATTACAACACCACCCAAAAAATACAAAAAAAAGAGGCCTATAAAAAACACATATAAAATTAATCGCTCGCACGTGCAACGAAATCGAAATTCCAAAACAAAATTTCCAAATCAAAATCAAATCAATCCCCGCATACTTGAAATTGAAATCGAAGATTCCAGCCCGTCACGAAAGATGGTAATCACGATGATGATGTTGAGGCTGCTGCTGATGTTGATTATCATCACGATGATGGGCATACTTGACATGTCTATCAATAATATACATATACTGCCACCATAATTGCTTTTCATGCAGCGACGAATATAAAAGAAAGTTTTTTATACATTTTTGGCAATGAGCCATTAAAGAAACATCGAATGAGCTAAACAAACAATTTGGTAATGGGAATACATGCCTTTAATTATGTCATAATGGTGGCTCGTAATAGGCGTGCTGCTGTGAGCTTTTGACGTTAATTTGGAAAAAAAGTAGGGAAAATAAAATATAATTGTAACAAAATTGAAGTTAAGTGGAAATAAAATAAATTGTCGGGAATATAGTTTAGGTATTTAAGGGGAAGGCATATGGTCTGGAAAGCTAGTTGTGGTTTTCTTCGTTGTTATATAATATTTGATTTTTTTAGGCGACCCAGATGGTCACTGTTAGATGTTTCACTTAAATATGTTTCAGTTGTAAAAATTAATTAAATACCTATATATAGTTTACCTCATTAACTTATGTAATCTCATGCAGGAGATTCATATTATATTTCAAAAAATTACTTCACTCAGTTAAAATCATGTAAGTTACATAGATAATGATATGAAGTTATGGGTTGAATAAACAATTCTTATTAGGATTGTACTTTATTATTTATATATGTACAATGATATAAAGCTCTCTACATGGAGTTCAATTAATAATTAAGAGTTAAAATAACTTAAATCAGGGGTGTTCCTATGCTCTGAGTGCTGAGCTGTTTTTTGTAAATGCTCTCTGCATATGGGCTTGCATGCCCTTAAGCTTTGAGCGCTCGCGGCGCTAGTTCCCCAACAATTCATCGTTTTCGTCTTTCTGTCTCATTCCTTCGCCAACTGCAATATATTTTGTTCTTGTTTCTTCCTGTATAATCCTCGAACTCCTTGTTATTCCACTAAGAATTTTTCGTATTCCTCTTGCCGCCTCATTCCGTCGATAACTGTTCTTCCATCATCCTCGGACACTTACACTGGAAATTATTCTTTATTACTTCTGTTTGCACTTTGGAGTTTCTTTCGCATTTGGCGAGTCAGTAAAATGAGGGATGAATTGGTAAGCAAGAATAAGTGTTTTTTTTCTCTCAGTGCACAGCTGCAAACCAACACAAAAGCTTCACTAACTATGTGCACTTTTTCTTGGTTTTTGTGTTAGTAACTACCCTGCCGTAAGACGAATAACTTTTTAGAGACTTTTTCGCCTAAGGGCATTAATAGGGTTAATAGGCTTATAAATTAAACATAAATTCGATTTAGAAACTTGCTTAAAAATTCCAATATGCAAGTACATAGTTAAATACATTTTAAGAGGGCAAAAACCTATTATTTTAATAATATGAAATTATGATTTGGTTCTTGGGTTTATGTGCTGCATAAATTACTACACAGATCACAGACCTGATATTAAGATTCCCCTTTCATCTCAAAAATCAATTTAAAAAATCAAATTTTAATATCACCCCTCCCTTCCACCCTCCAGCAACATGTAAATGCAGTTTAACATCTCCTAAAATAGCAAAACAACAAAAAATCATTAGTGTACACAAAGGAGGCACTTCACTTTGTCCAGTCGAGACTCATACGAGGAGTAAGTACTGTAAAAATCCGAATCATCCACCAAAAAACAGCGAGAATCATAAATAATCGTTGACAAAACTTCGACTAAGGTCGATTAACCATCCCTCGAACGTAGGAGGTCAACGCGGGGAGGTCACTCGTAAAAAGGCCGTAAAAAAATAGTGAAATCGGCGTTACATAACTTCGCATTAGATGCATGATTTATGGACAGCTGGACGAGGGGAGACAGACGACTGTGACTCGTAAAGGACTTGACTGCCACTGCGCCTGCGCACAGCTTGACAATCCGAGGCACTTGAGGCTAATTTCCCAGCAGTTGGCCAGGCGAATGAAAATATTTTTTAATTAAAAAATCGACATGCTTTGGCCGAGAGAGAATATTGAATGAATAAGTAAGTGACTGACTGGATGAATGGGTCCACGAATGAATGAATGACAATATGTCGTCGGTGCACAAGCGTATTGAGTTTCCCTCCCCCCCCGCGAGACACAAACATGTTTTTCAATTTTCATGCGAGAATAATTTTCGCGTGTGCGGAAAACGGAGTACAGACCAAATGACAAAAACACGTGCTCGCCGAGCTGTGAAAATGGCCAAGTGGAAATCGGACACTGGACATGGCATTGACCATGCGCCACAACGGGTCGCTGAATATCGCACATTTTTGCGGCTATGGGTTAGATTTGTAATGGCTAACAATTTGAGCTACTTTGAGAGATTTTAGTAGAATCAAATTATATAATCTTAAAGGGAAATTAAAAGGGAAATTCATATCGACATGACAAAGCTGATGACTCCCTTGGGCTAGCTGACAGTCTCACTTTGATTCGTTTTTTATGTTCTTCCTATACAAAATTGTAACTTTTCTTTCACCTTTTTCCGATATCAGGCCAGAGCGCATTCCCTTGGCGATCATCTGCCTGAAAATTGGAGTTGCATCACATTAATCTCCTCGACTGCCTTCCGATCGCATACCAGCCACGCCCCTCAACCCTTGATAGCAGAAAACAATGCAGCTCGAGCCACCGAACCACTCAACCATTGAACCACTTCAATGGCTGGATTGGGACATAAATCTTCAGATGGGACTCGGGAAATTTGTCACTTTCACCGCGACAAAAACAATTGACAAATGTGCGCAAAAAAGCGGGGAAAACTCTGGAAAAAAAGAGGCAGAAAAAAAGGATAATGCCAGGACCAACCACAATGGAAAAGATTTTCCAAACAGAGAAGCGCAGTGAATTTTACGGTAAATTGGCTGAGCACAAAAGGCAACCGCGAGAAGTCCTTTTAATCCTTTTTGGTGTACAAACTAACGGCAGCGAAATTGCCACTCAAAAGGTGAAAAACCGAAAGAAAACATTGCCAGGATATGAATGGACATAGTGTCCTGCTGCGAACGGCACGCGCTGGCTAAAGGGAGAACTCAAAAGCAGCTGCGCCTGCGCCAAGGAAAGTGACCAAGGGAAAAGGGAAAAAGGGGTCGAAAACTGCGGTTGGCAGTACAAATTGAAATGCCAAAATCATTTCCATTGGCCGGCATTATAATTACAAAACCAACAAATGCGATTAACTGGACTAGAGTCGGGACTCTAAAATGGCAGGGGGTTCAGTTTTGAGTAGTAAATTCACGCCTCGCTACACAAAAGCGCTGTAAATTATATTGTTAGACGGACGGCCAGACGGACAGACGGCCAAACTGACGGACTGACCACCGTCCAGTTTCGTTTCGGTATCCGTAAAATTGCCAAATTCCCATAATTGCAGCTCCTGAAACAATGACGAAATTTACAGGACATTATATAGAGCAGGGACAGGACCCTCGTCAGGTAGGAGGGGAGGGGTGGTGGTGGTGGATTTTATTAGTTTGCTGTCATATGCTCATCGGCTGTTTGTTTAGGATGCTGGATGTACGGAGCAGCAACAGCAGCGGACTGGCTAACACGCACAGGACATGACAGGACATAATCATAAATATGGCAACTAAATTATGAAATGGGTAAGCCACTCCCCCTCGCCAAGGCAAAAGGTTTTCCTTTTCCCAGGGCAATGCCTTTCGGTTATGCTCACCCAATTTCGAACTCTTTTCATGGGAAATCTGAAAATATAATTATTAAAAACAGTTTTTAAAATTAATGTTCATATTTTAGAATATTTTAGCTGTCGAGGTATTTATAGAAGAGTGTTTTTTTTAATTAGTTTAATTTATTTAATCTATTTAAATATGTTTATATATATATAAATGTTATTTTTAAGCCAAATTCTGTTCAAAAAAAGGTTTTTGCTACATTTTTATATTTACGTATTTGATAATGATATTTATTTTTTATTAATAAAAAGTAATTTTGGTAGCTAAGAAATTCAGAGAATAATTAAATCTTCCTTTGAAGTTAAAATTAAATAGCTTGAATGTTAAATGGAGTCCCTAATTAGATCTCGTTTAATTGGCAAGAAAGTGTATAACCAAAGCTAAACTAATTATTAACAATAAAATTTATTTGATATTCACGTAACTTTAGAATCTTAATTGGTGAATAATAAGGTTTTCAAGCTCTCAATGGAACCATTTTAATGGTTAAACTTAATCGGACTTCTTATGTTAAAAATTAGTATTCATTTGTGTAAGTTTTTTAAATATTTTGCCTTAACATTTTCGCTGCATAACATTTTCCTTTTTTTTTTTATAATAACCATGGCCTGCACTGCTTGCTTAATGCAGAACTGCTTTGAATAAGCGCCATTTATATGTACGGTTGATTTGGGAACTAGAGGGTGCTTTCACACATTCATAGCTATTAAGACATACATGTAGCTTGTGTAAGATGTAGATAACATGTAGACTTTGTAATAGGGCCTCTTGTAAATACTACTAAAATACTAAATTGATTTTAATACCAAATTGCCTTATTCGACACGATACGATAGGGGGCGCTGACAAGGAAAACTTTCCAATAAATTTTAGGTAAAAGCGAGAAACTATATAAGGGAAACTCACCCTTGAATGCTTAAAATATCAGCTTATGTTGAATAATAAAGACTAAGTTACCTTATTTAATATTAGTTGTCGTAGATAATATTTAAAAGTAAGTATAACCACCCTTTCTTCCATGAATCTTAGCGGAGTTTTCACCAATTTAACTTAAAAAGAATTAAGGTTTTACTTCATATTAAATTAGATTGCATAATTCTTGTCATATTGAATATCCTGATTATTTACTTTTTGATGTAAGACTTTTCGACTTTAGCAGTGAAAATAAAGACAAAGAACTCTTTTTCTATCTCCACAGAATTGGACTTTCTTTAGATTGTCCTTAACAAGTCTAATAATTTTAATATTCCCATTTTTTTACTGACAAATTGCAGTTTCCTTTTAAATAAAACACATTATAAAAGTACGTACGTTGTTTTCTCGTTTATTTGTTAGTTCTCCATGTTTGTTAGGGGGGTTACTTGGGGGGGTACATACGTGTATACACAAACAAGTCCAAGCAAAATGAAATCTCCACCCCTATAGGGGGGATGGAGATGGAGAGGGGGTACATGTATATCCTAGAGGGTCCCGTAAACAATGTTCTACGCATTCATCAGCTACGAATAAGGGCGAAACTAAGGTGGCGACTCTGTGGCAGATCATCTGAGATGCTCGACTATATATCGGGTGGGGTGGGGTTCTGGATCGAGGCTCGATTATGGATCATCTTAGTTAGGTGCGTGCGTCTATATTACCTTCTATATATATGATCTTCAGTGAGTATAATTATCTGGTGTTCGATTGTGTGTGTGTTGTGGCTTTTAGTGATATTTTCATTTTGCGATATTTTAGTAAAATTTGATTGCATTTCTGTATTGTTTTTATCGTTTTTATCGATAATGTTTAACACTTATGGGTTAACGTTTACGTTTGAAGTGCCGGCTAATGTGGTCTATCTGAACAAAAGGTTAACGGATCAAAGAAATCGTAACTCGTTCGTTATATCTCGTAAACTTTCGCCTTGGATTCACCATTCAATGGCTTAAATTTCTTTGGCTTTGTTTTAAGTTCTGCTTCTTCTTCTTGATTTTAGTTCTTATTATTTATAATTTATATATTTAAAACACGCCCCCGAACACACGTTTGGGGGCTTAAAACGATTTTAGGCTACAGTAAAACATTTTCAATGCGCGAAGCTGCGAAGCTTTCAAGTCTTAACTAGTTAATTAACTACCAAGTAAAGTGTATAATTCGGTATAATTTGGGGAAAACGGTTTTCCCTTTTTCTTTGTTTTTTTTTTTTAAAAAAAAAACCAACTAAGCAGGGCGAATTTCCCTTTGGTTTCTCCGTGTTGTCGTGGCTTAGCAGTCTAGAGATTAGCTTCGGTGAAGAAATATTCTAATTAATTTCGAATTGCTGTAAAAGCAACCGGCTAAAGTTCAATATAAAGAGAAAAATATTATTGTTACCAGAAGAAAGCTTTGAGTGTGGATTTAGCAAAGGCGGGAGCAGCCCAGTTATATATATATATATTCCTTCGAGTGAGTGGGTGTTTGTGTGAGTTTTGTGTCGAACCAAGATTAGAATTGCCTTACCTTAACCAACACTGGCAGTGGGGGAGGTGTCGGAAAAGTGTTTTCGGAAAGAGTTTAATTTACGAAGTTTGAACTTTAATTCATGATCTTTAATAGGGTAACCAAGGAAGGAAGGATCGTGGTAACTTGGTTTTATGAAAAAGTAAAGCCAAAAAGGAAAGTCTGCCATAGGAACGGCCTTGAAAGGGAAGAGAAGAGAGAATACCCTTTTCTGGAAATAGCCAAAAAGGGGTTATTTTGAATATTTAAACTTTGGAATAACCACAATTTGGAGTATTAAAACTTTCAATGGAGTAAATTTTTATCCTTAAGAAAGTAAAGTTTCCTTCCCAAAACCCTTTCATGACACCTCCCCCACCTGGCCATCTCATACCTAGCCTAGTAGTTCTATAACTTTATGGTTCCCCGTTCGATTTCTGTTATTTTTGGTTTCTTTATCACATGCTTTGCATTTCGGCTGCTCAAAACGTGTCTGTGTGTG
Organism: Drosophila eugracilis; assembly: GCF_018153835.1. Taxonomy (NCBI): domain Eukaryota; kingdom Metazoa; phylum Arthropoda; class Insecta; order Diptera; family Drosophilidae; genus Drosophila; species Drosophila eugracilis. The sequence continues at coordinate 4,259,440 of NW_024571981.1, read as the reverse complement.
AGTGTGCGTGTATATAGTATGATCAGGATCAGGATCAGGATCAGGATCAGGATCATGATCAGGATCAACCCCTTTAGAGCTTGTCGAGGTCGGGCTCTTCCGGATCGGTTGGACTGATCGGGGACATCTCCACACTGTCCAAGAGCGGAGTCTTCTCCTCGCTGCAAGTACTGCCCGGGGCATCGTCCATGTCCATTACAAAGATCCTGGAGAGATCGGCCCCGCTGAGGGTCAATCTGGAAGGGGATTCATCCACCGAGCTAGTGGTGCTGCTGCTACTATCACTGCTGGTGGTGCTGCTGCCTTTGGTGGTAGTAGAGCTACTTGTCTGGGCGGTGCTAGCCTGGTTGGGATGGAGGCTGGGGATGGCGATGGGGGCGATGCTCTGGTCGAGGGACTTGGAGGGCGTGCGATAGCTGGCAGTTGCCGAGTTGGCCACTAAATTCGATTGGCTGGACTGAGCGGACAGCGAGGTGGTCTTAATATTGGTCGTCTTCAGGTGGCCGCCAATGGAGCAGCTGCTGCTCCATCTGCCACCCTGGTGATAGTGGTGCTTCTGGTGGTGTTCCTTCTGATTGTACTGGATGCCGCATTGCCGTAACCCCTGACCCTGCGATGATACCGTCGGATTATTGTCATCGTTGAAGCTCATCTCATCCTCGCTGTGTGTGTTGTTAATGGCCGTTTGTTTGAGTCGCACCAGATGCCGCTCGGAGTACGATTTCCGGGCATCCATGACTCTTAGATAGTCCGAGGACTCGCCCAAGTCCTCGCTCTTGGAGCTGCAATATCTGGCTGAATTTCTGGAGCCACTCCCATTGCCACAGAAACTGGTGGTCACACTTAGCATCTGCTGGCTGCCACTGAGCGATCTCCTGCTGGCCTGGGAGCTGCTTCTGCTCTCATACTGATTATCCCGCAGGGAACAGGGCGATATCCTGGGCGACGGATTGTTCTCCATCAGGGAGTCGTTGCTTTTGGCGATTCGATTCTTCCTGTAGAACTTACTGTCCCGCCAGAGGGTCTGTCTTCCGGTTCGCTGCATCTCAATGCAATTGCCCGGCTGACTGGGGGGCGTTTGGCTGGTGGGCGTAGCTGTGGGCGAGTCATGCCCTTGACCCTTGCTGATGCGAAAGGAGGCGTGCGTGAGCTTTTTGTACTTCTCACTCTGCATATTGACGCGATTGTCCGAATGGGTGCGATCCGCCATCGGCAGGAAGGCGTTGTCGATGCGACGCTCCTCTTCCAAGGAGCGAAAGGCCAGCCGGTTGACGTGCTTCAGGTGCTGCTTGTCGGAGGTCCGCTTGGGGGACATGTCCTCGAAGGAGCTCACCTGGAAGGGAGACTAATTAAGCTTTCATTCAAGACTATCTTCAGGGAGTAACTAAATTAATATTTTAATATTAATTACTAACTAATTTTTAAAGTTTTTTAAGATTTACTCACCCGGTACTTCTGAGAGAACACCTCTATCATCCCCGATCGCTTCGAGGGCGATGTGGTGTAGATGGAGTTCTGATCGTTGACCAGGATCTTGGGCGGATCGAACTGCTGCTGCTGCTGCTGGGGATGTCCCTGGCCATGACTCTGGCCCTGACCCTGACCCTGACCCGCATTGCTGGTGGAGGCCAAAGAAGAGCTGCTCGAATTACTGGTTGCGGTGACCAAAATCTTCGGCGAAAGCGAAACGGGAAACTGCTGGGGACGTATGTTTCCAAAGGATCCGCAATTAGAGCCAGATGAAGTGGAGCCCGTTCCCGACATGGCATCGTCGATGTGCAGGAAGTTGTTGGGCGAACTCTCGCGGCAGGGCGAGGATATGGCTGAATCCTGGGACACCATACTCCTAGGTATGGTGGCCAGTTCCAGGCAGGTCTCATTGCCACCTGTGGTGGTGGCTATAATGACATCCTCCACGCCCTCGTCAATGGGCGATGAAATGGACTGGAAGCTGCTCAACCGAATGCTAGACGAACCAATGGAAAGGTCGTTATCGGTTAGAGAGCCAAAGGCCGAGTCCTGGGAGGGATTACTGCGCCCGTACTTGAGGCACTTGAGGGAGTACTCCAGCCTCCGACTCTTCGAGTTCTTGTAGTTGCACATGTCGGCCGTGAGTTGGTGGTTGAAGGAGGCCCCAGCAGCCGAGGAAGTGCAGGCGGGGGCCTGCAGCCTTTGCGTACCCGACGAGCCACTGGCCTCTTCTTCCGGCTCAAAATCCTCCTCTTCCTGCTCCTCATAGACCTCTGCCACCGCACCCTCGGCTAGCAGGAACATCCAGGTTGCTCTGACTGCTGGTGCTGCATCGAATGGTCGGCGGTTGGGGATCCTGACCCTGCTCCTGTCTATTATCATCCGAATAGAGGGCTGCCGGGTCACAATAGTGGATGGGCGATTCCGAAGCGTACGAGTGGACATACGAGTGGGCGGAGTGCCATTGCTGCAGGCGAAGCAAGTGCTGCCGATGGCAGCTTCCACCCACAACAATCTCCTCCAGCAGACCCTCCTCCGAATCGCTTGATATGTCAAATGAGTCCATTGTTCGGCTGATACTGTGGGTCAGGTGGGTAACCCAAGGGGGGCAAATACGCAAAATAGGGAAGAACGAGAAAGGGAAAAAGGGCAGAGAATAACAATCAGAAATTTCAGAATTTTTCGTTCCGATCCGGCAACGCCACCGGCACCTGATTCGATTTTCTTTTGTGTGTGTGTGTGTGTGGTAGGGGGAGGGGGATATGCAGAAAAGCCATGGCATGTCATTGTATGCGATGAATGCATTGATGGGTTTGTGGCTATGTCTGCGACAGTGTGTGTATGTGTTTGTGCTGCACTATAAGCATCAATACGTGCGTGTTTTCAATCAAGCTCAAGTTGGCTGCTCTGCTTTCTGGTTTCTTTCTCCAGAAACTCAATTAGTGACCCAAAAAAGTGGCTAGTACGGGGAGGGGGTGGTAAGGATCTTGGAAAAGTTTCTAGACAGGGTTATCTTAAAGTGTTTTAAACTTAATTAGGAAGGAAATTTAGGATGTTCTTCTACTCATGTTGCATAGTTTTAGTTTCTAGTGGGTTTATTAGGAATATTTAGCTATATGAGTTGACTAGAAAAAAGAGTAAAAGAGTTGTTAACAACAAGCTTTAAGTTTAGAGACCTTTTCATTTCGTTACTCTAAAGTTGCAGCATTTAACTTTTATCGATTGTCTAACCCAATCAAATGGTTTTCAATCACAAACATAGATATTATCTAGAGCATGCAGTAAACAACATAAACAAAAACATTGAGCACTTTACAAGCTGAAATGGGATTTTGTTGGAAAAAAGAAAGAGACTCACAGCAGGGAAAACAACATTGAAATTTGCTAAATGCCAATCGGCAGATACATACGACTATAATCTAAAAGCAAATGTAAACAAAAGGCGTTGCATAATGCGGTTTGCCGATGTTAAATAAATAAATATTTATATTTCCAATGTACTGCTGCTGGCCCGCCTTCAGGTCGATGCAGTGGTTTGATTAAGTGGGTGCGGAGTGGCTTGCTAGCTTGCTGGGTGGTGCAGCTTCTCGTGATGATGGTGGTTGGAGCATACAAAAATCTTGCCACTTACCACACTTTGGGCTACAACAAACACAGTTAATTTGTAGCATATTTTCCGTCTGGTATAAAAAAACTTGAATTTTCGTACAAAAAGTGGTTGGGTTTTGCTTTTTTTTCGATTTGTATATTAATTTTATTTAATTTTATTAACTATTTCAGGTATTCGGTAAATTGGTTTTTACTTTACACGATATTCGTTTGTAAAATTGAATTGTGAGAGATTTTTTGTGAGTTTTTTAAAGTTGGTTTTGGGGTTTCAGGTTCGGATTTCTTTGGTTTGTTTTTTTTGGTTCGGTTCGATTTGGTTTAGGTTTCGATTTCGATTACAGTTTCGATTTCGATTACGGTTTCGATTTCGGTTTCGGTTTAGTACATACGAAAGACTTCATAGGGCGCAGGCAGAACACTGATGTTGTTGTTGTTGTTGGAGGAGTAGTAGTAGTAGTTGTTGTTGTTGTTGGATTTTAGTTAGTCGAACGGGTTATGTAAATAAACAAATGCAGAAATGCAAGAGTTTGTAAATCAAAAACAAAACACACACATAGGTAATGTAAACAAAAATGAACGTTGAGAGACATTCAAGAGCGGATCGGTATGTGTGTAGAAGATGATGGGTTTGGTGTAGCGGCAACTGTAACGGGAACTGCAACGGTAACGGTAACGGTAACGGATTTCTGGGCGCTTTCGCAACACTAAGATAGATAGAAAGATACACACACACACGCATACACACACAACAAGGTTGAGTAGTATTAGTAGTAGTAGTAGTAGTAGTAGTAGTAGTAGTAGGCGGTAGGAGAGAAAGAGAGAGTAAAACATTGCATACGGAAAAAATACTTTAGTTGAAAAAATCCTCCACTACATATGTATTTTGTTAATTGTTAAAAAAAAAACTAAAACATGCGTTTGAGTATTTAATTTATTTAATTATAAAAAATTATTAGTATTTTTTTTTAAGGCAGCAGAGTAAATTTACACGGGGTCAGAGATGCTTAAATATACATGAGGCAAAAAATGAGCACTTTTTTCCTGCATTTTCCTTTGTTTTTCATTCTTTTTTTGTTTTTGGGACTTTTTCTTTTGCTAGTTCGCTGGCTGTTTTCCCTCGTTTTTATCACTCAATTATATTCCCGTCTTGTATGCATAATTTTAAATTCAGCCTAAGGTTTTCCAGAGAGGGGGGATGGGTCAGATTGCGCAGAGTCCAGGACATTATCATAATTACCTTTAGACACGCACAGGCACACGCACATCGCCAAGCCTACGGCCACATTTCCCGCTTTGCCTTGGCTCTGAGCTTTAGTTTGTTTTTTTCTTTCTTTTGTTTAACATCTCCTCGGATGTGTGTGTGTGCTTTTCTCTTTATTAGCCCGAAATGCGAGTGCACACCAACTGGATTAGCAGGACCGGGCGGAGCTATAATTGGCGCCCAACATGGGGCTCAACTATGAGACATTCTACTAGGTTTTGTCTATTTGTTGCTATTCAGGATGTCTCTGCTAGGGATGTTGAAAGAATAGGACTAAAGATCTATCTTCAGATTTAAATAAATTATAAAAAATGGGTTTCCTCTAACCAATTACAGCAAGAGGTGGCCAAAATATAACTCATCTACAGTTTCAGAGGCCTTGTTTTCAGTGTGTCTATGAATTTGACAATTTTAAAGGACAAAAAACTATTCTGTATGTTATTATTTATTATAAAATTGGTTGTTAAAACATAAGCGTAGTCCTTTTGGACTAAGCTCAAGAGATATACCAAAACATAAAGTTAAAAGAAAACACTAAAAGAGAGACTAAAAAGCTAACATTACTAAAATTTTACATCTAAAAGCTTTATTAAGTAAGAAAATTAGTAAATTAATACAATGTCGTATGTTCATAGAAACCAAATAAACGCAAACTTAAATTTGTTCATCACTAAGAAGTATTACTTTCTGCTTACGTAACAATCTAAAGCATCAACTCTCTTTTGATACTCTGGAAAAAACCCTAAAACCCAAATCCTACACCGAATAGTCAGTATCTCGATGTGCATACAAGACTTGTTTTTCCTCTCACACCGAAAAACATGAAGATGAGCCGTGTATGAGTCAAAGTGTGTGTGTGTGTGTATGGTGAGGGATATATGCGAGATATGCCAGTGACTGACAGAGTAAAATTTGCACATTTTGCTTTTGCTAGGTGAAAGAAGAGCTATGTCGTTGGGCAAACACTCACCCAGTGCGTCGATCGTGCGGCGTTGAGGGGGGCGTGCAGGGCGAGTTGGCCTCACTCAGGGAATGGCCCAGGGAGGCGCATTGGCGCTTCTTCACCGCTTGCAGCAGATTCAGGGTGGACCTACTGAGGCTTGGCTTAATTGTCTGCAAGGGATGTAGAAGTTGTAGAAGTGACCTTTAAACTTAAGTTAAGTAAACGAAAAGAACTTACACTGAAACAGGGACCGCGCAGCTCACGCAAATCGATGCTGCGAAAGAGATCGCAGAGGACTAGGTCCTCGACGGAGGGGCAGACACCGCTAGGCGGCTCAAAGATTAGACCTAATATTTCCAGAATCTGTAAAGAAGATGACAAAGTCTAAGTATAATTCTTCCTTTGTCTTCTATTTTAGATTCTTGCCAATTTAAACTATACATTACTCTTTTTTCTTGTCTGAAAAAAATAAAAACAAAATAGTAAAATAAAAATCATAATAAAACTAATCAAACTAAGAGTGTAAAATTTACTTTTAAAAGCAATGAAAAGATTTCAAAAAGAACTTTATTACTGACCTGGCCAATTTGTGGGTAGTGCTGCAGCTCCATCTCGAGCACCCTCATGGACGGCTTGGGGGTGGTCAGCTCCTGGCCCGTGCACATCTCGTAGAGCAGGTGGCCAAAGCAGACAATGTCCACGTTCTCGATCTCGGTGACCGAGCGGGACCACATGACGGCGTTAATGCGCGAACTGAGGCCCAGTAGGCCATTTTCCAGGCCCGACAACCTGATGCCCGGAAAAAGGGAATAAATGTCACGGAAAATGCATAATTAAATGAAAAGAGAACTCGCTCGCTTCTCCCATCCCTTTTGTGTTTTCGTTTTTAATTATGCAACAAATTCGATGGCGCGGCTTTGCCATATATTGATGGCCAGCACGTGGAAATGCCAGCCCCACAAAGTGTCTACTTTTATGGATTTATGTGCGAGCGAGAGACGGAACTGGTAGGGCAAATGATTCCTCCCCTTTTCCCCACTTCACCGCAACGATGTGCCTTTATGACAAAGGGCGTATGTCAGACCTGATATGACAATATTATGGCACTAGACCGTGTTGTCTATTGCGGATTGGCTGAAGCTTTCGGTTCGAGGGTCCTGCCTGGGATTCTCAGGGTTCTCATTAGAGCGAAATACTGCTGACTGGTTGGAAAAAGGTAGCCCAAATTGGCTGACAATAGGCCTTCTGAAGATGCTAGTTGCCGTGCTGGTATAGTTTATTGGTTTGCCTTGTCTTTTGTTCTAGGAAATTTGAGTTTCTCAGAAATCTAATCTACAATCTAAGCTTAATTTATCTTTTAAGAGAAATCAGTTTAAAATGCTTCAACGTTGTACTTAACTGAGACCTTTTGGACTTCGGCTCTTAGGCTTTTTGTTAGGCCTTCTTAAACTTTCACAGTCTCAGCACCTATGAAAGAGTCTCACTGCCCATTATAATTCCTTTATAGTTCCAATCAAAGACTTACTTCTTAACTAAATCCCTGCCTAATTGCATTCTGTTTTTACAGCTTTGATTTAACACTGATAGACTTTGGTATTTTGCAGTCTTTTAGTCCTTTATTACCATTGCAGGCTGTTAAAGAGTCCTATCTGAATCCCAACTCGAGCAAGTATTTTCCTTTACACTCCGTCAATCAGCTTTTCAGCTTACTACTTTCTACTTTCCTTTCCCCCTGCTCTCTCCCAACTTTCCCGTGCCCCTATCGATGACTGTACATGTATGTATAAGCAATTTATATGAAAATCAGCTTTTCAATGCACACCCCAGCGACGAAGGTAGCAAAATTGGGTCATGCACTTGGCGCAAACTTGAAAGGCGAACAAAAATCCGCACTTTAATCGACTTTCACCTATGGGAATCTACCTCATGGGGTGTGTGCATCTTCCTCTGCCCTCTGCCTGTACCCCTTCCACTGAACTGCAGCATAAGCAAGTTTTTGTGCTAACCATTTATTTTTAAAATGGCAAAAAGCTGAAAGCTTTATTTTTGTTACACCCATACGATGTTGGCTAGTGGGTGGTTGCTGGGTGTTGGGTGTCCGAGGGAGGTGTTTTACGCGTTGTCGCACAACAGTTACATGGATCACAGAGAGGCGCAGAGGGGTGCCAAAAAAAAAAAAAAAAAAAAAACAGGGACATGCATTTAAAGTGCCCTGAAATGGCCAACGATTCTGGGGAATTGCTTTTAATTTGCCATTTGGGTTGAAATCCTTTTTGGTGAATTTTGCATGAGTGGAATTTCAGGCGAGGCCATTACCCCCTCTTCCCCACTCTTTTCGATATCAAATATTTCAGCTATTATTAAATTAGTTCACAGTTGAGTGGACCTCAAATGGACAGTGGACAGTGGTCAGTGGACTGTGAAGAGAGAAGGATAGACTCACCTGGCTGCCCCGTTCTGCAGGATGACATTGCCGCTGTGCAGGTGACCGTGAAGCGGAAAGCCGCGCTCCTTCAGGAAGAGCAGTGCCTCCAGGATCTGACGCCCCAGGCGCTGCACCTGGCTAACAGGCAAGCCATTAGGTTTACGCGTGTACTTTCTGGCCCACGGTTCGTTCCACTGTGCCTAGATAGAGTGAATTTACAAGCGATAATAACTTAAATCCTTCAATTAACCAACCTTATATATGAGATCCTTGAGACTGCCCCTTGAGTTGAAGGGCGTCACCAGGCAGGCGTAGTTGTAGGAGCTGTTCCGCAAGAAGCCCAGATCCAGAACGGGATATATGTACGGATGATGCAGCGAACCGAGGAGCTCCATGAGTATTTCCCTGGGACATTCGTTGGGCGGGAGATCCTCGAAGGCCACGCAGTCGGGGGGCAGAGGTAGAAGAGTCAGCAGACGATCAGTGCGGACCTAAAAATAAGAGAAATCCATGATAAAACCCTTTTCAATCCTTTCGAAAGAGAAACTCTTACCGAGGCATCTGTGACCAGAAACCAGTTCTTGCCATGCCTCGAACCAATCTCATCCAAGTGGGCGATCACTTCATAACGCCCATTGGCACTCTGAATCCATTCCTGTGTGGCATTCAGAGCCTTCTCCCCTTTGAGCCCGTTCCCGGGGACTACGTTCCACGATCCCATTGCCACTGTCCAAGGCGGAGTACTGATACTTGATGTTGGGCCTGAAACAGGTCATTTCGAATATTAACTCTTAGGCTTAGCAATTTACATAGTTAGAAAGTTTATTAGAGAGCATACTTGGTTGAAGATTTGCTAACTAAGGATACTTGTTTGTTGAGTAAAACTAAAACTATAACTAGTTATGATATGGCTATCTGGCAAAATGTCTTGACACTCAGCACATCACACTCAGATTTCAGGGCAGGTGTTATTTACAACGTCAAATGGGAAAGGCATTTAACATAAATTTTCCCACAATTTGCATACCAACAAGAGCCAACACGTATTTGATATTCGTCCTTCCATTTCAATTATGTGGTTTTATGTTGAATAATTTATTTATTTACAGAGATTTATTTACTCGCTCATCTGATGTGGCAGGTATGCGGGCAGTTATGGACAATCGGCAGTTGGCATTCTAATGGCTAGCAACTGAGGGGATTTCCTTGTTGGAAGTGAAATATAATCAGTGTTTTAATCAGATTTACGATGAAGACTTTTTACTTTTCACACGTAATTTAGTTTGTTTTGTGTTTTAATTTATTCAAAGAAGAGTTTTCCTTACCCCAACTATGTTAGAAACTAACTTTTAAGATAGAAAAATATATAAAAAGGGGAAAAGTTCGAATTCAAGAGGCCCAAATTTGGAAGATTCAAATAATAGCAAAGCAAATTATGACAGCAGTCTCATCCAACCACAAAACAGTCTCCTCCCCTCAAAAAAAAAAGAACCATCCACAGGTCACAGGACAATCGCTGCCAAAATGTTGGTCAAAAAAAAAAAAGAGAGGGACACAAAATAATTTGGACAGCACAATATTTTTTTTTTCCCGTTGGCAAGTTGTGAAAGGTGCCGCAGGACGAAGGAATTTGCAACTCAATGAGGACGGAAAACAAAAGGAAGGGCCAGAGGAAGAGGAAGTAACTGCCTGCACAATGGCGCAGCGGAAACGGAAGCAAGAGTTTATCATTTCATTTCGGTGTTTATTTTTTTTGGTTTTTTTTAAGATTTTTTTTGTTTATTTGTTGCAGGTGAAGAGTTGTACAAAGAGTAGAAGAAGAAGTGCAGTAAAAGAACTGAAAACGGTGTCAAACGAAATGAAAGGAAGTAGAAAGTAGAAGGAAAAGCCAAACAAACTGCACTTACTTGGTAGGCTCAAACGAGAACGAAATAGATGTTAAGAAGAGACGAAATAACAAAAGGCCAGAAAAAAGTAACACAAAAAGTTCGTAGAAGAGGCAGAGGTCGGGGCTCATAAACAAACACTTTCGGGCCACTCAATCAAAACAGAGCGAAGGTTAAGCACAGCCTCGGGTTAAGTTTAGCATGTGTTTGAAAATTTAATAAGGCACAAAACGAAAAGCAGTGGAAAGTGTAGAGAGGGATAGAGAGTAAAGAGGGGACAGCGGGGCGGACAAAAAAGAGAGTGAAAGTGTGTTCGTGTGTGGCATAAAATGTTGGCCAAGAGGCTTCTTTCTGCTTCCTCCCAGCCCATTTCACTTTCATTGCGTCACAAGAGCTTGCAGGAAAGGAATGAAAACATAGAGACTCGAAGAAAAAAGAGTCTAAAAATTTCAATTTAATTTTAATATATTTTTTATAGATCAAAATTTTTCTGCCTTTTCTATAAAATTTCTTTATTTTTAGGTTAATTTTTGATTAGTTTACCAATTCATGTGTATATTTTCCCCCTGTGTAGTCAGCTGTGTGTGTACTAGCTAGACCATAACAACCAAAAGCTGGTTAAACTCTTTGCCCATTGCCTGTCTCTTGCGCTTTTGGCCAACGGTGCGTATGTGAAATATTTCTCATTTCCCTGCTGCTCAAAAGACCTTGACTCCGATTGCAGCTGTAACGGGTTTTAGCATCCAACTGTGCCTGTTTGTTGGAGTATGTTGCCAGCCCCTGCTTGCTTGCTTGTTTGTTTGTTTGTTTGTTTGTTGACTTAAGCTAATTCTTTGTTGCAAAGCGAAGGGAGAGGTGACTTGCCTTCGTTTATCCGCTTGGTGATATTGCAGCTTAAATATTTGCCAAACACTCGACACACTTGTTGTTTGTCAACTCTGGAAAGTGGGCGGAAAACGGAAGGATAAATGCTACCAAAAAGTCGAGTGGAAAGCTGAAGATTGTAGATTTGAAGTGGGAAATGAATTGGATTTTTTTCGGTAGACATTCAGGGATTGGAACTAGGCAGAGCCAGAAAGAATTCCGAGTGAAAGAGTTCAGTAATTTATAATAATAATATAAACCAATAATATTTCCAAAAGCCAATATTAATTTATAGTTTCCCCAAATTTCGTTTTTCCACTAAAAATACACACCTTTGATGATAATTTCATATTCTTAAAGCCAATTATTTTCAACAGAAAATACGTTTTTTAGTTACTCATAATAATAAATATTTCCCCTAAGCACTCAAAAGAAGGGACAAACCAATAACCGTAAAAAAAAATGTTAATTAAAATGTAAAGCCCTTCTGAGAAGCAGGTGAAATGCTGCCCTTTCTCTGTCAAATAAATAACATCAGCGAACCGAATATTTTCAGTTTTCAAGGTTCAAACCTTTCTGTCAGTTACATAGATACATAAGCCTAGAGTCAGAAGATGGCAACTCGATTGGCGGGGAACTGAAGTTCGGATGCCGCTTGTAATTAACGTGCTCGTGTGTGAAATTTTTTATTGCATACTTTGCGGCACTCGCACAGGCATATTCACCTGCTCGTTAGGGGCTAACTCACACATAGATACACACACACCGCCATCGAAAGACACTTACACACACGAACAGATGCTCACGCTCGCTTGCACATTCATCATACGGCTCAGCACGTAGAACAGGGGAGGGAAAAGGGGGAAAGGCGATGTAGTCCTCACAGATACTCACACATACACTCACAAACACACACATACAAACACAGACGAATCAATTTTTCCACCTTTTCGAGCGAACTTTTGCCGAGTTGATAATTTAATTTGCAATTTTTGTATGGTGTGCTTGGGCATCTAATTTGAGGAATTTTCACCTTGGCAAACTTTCACCTGCCTTTTGGAACAAAAGGAGAAGTCATAGGGGCGGAGAGGGAGAAAGAGAGAGAGGGTTGGGTGATGGAGAAATGGGAAATGCATTCTATCATCACGCTTAATACTTTGACTTTGGCACTGCCTTTGGCTTTTCATTTGAAATGAGAAAACTTTCCCACTAAAGTTGGGCAAAAAAATTTTTGGCAAGCAGAAGAGAGTCTGTTTAATGTTAAGGGAAATTAGTTGGTATTTTCCTTGTTTTTTTGTTTTTGATTTTTCAAAAATCATTGCCCACAAAAGCTTTCAAGTTAATTATTTTTTTGCGGCTGCCTTTCAGCCGCCCTCTTGAAAACATTAGACACTTCAGATTGGTTTCTTCCCCGGCATTACTTGTGTTTTTATCTCTAAGTTGAAACTTGTGCATGTGTGGTACATCAAAATAAATGCGAATAAAATGTATTGTTTGGTGGATTTGGCTTGCTTTTGTTTTTTCTACGTGTGGCAAACATTAAAAGCATTTCAGGTTTTATTTCTATTCAGTTCTTGGCATGCAAAGTGCTGAACCAAAAAAAAAAGATCAAGTAAAACGAAAGGAAAACGGCAAGCAAAAGATAAAACTTGGCAACGAAATCTCTGTACACTAGTGAGGCTAATGCTGATGGTGATGGTTAATTTCAAGTAAGTAAGTACAAGCTAAATACGAAATAGATTAGTTTAGTATAGAGAGAGAGTAGAGTAGAGTAGTAAATGCAACCTTGTTGTTAGTACTGAATCTATGGTATCTCTACTTCCGGTTTCCGCTGGCATCGACTTGCTAAAGAAGAGCCTAGCTAGATTGTCTAACCTCGCGCTAACCAGCGGCGATTTTTCCGAGTGCTCGGACATATCTGAGTTATCTTGCTCCGAGCTCGCCGACCGATTGCTGCAAATAGAAGGGTACACAATGGTGGTTGCGGTGGGTGTTTGGTTTACGTTTGGGTTGGTTTTTTTTTTTTTTTTGGCAAAAGAAAGAATGTACAAAAAAAAAACAGCGATAAGTGTGTGTGTTCTTTTCTTATCTCTCGAATCTGTCAAAAGAAGCTTTAAAACTAAAAGAGAGGTGGTCCAGTAACTAAAAATCATAACTCGTGGAACCTGTGCACTGTGCATTGTTTGTTTTGCTTGAGTGTGTGAGTGGAGCTCACACACACACACACACACACATTGCAAAAGTCCTACTAGATATATACTTATCGGTCCGAATGGGGTACTCACCTACTATATATCTGGCGGCGGTTGGCAGCTGTCAGGGCCGAGACATCGAACTCGATCGCCGAGTTGGAGCGTTTCAGGCCGTTCGCCTTGTGCAGCTTCTTCATAATGTTCCTCACTTTCCTAGCGCGTTTGATATCGGTTATCAGTTATCAGTTATCAGTTATCGATTATTGTTTACGGTTAAGGATTGCATTTGATATTGAGAGACACAGACATTGGCAATAGTTGGCAATTTAAAGGTGAAAAATTTTCATATTTACAAAATTTGTATCTTTAAAACTTAAACTTATTAATATATTTCTAGAACTTTAGTTAGTCAATTTAAAACTTAAGAAAATTTTCATAAAATTTAAATCTACTTTTTAAAAAATGTTAAAATTTTCAAAGGTTAATATACGAAAAGTTATCTTTAAAAAAATTAAAATAAAAATGTTTTCTCAACTTTCGTGTAATGTAAATACCAATCCCTTTTTTTCGCTTTCAAAAATCTGAATTTTGCAGTTCAAATCAACTCATTTCTTGGAACTCAGGAGCACTCACTTTTCGGGCACTGGTGGTCGGACAAAGGGATCATGTCCTGTGACGGCACTGTTCCGATTGTCTATCCGCTGCTGCTGGGCGGCCTTGTTGAACTTGAACATGGTGAAGGACTTCTTGGCGCTGGCCACCTCACACACACGAACGATGATCTTGCGGCTGCTCTTGAAGACCGTATTCAGGGTCTTGTAGACCAAAATCGAAACGGACTTGGGGGCCTGGGGAGTGTGGTGGTGGGAGTTATGGCTAGCCTGCTGTTGGGTTAGTGGCGTGGGCAGAGATTGTTGTTGCTTCAGTTGATGCACTGGAGCATGCGGCGCGGTCGACGCCGATGATTGTGATCGGGTGATGACTTTGCCTTCGCTCTGGAGATTATTCCGATGGCACTGATCCCGCTGATTCCGGTGGCAGCTGATGATGAGCTCCGGCTCCGGATGCGGCGCTGCCGGGTCGTTGACCTCGCTGCAAGTGTCCTGTGGTGTTTGCAAGTGTTTTGTTTTTGTTTTTTTGGAAGGAGTTTCGAACAAAAGTTGAGTGGCGACGGCGAAATGGAAAGAAATATGCGGTAGATCGATTTAAAAATTGTTTAATCCCGAAACGAGAACTTAGCACAGCGAAACGAAATGAAAAACGATAAAGGACAGAAGCGCTTCGTGGAAATAAAGTTGGGAAAATCATAAGCCATTAAAGCTAACAAGTCTAGCACCCCGGCAGTTGCACTTGCTCAACGATCGTTCAAAAGAGTGTAAAGTAACTTGGGTTTAATTATTGCTGGAAAAGACAATCACAAAAGCATTTTGATAACGAACTTTGCCAAGTCCTTTTGTTTCATTTTCAATGTGGTTTTGCTTTTTTCTTCTTTTTGGTGTGTGAAACGGAAGGAAAAGGATAATCAAATGAAGGATTAAGCATGCTTTAGGCCAATTCATCAATTCAACTAAACTAATTTACAGCCAATTTGTATAAAAGCGTTATCTAAATTTTAAGAAATTTGCATAAAGGAATTGCGTGAAATTCAAACTGAAAAATAATTTGAACAAATTTCAGCGTGTCTTGAGTGTTGATTTTTTAGCAGCCAATTGGAAAGTTTGGAAAATCAAAATTCGTTTGCTTGTGTAAAAGTTGTGGGTGGTTTTTTCTTTTGGTTTTATGATTTTTTAGCTTTGCTCTTTGGTGATTCAATTTGCTCTCAATTTGCTGGCTAATTTGCTTCGCTCGATAACTTGACTTGCTGATGCAACGAAAGCAAATTTACCTACCGACAGCGATCTCTTAGGCAAACTTCGCTACAGTCCAAAAATGCAAGACACCTAAATCCAGGGTTCGATGTTTACAGAAATGTTTAGTTTTTTAATTCGATTTGTACTCTTAGCAGGGTTAGATGGTGGAAAATCAGTGGCGGGGGGAGTGAGGCGTTTTGATGAATTGCAATGAGGGGGGAAATCAACTTGACCCCGTTCGCTTTCAATTTGCTGGCTTATATCTACGTAATTTCATTGATTTTTTGGGTTAATTGGAGGCTTGTTTTGATTTTTTGGTTGGTGCTTATTCTAGATTTAATTGGTTTTTGTTGGATTTGCACAGTAAAAATGTGGAAACTTGAAATTTTGATTTCAGTTTCTCATTTCGATTGGAAAATAAATCAAAACAAGGTTGTCAAAAAAGTCTTGCGGTCTTCGCTAGTTCGCGTAGTTCTTGTTTTATTCGTCGCATCAGGTCATACTATACCTTTTTGGAAAGCTCATTTCACGCGCTAACACGTGTTTGATTGATTGTCTTTTCTTTCAAGTCGTTCAAGTGAGAAACTTATAGCGTCTTATTCAATCAACAAACTTAATAAAGTAATTAAAAATACGGCATATTTTACAGTACTACTACGATAAAGGCAAAAAGCATCCTAAACTTTATGATGTTCATAATAACTCTTATTTCTCCCTCTCGTGAGCCACAAAAAGGAGTAGCCATTAAATCTGTTTCACTTTTTTAATTCAAAACGAATAAAGTGGTCAATTAGCGAGCAATAAAATGATTGCAAAAGTCAATTAGTGTCCAGCATTTTTGAAATTTCCAACAGACTCGTTGGCTGCAGCCCAGAAAGTGTGACAAAGCTGGCTTTTTCAATTATAGCGACAGAGCAGTGCGTTTTCAAGGGTCTGCTTTGTTTTTAGCCATGGCAGCAATTAAAATATCTGACGCAGACAGTATGGATCCGATTTCAATTTCAGATACACCGCTCTGCACGCTCTTCACTGGGCCAGTGTTTTGTTAATTAAAAAGTATACGCCCCTTTGGCATGGCAAAACTTTAGAAGTTATTTCAACGAAAGCGAATGCGTTGCAGTTCAACGAATGCCCTTCACACGATGAAAAGTAAACCGCAGCAACCACTTCTATGCCGGCAACAGCGGCCAAAACAATGGGAAGGACTTTAATAGACGCTTAAATAAATCATACGCCCCGTGTGTCGCGCCTTTCTACCCTCAAGTGCCGCTTTCCTATTTGTATGAGCTGCGTGACATTGAGCTTTGTTTGAGTGTGTGTGTGAGTGTGTTTGTAACTAACAGCACATATGTACAAGTCTTAGATTTTTGCACGTGTTTCCCGCTTACTTTGGCCCAACCCCCGCGCCGGCCTATTTCTCTAATTGTCTAATTCTAATTTTAAATTGTGTTTTTAAGTTGCTGCTGTTAGCGTTGTTGTTGTTCTCCTTGTTCTCTGCATGCATTGTGGCCCGATTTGTATCGTATTTGTTCTTGCAACAACCCCTCCGCAGGGCCATTTATCTAATCAGGGACAGCTCACAGCTCACACAAATGCTCAAAGTTCGTTTCTGCCTTTTACTTTCAAGACATTTTATTGATTTTCCTTTTGGGAGAGCTGTAAGTGGTTCGTTTTATTCTCTTTTTTGGCTTTCAGGTGTACACTAGAGGAGCCACCACCCAACCACTGCCACCTCGTTCAACCTGTCTGGGTGTCAAATTCATATTCATATTCATCTACAATCACGATATGTGTGAGTTGGGCTCTGGGCTTATCCTTCACTTTGATTATTGCATTACCCTGTCCGTCACTGGCTTGTTCATTGCAAATTAAATTGTCAACTTCGTTAAATGGCAGTAGGAAACGCGATGTTGTCTACCGACTGGAAACAGATATCATTAATCAATACGGGTCTTAGTTCAATGTTCCAGACATTAATTCGCGGCACTTTAAGTGAATCGCCTTTGGAAGAAGCCTCATCGTTGGTTATTACTCACGCCGAGAGCTAAAAATAACTGACAAATGTTTCCATGCCCTTAGGCAATTACTAATTATTTTTCGTTGGGTATTATGTGGACTTCAAAACAAAATGATTAAGACGTTGGGCGAGACTTTTGGGTAAGGAAAAAGTTTTATAAAGAATTTGTAATTCTTTTTTTGGAAATTGTAAGATATATGCTTGAAAAAGTTAAAAATGCGAGGGAGATGTCTACTTTCTTAGGAAGTGACTTACATTGAAAGACGTTTTGGCAAACTTTTAAGTTCCATGCAGTTTTAAAAAATATTTGTAATTAGAGGTAGCCCTAGGAATATCCCAGAAGAATCACAAAGAAGTCATACCTCAAGTTTATGTCTAATAAATGCCTTTAAATTTTTTCCGTTCCACTTTCATTTTCCTCTCCCAGCTTGATTAATCTCCCTACAAAGCCCCTAAATTTTCTATACAGAACAAGCGCTTTATTCGTGTCATTTACAAGCCACCCAAAACTCATTTAATCTGCCACCAAAAAGAACTCTGAGAGACCGAAATAGAATTGCACATTAAAAATGATGATGATGATGGAGATGGAGATGGAGATGGAGTTGAAAATGAAGACTGGCGTGGCACCTGTTTTCGACGATTTGTTGCCTTTTTCCAGCACTAGTAGAGCACTTGCCACGACCTCTTCGGCTTCATTATGGTTGCACTCATTGTTGATTGGGTCAGACGAGTTTTAATAAATTTTTAAATAGTTTCGAGGATGTCACAGAGTTGACTGGCTGCCGCGTGCCATGTAATGTTAATGGATTAGAATTTTCGGTTAGCACCAAAATTAACTTTGCAAAGTTCCAACAAGTTTCCCAAACTACATAGTTCACTCGCTGACGCGACGAAATTTTCTTTCTTTTCTTGGATGAAAACTTGGTTGAATATTTAAGCCATGAAAACGCGGCCAACACGGTGCTCGGGTCGTCCGTTAATGAAGGTGCGATTCGAATATCGTTTCGCTTGTGGCGAAAACTATGAATTTTCTTCATTCCAGTCGAACTGAGGTGTGTTTTATGTGTGTGTGTGTGTGTGTATGTGTATATACACACACATTGGTGTAAGTACTAACAACGATGATTGTGGGTGAGTGGCTTAGAGTGTTTGCGTGTCCATATCGCTTCATGTTTGTGGTTGTATTTGCGGCTGACTCGTCGGTCGTTCTCTCTGACTCTCTCTCTCTCTCTCTCTCTCTCTCTCTGTCTGTCTGTCTGTCTCGCTTCCGACTGTGCGTTCTCCCCTTCTAACTGGATTATAAAAATTGATTTTTAATTTTTATGACAATTTCCAACTGACTCATGGCTAGAACCGTCGTCCGCTTTGGCATTCGCAGAGAATGTTCCTCGTCTATTTGCTCATCCTTGGCCAATGTAAAAGCCAACAGGCAACCCAAAGAACCCACTCCATTGAATACCATTTGAACTTGGCATGCCAGTTTGTTTTTGCCTGACAATGGGCTAACAATGTATGGATAATGTACCGTGGGGCCAGCGATAAGGATGGAATTACTGGCCCAAGAAGGGCAAGGTCAGGCTAGGTAGGCTTTGGGTAAGTTTTTTTTTTTTTTTGGTAGGAAGTTCTAATGGTTAATTGTTATTATAATGCCGTTATAATGGGCTTTGGCTATGAGCTATAGCAAAACTTAAGCTTTCTTTATGTTAATGGGAAGTTTCGAGGAGGATTTCTTCTTCTTTTGATTGTAGTTTAGTTCAATCTAAGATTAAGGAGTATCTTTAAAGGGTTTCTTATTGTTTTTTAAGTTTATTTTTTAAGTTAAGTCAATTAAACAGTTATTACCAGAAGTCCAAAAACTCTCCTTTAATTAAGAATCTTCTTCTTAAAAATGCTTTTATTTTGAAAATTGAAACCCCTTTTCCCTTTCCAACAAAGTTCCTTCTTCACCCAATTATGAGCTGTTTTCCAGTTAAAGTAAATTTCCCGAATTTGCTGAGAGACTAGCCTTTGTTTCTGTAAAACTAATCAGACTTATATTTTTCACTTTCAAAGTTGCATTCAAATTTGAATTTAAATAGCCGCAAAATATTTCCGCAGGCCGTAAACCTTTTATGGCCCCTTCTTTGCTGGTCACTCCCCACTGTGCCATGTCGGCTATTAAAACTGTGTGTGGTGTGTGCTTGTGGCAAATAGTCGTGATGTTGCCCACTTCGTGACACATTAATCATGACCCGCTCAACGACTGTTTACCTTCGCTCTGACCAGCAACAGCAACCCACACCCACACTCACACCCACACCCACCCACTCTCCAACTTTCCATTACTCCCAGGACATTCGGTTGTATGCAAATATTACAGTTTGTTTGTTTGCGGGTTTGCCTTTGATCGCTCCATATGGAAATTGGAAAACTTTTTACGCGCCGGCCTCGCGTGAAGCCAAAGTGAAAATGTAGGAGAAGCAAAATGGAAATGAAAATGGAAATGGAAACCTTTCGGCGCGGTCAGTTGTCCTTATAGTGCGTGGTTCTTGCGTGTCCTCTAATAGAAATTTATAGCCTACAGTATGACCCAACTACATGTCAAAGTTTGATAAGGTTTTAGTGGGAGCTTAGTGGGGGTGCTAAAGAAATATCAAGACTTAGAACCACCGACTAATATTCAAAGGATATAAATTTTATCTACTTCTAAGAAGAATCCCCAAACTTATCCTCAAAGTTCTTCTCTTCCCAAAGCTTAAAATTTAGCTCACTTCTCGTTACTTCAATATTTCTCCTAAAACCTTAAAGGGTTAAACTTAATCCTCAAAGGCCAAACCATAAACCATTGTCTGTATCTATAAAAGTCGAAAACTTTTGAATTTATTATGGTATTGATCTGTTTGATAAATAGAAGTTCCACTGTATATTTATGGCATATATTTTTCACTGTCTGTCCGGACGATGTGGCGCCAACAATCGTAATGGATCCTAGAACTGGAGTGGGTTGACGTGGCCCACTGGTCACCGCCCTCTAAAATGCCGAAAGTCAACTGCGTCATTGTTGGGTGGGGAGTAGAACCAGCCCCATCCCAGTTTCCCAGCCATTTTTCCGAGGGGCGGATAAAGATAAAGGGCACCAGGCCTGGGGGCCAGGCCCATTTCCAGTGACCTTGCATCATTAACTTAATTGCTCAAACAGTCGTCGGACCGTCCAATTGCCGGGCTGAATTATTCAGTTGTTCTGCTCGGCCAACTGGCAATTTTGCGTCTTTTCCTAATGTCACCACAAGCTCATAGAGGACGGGCTGTCTCTCTCTCTCGGGCCTGCTGCACTGGAAAAGCCAGCAACCGTCAGCCAGCACAGGGAATGGTAAAAATCCCCACGTGCATTCGCTGTGGTCGTTGGCCCGTTCACGTTGTCTCCCTGCCTTTCCGAGGGGCGTCACGTGTAGCGGGGCTTAGGCCCCTCCTCAATTTAACATTTTTTTTTTTCACAAAAAAAAAAAGACAGCCAGACGCAAACCATTTTTGAGGGACTAATTGGATTGAAGAGTTTTCCTGCTGCGCTTTTGTCAGCGCAGATTGCAGCAGTCATATATTTTCATATTCATATTTATATATTTTTGAGAATTCACAGGGGGAAGGAGATCGGTACAGGCTAGTCTAGGTTGGGTATACATACCTGCATCGTCTTATCCAGTATGAAATGACAACTATTCCGCCCAATATCAAACCACCTAAGGCACACCAAAAAAGGGTCTGAAAGAAAGAAAGGAATTGTACTTAAGTTAGTAATTGTTATGATAAAAAGGAAGAGTAAGTCATAAAAATCATTTAAAAATACACAAAAAACTTAACTAACAAGTTTTTAGTAACCATTCACAGTTCACCCCACAATACATCTTTTGATAACCCAAAATAATATATTGATAAAGATATTTCAAGACCTGTTGTATCATTTAATTTAAGATGTAAAATGATCCACCTAATCCTGCAGTCATTTATTATTATTATTCCAAGGAAGTCCGAAAAATGCTGCCAGCCCTTTATCCGGTTTTCACCCCCCCCTTTAGTCAGTACTTAAACCTTTTCCGTTGCTTAATTAAACGTCTATAAAAATGCAAAAATTCAATGGAATTCCATTGCCTAAGCCCAAAATTAATAAATTATTTCTTATCAGCTGACCTTTTATTAAACGTTTCTCATCGTTGAGAAAAAAGGTCTTTGCCCTGCCCTTTAAAACTTTTCCAATTTGGCTTTTCCTTAAGTCAAGTTCAGTGAACAACTTGACATCTTTGGCAAAGGTTCATTAGATTTAAACACCCACTTTTCAATCCTTTTACCACCAGACAAGGCCACGCCCACTCGGACTTTCTAATCAAATTGTGTATTTCAGTTTTCACGCTTTGTCAGAAGAAGGGGGTGGGAGGAGGAGGAGGCGCCCTGGCGAGGCTACAAATCATTTGCGAGAATAATCTTTTTAATTTTATGGACAGACGGACAAGTCAGACCCAGATTCGGCAGCAGATTTGGATAGTCGGAGGCGGATCATCAATTTTGCAGCCAGAAATGTCAATTGCAGTTGGCATTTTAGGTCAGAGACGAGGCCAAAGAATGTCAATCCAGACACGACTCGATAGAAATCAGATTGTGTGTGTGTGTGTGCGGGAATCTGTCGATTCATTGGGGCATGGGGTCACGAATGATTTATTGACAAAATGTCTGGATAGATCATGAAATATGCATCACCAAGAAGCGGGTGGAAAGATTTCCTTAGATTATTAGCTCAATTAAATGAATTGCCTTTCAGATTCGGGCTTAACTTTTTGCTGGATGCATCTTTATACTTTCCAATCGAGGGATTAAATGTCTCAATTAAGTACTTCTTTGTTACAGGAAAAGATAATCGCAATCACGTATTAGTTGCTCGATTTAACCAGCTCAGCTGTAACCCTTTCAATGGTTCAAATGAAAAATTGAAAGGCAAGGCTCACATTTTCCGGCAATTCGACAGTTCCCAAAACAATTTGGGAGCAATAAAATTCTATTGCCAGGACACACACTCGAAGCGGAGGCCATTGTCTCCGGCTCTTGGGCTCATCCTGCCACCGCTGGAACTTCCTGCCAGCCTGGCTGCCTGCCAATTCAGAGGCAATGCCACATCAGCCTTACCACCATCATCTCATTTAGGATTTGTGGCCACTTTCCTTTCTTTTTTGGCAACTACTTTGACTTTTTGGCCTGCCATTTTTATGCCTCGATAATTGCAGCCGCAAGGAGTTGTCAGCTTGCAAAAATTATAATAAAATACTCGAAAGTTCAAGGTCCACTCCTTACACTCCTATACTTACAATCCAGTAGTGCGTTTCAGTTTGTCTGCTTGGATTCAATTGCATTGCACGTTCCTTTCATCTAAGAGCAAGTCACAGTTGGTTTGCTGCAATGGAAAGCGAAGAGTTTCGGTTAGTCTTGAGCTCGGGGAAACAAAGTAAGCTGAGCAGGGCGAAAATATTGTTTGCATACTCAAAGTTTTCCTCGTTGGAGTTAGTTTGGAAAGGAGATTGGTTTAGGGAAAATGTCAGGCAAAATATCAGTTACCTTGTACAGTCACGAAATATAAGTTTGGCTTGTACTCAGATAAGTAAGATTTGCATTATTGCATAAAGTTTGGGGAATATTCAATAGAAGGGGAAGTCTTTAAATTATTCCTAAAGTAAATTCAATATTTCTAAGAGAAAGGCAAACACCGGCAAAGCGGACTACTGGTGTTTGATTTCTCAATCTTTCCTCCCTTGCAGAGGCTAGTTATCCAATATCCTCTTCCTGTAATTACACATTTATTGATTTGAGTTTGGCCCGAAAATAATTGCTAGAACAGCAAACACGGCCGCCCATTGAGTGTGCTCAGCTGAGCCAACAGCGAAGGCGATTAGCTCTGCTCAACGAATTTTAAGAGCACTTTGTCCAGATTGGAGTGTTGGTGAGAGAAGGAGGAGGAGGAGGAGAAGGTTCAAGGCGGTTGTCCAGCCAAAGTTGCGTTTGATTTAGAAGGACTTGTTCAATGGAGCATTCTCAATATTTTAGTGGCTGCCGCCTACGCAATTATCATCTTCAACGTTGCGAGTGTTAGGAGAAGCGAAAATATCTTGGTCTTAAATGCCATGGCTTACTTTTGACATTTCCGCAAAAAAGGGAAATGGAGGTGGGAAAATGGCAAACTGTTGATTTCTTCTCTTTTCCCATCGGAATTGTCAGTCCTCTTCTCTGGCTCGGCACGAGTCTGAACTTTGAACTTTTCGGGTAAAACAAATGTTGGCCCAAAGTACACTTTTATGGACATATGGCGATTGTTTGACATTAATTTATGTAGAAAAAAGTGAAGGCAAATGTTGAAAAATGCGGCTAACAAAAAACTTCTTACTATAATTTAGCAGAGAAACTTGAAAGTTTAATATTTAGGCAAAGGGGAAAAGTTTTTACTTCATTTTCTGTTTTTTTTTTATAATGAATTTTAAAGTGTTAAAGCTTTTTACTTAATCTTGCCAACAACTCTTAAAGAAAGTCTGACAATTAGTAAATATTTTCTGATTTTTAAGCGACTTGGAAAGTCTTAAATTGGAATCCTAACAAAAAACGTCCAGAAGTCACCTTGTAATAGCTGCCTTTAAAACCCAAGAAAAACTCTCCTTCCGATTCAATATTGAACTTGGCATAATCTATATCCCAAGTCCAGGAACGCCCCTTCGATATCTTTCGATATCTGATATCCCTCCCCTTCCATTTGTCCTGATTTACCGATTCTCTATATATATTTCTTGTACAAAAAAATATGCAAATTTCTCCAACTGACTCTTCAAGTGTAATCAATGCTCTTTTTCGCCCCAGCAGGGCTCTGTTGGCCTGGAATTTGCATAGCGCCACTTGCGTGCATTGCATAAATGGATTTTCCACTCTCCGAAAACCAAAAACGGCGAAATTATGCAGAAATAGGAAAAGAAATGTGCTGTAGAAGAAGGAAAAGCGATGATTTCAAGTGCAAATGCGTACAAATGTTCGGCTCTAAAATGGCGATTCCTGTTCGAAATTGATAAGAAGAGAAGCTTCTGTTACTTGAAGGGTTGTGTTAGGTGCATCTAAGGGTCCTAAAGAATGAGTTTAACATTTCTAAATAGTACCAAGAGAAACTACAGGGTGGCCCATGTAGCGTTTGCTTTTTAAACTATCCATAATATTGACTTTGACATTTCGAATGTCATTGTCAATGTGCCAGATATTTAGTAGAAGGTTTACGGTTTACAAAATGGTTAAGATCGAAGAAAAATTGGGAAATTTTGATAGCGATTTTAAAACGCAAATCTTCCGTGGGCCACTGACTAAGGCCCCAATTCCCTAATATTTATTTTCAATATAACCAAATTAGCAATTACACAGTCAAGAGCCCCCCCAAATACGGTAATCAGAATTGATGACAAGCGATCAAGGACTGCAGGCCAACACTCCGGTTGTATTCCCCAGACTCTGATGTCGTTTTTATGCCACACATGAACGCTGTCAACGTCCCATCAACAAACACATCGTCAAACACGGTTGCGCCCCTCTAAGGCCCCTCTTTGGCAATCCGAATGTGCTGGCATATGTTATGAAATTAACGAGTTTACTCTGTGCGGGCCGCATTATAAACAGGCAAACAAAAATGGCCTAATAAAATTGTCAATAATGCGACAGCCACACGCGGTGCGGAAATCAAATGAGGGTTTGTTAAGCAGACAGAGTGAAAGAGAGAGAGAGTGTGTGCTGGTATAAGTGCTGACAACAAGGACATTACTCATACGCAACGTGTGCACGCTTCGAATGGAAATCAACTGCAGCTGACCAAAAATCAGTGTCACTTTCAGCGGGTTCATTTATCATCGCTTTGCCTTGGCGGCAGACAAGGATTGAGGGCGGTCCTAGGTCCTGGGGCAGCTGTCATGTTGAGCCAGTCAACGTGATTTGTCTCGACGCCAGTCAAATCAAGTTTGTCCTAGCAGTCGTGCCCTTTTGCTGGTTATACACTAAGAAAAATGTAGCTATGACTTAAGAGTAGCAACTACTCTTTTCCTAATCAATTAATAGTCTGTCGCCTTTGCTATTCCTTTCACTAATTCAAGAAATTCATAAAAAAACATGATTTTTCCTGTGATTTAGACGGAACCCAAATAGTTTTCTCTCTCTGTATATGGAAAACCGCACCCATTTCTCCAAGGGAGATGATGTGGTGGCAAAATGTGGTGCCAAGTGAAAACTTTCAAGGCCCCCGCGCACACACACAGTTTCTTGCTGTTGCGTGTAAACTCATAATTTGGTGGCACGCTGAAAGTTTCACTCAGAATTCGTTGTCGCTCAATTTGATGCGTGCCAATGGGCGGTAAGCGTGGGGCGTGGCACTCGAGGCTATTATTATGATTATCGCTTGCGAAAACATTAATTAGAAGGTCATTGGCGAGAACAGCGAGAACTGTTAGTTAATAATATTAATTAAGCCATTACCTTCTACTTCCATTTTGTTTCCCTGAGTGTCAATGTACAGGGCATTAGCCAAAGTTAATTGGTACAAAATTTAAATGCCACGCTGGAGGAGTTAATTAAAGACTATTAAGGGGTAGAGTTTTTGAGCTTAGCAGGCTAAATGTTAGCTTAGCCAGTTGGGTTCTTAAATTACTTTTAATACTGATTCTGTCTATCTTTTAAATTGAAATTTATGTTAAAAGTCCCTTTTCTGATTAAGTCATCATCTAATGAGTAAAGTAAACTTTATTTTAAGAAATATTACAAATATATAAAAATCAAATTTATAGATTTTAAAGGCTCTCACATACTTCACTTTTACTCTCTATCTTTTTTTTAGAGATTTTTCTTGTATTTAATTTCAATTTTCTAAAGAAAAATCTGAAAATCGAAGTTCAAAAACCGCACTCAGAAACAATATCCTCGTTTTCAGTCAATTTAACACCACAAACATAGGCAATAGAAAACTTTTTTTTGTCATTTTATTGAACGTTTAAATGCAGCTCAGATGTGGTGCGAACTGTTTCCCCAACATTTAGTTTTCCGGCATTAGCCATTCCTTTCGGCTCATCTCTCGCATTTCCCATTTTTACCGCTTTACCATTTCCGCAGATCAAGCGAATGGCAATGGCAATGGTAATGGCAAAGAAAGCAGAACCGAATGGAGGGAAAAGCAAACAGAAAAGCAAGCAGAACTAGATAATGTGGCAGGCGAATAAACAAATCTGGCTATGGGCCTCCACAACGCTGGTCAGTTCCGCACAACTCGGCGTAGAAAATGGACGCCGGCTATTCGCCCCGAAAAGTACGTGTGAAATAATCTTTATATAAGATTTATGTGTGTTTGTGAGTGTATCTGTGTTAACAGAAGTGTGTATTTATGCGTTATTAAATTAAATTTGGTCCAAAAATGCAATTAAAGAAAGTGAAATTTCCAGGGAATTGCAATAAAAAGCGAATTTAAATCAATAAAATTGATTGCGGCGTTGAGAGTGGTACAAAAAAAGCTGAAGGGGGCTTACAAAAAGTGGGGAAAGTGAATGGGAAAAAGCTTTTCCGGACTTGCTTCGATTTTGACTTTTGTTTGGCCAGATCATAGAACTGACCATCAGCCAGAAGAAATGCGTTTTTAATGTTCCAGCTACGTGGTAATGACAAAGACCGCCCATCTGTGGATGCCAACTCACCGGACTTCGTGGCCATGTTCGACCTTTTCCTCGTTCACCTTTCACTCTACACCCCTACCAAGCCGGATGTAATAAAAGCGAACGAAGACGGACATGCAGCGGAAGTGCAGCCCCCAACCACCCTCTACCAGACTTTGGCTGGCTCGTAAATTCGGATAGTTTCTGTTATTTACGGTCTGTTTGATTGCACAACAATGTGTTTATGTGGAAGGTGACATTTGTAATTGCCAAGGAAGCGGGCAAGTCGACCGACGACATTCGCACAAAGCCATAGTAGTAATAGTAATGGAAATAGTGGTCCGTGAGCGGGGTCAGGGGCAGGTTAAGGGACTAACCATAAATCGCGATGGTTATCTAACGAAATGTTTTTGGGCCAGAGGTCACTTGGTAACCATAAATCGAAAAAAAATTTTTGTTTTAACAAAGCAAGGCTGATGTTTAGAAGGTTATTATATTTTTAGAATTAACTAGTAATATTCATAAACATTTTATTTTAGTTTAAAGTTGATAGTTAATAGTCTTTAATATGGCAAACTGCTGCCTAAACCGAATTGGATTCTTTTTAAGCTTAAAATAAATCATATTATGGAATCTCATTTAATCAACTTATTTGATTTTTCGATTATAAACAAACAAATTGCATTCCCAAATTCATTTGACGACCATACCCATAATTTATTTTCCATTTTGGATTTTCTTCCACTGCCCGCCTTGAATAAATATTTTTCATATGCGAAATCCGGCAACCGCAGGCAGGCATTGCTCATGGAATCGAAACTGAGCAAACAAAAGTGTTGATCGAATTTATTTTTATTAAAATGTTATCCCAGTAGACACCCCTCAAAATCCCCAAAAATATATAGTCCTGAGTCCTGTGGCACTTTGCTCGTTGGCTGCCACGTCCTTGTTGACGCATTGTTTGTTTTTTTGCTCGCTGCTGTCGTCTTCTTATATTTTTACGCCAAGTGAAATTGAATTCAGCAGAAATCTCTTTGAGTTGCTCACACGTTTTTATTATTTCACGGAACAAACAGCCAGCCCTGCCTGCTATGCCAGCCCTTCCACCCACCGGAAGTTCTATCCTTCGCCTGTTATTTTCTGTCAAAATTGAAAAGTTCCTTGTGGAAACGTCGCCATAAAAAGCAAAAAATAAGTTCATAGTGCCAAGAAGGATATCAGCGATGTTGTGGCTCTGTTTGCTTTGCTGTCGTCTCGCATTTTAGGAGAATATTTTGCATGCGAATGTTGTCCAAGGACATCTACTCCACCCTACAGTCTGTCCCTCAACACCCCCTTCCTGCCGAACCTAAACATTCCAGCCCTGACACACATTTTGGGCCAAGAAAAAACGGAAGTGCCACCAAAAACGCTGAAACGGTTTCGGTTTCACTGCCTACCGGTAAAGAGATTAATTAACCGATTCCGGCTGCCAGTCGGCACATTTCCTTCTTCTCTCCCAGTTAATTAGCGTATACTCATGGGTGCTGGCGGTGGGTAGTGTGCAATTTCCCATGGAAATCATCACAGAAGGTGCTGACGTCATTGACATATGCCCCAAGTTCCAGATGGCAAAGGAACCCAAGCCAAACAGCCCGCAGACAATGCCTCAATTAATCCCCATAATGGCCGAAAACCGCAGCAACATTCGTCCAACAATGTCAGCCGAGAGATGTTGACAGTTGTCAGTTGTCTTTTGTTTCCGCGGCAATCAGCCGAACAAATTGCTCTACAGCCCAGCGAAGAATTATAACTGGCTAAAGGATAATTGTGGGCTGGCTGGTGGCTGCTGACGGATAACTGATGAGATGGAAAATGGGCTCGAATCAACGTCCCAGCGGGCTGAAATAAATATTCAGATTTGACGCCTGACAAGGGATATCAAAGGCCCTTTTTTAATATGAATGAATGTCTTAATATGAGCGTGACCTAATGGCATAGTTAATATTGCAATTTCATGTTTATTACTTCTAAAATTGTTAAATATTGTTAACTAAATTTTAAAGGTGTAGTTTCAAACTTGAATTTTAATTAGAAGTTTTCATACATGATTAACTTTGAGTTTATAGTTTTCTTCATTACCTCTAAGCTTTGCTTCTAGAGAATTGTTGTGGCAAATAAACCCGGAATAAGGTTAAAGTTAAAGTTTTAATAGTAAGCGTCCATTCGCCGAAGGAATTCAAAAAGGAGTCAGTGTGACCAGACGTAAGCTGAACTAAAGATTGAACTTTTAGTTACAGGGTGGTATAGGGTGGTATTTGTATAATCCCCAAACGTAGTTGACTTTAAGCCCCGCATAAGGACACCTTACAGCTTGCCTTGCAGGTATTTGCAAATTATGAAGCCCCAAACAGCCGAGCTGTCGAGTAGTTAGTCCTATTTGCCAGCAGTTAATTACCGATGTGTGGTCATGCCGTCACTTACACTGATTGGCATATGATTAAAATCTATTTACGAGTATGCATTAAACATTCAATTTGTGGTGGGATAAGCACTTCAGGCTCTGTGCGTGAACCATTTCACAGGGCACGTGCTTTGTTCCCCTGTCTTTTGGTTTATATTGTCTTTGTCTTTTATTAAAATACACTGGGAAAAATGAAGAATTTAAGCATCTAATCATTTAGCCAAACTTATTAGAACAGCTGCTGGTTTCATGGAGACTTTAACAGGTAGATTCATAAGCTAGTTGAGAATTTAACCGATCTATAAACTCCTATTTGAATCTGATACTCTGCCCAGTAAACAAGCCACTGGATTGCTAACCACATTTGAGTTTTGTTTTTTGGCTGTGCAAGTGATTTGCGTGCCCGAAACGTATCCAATTAATAAGGAGTCCAGCCAGGCGAGCACACGCAGATACACGTCTGTGCATAAATGATTAATGATTGGTCCTGGCTGTGTCCTTTCTATCGGCAAACGATGAGCAAAGGACCATTTACGGTGGACTCACGACTGCTGTCCATGCTGCTTTTGCATAATTAAATTATCCTCAATTGCTCCACATTTTTCCGACATTTCTGGTTGGCTGTCCCTCACTTTGGCTGCTTGGCTTGTCCACAGGAATAACCCAGACCCAACGCTACTTTAACCATTTTTTTAGGGCTTTGGTTTCCTGTTTTTTTTTACTCTCTTTTTGGCTTTTACTTTTCAATAACAACAGCCGAGTGCGGCTTGAGATTTCGCAATGAGTCAAGGAGGACAAGTCGATTATGTTTGATGGGAATCAGAGAGAAGTTAAGTCAACTGCGGGAAATCTCTAGGGTGTGAATCATCGTCGAGTGACTCAATCCCCTTGGAAATCTTCGGCTGAATTCCTTTTAAGCATCTGCTATTGATATAGTTTCCATTTGCCGAGCGAGTAAACCTCTCATTCACAACCGATTAGGCGGTTGAGTTCATGCATACAATATAAATCCTAAATGTCCTATTCCGGATGTAACTGAATAGCTCAATTTAAGTACAGTAGTTACTGTACTTGAAGGAAATACCTTTAGTTGAGAATATGTTAAATGTTCAGGTGAAGTGGGAGCACTTGCTAATCCAAGGGCTAATGCTGGTTCGCTTTCACTCTCAGCTAACTTGAGGATTATGCAAATGGATGTGCTCTCCAGTTGACTTGAGTTTGTAGCCAAGCTGTGCCCCAGTTTCCATTATCTCTGTTGGATAAGTAATTATGCCAGAAATTACAATAAACTTGCATCCGCACACAAATTCATTTGCATATCCCCATTGGGGGGTCTTTGGTCATAACATGCGACCACAATTTGACATTTGCTTATTGAGACAGCTCAGTGGGGCTCTACTGTTGCACTGAGAGATGAGTTTGAATGAAGAGAGAAAGCTACCAGCCTTTATCAGAAAGTAAAATGAAAGATGTTGTGGAATGAAAATATCTCTAACTTTAACCTTTTACCAAACTGTAAGTTAACTATTATTTTCCTCTGTGCATGTGGTTGCAACCTGAATACAATGATGAGGAGGTGGAAAGAACTAGCGCTGGTGCATGCTGAACTGCGGTTTGTGGTCTCTATCATATCGTACCTGAGAAAACGACTCACAAGCAAAAATCCCCTTAGGCATCTGCTTTGTGCCAGATATCCCCGTTTCTTTGTCTAACTCTTTCCACCCCTGCCTTTGTGAACCCATTGAAAAAGTGGGTTCAATTCCATTCTTAAAGAGTGATGTGTCCTCAGAGAGCTGGCCCCGAACTGTTGACCGATTTAATTATGATTGCCGGCCTGCGAATTCCCGGTTAAGCCGAAAACAAATGACAACCGTTGGACGTTGACCGAAGGAGGCCAAGAAAGCAGAGCAACGAATGGGAGGGCGGGTGGTTGAAAATGGTAGTCAAAAAGGAAACCGCAACAGCCATTTGAGTCCATTAGCTGTTAAGCCAATGACAGGACAACATGGCCAGTAGCAACAAAAGCAGCAAAAACGGCGACAGGAACAGCAGCCGCACATCGTAATAATGTCGTCAAAGTGCGGCGCTCACCTGCTAAACTCAGTCGTAGCCACAAACGCTACACCGGAAGGAAAATATTCGTGATGGGAACTAAGAATATTAATATTGTTAAAAGCTGATTTTTAGGTTTGAAATTATTAAAAACCTAAAAATATATCCCTCTTATATTTGAAGATTAATTTAATCTACTGATATAAGTTCTGATAGTTTTAATGGGTTAACATAATTTATCACCGTGCACTCCCGCCGTTATCCAGCCTGAAAAGTTGCCACCTGCAGCGGCGACTGTTGAAAGCTTCATGCTGGGGTCTTATTTTTTTTCCTTCTGCCTTCTGCTCCCGCCACCACTCTATATTTTTAGCTGCATGTGGTAAAGTAGGACAAAGAGGACCCTCACCCCTGGAAAGTTGGCCTGGTCAGCAGCCCGATTGTGGGACTAATGAATAAATGAAACAGTCCCCGAGCCGAAACGAGCGGACCGGAAATGCGCATTTCAAATGAAAGCGCCATGTTTCATTTTCAAATTACACCGAGCAAGACATGTGTGTGCAAATTTGTATTTATGTGCTGCTGGCAATTAGTCGCAATTGGCAGCAAATTTGTGCCATTTACCTGGACTCGCCTTTTTTGTTTTTAGGCGCTGGCAATGCAGAGCGGAAATATGATTTGTGTTTCAGTTTCGAGCAGCGGAAACGGAAGTTGTTCGCATGTCGAACCGATCAACGCCCGTCCACGCCCCCCTTGCCCCAGCAACAAAGGATTAATCCAAGCGTGTGTTTGCGTGTGTGTGTGTGTGTGTGCAATACAATTAAGTAAATATTTGTACACACAAATATGTACACATTTAATTGTTTACTTCGCCGGGTTGGGTCAGCTCGTTTGTTATGCAAATCGATTGTTAATTGAATTTGTAATTGTTCATTCGAGGAAAAGCCACAGGAAAATATTTAACTTAAGCAAGTCCAAGTCCCTGTACTATAATTATGGTTTTGAGTTATTGAGATTACATTGTAAAGTTGCCTACTTATCAGGGCTCAGCATTAGAGAGTTTTCTACAAAACGTTGCCTACTTTTAAGCTCAACGGTGAACTAAACTTTGCGGCTTCATTAAACTGCCGCCAACTTAAACAAAACTCATTGGAAAACTTTATAATTAGTTGCTGCCAGTAGCTCCCTGCTCTTCTTTTTCCGTTCTGCTGATGTTGC
This sequence comes from Drosophila eugracilis, assembly GCF_018153835.1. Classification (NCBI taxonomy): domain Eukaryota; kingdom Metazoa; phylum Arthropoda; class Insecta; order Diptera; family Drosophilidae; genus Drosophila; species Drosophila eugracilis. The sequence continues at coordinate 4,227,039 of NW_024571981.1, read as the reverse complement.
ATATTGAAATTGAATTGAGGTTCACATAAATTAGAATTATATTGCCGTGCGCTGTCAATATATTGACATACGAGAAATTTGCATATTCCACGATTTATGATGTGGAGGGTTGGGAGTAAAAAGGGGGGGCCCATTGCCTTGGGGTCACAATAACTCACACACCCAGGGAGAACTGTCATATCGATAAGAGCTCATTTGATGGGTTCCATTCCCTAAGATGCATTCGCTAGAACGCCCTTGGGCTTGGGTATAAAAATAACTCCATAAAATATATGTTGGTAAATTTAGATAAACAACTGGTAAAAGGGGGATGGTAAAAGAGGGTGCACTCTACTGAGTTAGCTAGGAAAATATCATTTATTAATCATTTAGAGTGCTTTGACTGGCTGTTATAGTGGCTGCTATAGTTAGTTAAGTTATTATTTTGTAAATATTTTCTTTGCTAATCATTCTTACATCTGTTTAAATTAAAAAATTTATAATTTTTAAGTATTCAACCTTTCAGCTTACTTTAAATAATATTATTTTCCTGGTTTGGCACATCTCATCTTACTTATAAAAAATGCCAAATTTTCCCCAAAAGAGTATACACCAAGTGTTTTCCCCAGCCAGCATTTTCCGTTACTCCCACGATTTTTCCGCTGCTTGTCAAAGTCATTTACCATCCAAGGCTGCCCCGACTTTTTGCCCCCAACAACCTTTGGATTTAACAGCCCCCCGTTTTAGTGAAATTCGATGCGCGGCATAAACGTTATTTAAGTTAATTTTATTGCTGGCATTTGTTAAATGTCAACCCCTGCCCACAGAAGTACGCCTCCCTTTTTTCTTTTGTGGAACTGTCTTTGATTTCAATTTTCTTATCGCAGATTATGTGTTATTGTCATTTATTAAATTGGGACAACAAAGAGGCCACTTTCTTTGGGGTAGTCAAAGGGCAGAACCCTGACCTTTCCAGCGGGCCCATAAATATTATGACTGCCCTAGTCGATAATCTCTTCAAAGTTTCAGTCGCTGGCTGGACTTTTAATGAATGTCAGAAAAGCACATAAACGAAATTTTCGAAGAGCCACGCCCACACCAACAACGCCCCCTAACCCACAAAAACACATGGGTGAAAGCCCAAAGCGAATGCGAAACAAAATGTGGCCAACTTTGACCTTTTTCGAAATGTGAAATAAACAAACAAATTGAAAGCAACACACAACAACAAACCCCGGCCAAAGGGGGCGTGGTGAGCGATGGGGCGTGGCCGACATGGCAGGATGAACTAATTCTCTGGCTCTCCAAAAAAAGGGCTCAAAATAAACATTCTGTGCGGAATACAACGCATAAATCAGCGAAGATATATATAAGAGCTTGTCGATAGGCAAGCGTTTATGAGGAATTCATAGGAGGTTTCGGCCTAGTGCGGCTTCTGATGGTTTAATGTCTTGAGTAATGAGTGTCCTGTCAAATCAAGCGCTTGGGAATCCAGATTTGCACCCAAAACAACATCTCAGATTCCTTACAAAATCTTAGTACTTTTTTCCTCCTCCAGTCCTCCATGAAGCCTCATGAGCTCAGTTCAGCTCTATTTTTGGAACCACGGGCAAGGAAATCTCAATGTCTGTTATATCCCCACACCCCATGACCTTTGTTGTCTTTGTCAAAACAAAGCAAAATATGTCCAAAAATATTACGCATACGCAGCCTTTGCTGTTTGAGCTGAGGCGTTTGCATAATTAGCATAAATTTCGGGAATATTGTTGGCGACACTTGGGCGCACTTAAATGTTATCTCCGCCCGTACAAAAATCGATCCAGCCGAGTGATCAAAATTAACATGAAAATCGAATCAGCAAATGGGAAAATGGAGCCAAAAAAAAGCGAAAGTCGCAATCGAATAAAAATGTTTGCACAAACACAATAAAATGGGCAAAACGGTAAACGAGGAAAAATGCTAACAAATGAAATCGTTTTTCTTTTTGTTTTTGGTTAACAAAGGGCAATGACATGCAGTGAGAAAAAATTAGAGGCAGAAATGAATAAGTTGAAGAGCTTAAAATCAAGTTTTAAGTTCCAACATCGATGTACTATCAACTTTCCAATAAAATTCTAACTTTATGTCTCTTGAAAATCCCAGCGCGTAACCAAATTGAATTTCCTGTCAATGACACTTTCACTTTTCCTGTTTTTTGGGATTTCCCCACTCTCCAGAGGAGAAGAGAGAGTTAAAAAACGAAAATAGACTATTTTGGTAGAGCCTGCTGCTCTTTCTCTGGTTTTTTGGTCATAAAATGTGGGTGAAAGGACATTAGCTGTCTGCTCGTTTAGTATCCTCAACCCCTCGAGAAACTTCCGAATGGCTTACGGCTTTAATCCGGCCGTAAACTGAGTAATGTACCGCTAAGGCAAAAGGCCTCCTTTCGAACCACCCAGAAGCCCCCTTCTCGTGCTCTTCTGCTTCTGCTTCTGCTTCTGCAGATGTCCTTGGGTGGAATGCATTCCAATTGAGATTGAGAAAGAAACGCAGCGGCATTCAAAGCAATCCGAGCGCGCGTTCCTCAAGGGTTCTCTTCATCCAAAAACTAAGATGGCAAGGGGTAGATGGATAAATGGGTACAGGACTCTGGCATTACGATTGCGTTTTAACTGTCTCATTAGGAATAATTCGTGCAGTTGGCGACGCAATTACCGAGTGGGGAAATAAGAAATGGGTAAAGGAAAGGCAATGGATAGATGCTCCATTGAATGCTCGCAATCATCATCTTCTCCTAATGCAGTTGCTTTCGGCAGATGGGGCGTATGCGTTATATGCATTCATAATCCCACATTCAGTCCCGAGTGCTGTACAAACGAAGAATCGCACTGAATTGCTGGCAAATTGCAATCGGAATTGAACTAAAGTTGGGCAAAGTTTAAAGCAAAAGTTGTTGAACTCCCAGAGGGTTTAAGAGCTCTGGCTTTCAGCAAGAAATCGGCAAGGGAACTTGGGTGATGGACACTCGTTGGCATTTCTGGGATTTTAAGTAAACTTTGTTCTTAGAAAGTATGTATGGGGGTATACATTAAATGATAGGGTTTCTTACTATTTAATCTGTGGAATTCTCATGAATGTTTGCTACTTAACTTAAGTGTGAAAGATGGACTTGGCAATAAGCTTTTTATCAGAGTGGCTTTAATATATTATATTAAGGTTATCAAGCTTGCTTTTAATTACCAAACCTACCCTTGTAATCTATAATTTTTGTTTGTTTTAACTATCGAATTTCTGTAACTTTATCTATGAAAACTAAAATCAAAAGCCATTAACTGTCACACAAATCCTAATTACTTTTGGCTGTGATCGCTTGTCCTGTGTGTGTGTGTGCAGTTCACTGTGGTTTCCAAATAATTGCATTTAAAGCCCTTTACTTTCGAAATAGGTCATAAAAGGCCAGCAACTCCCCCCAACCGCCCGTATTGTCAAACCCACAAAACTCACCTGTAACCAGGAAAAGGTGAGAAGAGCTTTGAGCTGCGTTTTAAAGTTCTTTGTTTCGGCGTGACTATTTTCCGGCAGAGGATTATCTGATTTCTTGATGGTCTTCGATTGGGTTTCAGTTAATTGACATATTGCCGCTGAAATTTGCACTCGCGAATGTATCTCAAAGATGCGGATATATCATACAGATGTGCGGATGTATCTCGAGGATGCGATGCGATGCGGCCAGATGCGATGCTCTCACGCGACTGATTTTCGGTGTTTTCAGTGCTCGGTGTTTTTGGTCTTCGGTATGTTTGCTACTCGGTTTTTTCGGTGTCCATCGGCTCTCCGTCCTCTCCACTCTCCGCTCCGCCGTTGTTTTTGTTCTTCCTGGAGGGCAAACAATTTGTGTTTTTGTGGGACAACCAACAAACAAGAGCACAAGGAAACTGAATCAAAATAAATGCCTTAAATAATTGATGGCATTTCCAATGGCAGCCGAATCAGCCGTACAGAAAGTCTAATCAAATTTTGACTAATTTAATATCTAACTGACTTATTTTTCCGAATCAAAAGTAATTTTGTATAAATTTGAATATAGGACTACCGTTTAGTTCGCGACGCGCCAGAGAATCGGGACAAAAATACACTGAGAGATGGAGACGTCCACTCCGCTGGTTGACTCGAACTGGATTGAAAAGCTGCCAGCCGCTTGCCGCCTTCATTTCCTACTCGAAGAGAGTGCAAAATCAAGAGAGAGAGAGTGTATCTAAAAAGTTCCATTTGTGGGTTTCCATTGACACCCTTTTTCCCATTTCGGTGGCTTCGCCTGTTCCACTGTCACTCGTTCCACACCAGCTATCTCTTTCTCTCTCTCTCTTTCTGGATGTGTCCAGCTGATTACCCTTTCCAGGAGCTTCGACTTTTATCAGTTTCTGATAGCATCTTCTAGATTGCGGTTGAACGTCAATTCAGTCAGCTGTTCGAGCTCTTTCTTTTTGAAGGTCTCATTTGTTTCAGTTTAGGAGAATTAAGAATTACTTTTAGTCTTAAGATTTACTTCCAGATTGTATACAAATATTTCTTGGTTTGACGAGATTTTATGTTCTGTCATGATGAACCGTTCTGCCAGATATGAAGTACATAGATTCTATTACTTTTAGTTGCGACTTAGACTGAACATTATTTCTTAATAGAGTCTATATCATTATATTGCCAATTGTATTATGCGAAATATTGAGAAATAAAAGAGGTTCTAGGATATCATTAAGAAGTAAACAAAATAATAAGAACCAATTATTATCATTAACAATATTTTTGCACTTTAAAGGTAAACAAAAATCTGAATCCAAATATATATTTTCTTGTTATTGTTAAACTTAAGCTTACGGAAAAACGAAAGAACATAAAGGCTGGAACTTTGGGCTACAATTTTAAGTATAAATTTAAGTCTATTAATAAATATCAGCTGAGAAGAAGTATTACTTATTAATATTAATATATTTCATATATTTTGAAATATTTTTTAATAAAGATTACAAATAATTTCGTCAACATTTTCAAACCTCCCTAGCCCACTGTACATCGTTATCTTTTTGGAAACGTAACTTTTTATATTAGGAGAGGCCAGGAGCTTTATCTTCCAGTCCCAAAGCTTCGGCAGAGCACCGAGGGCAACGAGAGATTGCAATAGCTTTTCTTCAGCGAAGCGGCTACTGGGAGCTTTTACTCAACTTACTCAATAGCATTGAAAGTGCGCTGCCCCTGCCGCTGTTGTTGTCTCTTCCCCCCTTCGCATTGTTCGCCACATCTGCTCGCGTTTCATTGATGCCCAAATATAGGTCAACAATGTGTTCGAGAATGGGCTGGGTTGGAGTCGTGAAGGAGGGCGAGTGGGTGGTTGTACATCGCCAACTGAATTATCAGTGTCAGCGAGCGAGTGCAGCGGTGGAATCGATGCTGCTATCTGAGGAACACGGCAAACATTGTAAATTGCTCGCCTGACGATGATTGCTGGGGCTCACCTCGCAGCCAGCACATCGCAACTCAGAACAAATTGCCCGACATTGCGCATACGCCGCGTTATCGGCGTGGAATTTATGACGACATACTTCGGCTTCTTCTGTCCATGTCCTTTGGCCAGCCGCCGACGCCGCCGACTTTAATTGAATTTTTATTCGCTGCCAGCAGTCCACAAACGTCAGAGGAAAGTGAAAAGTCTTTGCTGTCATCTTTGGACTTTTTTTTTAATTTCTCTATGCAGTGGAAAGTATGGCAGTAGTCAAGGAAGTTAATGAAAAAAAGCATTAAAATGAGGATTTTCTGTGTTAGAATATTTCATTCTATGAATGTCTACACTTCCTTCTTAGTTCTTTAGTTACTTAAGATATAAAGTCAAGTTAAGCTTGAAAAATAAAAAGGAATTTCTCTTTTTTTCACTTAAATTTTATTTTTTAGTTATTTAACTAATAATTATTACAATAACAAGTTATCGTTGCATAAAAAAAAAGAATAAGAGCAGCTAGAACTGAAAATATTTCTCAGTGCTTGCGCCACCTTGGGCTGTTCTTTGCTTGTGTCCGTCGCCGGACTAGTGACGTCCGAAATTGGGTCAAAAGCTGAGTTCGCTCAGCTGGCTAAGCTGCCCCGGCATGTTGCTCCTGCTAAGCACACTCGCAGGATAATCCTAATTGCGCTTTTAACGCGCGACTTTCGCCCATTCCGCGGAGCTTTTCAAATGGGTTCGTTGCATTCCGCCAAGGCCTCTCTATCGCCACAGAAAGGGAGCAAAGCCAAGGGGGATTAATGCTTGCAGCTGGCGGGATTGGCAGCCACATCCTTCTTGGCTCAGTAAAGTCACACCCCCAGTCATGCGGCAGAAACTCGCGTCTTCCGATGTGGTTTTCTCTTCGTTTTTACCGGCACGTGCCATTCGACGTCCCCCTGGGAGCCTGCAATTTATTACAGCCACTTGAAGCTGCTCCCTCGCTTATCGTCGTACAATTTGCTAAGGCCAAAATAATCTACTGACAACGATGACGTTGCGGGCAACTGAAAAGCCAAGAGGAGGGCCACAACCAAATTGAGTATGAACGGGGAAAAGGTGAAGCGAAGTCAATGCGATAATCTGGTAGTAGAAGACCTTAAGAGACTTTTAAGACTTCATTGTTGGGTTTCTTATTATAGCCTGGTAGTTTGGTTTATTTATCAATTACTTGCCATTCTTATATTTTAAGCCTATGGAAATGCAAATAGAATAAGCAAACAAAAGTGTGTTTAACTTCTCTTCTTCATATTTACTTATTTTATTACTCTATCGATAAAAAGAAAAAAATGTTTGTCATTGTATGATATTACTTAGAGCGCATTTATGTACTTAATTAAGCCCACAAATGTAATCCTCTGTTTTGCTATCTAATTCAAGATAGTTCAGTTTTCTGCAAAGCATGCAAACGGCCTACGTGTGGTATGAGCAATGTGGACTCCCCTTTTCCGAGTAACGTCCAAGCTAATGCCTTGGCAAATATTCTAAAACCAATTGATTGGACTTAAACTTATTATTTGCAAAGGACAAAAAGCAGTTTTGTTTGTTTATTTGCTACCTTTTTTATCTGAAAATAAACAAACCCATTCAATTATGATTAGGAAACTTAACAAATTACCGCAGCGGATGACAAGCGCTGTCGCTTCGGCTGATAGCTAAACCTCCCAGCAAATGACGAATAGTCAACAAATAGTTAAGCATTGGACTTTGTAATCTTTATTGAAATCGAAAACATTGCGGGGGGTAAAGGGTTCAAATAACAAAGAAGTTTTTGTATTTATTGCTTAGGGAACCCATTCGATCTCATAGGGGATCTGCGTCGGAAACTGCGTCGTTAACTTGTAATTATGAGTCAAAAAGTTGAGAATATGAAATGGCTCGAAAAATCTGATAGGCAGTTATGAAATTTGTGGAGTTAAAATTGGAAGAAAAACATAACTCTCACTGCGAATTCGAATTTAAAAAATGCCATTTACGTAATTATTTTTCCTAAATACGCAAATAATTGAATCATATGCAGTAAGTTTTGAGTTCGAAGAATGCAAAATGAGTCACCTTAAACATAAATAATATATTTATTTTCAAATTAATAAATACTTTAATGCTGATTTGCAGGTTTAGAAACCCAGAAAACCATGACTCTTTCTCTGAGTTCAAAAGTTGAATGTTAAGAACGCTCTTTGTAGCTTCAAAGAATGCCATTAAACTGCAGTAAAATCAGAACAATAATCATTAGTGATATATATCAATGGAACTAGGTACTTCCCTCAATTTGCAATCGAATGATTCTACGCCTAGTACTTGAGATTGCATTATACTGGCATTAGCTTACGTTATCCATGCCCAGCAGATATGACCAATCATCAATCACATCATGACTCATGGGCAGGGTCAGTTACGGCTGTACTCGTACATAAGCCAATGTGCAGTTCATCGCAAGATAAGCGGCGATTTGTGAGATACCCATCGATACATTATACGGCTAATCATGACGTATGCAAAATGCAAGGGGTACGCAGACGGCTGTCGAATTTCCTTTTTTTCCGCTGAGAGCGCCGCCATATGGAGTCAGGGCCGATAAGGGCTGCCAAAAAGCATTCAATATTCACTATCGGGGCGAGATAACAGTTGGCGAAACTCATTGCGCCAGCCAAAACGTTCGAGGGCCCCATGGAGCAGAGCTCAGACGTTTGTGAGACTCCGAACCGAACAGAACTACAGAAAACTTCGATTAAAAACGGCTGTGGCAACAGAACCGAAATCTTTGGGCAAATATTTGCCAATTAAGAACCGTAGACGGTGCGCGTGTGTCTGTGAAGTGGGAGTGAAGTGAAATTGGCCAGGCCAAAACTGAAAACTGAAATAAAACCAGCCATGTCCGAATTTGTGCGGCAACATGTAAGTGCAAATGGTAGAAAAAGAAGAAAAAAAAAAACGAAATCGAATGAGACTTCCTGGTTGTCGTGGCAGTTTTCCTCAGCCAGTCGCTGTGGTTATCAGAAAATTACTATGATAACCGAATCGCTTTTATCACATTCCTTTTGGCAGTGCTCTGCCTTTTACCCATCATGGGGCTCATTTTAATTTTAAACTTGCCACTCTCTTATCACCTACACTGGCCTACACGTGTGCTAATTGGAATGTAGTAATACCTGTGATTATGGGCATAAAGTATTTACGAGCTGGTAGCCTAACATAAGATTGTGTCCGTCACGAGCTCAGCTAGCTGTCTCAAGCTGTTTTCGTTCGCAGAAAACAACCAAAAATAGCACTTTATAAATTCCGGATACTCTTCCTCTCCGTGCGAATGGCTTATCAAATGCCAAGCCAATTATCGATTAAGTTTGTCCAGTCCAGCACAGGAACTGAGATACCAAAAAGCGCGCTATAAAAGGCTTTGGCGTATAGTAAATCTAGAAAATGGAATCCATTGTCCTCAATTGAATTCCCCTTATCAGTCTGCTTTTGTTTGTGTGTTCTAATTCTGCCAAGAATTAGTATTAAACACCCATTAGCTATCTAATGGTGAAAATATTTCTGATTAGTGACAAATATGAGTCATAGTTTATGGAGGTGATCTCATGGTCGGACACTTCGATTAGTGAAATGAAAAATATAATTGGACGGCTTCATTGCAGGTGATCATGTCGTATTTGGGGAAAAAGTTAATGGGTGACATCAACTGAAAAGCGAGAAATTGGTTTTTAATCTTATCTCCAAAAGATAAGCAAGGTCGTTTTAGATTGAAACGCCAAAATCTTATTCTTGAGCCCATTGATGGGTTTTGTATTTTGTTTAAAGTTCTCCTTTGACCTTTTCTATTATTTTTTGCCATTAGCACCTGTTCGGCGGCCGTTCATGTAGTGTTCTTCTGCTCAAAGAGCTTTGATTTCCAAATACCGATAAGACCTTTTTGTATATCGGCATTTTGGTGATAAGATAATGCCTGGCAACAATTATTTGCAAAAGTTGGCTACCGTTTGTTTTCATTACCCACATTTAATTCGCCCATTTCTGAATACCATTTATTTAGACAAAGAGAGCGGTACTGCTGGCAATAAAGTAATATTTGAACTTCTATTTACGATATTCGTTTGGGTGTGGCAGGGCCATAAAAACTTTTAGATTTCATGGGATATTTAGGGGGTCCCATGGGTGAATTATTTTACAATGATATCGTTTTGATTTCTTATCGGGTTTTCGGGAATCGATTGTTATAGGGGTCCCAGATTAAAGCCAAAGGAAATGAGTTACCTTTTGGTTTCCAAATTTCTTTCACTTAAAGGAAAATTTAAAGTCTTAAAATTCGAAGTTCATTGATCTCGGAGTCTATGTTTGTGGCCAGATAAGCTTTGTCAGGCCTTAAGGCCTGTTCTTTTTATGTACTCCGAAATTTATAAACTCACTTTTTAAACGACTTGCTGCACTTCTGTGTAATCAGCTCGTATCAGTGCTTACATTTGAGATATGACCCACTGCCAGGTGCCAATGAAAAAGTTGCTGAAGGTCACTTATGTGGTTTGGAGTATTGATTTCGTAGATAATCCCATTGATGCATTGCCTCTAATCTCTGGTTGTTTGTTTTCCACTGATACAGGGCGAGTATGTGTGGGTGAAGCCGCAAAATACTAACAGCGAATTCGCCGTGCCATTTGGGGCACGAATTGTGCGAACGGAGAAAACGCAGACCCTGGTTTCCGATGACCGGAACAAGCAGTTCTGGGTGCCAGCTGGGGATGTCCTGAAAGGCCATGCACATCACCTCCCAGGAGGAAGTGGATGATATGATCACACTGGGTGACTTACAGGAGTACACCATACTAAGGAATCTGCAGAATCGCTATGCCAAGCAGTTAATATATGTAAGTCTAATACTAGTTAGTTGATTTATTAACTAAAGTTTTTTGTTTTAAATTTTTAGACCTATACAGGCTCTATGTTGGTGGCCATCAATCCCTATCAGATTCTGCCCATCTACACGAATCGCGAGATTCAACTTTACAGGAATAAATCCCTGACTGACCTGCCTCCACACATCTTTGCCATTAGCGACAATGCCTTTCAGAGACTGCAAAGACTCAAGGAGAACCAGTGTGTGGTCATCAGTGGGGAATCGGGTGCCGGGAAAACGGAGAGCACCAAGTTGATACTGCAGTACCTGGCGGCCATCAGTGGCAAGCACTCCTGGATCGAGCAGCAAATCATCGAGGCTAATCCCATTATGGAGGCCTTCGGCAATGCCAAGACTGTGCGGAATGACAACTCTTCGAGATTCGGAAAGTACATCGAGATCAGATTCACACCCGAGGGTGCCATTCAGGGTGCAAGGATTCAGCAGTATCTTCTGGAGAAATCCCGAATTGTTTTCCAAAGTCGAGATGAACGCAATTATCACATTTTCTACTGCATGCTAGCCGGGCTTTCAGCTCCGGAAAGGGAGCGTCTAAAGCTGCAGGAGCAGTCACCCAGTCAGTACCATTACTTGGCCCAAGGAGGCTGTTTCACGTTGCCGGGAAAAGGTGATGCCAAGGACTTTGCCGATATCCGAGCAGCCATGAAGGTTCTTTCCTTTAAGCCTGAGGAAGTGTGGAGCATTCTCAGTTTACTGGCGGCCATTCTGCATTTGGGTAACCTTAGGTTCACGGCCACCGAGGTGGCCAACTTGGAAGCAGCTGAGATTGACGACACTCCAAATCTCCAGAGAGTGGCTCAGCTACTGGGAGTTCCCGTCTCTGCCTTGAATGCGGCTCTCACTCAAAGAACGATATTTGTGCATGGTGAGCATGTGACCACCAGTCTGTCCAAGGAAGCAGCCATTGAAGGAAGAGATGCCTTCGTAAAGTCCCTGTACGATGGGATTTTCGTGCGCATCGTTCGCAGAATCAATGAGACTATAAACAAACAGGTCGATCAGCCCATGAATAGCATAGGAGTTCTGGACATTTTCGGTTTCGAGAACTTTGACAATAACAGCTTCGAGCAGCTTTGCATCAACTATGCCAATGAGAATCTTCAGCAGTTTTTCGTGGGACACATCTTTAAGGTAAGAAGACCTAACAAACCCTTCTCTACAGTCACTCACCCAGTATATTCCACAGATGGAGCAGGATGAGTACCAGAACGAACACATCAACTGGCAGCACATAGAGTTCCAGGACAATCAGCAAATCCTGGATCTGATTGGTATGAAACCCATGAACTTGATGTCTCTGATCGATGAGGAGTCCAAGTTTCCCAAGGGCACTGATCAAACTCTGCTCGAAAAGCTTCATGTTCAGCATGGTAATCGATCGATTTATGTAAAAGGGAAAACCACCCAAACTTCTCTCTTTGGAATCCGTCACTATGCCGGCGTGGTTATGTACAATCCCTTGGGTTTCCTCGAAAAGAATCGCGATTCTTTCAGTGGCGATCTAAGGTCTTTGGTTCAACGATCTGCGAATAAGTATCTGGTGGATATATTCCCTCATGAAATGCCCATGGACACGGCTAAGAAACAGCCCACGTTGTGCGTGAAATTCCGGAACTCCCTGGACATGCTGATGCGCACCTTGTCGCAGGCTCACCCCTACTTCATTCGATGCATTAAGCCAAACGAGTTCAAGGAGCCAAAGGTGAGTGTAAAGTACCCTTAAAAGTGCTAAAGATTTCATTTTATTAGCTAAGTCCCTGGCCCTTAATCGATCTATTCAAAATCCAATTTAATTTATTTAACTTTTCCCCCAGAACTTTGACAAGGAACTGTGTGTGCGACAGCTGCGCTACTCGGGAATGATGGAAACTGCCCGCATTCGAAGGGCGGGTTACCCAATCCGTCACGCCTACCGTGCCTTCGTCGAGCGTTACCGCCTCCTGGTGCCACCCGTAGGACCTCTGGAGAAATGTGACTGCCGAAGGGTGGCACGAGAGATCTGTGAGGTGGCTCTACCCGCTGATTCCGATCGCCAGTACGGAAAGACAAAGCTTTTCCTGCGGGACGAGGATGATGCCAGTCTAGAACTCCAGCGTTCCCAACTAATGCTCAAGAGCATTGTGACCATTCAGCGAGGTATCAGAAGGGTTTTGTTCCGACGCTACCTGAAGAGATACCGCGAGGCCATCATTACGGTTCAGAGATATTGGCGGGGTCGCCTGCAGCGTCGTAAGTACCAGATAATGCGGCAGGGATTCCATCGTTTGGGAGCCTGCATAGCTGCTCAGCAGCTGACCACCAAGTTCACGATGGTCAGATGTCGAATCATAAAGCTCCAGGCCCTGAGTCGGGGCTATCTGGTACGCAAGGACTTCCAGGCGAAGTTGCTTGAGAAACGAAAGCAGCAGCAGCTAAAGAAGGAGGAGTTGCTTAAGTTGGCCAAGATAAAGGAAGCTGAGGAGCTGCTTAGATTAAAGCAACTGAAGGAGCAGAAGGAGAAAGAGCAGAGGGAACTGGAGGAGAAACGTTTGAAGGAGGAGCAGAGGCTCAAGGCCGAGGCAGCTGCCCGCAATGCCTTGGCCATGGCTGCAGTGCAGCAGCCCACGAGAAAGAAGTCCTTTAAGCAAGAGGCGCCCAAAGCTCCAACCCTCCAGGCCCGTATGTCCCTGCCACCACCACCCACAACCCTGATTGCAGCAGCCCCAATGGCAACTCGACCCGCCAGTGCCGTCACCAGAATTAACACCATACCCGAGAGTCCGGGAACCATTGATGTGGAGACCTCCAAACAGATGGTAGACGACGTCTTCCGGTTCCTTAATGACGAGCCCGATGTGAGTGGTCCCCTGGGGCCGAATGTCAAAGAGAAGTCTATGATGTTCGAGCAGGTGCTGCGCCTGCGCAAAGATGTGCCCACGAAACTCCTGTCCCGCCCGGTCAACTACTATGAGGCGGCGCCACGGAAGATTGTCAACCAGACCCGCCTCTAGTAGCAGACCAGGCTGGGACTGGAGCAGCCCTGAACAAACTAGACACTGGTAGCTATGGCTGATATTAGAAGGGATGGGGCTGGAGAGGAAATTTACTAGATTTTAGTCCTGATCAGTAGGATTGGTTCTTTAAGGGGATGGGGAATGGTCCTAACTAGATTCTAAGCCGCTTTGACTACTCTACCAAATTGTAAATAAATATTTTTTTTATATTTTCAAACTTCGATCGTAAAAATGAGAAACTTTTCTTGAAAGCTTTCTTGCATTTTTGTAACTAACAAGAAGGTATATTGGCTTTTGGATAATTGGATATAAAATAATATCTCATTGAGGTTCTATATCTGAATAATATAGTAATCATAGTGAACTTACACTCCCTGTAACCAACCTACTGATCAGAGCATTTTCCAAGGTTTATCTTTCAGTCCAAGGACTCACATCGTCTTGGGCGCCAAATCTGGGCTTTATTTTTTGGAACCCCTTAGGGCTCCTTTTAATGTACAAAACTAACTCATAAGTCCAGCTAATGTCAGCTTGTATATAAACAAACATATATCTTTGCTTGTGATCGCTTTTTGTTACATCTTCCTTACTCCTAAATGTATCATATTTATTAAGCTCTGTAAATAAAACTCTCAAAGGCAACTTTAGATATAAATGCGCAATTCCTTTGTGTGTGTTTAATCGTCAGCGTTTTGGTTATGGTTATCTATGGTAATGGGACGCCCTTCTTGAACGCCCCCAATCCAGCTTTTGTGCTTTGTGTCCACCGTCCAGTGAGCGTCCCACATCACATCCGTACTTTTGGGATTGCATTTCACCATTATAAGCCAAAAAGCCATGAATAAGCATGAGTCATCTGAGATCATCAGTATTATTATTGAAATTCGGACCATGGACATGGGTTGTCAAAGTGGCTTACAAGGGCTTTCAGGCGTTATCTTGTAGAAAATTAATTTATTTCATTCGATAGATACGACACCAAAGTCATTTGACTGTTTTTGTATTAACTGATACTTATCTCATTATTTCTAAAAATCCTAGAAACTTCCGCAGTCTTTTAAGAACTCAAATTAGGTTTTACCATTCTTTGACATTTATTTAGTTTATTCACAGGGAAGTCTTTATTTTATATTACTTACTTTGACTTAAGCATTTAAAATTCTTCTTGGCTCTTACAGGCTCCTCAGGCTATGGCTTTTTCAAGAGGACCACTTAGGTTTTATTTTCATATTGAGCAGTTTAATGAGACCAATAAATGAGATTATCAGGAAGCTTATTTATGAGCCAATTTCCTTACTTTTTTCAGGGAATATTTCCTTCTATAATTAGTGCTTGACTCTAAAGATACTTGTATAAAGATACCTTCAAGTTTTTACTCTTACAAACTTTGTATTTTAAGATACAATGATACTTCACCTTTTGGAAAACCATATCCCTTAGGCTCCTTATCCTTCTTCAGACCATTAAGGGTTCGTCCGCAAACACACAAATAAAACAAACCGCTGACCGCCACCAAAAATAAATTCAATTTTATTAATCCAACTTCAAAGAAGTCCCCTAGTCCAATGGGCTAGCCGTTTCCTAGAACGCAGATCCATGTCGTGTGGTCTTTAGTCAGCAACTAAATGGAGGCAAAACAAATTTCCGCGGCGAGACCTGAGCTATTTTTCGAAGCGTGGCCAAAACCAATCGCTATCAGGTGGCGGCAGAAGTTTAAAACAAATACCAAATGATAAATGAAATAAAACGGGATCGTAAATAATCGCCGCCGTCCTTATCGCTGGGGCATATCTTCGGGTGCAGTTTCGTTCCCCTTACCCACGAGCTATATATTTATAAAAGCTTACGAGTAAAGCACCTCTCGATAAGTGGCACTCAGATTACAGGTGTCGAAATAATTAATACGGCTGAATTATAAACTGAGTGCTAGAACACCAGTATAAGAGTATCAAACTAGGGAGAGTGATTCCTAAAGGGGCTTCGAAGTTTGTTTACCCTGTGACTTACCTCTATTTCCCTTTCAGGCTGCCCTGAGAAGACTCCATAACATTTCTTCTGGTGATACAATACGCCTTCCGAAAGTCAGTGCCAAATAATATCGACACCTCGGACTTTAGTTACTTGAAGTATGCGGCAACCTACTTCTGCGGTGGCGCCACAGCTCAGCACGAAAGGAAACCCCTGAAGAAGTCCCTACTTAAGCATGAGCTGCCTGTGGATGAGATGGCCTCTAAGGTAAGGGTATCAGGAATAGGTATCAAGAAATCTCCATACAATATCTTATTTTTAGGCCATTTGGCTGACTATCTTGCGTTTCATGGGGGACATGATGGATATAGCTTCATCGCCTGCCTTTCACTCTTACGATAATGAAAACCTTATGAGTGATTTATCGAGCATTCTGAATACCTCCGGCTCCTATAAGCCACGTTTATTCACTACGTCAAGCCCAAAGACGCCCCTTAAAGCTGGGTCTGGGCAAAGGTCAAAAAGATGTGGAGGAGTTCTACCAACACTTTCTCAATGCCCCCAGTAGTCACTTAGACAAACTCCACTTCATCGTAGGTCACGGCATACTCAAGGAGAGCTTAAGGTAGGAGACTCTTACAGGCAATTCTTCTAGCATGTCAAACATAATATTATAATCTTTTTTACAGAGATGAAATTCTGGCCCAGATCTGCAAGCAACTCTATCTGAACCCAAGTCGCACCTCCTTATTCCCGTGGATGGTTGCTCCTATCACTGTGCCTGAGCTGCTTTCCACCCAGCAGCAACTTCGAGCCACATCTGCGAAGTTTCATGAAGCAGGGAACTGCCCAACTGCAGGCCACTCCTTGCCTGCAGCGCTTGGAAAGAACTCTGATGAACGGACCCCGCTGTCAGCCACCATCTCTATTCGAACTCCAAGCTATCCGAGGTCGCCAGCCCCTTAAGTTGGATATTCACCTTATGGATGGTCAGCAGAGAAGATTGCAGGTGGATGCGGCCAGTACAGCTCGAGAGGCTGTAAATCAACTATGTCAGGGCTTGGGACTAACCGATACCTTCGGCTTTGGTTTGGTAATGTCGCTGAATGGAAAACTTATGCCATTGGGCGCTGGTCAGGAGCATGTTCTAGATGCTGTGTCAGAGTGTGAGCAACGTCAGCTGGATGCCCCTTGGAAACTATACCTCAGGAAGGAAATGTTTGCCACCTGGTATGATCCATCGGTGGACTCCAAGGCCACTCAGCTAATCTACAAGCAGATCCTGAACGGCTTGAAGTGCGGAGAGTACCGGTGTCGCTCTGAGAAAGACATAGCCATGGTTTGCGCCTTGGCCTGCTTCATAGAACATGGACCTGGGGCCATCCAGAGATTGAAACCCTCTGAGATTACGGCTTTCGTTCCAAGCGATCTTCTGGCTCCCGGTGATCGAGCCGTTGAGAACTGGAGTCGCCTTATAGCTGCCACCTATGAAAAGAGTTCGTACATAAGGGAAGAACAAAAGGATCTTCTGGTGGAAGCTCAGACGAGTGCCAAGGAGGATATCTGCCTATTTGCCCATCTGTCATGGCCCATGAGACACTCTCGACTGTTTGAAGTGGTTCGCAAGGCTGGACCTAAGCTCCAGAGCGATGAACTGATGCTGGGCATCAATTCCACTGGCCTTTTCCTTATAGACGAAACTGAACAAGTGCTGGCCTCCTGTAGTTTCGGTGAGCTGCTAAAAGTCCATTTAGAAGGCAATGATGACCTGCATGTCATGACCTATCAACACGTTAACTTTGTGCTGCAGTGCAGCACGGCTCAGGATGCCAATGAGGTTATCAACTATATGCTGGACAATCTCCGACAGCGCTCGAGCTATGGAGTCGCTCTTGATCATGTCGAGGAGGCCGATCAGGAAGATTTTCTAGTTCTTAGCCCAGGTGACCTCGTTGAGTTTGAGGCAGGTGTAACGGGTGCCCAGTTATTAAGCGGTAATGCCCAAGACTGCTACAGGGGCTGTGTCAATGGCCGTTCGGGTCAGTTTGCTGCCGGAAATGTTCGCATTTTGGCCACACTTACCAAGCCCAGCGAAAAGCTTCAGGATATCTTAAGAGAGGGCAGATTTGATGAGCCACCGAAACCAAAGCCAAGAGCCAATCATTCTCGACGCCGTCAACACAATATCTCTCAGCTGGCTGAGACTCACTTCAGGGCGCCATTGGAGTAAGTTAAACCCCTTTTTTAAAAAGATTTCAATCTGATTAAATGTTTTCTTTTAGCTCTGATATGGTTCCCCTTTCACAATTTTCTCCTGAGCCATTGAAGGCGCCTCTTCTTAAAGCTGTGGTCAAGGTTCCGCCACTCTTCCAACAAGCTTTGGTTATTCATCATCACATTCTGAAGGTAAGACTTAAGGTGATACAAAGTGGTTAATACAGTGAAATATTCTACTCTCTACAGTACATGGGCAACATTGCAAGAAGCAATTTGCCTGTCAACACGGACCTCATCTTCCAGCCCGCCCTGCAGCATCCGCTCCTGTGCGACGAGTTGTACTGCCAGCTGATGAAGCAGCTGAGCGATAATCCCTCTAGTGAAAGTGAGAAGCGGGGCTGGGACCTGCTGTACTTGGCTACGGGCTTGGTGGCTCCCAGTGTCCTGATTATGAGGGAACTGATCATCCTGCTGCGCATGCGTGCTGATGCCCTAGCTGATGCCTGCCTTAAGCGAATGAAGCGATCCCTGGCCCAGGGACAACGGAAACAAGCGCCACACCTCATCGAGGTGGAGGGCATTCAGCAGCGCTGCCTGCACATATATCACAAGATATATTTTCCCGATGATACAGTTGAAGCTTTCGAGATTGAGTCACATACACGGGGAGCAGAGCTTATAGCCGATATAGCCCAGAGATTGGAACTCAAGTCGCCGGTGGGCTATAGTATTTTCTTGAAGACAGGCGACCGAGTCTATGCCATGCCGGAAGAGGACTTTGTGTTTGATTTTATCACCCAACTTATCTTCTGGTTAAAACAGCAGAAGACCCTACGCTCCATATCCGATGGCCACTATCAGCTGCACTTTATGAGGAAGCTATGGCTGAACAACCATCCTGGTGAGGATCCCAATGGAGACGTAATCTTTAGCTACCCCCAAGAGCTTCACAAATACTTGAAGGGCTACTATCCTATCGATTGCGAGCAGGCCTCGCATCTAGCTGTTCTGGTGTACAGTGCGGATCATGAAGTTAGCTTGCAGAGACTACCGGAAGTTCTGCCACGTTTAATACCAGAGGACCTAATACCACTTCAAACGGTGGCTGAGTGGAGACAGCAAATCCTATCGAAACTTCACCGCGACCATTTGACCGAGGATCATGCCAAGCTCTTGTTCCTCCAGGAACTTTCCCATTTCTCCTGCTTCGGTTCCACTTTCTTTGTGGTGAAGCAACAAAACGAAGAGGCCCTCCCGGAAACGCTCTTGGTCGCGATCAATAGCTCTGGATTCCATCTTTGGATCCACAAACCAAGGAGATCCTTCGCAGCTACGAATACAACCAGTTGGGCATCTGGAGCTCGGGTAAAAACCACTTCCACATCCGTTTCGGGAACATGATTGGAGCTTCGAAGCTGCTGTGCAGCACCACCCAAGGTTACAAAATGGACGACTTGCTGGCCTCTTATGTGAGGTATTTTAATGAGCATCAGTAATCGAGTTACTCGCAACAAATAAAAAGTGTTCTTACAAGTAACCCAGCTCCTTGGTCGTTTTAACCAAAGCCAGCATTCCAACCATCAACTCCTCGCAATTGGGAATGATTTGGACGGGTGGCAGGATAAATCCATAGCGTCCCTTGTCACGATACTCGATGGTGTAGCCAATTTTCTTACCCAGCTCATTGAAAACCCAGTCCACAGAGGTTCCAGTGGCCACATCTGAAGGAAGAGGCATAATAATTTCTTGGTCAAATTCCCATAAGGAATAGTTAGTGTTCTTACAAAGCACATCAGCTGTGGATCCATATTCGTAGACAGTGCCATAGGGCAGGGCTTCGATGGCATCGGCGAAAGCCTTGCCGATAGTCAAGATATCATCGTAGTTTTCTGGGAACTCCTCTTTGGTATGACCATAGGGCGAAAGCAGGTATTGTCCATATGAGTGGAAGGATATATACACACTAATACTGTCCGTGATGTTCGTTAGGAACTCGACCAATGCCTTGGCTTCTGGCTCAGATCCAGGCGTATCCCCAGCAAAAGGTCTCACTGCAGGGATTCGAAGATGCTCCATTGTTCTCCAGCCAATGGGAGTCAAAGTTGCGGTTGGCATCAGCTCCGATGCAGGCATTTGTGGCATGTGGCTGACGAGTCTTGCGCCACATACGATCCTGGGGATTAAAGATTTAGCTTTTATAGTATATAATATCTCAGGCAGAAGATAATTTCTACCAACCTTTTTATGTGAGTACTCAAAGCCATCAACATTGAAGACAGGTATGATGTACCAATCGTAGCTCTCGGCTAGATCGCGCACCTCAGCATCTTCTGAGGTCAAAAGCTGGTTGATGAACCATGTGGCACTGGCCGAAGTGATCCACTCCCTGGCATGGATGTTGGACTCGATGAAAATACCAGGGTTACCAGTCTTGTGAGAGATCTTGATGCCACGAATAGTTCGTCCTTCGTAGGATGTACCCACAATAAACTCCTCGGTCACTGTGGGGTATGCCTTAAGAACTTCGTCCAACCAAGCCTCAATCTCTTCCAGCTCATAGTACTTCGTCCAGCCAAAGGTGCTGTCCGCAGTAGCCGTGACTTGCTCTTCGTCGATACGCCTAAATGGGGATCCGATCAATATCTTTATGATCCCAAATGAGCACGCATTAATGGTTAGCTAATCGAGAGATCTTATCGGTTCGAGTGGCTTTAACCCTTATGTGTGTTCTGAATTCTTGAACTTACTCTTGGACATTTTCGATCATCAGCTCACTGCTGATATTGTTGATTTTGAGAAGCTCCTGGAAATGACCAAGCTCCCCAGGACTAACCATAATATCCACCTGCTTGGAACGTTCATCGTACTCCTTCCAGATATTGTACTAAACACCAAGAAGAGAAGTCACTTAAAGGTTCTTAATAAGAATATTTCTGGCAGTAACAAACTCACCTTCTTCGTTAGCTCGCCAATTTTCTCGATCACAGCCAACTGGACTTTGTTCTGAATGGTTAGCTTATACACCCTGAAGTTATCATAACGTTCTTTAGGGGAGTCCTTAAGGATCCCAGCACTTGTCAGAGCCACAAGCGTGGCAAGCAACCAAAGCAGACGCATTTTGAACATCGACTAAATGTCCATTAATTGGCTTAATCCCAAAGAAACTCAACCCAGCGATTATCTGAAGCTAATCTTTATTGATTTATTGCACATTGAATTTCCCAGCACTTACTTTGTGCTCTTGAGCTCAAGATAGCCCAACTCTTTACACTTATCTAGAAGGGCCGCAATACCAACCAATGCCTCCTCCGCATTGGGAACTATGTGAGCCGGTGGTAGGATAAACCCATATCGACCAGTGTCCCTGAATTCAATGGTGTAGGATATCTCCACTCCTTGCTCATTGTAGGCCCAATCGTTGGTGGCCCCGGAAGCGGGATCTAAATAGGTTTTAATGTCACTTCTTGCTAACTTAATCAAAGTTCTAATAACTTACAGAGAATTCCCGCAGCTGATCCGTATCTGTAGACTGTGCCATATGGCAGACTCTCAACTGCATCTCCATAAGCTTGGGCAACGGCCATTAAGTCATCGTAATTGGGTGGAAACTCTTCTTTCGTATGACCATAGGGGGAGAGCAATAGCTGACTGTACGAGTGGAAGGCCAGCATCACATTGATGTTGTCCTTAACTCCACTCACGTAATCGGACATGGCCTGAATCTCTGGTTCAGAAAAGGGCTTGGGGCCGCCGTAATCCTCAGCGCAGGGATTCGAGGAAGCGCCATCGTTCTCCATCCAATGCGAGTCGTAATTGCGGTTGGGGTCTACACCAACGCAACTGGAAATGTCCGAGGGCTGACGCGTCTTTCGCCACATGCGATCCTATAAAATACCAAAAATTTTTAAGGGAGTTCAAAAATATAGAACGTTAGTATTACCTTCTCGTGAGTATAAACAAAACCATCCACATTGAGCACAGGCACTATGTACCAATCGTGGTTCTCGGCGAGATCCCTCACTAGCTCATCCGAGGAGGTAAGGAACTCGTTTATCAACCAAGTGGCTGTAGCGGAGGTAATCCACTCCCTAGCATGTATATTGGACTCAATGAACACCCCGGGGTTGTTCGATTTGTAGGAGATCTTAATGCCACGGATGGTGCGACCCTCGTACGATTGACCCAAGACAAATCTCTCGGTAACAGTTGGATAAGAAGCTAGTATCTCGTCTAGCCAGGCGTAAATTTCGTCCAGGGTATTGTACTTGGTCCAACCAAAAGAGCCATCTCGACTGGCCTTCAGATTGGCATCTTCTTCGAAATCGATGAGTCTGAAGAAATATTCATTAGATTTCCATCACATCAACCGATATTTGGACTTTACTCACTCCTGCACATTGCTTATGAACAGCTTTGCACTGACATTGTTCTTCTGGATTTCCGTCTCAAGTTCGGCGAAGGCACCTGGACTTATCATCATGTGCAGTTCATCCCTGGCTTCATGCCAAAGTCTAAACTGAAGAAAATGCTTAACTTATTTTCTCTAAAACAATTCTCACTTACATTATCCCGATTCTCAGCAAGTTTTTTCAGGATACTTCTCTGCTCTTGAGTCTCAAACTTGAGCTTATAAACAGAGTAATTATCATAGCGCAGCTTTTCGTCCTTGCCAAAACTGGCTCCTTGGACAAAGAGTACCAATGCCAAAGCTATAAGAAAACTATATAGTGACATGCTTAATGCTGAGAATGCGGCAAGCGACTACTTATTTAGCACAATTAAAACCCAGACGATTGCTATATCGATCGGGTCATAAGTGGATTGTAAAGATAGTCACACAGAAGCTTACTATTACCGATCGATATAACCCTGTCGTGTGCCTTATCAATTGGGAAAAACTTAATTGCAATGAACGTAGTATTTTAACCCATTCTGAATTGGTTTTTATACAATTTCTCTAAGGCAAACTCAACTGCATTATCTTGTCTTATTTTCGGTTTCAATTACAACAAAGATTTATCCGTAAATGACCTATGTAAGTTATAATATAAGTTTATATTTTGTAAAAACTGTATACCTTTTGAGCCTAATTCTTTAATAATTAACTTTAAAATCAGAAATACCTAAAACAATGCTGCCTATTTAGATAATACGTTCTAGTCCTACTTTTTAGTCCACTGAAGCTTTTATCATATATCAGTTGCTCTGTTAACCAGTAGAAACTGAAGTTTAATAACCTGCTTGTAGCTACAAGGTTTTATTATTATTTATATATTTTTTTTTTAATCACACAATTCTTAGCTAAATTGGCGGCGGCAAGAACCGCGTTACCAACCGACCGTTCTTTACTTAGCCTGGTTTAGTTTTCTCTGAACTCCGCTGTGTGGCGTCTTAGGCTGGTCCGCCACAAACACCGTCTGCTGGCGCCATCTGTTTTTGAAATCATATTACCACTGAAAGTTTATAAAAGGTGAAACAAAAACGCAAACCCTAAGGCAACAGTTTTACTTTTAAAATTGGACAATCTACATTTTCAAGATCTCATGGTAAAATAATTCTGATCTTGTTCAAGAATTTACATATTTTATAAGTTCGGAAAAGGAAAGATTTCGTATTACCATTTAAATATTTTACATCGAGTGCAAGGGTATGCTCTACAAATAAAGGGCATAATAAAAAAGTAATGATCAGCTTGCCCCTGCTTGTGCATAATGAAGCCACCTACCGAAAAGGTGCAATTAAAATTAATTCATAGAACCTATTTTAAATCGCACAAATGTGATTTTGTTTTGTACTTTCATTCTTCTCTTCAGTTCTACACATTCCAGCTGGTTAAATAGTCCGCTCAGAACTCGAGTATATAGTCTGTTTATATAGGTCATTGCGTTTAGTCAAAATGAGACCATTGATTGCTTTGTTGCTGTTGATAACTGCTGGGGTCTGTACCCTGTCAGATGCCACACCTCGTCCCTATGAGAACTATTCGGTGTACAGGGTTTATATTAAATCTCCCTCAGACCAACAGGTTATCGATGAACTCCTGGAGCAGACAGATGATGTGAGTTTTAATATCTTTTCATCTCACTAAGCAGTATCTTTACCTTATTATTCTAGTATAACCAATGGCGCCGTGGGTTGGAAGAATTCGATATCATGGTCAGCCCTAGGGCACAGGAAACTTTCCTAAATGTAATGCAAAGAAAAGGTATCTCTGTGAAAGTTATAATCAAAAATGTTCAAAGGTAAGTCAGTATATAGTTTCTAGTCCGTAATTTCTGATGGGTAACTCTTTTTCCAGACTTATAGATGAACAGGGACAGTGACGTTTTCAAGCTGTCGGACAAATATTTTTTAAAAAATTAACAAAATCGGTTAATAAATAATACACACTGCGCCTGAGCTTACCGTGTAATTATTTACTAAATAAATCTCTGATAAAGTAAGTCTCTTTGGAAAATTGTATGTCTAAAGGAATGTAAGTAAAATCTATCTATCCTCTCCGTAATTAACGTTGTAAAGTTTAATCTAATTAATCTAATCAAGAATTTAACACACTTATCGAACGTACATAGTTTAGATATTTTATTTTCTTTTTCACACAAATTACAAAGTTAAAGACTATTATTTCGATCGTTCGGCCATAAAACTTAGGCCTTCTTGCAGCCCTCTCCGCAATCGGAACCCTCGCAGATGTCGCAGAGGGAGGACTTCACCTGGTAGTACTCGGTGGCCTTGCGCTCCGTGTCATAGTAGTCGTAGAGGGAAACGGAGGCCGGCTTCTGCTTGGCCACCGCATGAGCCCTAGATGCTTCCACGGGCAAGCAACGAACATCTCTGGGGGTCAAGCTGTCGAAGTAAACGATCACCGTAGAGTCGGAGTTCTTGGTCTCTACCCGCTTCACCCGATCAACAGCCACGATTTTATCCAAGCTATCGCCGTCGCTAACAAATCCAGAAGGGCAGCGCGATCTCCATAACAGCCATGTTAGAGTCCTTGTCCTTGTCAGAATCTTCCAGGGGAACGTACTCTGCGCAAACGTCTAACACCAACAGCGGGTTGGGCGAGTCCTTAACCGTTGGAGTGACCTTGAAGCTAGGCTTCTTCTCCTTCTCAGCCAGGTTGTAGCGATAGGAGAGCTGAACCATTGCAGATCCGGTGCCCTTGGCTGTGAAGTTCACCTTGCGAGTGTCCTTGGGCAGAACGTGGGTCTGCAGGACTAGGGAGTTCTCGGGATTAACCTTGATGGTATCCTTGGATCCTCCTGCAGAAGCAAACTCAATATCCATGGTGCCAGAGCCGGAACCCGTCTTGTAGGCGAACTTCGTTAGGGCTTGCAGGCCAATCACCGTGTCCTGAGTTGAGGAGAATCCTCCGTTGCTGTTGCGCTGCGAGATCAGCCACTTTATGATGGGCAGGGCCTTCTCCGCCTGGTTCTTTTCAAGGAGAGCGAGCAGCACATAGGAAGTGATCTCCACATCGTTGCTCCGAGGCTTCCAGTGGAAGATTCGATCCCCATCACCAGTCGTCACAGGAGTCTTAGACCACCACCTACGATCGTTTTCATTTCGGGCCATGCTCTCCAACTTGGCCAGTACCTTTTCCGCCTGCGGTTGCTTGGCCAGTTGCAGGGCCACGGCAGCAATGGCCAAAGAATATTGATCGTCCGTCTTGTCAGTCTCCTCGGCAACATAGCGAACTGCCTTCTCAATGGCACTCTTATAACCCGGGAGGAATTCCTGGAAGAATGTGATTCCATTAAAATAACTATCAAAATATGAGAAAGCAATAAGGTGACTTACATCATTCTCGAAGAAGGCCAGCAGGACAAACGAGGTGAGAGCCAAGGCATTCTGGTTGGAATTATCGAAGAGTTTTCCGACCTCCGGGAACTCGCCGTTATCTTTCTGCTTTGCTACGAGGAAGTCGAGACCCGCAATGACGACCTTCGGATCAACATCGGTGTAGGTCCTCGCCTGATGGAAAGAGCGCATTACGTAGGCGGTAAGCCAAGTGCTTCCCGAAGGATCCGACTTTCCAAAGGCACTGTAGGATCCATCATTGTGCTTGTAGGTCAGTTCCCGCTGATAGCCGATCTCCAGGAACTTTTTGGCTTTGGCCTCGATGGCCGGCAACTTGCGACCAGTAACCTCCAGGTATTTCAGCACCAGGATGTTGGGCACAAAGTTCACCATATTCTGCTCTCCGCAACCGTAGGGCATACGCACCAGGTTGTCAAGGTTCTGGAGCGTGGGGCCAAGGAGATCTCCCACCACAGAGAATTCGATAAACTCAGACTGAGGAACAATTTCGCTGGGAATCTCAGCATCCAGGGACTGCGACATCTCAGGCTGATCCTTGAGGTTGATAAAGACTGCTCGGTTTTCAAACTGAGTTACGCCCTCCGGCTCAACCTTTAGTTTCTGATGGATGGTGTCGCCGGCCAAGGGAGAGGTGGCCGTGATTTTCAAGGGTTGTGGTTCCCACGTTCTTTGGTCTGATCATAAAGGAAACACTCTTGCCACTGTTGGCCGGTATGGTAACCCTTTTAACCCGGCGCACCTCATCGATAGCCTTCTCCAACACCTCATTGGTGGCCTCGGTAAACTCGTACTCCTGGTCAGAATTGTCCATTACGATGTCAGCGTCGACTGTTTTCTCCATGTAGTTGAAGATCACAACGGGAATAGCAATCACTTCACCTGGAGTTCATGTGGAATCGTTAGCTTTGGCCTCGACATATAGAGAAAGGGAGTATCCTTACCTCGCTTTACGGAATAGGGCAGATTGGTGGACACAAAGAAGGGCTGGAACACTCGAATCTTGCTTGGGCTCTTGGTCAAAGCAATACCAGAAGTGGGGTTTAGGGAGAAACCCGTAACGACCCATGAAGTAATCGTATCCGGAATCTTCTTGGTCAGGGTGAAGCCCTCCTCATCCACACTGTTTAAGGGTGATAATTACTGTTTAATATCTTCAACTTAACTGGACTAAACATAAACACATTGGACGAACAAAGGCCAGATATTAGGTTGGTGTGAAGGGTTAGTTAACATTAAAACATGCATGGGAAAAGTTAAAAGCATTAGGGAAAACTAGTTACTCTTTTGGGATATCTTGTAGTTCGTATATCCAAGTCTCTAAAAATTTCGACCGCACTCCAAAATTATTTTCGATATTTTCCACTTCTGACGAAGGTTCGCTGATTAGGTCAGTTGGTTTTTGGGTGGTCTTTCGAAGTTTGGTAGAACCCCGCCTTTCCGCACTGACCTTCATGATGGGGACAACACCCCCAACAATTCTTTCTACGCCTTAAATTATTGGGAATAGGAAAAGTGTTTAGTCGGTTACGGAAGGTATATATTAGGTAAATTTAGCCATAAAGAAAATTAAAAAAAAATTAAAATCTTTTGTATCTCTTCAGATTCGGAACAATCTATCAGTTTGAATTTGTGGCAGCCAAAATGCACTTGCTTAGATATTGTTTTCACTTTGATAGGGTCATGCAATAATGCAATCATTTATAACGCTTTCAAGTGTAAAGATTTACTCAGGGATATTCGCGATGATCCAAGTTTCGGGAAACTCTTTTCGAACCGGCGCAGGTGGTAATGGTGCAGGTTGTGATGACACAGTACTTGTGGAAATATATTCGGCGGACTCATCATATTGATCAGCCTCATCATAGTGACCTATCAATGTGCGTCGACTAGCCAAGTAAGGACGACGAAGCCCAAATCTATTTCTCAACGGTATTCGAGGTCTATATAAATTCCTGAGGGAGACTGTAAATTTTATGATAGTTTTATGATTTTTTGTTGTCAAGAAAGGCTTAAAGGAAAAAGTTACTGTTTGTTCTGCTTGGAATGTGGACTAAATGTATCTTCAGAAAACTAAAGATAAAGGAAAAACTGAATTTAGTTTTATAATTATTGCAAAAAAAAAGATTTCCACATTATCAACCATGGAGTATAGTCTCTTTTATCAGATCACGGCCTAAAAAGAAAACTTCCGAATGATAATCATGAAACTCTTAGCGATTTATTTGACTTTCATACGAGCATGCAATGAGGGCCAATTATAAGGTGTTAGGATTTACTCAGGGTTATTCGCGAACATCCAAGTTTCGGGGAACTCTTTACGAATCGGCGCAGGTAATGGGGCACGATATGCTGACACTATTCTTAGTGGAATATGTGCCGAAGACATAGCATGTTGAGGACCTGAGTAATAAAGTACCACTGGGCTTTTGAAAGACCAGTTAGCACCAGGATATCCAATTCGATTTCCCAACGGGAATCGAGATGAATATACCCTCCTGAGGTAGGCTGAAAATTTTATGATAATTCGGTAACAAAAAACTAATCGCTTGTTGTCAGAAAAAAGAAATAGCGGAAAGTGTCCTATTTATTCTGCCTGTTATGTAGGGTTATCTTTAAGTTCAGAAAAGTGAACATAAAGTTTCATTATTATTAGCATTTGATTTCTACTCCATCTACCAAGGACAGTTATGATTAAGAAAACAAATCATCATATTAAAAGCATGTTAAAAGAAAAGGGCTTTGGACTCTGGGTCATGAGGGCATGCACAGTGACGTTACAGGGCACAAAAATAGCAACTTGTACTTCTCAAAAATCCACGTCTCTGGGAACTCTTTGCGTATTACTGTTGGCGGTGGAGTGGGCTTTATAGAAATGCCTCTAATAGGTGCATAAGTGTAGTCGATTTCAGGTAAAAAGCCTCTATTGGCAACTGCAGCGGAACCTGGCTGGCCACCAACGAGATTCATGTCCATGTGAGGTAACCCTATTCGATATGTCATCCATGGTCCGCGATAGGAGTAGGTCTGATAATACAAATCTGATATACAATTTGTTAGTAGGTCTTTCTTTCTTTCTCCTTTCGTTTCTAACAAGTCAACTTTATAATAATGATTTTCTCTTTTATAACATAAAGAAGTAGAGCAACTCTTAGGCTTCTGAAACTGTAGCAGTCTTTAAAATGATTGTGTTAGTCAAAAACATAGAGGGAACTTGGAATAGCAGGAATTATTTTATGGGATTTTCCATACTTTTCAACATTGTAAAATATCCAGTTTTCCGGAAATTCTTTTCGAATTTGTGGTTCAGAGATGGTTGCATGAATTGCGGGTGCAGAGACTGCAACATCCATCGGTACGCGGTTTAGTATTTGGGGGCGGGGAAAACCAAGCCCGGGCCTAAAGATTATTCGTCTTCCTAATATTTACATAACAGTGTACTTTAATCAAGAAAATTAGTTCAGTAGCTAAGTCTATATGATAAGGTTGAGTACATAATATAACCCCCGCTGCAGCATGGGGAGATCGGCCTATATCGTATAAATATTCTTCGGGAAGTTCCTTTTGAGTCTGTGGATTTGGTATTATCTAGTGATGGAGGTGCAGCTATTTCTACTTCTATCAAGCCAAACCTTGGTCTACAGTTCCGTAATTCCTTTGCCCTTTAGTTTTAGTATCTAGATATTAAAGCAGTTGTTAGGAAGTTAAGTATTAAGCGTAAAGATACCACAGGACAATGTACACCCCTACTAAAAATTAGCTTAGAAATCTGTCATACTTTTCTGCATTGTAAAATAGCCAGTTCTCCGGAAACTCTTTTCGAATCTGTGGAGCAGGAGTCAAAGAAGTCGCTATCGTTGAAAATCCACTCATTTCTGCAAAGGCTGTGGTAGGTGCCGCGAGGGAAAATGCAACCGGGTAATCTCCGTTTAGTATATAAGGAAATATGAATGAATCTGCGTCGAGGATATACATGATTAACAATTGATTTGGGGTTTGGCCAGTCTAAGATTGATTTGATTTGCCACCAATTTGGGATGGATATAATCCACCTTTACGAGTTTGCTCTCATATTGTTAGATACCAATGTTGGGCCAGATGATATTAGTTCAATCTCCAAGAACCCTGACTATGTTTAACTGGTATGTGAAAGCCTTCACCTACCGACCTCCGTCTGAGTACTTCACTAGATATTTAGTCGGGTTAGAAAGTAGGAAACTTTTTAATCGAAAGACAGCATGCTATAAAAAATGTCTAAAAAATCTAAAACCCACCTCCCTTGGCCAGTTGTTTGCCATATCCAGACCTCGGCAAAGTTGGTTCGAACTATTTCGGGTTTCTTTGGTGAACTCAAAGAAATCGAATCCACTTCGTCGTAAGCAATTGAATCTGCTACACGGAAGTCAATTTCATCATCGAAATCATAGTCATTTGACCCAGCTAAAATTCGTATTTCATGAAAGTAAGATAGAACTTTGAGGATTGCAATGAAATAGAAAACTACATGAAATGCCCCCGAAACTATCCTGAGAAAACATTCATAATAGTGTGGTACACCCGAATATCCGGGAACTCTTTTCTAATCGCCTCCTCTTTCTTGGTAGAACGATTGCTAAAAATTCTGTTGCTGCTGTAAGAACCCCTGGTATTAGTAAAATATTGCATTGACAGCCTCAGCCTTGAAAAGTAATTGCTTTTGCTCAAGAAATAAATTAAAAAATTAGAAAGCAGAGATAGCAGTGCGTTAAGGTGCAGAACATGTGGCATCATTCTTAGGGCACCCACCTCCGGCCAATCGATTGCCATATCCAGACTTCGGCAAAGTTCTTACGTATCTTTACCGGTTCAATGTGATGCCCGATAGCAGGCTGAATGTTTGCCACTTCAGGCAAGCTTCCTAATCCGCTTTCATCAAAACTTTCTTCGAGAACATAGCTCAACGGTTCATCATCGAGATAATCAGGGAACTCTGATGGAGGATCGATTTTGGTTAGCAAAAGGCCAATAACTTATCTAGCTGAAAACATTAGTTCTGTTTGCCTTTCAAGCCCTTTCCAAAAATTAAGTTTCACCTGTAAAACATAAATAACATCTTAAACCTAATCCTTTGTCCTACCTGTGCTGTAGGGATAGTTGGCGTTGGTTAGGGTCACCAATCCTGAGGCTTGTCCAGGATAACGTCCATAGCCCCGGTGCCAGGGTGTCGATGTCTTGTACTTGTCGAGGCTATTGAAGATCTCGTCTTGGCTTAGATCGTTGCCCGACTTGAGCAGCAGGACACTCTGATCCACACCCAGAAGACCCACAAAGGAGTCGGCGTCTGTTTTCACCCGTAACTTGACCTCTTCACTGGGTTTTGCATCCAAGGGAGCCAAGATATCAATCTATTTAGGAAGATTCAAAGCTTAGCTTACGTTTTATAGAACAATATTTCTAGAGTAAGACTTACAGAATTTTCAAAATCTTTCTGGAATTCTATAGTTTTCTCCTCAAACTGGAGGTCTTCGTGAAGGACATAATGAATATAGATCGTTGCCTTTGGGCACCATACTAAACGTAGGTGTGAACTTGACAGTATAGGTCTTAACACCCTTCGGCACATCCACGTAATCGCTCAGCAGAATATTACCTCTGGACACAACCGTGTATACGAAGTAGGGAATATCTTCTTTGGATATGACATCGAAAGAAACTCTTTCGCCCAGTCTTGGCCTGAAAGATCAAAAACTCATAAACCCACTTTACCGTATTGATAGCTCTTCATTAGCTACTTACGTTTTGGTGTTGACCTGAATCTTTAGCGGCTCGGAACTATCCAAAGTTGGTTCGTATCTTGAGATGGTACCAATGTGGCTCTCTGAACCATCAAAAGTGGCAACAATGCGATAGAATCTGGTATCGCTTTCTGGCAGGGTGACATTAAAGGTGGCAAATGCCATTCTCGTTTACAGGTGCCTCAAAAACAACGCTTGGTCCAGGGGCACTGCCCAGGAAATAGTGATGAGCGTTCTCAAATCTTATCTTCACCATCTTCGAGGAACTCGTGACTGGTGTCCCATCTACGTTCTTCACAGCAACCCGATAGACGAACGACATTTTGGCTTGGTAATGGTTTGGCTTTTCCACATTTTCAATCATGTAACGCTGCTGATGGAGACGAACTGTGGCGGTGGCATTCTGTTTGTTACCCGTCAATTCCTCAGTCACAACGGCGAAGAGTTTCATTGGTGGTGAGTAGCCAAGCGTTTGGAATCCCATAAGATCAAACTCCACATGACCCTTTCCATCAACATCGATGGTCTTCTCCTGTTTGTTTCCGTGGGTATCCCCAAAGTATCCATGGACCTGCTCCATCGTTACAGTAGCCTTTCCTTTGACTGGCTTGCCGTATGTGTATTTGGCTCGAATTGTTGCCTTGATCGCACTATCGCCTATGACCACATCCTTGGCTGTGTCGACAACCACCTCGAATTTGGGTAGAACATACCTGTCCACCTCAAACGACTTGGTCTCCCTGTTGTCACCATCCACACTGACCGTGATCTTCCAGGTGCCCAGGACAGGCTGCTCGGACAACTGGAGCTCACCAGAGTAGACACCTTTGGTCAACTTGATATCTGTTAGCTGTTTGATCCTGTTTTGAGCTCCATCTGTGATTGCCACAGATATGGGCCTGTCAATCTTAGCCGGACGAGTGTTCTCATCCAGAAAGAGAATTCGGAACTGTACGAGATCTGCTGGCTTGTAGGTGGCCTTATCAGTTTGGACAAAGGTCGATGGCTTGATGTCCGCATAGTTCAGTTTTGTGGAATTCTTGAACACCACACCGGAGATTCCTTCAGCAGTTAGATTGTAATCGCCTGAGGACAATTCAGGCACCTCGAACTCCAAATTCATAGATGACATGGGCGGCACCTCGATTTGCTTGGTCTCATTGTAGGAGGGACCATTTAGACTGACTTTTATCTGACTCGGGCCATCTGCCTTGTGAATAGAAACGGCTACATTGTACTTAGACTTGGGCCGCAGGGTGCCAGGCCCGACAACCGAATAAAAGCTGCAAAACAAGCGGAGTTCTTTAATTGAGGTTTGATGATTGTGCGAATGAATATTATCATTGCCGGATTTTGAATACCTAATTGCACTTTCATGTTTATTTCGATAATTAATTATCAGGCTTTATTCCCCTGTTCTATGATTGATTCATTTGAATGTTCTGATAATGGCAAAACGCCTGCGTTATTCTGGGAATCGACTCGGAAATACCTATCAATAGGACTTTTAATTGATATGAAGAGTAAAATTTTTGAGTTTTAAAACATTATAAACATTTATTGTGGGTAATTACCCAAACCATCGGGGATTTCCAAGTATTTTCGTACACCCAAAAGTTCCCCCTTTATGGCATGCCGTTAATATTAATTTGTAGCTGCTATAAGCCCGTGTATTTTACATCTACTTTATAGTGTTACGCAATATTGCGATACTTTTTAGCGCATTTAAACACAATATCGAAATGTCCCGATTGAGCAGCGAAAGAAAACTAACTTAAGCACTCATATTGGTCATTTAAACCAACTTGGTTTTCCAACCGGTTTTAAGGGAATCGGCGACCAAATCGGACAGCCTACTAAATATTTACATACGTGGCTGCACGTCCGTGCATAACAATTCTTATTGGCTGCTTTATATTTATCAGTTTATTTTCTTAGAACACACTTCTGATGACCTCTTCCTTTGTGAAACTGATAAGTGATCAATTCTGATATACTATATGCAAACAATCGCACTTACCCGCTGGCATTGATTAGCAGGGCGTATTGGAAGATAATTCCGCACAAGAAGATCCTTAACATCTTGCTTAGGACGACACGCAAAGCTGAAAAATAATAGACATTTTATTAAAGATTTATTACAAACTCTTAGTTTTCTTATTTCACTTTTTTTGTCACATTAGTTACTGACTCTTAATAAAAATTTCAAAAAAAAACCAACCTTGGGAATCGACTGATCACCAGCTAGTGGCGACAAACAATGAGCTCGTCTTAGTTCGAGACCGGCTTTAAGTACAATCAATGAGGTATGGAAAATGGAACTCTCCCAAGAGATACTGCCCTCTCTGCTCTCTGGAAGCTCTCTTTATGACTTCGGGGAATTCTCCAGCCGTTAAATGAGCAGAATAATAGATGGGCACTAGCAATGCGACTGGCATAGGTTCAAGTATTTGTTTTCGTCACTGATGATAAATCTGTTTACATGCTATACCTCATGTATCGAAGAGAGAGAGAGAGAGCGAGGTTAGATTAAGAGAGGCTGAAAGCTTTTGTAAAGATGCACTCTTTTCACTTTTATTTGCCGGAAAGAATTAATTATTTTATTTATTAAAAATATTTAATGATCTTGTTAACGATTCTGATTCTGATAAGAATGGTCAGACGGAAATTCCTATTGTATTGAAAGATTTTTTGACTTGCCATTCTTATCTGTGAATTACTCATCATTTCTGTTAAAAGTGATTTTCTTTTAGAGTACCATCTGTTATAACCGAGATCATTAACCGGCTGATCATGTTAAACAATGCAGTGATAATTGCTATGAAAACAATGAGCTTATGTTTGGTTTTGTGTTTTAAGCCCTGCAAGTTTGTCAATACGAAAATTAACAAGAATCTGTAACAATTCTTAAATGGGCCATTTAAAAAAATTAATAATCACTCTTTAGGTGCCTAAAAAAAACATATTTAAAACCTGCACAAAGATCTTTTTTTATAGTTAAGTTTTTATACTTTAAAACCATTTTAGATAATGAAAACCATAAGTGTCCTCATTTAAAAATCATTTCATTGAATTTCTTAGAATATGACATTGATTAGACTTCATAGACGTGATTATACTTCTTTACTTTATTTTAACTCAAACAAGAAAGTAAGGCTCAAGGCCTTCTTGCTGCAAATATAGTAGTAATTGCAGAGGGAAACCTAACTAAGAATGTTACTACTAAAATAAAAAAATTCTTCATAAATATTATTGCAAAACAATAGAAATTGCCATTCAAAAAAGTAACACTTTGTTTCTTTTAAATTTGAATAGCTTTTCCTCTTCAGTAACGATGAAAATTCAACGACAGTCCCAACTTATTCTGGATTAGCATACCCAGGCTAATGACTCATCTTAAGACAATTCTTATAAGCATTGAGTTGATTAATTAATCTTTATTTAAATAAAGTTTGTATGTACTCTTTTTGTTATTCATGAGCTTATCAACAAATTTATATATTAATAATAATAAATGGAGCACTTTTTAAGAAGCCTGTATTTGAATGCCATTATTTCTGATGGGTGAGAGACTTCGCTTAGCGCTGAACAGAACCCATACGAATGAAGAGCTTTTAAGCCTTTGAATTTAGCTGAATCTAAAACAATATTTGAAATTAAAATTTTTTTCTTAAAAATAAAGAAAACTTTTCAACGCATCTACAATTATTTACTTTCCTAATCTACTCTGATATACTATACTATTAACATCATTTATTTTAATAGATCCATCTGTGGGTAAAACCATGCACTAAGAATGAGTTCCAACTGGAAGTAACGGTAATGTACAAATTCATATTTTAAACTTCGGAGTAACTTTTTAAGCTATGTTCTGATTACATATTTGGCCCCACTGTGCATCCCTAACATTTATTTGTTTTCATTATTGCTAAGCTTATTGCGCCAACCACGCTGAGAATTCGAACATTGCAAGAGCGATCGGCGGCTTGAGAAATCAGTTGGCTGCGAGCTTTCAAGCGGACAACAGGTGATCGCGAGCGTTCCGCGGCAAAGGTAAAAATCGCGCAGAAGGGGAGGCGAGTAAAGTCGCTACAAAAACGCGCACTTCGTCTTGGGCAATCGACGGTGCTTTTGGTGCTGCTGCAATCGCGAGTGAGACAGTGATATAAACAGTGGGAGTGCGAGAGAGCGAGAGCAAAGCGCCTGCCCACGGCAATAAAGTTCGACTTGATTTTTGTTTTAATATGTGATGCCAATACACAATTCGACAATCGAGAAAACGTGTTTACACTTAATTTTGCTAACGCGATTCAAAGAAAAGTAAAAAAATGCGCCTCCAGGCAGCGGACATGGGAGCTATACCAGTGGTAATCTTAGTCACCGCTTGTTTGTTCTATCAAACATCGGCTCAGGGGTTAGTATAACACACACACACACACACCCTCCATTCCCACCTCTACAGGTGACACATCAAACAAACAAACGAAAAATGGATATATTTTAAAATGCCGCGTAAAGAAATGACATCACTCCAATCGACTCCAGATGAAGTCAGGGAAACAAATGACTTAGACGGGGAACTCGAGAGTTCAGTGTGAATTTCGGGACGATGCCGCCACGCAAATATGTTATTAACAACATGTAATCAAGAAATTAGCCCTGGGTTTTATTACTGTCATAATAAGCTGACAAGATGGAAACCATTCGGGAGATGAAATAATCCGAAGCCAACGCGATTTTTGGAGGCGAATTTTAAACTGCCTACGCGTATTCAACTTGTTAGGGTGATGCAAGGTGGCAAGATGCTAAAAAGGAGATGCATTTCGATAAAAAAAACTAAATAGCTGGATTGCTCAATGGGTTTAGAGTTTGGAAATCAATTTTATCTGAAAATTAATTAATTTAACTAATTAAAATTGTTCTTTCAAAATCAGTTAAAAGTTTGCCCAAATATATGTATGTATATATAAAATATAAAATGGACTCATACATTAAATCTCAGTAAATCCTTTAAAATATTTATCATAGATTTTCTATTAAATAAAATACTTCTAGTCCAACTCAGCTTTAATGCTAATAAAAAACTATCTGAGACAAATATTTGTGTCATTTTAAACAGAATCATTGCCTTACTTGCTCGATTCACCCTGATGCTGCTAGTTGAGGTGACACATAAACATGGATCGCTACTTGTGTACTCATTTCCGATGGCTCACCTTGAAGGCTGACCGGTCGAGGCGATCTTATAATCACTTTGCGAATTTATTAAGCTATGTATGTACAAGTCCACCAAGAACGGTGACTGATCGAGTAATGGCGAGCAATAATTCCACTGGAGGCGTCTACTTCTGGTGCTTTCCACCTTTTTCTTCTGGTATTCATGATCTGTCATTGAGTTGGCTCGATGTTCAATCTGCCACCATATATGGGGCACTCATTCAAGGCTTGATTTCGCCAGCTCATGTGGGTGAATATCAATCAGTTGAACCCGAATCCGAATCCAAACCCGGATAGGATAGAAGCAGATTGGCTATGAAACTCAGCTAGTTACATTCGCTTAACACCCCATGGCAGAATCAATCAGGTGGAACATCGCGACTGCAACTGGAAACTTGAAGCCTGCATTTTGCGGCCAATTTGAGCAAAAGCGAAATTGTTTTTTGCCGTTTACCTGTGCTGGCTAAAAACCGTTTTGCGAGAGCGACCACCGCCGCCGAGGGAACCTGTTTCTTTTAGGCTAACAAACGTGACATAAACACAAAAGAAAATTTTTGGTGGGAACAGGTTAGACCCGCCAAACTAACCAATTGGAATTAGAACAGGCGGCAAACTGTGAATTACGCACAAAAAGCTGGCACAGTTACGAGGCAGTTTATAAATTTGGCAATTTGGCTATCAACTAAATGAAAACACAGAAGTTTACTACCAAAACAGCAGGGTATAAGTAGAGTCAGAAACGAGTACTGAATGGAAAAGTTGAAAATGAAAAGAAAACATTGCTTAGGCAACATTGTTATTTGAATGCTCTTTTTGGAGATGAAGACCATTAATGTTTATGCTAATATAAATCTTTTGGTATAATATTTTCACTATACACAATAATTTTCATATTAAGATTGTAATTCTCTTAACAAAAACTGGGCTCAGTCATTAGGATCTTTCTTTTTATCAAAAGCTATTAATCCGAGTTTATACCTTTGACTTAGCATATCTTATAGAAAATTCAGACTTTAACATTTAAAAAACAAATAGATTTAAATTAGACAAAATTTGTGTGACTAACAACTGCAATTGTTTGTGTCGGCTGATTCAAAAAGCTTACAGTTTCTGCATTTCGAGGAAGCGACAAAAGAAAACCACAAAAAAATAGTTATAGCTCGAGCCACTCTGCCGTACTTCCCACCGACACAACCACCAACACCACGACCCCGACTATAAACCACCAAATAGCAAACAGCAACCACCGACCTCCTCCAAACATTTCCGACAGATACCGCACCGCAGCGATTGATGCTGACCCGACCGAAGAGTTAAAGTACAATACCCCCTTTGGGGTTGGGGCATTGTCTTCCGTTAGACGCGTGAATGAATAGCGAAGAAAAGATTCAGATAGCATAGCAGCATAGGTGTAATCCACTTATCTGCGAACATTAAATCTGTACCTCTTTTTGTTTGTTTTTGTTCGGCTTTTGGTTTTTTTTCGGTAAATGAGAAATGGCAGCTATCCAAATCTAAAAAATAGGGAAACTTAAACACGAAGATCTTTCATGGTTTTATTAAAGTTATATTTTCTATATTCTTTATAAACTTATTTAAATTTTTCATTTTATGACTTTCCTACAGTCTTTACTCCATCATTGCCCCGAACACAGTGCGACCGAATTCGCAATTCCATGTGGCCGTGAGCTTGCACAATGCACCTGAGTCAGCCACTTTCAAGGTGGGGATACTAGGAAGCACCTATACGGACTTTAAGACCGTAGAGTTACGACCTTTTTCCACACAGCTACTCCACTTTGAGGTAGGTTTAGCTTTTTAGCAAAAGATCTTCTACTTATCTAAGACGACTATCCAGATTCCCGCCCTAAGAACTGACAGATATCGTCTCACGGCTGAAGGCTTCGGTGGTGTTCAGTTCACCAATGAGACTCAGCTGCACTTCGAGTCCAAGCAACATACTGTTCTGGTCCAGACGGACAAGAGCATCTACAAGCCAGGCGATCTGGTCCACTATCGTGTTCTGATCTTGGATGCCAATCTAAAACCTGCTCGTGGCTATGGACGAGTGCATGTGGACATCAAGGATTCGGGTGACAATATCATAAAAAGCTACAAGGACATTCGCCTGACCAATTCGATTTACTCGAACGAACTTCGATTGTCGGATTACCCACGGTTTGGGACCTGGTCCATAGTGGTTGATGTATCTGATCAAGCTCATACACAAACCTTCGAGATACTCGATCACATTCTACCCAAATTCGTGGTGGATATAGATACACCTAAGCATGCTATCTATAAGGATGGCAAAATATCAGCCACTGTCAGGGCGCAGTGAGTATATAGATCTATATCTATATCTATATCTATATCTATATCTATATCTATAAAAATGAGTCTACCCCTTAGCTATGCATTTGGTCATCCAATTGTGGGCGAAGCCACCCTATCCATATATCCCACCTTCTTCGGCTCTCTTCAACCCTTTGTCAATGATCTCATTACCCGAAAAGTTGTCCCCATTGACGGCAGCGCCTACTTTGAGTTCGATATAGAGAACGAGCTCCATCTCAAGCAGGACTATGAAAGGCAGTATCTTTTGGATGCCCTGGTCGAGGAAAAGTCCACTGGATCTGTGCAAAACTATTCCACCGTCTTGACCCTGCACTTGAATCACTATCGTGTCGAGGCTGTCAAGGTGCCCAGTTACTATATCCCTGGTGTGCCTTTTGAAGCTATAGTAAGTACTTACTAAAGAATCTTTCCTTTACATTTTTTAACAACATATTTTCTAGGCTCGTATAGCCCGCAATGATGGCGGTCAACTGAGGGACTTTAATCCGCAGATTACCGCATATTTGACCAATGTCTACGGCAGCAGTGAGATGTATAATCGCACGGCCTATAGTTTGGATGCCAGTGGCGAGATAAAAATGAAGTTTACGGTTCCTATTGGGGATCGGGATGAATACCATTCTATCATTGTCGACTACCAGGGTGTGATTAGTGAGGTGGGAAAGATCCCGAGAAAACATCTGCACAGCAAAAACTATATCACTGCTAAGATCTTGAACGATAGGTGAGTGAGAAGGTCAAATATAAATATAAAGGTCAATATCTAATGGCTTTATACATTTTAGACCCACTGTCAACCAAGAAATTTCTGTGGTGATACGCTCTTTTGAGCCCATTAAGTATTTTATGTATCAAGTGGTCGGGCGTGGGGATATTATTCTGTCTCGCAATGTGGATGTAAGTTTTAAGGTTGTGTTTTTAAAGAGCTTTTTTTAATAACTTCTTACTTCATAAGGTGGCCGATGGAACTTTCCACACAATCAAGTTCCTAGCCTCATTCGCCATGATGCCAAGGGCCAAACTGCTCGTTTATACGGTAGTAAATGGAGAGTTTGTTTACGATGAGCAGGTCATACAGTTGGAAGAAAATCTGCTGAATGCGGTAAAAACACCAAGAAAGCAAGTGAAATTTCCAATTAAAATATTTTCATTTCTAGGTACAA
This sequence comes from Drosophila eugracilis, assembly GCF_018153835.1. Taxonomy (NCBI): domain Eukaryota; kingdom Metazoa; phylum Arthropoda; class Insecta; order Diptera; family Drosophilidae; genus Drosophila; species Drosophila eugracilis. The sequence continues at coordinate 4,187,131 of NW_024571981.1, read as the reverse complement.
GTTGAGGCTCCAATAAGAGCACCTCCCGGCCAGGATATTGATATAGGCATCAGTACCAAGCCCTACTCTTATGTGGGACTCATGCTGGTGGATCAAAATGCCAATGCCCTGGGAAGTGGGCATGACTTGACCCACAAACGACTGATGGATGCCCTGCGATCATACGAACTGAGCGATGTGAACACTCCAGTGGGATCACCAGGCAAGGAATCTGGTGTGATAACCATGTCCAACACGGATTACTTTGTCGAAAAGGAAGCTGAGAGCAGTCCTGCCTTAGGACGAGACAGTTCCACTGGTCCCGAGGAAGATAAGCTTACCACTGTGAGAAAAACCGACATTGGACCCGCCCACAAGATCGAGGTTAATACCTTGCCTCCAGGCAAAGGGCGATACGCGTTTTCCTACACCCCCAAGCCCTTCTGGCACAATCCAAGGGTCCATGTGATGCGTGATCCTGCGGATACGTGGCTCTTCTTGAACATCTCGGCCAGCAGTGATGGAAGGAACTCCATCCACAGAAGGATTCCCAGTGAAATGACTTCTTGGGTAGTTTCCGCCTTTGCTTTAGATCCTGTTAATGGCCTTGGTTTATCTCCGGCAAATGGTAAAATGGAGGCATACAAGGAGTTCTATATAACTACCGATTTACCCTATTCCATAAGGAGGGGTAAGTCTTACATAGACTTTCGATAAGTCTTAAGAAAATAACACTAAATTGATTTCCAGATGAACTCATTGCCATTCCGTTCGTTGTGCACAACAACAGGGACAGCGATTTGAACGTGGAGGTTACCTTTTACAACTCAGCCCTGGACTTTGATTTCCCCCAGCTAGATCCCAAGGCCACAAACCAGCCAAGTAAGTTATCCTTGATATTTCCAAGTTTTTTAAAATCCTTAAACTTAATGATTCTTACAGAGGTGGAGCTCTACAGGCGTCGATCCCTGCAGGTGCCGGGTAAATCAGCCCGCTCAGTATCCTTTATCGTAACACCAAAGCGAGTTGGTTCTCTGTTGGTCAAGGCAATGGCTGCTTCTTCCCAAGCTGGCGACACAGTGGAGCAAAATCTGCTGGTGGAGCATCCTGGAGCCACGGAACGGGTTAACAGGGGCTTCCTTTTCGAACTGAACTCAAATGCCCAAAATAGGAGGAATGTTACCATTGCGGTTCCACGAAATGCAATTCCAGAATCCACGCGAATCGAGGTGTCAGCCGTTGGAGATCTGATTGGCAGTTTGGTGGGCAATCTGGACAACCTCATCCTCCTGCCAACGGGCTGCGGTGAACAGACCATGGTGAACTTTGTACCCAACTTAATGGTCCTACGCTACCTGGGAGTAAGTTAATATCAGAAAAGTTGTTTTGAAATTATGTTAAAAAATCTTCCTTCCAGCGCCTTCGCCAACTCACTCCAGAAGTGGAACTCCGTGCTACGAACAATCTGGCTGTTGGCTATCAAAGAATTCTCTATTATCGCCATGAGAATGGCGCTTTTAGTGCCTTCGGATTAGATGCCAAGAGGAGCTCCACCTGGCTGACTGCTTATGTGGTTCGTTCCCTCCGACAAGCGGCTCCCTTCACCCAAGTAGATAGCAATGTCCTACAGAAGGCACTAACTTATCTGGGAAGTGTTCAGTCGGCGAATGGCGGGTTCGAAGAGCGTGGCGATGTCTTTGAGAGATTCGGCGATGATGGCATCAGTCTGACCGCCTTTGTGACCTTGGCTCTAATGGAAAATGTGGTAAGTAATAGAGGTGACTAGCAATGAAATAGGAAATATATTATATCATAATTGGTCTAGGATCTCTATCCGGAATACCGGAATAACATCAACAAAGCCCTGGACTTTATCACCAGAGGCTTGGATGGGTCCAACAATCTGCATGCCATGGCCTTGGGCACTTATGTGCTCTCTCGGGCAAATCATAATGCCAAGGCAGCTTTCCTTCAGCGGTTGGACTCGATGGCTACCAACAAGGGTAGGCTAATCCATTTTCAAGAAGGTTATTCATTAATAAAGGGAATTCTATTCAGATGGTCGCAAATGGTGGAATAAGACAGCTCCCGCTGGTGAACAGCAGTCACCCTGGTACAATGCCACCCGGAGTGTCAACATTGAGATCTCCGCTTATGCCGCCTTGGCTCTTTTGGAAAACAACTTGGTGGGCGATGCCCTGCCCGTCTTGAACTGGCTAATGGATCAGCGAAATCCTAAAGGTGGCTTTGTGGCATCTCAGGATACGGTTGTGGGCCTACAAGCGCTCCTCGTGTTTGCCGAACGCTTCTCAAGTCAAGGAAATAATCTCCAAATCGGTTTTCATTATGGAGAAGGTGCCGAAACGATAATTAATGTGAATGCCGAAAACTCACTGGCTCTGCAAACAGTAGAGGTGAGCTTAAATATAGTTTGTCTAACTAATGATAGGATTAATGTTTAATCATCTTTTTTAGCTGCCTAACAACCTCAAAAACCTGAGCGTTTCGGCCACTGGACGTGGCATGGCCTTGGCCCAGGTCAGCTACACTTACAACACGAATGTGACCAGTGCCTGGCCACGATTTGTACTGGATCCCACTGTGAATCGAAACTCCCATGCGGACTACCTTCATCTATCGGCCTGCGCCAGCTTTGTTTCCGTGGCGGGCGAGGATGAACAGCGATCCAATATGGCCGTGATGGAAGTGCAACTGCCCAGTGGCTTTGTCGTGGACAGGGATACACTTCCCACCCTGGAATCGAGTGAGCGTATCAAGAAGGTTGAGACCCAGAACAGGAACACAAAGGTGGTGATATACTTTGATTACCTGGACAGAAGGGAGGTCTGTCCCACGCTGCACGCCTACAAGACGGTCAAGGTCACTAAGCATCGACCTGTAGCTGTGGTCATGTATGACTACTACGACAGCGGTAGGTTTAACGAATTTCAATCTAGATAATAAATTTATATATTTAAAAATCATTTTTAGCTCGTCGGGCTAGGCAGTTCTATAGGGCGCCCAAGTCGAACATCTGCGACATCTGTGAGCACGCCAGCTGCGGTGACCTCTGCGAAAAGGCTGAGAAACGCGCGGCAAAGCGACCTGATGACTACACGGCGGTAGCGGGTCGGAATTCAGGACTTGACCTCCAATCTGTTCCACTCCTATCGGTGGCACTGTTGGTGCTCTTGAAGAGCCTCAGCTGTTAGACGATATTGTTATTGCCACGAAATGTGGAACCAACAAGGAAATCGAAGCTTTAACAAAACCCACTCACATAGTCCCTAAGCTAGCCTAATGAATGCCGTGAACTAAACCTGATCTAAGTACATCTAACGATGCTAAAGTGTTGCCAATAAAGTGTTATAACGTTTACTAAAAACTGAAAAAAGTGTGTGATTTCTAAAATTTATATAAATTTGCAATGTTCTAATTTTACAATTTCTACATTTTAACATTTTACTTTACTTATTTTACACGAAACTCAAGAAGCCGAAACACAAAATATTTCTCGACTGTTCCCCTTGACAGATACACATTTGCTGATTTAAATTTGACAGGGTAGAAGAAACTTTTTAAAAATAGAAAATAGAAATTTTAACACTTTTCACACTAAGTCTAGTTCAGTATGCTAAATTCTAGGCACAACCATAAGTGAAAATGGCTGATAACGCGCCTCCAACAGATCCTTCGCGCAAGGAGAAGCGCATAGAAAGGGACGAGAATCGTGGCCAGTGGAAATCCAACTCGGAGTTCATCCTCTCACTTCTTGGTTATGCCATAGGCATCGGCAATGTGTGGCGCTTTCCCTATCTCTGCTACCGCAGTGGCGGCGGTAAGTACTCGGCTCAACGACCCAGTCACCCACCCACCCACCGTTCAGCAAATCGATGAGTGAGCTCAAGCTCTTGCCGCTCCCAAAATAGCGCACCACTGACGTCAACGGGCGAGACTGGTGCACTGAGAGGCGATGGTTATTTTTAGGCTTTAGCTTTCGCTGAAAGCTGGCAAAGCTCGGGCACTTTTGATGGCCATTTGGCCAGCCGAACAGCGACGCCTTCGATAGCTCAGTTGGTAGAGCGGTGGACTGTAGAGTTTTCTCGATGCTTGGTGATGTTTGGTGATGCGAGCTGAGGCAGGACATTCTGGGCCAAAACAATACCCTGGCTCCCAGATTCCTGATGCCTGCTCTCGTGTCATCAGTTACTTATCCGAGATATGTTGGAATCCATAGGTCGCTGGTTCAAATCCGGCTCGAAGGATACTTCTTTTTTTTTTTGTTCGCTTTTCTTTTGAGAATTTAAGAATTTCTGTCTGTACTCCCCACTTTAGCTGCTTTCCTTATCCCCTATTTGCTGATGGTAATTTTAGCCGGTATTCCCCTATTTTACATGGAGGTTCTGATCGGACAATTTTCTGGCACGGGCTGCACGGGAATGTTTCGGATGACCCCCCTATTAAAGGGGACCGGCATTGCTCAGGTGGTAGTGAACGCTTACTGCGTCTGCTATTACTCAGTAATTATATCCTATCCCATCCGTATGATATCCTACTGCTTTTTCAAGAAGGTGCCTTGGGAGGACTGTAAAAATCCATGGAATACCGACAGATGTGTCGTCGGTGATGCGGTAAGCATTGACATTGATTCACCGGAAGTATCCTTGCCTACATTGCAAACTCAATAAAATCTCAGGTAAGAAAATTTAATCGTTCGGAGGATTTTCAAACTGCCGCCGACCAGTTCTTTCAGTAAGTGTCAATTATTTTTGTTAGTATATTTTATAGTGCGTCCTTAAAATATTAAATATTTTATTAACTAGCCTTTAGGTAAGTAGAGTTTTAATTAAAACCTTCTTTTGCAGCAGGGAAGTGCTGAAAATCTCATCAGGCATTTCCGAAATTGGCGGCATGGTGTGGCAGCAGCTTGTGAGCTTGCTGATCACCTGGATTATTATCTACCTATGCCTGATTCGTGGAATCAAATCGGTATGTCCTGCAGTTCTAGTTCATCTTCATCCTGCCTAACCCCAATCGAAAACAGGTGGGAAAGGTGGTCTACTTCACGGTACCCTTTCCGTATGTACTGCTTTTTATCCTGTTCGTCCGAGGTGTCACATTACCCGGAGCCTGGACGGGAATCAAGTTCTACCTGTATCCCGAGTGGGTTCGCCTTCTGGACCTCAAAGTCTGGGCGGATGCCGCCATTCAGATGTTCTTTGGCCTGGGACCAGGCTGGGGTGGAATAATCAATATGGCCAGTTTCAATAACTTCCGGAACAATCCCAAGTACGACTCGGTTCTCATAGTGTCGATCAATGTGTTTACCAGTGTCTTTGCGGGATTTGTGGTGTTCTCTGTTCTGGGTTTCCTCTCGGGTAAGTGAATTTTCGTATGCGCATATTTGAAAGCCTTCAGAAGTTTTCATTCCAAAGAAAAGTCGGGCATTCCTGTGGATAGGGTGGCTACAGGTGGAGCAGGACTGGCCTTTGTCACCTATCCAGAGGCCATTGCCATGATGCCAGTCCCGCAGCTCTGGTCGCTCATGTTCTTCCTTATGCTCTTTCTCCTGGGTATCGATAGTGTGGTATGTTGAGAATCTTCCACAGATATCAAAATAATGCATTTGGTATTTGCTAAATCTTTCGCCATCCACAGTTTGTCCAACTGGAGGCCATCATGTCATCCATTTTGGATGAGTGGCTCTGGGCGCGTCAGCACAAATACAAACTAACGCTAATTTCTTGCCTAACCTTTTTCGGGCTCTCAACCTTAATGTGCACGAATGTAAGTATTCCCAAAAATAGTTAAGCCGCCTTCTAATTTTCCTTCTACAAATTTAAGGGTGGAATGTATATCCTGCAGCTTTTGGACTGGTACTCCTCGGCGATAGCCGTAATTGTCATTTGTTTGGTGGAGATCATTATGGTGTCCTATATCTATGGCATTAAAAACTTTCTGCTAGATGTCGAGTTTATGCTTGGCAAACGGCCAAGTCTAATGTGGAAAATCTCCTGGCAGATCGTCACTCCCATAATCCTAGTCGTAAGTAAAAAGTTTTTTTATCTATTAAAAAACCTCGAATGAAATGTTTTTTATTAATATAATAATATTTTCAGTTCATTCTCATTACGAGCATCGTGTTTATTCGGTCGGTCACCTACAACAACGTTTCGTACCCGCATTGGGCCATTGCTATCGGCTGGCTCACTTTTGTGTCGTCAGTTATTTGGATACCTCTATATATATTCTATATCATGATCCGGAAGCGAACCTCGATACGCGAAAGCCTGAAGAAACGACTAAAGCCCCTGGATTGGACCCCAGCGGATCCCCAATATAGAGCGGAATACGAGGCCTTTCGGAAGCAGCGTCGAATGCCAGGCTTTATGTCAGAGACAGACATTGAGAGTACCAAATAGGTTTCATTTTTTAATTCACTCATACATTTGTATATTTTAACCATATCACGAGTTCAGAAGAATATTCTCTAGTAAAGCTAATAAAATCCATAGGAAAGTATTTTCAGAATATGCACCGTTCGAGGTAAGGCCGCAAGTTGGAAAAGAAAATCTACAAAAATTATCTTCCATTTTATAATCGTTTGGTCAAATGGTACAGGTGATAAAAGTTTTGGACCATATAAAATATTAATATTCTTGATTAGGATCTAAAGCATGCATATTCTAAAGATTTCGCCTAAAGAAATGTATGTTTTAAGTTGTCGCAAAAACAACATGGTCAGTTTATGGAGACACTTTGCAAAAAAATTGTAAAATTAATAAACACTGTAACGGCTATCAGATTGTCGGAAGTGCGCTTAAAAATGTAATGTGTTTTTAAATTATCACTTCTTCATTCACGTCATCGATAAGCTCAAAAAGTTGGTCGGTCACCTCCGTTTGCCCTACAGCTTCCCCGTAACGCTGGCGGTGCTCCTCCTCAGCCGGATACCAATCTGTGGGTCGACAGGTGCGTCTGAAGCGCTCGCAAAAGGAGCCGCTGTTCTGGTAAACGTAGTAAAATCCATAGGCAGGTATTGCCAGAGCGCATAGCACCAAAAGTATATAGTGAATCGAATGGACCACTACATACGTCTGATAGTGTTCTCGTCTTAAAAACTTTATTCCCGATACCTAGTATGAAAATTAAATTAGCAAGGTAACAAAATCGAATCCTATGTTGGTAACAAACCAAACAACCCAGCAAAATAAACGGAGCAATGAAGCGGAGTGTGAAAACCTTCCAGGAGGCAAACGGCTGCCCCAGCATGAACTTAATATCCCGCTGGAAACGTTCCCGTCCGTAGATCCACAAAACCACCAAAAGAAACAGAAAGTGGAGCACACTGTGTGACACAGTAATACTGTGACTAAACCCCATAACGAACATAATTCCATGCTGAAAATCATAGAAGACAAAATGGTTTATATCACAGTTAATGTTATGTTTTAGATGTTTGATCAAATACTTACATTGACGCTATGGGCACAGGAACAAACTGCCAAGCCTCCAATGAGGCCAAAGGTTACTTCCATTTTTCTCTTTCTAAGTGTTTCAAACTCGTCGAATAAGCTTTGCAGGATAGTAAAGATTTGTGTTGCCTGCAATTGAGAACAATCTTAAGACTAAAAGCAATAAATATTTGAAAAGGAATGATTCTACTCAGAGAAATCCGGTCATATGTTTTACCATTTCAAACTTACCAAAACAATAAGACCAGCCATTAATAACATTGTATAGTAAAGAACAGTCCAAAGGTTCGGCCAACCCACGGAGGATAAAGCAGAAGCACCGCTCAGATAGTACATCCAGTGGGCAATAACAATATGATCTTCAGAAAGTCCTGTAATGAAAAAAGGAATTACTGTAAATCTGAATCAAATCACATTTTTCCCTAATAAATGGTTTCTGTCCGATGCTGCTTCTTATGTCTTGTTGTAGTTACCTTTGTAGTAGTGATCGAGCATACAGTGAAGCATGTCAAACATGATGAAAATTAAGACCTGTCCGATGGAAATAATCCAACTGTACGACATTATGTTGGTCCTGAACCCATTGAAACTGGACAGAGCTATCACACTGCCCCAACCAGCCCCTAATCCAAATACGACCATACCAAATGATCGGCCGATTTCGTATTCCACATAAAGGACTTTGGGAGTCAAATATCTTTCCAGCCCTTTCATGGCTCCTGGGATAAACGAAATTCGCACAAAGCACACCAACAGAAGACACAGTGTTGCAATAACCATATATCGTATGAACTTTCCAAACTTTGCGGTCTCTGAAAACTTATAGAATATAACTGCAATCGTTGCCCAAATGAGAACGCAGAGGCCCACATAATTCCAGTCTACCGGATCGTCGTCTTTTGAGTTGTAAGTGGTAAATTGGTAACTGTCAAAATAAAAAACAAATCAGAAAATATTATTTGATAAATAATAAATTCACCTTAGCATATAATGGTGTAATAGTATGGTGTATTAGTAATAACCTTCGCTGCTGTCACTTTGGACTCTGGTTGTAGTTTCCCTTCAATTTGTCGTATACTCAATATATATAAAACGAGAAGTAAGTAAAAACAACTCAGAACTTTTAGATAGCTTAGTTTTAGTCTTATTAGTTTATGTCTTATCCAATTTTAAAATAATAATTTTGTTAACGCCGATAATATTAACTGCCGCCACCTATTGTCAGAAAATAGCAACTAACCTCGCTGCCCATTTGATAAACTAAATAAATATGAAATCGAGAAAAACAGACAAGAAAGTGTTATATAAGTTATAAATAAAGTAAAATAATATAAAATATTTTATATTTTATATTATATATATAAAGGTAATAAAGTTTAACCAATTTGAAAACGAAATTAAATATGACTCCTTGTGATGTGATTGCACTTTCAATCACTGAAATATCTTGAAATTCTCACTGGATTCAAAAAGTTCTGTTTACTGTGGTATGGACCTTATATAATAGTGTAATACTTACTCAAAGTAGAGACTGGAAGGTACGTTAACATATTTTGAATCATTGGTGTGTGTTGAAGAGTTTATATACGAGTAGCCCGATTCCATTGTTAAATGACATGTCTTTAAGCAACAAGAAAATTGTAATAGTTTTCGATTGAAACTCTCTTAATAACGTTTCTTACAGTAAGTCCTTGAGACTCATTGAACCACGACGATAACCCCTCGCAACTCCAAGGCAGAATGGGTTTAAAGGAGTGCCAGATGTAGAAAAGTGGAACAGAAGCGAACGTGCCGTAGTAAATGAGAAAGATGGTAGTCAGGAAAGGACTCAAATAACCTATGCCTAAAAATCATTATTGAAATAAAACAGAAAACTTATATTCTGGTAAATATTAGTTACCTTTAAAGAAAGGAGCCAGACGTAAGGCGGAGATGAAGCCACTGCTCGAAAACTGGCCCATATAAGAGTGAATGACCAAGACCGGAACCACATAGATAACCATATACACAAAGTATGGCAGCATTCCAACAACTAAAGTTAGCAAATAAAACTTAATTCAAGCATAAAATGTCTAAGATATACATTTAAAACTCTGATTTAACGTGAAACAGAAGTAAAACTTGTTCAGCAAAGACAATATATTATGTATAAGAAGTATTAGTCTAAATTATGCATTATTGGAACAACGCCCCTAAAAAGATAAGGTTAGCACTGAAGCTTAAACCTTGTTAGGTATATAATTTGGTTTTAAAAGTTCCTATAACTTACTGCTCATTTCGCCATACAGATCCGTCTTCAGGACTAGTCCTATGCAGGCAAAAATGAAGTCCGTCGGTTTTTCCCACTGCCCTCGTCCTAAATCGGGAGAAGCTGACTTATGCGCCATCCCATACGAGTTTTTATAAACCTTGTTGCAACCACAATATTAATAATCAAGATAAATTAGGTCACTGTGATCCTATTTTGCAAGCCAATAGAGGTATAAATAGTACAAGCGATCCACGAAAACTAAATTCTATTCCGCTAATAAACCTCTGTTCAGCTCATCCCACTCAAGTGAGATAACTATGTTCTGGTCATAGTTAAAAAATGCATAGTTGCAAATGAAAAGTTACAATGATACACACATCAATATTGCGTTGTGTGTGTGAGATGGGGATAGAGCCAAGGAGATCTTGGAAAAGGAAAAAGCTCTCTCTCTCTCTCTGCAACCGCGCTTTTGCTCTCCATTCGTTCTTTGTGAACTTACTTTCTACTTACTTGCTTCCAGACAACGAGAGCGTGTGCTTGTGAAATAAATATTCTAAACTATAATTGAAGTGATTTATTATTTGGCAAATCGGGCATGAATAATACTTAGGTGTATTTTTCGTTTCAATTAATTCAAGACTAACATTATTTTATTCAATGCGAATTCATTTGCAAATTATACCCCTTTGTATACTTAATACACAAAACTTATCTTTGTATGTTAAAGCAGAAGATTACACTTGACTTATCTATGAACATTTTTGCAATAACTACAAGTAAGTTCCAGGAATGAAAGTAGGCCGGTATTTCATAAACGTCAGGAATCATCCGGAAATGACTCAGTGCCCCAGTTCCCAGCAAAGTAAGCCCCGTGAGTTGGAAAAGAAAATCTACAAACTTACTGAAAAACAAAGAAATAAAAAGGAAATTATCTTTTAATTTTTCTTTGTAGATATAGTGGTTGTGGTTTCTACTATATACTAGTATAGTACAGTATTATATAGTATTGATCAGGATCAATCGCTCTGTCCGTCGGCCCGCCCGTCTCTCCGCCCATCGTATAACCGCTGAGATCTCAGAAACCATAATATATATTAAGCATATCTTAGGGTTTATGATTCGGTTCGAATACTTTTTGAAGAACCAAAAAAAGTTTATTGGTAAATTTAAGCTTAAAGGCCCCTCATGGATAGTGACGTCACCGTCCCAAAGTATAAAATTCTTAATCTTATTTATTTTATTTATTTATATTTAATAATAAATATTTACATTTTTCTAAAGCACTTTAAAAATGTACTAGCTTAAAGCGAGAAGTGCAAATTATACCAAGCCGAAAAGATTTTACCAAAAATTGTTCTTCATTGAAACTTAAAATAGTTTTTTTTATATATTGTATATACGTGTATACAAATATTGGACACAAATCCGTTTAAAAATGTAATGTATTTTGATAATCTTATCACCTATTCATTCACATCATCGATAAGCTCAAAAAGTGGGTGGTCGGTCACCTCCGTTTGGCCTATAGCTTCCCCGTAACGCTGGCGGTGCTCCTCCACAACCGGATACCAATCGGTGGGTCGACAGGTGCGTCTGAAGCGCTCGCAAAAGGAGCCGCTGTTCTGGTAAACGTAGTAATATCCATAGCCAGGTATTGCCAGAGCGGATAACACCAAAAGTATATAGTGAATCGTGTGGACCGTTGTATACATCGGATAGTGTTCCTCTATCAATAACTTTATTCCCGATACCTAGTATGGAAATTATATTAGTAAAATAACATACGTGAATGTTGGGAACAAACCAGACAACCCAGCAAAATCAACGGAGCTATGAAGCAGAGTGTGAAAACCTTCCAGGAGGCAAACGGCTGCCCCAGCATAAACTTAATATCCCGCTGGAAACGTTCCCACCCGTAGATCCACATAACCACGAAAAGAAGGAGTAAGTGGAGCACGCTGTGTGTCACAGAAATATTGTGCAGAAAGGCCATAAAAAAAATCATTCCATGCTAAAAATCATACAAGACAATAGTTTATACCGTACATAATGTTGTATTTTAGATTTTTTATCTATTTATCTAACACTTAGTTAAATCAAAGAGCTAAAATTGGGCTACGAATAGCAGCTTAGGCCTTTTGCTATGTTTAAATGCCCAATATTACAATGGTTTACTATTTACATTTTATTTACATAATACGATCCAATACTTACATCGATGCTATGGGCACAGGAACAGACTGCCAGGCCTCCAATAAGGCCAAAGGTTACTTCCATTTTTCTCTTTCTAAGTGTTTCAAACTCGTCGAATAAGCTTTGCAGAATAGTAAAGATTTGTGTTGTCTGCAATTGAGAACAATCGAGTTAAGACTATAAACAAGAAATACTGGAATGAATCATTTCGATTCAACATTAAGAAATCCGGTCATATGTTTAACTATATCAAACTTACCAAAACAATAAGACCAGCCATTAATAACATGGTATAGAAAAGAATAGTCCAAAGGTTCGGCCAACCCATGGAGGATAGAGCAGAAGCAGAGGACAGAAAGAACATCCACAAGCTTATAACATCATGATCTTCAGAAAGTCCTATAATTGAAAAAGTAATAAGTGCCAATCGGACTTAAACTAAAATTTTCCTTGAATGAATCGTTTCTGTCTGATGCTGCTTCTCATAAAGTATTATTTTAGTTACCTGTGAAGTAGTAAGAAAGCATAAAGTCAACCAGGTCAAACATGATGAGAATGATGACCTGTCCGATGGAAATAATCCAACTGTACGACATTATGTTGGTCCTGAACCCATTGAAACTGGACAGAGCTATCACACTGCCCCAACCAGCCCCAAATGCATGTATGACCATAAAAAATGTGCGGCCGAATCCCCTATCCACATCACGGACTTTGGGAGTAAAATATCTTTCCAGCCCTTTCATGGCTCCTGGGAGAAACGAAATGCGCACAAAGCACACCAACAGAAGACACAGTGTTGCAATAACCATATATCGTATGAACTTTCCAAACTTTGCGGTCTCTGAAAACTTATAGAATATAACTGCAATCGTTGCCCAAATGGGAACGTAGAGGCCCACAAAATTCCAGTCTACCTGATAGTCCTCTGTTGGGTAACGAAAAGTAATAAATTTGTATCTGTCGAAATAAAAAACAAGTTAGTAAAATATTATTTAATAAATATTGGTTGCTTCTGCATAATAAACATTTGTATTTATTTTAACAAATTAACCTTAGCATACAATGTTAAGTCTAATAGTTGACTACAGAGCGTTGCCTGCAGTCGCTGATTATTTGGCAAAACTTGTAGTTTCCCTTCAATTTGTCAAATACTGAATAAGTATAAAAAATTATGTAAGAAATAAAAACAACTCAAAACTCTTTGACTATAAGATAACTGTTAAAATCTTATCCAATTTTAAAATAATTATTTTGCTAGCAGAAATTGACGCAGAGAATATTTACTTGCGCCATCTTTTGGTAGAAAATAGTAACTTATGTAGCTGCTCATGTGATAACCCCAAAAAATTATGAAAAATGTTCCGATTTGAAAATTTTTTTAAAAATGTGGGAGTGGTTAATATAATATGATATTATCCATCTATTGATCCTTATAAAGAATTTATACATATTATGAACTTATATACTTATTCTTACATATAATAGTTTCATACTTACTTATTGTATAGATAAGAAGGTACGTGGACATGTTTCGAATCATTGGCGTGTATGGAAGAGTTTATATACGAGTAGCCCGATTCCATTGTTAAATGACAAGTCTTTAAGCACCAAGAAAATTGTAAAAGTTTTCGATTGAAACTCTCTTAATAACGTTTCTTACAGTAAGTCCTTGAGACTCATTGAACCACGACGATAACCCCTCGCAACTCCAAGGAAGAATGGGGTAAAAGGAGTACCATATATAGAAAATCGGAATAGCAGCCTGCGTGCCATAGTAAATGATAAAGGAGGTAGTCAGGAAGAGATTCACATATCCTATGCCTTAAAATCAAGATGAAACAAAACACAATTCATATTTTATGGTCGCAAATACTTACCTTTAAAGAACGGAGCCAGACGAAAGGCGGAGATAAAGCCACTGCTCGAAAACTGGCCCATAAAAGAGTGGATGACCAAGACCGGAACCACAAGGATTACCATATACAAGAAGTATGGCAGCATTCCAAGAACTAAAGTTAGCGAATAAAACTCATTTTAACCATAAAATGTCTAAGATATATACGAAGATAACATAATATATTTTATGTATAAGAAGTATTAGTCTTAAATATGCTTTATTGGAACAACGCCCCTGAAGAGATAAGGTTAGCTCTTAAACTAAATTGCCTATTAAATATTTTGGTTTAAAAAGTTCCTATAACTTACTGCCTACACTGGAACCAAATAGATGCATCTGCAAAGTTAGTCCTAGGCAGGCAACTATATAATCCGTTGGTTTTTCCCACAATCCTCGTCCTAAATCGGGGGAAGCTGTCTTAGACCCCATCCTATACGATGTTTTATAAACCTTGTTGAAAAACAATATTAATTTATAGAAGATGAATTTGGTCACTATGATCCTTTTTTGCAAGCCAATAGAGAGAGGTTTGAATAGTACAACCGCTGCCGGAAAACTAAATTCAATTCCGCTAAGAAACTGCTGTTCATCACACTCAAGTGAGATAACTATGTATGTATGTATGTTCTGGTCATAGTTACAAAAATCACTATAATAAACACATACTATATGTGATGTGCACGAGGTATGGATAGAGCTAAGTATATCTTGAAAAGAGAAAAAGCTCACACTCTGGGTTACCTCTCTCTCAAAATTCTTTAAATGATATGCCAAATGAGGAAAGTTATGAGGAAATTAAATTTCGTGATGACATATGTAACCCTGAGGGAGCATGCCATAAAAGATAAACTTAGTTTTCATATTTCAATTCATACATGGCGCTTTGTGCAAAGGCCTAATGAAACAGATATAGTATGTTGAAATTGTTTCTTTAGTAAAGATGAAAAGGCTCAAATACAGGCTAAAGAGGCTTCATCCAAAAATATATAATGGAGTATGATGAGACTTTTACACCAGTTGCAGGAAGTAATAGTTGCAGATTTTTTATGGATGAAAAAACAGTATTTTTGAGCGGAACTTCAAAAGGTGAAATGTACATATAAGAAGGTCCCAAAAGGCTTAAGCCAATGCGATAGTAATAAAGTATGTAGACTTGATAATCAATCTGGATATATTAAAAATATTTAAAACAATCCATATGGAAGATTGTAATTCGGAATCTGAAGGATCATGTGGAACTTAATGGACTCTTTAATGTATGTAATTCTGCTTTCACGACCAGATTTACGTACATTAAAAGTAAGAATAATATTCCTATTACCCTATATTCCCTATGATTCTAATTGGACTGGAAATGAAACTGACAAAAGAAGTACGAGCGGATACCTATGTATCTATATCTACCTATACCTACATATCTATGTCTATCTGCCTATCTATTTGGAGTGCCATGAAACAAAATTCTCTTGCGGCTTCATTTACCGTAGCCGAAGGTGTAAGAGAGCATTATGGCTCTTTAATGATGTTAATGATATTAAGAAGACCAAGGATGTATTAGCATAGCGAAATATCCTAAGTGCCGGAAGAGATATCATTTCCATTTTCCAGGAAGCAAAATAAACTAATCTGTATCAAGTATCTTCCCCTCAAACAAACAAATCCATTACCAACAGTTGCTGGATCAGAAAAGAAAATATACTTTATAGAGTCGGAAACGCTTCCTTCTATCTGTTACATACTTTTCAACGAATCTAATATACTCTTTTACTCTACGAGTAACGGGTATAAATACCCCAAACAAAGGAAAGATAAATACGAAAAGAAAAGAACACAGCCTTTAAAAAAAATGATTTTATTTTCTTCATTCATTTCCATCAGTGTGGATGCTCAGGTGGCGCGTTGAAGCTGCAAAAGTCACATTGATACCCACATACATATGGTGGTGGTGGTGTGATCTTGGACATAGAAAAGGCTCTCTCTCTTGGTTCTCTCTCTTTCTCTCTCTCTCTGCCACCGAGCTTTTGTTCTCCCTTTATACTTTGTCCACACTTTACTTTCATCCAGACAACGAGAACGTGCGGCTGTAAAGTAAATATTCTAAAACATAATTGGAGGACTTTATTATCACATAATCCTTCCCTTTTCCTTATAAAACACGTATACACGTATTTCCCAATATTTGTGTAATAACTTCGTGAACATATATCACTTATCACTTATTCATTCACGTCATCGATAAGCTCAAAAAGCTGGTCAGTCACCTCCGTTTGGCCTACAGCTTCCCCGTAACGCTGGCGGTGCTCCTTCTCAACCGGATACCAATCTGTGGGTCGACAGGTGCGTCTGAACCGCTCGCAAAAGGAGCCGCTGTTCTGGTAAACGTAGTAAAATCCATAGGCAGGTATTGCCAGAGCGCATGGCACCAAAAGTATATAGTGAAGCGAATGGACCACTGCATACTCCTGATAGTGTTCCCGTCTTAAATATTTTATTCCCGATACCTAGTATGGAAATTAAATTAGCAAAGTAACAAAATCGAATCCTATGTTGGTAACAAACCAAACAACCCAGCAAAATAAACGGAGCCATGAAGCGGAGTGTGAAAACCTTCCAGGAGGCAAACGGCTGCCCCAGCATGAACTCAATATCCCGCTGGAAACGTTCCCGCCCGTAGATCCAAAAAACCACCAAAATAAGTAAAAAGTGGAGCACACTGTGTGTCACAGCAATATTGTGAGCAAAGCCCATAACGAACATAATTACATGCTGAAAATCATACAAGACAAAATGGTTTATATCACAGTTAATGTTGTGTTTTAGATGTTTGATAAAATACTTACACCTACGGTATGAGCACAGGAACAAACTGCCAGGCCTCCAATGAGGCCAAAGGTTACTTCCATTTTTCTTTTTCTAAGTGTTTCAAACTCGTCAAATAAGCTTTGCAGGATAGTAAATATTTGTGTTGTCTGCAATTGAGAACAAGCAAGTTAAGACTAAAAACATTCTACTCAGGAAAATCCGGTCATATGTTTTACCATTTCAAACTTACCAACACAATAAGACCAGCCATTAATAACATTGTATAGAAAAGAATAGTCCAAAGGTTCGGCCAACCCACGGAGGACAAAGCAGAAGCACCGCTCAGATAGTAAGTCCAGTAGACCTTAACAATATGATCTTCAGAAAGTTCTGTAATGTTCACATTTTTTCTTAATAAATGGTTTCTGTCCGATGCTGCTTCTTATGTCTGGTTGTAGTTACCTTCGTAGTAGTGAACGATCATACAGTGAAGCATGTCAAACATGATGAAAATTAAGACCTGTCCGATGGAAATAATCCAACTGTACGACATTATGTTGGTCCTGAACCCATTGAAACTGGACAGAGCTATCACACTGCCCCAACCAGCCCCTAATCCAAATACGACCATACCAAATGTTCGGCCGATTTCGTATTCCACATAAAGGACTTTGGGAGCCAAATATCTTTCCATCCCTTTCATGGCTCCTGGGATAAACGAAATGCGTACAAAGCACACCAACAGAAGACACAGTGTTGCAACAACCATATATCGTATGATCTTTCCAAACTTTGCGGTCTCTGAAAACTTATAGAATATAACTGCAATCGTTGCCCAAATGAGAACGCAGAGGCCCACATAATTCCAGTCTACCGGATCGTCGTCTTTTGAGTTGAACGTGGTAAATTGGTAACTGTCAAAATAAAAAACAAATCAGAAAATATTATTTGATAAATAATAAATTAACCTTAGCATATAATGGTGTAATAGTATGGTGGATTAGTAATAACCTTCGCTGCTGTCACTTTGGACTCTGGTTGTAGTTTCCCTTCAATTTGTCGTATACTCAATATATATAAAACGAGAAGTAAGTAAAAACAACTCAGAACTTTTAGATAGCTTAGTTTTAGTCTTATTAGTTTATGTCTTATCCAATTTTAAAATAATAATTTTGTTAACGCCGATAATATTAACTGCCGCCACCTATTGTCAGAAAATAGTAACTAACCTCGCTGCCCATTTGATAAACTAAATAAATATGAAATAATGTTCCGATTTGAATAATTGTTATTAAATCGAGAAGAACAGAGAAGAAAGTGTTATACAAGTGTAATACTCAGTGTATACTAAGTGTAAGACTGCGTGCCGCCTCAAGAAGCGTCTCTAGAGTGCTTTGTCAAAACTTTGTATCTCTTATGTGAACTGTGATTTCAGCGTTCAGACGGACAGACGGGCATGGAAAAATAGACTCATTCATTTATCCCTACAAGGAATTTTATATATATAGTATATTCTTATATATATATTTACTTATATTTTTATTCTTGCATACAAGGTGCCTTCCAAAGTCAACAAGACCTTTATCGGCAAAATAAATTTATTTTATTCAACGATGCTTTCGGCTATTTTATGATGAACTCACTCACAGTTTCATTGGATTGATGTTGATCGTCATTTATGTCCTCACGACCTCTTTGGAAACTTTGAAACCACCCGTGCACTCAGCTACTGGATAGAAAATCATCACCATAAACTCGTTGCATCAAATGAAACGTTTTGGTAAAAGTTTAACCAATTTTTAAACGAAATTGAATTTGACTCTTTGTGATTTTTGCACTTTCAATCAATGAAATATCATGAAATTCTCGCTGGATTCAAAAAGTCCTGTTTACTTTGGTATGGACCTTACTATTATAGTGTAATACTTACTCAAAGTAGAGACTGGACGGTACGTTAACATATTTTGAATCATTGGTGTGTGTTGAAGAGTTTATATACGAGTAGCCCGATTCCATTGTTAAATGACATGTCTTTAAGCAACAAGAAAATTGTAATAGTTTTCGATTGAAACTCTCTTAATAACGTTTCTTACAGTAAGTCCTTGAGACTCATTGAACCACGACGATAACCCCTCGCAACTCCAAGGCAGAATGGGTTTAAAGGAGTGCCAGATGTAGAAAAGTGGAACAGAAGCGAACGTGACGTAGTAAATGAGAAAGATGGTAGTGAGGAAAATGCTCAAATATCCTATGCCTAAAAATCATAATTGAAATAAAACAGAATACATATTTTCTGGTAAATATTAGTTACCTTTAAAGAAAGGAGCCAGACGTAAGGCGGAGATGAAGCCACTGCTCGAAAACTGGCCCATATAAGAGTGAATGACCAAGACCGGAACCACATAGATAACCATATACACAAAGTATGGCAGCATTCCAACAACTAAAGTTAGCAAATAAAACTTAATTCAAGCATAAAATGTCTAAGATATACATTTAAAACTCTGATTTAACGTGAAACAGAAGTAAAACTTGTTCAGCAAAGACAATATATTATGTATAAGAAGTATTAGTCTTAGATATGCATTATTGGAACAACGCCCCTAAAAAGATAAGGTTAGCACTGAAGCTTAAACCTTGTTATGTATATAATTTGGTTTTAAAAGTTCCTATAACTTACTGCTCATTTCGCCATACATATTCGTCTTCAGGACTAGTCCTATGCAGGCAAAAATGAAGTCCGTTGGTTTTTCCCACTGCCCTCGTCCTAAATCGGAAGACGCTGACTTAAGCTCCATCCCATACGAGTTTTTATAAACCTTGTTGCAACCACAATATTAATAACCAAGATAAATTAGGTCACTGTGATCCTATTTTGCAAGCCAATAGAGGTATAAATAGTACAAGCGATCCACGAAAACTAAATTCTATTCCGCTAATAAACCTCTGTTCAGCTCATCCCACTCAAGTGAGATAACTATGTTCTGGTCATAGTTAAAAAATGCATAGTTGCAAATGAAAAGTCACAATGATACACACATCAATATTGTGTTGTGTGTGTGAGATGGGGATAGAGCCAAGGAGATCTTGGAAAAGGAAAAAGCTCTCTCTCTCTCTCTCTGCAACCGCGCTTTTGCTCTCCATTCGTTCTTTGTGAACTTACTTTCTACTTACTTGCTTCCAGACAACGAGAGCGTGTGCTTGTGAAATAAATATTCTAAACTATAATTGAAGTGATTTATTATTTGGCAAATCGGGCATGAATAATACTTAGGTGTATTTTTCGTTTCAATTAATTCAAGACTAACATTATTTTATTCAATGCGAATTCATTTGCAAATTATACCCCTTTGTATACTTAATACACAAAACTTATCATCGTATGTTAAAGCAGAAGATTACACTTGACTTATCCAAGAACATTTATGCAATAACTACAAGTAAGTTAAAGGAATGAAAGTAGGCCGGTATTTCATAAACGTCAGGAATCCTCCGGAAATGACTCAGTCCCCCAGTTCCCAGCAAAAGTAAGCCCCGTGAGTTAAAAAAACAATCTACAAACTTACTGAAAAACAAAGAATAAAAAGGAAATTATCTTTTAATTTTTCTATGTAGATATACTAGTATATTATTATAGTATATAGTATCATGATCAGGATCAATCGCTATGTCCGTCGGGCCGCCCGCTGAGATCTCAGAAACCATAATATATATTTAGCATATTTTAGGGTGGGTTTATGATTCGGTTCGAATACTTTTTGATGAACCAAAAAAAGTTTATTGATAAATTTAAGCTTAAAGGCCCCACATGGATAATGGCGTCACCGTCCCAAAGTATAAAATTCTTAATCTTATTTATTTTATTTATTTTTATATACTAGTTTAAGGCGAGAAGTGCAAATTATACCAAGCCGGAAAGATTTTACCAAAAATTGGTCTTCATTGAAACTTAAAATAGTTTACATATATTGGACACAAATCCGTTTAAAAATCTAATGTATTTTGATAATCTTATCACCTATTCATTCACATCTTCGGTAAGCTCAAAAAGCTGATCAGTCACCTCCGTTTGGCCTACAGCTTCCCCGTAACGCTGGCGGTGCTCCTGCTCAACAGGATACCAATCGGTGGGCCGACAGGTGCGTCTGAAGTCGGCAAAAGTGCCGCTTCTCTGGTAATGGTAGTAAAGTCCATAAGCAGGTATTGCCAGAGCCCATAACATCAAAAGTATATAGTGAATCGTATGGACCACTGCATACTCCTGATAGTGTTCTCGTCTTAAAAACTTTATTCCCAATACCTAGTATGGAAATTAAATTGGCAAAGTAACAAAATCGAATCCTATGTTGGTAACAAACCAAACAACCCAGCAAAATAAACGGAGCCATGAAGCGGAGTGTGAAAACCTTCCAGGAGGCAAACGGCTGCCCCAGCATGAACTCAATATCCCGCTGGAAACGTTCACGCCCGTAGATCCACAAAACCACCAAAATAAGTAAAAAGTGGAGCACACTGTGTGTCACAGTAATATTATGAGCACAGCCCATAAGGAACATAATTCCATGATGAAAATCATACAAGACGAAATGGTTTATATCACAGTTAATGTTGTGTTTTAGATGTTTGATAAAATACTTACATCTACGCTATGGGCACAGGAACAGACTGCCAGGCCTCCAATGAGGCCAAAGGTTACTTCCAATTTTCTTTTTCTAAGTGTTTCAAACTCGTCGAATAAGCTTTGCAGGATAGTAAAGATTTGTGTTGTCTCCAATTGAGAACAATCAAGTTAAGACGAGAAGCAATAAATATTTGAAGAGAAATGATTCTACTCAGAGAAATCCGGTCATTTGCTTAACAATTTCAAACTTACCAACACAATAAGACCAGCCATTAATAACATTGTATAAAAAAGAACAGTCCAAAGGTTGGGCCAACCCATAGAGGATAAAGCAGAAGCACAGCACAAATAGAACAACCAGTCGCTCATAACATTATGATCTTCAGAAAGTCCTATAATTGTAAAAGTAATTAGTCACATCTGAAACAAATTACATCTGTCCGATGGAGATTCTCATAATCGTACCTTCGTAGTAGTGATCGAGCATACAGTGAAGCATGTCATACAAGATGCAAATTAAGACCTGTCCGATGGAAATAATCCAACTGTACGACATTATGTTGTTCCTGAACCCATATTGAAACTGGACAGAGCTATCACACTGCCCCAACCAGCCCCCAAATACATGTACGACCATACAACATGTGGCGCCGATTTTGTTTTCCACATCACGGACTTTGGGAGTCATATATCTTTCCAGCCCTTTCATGGCTCCTGGGAGAAACGAAATACGCACAAAGCACACCAACAGAAGACACAGTGTTGCAACAACCATATATCGTATGAACTTTCCAAACTTTGCGGTTTCTGAAAACTTATAGAATATAACTGCAATCGTTGCCCAAATGGGAACGTAGAGGCCCACAAAATTCCAGTCAACCTGATAGTCCTCTGTTGGGTAATGAAAAGTGGAAAATTGGTAGCTGCCAAAATATAAAACACATTAGTAAAAATATTAATTAACGATTATTGGTCCCTTTTAAATATAAGTATTTATGAAATAAATTAATTAGCCTTAGCATACAACGGAATCTTGATAGTTGATTCCAGGGCACTGGCTGCTCTCTGGCTGTAACTAATTTAGTCGTTGTTTGGCAAAATTGGTAGTTTCCCTTAAATTTGTCGAATAGTAAACTACTCAAAACTACTAGACTATAAGATACCTTTCTTATGTAACTTTAAAAAATTTATTTTGATAGAAGAGACATTGACCCAGAGAATTTTACATGCGCAATCTTTTGTCAGAAAATAGTAACTGACGGTGACGGTCATTTCGCTCCGTTTGAGCACGACTTTATTTTTTCCTCGTACACCTTGTATAACACTTTCATACTTACTCCATGTAGAGAGAGGAAGGTACGTGGACTCGTTTCGAATCATTGGTGTGTGAGGAAAAGTTTATATACGTGTAGCCCGATTCCATTGTGAAATGACATGTCTTTAAGCACCAAGAAAATTGTAATAATTTTCGATTGAAACTTGATAATGTTTCTTACAGTTAGTCCTTGAGACTCCATTGAACCAAGACGATAACCCCTCGCCAACTCAAGGCAGAATGGGTTTAAAAAAGAGTGCCATATGTAGAAAATTGGAACAGAAGCGAACGTGCCGTAGTAAATAATAAAGAAGGTAGTCAGGAAGAGATTTACATATCCTATGCCTAAAAATCGTTATTGAAATAAAACAGAAAACTTATTTTCTGGTAAATATTAGTTACCTTTAAAGAAAGGAGCCAGACGAAAGGCGGAGATGAAGCCACTGCTCGAAAACTGGCCCATATAAGAGTGGATGACTAGCACCGGAACCACATAGATAACCATATACACAAGGTATGGCAGCATTCCAAGAACTAAAGTTAGCAAATTAAATAAGCATAAAATGTCTAAGATATACATGTTTTAACATGCAACAGTTGAACTTTTTGCAAAAAAGATAACATATTTAATGTATAAGAACTATTAGTCTTAAAAATGCATTATTCGAACAACGCCCCTAAATAGATAAGTTAAGCTCTAAAGCCTAACGCCCCATTACATATTTTGGTTTAAAAAGTTTCTAAGACTTACTGCCCATATCGCCATATATATTCATCTTCAGCATTAGTCCTAGGCAGGAAAATATAAAGTCCGTTGGATTTTCCCACTGTCCTCGTCCTAAATCGGGAGAAGCTGACTTAAGTCCCATCCCAACGATGTTCTATAAGCCAATAGACAGAGCTTTGAATAGTACAACCGATTAAGGAAAACTAAATTCTATTTCTCTAATAAGCCGCTGTTCAGCTCATCCCACTCAGCTCAGATAACCAAGATCTGGTCATAGTTACTGTTGCAAATTAGTGCAAAATGGATAAGTCACAATGATACACACATACTGTGAGAGCTAGGGATAGAGCCTAGTCGGAAAGAGAATATCTCTCTCTTGGTTCTTTCTCTCCATCTGTAACTGAGCTTTTGTTCCCCATTCATTCTTTGTTCACACTTCCACACTGGCTTCCAGACAACGAGAGCGTGTGCTTGTAAAAGTTATGAAGTGATTTTTTATTTGACAAATCGGGCAGACATTAAAACAAAAGACTGCTGTCCGCTTATTCTTCAATCTTTACACAATAAACTAATAGCTAAAAATTCAAAAATATGTAGCAAGTTCCAGGTGAAGTTATTCACCAGATATGAGCCCGAGTTCCACAAATGTCAAAGACCATCCGGAATTGTCTCAGCCCTCTGGATGCTGACATTCCAAGATAAGTAAGCCAGAAAACAATATCTACAAACTTACTCAAAAACAAATCAAAAAAGAAAATAATCCTTTAGCTACGATTTCTTGGCACACAGGGCCACAGGGACCATCCTTTCAAGACATTTATAGCAACCAGCTTTTGTCCAGTACACCGAAGTTCCATTATTTGAAAATACTGCTCGTTGTTGAGGCTCCCAACTTGATGCGACTATGGCTATCACGGTAACGGCTTACAACACTGCGTGGGTTCAAAGATACAATCGTCCACGGCATATAGTAAATTCATCATTGCAAAAGTGCCCCATTCAGAAAGGTTTTATACCTCTATACAAATATTGGACACATACCCTTTCAAAAATGTCATGTAAATTGATCATTTTATTACTTATTAATTCATGTCATCGATAAGCTCAAAAAGCTGGTCGGTCACCTCTATTTGGCCTACAGCTTCCCTGTAACGCTGGCGGTGCTTCTCGTCAGCCGGATACCAATCTGTGGGGTCGACAGGTGCGTCTGAAGCGATCGCTAAAAAGAACCGCTGCTCTGGTAAAGGTAGTAAAATCCATAGCCAGGTATTGTCAGAGCGCATAACACCAAAAAGTATATCGTGAATCGTGTCGACCACTACATACATCGCCCAGCGACCTCCTGTTACATAGTTTAGTTCCATTACCTAGTACGGAAATTAAATTAGTAAAAAATCAAAGTTTAATCAAATTTTGGTAACAAACCAGACAACGCAGCAAAATAAACGGAGCTATGAAGCGGAGTGTGAAAACCTTCCAGGAGGGAAACGGCTGCCCCAGCATGAACTTAATATCCCGCTGGAAACCTTCTCGCCCGTAGATCCATAAAACCACAAAAATTAGGAGTAAGTGGAGCACACTGTGTGTCAAAACAATATTTTCCATAAAGCTCATGAACAAAATCATTCCATGCTGAAAATCAACAAGAATGGTTTATATCAAAGTTAATGTTGTGTTTTAGATGTTTGATAAAATACTTACATCTACGCTATGGGCACAGGAACAGACTGCCAGGCCTCCAATGAGGCCAAAGGTTACTTCCAATTTTCTTTTTCTAAGTGTTTCAAACTCGTCGAATAAGCTTTGCAGGATAGTAAAGATTTGTGTTGTCTCCAATTGAGAACAATCAAGTTAAGACGAGAAGCAATAAATATTTGAAGAGAAATGATTCTACTCAGAGAAATCCGGTCATTTGCTTAACAATTTCAAACTTACCAACACAATAAGACCAGCCATTAATAACATTGTATAAAAAAGAACAGTCCAAAGGTTGGGCCAACCCATAGAGGATAAAGCAGAAGCACAGCACAAATAGAACAACCAGTCGCTCATAACATTATGATCTTCAGAAAGTCCTATAATTGTAAAAGTAATTAGTCACATCTGAAACAAATTACATCTGTCCGATGGAGATTCTCATAATCGTACCTTCGTAGTAGTGATCGAGCATACAGTGAAGCATGTCATACAAGATGCAAATTAAGACCTGTCCGATGGAAATAATCCAACTGTACGACATTATGTTGTTCCTGAACCCATTGAAACTGGACAGAGCTATCACACTGCCCCAACCAGCCCCAAATACATGTACGACCATACAACATGTGGCGCCGATTTTGTTTTCCACATCACGGACTTTGGGAGTCATATATCTTTCCAGCCCTTTCATGGCTCCTGGGAGAAACGAAATACGCACAAAGCACACCAACAGAAGACACAGTGTTGCAACAACCATATATCGTATGAACTTTCCAAACTTTGCGGTCTCTGAAAACTTATAGAATATAACTGCAATCGTTGCCCAAATGGGAACGTAGAGGCCCACAAAATTCCAGTCAACCTGATAGTCCTCTGTTGGGTAATGAAAAGTGGAAAATTGGTAGCTGCCAAAATATAAAACACATTAGTAAAATATTAATTAACGATTATTGGTCCCTTTTAAATATAAGTATTTATGAAATAAATTAATTAGCCTTAGCATACAACGGAATCTTGATAGTTGATTCCAGGGCACTGGCTGCTCTCTGGCTGTAACTAATTTAGTCGTTGTTTGGCAAAATTGGTAGTTTCCCTTAAATTTGTCGAATAGTAAACTACTCAAAACTACTAGACTATAAGATACCTTTCTTATGTAACTTTAAAAAATTTATTTTGATAGAAGAGACATTGACCCAGAGAATTTTACATGCGCAATCTTTTGTCAGAAAATAGTAACTGACGGTGACGGTCATTTCGCTCCGTTTGAGCACGACTTTATTTTTTTCCTCGTACACCTTGTATAACACTTTCATACTTACTCCATGTAGAGAGAGGAAGGTACGTGGACACGTTTCGAATCATTGGTGTGTGAGGAAAAGTTTATATACGTGTAGCCCGATTCCATTGTTAAATGACATGTCTTTAAGCACCAAGAAAATTGTAATAATTTTCGATTGAAACTTGATAATGTTTCTTACAGTTAGTCCTTGAGACTCATTGAACCAAGACGATAACCCCTCGCAACTCCAAGGCAGAATGGGTTTAAAAGAGTGCCATATGTAGAAAATTGGAACAGAAGCGAACGTGCCGTAGTAAATAATAAAGAAGGTAGTCAGGAAGAGATTTACATATCCTATGCCTAAAAATCGTTATTGAAATAAAACAGAAAACTTATTTTCTGGTAAATATTAGTTACCTTTAAAGAAAGGAGCCAGACGAAAGGCGGAGATGAAGCCACTGCTCGAAAACTGGCCCATATAAGAGTGGATGACTAGCACCGGAACCACATAGATAACCATATACACAAGGTATGGCAGCATTCCAAGAACTAAAGTTAGCAAATTAAATAAGCATAAAATGTCTAAGATATACATGTTTTAACATGCAACAGTTGAACTTTTTGCAAAAAAGATAACATATTTAATGTATAAGAACTATTAGTCTTAAAAATGCATTATTCGAACAACGCCCCTAAATAGATAAGTTAAGCTCTAAAGCCTAACGCCCCATTACATATTTTGGTTTAAAAAGTTTCTAAGACTTACTGCCCATATCGCCATATATATTCATCTTCAGCATTAGTCCTAGGCAGGAAAATATAAAGTCCGTTGGATTTTCCCACTGTCCTCGTCCTAAATCGGGAGAAGCTGACTTAAGTCCCATCCCAACGATGTTCTATAAGCCAATAGACAGAGCTTTGAATAGTACAACCGATTAAGGAAAACTAAATTCTATTTCTCTAATAAGCCGCTGTTCAGCTCATCCCACTCAGCTCAGATAACCAAGATCTGGTCATAGTTACTGTTGCAAATTAGTGCAAAATGGATAAGTCACAATGATACACACATACTGTGAGAGCTAGGGATAGAGCCTAGTCGGAAAGAGAATATCTCTCTCTTGGTTCTTTCTCTCCATCTGTAACTGAGCTTTTGTTCCCCATTCATTCTTTGTTCACACTTCCACACTGGCTTCCAGACAACGAGAGCGTGTGCTTGTAAAAGTTATGAAGTGATTTTTTATTTGGCAAATCGGGCAGACATTAAAACAAAAGACTGCTGTCCGCTTATTCTTCAATCTTTACACAATAAACTAATAGCTAAAAATTCAAAAATATGTAGCAAGTTCCAGGTGAAGTTTTTCACCAGATATGAGCCCGAGTTCCACAAATGTCAAAGACCATCCGGAATTGTCTCAGCCCTCTGGATGCTGACATTCCAAGATAAGTAAGCCAGAAAACAATATCTACAAACTTACTCAAAAACAAATCAAACAAGAGGAAACGCTATAGTCGAGTGCCGCGACTATAAGATACCCGTTACTGTTTTACACAATTTTAAAATATTAATTTTGCTAGTGGAAATTCACAAGGCGCCACCTATTGTCAGAGGAAGTATGTTGAGTTTGCTTATAGTGACGTCACTGCCCATGTGGAGCCTTATAACCTTATTTCTTCATAAATAGCGAAATAATGTTCCGATTTGAAAAATCTTTTGTAAATCGATAGATATTAACAGAAATAAGTTATACAACGTCAAACGAAGGCATTCATAATAATATTATAGACTCCACAGTTTTCAGCGGTTTGTGGGCGTTAGAGTGGGCGTGGCCGGATGCAACTTCGTGGCAAGTTGCAGAGGCATTTCCTAAATACGTGTTCCTAAGCAAAATTGTGTAGCTTTTATAGTTTTTGAGATTTTTGCATTTTTGGTTTTTTGGGTTTTGTGGGCGTTAGAGTGGGCGTGGCGTGATCGGAAAAAAACAATTCGCATTGAAAGCATCATAGAAACATACATGCTTGATCCGAACTTTCTATCTCTTATAGTTACCGAGATATCAGCTTTTCTAGAAAATCCGAAAACAGTCTTTTGAGCCTTGTGGGCGTATGGGTGGGTGTGGCCGGATAGTAGTACCACTATAAGATGCGCTGTCATCTAAAGATTATACTTTCTGAATTTCAACTTTCTATCTGCAATAGTTCCTGAGATTTCAGCAATTTTAGTTTTTTGCGATTTGTGGGCGTTAGAGTGGGCGTGGCAGGATGCTGTAATAAACTTGCGCTGTCCCGGGACCTCAAGAATCTTCATGCTTAATCTCAGCTTTGTATCTGCTATAGTTCCTGAGATCTCAGCGTTCATACGGACGGACGGACGGACGGACGGACGGACGGACGGACGGACGGACGGACGGACGGACAGACGGACATGGCTCAATCGACTTCGCTATTGATCCTGATCAAGAATATATATACTTTATAGGGTCGCAAAAGCTTCCTTCTATCTGTTACATACTTTTCAACGAATCTAGTATACCCTTTTACTCTACGAGTAACGGGTATAAAAAGAAAATAATCCTTTAGCTACGATTTCTTGGCACACAGGGCCACAGGGACCATCCTTTCAAGACATTTATAGCAACCAGCTTTTGTCCAGTACACCGAAGTTCCATTATTTGAAAATACTGCTCGTTGTTGAGGCTCCCAACTTGATGCGACTATGGCTATCACGGTAACGGCTTACAACACTGCGTGGGTTCAAAGATACAATCGTCCACGGCATATAGTAAATTCATCATTGCAAAAGTGCCCCATTCAGAAAGGTTTTATACCTCTATACAAATATTGGACACATACCCTTTCAAAAATGTCATGTAAATTGATCATTTTATTACTTATTAATTCATGTCATCGATAAGCTCAAAA
This sequence comes from Drosophila eugracilis, assembly GCF_018153835.1. Taxonomy (NCBI): domain Eukaryota; kingdom Metazoa; phylum Arthropoda; class Insecta; order Diptera; family Drosophilidae; genus Drosophila; species Drosophila eugracilis. The sequence continues at coordinate 4,157,972 of NW_024571981.1, read as the reverse complement.
AGCTGGTCGGTCACCTCTATTTGGCCTACAGCTTCCCTGTAACGCTGGCGGTGCTTCTCGTCAGCCGGATACCAATCTGTGGGTCGACAGGTGCGTCTGAAGCGATCGCTAAAAGAACCGCTGCTCTGGTAAAGGTAGTAAAATCCATAGCCAGGTATTGTCAGAGCGCATAACACCAAAAGTATATCGTGAATCGTGTCGACCACTACATACATCGCCCAGCGACCTCCTGTTACATAGTTTAGTTCCATTACCTAGTACGGAAATTAAATTAGTAAAAAATCAAAGTTTAATCAAATTTTGGTAACAAACCAGACAACGCAGCAAAATAAACGGAGCTATGAAGCGGAGTGTGAAAACCTTCCAGGAGGGAAACGGCTGCCCCAGCATGAACTTAATATCCCGCTGGAAACCTTCTCGCCCGTAGATCCATAAAACCACAAAAATTAGGAGTAAGTGGAGCACACTGTGTGTCAAAACAATATTTTCCATAAAGCTCATAAACAAAATCATTCCATGCTGAATATCATACAAGAATGGTTTACATCATAGTTAATGTTGTGTTTTAGATGTTTGATCAATTGCTTACATCTACGCTATGGGCACAGGAACAGACTGCCAGGCCTCCAATGAGGCCAAAGGTTACTTCCATTTTTCTCTTCCTAAGTGTTTCAAACTCGTCGAATAAGCTTTGGAGGATAGTAAATATTTGTGTCGTCTGCAATTGAGGAAAAATATATACATGTATACTCAGCTAGTTAAGAGTAAAAACAAGAAATATTGGGAGAGGAGTGATACTACTCACGATTTCAAACTTACCAATACAATAAGTCCAGCCATTAATAACATGGCATAGAAAAGAAAAGTCCAAAGGTTCGGCCAACCCACGGAGGACAAAACAGAAGCACCGGAAAAATAGAATATCCAGTCGTTTATAACAATATGATCTTCAGAAAGTCCTGTAATTGAAAAAATAATTAGTATAATTCTGAATCAAATCAGGTTTTTGTCTGAATCAATTCTGTCTGGTGCTGCTTCTCATAATGTTTTATTGTAATTACCTTTGAAGTAGTGATCGAGCATAAAGTATACCATGTCATACATGATAAAAATTAACACCTGTCCGATGGAAATAATCCAACTGTACGACATTATGTTGGTCCTGAACCTATTGAAACTGGCCAGAGCTATCACACTGCCCCAACCAGCCCCAAATACTTGTATGACCATACGAAATGTGCGGTCCAATCGCTTTTCCACATCATGGATTTTGGGAGTCAAATATCTTTCCATCCCTTTCATGGCTCCTGGGAGAAACGAAATTCGCACAAAGCACACCAACAGAAGACACAGTGTTGCAATAACCATATATCGTATAAACTTTCCAAACTTTGGGGTCTCTGAAAACTTATAGAAAATAACTGCAATCGTTGCCCAAATGGGAACGTAGAGGCCCACAAAATTCCAGTCTAGCTGATAGCCTTCTGTTGGGTAACGATAAGTGGAAAAATGGTATCTGTCAAAATAAAAAACAAATTGGTAAAATATTAATTAACGAACTTAATTAATTAATTAGCCTTAGTTAATTGGAATCTGGCTGAAACTTATTTAGTCCTTATTTCGCCAAATTTGTACTTTCCCCTTAATTTGTCTAAGTACTAAGAATGAATAAATGATAATAATGAATGAAAAAGAGGTAAGAAAAAAAATTTTTATTTAGTCAATTTTAAAATAATTCTTTTGATAGCAGACATTGACTCTGATAATTTTACTCGCGCCACCTATTGTCAGAAAATAAAAACAAGAAGAAACAAGACACGAGGAATGAAGGAGAGTATTCGAGAAGATCTGACAAAGTGAAGTCATGCTCAAGCGGAGGAAAAACGACGGAACGGCAATCGGGTACAATCCAATTTTAATAAACATAAGCGTAATTAAAGAAACCCACATAAACCGATGAGTACGGACAAGAAAGTGTTATACAAGGTCCTACCAAAACATATTTTAATATATGTAAATATGCGTATAACGACATTTTGAATGAAAGATTGGGCGTGGCCGCCACCTTAAGACGCATCTCAAGAACACACGTGCTTAATCCCAACTTTTCATGTAGCCCTTATAGTAACTGAGATCTCAGGGTTCATACGGACAGACGGACATGGCTAAATCGAACTCATCTATTGATCCTTATTAAGAATTTATATATACTATATACTTATATACATACTTATATACTTATTCTTACATAAATTAGTTTCATACTTACTTCATGTATAGATAGGACGGTACGTGAACATATTTCGAATCATTGATGTCTGTGGAGTAGTTTATATACGTGTAACCCGATTCCATTGTTAAATGACAAGTCTTTAAGCACCAAGAAAATTGTATTAATTTTTGAATCAAACTTCCTTAATAACGTTTCCTACAGTTAGTCCTTGAGACTCATTGAACCAAGACGATAAACCCTCGCAACTCCAGGGTAAAATGGGGTAAAAGGAGTACCATATGTAGAAAGTGGGAACAGCAGCCTTCGTGCCGTAGTATATGAGAAAGAAGGTGTTCAGGAAGAGGCTCACATATCCTATGCCTTAAAATCAAATTTAAATATAACAGGACACATATTTTGTGGTCAAAAATACTTACCTTTAAAGAAAGGAGCCAGACGAAAGGCGGAGATGAAGCCACTGCTCGAAAACTGGCCCATAAAGGAATGGATGACCAAGACCGGAACCACAAGGATTACCATATACAAGAAGTATGGCAGCATTCCAAGAACTAAAATTAGCGAATAAAACTTATTTTAACCATAAAATGTCTAAGATATACTACTTAAAAATTATTATTTGACGTGCAACAGAAGAAAATCTTTTTCATTGAAGATAATATAATATATTTTATCTATAAGAAGTATTAGTTTTAAATATGCTTTATTGGAACAACGCCCCTGAAGAGATAAGGTTAGCTCTTAAACTAAACTGCCTATTAAATATTTTGGTTTAAAAAGTTCCTATAACTTACTGCCTACACTGGAACCAAATAGATGCATCTGCAAAATTAGTCCTAGGCTGGCAACTATATAATCCGTTGGTTTTTCCCACTGCCCTCGTCCTAAATCGGGGGAAGCTGCCTTAAGCCCCATCCTATACGATGTTTTATTAACCTTGTTGCAACCACGATATTAAGAAATATAAGATGAATTGGGTCACTGTATCACTGAGGTATGAATAGTACAACCGATGCCGGAAAACTAAATTCTATTCCGCTAATAAACCTCTGTTCAGCTCATCCTAGTCATCTCACATAACCAAGACCTGGTCATAGTTAAAAAATGCATAGTTGCAATATTGTGTTGGGTGTGTGAGATGGGGATAGCGGCGAGCAGATCTTTGAAAGAGAAAAGACTCTCTCTTGGTTCTCCCTCTTTTTCTGCCACCGAGCTTTTGTTCTCCAATTATACTTTAAGCTCACTTTACTTGATCGCAGGCGACGGCAGCGTGCGATTGTAAAATATTTTTCATTTTTAATTTCCACTAGCAAAATGAATATTTTAAAATTGTGTAAAACAGTAAAGATTTCTTATAGTCGCGGCACTGGACTATAATATTATTTTATTCAATGCGAATTCATTTGCAAATTAAAGAACCTTCTATACTTAATACACAAAACGTATCTTCGTATGTTAAAGCAGAAGATTACACTCCACTCCAAAACTAAAAATGCAAAAACATTATATAAGTTCCAGGTTAAGTTATTCATCAGAAATAAGGGTAAGACGGAATTTCATAAACGTCCAGAGTCATCCGGAAAATCTACAAAATTACTCAAAAACAAAAAATTTATATTCTTGTTGAGGAAACTGCAATAATTAAAACATACATTCACCACCCATATTCTAGAGATGCTTCTTCAAAAGAGTATATTTCAGGGTTTATAAATACTTGCCGATTAACCAAAAATAATTTATAATAAATGTAACCTGAACGGCCGCACATGGGTAGTGTAAAATTCTTCCAGGCAGTATTTGTTATTATAACAAATAATTACATTCTTCAAAAGTACTTTGAAAAACCTACTAGTTTCAAGCCAGAAAAGCAAATTATACTAAACCGGAAAGATTTTACCAAAACTGAATGTATGAAATCAAACTTAATTGGTCTCCATTCAAATTTGAAAGAGTTCATTTGATATATATGTATAGACAAATATTGGGCACAGATCCGTTTTAAAATGTCATGTATTTTGATAATCTTATCACTTATTCATTCACATCATCGATAAGCTCAAAAAGTTGGTCGGTCACCTCCGTTTGGCCTACAGCTTCCCCGTAACGCTGGCGGTGCTCCTCCTCAACAGGATACCAATCGGTGGGTCGACAGATGCGTCTGAAGCGCTCGCCAAAGGATCCGCTGCTCTGGTAAACATAGTAAAATCCATAGCCAGGTATTGCCAGAGCGCATATCCCCAACAGTATATAGTGAATCGTGTGGACCACTACAAACCTCAGATAGTGTTCTTGTCTTAATAAGATTATTCCCAATACCTGACATGGAAATTAAATTAGCAAAGTAACAAAGCTTAATCCAATGTTCGTAACAAACCAGACAACGCAGCAAAATAAACGGAGCTATGAAGCGGAGTATGAAAACCTTCCAGGAGGCAAACGGCAGTCCCAGCATGAACTCAATATCCCGCTGGAAACGTTCACGCCCGTAGATCCACAAAACAACCAAAAGGAGGAGTAAGTGGAGAGCACTATGTGTCAAATAAATATTGTGAATGAAGGCGATAAAAAAAATTATTCCATCCTGAAAATCATAGAAGTCAAAATGGTTTATATCATAGTTAATGTCGTATTTTAGATTATTTATCTATTTATCTAACAATTTGTTACAACTTAGAGCTAAAACTGGACTAGGAAGCTTAGTCCTTTTCCTATGTTTACAAGGGCTACTACTCATTTTATTTACATAATATGATCTAATACTTACCTCCACGCTATGGACACAGGAACAGACTGCCAGGCCTCCAATAAGGCCAAAGGTTACTTCCATTTTTATCTTTCTAAGTGTTTCAAACTCGTCGAATAAGCTTTGGAGAATAGTGAAGATTTGTGTCGTCTGCAATTGAGAACAATCAATTTAAGACGAAAAAACAAGAGATATTGGAAAGAATCATTCCGATTGAACTATATGAAATCCGGTCATATGCTTAACAATTTCAAACTTACCAAAACAATTAGACCAGTCAGTAATAACATGGTATAGAAAAGAAAAGTCCAAAGGTTCGCCCAACCCACGGAGGATAAAGCAGAAGCACCGCACAGATAGAACATCCACACGCTCATAACATTATGATCTTCAGAAAGTCCTATAATTGTAAAAGTAATTAGTCACATCTGAAACAAATTGCATCTGTCCGATGGTAATTCTCATAATCGTACCTTTGTAGTAGTGATCGAGCATACAGTAAAGCATGTCATACATGATGATTATTAAGACCTGTCCGATGGAAATAATCCAACTGTACGACATTATGTTGGTCCTGAACCCATTGAAACTGGACAGAGCTATCACACTGCCCCAACCAGCCCCAAACCCAAATACGACCATACAAAATGTTCTGACCATTTTGTTTTCCACATCACGGACTTTGGGAGTCATATATCTTGCCAGCCCTTTCATGGCTCCTGGGAGAAACGAAATGCGCACAAAGCACACCAACAGAAGACACAGTGTTGCAATAACCATATATCGTATGAACTTTCCAAACTTTGGGGTCTCTGAAAACTTATAGAATATAACTGCAATCGTTGCCCAAATGGGAACGTAGAGGCCCACAAAATTCCAGTCAACCTGCTAGTCCTCTGTTGGGTAATGAAAAGTGGAAAATTGGTAGCTGTCAAAATAAGAAACACATTAGTAAAATATTAATTAACGATTATTGGTCCATTTTAAATATAAGTATTTATGAAATAAATTAATTAACCTTATCATACAACGGAAAACTTGATAGTTGATTCCAGAGCACTGGCTGCTCTCTGGCTGTAACTAATTTAGTCATTGTTTGGCAAAATTGGTAGTTCCCCTTCAATTTGTCGAATGGAAAATATATATAAAACAAAAGTAAGAAATAAAATAATTCAAACGTACTAGACTGTTAATGTCTTATCCAATTTTAAAATAATTATATTGCTAACAGAAATTAACGGAGACATTTTTTGCTGTCGCCACCTATTGTCGAAAAATAATAACTGACGGTTACGGTAGTTTCTCTCCGCTTGAGCACGACTTTACTTCTCTCTCGCACACCTCGTATAACACATTCATACTTACTCCATGTAGAGATAGGAAGGTACGTGAACATCTTTCGAATCATTGGTGTGTGAGGAAAAGTTTATATACGTGTAGCCCGATTCCATTGTTAAATGACATGTCTTTAAGCACCAATAAAATTGTAATAATTTTCGATTGAAACTCTCTTAATAACGTTTCTTACAGTTAGTCCTTGAGACTCATTGAACCAAGACGATAACCCCTCGCAACTCCAAGGCAGAATGGGTTTAAAAGAGTGCCATATGTAGAAAATTGGAACAGAAGCGAACGTGCCGTAGTAAATAATAAAGAAGGTAGTCAGGAAGAGATTTACATATCCTATGCCTAAAAATCGTTATTGAAATAAAACAGAAAACTTATTTTCTGGTAAATATTAGTTACCTTTAAAGAAAGGAGCCAGACGAAAGGCGGAGATGAAGCCACTGCTCGAAAACTGGCCCATAAAAGAGTGGATGACCAGCCCCGGAACCAAAAAGATTACCATATACAAGAAGTATGGCAGCATTCCAAGAACTAAAGTAAGCAAATAAAACTTAATTCAAGCATAAAATGTTTCAGATGTACCACTTAAAATTTTGATTTAACGTGCAACAGAAGTACAACTTTTTCAGCAAAGATAATATATTTTATGTATAAGAAGCATTAGTCTTAAATATGCATTATTGTAACAACGCCCCTAGATAGATAAGGTTAGCTCTGAAGCTTAAGCCTTTTTATGAATATAATTTGGTTACAAAATTCAAATAACTTACTACCCATATCGGTATATATATTCATATTCAGCATTAGTCCTAGACAGGCAAATATATAGTCCGTTGGATTTTCCCATTGTCCTCGTCCTAAATTGGGGGAAGCTGACTTAGGCCCCATCCCAACGATGTTTTATAAGCCTTGTTGAAACCACAATGATTATAAATAGAAGATGGATTAGGTCACTGTAATCCTGCTTTGCAAGCCAATAGACAGAGGTTTGAATAGTACAACCGATGAAGGAAAACTAAATTCAATTCCCACTCAGCTCAGATAACCAAGATCTGGTCATAGTTACTGTTGCAAATTAGTGCAAAATGGAAAAGTCACAATGATACACACATACTGTGAGAGCTAGGGATAGAGCCTAGTAGATCTCGGAAAGAGAGAAAATCTCTCTCTTGGTTCTTTCTCTCCATCTGCAACTGAGCTTTTGTTCTCCATTCATTCTTTATGCACACTTTCACACTGGCTTCCAGACAACGAGAGCGTGCGGTATTCTAAACTATAATTGAAGTAAAGCATCTAACAGACTCCGCTCTCGACTACAGCATGTTCGTTTCTAAATAATGTTAAGTCCATCATTTATACTTTTGCTCAAATATATATTTCAGTTACTACCACAGTTCTAGTATCGTACATAGGTAATTTTCTGGGCCATTAGTTGACCTCTTCAGTAACCTCGAAAAGCTGGTGGGTCATCTCGGTGTTTCCTACAGCTTCCTCGTACAGCTGGCGGTGCTCCTTTTCAACCGGATACCAATCGGTGGGTCGACAGGTCCGCCTGAAGCGTTCGCCAAATGTGCCGCTGCTCTGGTAAAGGTAGTAAAATCCGTAGCCAGGTATGAATAGAATGGGTAACGCCACCATTATAATAGATATAATGGCGACCGCAACTGCGGACCAAGTGTGCTCCATCGTGCACACAAGCAATCCAATCATCTAAGAAGGAAAAACAATATGATGTTTTTACTCTATATAGAAATTAAGGTTTGTTACAAACCAGACAAATCACTAAAATAATCGGAGCTATGAAGCGGAGTATGAAAACCTTCCAGGAGGCAAACGGCAGCCCCAGCATGAACTCAATATCCCGCTGGAAACGTTCCCGCCCGTATATCCACAAAACCACCAATAGGAGAAGTAAATGGAGCACACTGTGTGTGAAGATAACATCGAGACTCAAGGCGGAAAAGAAGATAATACCATGCTGGGAAATGAATAAAGATTTTATGAGACTTAATGATTTAAAAAGTATAAATTAAGTACTTACATTTGTGCAAAAGAAAAAGGAACAGACAGCCAGGCCACCAATTAGGCCAAATGTTACTTCCATTTTTCTTTCTCTAAGTCTATCAAACTCGTCAAATAAACTTTGTAAGACAGTAAAGATTTGAGTGGTCTGCAATATTCTATATGTAAGTATGTATCCAGAAAATGTGTATATCAAAATGTACTTACCATCACAATAAGAGCTGCCATTAGTAGCATTGTATAGTAAATAAAAGTCCACAGGTTCGGCCAACCCATGGTGGCCAAAGCAGAGGCACTGGACAAATACAACATCCAATGAGTCACAACATGTTTTTCATAGGGAGTTTCAATAGATTCTGGAAACAAATGTGTAATCTTTTAATACAGTTCAATGTGTATATAACATTTTTTGGCATTTCTTATTACAAGAAAAATACCTAACTCATTATTATTAGATTCAAACTTTAAGGCTACTACATTTTCTAGCCAGGCGAGTTGTAAAAGGTGCTGTTTATTGAACAGATTCAAACGTCAGCGAAACCAGAATAAAGTCAAATAATGATAAGTCATAATCAATAGCAGGGTTGAACTAGCCATGTTTGTCCTCATGTCCGTCTGTCCGTATGAACACTTAGATCTCGGGTACCATCAGTTAATAAGCATGCCTTATATAGTGTCAGAAACAGATGGCGCTAGTCAAAAAGTCAACTTCTGCTAGCATTATTGTTTTGAAGTGAGAAAGGAGTAACGAATAGATACAATTATACTATTTTTCACATACTTTGTTCTAAGATGTTTCATTTCGATTTGATTTTTTTTCAGTTCTCAGTAAAAAGTTTTTTTAAATAATTGCAAAAATGAATATATTATAGTTTCTTACCATCGTAGTAGTGATCGAGCATGAAGGTAACCAGGCCAAACATGATGTAAATAAAGATCTGTCCGAAGGATATAATCCAACTGTACGACATTATGTTGGTCTTGAACCCATTGAAACTGGACAGAGTTATCACAGTACCCCAGCCAGCCCCAAATGCATGTAGAACCATGATAAATGTAGAGGCTGCTCCCATAGCCAAATCCTGTACGCCCGGAGTCACATAACTCTTTAGCCCTAGATGGGATCCTGGAAGAAAGAGAATACGCACGAAGCACACCAAGAGAAGAACAACTGTTCCAATAACCATATATCGTAAAAATTTTCCAAACTTTGCAGTCTCCGTGAAATAATAAAAAATGAATGCAATCATTGCCCAAACTAGAACAAAGAGGCCCACAAAATGCCAGGATAACTCATAGTCGGCTTCTAAGTCCGGAAATCGATCCTCCTGAAGAGTTTCAAAGTGATTTCTGTGAAAATAATATACAAATAAATATATAAAATATATAAGTTTTATATTATATTACTTAAATAAAATATAATTTTTTTGACTTACTGAAAGAAAAGAACGGAAGGTACATGAAGTATTGTTATGTAAGCATGTGTATCGTTTTCGCCATCCTTTGGTTCATCAACAGTTATATTATGCGCTGATGCGTTGCATGTCTTAAAATAATAACACATTATAATAACTAACTATTTCACGTTTCCACAATTTCCCACAGTTAATTGCGCTGAAGAAGCATTGTACCAGGACTCTATTCCTTCACAACTCCAAGGCAATGTGGGTCGTAAAGAGTTCACCATGAAGAGAAGCGGAACAGCAGCAAAAATGCTGTAGTAAATAAGCATGGAGATGGTAAGAAAGACGCTCACATATCCCATTCCTAAAATTTAAATTGCCATATAAGAGAACAAAACTCTCTTGGTTAAAATGACTTACCTTTAAAGAACGGAGCTAGACGAAAAGCGGAGATGAAGCCACTGCTGGAAAACTGCCCCATGAAGGAGTGAATGACCATGATTGGCACTAAATAGATCACCATGTACACAAAGTAAGGCAGCATAGCAAAAACTAAAGTTAGCAAAGACAAAAGAGTAAGTATGTGTAAAGCCTTACTGATTCAAAGGAAGACTTTTAATTCCCTTTACTCTGCTGTTCAAATTTAAAATAAACATCTACCGTGAGTAGCGCCCTGTAACATTCAAATGGCGCCATCTATGGCTATGTAGCTAATCATGTATGGCTTTTAATAAATATACCAAGATATGTATGTGAAATTTGATCAAATATCGATGGCGTGGACCTACGGTAAGTGATAGTATCGCTTCAAGAAATGTGTTTTTACAGAGTTTGTGTTTCATTATTTTGTAATAACCAAATATAATTGTATTAACTTTATCAGCGACTTAACCATAGATGGCGCCATTATAATGTTAAAGGACTTACAGCAGCGTAAAGCTATCTACTGTTTTCCCAACCCATCTTTTGATTTGAAGTTTTCGGTCATGGTGAAAGCCAAGATTTTATTTACTAATTTTCGACCCAATTAAGACAAAATCAATCTTAAATCAATAATAACGTGCCATAGTTTATATCGTCTTTTTTCTTCTAAACTGGCTAAATAAACTGTATAGGGTGGAATCACTAACATAATAGCAAACCAATGAAGTAGATTATGCCATATGTTAGATCGGTAGGTACGAAACTGCAACGCCCCTAAAAAGATTAGGTTGACCTTGTGCAGCTCATCAGCCCTCTAATATATATAATAAGTTGATATATATATAAGTTGAAATATTTTCAATAACTTACTGCCCATATCAAAGAAAAACCAATACGAGGCCACGAATATATCCAGCTTCATGGCTAATCCAAAACAGGCAAATAAAAAATCCGTTGGGTTTTCCCAATTTCCTCGATTTAGATCTGGAGAGAAGGGCTTTAGCCCAGTATCATACGATGTTTCATAAACCATTATGTGCGAAAATGGATTGTAAAAACGTTTATTATAAACCCGATCCGATTGCACACCCCGTTTCCTTTCTGTCCGGGGAATGATCTGCGAGCGTTTTAATTTAAATTGACGGTCTAATTAGTTGAACAGCTGCCGGCGAACTGAATCCGATTCCGCTGATGACCCGCTGTTTAGCTGTTTAGCTCATCCGACTGCCCTGAGAGATGCTCATGATCTATCGCAGGTCTGAACTTGAAAAATCAATTTAAAATGCAATAGATTGTTGAGATTTAATCTGTCGTTTAATTCTGATGAATGAATGAGATTACTTAGAATACTTTGCTTATTTTTTGATAATAATATTTAATTATTACCGAATATATCAATAACACAGCTCAAATTTTATTTCGATAGTGCATCCAGAAAATACTCAGTTTATTTTGTTTATAGTGAATTATAATTACTACACTAAGTTCTAATTAATAGCGCTGCTCAAGTCTGGTGTTTGGTGTCAGAAAGGAACTTAACTAACTGAGATGATATTACTAGTTAATATCAGTCATAGTTTGATCAGTTTTTACTGTTCAGACTACCTATCAAATATCGTTAATAAGAAATCTGTAACACTATTAGACAAAATCCCCTTATGTGAGGTACATCCCCAACTGCTTGGAAAGCGCAGAGATTGCACTTCAAGTTCGCTCAGGCCCAGTGAGATATGTATTCTATGCCTTGAATGCCTATGCCTATGTTAACTTATAGGATATTTCTATAGGGCCATTTCTGTATCGTATTCACTTTTAATTGGAGATTCTAGGAAGATATTAGTTTATGATATCTCTAAGTAAGAAAACTTCAACCACTAGAATCGGTTCTTAAACACACTCCTTGCTTAACTAGCACACTTTGTTTTGTTTGCTTTTATAAATATAAATGACATTGGGAAAAGTAAGTTTTAAATTCAATAAAACAGGTTCAAAGATTATGAAATGTCATTACCATTCATCCATCATTAAGTCATAAAATCTGGTAGAACTCCCTGACTGTTAAAGCTTTTTAGACTATGGAATATATTTTTCTTTCCTTAAATATGTTGCAGTGTATTCAAAAATAATAAATTATAAATTAAGTAGTTTATTTTTACAATGTATTTAAGTTTGTCATATACTTATGTGGGACATTTTCTTGCAAATTAGTTGACCTCTTCAGTAACCTAGAATAGCTGGTGGATCATTTCGGTGTTGCCTACAGCTTCCTCGTACTGCTGGCGGTGCTCCATCTCAACCGGATACCAATCAGTGGGTCGACAGATCCGCCTGAACCGCTCGCCAAAGGTTCCGCTGCTCTGGTAAAGGCAGTAAAATCCATAGCCAGGTATCGCCAGAATCGGTAAAAACACCAAAAAAATGGATAATAATAGTACAAATATTGAGGAGAAAGAGTGTTCCGCTAAAGACATAGATATTCCTGTCATCTAGAAGAAAATGCATGGTTAGGCTTTTAAAATACAATAAAATATGTAAAACTAGTAACAAACCAGGCAGATCACTAAAATAATCGGAGCTATGAAGCGGAGTATGAAAACCTTCCAGGAGGCAAACGGCAGCCCCAGCATGAACTCAATATCCCGCTGGAAACGTTGCCGCCCGTAAACCCACAAAACCACCAAAAGGAGGAGTAAGTGGAGCACATTGTGTGTGAAAATGGCATCAACCCCCAAGGCAGAAAGGAAAACAATTCCATGCTGAATAAAATTAAAGATCAAAAGGTTTATATCATCGCCTTACTCCAGATATTCGATAACTACTTACATTCGTGCAGAAGAAGAAGGAACAGACTGCCAGGCCTCCAATAAGGCCAAAGGTTACTTCCATTTTTCGCTCTCTAAGTGTTTCAAACTCGTCGAATAAACTTTGCAGGACCGTAAAGATTTGTGTCGACTAGAATGAAAAACATATAAGAATATTTACAAAATTGAGCATTAAATACTTTTCAATGAACTAAAACAATATTCAGTTCAGTCATAACCTGCAGAAAATAATCAAGCTTCGGCTTAGCAAAGTGAGATTCGTTCCTTTTTTTTATTATATAAATATATAATAACAATAATACTTACCATTACAATAAGAGCCCCCATTAGTAACATAGTATAGTACAGAAAAGTCCAGAGGTTTGCCCATCCCATTGTGGACAAGGCACTGGCACTGGACAAAAACAACAGCCAATGACTCAGAACTGCTGCATCGGGCGAAGCTTCGGCAAGCTCTGCAATCAAGAACTGCAATTTTTAAAGGCTATCAAAAATGAAGTATTGTAATTACCGTTGTAGTGGTGTTCAATCATAAAGGAAACCATGTTAAACATAATGTAAATGAAGATCTGGCCGAAGGAGATGATCCAACTGTACGACATTATGTTGGTCCTGAACCCATTGAAGCTGGACAGGGCTATGACACTGCCCCAGCCAGCCCCAAATGCATGTAGAACTATGATGAATGTTGAGCCGACTCCCATTGCCATATCTTCAAAGTTGGGAGCCATATATCTGCTTAGACCTTTCAAGGCTCCTGAGAGAAACGAGAAGCGGACAAAGCACACCAGCAGAAGGGTCAGCGTTCCAACAACCATATATCGTATAAACTTTCCAAACTTTGCTGTCTCTGAAAACTTATAAAATATAGCCGCAATCATGGCCCAAACTAGAACGAAGAGGCCGACAAAATGCCAGGATAACTCATACTCCGCTATTCTTTCTTGAAATCGATCTTTTCTTAAACTGTCAAAATGATTTCTGAAAATACAGTCAAAAATAGTGATTAGATTAAAAAGCAGTTAAGAAATCTTTGATTTGACTGTTTCTGCATTCTTACTGAAAGTATAGCACGGAAGGTACATGATGTGCTTTTATGTACAAATCTGTGTCGTTAACAAAATCCACATCATCCAGAGTTATTGAAACGTTGCAGGTCTAAAAGTACACAAAATAAATGTTATTTATAATTTTATCATTAAATTATCACACCATTATCTTACAGTGAATTTCTCAGATTCATTACTATGCCAGGATGCTAGCCCCTCACAACTCCAAGGCAAAGTTGGACGAAAAGAGTTCACCATGAAGAGAAGCGGAACAGCAGCAAAAATGCTGTAGTAAATGAGCATGGAGATGGTCAGAAACAAGCTGACATACCCCATTCCTAGAATTCAAATTGTCATATAACAGATCATGACTCCCTTGGTTAAGACCACTTACCTTTAAAGAAAGGAGCCAGCCGAAATGCCGAGATAAATCCACTGCTGGAAAATTGTCCCATGAAAGAGTGAATGACCATGATTGGAACCAAATAGATCACCATGTACACAAAGTATGGCAGTATGCCAAGAACTAAAGCAATAAAAGTGGAAACTCTTTTATGTTTTTTAAGCCAAATATCATTGCATGTCAAATATTAGGTTGTCAAAAAAGTCTCGCGGTATTTTCGCTAGTTGGCGCTGAAAGCGCGTAGTTCTTGTTTTATTCGTCGCATTAGGTAATACTATACCTTTTTGGAAAGCTCATTTCATTTTGATTGATTGTCTTTTCTTTTAAGTCGTTCGTGAGTTATAACGTCGCAATCATGGAGCAAAATAAAGAGAAAATACGGCATATTTTACAGTACTACTACGATTAAGGCAAAAATGCATCTCAAGGCGCCAATAAAATTTAAGCAGTTTGTGGACCCGATACAGTTTCCATTTCCACCGCACAACGATGGTATCAACGTTTTCGTTCTGGTATAGATATGGTCGAAGATGCGCCACGCTCCGAGTTTTTTACCAATAGGGAAGCGAGCTTCTATGAGAGGGGCATTATGAAGTTGGCATCTCGTTGGGAACGCGTCATCGACCAAAACAGCGCATATTTGACTTGAATTGCATTACTGCAACCAATTTTATAGCGCAAGACTTGTTTGGCAACCTAATCAAAGTCAATCTTATCTACGAACTAAACAATAAATGAGTCATGGGGTAATAGTCAGGTTAGTACGTATAATCGTGGGCAACGCAACGCCCCAAAAAAAAAAATATCTATAAATATAGGGATTTTGCTTTATCAATTACTTACTGCCCATATCAAAGAACATCCAATAGGAGGCCATAAAAACATCGAGCTTTAAAGCTAATCCCAAACAGGCAAATACGTAGTCCGTGGGTTTTTCCCACTTTCCTCGATTTAAATCGGGAGATACAGGCTTAAGACCCGTTCCGTACGATGTTTCATTAGACATGTTGCGATGGCAATATTAGTTAATTTTACTTTTACTTTTATGTCTCCGAAATAGTAGAATAGATGAATTATTAATATTCCGCAACCGCTTAACTCGAAGTAATTAGTAGAGACAATTCCGGCAAACTAAATCCGATCCGCAGCTGAGCGGCTGCCTTAGCTCATCTCTCTGGGCCAGATGTTCATGCCCTATCACAGGGAATTCGTACTTGGTCTTCAATTATAGAAGAAAATATATGGTTCTAAAAGTGAAATATTTTAAAGTGTTTATAAATCCAAAACCTTTTCCACAGTCCACTAGAAATTTTTCATTTTCATAGAGTTTTACCTTTATTTTTTTTTTAAGATACCAAAAATATTTTCTGAAACGGCAATAACAATTATGTAAGGGTATTTTCAGTTCTTTTCTTTTTGCTATTTGGCTTTTAATTCGGAGAGCTTTTAATCTGTGTTTGTCTCACTTGAGTTTTCCTATTTGTCGTTTTAGTGAGAGAACTGGAAACTGATACTATATTACCCCAAAATAATCAGGCAACTGTTTGTTGGCGAGAATCTGGGAGAAAGCTCAATGAAAAATCTCGGGGAAAACTCAATGAGCAATTGACAAATATTTACGCTCTTTCTGTGGCTCTCAATGAAGCGCTGATTACGTACTTATAATTATCATACTATTCAGTACCATTAGGAATACTATATTCAGGTAGTTTAAACGCTGTTATGGCTATACAAAATGTAAGACTAATTATATTCGATAACCTGGTTGAACTTTCTTGGCTATCAAATGTGTCTTATAAAGCGTTTCTTAAAGAGGTGTTCATATATATTTGAAAATATATTTTAAAACAATTTTAAAAACGACTTTGGCCCACATTTCCAAATATATATTTCGAAATGACCTTAATGCTATTTTAATCTAATCAAAAACAGAACAGCCCAAAAACTGGATTCCCATAACTCATCACTAGTCTTATGACTCAGGAGTATACAGTGATGGGAGCATTGCGTTTCAGAGAAATTACTTGAAGCTTACTTGACGGCTTGGCCGAAACATCCAGTTTAGTGGAAACCGCCAATGGCGGTAGCCTCCTACTTAAGGAATAGAACGGAAGGTACGTGAAGAATAATAGCCATTATACGACTCCAAGGCAAAGTGGGTCAAAAAGAAAAGCGGAATAGCAAAATTGCTGTACTAAACCACAGATGCAGATGCAGATCAGGGGGAATATTTTCATTACAAAAACTAATATTAGCGAAGCATGTAAATTTAAATTTAAAAACCAGTCGCAAAGTACTCTTTAAATTTAAAATAAACTGCCACCTCAAGTAGTACTCTTTAATGTAGAGAAATTTTCAAAAACCTAATAATAATAAACGTATAATAAAAACTTTGTAACCCGTGCCGGTTACCATATCATTGTTTTATTAGCGCCATCTATGGTTAAGTAGCCTATCATGTATTTTTGGAACAGCTGTCGTCGAACTGTATCCGATTCCGTTGATGACCCGCTGTTTGGCTTTTTGTTTTTTTTTTTTTGTTTGGCTCATCCGACCGCCATAAGAGATGTTCATAGTTAGATTAGTTTTGTCGTTTAATAAATTCATAAAAGTTTAATACATCAATTACATGAAATGAAAAGGAAGTAAACTAACTCAGATGACATCATTTGTTAACAAGAAGTCAATATATATCTAGGATCACTCTCTTCTTTTCATCCCCTATAAATTATCTTTTTTAACAGCTCGCTATTCCCTTAATGTGATACTACTGCTATGGACTGAGACTTTCTCTTGATGATATGTTTGTATGTTTTGGAAGGTTCATGGTAAGATTCTTTGATTCTGAAGAATCATTTCCAGATCATACTCAACATGTAGTCAGGATTCAAGGATGATATCTACTTTCGATACCTTAACGGGTCTAGAAAAAGCACTTTGAAGCCTCTGTAATGTTTGAAACTTAAATCTAAAATAGTAATAATGTTCCGGTAGTCCCAAATAAATTTCCACAATGTATTCAAGAATCTTATTTATTAATAATATTTGAGCATTAGAAATCTTCTTGACCATTAGTTGACCTCTTCGGTAACCTCGAATAGCTGTTGGGTCATCTCGGTGCTGCCTACAGCTTCCTCGTACTGCTGGCGGTGCTCGATCTCAACCGGATACCAATCGGTGGGTCGGCAGGTGCGTCTAAACCGCTCGCAAAAGGTTCCGGTGCTTTGGTAGAGGTAGTAAAATCCGTAGCCAGGTATTGCTAGAATGGGTAACGCTACCAGTACAATAGATATAATGGTGATCACTGCTGAGGAGAAAAAGTGATCCATCATGGAAATACCTAATCCTGTCAACTAGTATGAAATAGACATTCAAGTTTTTTAAATACAATTAAAAATATCAATTAATAACAAACCAGACATATCACCAAGATAAACGGAGCTATGAAGCGGAGTATGAAAACCTTCCAGGAGGCAAACGGCTGCCCCAGCATGAACTCAATATCCCGCTGGAAACGTTGTCGCCCGTAAACCCACAAAACCACCAAAAGAAGCAGTAAATGCAGCACACTATGAGAGAAAATGGCATCATGACCCAAGGCAGTAAAGAAAACCACTCCATGCTAAAAACCATAACAAAAAAAATGGTTCATATTGTGGCAGTAATATAGATATTCGATAGCTTCTTACATTTGTGCAAAAGAAAAAAGAACAGACTGCCAGGCCCCCAATAAGGCCAAAGGTTACTTCCATTTTTCTTTCTCTAAGTTCTTCAAACTCATCAAACAAACTTTGCAGGACAGTGAAGATTTGTGTCGACTAGAATGAATAAATAAATAATAAATAAAAAGTAAGAAAGTTAATAAACTGAAACATTATAAAGGTGATTTGGTTCCATCATTGGCTTAATACAATTCACTTTATCGTAAATTTAACATGGACACAACAGCAAGAGTGCTTAAACTCCAGGCTGGCCAAGTTACACTTACATATATCTATTACTTACCATTACAATAAGGGCCGCCATTAGCAGCATAGTATAGTACATGAATGTCCAGAGGTTTGCCCAACCCATGGAGGACAAAGCAGAAGCACTGGACAAAAACAAGAGCCAATGGCTCAAAACTTTTGCTTCAGGCGAAACTTCAGTAAGCTCTACAATCATAACTACATTGGTTTAAGAGCTATCAAAAATGAAGTATTGAAATTACCGTGGTAGTGGTGTTCAATCATAAAGGAAACCATGCCAAACATGATGTAAATGAAGATCTGACCGAAGGAGATGATCCAACTGTACGACATTATGTTGGTCCTGAACCCATTGAAGCTGGACAGGGCTATCACACTGCCCCAGCCAGCCCCAAATGCATGTAGAACTATGATGAATGTTGAGCTGATTCCCATTGCCATATCTTGAAAGTTGGGAGCCATATATCTGCTTAGGCCTTTCAAGGCTCCTGGGAGAAACGAGAAGCGGACAAAGCACACCAACAGAAGAACCACTGTTCCCATAACCATATATCGTAGGAATTTTCCAAATTTCGCGGTCTCTGAAAACTTATAGAATATAACTGCAATCATGGCCCAAACTAGAACGAAGAGGCCGACAAAGTGGCAGGATAGCTCATAGTCCGCTATTCTATCTGGATATTTAAATTCTCTTAAACTGTCAAAATGGTTTCTGCAATTAGAGCCACAAATAATTTTTAAAAATTCATTGGTTATTGTCTAACACATAGATGAGATCTGCAACTTACTGAAAGTAGAGCACAGAGGGCACATGATGTAGTTTTCCATAAAGATAACTATCGTTATCGAATTCAAGACTTACTGACACGTTGCAAATCTTGAAGTACGCAAAATTAGTATTATTCACAAATACTTTACTAACACGTTCTTACAGTAAGTTGTTCACTTTTGTGCCACGACTCTAATCCTTCACAACTCCAAGGCAAAGTTGGACGAAAAGAGTTCACCATGAAGAGAAGCGGAACAGCAGCAAAAATGCTGTAGTAAATGAGCATGGAAATGGTCAGAAACAAGCTCACATACCCCATTCCTAGAATTCAAATTGTCATATAACAGATCAAGACTCCCTTGGTTAAGATTACTTACCTTTAAAGAAAGGAGCCAGACGAAAGGCGGATATGAATCCACTGCTGGAAAACTGCCCCATGAAGGAGTGAATGACCATGATTGGGACCAAATAGATCACCATATACACAAAGTAAGGCAGTATGCCAAGAACTAAAGTAATAAAATTGGAAATCATTTTTGTGTTTGTTAAACCAAATATATTGTTAATCAGAAAAATGATCATATAGGTGGTATACAATGAATGAGTCATAGGGTGATATGTCATTTGAGATGCTATATTTATTTAATCATTGGCAACGCAACGCGCAAAAAAAAACAATTATATATATATAATATTGAGATTTCGCTTTATCAATTACTTACTGCCCATATCGAAGAACATCCAAAATGAGGCCACAAAGACATCGAGCTTTAAAGCTAATCCAAAGCAGGCGAATATATAGTCCGATGGTTTTTCCCACTTTCCTCGACTTAAATCGGGGGATACAGGCTTAAGCCCCGTTCCGTACGATGTTTCATAAACCATGTTGCGATGGCAGATTTAATTAATAATTGTTTATACTAAGTTGCTTTTAAAAAGCCTTTAATGTCTCCGAAATATGATTGTGAGGAGGAATTATTATTAATATTCCGCAACCGTTTTACTCGGACTAATTAGTAGGGCCGATGCCGGCAAACTGAATCCGATTCCGCAGCTGAGCGGCTGCCTTAGCTCATCCCTCTGCCCATGCCCTATCACTGGGAATTCTTACTTGGTCTTCAATTATAGAAGGAACTAAATGGAACTGAAAGTGGAATAAGGCAAATTACTGCAACCTTTTGCACATTCCAATAGAAACTTTTTATTTTAAAGGTTTTTTCTCTTAATCTTCTTAAAGCGATCAAAGTATTTTCTGAAACGAAATTGATAATTAGGTAAGGGTATTTCCAGTTCTTTTCTTCTTCCTATTTGGCTTTAAATTCGCATTATCAGAGCTCTTAAATCTGTGTTTGTCTCACTTGAGTTTGCTTATTTGTCGTTTCAGTGAGAGAACTAAAAACTGATACTATATTTCCTCAAAATAATCAGACAATTGCTTGTATGCGAGTCATTACATCTGGGGGAAAACTCAATGAGAAATGGAAAAATATTAACGCTATTGCTGTTGTTATTAATGAAGCGCTGATTATGTTTAATTCATTCTGACACTGATATCGCTTATGTTCAAGTGGGCGTTAAATTTGAGTTCTATTAATTATTGATTAGTCTTAGACTGCACTAGTGTTTAATATAAAGCTAAAGCTGATAAGAAATTGTTTTCCCATAATAATCTGTAGCATAAGAACTATTATCAATTTGTTTCAATGCGGTTATGGCTATAAATATATGAGACTAATTGTGTTTGATAACCTCGTTGAACTTTCTAAGCTTTTAAATGTGTTTTATAATGAATTTCTTTAAGAGGTGTTCACATATAATTTCAATTAGGAAAAAGCTTTCAAATTCAATAGATATTTGAAATTAAAAATTTTTTTTGTTCATAATATTTATTTCAAATATTTAAGTATTTGGTATTTTCAGCTTGTGGTAGATCTCACAAAATGTACCAGCCTAAAAGTAGACAATTCTTTTATTATCTATCGAATATCGTAATGCAAAAAATAAGCGTAATATTAAGAGCGATTTATTGCTAGATCTTATTGTTATGACTTATATTTCCAAAATATATATTCAGTTAATAAGCCAGAAATATTATATATTCGCATGGCTCTGCTCTTGACATTATATCACAATCTATTTAATAAAGA
This sequence comes from Drosophila eugracilis, assembly GCF_018153835.1. Classification (NCBI taxonomy): domain Eukaryota; kingdom Metazoa; phylum Arthropoda; class Insecta; order Diptera; family Drosophilidae; genus Drosophila; species Drosophila eugracilis. The sequence continues at coordinate 4,136,646 of NW_024571981.1, read as the reverse complement.
TAACAGCATGGGGATGGTCAGTAGGTCGTTCACGTATCCCGTGCCTAAACTTTAAATTGCAAACATAACTAACATTTTCAAGTACAAGTAAGTAAATTAAAATTAAAAACTTAATTACTTAGTCGCCGTCCCAATAAACTCGGCGCTTTTCTTCTTACATCTAAGGCAAGGCATTCTGAAATTCAGATGCTTATTACAGTATTTAAAAAAAAAAGGCCCAGGGCTGCAAGATCGAAACCGATAGATTCGATCGATTACTACCGCGCCAAATTTAATCCTTACCGGATATCTTAGCAAACAATAATTGCTTTTTGCCAACAGACGCAATCAAGATTGGAACTGCCTTCCTGGCGGATACAGTGTACAATATTTTCCAGCCTTAGGACAATATTTGATCGTTCGCCAAATAAATGCTCTGATAACGGCTAAATTACACATTATATCATGGGGCACATTTTGAGGCCGTAATCTCAGCGGGCTGTCATATGTCTCACGAACGAGATAATAAATAAATCCAAATGCACATCTTTAAGGGGCAGATAGTACGTCTCCATGGACCCTCGACTTAGTCAGTGTCAAGCGGTCAGGCAATCAAGTTGAGCTCTCTCACTATATCTTCGCTATCGTCTTGGCTGCAGCCTAATTCAATTAAAATTAAAACGCAGATCTACGCGACCGAGTGAAATTGCCCCAAATTCTCGACAATTATAGGCCACACTCGTCAGTAATCTCGCATCTGCGTAGGCAGCAATATCTGAATCTCGGTCATGCAAGCGGACGCATCTCCATTGGGAGCTGCTGCCACGGAATCCCTGCCAATGCACCGATCCACTTCCATGCCAGTGAAACCCAAGCCGCTGGAGCAAAAGCCATTGCTTCGATCCTCCGAAAAGGAGACGGTGAATGCTACGGATTACTATCCGGAAAGTCCAGGTTTCGTACGTCGCAGAAAGTCCAAAACTGCCGCGGATCAGCTGGAAACACGAAGCGAACAAAAGTGAGTAATACTTTTGGTTAGCTTTTGTACTTCATATGGACATATATCTTTCGGATCATTGCTTAGAGAAATGGTATACTATTTTGTATCTAATATCATTTTAAAATTTTTTAGTTTCCCTTATACACACGACTGGGCCGGCAGCACAATAGAGCTTACGCCAGATGTGGGTTCGGGACCGGGAACATCATCATCGGATGGATTGAGACGAGGCCTGCATCGCGTTATGGAAAAGAATGGCAAGGAGAACGTTGTATTCCGTCGAATCCCAGAGAAGTCCTGGCGCTATATGAGGGATCTGGTAACTACACTGGTAAGATCCTGGTTCGGCCTCAAAAACACAACACCGTCTAAAGTCGATCCATTGCGATCGGATGTGTATAGCATAACGCCCAGCATTCAACGCCGGCTCGATGAACTGGCCAATGAGCCACCGCACCTAAGTCCTCATCTTACGAGGTCTAATCCTAACCAGAGCGACCGCGTCACATTTAGCATTTAGTTTTTAATGCCATTAATCAATCCATGACCCACTGAAATACTCATTAACAATAATAAATTAAACTTATTAACCAGCTCATATATCAACTTGCATTGCTAATATTGGGATTATATCTTTAACTTAGTATTGATATAAATAAGATGGGTTCATGTGTTCCTTTGGTAATACATAAAGGCCGTTTCTTTTAAATCACACAGATGGAACTAGAGTGGAAATATATGCTGACTTTGTTCCTGGGAAGTTACTTCCTCAGCTGGCTGCTCTTCGCCGCCCTGTGCTATGTGGTTTCATATTCCCACGGGGACTTCATCTTTGACCCTGTGAGTGGAAAACGAATGGGCGAGGGCGAGGATCCCTGCATTTATGGGGTAACAAACTGGGTGGCTATGCTCATATACTCAGTAGAGACACAGACGACTCTTGGATTTGGTGAAAAGTACGCCAGCGAGGAGTGCCCGGAGACCATCTTTCTGTTCGTAATGCAAATGATGAGTGCAGCCCTAATTGAGGGCTGTATGGTGAGTGTAATCTATGCCAAGACAGCCCGACCTGCCAGGCAGCTGACCAAGTTGAAGTTCAGCGATAAGGCGGTGGTAGGTAGACTCCGTCTCTAAGGAGAGTGCCTCTTTTAATTATCTCACGCAGATCTGTTATCGTGACGGGCGCCTATGTTTACTCTTCCGTGTGTGTGATCCCCGCGAGCAGCAGTCCATTGAATCAAAAATACGGGTCTATATTATCGTGGACAAACGGTGAGTCATTTGAAATCACTGATCTCTTAGCATATCTAAAAATGAGAAGAGTTCTAGTTCTTTAATAATTACATTTAACTTCGAAAGCTAAGTTAACTTGACCTACAAGTTAGATAACACTTGCATCTAGATAAGACTTGCAATTACTATGATTTCTCACCTTATTTATTCCGCTGTCAGCACGCGCGAAGGTGAGGTTATAAAAACTCATTTGGAACTGAAACTGGAGGGAAATGGGGAGCAAATTATTCTCTGGCCCGATTTAGTCTGTCATTATATTGATGAGACGAGCCCACTTTTCCAGTTTACCAACGCGAAACTCTTCAATGCAGCCCAATTCGAACTCTATGTGTCCATCGTTGGCACATCGCCGGCTACTGCCCAAATTACGGAGACCAAGACTTCTTATCTTCCGAGAGAGATTTTCTGGGGCCAACGGTTTGTTAACATTTTATTTTATGATGACCAGAACGAACGCTACTTCGTCGACTACGAGAACTTCAATACGACCATTTCAGTGGACATGCCCATGGTGCTGCCAGCAAATGATCACTTGAAACTGGAGTACAGAAAGTAAAAGTGTATAAAAGTATAATATATTACAAAAAAAAATTAACTATCGCTATAAACATTTGATAACATTATAATAAAGTTTTGTAGAAAACAAATTAAAAGATTTTTAAAGGCCGTATTAGAAATGCATTAACATTATTTTCTATATAGGATCTTATATCTCAGACTTAACTGCAAAATTCTTCACTTATACATTTATCTTCATATATTAACTTAAATTTCTTTGACGCTTTGCGTATTTCAATAATGTTTCTTGGGATTCAAAAATAACAACTAATTAGATACAATACCAAGAATATTTAAATAAATAATTGAAACATTAAAAAGATGTTAAAGTACTAAAGTTTATTCTCCACAGGATTCGGTTTGCTCCTGCTCCTGATAGAACTTCACCTTAGCTCTCAACATTTCATTTTCATATTGTAGGCGCGAAAACTCTTGCATGAAGCTATCTCCTCGGAGGAGTAAGGCCAGGGCGTCGCGCATCTCTCTTGTGTTTTCCATCTGCTGATTCATGTAGTTTGTCATCTTGGTGGCTAAATGTCGCTGATTGAACTGGGCAATGTATTCCAGTTCCCGCTCCATCTGTCCGCAGCGTTGATCTACAAACTCCTTTAGCTCGCTAAATTCCCTGCGCAAGTCTGCATCCATTTGTGCAGATAGTCCGCTTGATGATTTTGCCAGCAACTGCTGAGGCTTCAACTGTGGGTTTGAGGATAGTGGTGTGACATTTGCATGATGCGGCGTACTGTTCCTACTGGCCGAAAGCAAACGCAAACGACGTTTCAATTCGGCGTCCACTGGCGGGGGATTCTCCTTGTCACTCCCTGCACCTGTGCTACTGGCTTCAGAAATATTACCCAACTGTTCCTCGCTGTGCTCATCGGTCTCGGCAATTATCATGAGCTTTCCCTCGGCAGAGATGTTGCTCTTATCCTTGAGTGGGCCGCTTAATGCCTCTGTATGAGAGCAATACTAAACTAGAGAAATAAAATAATTTAGCCTGAACAGTAACTCACGTTGAAGTGACTCCGTGGTGGAACTGTTGCAGGAACTGTCCACCGAGCTGACACCTGATCCCACTGGAGGGCAAAAACTCTGACGTTGGGCAGTTTCATTGTGAGTCGGCTTTCGATTAAGGGTCTCCCAGTCAAAGCTGTCCCTGTAAGAAGAACCCAACCGAGTAGACATGCGATCCACAGCCTTCGGACCTTGGGCATCTAAAAAATCGCAGAAGGAATCCCTACGAACACTTGCAGAAGCCGCCACGCCAAAACCGAGACTGGCTATACTGTTTAGTTGCTGCTGGGTGTTCAGCAAACTAGCGGCAATTGATTTTCGCAGCTCATCACTGGAAGAACGTTCTACACGAGGTGCTTCGGTTACCAATTCAGTTGCATTTCCTGAACTATTAAAGCTGCCATTCTGTTGATTTATTCCGCTTGGTATAGGCACAAAAGCCACCCGGGTCACTGCCGCTTCGTGTGCATTCCTCACAGCCAACGGAGCAGTTGTGTTTCTCATATCATAGGCTATCAATTCACCTTTAAGGTTTCCAGCACACAGGTAAGTCCCACATTCACTCAGTGCCACCGTTGAAAGCGGATGGGAGTAGGACAAGCGATCAGTGGAAGCCTGAGCCCTATTCCGTCGGATGTCGAAGATGTTTATTTTGCAATCGTAGCCCACGCTGACCAGCAGCGCAGGCTGGGATGCACACATGCTGATGTCCCGGCAGGGAGCACTGTGCGCCTCGCTGGCGTGAAAGACCTTCCGCATGCCCTGCACATCATACACGGTCACGGCGCCTTTGTATGAGGCGATCGACAGGTGAAAACGCTTGCTCGGATGAAAACGTACAAGAGTGGAGCTGAAATTATATACATTGCAACTCTAACAGAAATATTGAACAGGATTCAGAATGTTTAACTCACTCGCCATCTATGGTAAAAGTGTTAGTCTTCTGTTTGGTCTTGGTGCCTAGAATACTAATATCCCCGCCATCGCGAACGGCGGCTATATACTCATCGGTGTTGTTGTAGTCCATGTAGAGAACAGTGCTCCTCTGCGGATCTGCCGGAAACCGGTGGATCAGCTGCGCTGTCCGAAAGTTATACAGCTTGACACAACCGCTCTGGCCCACGGCAATCTCCTCCAACGATTGCTTGGCACACGCCACACAGAAAGCATTGTCGATGGTCAGTTTCCGGACACGTTGTATCTCGGGTCCTGTTTAGTGGACATATTATTAATTGGGATGAAATGTGGATCCTAACCTCTTTGTTACCCCTTCCTTCCTTCTCCTTGATTCGCATGACCGCTAAGCCCGCCATTTTATCCACCTCGACGAAAACCCGCCGCTGGCCATTGAATTGGAAATCCGTCGGCTCGGAACTTTGGTGAACATACTCAGACTTTGTCTCCAGATCGGCGAAATCGGAGAGCACGGTCTTCTTGGAAGTGGAAATCACATACATTTTTTTATTTCTGTTGATGTTTTCAAAATTCAAATTTGAGTGCTTCTTGCTGGCGGAGATTAAGCTGCTAAGTGTGCCCGTCGCTTGTTACTAACGAATTACCAAATAGCAATTTTGGTATTCGTTTTCAGTGGTTTTACAAAACATTAAAGGAAACATATAAAATCGAAACGTACAATCGGTTTTCTACACCATTTTGTAACATCCGACATAACTTTCAATAATACCAATTTTATTGTTATATTTTATTTATTTACAATATGAAACGTTAGTTAGTTTAATCTAAATCCAATTTGCAATAAACTGAAGTTAAGTTGTTCGTTGGGTGTAGCTGTGGCAGCCGTAGTGTGAACGCCTCGGCGAGTGCGGTCGCACTTGTCATTCACAGCCAAATTCATCGGATCATTGGCAGAAGGGCAAGAAGAAGAGCAAGCAATCACCTGCGAAAAAGAAATAAATTGCCAAGAAATGTTAAAGACCTTGTAGTGCGGCTGTTTGGCGTGCGTTGAAATGATTCCTGGCGACCAGTAGAAGCATTTAGTGACCACGCAACTCATCCCCCATCCCCCGCTGCAACGGTTAAGCCACTGGACAAAGGCCAGCCTACAACAACACCACAAAGACAGCCACGGCTTATTGGCACCCACACAAACACACACGCACACACTGCGTAGAAGGCAACAACAACTGTGAAACGGAGGCCTTCAATTGCTGGAAAAATGGAAGCGGACGGACTAACCAACGAACAGACGGAGAAGGTGCTTCAGTTCCAGGATCTCACCGGCATCGAGGACATGAACGTGTGCCGCGACGTCCTTATCAGACACCAATGGGATCTCGAGGTATGCATATGTTTATGTGCCCAAACAGTGACGGTCGAAAAAGAGAGACACGTATGATGCCACTATGGCATACAGTGCAAACTCAAATAGTGAACCGTTAGTGGGAAAAAAATAAAAAATTTTATGGCCTTATTAAGGGTAACTAAGTCTAAAATTAAAACATAATTTGGCTTAACATTTAGATTTCTAGTTCTATAAAATGTTTTCTGCATATTTCTTTACAGGTTGCTTTTCAGGAGCAGCTGAACATCCGCGAGGGTCGCCCCACAATGTTTGCTGCTTCCACGGATGTACGAGCGCCCGCTGTGATTAACGACAGATTCCTGCAGCAGGTGTTTTCAGCCAACATGCCCGGGGGAAGAACAGTGAGCCGGGTGCCGAGTGGCCCTATACCCCGCAGCTTTACAGGGATCCTTGGCTATGTGATCAACTTCGTTTTTCAATATTTCTACTCCACCCTGACGAGCATCGTTAGTGCGTTTGTAAACTTGGGCGGTGGAAATGAAGCACGCTTGGTAACAGATCCGCTGGGCGATGTAATGAAGTTTATTAGGGAGTACTACGAGCGGTATCCGGAGCACCCCGTCTTTTATCAAGGTACCTATGCCCAGGCCCTGAATGATGCCAAGCAGGAGCTACGTTTCCTTATCGTCTACCTGCACAAGGATCCTGCCAAGAACCCTGATGTGGACTCTTTCTGCCGCAACACACTATCGTCAAGATCAGTCATTGACTATATAAACACACACACCCTGTTGTGGGGCTGCGACGTGGCCACTCCGGAGGGTTACCGGGTGATGCAGTCGATCACGGTGCGCAGCTATCCACTAATGGTAATGATCAGTCTTCGTGCAAACCGCATGATGATCGTCGGTCGCTTTGAGGGGGATTGCACACCTGAAGAGCTGCTGCGTCGCCTTCAGTCAGTGACGGCCGCCAATGAAGTGTGGCTAAGTCAAGCTCGTGCTGATCGCTTGGAGCGTAATTTCACACAGACTTTGAGGAGACAGCAGGACGAAGCGTACGAGCAAAGTTTACTTGCCGACGAGGAAAAGGAGAGACAGCGCCAAAGGGAACGGGATGCAGTGCGGCAGGCGGAGGAGGCCGTAGAACGAGCACGTCGCGATGTGGAGCTGCGCAAGGAAGAAATAGCCCGGCAGAAGATCGAACTGGCCACGCAGGTGCCATCGGAGCCGGCTGTGGATGCAGTCGGGGCCATTGCAGTCGTTTTTAAACTGCCTAGTGGAACACGCCTTGAGCGCCGCTTTAACCAAACGGATTCGGTGTTGGTAAGCTAAAACTGATTATGATTACTCATCAGAGAGTTTACGAATTGCTCATCATCGCCTTATTGGTTTCTTTTTAAATTTTTTTTTTTTTAGGATGTTTATCACTATCTCTTTTGCCATCCCGATTCACCGGATGAGTTCGAGATCACAACGAATTTTCCGAAAAGAGTGCTCTACTCGAAGGCGGACGTTGATGCCGCCGAGGGTGCTGACAGAGCCAACGAGACGCTGAACAAGAGCCTCCAGGACATGGGACTGAAGAATCGCGAGGTGCTGTTCGTAAATGATCTGGAAGCGTAACCAAGCACCACCTACCAAATGATAGCATCATCGTGTTACCAGCTGCAACGCATTACCAAAACTTGAACCAAGTTTTATGTAGTCGTAGTCAACGTCCAAGTCGGAGGATAAACAGAGAAACTATTCCTAATTTAATCATGAATATTATTATAAATAATTGTTTAACAATGTTTTAAGTTGATTCTCTTGTAATCTACAAACCACCACCCACCCGTTCCTCCTTTAAACATTCACACATAAGTAAAAGTCTTTTCCAGAATAATTTCCAAGTTCCACATTTTTAGTTTCTTTTTAATTAAGAATTTTTTGTTATGTTTAGCTGTACTTATACTTCCGTCTATTTAACCAAAATAGAGCCAGAGTCTTGTTAGTTGACAAAGAGTTTGAATTTAACCTGAATGTGGTCGAATGAAATAAATTGAAGTTATCAATAATCATTTTTAAGCCAGAGCGTTCAATTAAATATGGAACATCTTATCACGAAAAATATAGATGTAAAAATATTACTTAAAATTAAAAACACAGTTTTTGAGTGACAAATCAAAATAAATCTACCTTTGATTTGTCAAAACATTCCGTTTGTCTCTCTCTATTAAACAATAATTAAGGGCTAAAAAATATCATAATTAATTTTCCATTTCAATTGGTACAACTGAAAGAAATAAATTAAATCTGAATTTAAAATATCGTTATCTATCAGCTTTGTAATAAATTTAATTACTTGCATGGCAACGACATCAATTGGATTTATCGATTTCTCATGGTGATGTTCCATTTTGATTTTAGCTTAAGCACGACTCACGCACTTGAACTCCGAAGACATATAAATGTGACATAAAACATCTATTAAAGCTTTGTATATGAATTATCTCTTATTTTGAATTAGCAGCAATAAGTTATAGATAGGTAAGTTAAAAATATCCGCTAAATTATAATGCTTATTTTTGGCACTCACGGCATATATCACGCTCCCATCTCAGATTGAAATAGTCATTCCTTGTTAGTCAGCACGGATTGTCACGACTTTTTCACGTCAAAGTTGAAAATCATCGATTTACGCTGGAATTTCGAGGTCCCGAGGAGAATAGCGACCAAGAAGAAAACTTTGATTGGTTCACCGCCGACGAAAGAACACGTCTGATTCCCGAGAAAAGTGGGATATCGGGAAACTCTAGGTTGCGGCCGAGGATTCGGCAGTTGACTTCCAATCTATTCAACGTGGAGGAGGTTCGCAACATCGCACGCAGCATTCGCCAACCGAATTACCAGAAGTTATTCCAACAGGAACAAGAACGACAAAGACATCCGTAAAAATCCAAAAACCATGTCAGCACCTTCTACTTCCGTGGGCGATGCTGCTGCCGCTCTCTCTGGTAATCTTCAGTTGCCGCCACTTCGTACTCTCGATGACTTCATCCTGGGATCGGCCCGATTCCAGCTGCCCAATCTCAAGGATAGAGAGAAGTGGGGCAATCGAGTGACGAAAAATCTTTTGTACTATCAAACCAACTACTTTTTGCTCTTCCTTACAATCTACGTTTTGATGATATTCTTCAATCCTTCAAAGATTATTACTGGTCTGCTGGTTCAGGCTTTGATAATTGGCGTAATATGGCAATTCTTTAGTGGCAAGTCAAAGAAGAACTTTATTGCCAGTCGTATGACCAGAGGAAATGCTAATGAAGCCGAACAAAATGCCCAACAGAAGTGGTACATCCTAGCTGGAGCCCTCCTCGGAGGATATCTTCTCCTACATCTTCTAAGCGCCGTGCTCCTGACTGCATTCACCGTGCTGTTCCCCGGTTCGATTACCTTTATCCACGCCTCTCTGCGATTGCGAAACATTAAGAACAAGCTGACTAACAGCATTGAGAGCTTTGCTCCATCAACGCCAATGGGCTCTCTGTTCGATGCGCTAAATGTTAGGGCCGAGGGCGTGTTCAACTAGGCCAAGCCTACGTACATATAGACCCGTTTGTCACAACTGGAAATAACGTTTTCATCGCTAGTTATCCCTATCAATGTTGATCTTTGCAAAACAAAAACCCTGTATTATAATTCATTTAATCTTTATTTTTGTATAAACTATGATTTTATTACCAATGCGTGCAGCTATTAAAAATGTCAATAAAGTTCTCACAAGAAATTCGCTTCATTTTGTGGTTAAATGTATCTAATCTTTGAAGGCCAATCCTTAAACTAGTTATTTCTGTGCTACTCAAAAGTATAATTCTTATATAATAGGCAATTTTATATTTTAAAATTTTTTATACTGTTTGATTTATCAACATATCACTTTCTTTCTGTTAATGATAGCTTACCCAAGAATCCCACAGATTCAGCCAATTGATAAAACAAAACACACATCATTAAATCAAAAGTTATAACCTTTAATAGTTTTTTAGCCAACATAATTAAGTTTTTGAGATGGACAAGCAGGCTGTAATTTGCCATTATCATCATATTAATAATAGTATTGACTTTTTATTTCGATTTTCATCTGTTTCGCTATTTTCGTCTTCTTAAGTGGCTAGGGCTTCAGTTGTTTAGTGGATGCAAAGCTGGAGGGTTGGATGCAGCTGTTTCGGTGGCAGTGGCATCATCATTCTTTCCACCCGTCTGAGATAAATGCTTGACAAGGTCCACCCAATCCCAGCCACGTTCCCGATCTCCTTTGTGATCGGATCGTTCCCATTGCCGGCGCTTTTGCGCCTTGGTCAGATGCTCCTTTTTGGGCTCTTTTTTCTTGGCATCCGCATCGGGATCGGAGATCTTGAGAGCACCCACGCCATCATCCACACTTACTATGGTGGGAGCGGATTCGGGCTGGGCAGCAGTCAGTTGCTCCAGATTGTCCTTCAGGCATTCAAAGAGGGTGTAGGTCATGCCACACCCCAACCATTGAGTAGCTTCCGTACTCAGAGCCGTTTGGATTTCGTCCTTAACAGCGGGCAGTCTGAAAAGAAACATGAGGATGGAACAAAGGATTCACTTACAAATGTAATTTCCGCTATAAAATACTACAACTTTTAGTACAATCACATAAAAGGATTATGCAAACTATACTACGCTAGTTAAACGAACTGATATATGGATATGGATATATGGATGTTCCGTTTAGAACTCTAAACAAATTTCCTACTTCAAGTTACATGAAGATCCAAATCCACTTACAGATTCCTATTGTAAAATGTGTTCATATTAATCGTTGGGGCCTCATCTGGATAGTTCTCACCCCATTTCAGCTCCACCAGGAAGGATTTGTAGTTGTCCTCTTCACCATACTAAATTTTAAGTTATTCATTATGAAATTAGAATAGTTGCGTGTAGTTTTTTTATCCATGTGGCTTACTTTGTATTGAAATGTGACGCTGTCTATTTCTTTAAAGTTCGTATCGCCCTCGTAAATGGACTGCAACGCCTCCCGTTCATCTGTTTGCTGTTCCAGTGGCGTGGACATTTTATTATTATTATATATATTTAAAACTTATAGATGTTATTTAAGTGTTTGATCATTTTTTGTTAAAAGTAACACAAAAATCAAAAATGGTTTTGCAACAAAAACAAAAGCAACAGTCAGCTGGCACCGGTAGTAGGGTGACCATAGTTTTTATCTAAATATAAATAGTTTCCACCTTTACCTGCTCATTTCTATTGAAGCACTTTGCATAAGAATTGAAATTTTCAACTAGTAATATTTAAGTTACTAAAAATGTTAAGGTTAATATGACTCCTGTGCACATAATAAATATGTTTGCTTAATATAGAAAATATTTCAATTAAATCCGTAAATAAATAATGTAAGAAATAGCGATGGTGGTGTGAACAATCTGGATGCATTTAGATACTCACGGGAAATCTCCCACTGTTATCGAACCAGTACAGTTCAGGCCGCAGAAAAAAAGAACGCAAACAATAACAACATAAAAACATAATATGCGAAGTGCGCGGGTGAATCATCGTTGAGCAACAATTAAAGTTAATTAACACATGATTGTGCGACGTCATTAGCAGTGGCAACAACAACTGGGGCACACGACCTCGTAAAAAGTATGTCTAAGGATGCGATTCCCGCGTCGGAATGTGCGCACCTGGTGGAATTCAAGAGATTTCTTGCAACTACGGCGGAGAAGGCAGCAGCCGTAAGCGAAGAGGTGCCTAACCGGAGTTGTGTAACCCGTACGACCAGTGACACATACAAAGTGTCTAGCGAGGAACGTCATGCGGAGTTGGTCTCGGCCATTTGGAATCAGCTAGCCTCTCGAGGATGCCCGGAGCAATTCCGGTTGAAACTGCTCCACCGAGCTACGCAGCAGATTGAACAGGATCTATGCTTCGCCAAAGAGTGCGAGGTGACTGGGGAGGGTCCGCCGCAGTACGATCTTCTCAAACTGCAAAAGTTCGTGGCCAGTGAGTTGGAGAAATTTCTTCTGAAACTCACCGACAACTCGGAGGTGGATCGCCTTAAGGATTTTTCTGATGAGCCTGGAGACTGCAAAGGCCATCAGAAGAAGGAACCCCTGCACACATCTGCCGCTGTGAAGAACAAGCCCCGGAAAATGGAAGATCGAAATGTTTGCCTAGAACGATTCGGAGAGATATATGAATTGCAGGACAAAAACACTCGATTCTTTGGTGTCTTCGATGGACACTCGGGCTCTTTATCCGCTAGCTATGCCACTAGCCAACTTCCTCAGCTCCTTGCCGATCAGCTCAAATTGATTTCAGATCATTCTACTTCCGCCCCAGACTTTTATCGAAACGCCTTTGAGTCGTCGTTTTTGCTGGCGGACGAGCGTTTTTCACAAAAGAAGATCACGAGCGGCACGACCAGCGTTTGTGCATTGATCGCTAAAAATCAACTTTATATTGCCTGGGTGGGTGATTCCAAAGCACTTTTAGTGGGCAAGAGAACCCAACTACAGCTGGTGAAACCTCACAAGCCAGAGAATCCAGATGAGCGCAAGAGAATAGAAACAGCCGGTGGTACAGTGCTCCATGCCCAAGGGCAATGGCGGGTAAATGGTATCTTAAATGTGGCGCGCTCTATTGGAGATTATAGTTTAGAGGCAGTGATCGCTGAGCCAGACTTTGTGGATGTGCAGTTAAATGAGGCTCACGACTTTCTTGTCCTCGGCACCGATGGTCTTTGGGATCATGTCCCCGAATCGTTTGTCATTGAAACCGTTTACGAGTCCCTGGCGGATCCCACAACGAAGCTGGACGACATTCCCAAACTACTTATAGAGGCTGCTAAAGAGCGAGATTCGCAGGACAACATAACAGCGGTGGTAGTCTTGCTCAAACCCCGCCATCAAATCGAAAACCTTTAGAAGTGCGAGACTGGTGAATTGGAAATCCAAGCAGATTTTTTTTTTATTGTTACCAGTATTGGAATGGGTTAATTTGTACAAATTGAAAACAGTCTAGGATTCGTAGTAGCAAAAATCTTCAATAATCTCTTTCTGCCTGGGATAATATAAAAATCATATCAAATTTTTATTATTCAAGTAAAAAAATCGTGCCAAACATTTTAAAATAATTCAAAAATGCAATATTAGTTTGATGTTAACATGCATATTGAAGGAATGTAATGAATATATCCCATTTTTAAAATATAATTGAACGTTAAGAGACGTTCACCGTGATACAACGAATATTTGGTATTACTAATGAAAATATTTAATTAACCTAAAGATTACTTTCGGAATCTACACTTATTAATCAACGAAAATTAACCCGGCCCGCATTGTTTTTTCGTTTACTTTATTGTTATATTGTAAATAGCTTTGGAGCGAATCCGATTGCTCCTACCTTTATTGTCACATTCTCACGTGCCTACGTGGTCCTGGAAATGGATGCTCCCTATCCTGGTCCACTTGTTTGGTTGCTCGAATAAGCTCAATCAAAATATTTTGTGGTTGCTCAACAGTTGAAGAAAATTTTAAGAAGTCTTGGCTTAAGGCATATTGTTGTTAGCCCGGATATACATATATACAAAAAGTGCACATGTACGCACAGAAACATGTTTATATATATATTTTAGATCAGCCTGCTTATTTATACACATTGAAGGTGTTTTCGGCCACTTAGTGCTTCCTGCTGTATGATAATAAGCAAAGCCGGGTAAACATACATCATAGACCTAGTTAAATACGTACATATTTACACCTGTAAACAATATTTAATGATCCCACACAGATTAAGTACCTTTTTATACAAATCTAATGAACCTTTCATGCATTTTATCGAACAACCCAAAAACACATTTTTAATGATACACACGCAAATTAATTAAGAAAATTTTTTATTGGAATAATAAAAATAATTCACAGAATTGTGTGTTACTCCCTAGTTGGGAGGCGGTTGTCCCTGATGGGGCTGGTTGTTCGGAGGAGGAGGGGGAGCAGCGAAAGGCGGAGGTGGCGGGTACATGTGAGGGTACATTGGTGGCATAGCGTAGGGCATGCCATAGCCATAATTTGGAACTGGGAAGGGCATTCCCGGTTGTTGTGGATGCATATTGAAATTGGCAGCAGCCTGATGATAATTCTGGTAGTAGTTGGAGTGCCAGCTTCCCGGATTATAGCTGGGATGGTAGTTATATTGCTGATCTCGGGGTTGATTCTGATTGTTCTGCGAAATGGTGGGTCTTTGACTCTGCCGGAAACTCTCTCGTTGACCACGACGTCCTCGCTGACGAGGAGTGGGGGCCACCGAAGAAGCCTCTGTGGCAGTTGTTGCCACCGACGTTACCGTGTCCACTGAGTCCGTAGAGTTGGTACGATCCCTTTGACGGCGTTTTCGCTGTTCTTGCTTCGCTTCTCTTTCCTCATCATCATCAGAGTAGTCTATGTAGCGCGGAGGTGGTTCCACATCGTGCTCCCATGAAGCATCCGAACCTCGTACTTGCATTAGCTTTGAGAGGATCACAAACTGGGTGTGTTCGGTTTTCGGAGCGCAATACACAACATCGCCAATTTGTATGCCTCTGTCTAGGATTTGTTGGTTACTGTTGAATCGAACGCAGTACAGTGGATCTGACACCTGGCCCAAAACATCGAATACTTGGCCCAGGACCTTGCGACCCTTATCCAAAAATAAAACAGTGTCCAGATCGAAAAGCATGGAATTCGGCAGTACGGAAACCAAAACGAGTTGGTCTACAATAGATTGAACCTTACCCAGTTCTACGCATTCATCCTCGGGTACAGTAATCTCTAGCTGATGAATGGGTGGCAACTCATCAAGGAGCATTTCTCCACGAACCTTTGGAGGTTGGCGACGGCGAGATCTATCCCCTGTGGCACCATCCTCATCTAAATCTTCGTCATCCTCATCGCATTCCACTGTGTTGATTCTTTTGTCTATCTTTTTGCGAAGTACGGCGAGATATTCTCCTTCGGAGTCGGAATCGGAGTCACTGCTGCTACTGCTTTCCGAGCTTTCGCCTCCTGAGCTAACAGTCACGACTGGACGATAAGCAGTGGAGGAGGCCGTGTCTGTAACTGGTACTTCCACGACTTCGTTGTCACTATCCTTAGCTGGGGTTACTTCCTCTACATCAGAATCATCAGCGTCGGAGCTGTAGGCAGCCAATAGACTAAGGCCACTTCGCTGATGACTTGGGTTCGGTTCTGGAGCGGGATGTAAGTGAGTATTTGAATCTTTGCGTGCTGTAATAGATGCTGCTTCGCCTGGAGCGACTGCCAGAACTTTCTCAGAATCTGTCGCTATGGTCTCCGCTACTGCAGAAACATCACAGTCCATTTTCAGTTCCTCAATGGGGCTTTCTTGAGAGAACGCAGCTGGGAATGTTGTACAGTCCATTCCTACAACCTGTTGCTCCATTGCAACGCATTCAACTGAATCCGGAACCTTTTCCTGTCCAGAAACTAGTACATTCACTTGGGTTGACTCATTTGTCGACTTATCCTTTACTTGTTGCTCCATTGTTTTTGGTTCTTCGACTGCATTTGAGGTTTCTGCATTTAGATTGTAAATATATGATTTCGTTTATCATGTAAAGCTCATAAGTTTACCTGTGGGCGTTGTTCGAACCTTATCTGTTGATAAGTCTGGTGCCACAGAGGTGTGTTTTTCGGTTTCAGTAGGTGTTTCGGCAGTTTGTGGGTCTACGATTGAAGCCAAAGGTTTCGCAGCCGTTGACTGCTCGTTTTCCATATTTTGTTTAGCTTTTATTGTCAAATTATTACGTTTTAAGCAATTGAAACCAAAAAGAACTAAACTGAAACGCACGTTGAATGCGCGCACGTGTTGTCTTCCACTGTTCAAAACACCATTCACATGAAACGAAATTATTCTACAATTCCTAGTGAATGGTTAATATTTACTATTCGCGGTTTGTGCATATTTAAAATGCAATTTAATGTTTACGTATTTTTTTTGTGTATTACATTTTTTTAAACCATCATCAAATTATAAACCAGTCAATAACTATGTAATTTTCTTAAAATTCCGTTTACTTTTATTCATTTGTTTCATAAAATCTTTTTTATGGTGAGATGGTATGCACATAATTTATATATTGCATTAATTGGAAAGCATTATTGTTAAGCTAATATGGACGCCAACTTATTCCGTAGTTATTCGAAGCTAATAATAAACATAATATTGCACATTTTGCATAAAAGCTTTAAACTTTGTACACTTTTTTTCCAGAATGCAATTGAAGCTGGGTTTTTTCGTAGTTCGTTGTGAGATTTTTCATGATTATAATCTAAAATGTACAGTAGGCTCTCGAAATATCGAAATGCGCACTTACAATAAGTCCTTACAAAATAGATTGTGATTCTTTCCATTTACCTTTTTAGACCTATTAGCATCTAGTAATTGAAATAATGTCTTCCGATAAAGTCATGGGTAAAAGCAAGGGTAAATGTCTTATCAAATGTCTGTTACAAAAATTACTTTGTGCTAAGGCAGAGTTAGTTGGAAGATGTTCAAGTGCGAACGAGTCTCACAAAGCTAATTCTAGGTAATATCAATAGCACTTAATTAATATCAATGTTTTCGCTCAATTGTTATATGGTAACCATGTGAGATATGTGAGAATGATAATGAAGTCCGAATAAAATCAGTTTTTCAAGCATGCAAATTAGATAAAAGTCAAGCAATTAAAGTAAGCATACTCCTACACCTTCCAGTCCAATCGAAATTCGTCGACTAGTAGCAAATGCTGATGGATAAGCCAACCTACAATTTGTGGAAAATATATTAAAGGTTTCTAGTATATTAAAAATAAACTTTTCCTTACCCTCTTGCTGCGCTAGCGCAAGAAATTCCTGCCACTTGGTTTGTATGTCCCAATACTTTTCCTTTATCTGGTTCCTATCTCGCAGATAAAACACAGCAAAGAAGTAGGCCTTAAGCACATCCTGCGGTCGCGTTTCAAAGTGCAGATAGACTCCTAGACATTTTTTTGTCTCTGCGATAATGAAGTGCTCATGGGGATCGAAGGAGGAAACTATGTTTTCAATTACGCTGCTGCTCTTATACTCATCAATTAAATTTTTTACGCTGAGACCCAGCTTTATGTTTAGAGACACGGAAACAGTCTTTCCTACTGTAACCCTTTCCATGGCGTTCACCTATAGATAATTTATTATATTGACATTAACAAAAGATGAAAAATTGGAAATAACATATGATTTAGTAACCTGCTGTGGATTGAGCATCCTAGATGATCTGAAGAACTCCTCAAGCGTAATTAAATATCGCGACTCGTTAAAACTCCGCAAGCAAACTGATCTAACCGCTTTGAGGTTGGCGTAGAGATGCAGGCTGACTACTATGTAGAAAATGGTGTACAGGACCGCCTGACTCTTGATGAGCGTGAGGAGATATAGTCCCACAAAGGAGGCCACCAAGTTCACGCATGTCTCCTGTGAACTATCCTTAGAGGCTACATCCGCCAGATTGCCTCGCAATGCATGGTGCTGGGTCAAAGCCGATCTTGTAGCACCTCCGGCCACGCCCACAATCGCTTTGAGAAGTGTGGAACAGCAAAGGATTTGTGTGCTGAAATGTGGATACTTGGGAAGCACGTAGATCTCAATTCCCATAGCCAGATCGTTGAGAAAATCTGCACGCAATCGCCATTTCTTTGAGTCCACATCCAATTGGGAGCCCTGCCACCAGGCGAACACTATACGACCGACATGTCCGCTGCCCTCCTTCATAATCCAGGTGACCGTGGCTGAATAAGCATTAATGTTCTCGCTGCCAACTCCGATTCCCTGCATGATTGCATGAGTGCACAAGGTGCTACAGATGGTGCTGCAAAAGGCCTGAGCCGTGTCCCAAATCTGATACGCCGCATAGTCCTCGCTTACACTATCCGGATAGCCCTTGGGCAGGAAGACCTTTTGCAGCACTCGGAAAAGCAGAAATTTCTCCTGTATGACAAGTTTATCGCCACGCAGCGGGACCCTTACGATGTTGCTCTGATCTGAAGTTAGGATTTTAGAGAGGACATTTAACTGATATCTAATCTAAATATATTTTTGTAATTTTAATATATATTTTTGTATTTAATAAATTTAAACCTATTTTGAATCTAGAGACATATAGGAAAGCTTTGTTGTTCTAAAAAAAAAACGAACTCAACGTGGCAGATTACCAAATGATTTGGTAATAGTAGATAAACTCTTATAAGAACAATCGGGTTAAGTCTATTTGAAAATATTTTGTTAATAACACTTTTAAAGGTTATTAGCATTAGCTTCAAAGTGTTTAGCTACCATAGGAATGAGGGTCTGCAAGGCTTGATTTGTTGGTTTGATCGATTTGCTCACCTGCTGGCGTCACATAGAGGATTTCCTCACCCTTCCTTCCGTATTGCTCCCGAAAATGGATTTTCATCTTTCCCGTGCGATTATCTTTTCGGTAGTGTGCCGTCTGGAAATTAATTTTTTTTTATTTGCTCGGGGCTGGCTGGCGTTTTCCCTCGAAGTTGTTTATTGGGGGCCTAAATAGCAAAACACCTCCCACCTGGAACAACCCACCGCTTTTTATTTATGTCCGACGTCGGGCTGTCTGTCTCACGCGAATAATTCAAGAAAATCCATTTAATTCTCGGCTACCGCAACTAAGCTCGAAGTAATCAATGAACGCGGTGTTGCAAAGCGAACTCTAGGAAATTTTACAAACAAGCTTAGGGCGCTGTTTCAATTAAATAAAAGCAACTAATTGTAGTTCAAAATAAATATACCCCAAAAAGAATTTCTCCCCACGCCAATGATTTTTCCGGATTCCCTCCCCCTTGTGTTATCAGTCAGCTGTGCGAAGAACGCGCTTCGCAGTGAATGCTGAAAGAGTGTTTTTATCGTTCTCTTAAACAGGTCACACAAAAAATTTAATATTTGAATCGGGCTTAGTTGTAAAATGGCAAACACATCAAATGTATTATTGCTTTTCACATTTGATATTTATTTAATAATTTAGTGATTTAAAAAACTGTGAATAGTTAAAATATCTTATCTCAAATATCTTATAGAAAACTATTATAAATGATACCTACCTGTGATTTTCTCACCCACACCCTTTCCGCTATCAATCAGCTGATCGCTGTGAACAGCGTTAGGTTAGCGGTATTCGGGTCACATTGCGCAAACGGTCTCACCAACGGAAAAGTTTATAAAAACAAATGTCCGAATAGGTTCGCCAGCAATAACAGCTCAGCAGTGAAAACAAAAAGCACTAAACAAACTAAAAACAGTCCAAGTGACAGCTATAAAGCCAAACAACAATCGGCCCTAGTGATACAACTAGTAGGGGCTAACGTGTGATACAATCGTCTAAATTTAAAGTGTGAAAAACCGAGCAAACTTTTGGCAGTCGAGTGGAAAACAAATTCCGTTGGTGTGTGCCGAGTGCTACACAAAAAACAAAGAAACACCAAAAACCACCAGAAATCAGGCGATGTCATTGGAGGATCTTAAGTCCAAGTTGCGCCGTCATTCGAAGTTAGTGGGCCTTGGAGGAGTGGGCCTCCTTACTGCGTAAGTAACTCGAAATCACGCGATATCAACACAAGAAAACCACAACAAACCCATAGCTAAACCAGCTACTACAAAAACAGAAAAATAGCAGCTCCAAATCGAATAATAACTGAAGAATTTTAAATCTTAATTTATATGAAAAATTTAAAGATTTTTTTATATATTAATATTTGTGTATATCATATAAAATTATTACTTTAAAAGTGGCAACCAATAAACCAAGACCGATTTTCTTCCTGCGCAGCGGTAAAGAGCACTTTAGGAAAACACTTTCCATTGAGAAACTTACACCTTTTACAGAGATTACTATGATTTAGGGGGCTCGTCCGTACACGTTTTCATTTTCTTGTCCCACTTTATATGGCGCCACATGGCCATGAATAAGTCGTACGATGTAGATATACTATATAAATAAATATATCGAGAAAAACAAAAACAACCACAGATCTTGTTTTCCGCATTCCCTGTACTAAACAGGCGATGTCGCATATGTGACGTCATTTGTTTACAACAAAATACGGGGTGATTAATCAGGCTGTAAGCTGAAAACTGGTCACAAAATTAAGGTGTGTAGTGGTGTGATTTTAGATGAAAAGTTGATAAAGCTAAACCTAAAATTTATTAAATGGATTAAAGGGTTGTTATGGATTTTAATTTGTTATAAATAAATAATAATTTGTATTTTTGACCTATTATACCTATACTTGTAAATTTAAAAAATCCCTTTTATTACTTGTTTTTTGTAAATATTTTGGGTTCGATGCAGATTCATAAGACAAGAAACATCTGTAATAATTAGATACTGTTTTCAGCATAAACTTATATCAAGCGAAAGATTTTTATTAGAGTATATCCATAGTCTTATAAAAATCCATGTTGCCTGACTCTTTTCTTAGCAAAACACGATCAAAACAAAACGTACGATTTTGTAAAAGTGAGATAGCAAGCTGATGAAGTTTTTTGTCTTGCCACATCTTCTTCTTATTCAGCGTGTGCGTGAACAGCTGTTCAAGGCCCCCACCAAAAAAAAGAAAAGCACTGTGAAAAAAATATTCCCAAAACTATTAAGGCGCCATTTTAGTGCGCAGTTTAAAATCATTTGTGAGAACCCCCCGGGAGTTATAGTTTGCCTTATCAAAAATGATAATATTCTTGTGCTTCTTGTTGTTTGTTTAGGAATTTTTCTATATGGCGCGTGTTTTCGACTTTGGGGGTAAAAGATAATAGGTGATAGTTGTTTTTGCAAACTATAGTGACGCGCCCACTTTCTAAAAATAAACAAACTAGTCTTCGGTTTTTTGTTGTTGTTTATCTCGTTTATCTCAATAACAAATAGTTGGCAGCAATAGGTGTTGTTGTTATTTAAGGTCAATTAGTCTTCAGCAGAAGAACAACAACATGAGAAATAAAACGGAAGTTAAGACTGATAAGATTGGAAAATGATTTAAATCGGAACATTCAAAAAGCAAAAAGGGTTTTGATCAAAACAAGTTGTTTAATTTAATAAACAATCAAAGTACTTTAAAATATATTGTACATAAGAAATGATTTTTAATATTCTCCATTTCAGTGCTGGTTTTCTGCTGTACGAATCACCACAGGTGCGCAGATTCCTTTCTCAATATGTCGACAAGAAATCCCCGGAGCTGGACAAACGGCGCGCCGAATACATATATATCAAGTATCACATTTACCGCGAGTCTATGCGCAAACTGAAGCAGAAGGAGGAGGACGAAAAGAAGTGGATAAGTGTGATCATCAATCCGATTGGAAAATGGTGGAAGGCAGCGAAGCACTCAGTTGCCTGGAGACTGCTTAATATTGCCCAAACTGGCAGTCAGCCGGAACGTCTTAAGGCAGTCCAGCAGCTTATCTGCATGGACCACCTTAAGGACTGGGATTTCCGACATCTGGCGCAGATCTGCGATGCCCGCACAGCAGTTTCGTTGGCACGATGCAATGCCGACACCCGCTGGTTCATGCCAGTCCACCGTCGCGGCTGCATTAAGAATCCCAAAATGCTTCTCTCTGAACTCCACGTTATGTTGGCCAGGCTGCGACCTATGCCTTGCGTAGACCATTTCTTCAGCAAATACTTTCCCGAGCAGGATCCCATTGTAAGCTGATTTCTTTAGCCACTTTGGTTCACAACTAAATCAATACCTTTTATTTGCAGGAGGACATTCACGAATATTTGACCCAGGAGCAGACCATTGTTCTTTCCACTGCTGACACGGATTTGTTGAAGGAAATTATCTCTTTCCTACATCACATTACCAAAGACCCCGAGGCCTCCGCCAGACTTATCCGAGATGGAGGCCTTGTACATCTCATGGAGCTCCGAAAGATATTCAGCGACGACAACGAGACCTTATCAACTCTCTGCAAGGTGCTGGCCAATATGTCTCTGGTGCCCGATGCTGTGGAACATTTCTTTTCTTCTGGTTGGGTAGGAGCCCTTGCCGAATGGCAACAGTGCCCCGATCTTCGTTTGCAGGTGATCTCTGCAAAGACTATGGCCAATCTGGATTACGATGATCCAAATCAGTGCACATATCCACCGAATGTCTATCCGCTGCATCCGCGAGTTCGCACTCGCAGGAAGCCAAAGGCAGATATCGTTTTTGTCCACGGTTTGCTGGGTGGAGTGTTCATCACCTGGCGACAGCGAGATAGGAAACCCACTGAGCTAGGTCTGTATGGAAAGAATGCATTCTATACCAGTGAAACGGATGATGTGTTTCTGGTGGGCGAACAAAAAAGAGTTAACGGCAGCAAACAAAAAAAGGAGCAGGGCAGGCCATTAGTTTCCACACAAGCCGCTGAAGCCAAAAATGGCAATGTAAACCAAAAGACGGAAGCAATTAAAGGTAAATATAAAAGTAAACTCTAGTTTGTTATAAACTAATCCTCCCCTTCCCAATTACAGATCCTGTCTTAAAGGCTAGTAAGAAAGTGGAAGAACAACGGTTGAGCATCAGCGATGCTGCTACCATGGAATTTGTGGAGACTCTGCGAAATGAAGCCGAGTTGGACTCAGACTGGGAGGTGGTCCATCCAGATGTTCCGCTAAATGCCAACGAAGAATGCGTCGGGAAATTCAGTGTTTGCGGAAGTGAGTGGCGCAACCAGGACACCTCTGAGGAGTACACTAATTGCTGGCCCATGGAATGGTTGCCAGATGATTATCCAGATTCCAGAATTCTTGGTATTGATTACACTTCAGCGGTCACAGAGTGGTCAGCGAATTTCACGAAATACTGCCCCTGTGAGAAGGGCCAGGGTCACATTGATGTAAGGGCCAGCACATTGCTTGACAGGATCTCAGCCTCGGATGTGGGCAATGATCGTCCGATTGTTTGGATAGGACATTCCATGGGCGGCCTGCTAACCAAGTTGATACTGCTTAAATCCCTGGATTCCCAGGAACCGAAAGTTCAACAGCTTGCCAAGAATACCAAGGGCATTGTATTTTTGGGAACCCCACACCGAGGTTCGCCTATTGCCAAGTGGAAGCAGCACATGCAGATGATACTCTCGCCTTCAATTGAAGTCAAGGAGATGGAGGAGAATTCGCCAAAACTGTTGGAGATGCATCGACGCTTTATGGGCTGCCTGCATACATTGCTGCGTCACGTGAAGGTCGTCAGCGTCGCTGAAGGTTCGCCAACCATGCTGACTTCCTTCAAGTTTCCTTTGCGCATTGTCACGGAGGAGTCCTCTAAGATAGATTTCGGGGACTTCTATCTTTTGAAGGATGACCACTTGAGTCTCTCCAAACCGATTTACAGGCAATCATTTCTATATCAGAGATTATTACATGTAATTCGCGAGGCTATCAAGGAGAAATCAGATCCTAAAGATCAGGATACTCAGTCCCAAGTCACTCCAACTCAAGATGCCGTACTTATGAATATCGTTGCTGTATTGCTGAAGGGAGCGAAGGGTCTGTTTGAATCACTGCCCAGAGTGGCCCTAAAATTTAGCACTTAGGTGTGGTTAAAAGCCCGCTACACGCCAGTACCTTAATAGTATCCCAATTAGTCTATTAAGACTTGTAAAGTATTTCTCCAAACGGAGCTGAGCTTTAAGTGGGGGTTTTTTGCTTTTCCACACAACCCATCACACTCATGACCACAGATCCTTGTAAATACTTTCGCACTCCATATAGTTTCTTACAACCAAATCCTAATTTATTTTTCTTGGTCTACGACTTAAGCCTTTAAATAAATATAATCGTTTTACACTATTAAGAATGTCTTTTTTGTTAATGAAATTTAAATTGAAACTGTAATAAAATTTCAACATATACTTCAGAATATATTTACTTTTAAAAACTATCCTTATAAAAATTAACATTCATAATTTAAATATTTATTCGCGGCCAGTTCACATTCCATTAACTTAAAGTCTCCTGTTGCTGCTTGGCTTTTAGTCGCTCCTGAGCCAATCTTCTGTTCTCGGCAATCCGGGCCATCTGTTCGTTGGACAATTTTTTGGCCGCCGGCGTTGGTGGCTGTGAATGAGGCAGCGGCTTGCCGTAGTCACTTGTGTCCAGCGAAGCCAAAGGAGCTCCATTCCTGTCAAAGGTAGGAGCCGCTGGAGCACCATTTCGGTCGAAGGTAGTAGCATTAACTGCGGTGTACGGAGTAGACATCACCGCATTGCCACGGGAAAATGAAGGAGTAGTCATTGTACTGTTGCTGGAGGCAGTGGACATTTTCCGTTGATGAGGGGTACGTGGCGCTAACCTGGATATGGCAATCTGTTCGCCCAGCAGGGCGTCAAACTCATCGAAAGGTTCATCGCCTGCTCCGCCTTGATGCTCATCTTGGGCCTCATCCAATGCTTCTGCCTCGTACGCACTCAACTCCTCGAGCTGACCGAGACGATATCGTGTCATGTGCACCTGAAGTGGTTTTTTCTTACCCAGTCGCTCTATATTATTGAGCACATCATCAAAGGTGTATGTGGGATACATCCGATGACCCCAGTGCTGCAGACGTCTCAGCACCTCGTCGAGATCGGTTTTTTCATAGCCCTTTCCCTTGAACTTGATGTCCTTAAAGTAGTTCTCGATGGTCTGGATACCACGGGGTCCTCGAAGAGTTTCGACCGTTAGCCGAGGCCGGGGATTCCTTACTGCTCTCTTTTTGGGCTCTACTTTTTGGGCATCTTGGTTACCAGGTTCTCCGGCATTTTCTTCATCTTCCGCAAACAGCTTTTCGCCTTCGTCATCGCTGGGCAATTGGTTTGGATCCTCATGCAGGTTATCATTAAACAGGTCATCTACACCATCGTCACCAAATAGGGACGCCATGAAGCAATGTATTAGGTTTCCAACTCAATCACAACAAAAAAAGTAACAAAATTTTGCCGCCATTTTCTTCTTCTTCCAGGTTTTTCATTCACTGGTGACGCTTGCATAATTTACAGAGCTGCCAACTGAAGTCCTCTTTGTTCTTATAGTTTTCCGATTATATAACATTTTGGACCTTTTTAAAGATTTTTTTATTTAGTTTGTAAAAATTTTTATGAGTTGATGGCTTATAAAGCGATTTGCACAGCCGACCGGCTTTTGCATTGGTGGCAATTCACAATAGAGGTGGGAACGTGACATGTTTTCCAGGCACGAGGCAGCAGTGGAAGAATCCAATATTAATTTCTTTAACGGAGTATATATTAAACGATTATTATTGCTTAGAGAGAAATACAGAAATATATGTAATATCTTAACTCTTGATCGTTAATAATGGTTAATAAACTTTTGTATATAAATTAGGTTTCAATATTAAAATATTTTTAAAGATATTATGTATAAGAGATAAAAGGAAGATATATTCAGTTGAAATATTCAGTTCACATTAAAAATACGATGATATATAATATTCTTTGTGTACTAGGTTGCCTCAAGCATATTTCCCCAGTAACGTAGTACATAGTTACATTCATACATATACAATACAATACATATGTGAGTAAGCTGTACAGTTTCGAGCCAAAACTTTTTGACGTCGTGACTTTCGTGCCCCGGATCAATTCACGATTCGGTCCCATCTCTATGCCATGGAGCAACCCTGCGTGCTGGATGGCCTGGCAACGCCAGCAAAACGCCATACTTCCAAGAGCATTTTTCGGGGCGAGTTTACATTTTGCGGATAATTGTGGAAAAAGCGGTAAAAGAACGTGCAAACACCAACTCAAAAATCGCTGCCTAAATGTTGTCACCACGAGTGATAAAGACGGCACGTTTAAAACGCTGAATCCATCAATTTGTGCCCAAAAAAAGAGCGGTTCTTTTGCGAGGGCGAGGAAAGAAAATTAAGTGTGGTGGGAATCGGTATCGGGATTCTACGCATTGTACGGCGTATCAGCTGAAGAAGACTGTGTGCATCTCAAGCAAAGCAAACAAAACCATAACAAAACAAAGCCGTTTGGAGAACTATGAAATCGTAGGACCGACGGCACGGAAACGAATTCGGCCATCATGGACATGCGATTCAAGTGGCCGCTTAAACAGCGAGCCAACTACTCGGAATCGCCCTATCACCACAATCCGTCGCGTGGCTACCAGCGACATCCTCATGTTTATCCCAATCAGCAGCCCCATCCGCATCCACATCCCAACAAGAGTTATGCGCGTCAACGTCACGGTTTTAGCCATTGCTACCGCAAGCCGTTGCCGCCGCCGCCACCTCAACCGGCTCAGGTTGAGCGGGGAGCCATGGCGCCTCCTTCGTCTGGCGGCTCAGTCAATGCTGGCGCCGACATGGTCACTCTCATCGTGGAAAACAACAATCTGAAGCGCATGATTGTCCTCCATTTAAAGTTGATGCAGGAGCAGACGGATAGTCTGGCGGCCAAAGACAAGGATCTAGACGACCAAAACGCCAAGATGGGCATAGTGCTGGCGCAGAATCAAGATCTTAAGCTGGCTGTCGCCAAGCTGGAGGCTGCTAACGAGGATCTGCGCAAGCAACTGAGAAAAAAGAACCAGCGCCGAAATGACGACGACGACGACGACGATGATCACTCACTGCCACCAGCTGCTCCGCAGCAGAAGCTGATCCGTTGTCATGCCGAGACGCAAACTGTAATCCAGGAACGGGAACAGTGCACTCAGACGATGGATATGCAGATGCTACAGGCGGAGGCTCAGCCCAGGATTCTCAGTATAGAAACAATACCAGCAGTGCCCCGCCATGATGGAACCGTAACGAATCAGCCAGCCAATAAGCGCTCAGAGAGCAAAGGCCGTGGCGAGTTCAACGGCAAAAAGGTGAGCACCTTTATCCTGCAGCGTATGAATCAGGACTCCAAGCATCACATCCAGGAGCAAACGGAACAAGTGGAAGAACTGGTACATGAGGAGCAGCTGCAGCAGGAGGAAAACGACCATCTCAGAGAGGAGCTCCAATTGCGGGAGGAAGAACATCTGCAATTGCACGAAGTGCAAACTGAAGAAGTCGTAGGTGGTGATATTTTCCACGATGCTTTGGAATCCATTGAAATGGAGGTGGTTTCTGAGGAGTTGGTGGATTTGGAGGAGCATGTACAGTCTGTAGATGCCAATGGCCATATGGAGGAGGAAGATGAGGAAGATCAGGAAAATACAGATGAGGAGGAAGAAAGTGATGATGACGATGAAGACGAAGAGGATGCTCAATCGGTGGACAGCAATATTGAAGTACATTTTCAAAATGATGATGATCTCTGGCAAAATCAGGTAAGTTTGATGAGATTCAACAATTAAAATCATGTCAAGCAATTCCATGTTTTTGTAGATACAGCCTATGGAATTGGACACGAGGGAAGAAAAGCCCTTGGCGCCTTCGGCCCACTCCACTCCCAATCATAGACGGAAATCTGTGACACAGGTTGAGGTTAAGAAGGAGGAGCATCAGGATCGTAAAGTTGAACAGCGGGACTCTAATGAAAAAGCCGTAATACAGCTGGATCAGGATCCACCTCTTGGTGATCAAATCGAGGTGGGGCCTGTCAAGATCGCTGCAGAAAAAATGAGACAAGAAAAAGATGAGATTGCTGGTCACGCATTAAAAACGCTGCTTTTCCTAAAGGAAGTAGCTCTTATGAAAAAGGAAAAGGATCAGGAAACAGTCGTGGAGGTGGCAGAAGTACCTAAGGAGAATCGAAAACAAAATGATGCAGTAGCCGATGATCACAATTCAATTAAGAATCAGAAGGATGTATCCAAGGCGGAACTTAAAGCAAAGGATCTACCCAAGGAGAGAACTGCGCAGAATCGGCGGGTGGATATTCGCATGAAACAAAAGGACGATATACGCAAGGAACAGATAGAAACTACCAAAAAGCAACCGGAGGATATGCCCAATAAATTGCCAAAAGCGGTATCACTCAAGGTAGCTGCTGTTCCGAGTCAATCCGCTAAGGAAACCACTATGCCCAAGGCCAACACAGCTGACATGAAAGTTTCTCCCGCTCAAAAAATTATAGCTAACCATCAATCCATTAAGACCCAAACGGATCCGGTAAAAAAGCAGCGATTGCAGGTTAAGATCAGGCACTATGAGATGTTCTCTGACATAAGGACCAGCACCTCAGCACCTTCCGATCAACTGAAACAATATGATCAAGACCCAGGATCCGAGACAAAGATCACGAAAAGTATGTTGATCAATGATAAAAAGATCACACCGGAAAACTCTCAGGACCAGGATCAAGATTTGGATCAGGTGGAAACAGTAAAACGAAAACTGGCGGAGCATTTAAAAAAGGAGTTGCTTAGCCAGAGTCACCAGTCGCAGGTTGCGCTTAAGAAAACTATCAAGGAAAGATCAGTCACAAATTTAATCTATCCACCACCCAGTGCACCAGTATCCTCTACCACAATAACACCAGCGCCCACGCCGTCGACGACTCCCACGCCTGGCTCTACACCACAGCCTGCGCTTACAACGCCAATAGAACAGGAAATGTCTGCGGCAAAGTCCAAATCCAAGGCAGCTGAACAAATAGTCACCCCACTGACGCCTCAATCCAATAGCAGCGTTAGCAGCAGCACTTCCACAACCAGAAAAACCCTAAACAATTGTTCACCCCAAACGTACAGCAAGGCAACCGCGAGATCGGGAAAATCAAAGTCCAGATTCCGTATCGCCACGTTTCCGTATAGTACGAGAACGTGGGAAGATCAGGAGTTCCACTGTGACAACGAATTCTTCCTGGAGGAGGCCAACGAGCTGCTGGCGGATAACCCCAGTTTGGAGATACCCAAGTGGCGGGATGTCCCAGTGCCGCCTAGTTCGGATAAAAGTAAAACAGAACCTTTAAGCGATGCTGTCTTCGAACGGCGTCATCAAAAGTATGTGAAGGATGAGATCGATCGAAAGTGCCGGGATGCACGATATATGAAAGAGCAAATACGGCTCGAAGGGCTTAGGATGCGCCGAAACCAAGACGAGGTGTTGGTTGCGCTAGATCCGTTGCCCACGTCCACCTTCTATCCGTTGCCTGAGGATATCGAGGGCATTCAATTCGTCAATGAGGTGACAGTTCAAGCGTTTGGTGAAAATATGGTCAACATGGAGGCCCGAGATGACTTCGGCGTCGCCTGGGTGGATGCTGTCGAAGCGTCTACATCTATAGCCAAGGCAAAGGCACTGGCTGAGCCGGTGGCAACGTTGGCTAGCAAAAAGCTGCCCACCACCACCGCCGAGGCAAGGTATCAAGAAAATCACTCCTCCTACGTTTTTCCAAAGCGACGCAAGCGCCAGAAGAATCGTTAGCCAGACCGCTCCTGGTGGAACAGCTATGGGAGCTGAGCTGGCGAGTTTCGATCGGACGGAAAGCGTTGCGTTTACCATGCTGATTATTTTCATTTTGTAATTTTTAATTATTTTTTAAGCGTAAAGTGAAAGCACCAGAGTTAACAACGATTCCCAGAGATCGTCAGATATCAAGTAATCCAGATCAGACGATGTTCTTTGTATATATGGTTCCTCAGCTGTCCGTTTTTATTTGTATAATAAATAAGCGGAAATATGACTTTTAAAAAATTTAAAGAAATTGTTGTTGTAGAATGTTTAAACTTAAAAATTTTCAATCGTCTGATATTGCATAAGAGATCATCAAAGACAAGGAAATTTAGCTGTCATATTGAATCATATCTATGAATAGTTATTAAATCTATTTAAAAAAATCTACTCAATATTAATGAACATTTTTCAAATTTCCCCTAATTCTATAGTCAGTCGCCTGGTCTGGAAATGGTTAATTTTAGTTAACGTCTTGCAATCCTTAGAAATTCTAAAGAGTTTCACTCTAGCTTGATTCTAATTTACGTAATTTACTTAGTCCCACATAACATGTAATCTAATTCAGTTGCTAAGTTATATCGGATAATACATCTCAGCTTTATCACCTTTAAGATCGCCCGTACTGAAGTGATAAAGAAACAAAAAAGATATAAAGTTCAATAGGCGATACAAAATGAAATTCGTAGACTTCTATTTTTAAATATTTTTTTCCTAGCTTGTATTAACTTTTTTTTCTTTATTTATACTATGTTATATCATGACGATGCTCTAGTTTAGACAACAAATGTATTGCGAAGAGTTACTCAGGTATATCTCTGATTATTTTTTTCCTTCTTTTTTCGAGGATTTGATTGTATGTAAAAATTGTGTGCGAGTTGTTGTCTGCTTAGAGTAATCGAAATTTAAATTTAACGTATTGTTTTATTTTATTAACTTCTTTAACTTGTTTTATGTTTTACGAAAAACAAAAACCGTTGATAAATACAACAATATTTGAAAAATAAATATAAACCTGATTCCCAAGCTGTAAACACGTTTAGCCCCACAAAGGCACCATGTATATTCGGGTAGAAATGTTTTTGTTTCGCACGCCTTCTGTTTGACTTTCTGTCGCAATGATTAAGGAGCCTGCCAACGTCCGGTGGAAATCAAATCCCCAGCTCGCCTTCAAGTGGCGCCATTATTTTTGTACATTTCTGTAGGTGTTAAGTCGGTTATTTGTAATATAACGTTAAGTAGACACGGGTACCCCAAACGCATATAGACAGATAATTATAATGTAACAAAAAAGATTATGGTACATTGTAAGTTGTCCAGGAGGAGAAGAAGAAGGAGGAGAGGAAGGTGGAACGTCGTTCAACACCCTTTTTACACCATTCAATGTAATTAGCGTTAATTAGTTCAATTTAATGAAGCTTCAACTGAAAATCAATTCGAAATTAATTGCCACCACTGTAGAGCCCAACACAAACACCTACTCTAAGAATAAATGTACTACATACAATGTATTTGTATTTGTTTAACAAGTTTTATTGTAAAGATAATGATAATAATATACCGGATAAAGCAACAAAATGCAATCAATACTTTGACTTGTAACTTATTTTACACAGGTGATATGTTAATGAAATCCTAATAATTGACATATGGTTTTAAGAAACCCTATTTATCTGACCTGATTCGGTTTTTTCAAGGATCTGATTTAAATATGGTCTCGTTTTTATAGCTGCCTTTATCAAAAAGTTTTGATTGGTTGAACTTTTATTGCACATATTTTATTCCATTCTAACTCGTTTTTGCTTAGCTATAACTTGTTTTTAATATTTATTAAATCTAAAAACAAAACCAAAGCAAATAATTTCTTTGATGACCAGAATGGTTTTGTAAAAACCTAAATAATTTAAAAAACCGAAAAAGGCAAAAGGATATTGCGTTTCTTTATTACTTATTGCTTTGCGTCAAGTACTGATGTCCGGTGGTCGCCCACAGCTCATCCACATTCTCCAAGCTCTCGCGCCAAAGCTTTTGAAGAAGTTTCCATCCCTGTTCCTGGGTCACCAGTAGGTAATCGTTTGTGGGATGCAGTGTGTGTGTGTAAAGACCCATTACCAAACTTTGAACCAATCGAGCAGCCACACAATATTTGAGGTGTGCGAGTTCAGAGTTCTCGATGGGATTCCCACTGGTGTAGCCAGCCAAAAAGATGCCTCCATTAGCCAGATCGTTGGCCTGGAGGATCATATAAGTTAGAGCGATTCCAATCTCGAATATCAACGGCGAATTGCTCGTATCTCCGAAGTCAATCACTCCCTTGATAGTGTATTCGGTTTGGTTGGGGACCTGCTCCACTACAATGTTCTGTTCGTTGAAATCCCCGTGGATGATCTGGTGCTCCAAGTTGGGCAATAAACTTAGTATCTTCACCTCGAAGGCATCGATAACCTCCTCACATATAAGTCGACGCTCCTGATCCTTTACGACATACAGAAATTGTCTAAGTTCCGGAACACTTTGCAGCATCCACAATGTCTTGTGGGTTTCGTATGCCTGGTGGGTAAAATTCTTCAAGGCTCTATCCAGCCTGGCCAAGTATTCTCCGCTACGATACAGCAGGTGCTTTGTAACTGGGACCTGGTGGAAAATTTCACCTGGTATAAATTCCAGTAGCCGCACCACATTTGAATTACCGTTGAGTCGTTCTACCGAGTAATATTTTCCAGTTGCATTGGCTATTGGCCTGGGGCACTTAACACTGTGTTTTGCTATTTAATTAAACTATTTATATGTATTCTAGTTTGGTTAAAAGACAATGATTACCCAAATAAAGCAGAAGTTGATTTTGCCCATCTACAAAGTCCTCTTTCTTGGAGTCCAATGAGTTAAGAATCTTTAGGACATAGCCATGTGGACAGTGGGTTACTATTAGAGGGTTCTTGACATTGCTGAAATAATAAAAAATATTTAATTTATTTTTATAGAAAATACTCTAAATCAATGAATTTGTTTATAGATATATGTTAAAAAGCTGTTATTAAAAAGCGTTTAAATATGGAATACTTTTAAATCTCTTTGTCAAGATTTCAGTGTTGGCAAAGGTTTAAGAAAATACTTCCGCGTGAATGGCAAATCGAAGATTTTTAGACGCGCACTTTGGCCACACATTCCATTAGCAATTTTTGGCGCTAAGATCCGTGATTTTACTGATTGTTTTGTGTTTATATATGTCCTTCATTGTTCACCCATATTATGGGCATTACCGGTTTAATACCATTTGTGGGCAAAGCCTCCTCACAATTGCAACTTAAAGATATTCGGGGCAGCACGGTGGCCGTGGACACATATTGCTGGTTGCACAAGGGAGTTTTCGGCTGTGCGGAGAAGTTGGCCCGAGGCGAGGATACGGATGTTTATATCCAATACTGTCTAAAGTATGTAAACATGCTACTCTCCTACGACATCAAGCCCATCCTGGTGTTCGATGGCCAGCACTTGCCGGCAAAGGCGTTGACCGAAAAACGGAGAAGGGAATCCAGGAAGCAAAGTAAGGAACGGGCTGCAGAATTACTGCGATTGGGACGCATCGAGGAGGCGCGATCCCACATGCGCCGCTGCGTAGACGTAACACACGACATGGCCCTTCGATTAATCCGGGAATGCCGCAGCCGGAATATAGACTGCATTGTTGCGCCATACGAAGCGGATGCCCAAATGGCTTGGCTTAATAAAACTGATGTGGCCCAATACATCATCACCGAGGACTCGGACTTGACGCTTTTTGGTGCCAAGAAAATCATCTTTAAACTGGACCTTAATGGAAGTGGTCTCTTAGTGGAGGCGGAAAAACTCCACCTGGCCATGGGCTGCACGGAGGAGAAATATCACTTTGAAAAGTTTCGACGTATGTGCATCCTATCCGGCTGTGATTACCTAGACTCACTGCCTGGCATAGGATTGGCGAAGGCCTGCAAGTTTATACTCAAAACGGAGCAGGAAGACATGCGAATAGCTTTAAAGAAGATTCCTAGTTACCTTAATATGCGCAATTTGGAGGTAAGTATCCAATTGTATCTTGAATGCAAAGTCTAATTTATATTTTTTTAGGTCGATGATGACTACATTGAGAACTTCCTGAAAGCGGAGGCCACCTTTAAGCACATGTTCATCTACAATCCACTAGAGCGTCGCATGCAGCGGCTGTGTCCGTTGGAGGATTATGAAACTGATGAGCGCTACTGCAGCAATGCTGGCACCTTGCTGGATGATAGCGATCAGGCGTTGCATTTAGCATTAGGAAATTTGAATCCTTTCTCGCTCAAGCGTCTGGACTCTTGGACGCCTGAGAAGGCATGGCCAACGCCAAAGAACATTAAACGAGCCAAACACAAGAGCATTTGGCAAACTAATTTCCAAAAAGATAATCTGCCGACTCCGAAAAAAGAAACCACGTGTGCTTTGTTCTTCAAAAAAGTGGATTTCGTAAGCAAAACTGTAGACGAGGAGATCAAGACTAACCAACGATTGGAACAGGCGAAGCAAACAGAAGCTCAGGTATTTACCATGTATAGTTTTAGAGCCAAGAGGAGTCGGAGTCCGAGCAGGGATGAACCTGAGGATCGAGAGCGAACACCACCACCGTCGCCGGTGCATAAGAGTCGCCATAATCCATTTGCCAAGGAACGGACAGCAGAAGAAGCTTTACAGCGATCCCCGGTGGTTTGCGAGAATGCATCATTGCTGCGCTTGCTCAGTCCCAAGAAGGCAAGTCCCTTGGGAGGAGCCGATGAAAAGAGGGTTGACTCTCTCAAAAGAACCATTTTCGCCAAAGAACAAGTCCAGGTAAGAAGTCGTTTTTTTGCTTCACAAGATGAACAGACAAGGCTCCAGCAAGAGCAGATAAAGCCTCAACAGAACGATAAGGACGAGCAAGGGCTGGACTCAAGCTCTAGCAATAAAAAATTAAGATTAGAAAGAAAAGATGTTTCAGATGAGAATCAAGAAAGACAACGTTCTAACACGCCTAGTTGTGATGGAGATACAGATATAGAAGCCACTGCCTCTGTGGACTCACAAGAAAATTCTGCCCCTTCGGCTTTTGACTCTCAGGAAGAGCCAACCATATCTCAACCACAAACACCTACTAAAGCCAGTACGAAGATACGGATTAAATCTTTAGATACGCTAGTTGGTAACTCGCTGGATTCCACCGATTCCGAAAGAAACAACAATGATGGCATCATCCTGCTATCCGACGACAGCTGCAGTTCAGAGCTAACAGCCTCATCCGTCTCATCCTCCACCTTACAACGCCAGAATTCTTTGCCAATCAGCAAACGAAGAATAGGACTTAGTAAACCGTCCACTGCCAAGAAGGGAACTCCCAAAAAGAAGACGAACAGCAAACTGGGCCCTGTAAGTCAAAATCAAACTAAGCTAAGCATGTTCGGCTTTCAGAAGAGACCTGTGCTCAAATAGATTTATATTTCTAGCCTGTAACTTTTTTGTTCTTTAGATTAATCTAATTTATTAAAGTGAAGACCTCAACTGACTACATCAGTGCTGAATGCTATGAATTCATCAAGATAACAATTGCGATGCTGGCAAGGTGACTGACGACTGCGTCACACTCAGCTGCCGCCACTAACAACTTTAATTAAACGGGTATAAATAGATGATACACCCCGCCGCATTTCTCCGGCGCATTATCATATATTTTCGTGCTCCATACTCGTACTTGGGACTGCAGTTAACATTGCGGTCAGATTAACAGCACAGCAAATAACTAAAGTATTCTGAAATAATTAGTTTCAAAATAATATATCTTAAATTAAATAATCCTAGTATTTGGATTTTCAAAAATTCCATACTTAATATTTGTTTTTTACGAAACTAACACTATTTAAAGGATCTACATAGAAGATTTTTAAAAAGTTGTTGTGCTGTTATTTTTACTGCAACTGTATGACTGTATACGTGGACACCAGATAAACCACCGGATGTGATGATCTGAATAAGGGTTTCAACGAGATTTTTCCTACATATTGCTTACCTATCTTCTTTGACGAAGAAGTTTCGATCATCGTAGGCGATAATTTCCTTAACCTCGCTTATCGTGATCCCATAGAGGCGCCGAAGCAGGCTCTCCACATCGTCTGGCTCCACTTTTGGACGCACATCCGATCCGGGCTTTAGCAGATCGTTATCCACAGTCTTATCCTCCTTATCGTTTCCATTTCCATTCGAGGACGTGGCACTGTTTTCCTTTTTCAGTTTTTCAGCTGCATCGTACGCATGATTTAAAGTGTACGATTTTTTGGACATGTTTGTCAGCTCCACATTGTTCCACTGCTCCATTTTTTGGGGGGCTCTGTCGGAGACGCAAAAGACCAAAAGCCAAAAACCCGTAAGTAAACAAATATCAATTAGAAGGCGAATAAGATCCGAAGTGGAAAATGTTTACGGTTGCGCGTTCTCCAGCGAAATGAATTGTGTTTCAGTTTGAGTCTCAATTGAAACAAGTTCGTCGACGTCTTCTTCCATATCTTATTCGCCATTCTGTGTGCGTTCAAGTACAGTAAAATACAGCTTATTTGAACTGTAATCTTAGTACAAAAAAAATCCATACAATTTATAGGTTTACAGAATGTAAATTTCATTCTAGAAAATTTTGATGGAAATAATCATGGAAGTAAATATATTAAATGTATAACTGTAAGATTCTGCAATGAATTTAGGAATATCAAGGATCATACAGACAAGTGGATAATTATTTAGCTAGGTT
The DNA here is from genome assembly GCF_018153835.1 of Drosophila eugracilis. Taxonomy (NCBI): domain Eukaryota; kingdom Metazoa; phylum Arthropoda; class Insecta; order Diptera; family Drosophilidae; genus Drosophila; species Drosophila eugracilis. The sequence continues at coordinate 4,100,316 of NW_024571981.1, read as the reverse complement.
TTACTGTATCTGCGTAAGATTCTGTCTCGTGAGTTTTATATCGTGTGGGCGAATGTGTGAGCCTCTGTCGCCACTTGCAGCGTTAACTTTGTTATTTGCTTAATTTGTTAAAGCCAGGTCTGTTTGCATTTTGATTGTGACTTCTGTGGTGCACTGAACGGATTGTGTTTTCGACATTTTTCGGGTCTTATCTGGGTGACAGTGATTGCCCAACCGTGGAAAAGTAGACTGCTAGTCGTGATCGGTTTTGGTTAACGCTCCAGTTAAAACCACATCAATTATTAAGGCACATAAATCGAACAGATCGCTGGGATTATTTAGTAGTCATAGTATAAACTTAAAGTAAGACAGAAATTCGAAAAAATTCCAGGTCATAAATTCAACTAACAACCGAATGATTTGAAAAACAAACAAAAGATTATCAGAGATTAGTTAAAAAAAATATATATGGGGGGTGAAAGGCCATAACTGGAGAACCAAAATGAAAACAAAATTCTCAAATATTTCCAATCATGACCTTGGCTCAATTACAGTTTATTGCTCATACGCAACGATGTACGTAACTACGATTTTCTGGGCTCACACATACATGCAATCCGCAAGTCACACACACAAGCACAGTTCGGGGTAATTAAAAACCAAATATATTGTGGATGTGAGACTCACAAATATGCACAGCTGACTGCTAATCAAGCACATAAACAATACACATAGTATAATAAAACCGAGCTTATTTACCTGTGCACGGCAATGCACCTGCGTCTCTGGATCGGATAAATGTTCAACTAAACTAGGTAAACCAAAAATATGAGCTACGGCTAGAAATTGACCAGGCAGAAAGTCAGTTGGCTTAACACTGTTTTTCTGCGGCAACACCCTACCTGTAAAATTGTTTATGTAATCGTACAATCTAAAGTATTGACTTTGATAAAATTAAATGTGTAACACTTGAAAAACAATGAGTAAAAAATAATAAACGAACACATTCAAAAATTCAAAGCAATAAGCAAGCACGTTGCCATGGGGAATGGCAAAAGTTTCTTCTTCTTTTAACTTGGGTCCCAGCTGTTTCTTTATTTACATCGGACAACGCGTTTGGTAACATTGGATGGCGGTTGATTTAAAAATGTTTAATAAAGTGCAACTCCGAAAGTTTTTATTAAGAGGTTAAGACTATTCAGACTATTTAACTTATAACTTGATCACAGTTCAGGTCATTTCAAGAATGAAAAAGAAGTCTGAACGGATGTCTGAAAGAAAATATGAAAGGAAATTTGAATGAAAGTCGGAATCGTCACATTCTTAGGGTTATACTATAATGTTATTGATTTTTTTGTAGAACATTTAATTATACCCACTTTAGATGCCACAGCATGCAGGAGATTTTCTGTCTTTATGTATTATGTGACACTCTTAAAAACACAATTCAAATAAAAAACACAAAAAAAAAAGCTAAAAAACAGGCCAAAAAATAAAAATGGCTGCGAAACTTCATATTATATTAGATGAGAGCAAGGACAATCAAGAATGCTCATCCGACTCACTAGAAATAAAGTTTCCATTGCCAGAGCATGTTGATCCGTCGCAATGCCGTGATGAGTTCTTGAAGACTCTCATAGAGGAGCACGAAATCCGTATAAGTAAGATCCATAGATCAACAATTCGGAAGTCTTCGCTGTTAGTAAGACCTGTGGAGATCGAGTATCAGATTGATAAGGGGGCAGAGGCTATGGTCGTGCATCAGCTGGCCAAACAGCGCCAGAGGGGAACCTTAAGAAAGACACTGGAAGAGGTTATGGAAAGCATTAGGTTGCGGTCATACATGTTCACAGAACTGAATCTTGAATGCCAGAAGGCGGCCATTGAGTTCCTCTCGGTTCGCCTACTAAAGCAATTGCGCCTCTTTTCAGGTCCCTGGCCTGGAGACCTGCATGATATTCCTTACCACCTGTTCAGCTGGTCGTTGGATGATTTTTTGATGCGTCTAGATGTTAAGCAGCTCTACCTTGATGTCCTTAATAGGGAGCGAAATGTCGAAGATTTAGATTGCGTGAAGTTTTGCAAAGATTTGCACGAGATCGAACTTCTCATACACGAAATCCGAAACGATTTCCGCAACAATAAAGATATCTGCCAAAGTAGCATGCAAATGTTAAGGTAAGGACTTTTGAGTTTTTTTTGCACAAATAATATTTTGGAAAAATTACCCCACTTCTTCAGTTCAGTTAGAATATGTTGAAAAATGTCTTAACCTGAAGCATTCACTATTAATTATTTTAATGATTTAAAACATAGCCCCTATGTTCTTATTGCAGGAATGCCCAATACATCACAAATGCGCCATGGGTCAAAACCCTTGAAAAAAATATGCAAGATATCAAACACCAAACGGCTCAAGCGCTGTCTTTTAACCGAAGTAGTATATTTATGATGGAAGTTCGCCACACATCGGTTATGTGTGATTTTGACCATGACTCGTGTAAGTGAAGTTATTATAACTCCAAATCTTGTACATCTTAGAAAGGTTATTTTTCATCTTCAGTTTTGGATCCCATTGAGATGCGTTATCAAATAAATTGGTTGAGAAGTTGTACGGATCAGTGTCTGATGCGGATAAATGAACGGGAGAATTCAATGATGAATGAACTGAACGATATGGAGGAAGAAGCGTGGCAGGACGAATCGGTGCAGCACTCCTCAGAGCTCATGTATTCATTACAGTTGGGAGATCTTAGGGAACGAATTAAGGTTTGGCAGGAGCGACAGGAAGTCGATTTGGAGAACGTCGAGGTCATGTGCACAGTATCGAGATTTGCGGTGCAAAAGTTAAAAGACGATCTAAAGTTTTATACGGAACAGAAGGAAATGTATCTACGGCGAATAGACGAAGTAGAAGCTATAATAAACCAGGAAAGAATGATTCGTGAACAAAGGGTAAGTTTCGATATAGAGTCATTCCCATTTTGGAGTCTATGTTACAAATCCTTTAGGAAGCTGCCCTTAATGAGAAACGAATGTCAAATATCCTTGAAAGAGGTTCGGGAGTGAAATCGGGAAAAAAGACTAAAAATATGTCTGATAAGAACTCTAATAAAAAATCCGGGAAGAAACCTGCAAAGAAATCTGCAAGAAAATCTGAACGGAAATCTGAAAGGAAATCTACTAGAAAATCTGAAATCCTGAAATTCTAAAGTGCAATTAATTTAACTTGTATATGTTTGCAATTTGCATTAAATAAATTGATTTGATTAATTTAAATAATAATTGCGCCCAATATGTCATCTTATTTAAAAGCAAAAATTAATTTTAAGACTTATTTTTAAAAAATTGTGTGCATAAACGATCTGAGTTGCTTTTATTTAAAATGTGACACATTTACTAAAATCAAACAAATCAAAGACTTGTTAAATTGTTAAACAATAATCAAAACAAAAACCAAAAAAAAATTAAAAAATAAAAATATTTAAAAAAAATTATAATGGATGAGGATCAAGAAGCAAAATCCGATCCATTTGAGATAAAGTTTCCATTGCCGGAGCACGTCGATCCTTCCCTCTGCCGTGATGAGTTTCTCAAAAACATAAAGGAGGAACACGAACTCCGTGTAAGTATGATGCAGAGATTGACTGTTCGGAAGTCTTCGGCTTCTGCACATTTTGAGGAGACTGAGGTTGAGGAGATTGAAAAGGAGGCAGAGGCTATGGTGGTGCAGGAGCTGGCTAAACAGCGCACTAGAACAACGAGGAAGAAGACAATGGAGGAGGTCAAAGAAAGCATTAGGATGCGATCGAACATGATGGAAGAACTAAATCTCGAATGCCAAAAGGCGGCCATTGAGTTTCTATCTGTTCGCCTTCTTAAGCAATTGCGCCTCTTTTCGAGTCCCTGGCCGGGAAAGCTGGACGAGATTCCCTACAACCTGTTTAGCTGGTCGTTGGATCACTTCTTGGTACGCCTGAACAACAACCAGTTGTACTTAGACGTGATCAATCGAGAGCGGGACACGAAGGATCTCGACTGTCTAAAATTCCGTGCTGATCTGAACGAAATCGAACAAATTATATACGAAATCCGAGGTGACTTTAAAAATGATAAAAACCTTTGCGAAAACAGTATACAACTCTTACGGTAAGTGGTCTTATCCTGTATTTAAGTAAATGCTTACTTTAAACATCCCTTTCTTCATTAGTGATTGCAGGTACACTACGGAAGGTACATGGATTAAGGGCCTACAGGAAAATAATCGGGTTAAGGAAAAACTAATTCACAAAAGTATCATAGAAGATTCCAGCATTTGTATGTTATCTAAGCGTCAAACTAATATTATGGATCGTTTCGAAGACGTTAGCGGTGAGTTTGGAAAACATCACCTAGTCAATAAGAGTATAAATTAACACTATTAATTCTCCTCAGCTATCGATCCGATAGAAGTGCGTTACCAGATCAACTGGGTAAATAGCTGTATGGATCAGAAGTTAATGTTTCTGAATGAACGCGAAGAGATGTTGATGAAGGAGTTGCAGGATGAGGAAGATAAGCTGAGCCTGGATATGGTGGTGCAACGCAACTCGGAGATAGTATACGCCAATGAAGTGAACAAGCTTAGAGAAAGTGCTAAAGAGTGGCAAGAAAAGTTCGATAGAGATCTTGAAACCGCTGAGGTCATGTGCATGATAGCCAGCTTGGCCCTGCAGAAGGTCAAGGACGATCATAAGCTTCACTTGGAGCAAGAGCAAATGTACCGGCAAAGAATAGACGAGGTGAAACAGATCATGGCCGCGGAGGAGAAAATTCGTGAGACAAAAAAGGTTGGCCGTAGAAAGTTTAATATATATATATATTATAACAATCTGCTTATTTTTCTAGATAAAAACAACAACGGCAATAGATGTGGAAGCGGCTGTAAAAGCTATAGAGGCAGTGTATAAGCCGAAAGAACCCAAAAAAAAGTCAGCGAAATTCTAAAGCTCATCAATATTCGACAAAATTTATTTATGTTGGCAACCCAAACAAAATAATCAAAATCCCGTAATGCGTGAACTTAACCCTCAAAGGGTTGTTGCCTTCAAAGTCACTGTCAAAGGATCAGGCAATATAGCGGGAGGGAGGCTATTATTGGGTGGAAGTGGGCGCAAAGTTAAGGCAAACATTTACCATATTCATTATTTTTGGCGGAGACAAATGAAATTACAGGCAAACGATTCCGGAGGTGGTTTCCCCCTTATAGCGATTGCAGTTTAGAAAATCGAATTATATGCAATTCAGTCGCCGTAGTAACCCCCCGGGAACACCCGCTTCCAATAGAGGAACTTATATAGCCTCATGCATAGTTATTTTATGCGCCGTGGCAACGTGAAAGTTGCCGCATAACTTTGCCTATGCTTGTTGCCTGGATGGGTGTATTATTTACGCTTAGAAAATAGAGAGTAGAAATTTTTCAACGCCAGTCGGAGGCGGATCGTGTTTACCCAAATAAAATCCATTGGAATGCCAACAAATCCTCGTCCCACTACAAATGGCAATACTCCAGAGGATTGGCAAATATTTGAGGTTTTATTCGGTGCTGAAAATGAAACTAAAGTCAGTCCGGAAAGGATGACCACAATGTCACCTTTAAGGCAACCAATTGCATCTTACCAGGTAAGCAGTTTGTCTGTCGCTAAGGTATACCAATGTAAAATTAGTCTCGCCAAAATCGTGCGCCAAATTGCCATATAAATATGCAGATATCATATCAGGCTAGATTTATGAGAATTGGCAATTGAATAACGACTTTTGTTCGGTGCTTTTTATGTTTCAAATTTATGTGGTTGTTAGGGGAACTAATGATGTTTTTGTGGGGGGATTTGCATTAAACTCAAAGGGTCTAGGGGATACAGTGGTTTGAATTTGTTAGAAGAAACGTGAGGGGTTAATAAGCTGAGAAGATGTATTTGATGTAATGGGTAGTTTTACTAGATTGTCGGATCAAAAATAACATTCAATTAAAAGCTTAATAAACAAACTACGAATTAATGATCTATACGTTATTTTAGCACTCTACTATAATACACAAAAATTTAAATTAAAAAAAATGTATCCATATCAATTTCCGTAATGCCAAACTCAATTGGCTGCACAATTAACTTGGCCAAAAGCTTATCGAATGTTCAACACATTTTCCTTTCCCATTTGTCTTTCCTCGTACCCCATTCTAAAGTGCAGACAATTGGCCAAAACTTGCACACCTCATTTTCCGTTTCCGGCCAGGTTAAAAATTTCCACCGTGTATCCACCTAGAACCGCCCAGAACCCCATTCCGGTGGCATCCGCATTTGCGTGCGTGAGTCCGATGTGGATATTGCATTTGATACTTCCCCACTTGGCGCCATGTGAATGACCCAAATAATCCAAACAAACTGCAAAGTTTTCCCAATGTGTAAACGTGGCTAAAATGGTGTAACTCTACCCGACTCCTACTCCAAGTCCCCTTGCTCCTGCCCCTGCCATTGAGCTCGTTTTCACTTGGAGCATAAATTTGAGCATTGTGTGATGTTATGTTGAGGTAAATTCCTCGGTGCCATGCATCGGACTCCCCTTAGTTGTTAGGCGGAGGTTGTTAGGTTTCCCGAAAGGAGTTTTTCCCGAACCAAAGCTCAGTTGTGACACGACTTTGACTTGGAACGGTTGGCTTGGTTCTTGGAGTGGTTGCAATAAATATAATTCGTGGCCTAAACAATGCCCAGTGAAAATCATCTGCATCATCATCACTTGGGACATAGTGGTGGTCTGTCTCCGCATCATCATCATTTGGTGGGGATCAGAAATCAATTTATACTATATAAAGTTAAATCATAAATTAAGTGAAATAAAAAAAAACTTCTGAGATAAACACTCAATGAATAGCCTATACTTCTTTTTCCAGCTGGATACATCTTGCGGAAATGCGGGAATTACCGTCACTGAACATCATCATGGACTGGACTTGACCACCACCCTTCGCAGTGAATTGGCTGCATTGTCCTACAAAAAAGAGCGACTTACAGGGGAGGTACAAGATATAAAGATCTGTCTAAAAAAATGATATAATCGATTTTACCTTTCGACGTAATTATAGCTCGCTGAAACCCGTACCGCTTTATGCAGCAAGGAGGCGGATATCGAAAATCTGAGAGCCCAGGCTGCTCGTCAGACTACTCTTATCGGATCCCTCCAAAGTCGCCTGCAAAATGCTGAGAGCAGGGAGCAGTCCGTTCAGGCCAGATGTGATTCCACCATTCAGACGGTTCAACGGGAGAAGAGAAGTTCTGACGAGCGGAACAAGGAACTTATTTGCAAGATACAACATTTGGAAACTCATGTGGCTAGCGAGGAGTCGCAAAAGGAACAGGCCAAGGCTCAACTCCATGATCTCTTGCGACGTCTCAGTATCGGACTGGGAATGGATGTTTGCGATGGCAATCAGAATTCCCATGCTACACCCGAATGCATAATTTCCCGGGCCGAGGAGGTGATGGTAGAACTACAAAGGACCAAAGCCAAAGTCAGTTCCACCTGCGACACCCTGAGCTCCTGTGAAAATGAGTTGCTAAATATGAAATCACTAGCTAATATCGAGAAGCAGCGTCTTACTGCCCAACTCGATGGAGCTGGAAATCATAATCACGAACTTGAAGGGCGATGTCGGCAGTATGAAAGGGATCTTCAAATCCAAAGGGATAGACTTACCGAATCCGAAATTAACGGAGAGAAACTTAAAGAAGAGCTGCGTGGCTTTGAGTCTCGTTGTCATCGCTTGCAGAACAATCTAGACCGGATTCAGGGTGATCGTCTGCAGTTTTTAAGGGGACTAAGTAATCTATTAAATGTCCCAGAACCCTGCGAGACGCTTATTAAGGACAAGCTGAGGGAGACTCTAGCGGAGAATCAGGCCATGCATGCGGTAACAGAAATAAATTATATTTAAAAAATCTCATTTTATATACATTTTTACCCCACAGCAAATGCATTCTCTGCGAGATCAGTTGAGCTCGGAGCATGAAAAACTAAAGGAGACCCAACAGACCACCGAATGTCGCCTGCGTTCCGGAGAGGCGCAGAAATGTGAACTAACTGAGCGTTTAGAGAAGTGTCATGCAGAGATCCATACCCTACGCAAGGATCACATGGGATTGTCGGAATTTTTACAGCGCCTGGCCAATGCGATGAACTGGAGTGAGTGCTCTGCACCTCCTGCCCTTGGTACCGATACCAATCTGATGGCAGAGAATTTGTTGGAAAGAGCCGAGAGACTCACCGCTCATTGCGAGCACGAGGTGTCCCATCATCATCATCATCACAGCCCGGAAAAAGGATGCTGCGATCACGGGCATGGTCATGGCAAACTTCGCAGAGAGAGATCCTGTCATGACATTCCCTTGAAGGAAAGTAGCAGTGTGTACAACCTACAGAGAAGAGTTCGTGTACTCAGAGAGCAAGTACAGCGCAGAGATCTCCATTTGGAACTACTGCGTCGAAAATTGGCCATTATAGAAGATGGAGCGAGGGGAAAGTGCATGTTGCAGGGCGAACGAGATGAGGCTGTTTGTCGTGCCAAAAAGGCAGCCAAGCAGGTAGACAAGTTAAGTGCCCAGCTGGCCGATGCTCGATCTCAGATAGCAGAGGTCAAAGCTCAGCTAGCCGAGGCCGTGGAATATAAGATCACCTCTCTGGAACGGGCCAGAAAGATTGATGAGTTGACTACTCAGATATGTGATCTAGAAGACGAAAAGACCCGGCTACTCTCCCAACTTAATGCCCTAAAGGAGCGCCTAAAATCTTCCTGTGAGTCCAATCAGAATCGAAGGTGTCGCGATGAGGCGCTTATTAACGTAAGTATAAATATAAAGATTACAAATTATTTAAATCTAAATGCCTTGTTAATTTCAGTCCATGCGCGATGATGTGAATCGTTTGAGTTCACAGCTGTCAGATGCCAATCAGCGCCTATCCCATTTGCAATCTTTCCGTACGTCGGTTGCCAGGACATTGCACCTTAGAGATCTTCCGGAGACTGATTTACTGCATCGACTTCAGGCTTTGTGCTCCGCCCATCAGGAGTTTACAATGCTCTCGAAACGCTATGAGACAGCTTCACCAGTTGGAGATCACCCATGCCCTCGTTATGACGATCCCATACCACCATCTGCCCACTGTCGGCCACCAAGGGAGCTTAGTCCTCCGCCAACTTCCTTCCATCATAAGACAACACTCCATTCTGGTAGCAGCCATCACCCACCTTCTGACCATCATCATAGCTCCAACAGTCACGTCCATAATCATCACGGACATGGTCATGGTCATGGATCCCATTCAAGACGTCAACGCAGTAAAAGTCGAGACAAACGTCTCCACGACGAGTGCTTTGACACGGATGTTCATCGATTGCATCACGGTTGCAAGGAGGAGCTGCTGGCCACTGGATCCGAGGATGACTACGACATTAAGAGCAAATATTGTTAGATTATCAAACCTTTTCTATAAATTTATATTTTCCGGGTAACTACAAATAAATACAGTTTCCACATTTGAGAAACAAATTTTCTTTAAATTTTAGAAAATTGAAATTGATAGAAATATAAAAATATTTGAAGTTCAGCTTGGTTATAAAATATCTCTATCATTTTTGTAAGCATTTCAAATCAAATTTTTCTCATAATTTGGACATGTTTTGGCTATCCAACTGCCGTGTTATTTAGTTTCAGGGGGTGGATAGGGATAAGATGGAAAAGATTCCTTTTCATCACAGTCCTTACTAGTGGCACACGTCCAACAGCATTCCGGAAACGGGAGCAAGGTGTCCATAGCTGCGTCGTCCTGGCACCCACTGCTTGGCAATGTGCGGGGACAACTAGAAAATAGGTAATAAATCAGATCCGCTGGGAAGTACAATTTTTATTAGGTAACTCTTACTAGTACACGTAAGTCAGTCCCTCGGCGTTCATGCAAACTGATACTCCACAGGTGTTTGGATCATTCACCTCCTCGCCAGGGTCTAAGGCAAAAATATCATATATCTTCTTTTTCCCCACTCGGACATGGACGGGGTAACACTGACCAGGGTATCCTTAAATATGCCTTTTTTTAATCTGCGTTTTTATACATTTCTTAAGTTTTACTATCATCATGCAGCATTTTTACAAAGATCATGGACTCCACATTAAACTCTAAAATTAAAGAGACGGCACAAAATATTATAAACTTCATTGCAGCGCATTTGAAGGCAAACTGATGGAAGTTCCATTGGAAAATATCATAAATAAAACAGCATTTGAAATTGATATCAATAAGAATAAATAACGTTTACCATTTCAGTTTACCGTAAACTATTTTTTTTAGCTATTTTTGTGTAAAACAGTGCCAGCACTATCTACATGTGTGTAATTGAAGTTTCCGAAATAAGCCGTAAGAGCGCTGCTAACGAATAGTTCGAGGAATGACCGTTAAATAATGAAGATTTTTGTGGCGTGACATTTAATTTGAAATTTACATTTTTGTACATCTTAATTAAGACGATTTTGGTCATTTTAAGTATTATAAAAAGTGTCCACTCATTAAAAACAACGACTTTGTTGCCCGAAAACACATTTGGACGGTCGCTCACCTGCTGGTCACATATAACCCGTCCATTGTAGACGGTTGCCTTGGTTGATTGACTCCCCTGGCCATTATTTGCAGTGCCACCAGTTCCACCACCCCGGACCATCAACTATGGAATTATGCAAATAGGAAAAGTGTCAAACTCATTGTACCGCAGGCCTGTCGCATCATGGATGCCTGTCAAATAAATCAAAATTGACTACGTTCAACCTGTTTTTGCAACCAAGTTCAGGCCCAGAGCAAACGGTGGCGCCTGGAAATGTGCAATTAATCAAAAGTTCAGTAAACGCTTTTAATACGAATCCATGGCAATCCCACTGAAGAGTCAACGCCAATCAAGATGCATATTTTTGCATGTTCGAAATTACACAACACGTGAGTTGTAAGTAGTGCCCCATCATTTGCCGCACAGACTCACCACAGACGACACCCAGAGCAATGAACTTGGACCGTCGAGATCGCCTCGCTTGACTTCTCCTGGTTTTTTCGTAGACATGAGGGAATAATCTCGACTGCACTTAGAACATAAACATTGAGGAAAACTACCCTATATTTTTTTTGTAAACAAAATTATTGAGTAAAGATGAATTTTAATAAGTTCTGGTTTTTTGCCCCCAAATATTAATAATAATAATAATAACTAATCGCCACTATTATTCATAAGCGCTTATTAATTCTTCAAAAATGTATTAATTTAATAATCGCCTTTGTTACTCATAAATATCAAAGTTCTTAAAATAAAATAAAAAAAATATAAGCTTAAGTTTTAATGACAGACTTGATGGCTTTCATCTTTTTTTCAAAGTGGAATTAGTTAATAAAGAAGTATTATATTTATTCTAGACGTAAGGACTAATTTTTCTGTCTGTAAAGAAGGCAAACATAACCAGAAAACATGTTTGCGAGGGGGGTTGAGCGGGTGGTGCCGATTGCCACATATGTGCCTGTAGCCTCTGCCTCTTATTTTCTGGCTGATCTTGCCACATGAGCCGGGAGTATAAGTTGCTAACAGCGGGGAGCGCATTTCGTTTCGTTTTGCAATTGAGTTCCTTCTTCACCAACAGGTTTAACTCTTTGATCTGCTTCCTCTTCTGCCCGTCTCCATATCTCTTGGCGACTTTTGATCTTTTAGCTTCGAGAAGGTGGCGGCGAAGTTGGAGCAGGAGGAGTTGCACAGTGCAGGAGATGCGGCCATTAGAGTCGCAGTCATTCAGGTGTGGTATAAGCCGCAAGAGAAGCCAGACATTAAATGGGGTACAAGAAGACGGAGACTAGCCCATAATTAATATCGTTGAGAATTTGATTTAACACTCTACGTTCTTAACAAATTGACCGTGTGTCAGGGAGTTAATAGTGTTATTGGAAGAGGTATTCAATGGAATATACTAATCAACTTTCTACTATGTTGTGTATGTCCAATATTTAATATTTTAGTTTAAAACATACATTCATAAATATTTACAGAAATTGATCAAAATCGGTTAGCACTTAAAAATCTCCTCTCAAAGTTTAAACCCACCAATTAACGGACCCTTCAACTTTTCATCCGACTAATCCACTTCAGTTATTTCGGAAAATTGCAAATCCAATTCAGCTAAATCAACAGCAAATAAAAGTACTGAAATATTGATGAAAAACGTGGATTAAAATTGTATGCAATTCAAATTAAATTGGCACTTTGTACGTGAACAATTTTTTCATCTCTATGTCACGGAGCTCAAATTCAAAAAGGGTCAAATAGTGGTTGGGGTCTTTTTAGCCCACAGGAAAATCCCATTTGAAATTCGTTGCTAGCCAAAAACTAGGACACAAAACTATGGAAATGCGGACAAGTTTAAGTCCGCAAAGCCAAATGCGATGCGTGTAGTGCAGGGTCCAAAATAAATATATACTCGGTACAAAGGTTGAATGGGTGGAATAAAGGCGGGCGGGAAGGTCACAAGTGCCTTTGGTGTCACATCAAATTGTTTACAAATACAGAACACGCGTTGAAAAGCTGCCATAAAGAATGGCAGCGAGGAAAGTGAAGAAATGGATCTAAAAACCTCTGGCAACGCCTTACCTTGAAGCCAGGCATCTCCTTTTCTTTTGGGATTTAATGGTTTTTTTCTGAGCACAAAAGAGTCAGTAGCAACATCATCAGCATCATCATCATCATCATCATCTGGTGGGTGCCTGACTGGCATCTGAGATGATTTTAATGCTGTTGATTGTAGGTTTCCATTGACATTTTTTTCCAACTTACCATCAACCGGCTTGTAGTTTGTCGAGATTTGTTAAAGCCACAAGCTTCCGCTTATTGTTTGTTGGTAACAATTAAGCGGCACTTTTGCTAAAGTCAACTAAAATAATCAAAATGTTTGCGGCTCACCCATGCACCCACAATCAAATAGAAATACGAGCTTTTACACTTACAAAAATGAAATGTTTAAAAAGTCTAACCAAATTTCAAACTTAACATACAAATGGCTTTAATGGTTTAAGATTTCATTACAATACTTTTGTTAGTAGCAACTTAAAGATAAATAATTAAAACAATACATAGAACATTGTATCAAATATTTATTTCTTCCTCTGCATTTTTGTGTGGGGGTAATCTCCATTTCGAAACCGAAAGCAAATGCAATTTTTGAATTTTTCCACAGAGTTGTGAGTTGAGTTAGGAATGGCTTTGTCCATGAATTTGCATGTTTTGGCAGGGATCAGTTCTCGGTATATGGGGGAATGGCAGCTACGGAATCATGGGGATTGCTTTGCCATTAGTCCGGTTGCTCCGATTGCGGACAATGGCAATACAAGTCTTTGGCCCCATCAAAAATGCAACCAGTGAATTGGCTATTACACACACATCGACCAATACAAATTCGAATGCCAAACTAAATTTTTGCCGGCTTTGCATGTTTTTGATTAAAACGCTTTGGTTTGTATTTTTGAATGGATTTTGGAGGATTCGGATAGGTTCCGAGGGCATGATTGGGATAAACACAGAGTGGGAAGAATACTCTTGAATGACAAGCCAAATCGATTTAATTTTAGAGCCTCAAGATATTTACTGATTTGTGAGTTTTGGTTTCTGAAAATGAGTTATTTAAATGCAAGCACGTACTTTGTACTTACCAAAATCAAAATCTTGCCTCTCATATTGTATTATATTTTTCCTTGGAAATTTGACCCATAAAGACAGTTGATTTAGCGACTTGGCTCCCACTTCATCCACACCCACTTATTTATTGTTTAACCCATTTCCCCGCTTTTGTTGCAATTCCCTTGCATTGTTCGCACTTAATCAAGGTCGGCAGTTAATTAGACTTTCTGCTGTGGGAATCCCAGTGTCGCCTGGCAGCGAAACAATTGCGTTTCCATTGCATCAGCAAGATGGATGCCCAGCTATTTGAGCCACTTGGGAGTCAGAGCTGTTGGCCAAGTCGGCATAACTGAACACATTATTCAACGCGGCAAACAAAAATTGTAGCTATTTTAATTGTCCAACATGAAATAATAAATGCTCACCATAATGGCATTAATAATGGCGATGCACACATAAAACAATAAAACGAAAAAGCGACCATAAAATGCAAGCCAGGCCGCAGAAAGAGATTGTCTCTTGACTGCCACTCAATGTGTCTTAATTAGCATAAATATGCAGCGTGGTTGTGCAATTGGCCAAAAGCGGAGCTGAAGTGGCAAGTTGAGAGCCACCCGAGTGCACCGCAACATCATTTATGGCTGCCATCGGTCAATCAGAATCAGAATCAGCTCCCGTTTCGGTCCAGCTCCCTGACATCCAGAATCCATATATGCATATTCGTATATATATATCTATATATCCCCTGGACGCATTATTATGCGGGCTCACTTTGCCAGTAGTAATGGCTTTAATTGTTATTGTAATTGGCAGTGCAGTCAGTCAATGGTAAGTAATTGAGTCATGGGGGTAAATGATTGAAGTTTGATATGCTAGATTATGTCATTGAATTTTGAGGGGTTACGAAAGAGCTTGTGGAAATTGATCTCATTTAATGGCGGTTGTATAAGCACCAAGACTTATTTATAATAAAATGTTTAACGTGTTGCTTGTTATCGAAATGAAACTAGGATATCGTTTAAAAACACTCATCGAAACTTAATTGATCTGTTAATCTGCTCTTTGCATATCCAACCTTAATACATTTTAGTTTTGTAATTAAATTAATTCAACGTCCGCACACAAACAGACACCGACCCCAATCTGATTATTTATATAATTATTTTAAAGTGAAACCTAATTAAGCGATTTGGATTACGTTTAATACCTATCAATAAACAATTAATTCGACATTTTATTTTTGTTTTTTTCTGTCAGCTTTATTTGATTCTCGCGATTGTTTTGCACAGGCAAAATATGAAGTTCAGAGATATACAGACAAGTGGCTATGATGTAATGCTTAGAGCTACATATAATATATAGATAGGTTTAATATAGCATATATATTCATGTATATAATATGATACATAGATTTCAAAAACAGTTTTTGTTTCGTCTTGTCTGGGCTTAGTCATTAATCCGATTAGAAAACAAGCTTTATAGGTATCAAAAATTATTCGCAGAGCCTGCAAATGTGGACATACAGATTACTCGATAGATATCAGGACTATATGGTACGAATATATAATTATGCATTACGGGTATATGTTTCTATGCGTGATATTAGAAAAGGTTTTACAAAAAACTCGCTTATTGACAAGCGTTAATCGTTAAATATGTTATTAGAGCTTGAGAAAATGTCTCATTTTATTTACTATTTTTTCTGTTTCTTTAAAAAATGTTATTTATCAAATTTTTTCTTTTAGTTACCTCTTCTAAATTAAAGACGCCTAAATCGTATCACAGATAAATGTGTTGGCCGAGTTCGGTACTCGGATCACACATTGGCATAACTTAGGGCTATAACAAATGTATCTATAACTAGGCGTACTAACTAAGGGGTTTTTTTTGCTGGATGTTTTTGTTGTGGGGTTTTTAGATTTGAGGCAGGCTCAGTTCTGCCACCAAAGGGCGCTCGTGTTCCAGATCCACGCGCCCGACCCTACTCAACGATGCTGCTGGGGATTCGGGGGACCGAAGGCCTGCATGCTGTAGTATCGCTCACTGTCCTCCTTCACCACACTGGTCACATGATGGAACTGGCACGGATGGGAAATCTGTGACTTCGGTGGCAACGGAGCCGGCTTAACGCGCTTCTGTTTCTTCTGCTTTCGGGTTCCGGGAACGGTCAGTGCCTCATTCTCCGGATTGCTAACCAAACGCTCCACATGCTGCCACAATTCACGGGCTGCATCTGTGGAATCGAAGCTGAAGCCAATCATCTGCTGATGATTGCTCGACCGGCACATGGTGTGAAACGATGGACCCGCAATCCGATAGTTCGATAGGTTATCAATCCGATCTGACCATAGGGCAAAGCAGGAACCCCTCTCCGCCAGTACCAGAGTAACTCTGGGTATAGCTCTGGCCTTCGAGTTGCCCTTATCGTGGAGTATCACTGGTATGCCAGTGAATACCAAACGCCAATCTCCATCGTTTCCGGTTCCCTCATAGAGATTAGCCAAGGCCCCACTGACAAAAATCTCCGTGCCCAATCCTCCAAAGAAGCTCTCCACCTGACTGCGCTCGTAGTCCGAAAGATTTGTGTTGCTTGTGGTGTCTGTGCTGATAGTGTCCGCATCGATATCCGAGGCATTGTATAGCGATGTGGTTCCATGGGCACTGCTCCTCTGTGCTGACGAATGGGAATGGGCTGACCAATCTGGGTGTAGGATCAACTCATCACGTGGTTCCGAAGAGGAGCCTGTGCCCTCACTGGATTCCGATGGTGGCGCCGAATCGCTAACGGAGCCCAAACGGCGACGTGTCTGCTGCATTTGATGCGACATCTGAAAAAAAGAGAAGAGCAGAGGGAGAGTGCTAAATTAGATTTCTGTGGCAAAAGCTTTTCGGCTGCGGTTTCGCTTCAAGTGGAGTTAATGCAATTCTCTTTTTCCATTTTCCGGCACCTCAAAAACGTTGGCAACCGAAAATAAAAACAACTGGCCTTTAAGTAAAACATACGACTATCAGATACCTGGTAATTGATTAAGTAGTTATCAATGTTTTTCTATAGGCTGAATAATTCGATAATCCTAAACCATATTTACTCATTGAATATTAAACAAACACAAGCTCTAAGCCCATAATATGAATATCCAAATGAAAACACAACTACAATATACCCTTGAACATCATAGATACCGAGGTATAGAATTTCCCAGTCCGAACACGAGTTTCAGTTTCGGATTCCCTTGCTCTCTAATTTGTTATTTACTTTGTTGCCCTGCTGCAATTGCTGCCAAGTAAAAACAGCCAAAAAAGTAAAATATATATATACATTTCCATTGTGGTCGCTCTGCTGGAAATTAAAAACAATCAATTTCCGCTCCAGAAACTCAAATCGTAAACAAACAATATAATTCGCATATTTATGCTCAATGAACAATTTGCCAAAATTTATTTACTAAGCAAATTCGAAAATGATTAAATACAAATTGACAATGTGAGTAATTGCTCGTTCAATTTTAATCGGTTGAAGTTAAGTGAATATTTATTGTTGAAAAATGTTAGGATGACTTCATTTCGGTTTTTGGATATTAATTACTCATGATTTTTGTGTGTTTGACAAGCTTTTACTAGTATTTTTTGCCACATTTCTAATAAATTTATTTGATATTTTTGAGAGCTTACATTTTCCGCTAGTTTTCTACATTGACAGGCTAATTTAAATTGTAAACAAACTGAACTGAATGAAAAATCTCAAAAACCAATTAGGATTCCTGCACAGTATGAGATATTTGCATGGCCTCGTGAAAAAATCTACATATCAAAGAGCTCACGTCCTATGCAAATACCTTTAAAAAGTTGTAACCAAAAACTACGTGTACTTACAGGCAAACAAATTCAGAGGCAAAGCGCATAACTAATGAATATGTAGTGTTCAAATTTCGTTAGCTTCTCTAACTCAAATACCAGAAAAGTTAGCCAAGGCACGTGGACATTGGCACGTTTTAATTAGCGCCGCAAATTGCAGGTCACGGCGTAATTAAATTATTTAAATTGCTAATTTTCCAAAAGAAGAGAAAAAAAACAGAGATGATGGCAGTGAAAACTGTACAGCAAGTGCTAAAAAGGCAAAGTGCTAAACACTTGAACGTGTTTTAAAGTTGTTGTCACTGCGACAACGACGGCGACTCCAATAAATAATAATCAACAAAAATTTGAGCAGGGCGAAGTCCTCTAACATCTGAGCAAGGGGAATAGGAAATTTGTTCAGGACACGCAGGAAGTTGCTGTGGCAATGTATCGCGCATCCTGAACTTAGCTTCTTTGGCACACTTTCAGGCCAACTTCTGCCATAGAGCCAAAAACTTTCCACAGGCAACTTTATTTGTTTGGCGTTGTCCAGGAACTGTTTTCGGGAAAAGGAAGGAAAGAAAGAAAAGGAGGAGTGGCATTGCAACATTAACACGGTTATCTATAATTTACACGCACAGGGGGAACAGCGGAGCCTCCTTAACAGCGGTGATTTCTGGCTGCCTGATGCACATTTATTGTGCTATTACTTTTGTGGCCCGTGGATGTCCCCTGCCCATGCCCATGCCCCTGCCAATCCCAAAAGGCAAACGACTTTCCTCCCTTGAGTATTTTTTTACGTGTCCTGGCTTGGCGGCCAAAAAAAGTTTTCAGCTACAGTCGCGGTGGAAATAATAGGAAAGTTTGGTAGAAAGTATTAGAAAACCTTGAAAGAAGGTTGACTACATTTTTCCTCCTTTTATTACTATCAAAAATATTTATTAATATTTTAGTATGTTTGATTTTTATTTATTTATTTGGTATTTTTGCATAGCTTTAGGTTCTATTACTTGGCCTCTTGCTGTACGCTAACTTTTATATATCTTACAGCAAAAGATTAATTGCCCCACTTCCCCAGCTCCCTGAACTTGGCAAATATATTTAGTGCCGAGATTTATGTAGCTTCATTACGACCACCCATCACCGTCCCTGTGTAACAACCCCATAAGAAATCTCACACCCCCTAGATAGCAGAGTGGGCTTTTAGTCTATGTTTATCGAAAATTTTGGTCAAACAATTAAAAATATTGTCCCTCTTTCGGTATATTTTTTGGTCTCTGTGGGGGCCACTTTTTATTGTTGTCATGGCAGCCGTCTGCCAAATGAATATTTAATGTCACCCCCAAACTTACATTGCCACCACCCATTCTCAAATGGCCTTCGGAATATCGAACGGCTAACGGCGAACGGCAAGTTCAATGTCAAGTTTTTCTCGTACCATGCGGCGTATGCGTAATTTTAGTTCTGCATGTTTGCCATGAGTTCGGCTTTTATTTATGGCCTCGTGTGTATTTTTTGAGCTAATAATCAGGGAAAATCAACAGAGGCAAAAAAGGAGATTGCAGAGACCAATAAAACAAGCTAAAGGCTTGCTGTTATTTATGGCAATTATATTTAGCCATAAAAATTTGTCAATTAATTGGAATTTGTGGTGCTGGTTGAGTTGATATTGTCAACATGGGATGAAGAAAATTCAGTTAAATATTGATGTAGAAGAAAATGAGTGAAATGTAGGTTAAATTTAAAAAGAAAGTGAAAGAATAAATTTAAATGTTTTTAAACTGAAATTCAGTTAAAACATAAAAGACCAAAAATCATTTGCAGGTCAAGCAAGCGCCTCCCCGGGGCATTTTTTTGGGTAAAACACGTCTGAAGAACTGTCACAAAATTTCATATTTCACTTTATTTGTGGCAGTTGACAAATGTTTGAAATTGACAGCCGTAGGAAATAAAATGAAATAAATTGGAAGGTGGGTGGGGGAAAGCTTGGACAAGATTTGTATGGCTAAAAATTTAATTTTAAATGCGACAATAAACGCCTACAGGGAGAAAATTTTAAAATTACTAGTTATTATTAAGTTTTGGAATTAAGAAACCGCAACGAACTCTAATGGTTAGACTTGGCTAAGTAAATGTCATATCTTAACCCCATAAACTCATTTTGTGAATGAGTGATTGAAAATTATGGGGAAAAGCAAGAAGAAAATCAACTTCCAGTTAGTAAATGTCAACATTTTTCTCTGTTTGCCACAGAAGGCTGGAAAACCCCACGTCTTTTCATCGTGGGACAGGTCAGTGAAAACGTTGGACATGTCAAAAGAGGCGGAGAGAAATCAAACAAATTGCTGTGGATGTACTACAATTGAAACCGTTAGCTTGGGGGTGTAGTGGGCGTGGCCCCCTAACAATGCTCAGATGGAACAAAAAAAAAAGAAAGAAAAGAGCAACAGATACAGGTTGGTTGACTTTGAGGCCTTTATGTTAATTTCTGATTCATTTCCAGTTTGTTTTTCCACCAGATCTGCGCTTTATGGAAACTCACTGAAGTGCATCAGCGCAGGAGTGGCAAGAGCGTAAGAGCAAACGTGCTGTGATTTAATTTTTCTGTGACGGTCGGCGGGCAAACAAAATAATTTAACATATGGGGGCAGCGCGCAGCTGGAAAATGGGGGGAAAAAATTCAATTAAAATGCACAAAGCCTCTCGTCTCGCCTGACCTCTCGCTTGGCCTGCTCCTTTCCTTGCCTTTCCTTCCTTCCTTTCCTTTCCCCGAGGACAAGCAATTATCGTTGTTGCTGCTCACGTATGTGGATCAAAAAATGCTTCAAGTTAAATTGAATTTGTTATTAAAACCCAATTTTACATGACGCATTTTGATGGCGTACTACACACATCATCCTCTAGCCACAAACTTCAATTTCAAATGCAGACACAGGAGATAAGTTGACGTTGCCGCAGATCGCGAAATTCCTTTCATTTTCCACCATCTCTTCCTCTAACACATGACAAGCTGGGAAATTTTCATAACAACAACCGAATATTTTTTCGCATAAACATGCAAATTTCGCACTCAAAGCCAGAACTTATCCACCTCCCACCACCACCCCAGTTGCACTCATCACGGCAATGAGTAATTTGCATGTAAATATATATCTACACTCGTTTATATAGTATTTTTCCTGTTTGCTTTTTAGCATTTGTTCATGAACTTCGCAGTTGACGAGAACAACAAACTGTCATACAAAGCTTTGCCATTGTTCAAGGAAATTTTCGCAAAAACGATAGAGGAAGGGCGGTGAAAGGAAGCTCCAGACTATTGCCTGTCAAGTGACTGACTAACAAGTTTCGTTTACGTCCCATCTGCACTTTGAAAAAAATCATTTAAATGATATAATATTATTAAAAAAATATTTCATGTAGATATAAAATAAGAAAATACTATTTTTAGAATATATATCTACTGACTAACTAAATCATAAGACTTATATATGAGTAATCTAGTGGGACTTCCAAAAACATATAAACAGATCATATAGAGTCTTTTGCAAAAGCCAAGCTTCATTATAGGAACCATTTTCTTATTTTTAAAATATTTCACCCACATTTCTCTACATGCATTACGTTTCTCACTCAAATTTCATTGCGCTCTGGGGGCCATGTTTTGATTTATGACCAAATTGAAACGACTAACAAAATATTTACGTCATAATTCTGTGGAAAAACGCACAGCTATACCGTTGTATTTAGGTAAAGAAAAATATACACGGGCATATTTCAACCGAGTCGTGGAATAATTAGATTTTATATGTGGGAAAACGAACAGCACATGAAAGTGAATCGACACGTGTCTCTGTCGACAATAATGCAAAACAAACGCTTTATGACTTAATGTAAAACAAATGCTCCATGACTACATATACGTGAATATAATGAATCACAAGCATTATGAACAGTTGTTCATTTGGGTGACTAAAAGCCAATAAATCCATACAACATTTAAGCTTAAGAGGGCGGATATTTATATAAGAAAAAGTTAAAGATAAAAGCTAGTAAGAAATCAAAATGCGAATAAGCAGCTTAAAATGTTTTCTATGAATTCAAATGTTGTTATTGCATTTATTTGTTTCTTTTTATAGTTTTGGTTTCTTATTAATGCCAAAGCTTATTAATTTATACACCTATAAATAAGGTATTTTTTCAGAAAATTGAGTATCTAACAACTTTGCAAAAGGTTAATGAATAGGCAATACCTTTTAATAGGGGTTTAATTGTTGGTTTTTTTTCTTGTTTCTCTTTTGTAATTTAAAACTTGTTATGCAAAAAATCATTGTGTCGTTTTGTCATCCAACTACAGGAGAGTTCTTTTGCCAGTTTTTGAATAATTATTTTCTTAGAATATTTTTTAGCTTCTACAGGATATGTCAAGTCATTCGGTGACCGCAAAAAGAAGGCCTCTGCAGTATAGGCATTTGCCAACTTTATTCAATTTCTGGCATGACTTGCTGATGTTGCCACTGCGACTGTTGCTGGTTGCTGGTGTGGCTGATGTGGCTGATGTTGCTGTTAGCCATGTTGCTGATGAGCCATGGCAACAAGCTGTTGCTGTCATGAGTTGGCAGAAGCCATCGCCTGGAGTCTGCCAACGCAATAAAGCAATATTGAAATTGCTTTTGGCAAACACTCAATTGAAAAGGACCAATTGAATTGCCCACCCAATGAACTTGTAACCCAAACTGCAACATAGTTGTGGGAAATTGTGTGGAATAACTTCAAGTTTCTTGTGCACATATATATAAATATATAAATATGCAAGCAGATACACGGACTCATTTAAATCAAATTCCCACAGGCAACGTCAATTATGTGAAGCAGCAACAAGTGCCTACCTGTAGGACCCCCATTTTCTCCATTGCCGTGGAAAATTGCCTCCGGTGCGACAACAGCAACAACTGCAATGCATTTTTAGCCTCTTTTTTTCGCTACCTTTTTACACAATTTACATTTTTTTTCTCTTCAACTTTGGCATGCAATGGGCGTGATTAACAACTTCCCTTTTTGGCCGAGGAGTGAAGTGGATGGAAGGCAAATTGCCTTGATTCACTTGGTTAGGCATTGAAATTGACACTTTCGAGGCAAACCTGGCTAAAACGATAATTGTCCAAGAGCAAAGGCAAAAAAATAGAGACTACTTTATGCGTAATGGAATTAATGATTGGCACACAGATCGTTATGAAAGTCTGCCTCCCAACATGGCAACTAAAGTCTTAGATTACAAAACAATAAATGGAAGGAAGTGAGTGAATGGGAGTGGTTAACTTGTGGGTTTTCTTTGATTGATTTTTTCCTATTCTATTAAACGTGACTGGTCAGGGAGTTATATATATTAATGCACTTGGAATAATTTGTATATATAAACTGAGAGCTAAATAATTCAATTCGAAAAAGATTAAAATGACTTTTTTAACTTTAAATTAATCCGTTGTTAAGTTTTTAACTTATATTCTACCCGGAGATGCGTAACCGCCTTGGAAATCAATGCCCTTAAGTCCATTGATAATGTTTCCAATCAAAATCCATTGAAGCGAAGCTGATGACGCTGGACTATTCCTATAGTAAATGATGCCCAGCCTTATCAATAAATACAATAAATCAATGAACATTTGTCAGAGGAATGAAGGAGCGAATGCGGAAAGATGGTTGCTTCTAAATTTTAAGAACCAAAGATGGGAATATTCCATAAAATATATTAAGTATCAAAAACCTTATCCTAAATCCTAATGCCAAAGAGGTAAAAATTAATAATTATTATAGAATATATATTGCTAAGACTCTTTGCAGTCCATTATACTCCTCAACTATAATCATAATGGGTATTATTTTGGGTACAAAAACACGCTCCAGACTTTGTTAATAACATGGTACAGCCCAGGGGCTGTATAAATTACTATCAGGACGCTCGGCGAGAACCATAAAGAGATACGGGGAGAGAGAGAGAGAGAGAGATAACTAAGGCAGTATGTGATAGTATGCTCGGAATTTTTTTTCGGTTTTTTGTACGATTTTCTGATTTTGTTATTTTGGTCAGGCAAAGACAAGATTGACTTGCAGTTGTCAGTTGCCGGACGAGAAGAGCGGTGTGTTGATCGCGACTTTCGATTTCGTTCGGCATCTTCGTCATTATCATTATTATTATTATCATTATCATCCTCAGAAGCCCTGCCAACTCACGCAGTAATTATCCGCATCGGGGCAGACGTCCTCAGAATCGGCTTTAGTTTTTCAGTACTTGAGTAGCAGTCTGTCAAGGCCCGTCGACGTCGCAACATCAACGACACAATGTGGCTGCTGTTGCCTATTCTTCTATATTCGGTTGTATTCCTCACCGTTCGCCACATTTACAGCCATTGGCGGCGAAGGGGATTCCCCTCGGAGAAGGCCGGGATAACATGGAGTTTCCTGCATCAGGCATATAGACGGGAATTCCGACACGTGGAGGCCATCTGCGAAGCCTACCAGTCGGGCAGGGATCGCCTGTTGGGCATCTACTGCTTCTTTCGGCCCGTCCTTTTGGTGCGAAATGTGGAGCTGGCCCAGACTATGCTGCAGCAGTCGAATGGACACTTCAACGATCTCAAATGGGACTATGTCAAAGGTTATCGCAGGTTCAATCTGCTGGAGAAGCTGGCGCCTATGTTTAGTACAATACGATTGTCGGAGATGTTCGGGCAGGTCCAGAAGGTGGGTAATAATTTAATCACCCATCTGTTGGACAAGGAACAGGTCCAAGGTGGTCTTTTGGAAGTGGATCTACAGCAAACGCTGAGAATGTAAGTTACGTTTTGAGACTATTTCGTATTTAGATTTAACTTACATTTTATTCCTTTCAGTTATTCAATTAACATTATTGGCAATCTCATTTACGGCTTGGATGTCAACAACTTTGAGCAAAAGGATCACATTCTGACCAGCTACCTGAACCACAGTCAGGCCTCTATTCAGTCGTTGTAGGTATTCTTAAACTAATTCCCCACTAGATCTTTATCATTTCTTAATCCTATTTACAGCACTTTGAAGTCGCCTGCCCCAGAAATCTTCGTTTACCTACCGCTTAAGGGATCTCATTAAGCAAAGCATAGAATTACGCGAAGATCATGGATTAATACGAAAGGATATTCTGCAATTACTAGTCAGGTTTAGAAATGGCAATGACGTTAGTGGCGATAAATGGCAGCTTGAAAAGAATAATGGTAAGTTGTTAAGTTTTTAGTGTTAGATAAAATTTATCTAATTGGTTCATTTCCTAGATCAAGACAAACTTTTGTCCCTCAAACGGGTGGCTAAAGTGGCTGAGGACCTCTTAAAAGTATCCTTAGATGCAGTATCCTCAACTATCACCTTCACTCTCCTAGAAATCCTGCAAGAGCCCTTAATAGTTGAGAAACTTCAAGCGGAAATCAAGGAACTTTGCAATGAAGATGGTCAGCTTAAGTTTGAAGAGCTGGAAGGTCTTAAATATATGGAAATGTGTCTCAAGGGTAAATTAATAGAGTAAAATGGCATGTAATGTAATGTATAAATGTGTAACTATGTTTAACCATTACCCACTACAGAAACTGTTCGAAAATATCCCCCTCAACCCATCATTGAACGGATTTGCCGCAAAACCTATTCACTGCCCAACTCTAGATTTACTATAGATGAGGGCAAGACTCTGATGGTTCCTTTGTTAGCCATTCATAGAGATGAAAAGTATTTCAGTGAACCAATGAAATATAAGCCACTTCGATTTCTGCAAACTGAAAATGATTTAGGTCAATGCAAGGATAAAACGAAGTGCAATGCTTTTATAGGATTCGGTATAGGAGGAGCTCAATGTGTGGGTAAGTTTAAAGATTTTAAATTATTCACCTTTGCAATCGTTGAGAAAATATATTTTTCTTTGCCAAATTACAGGACAGAACTTTGCCAAGTTGGTAATTAAAGTGGCCCTAATCAAACTCCTGCAAAACTTTCACTTGGAATTGGATCCCAAGCTGGCTGGAACCCTCGAAGTTTCACATCAACCAGCTCCCTTCATACACACCAAGGATGGACTAAAAGTCAAGTTGAAGAGACGCGAAATAAAACCGAAATTTTATCACTAAACTAAGTTAGGTTAGGTATGCTCTTTAAGTTGCTAAGTCCCTTAATTTGTGCATCTTTTTCAACACTTTGTCGTCTGCCCGCGACACCTGAAATTATGCTATAAATAAAATTCAGTATATTATGGTAGCAGTTTCCTTTATAGTCGCTTATGTCTCTGTTGTTGTTGTTGCTGTCCGCTCTTGTTTGCTTCGTTCGCTTCGTTAACTTTGCAAAATGCCAAAAGGTCCTCGGGAACACGTTGCGTATACGTAACGTCACACAACGCTAAACTCGACGCATTAAATGTCCTCCTGTTGTTGTTTACGCCAACACGGATATAGAGACTCGATTCTGAAGAGACAGAGACAGAGGGAGGGCGTGATTGGGTGGCTGAGATGGAGATATCATCTCGGACGGAAAAGACATGTGCTTCCATTTGAGTTTATCATTAAATTTGATTTGCTTTGTTGCCAATCCAACATGACAGCCGCCTGGATACCGATAGCTGAGCCGCTCTTCTCTCGCTCTCCCAAAATATGGTAAAAGTCAAGTCCGTCGGTCCATTTCAAAGACTCATCTCGTTTGGCCAACACTCGGAGAAAATGCTGTCCATTATGACATTTGAAATAAAACGAAAAAAAGGGGAACAACAAAATATCAATAAATATGGCTCATATATTTTTCCTCAGTGCGTCAATCCACTTCGAGTATGTTCAGAGGAGAGGCAATCAGGGCCGAAAGGCGCCTCTAATGATGCCGCAATTAGACCGCATTATGGACACATTTATCATCCACAGACCGGGCCGGGCCGGGGAAACGGAATGAGAGATAGAGATGTCACAAACAAATGACTCTAATGAGTGCGTAAAGTGTTTTACATTAATGAAAACTTTTTGGCCGGACAACCCGCAGTTCCCCATGCCTACAGACAAAAAACCCATCAAAATAATTGTGCCTGAGCTGGAGCTAAGCTTTCGGGGATAAATGACCTGGAAAGAGTGTCCGAAATCAACAGCAAACTTTACGACTTTTGCTCTGGCCAAAGTATTAAAATTGAAATTCAATCAAACGAACAGGGGTTGTAAGAGTCATGGGGCAGCCCAGACAATTTTCAGGCTCGAGCTCCGGCAGCTAGATAAAATCCAACAGGCACGGCACGAGTACGACTACGACAACGACAACAACAGGAGCAAGTGGAGCTCTTCACATGTTTTGACCCAGTTCGCAGGCGAGGCAAGTGTCGAATATAAATTGCATGAGATAGCCCGAGAGATGGCGCTGTAGATCCTGTGGCAACTCCCTTTGGCACAATCTTGGCTGCCATTGTCCTGGTTACATTTAAACATTACTCATTCCACATTAAGCGGTCAAAGCGGCAGCCAAGTCAAAAATTTAAAAAGTAAGTACAAAGTTGCTTGCATAAATTATCCACACAGCGAAAAGCATACAATTTTCCTTTCTTCTCTCGCATAAATTATGATTTATTTCACCCATGGGACATGCTCCAAGTACTGCTAATTTCCATGTAAAGTTGTAGCCCAATTAGGGTTATTAACTTACCATAATTTCAAGATCGGTTTTTCGGGGTTAACTGCAAGGAGACAGAGAAACAAAAGTAGAATCAATTAATCGTATGTTCGTATAAGGAGTTGTGTTATTGAACTTTTGATTTGAAAAACGAAACCAGATTGTAATTGCTTTAAATATAAAACAAACTCGCGTTAAAGTCATAGTGAAAGATAAATTTGTTACAAGCAACAAACAGACTGACACAAAAGGTTATCGCTGCAGTTGCCTTTAATTAGCCAATTGACATATGACTTTTTAGTTTGGCTTTTATTGTTTTTGCCAAGCCGAAGTTGTGCAACACATTTGGCTGCTTAAACAAAATCACTTTGAAAGCATTTAAGTGGCTTAACTAGGGGAAGTATTTGTTATGCGCCTGGCAAATAGAAACTCAAGCGTTTTGTAGCGTTCAATTTAAGTCCACAACAATGTGGCATATTTGCATAATAAAAATACAAATTTCTTTACAAAACAAAGAAGCTGCCATAAATTATAAGGCAATATTTTAGTTTTGCCTTAAACAGTTATTTGAATAGTAAGCAAAATTTCTTTATAATATGTTATGTCATAAATATTAAGCCAAAAATGATGATTTAATCTGTAATTTAAAATTTTGTTTTTTTTTACATTTTTCCCTTTTAAAATATTTAAAAATTCTTCATTAATTGCATAAATGTCGTTTTCCAGTTGCTGAAATTATCTTCGCTAATTGGATGAGAACTTTTCTGGTCCAAAAACTTTCCCACTTCCAGCGTGGCTAAGAAAACAATTTAAGTGGCGGTCATCTCGTGTGTTTATATCTGCCCTCTTCACACTTCTGTCCCCTTCTTTTAAGAATTCTCCCAGCTGTGCTCCAAAAATAAAAAGATAAAGTAACTGACGACCTCGGAGGGTCAGCAGTAATAAAACTAAATAAATGTTTGGCCTTTAATTGTGCTCTTTCTCTGGGCTTTTTTTTATGAATATTTGTTTAACAATTAAAGTTGCCATGGGTGTGAGTGTGTGTTTGCCATGTATGAAGATTATGATCATTAAGAGTTTGAAGAATAAAGAGCAAAAGGGGAATTTTGTGGAAACTGGGAGACCAAAAGGCCGTTAAACATTTTCTGAAAGAATGTTACTTCAGTAAGTGAAACAAAAAATGTAAAAAAAAAAAGTACAAAAATATTAAAAAATAAAAAAAAGAACCTTATAATGCGTTTGGCTATGTATTAAATATTTATATTTTTACCAAATTAGTTACATTATTTTGTCTCATTTAAAGAGTTACCACTGTCTGTGAAAAATATCTTCATGGCTTGGCTTAAGTTGGGTGGCAGAGGATTCAGTTGGTTTACTTTTTCAATTTGTGTGCGTTGCATTCACATAATTGCCACATGGAGTTGCATGATGCCATGATGCATCCGCCTGCCGCCCTTCAAACTGCACATACTCCTACATATATATACAGATATATTTATATATATATAGATCATATGCGTTGAGCGACATGACGCTCAGCTTCTTCATTCCATTGGGAATGAGATGAGGATGTTTGAGGATGCCGCTGGTGTTTGCGTGCAGCTGTTTATTGTTGTTGTTATTGGGCGGCTGTGTGCAGTTGCTTTAATTATTGTCAGCCAAACTGTCGCGGCCACCAGTCGCATGTGTAATTTGTTTGTCTGCCTTTTTTTTTTTCTTTTCTTTTCTTCTCTTCTCTTTTCTTTTCTTCGGTCTGCCTCGCCATCTTTACACTATATTTTTATCTGTTTCCGACTTTTAATTAATTTATGTTTCTGTCATTTTACCGGGTGCTTAAATAGTGCGTTGGATTCAGGGCTTACGGAGTGGGTGTCTATGTAATTATTTCATTTCTTACAGTTAAGAAGCTACTGGTTTTTGCTAAGGAAGCCAAGCTGGTGACCTAGTTATCGCTCTTCAATTAACTTAGAATTTAAGTAAAGTTTCGTTCCATTTACCTTTACCCAAATCAACCAACTAGAGTCATAAAACGGAAACCAAGTCCCCATCATTCCCAATCAGAAGTATAACCTTCCTAATGGCCAAAATCATTTAGCCTTCATTTTCAATTACCCGGCGTAACGAAGCGCCGAAAGCATTTATCAAAATGCCAAACTAGATAACTTAATTAAAGCCCCAAAATCAATCTGCATATAAATATATACGTATATGTATATGCGGGGCCTGACAAAATCAAAATCTGTACATCTCCAACCACCAACCAACCGCCCGGCAAACAATGGAAAACCATCGCCAAACAACAACATCCGCTTATCGCGATAAATCAAAGCCACGAGTGTTGTTAATTTTCCAAGGAAATTTCGGATATACAAAGTTTTCGTGGGGATAAAAGCGAAAAACGTGCGTGAATGGTGCGTGGTAATAAAAACAACTTGAATTTATGTTTTCACGGCGGAGCCAAAATTATCTTAAGCTCAGAAAAGGGGAAAACTGGATACTTCTTGCTCACTTTGGGAGCCCAAGCCTGTGTGCCAGTCATGTGTGAGTACATTTCATTTTTGTGGCCACGACGAGCGACTTGCTAATTCTAATTAAAACCAACAGCAACAGCAACTTAGGGAAGTCTGAAACACACTCAAGCAGAAAATTATCAACTCCGCGGAGAGATCCGTAGATGAAGATATGGGGAGTTAACTAAACTTCTGCTTGGCTAGACCAAAAGATTTTTCTTGAATGCCACAACAGCAGGAGAAAAAATTCAGGGAAAAATAGAAGAACAAACCCCTGCCACAGCAGGCCAAAATTAAATTGTGCACATTTCCGTGGAGCGGAAATTGCCCAAGTTTGTCACTTGAAATGAATACATACCGAATCTGAGATGTATATAATGGAATCAGCCAAAAACAGCATTCGCCATTTATGTTCCTTCCTTCCCGCAAATTGAAATTCATATCACTCACTTTAAAGGGAAACGTTTTGCCACCCACCACCAGAAGTTTTAAACAAAACACGCACCACCCGCACAGGTGTAAATTATGTATTAAAATTTATGGTTCGGTTTTGGTTTTGGTTTACATTTTAAAGCCCCGAAGCGGTGAACAAAAGGCGGCCATAATCATTTCCATTGCATTTAACCAGAAATTAGCGGATATTGTGACCTGTGCGCAATTTGCACTGATAATTAAATTAAATGCCTAATTAATTACCATTAGGGCCGTGCATCAACTGCAAATGTGCCAAATGTAATCCAAATGAACATGTCGCTGGGCACAGTTGCGTTCGAAGCTATTTAATTTATGATCGGATATAAATCAAATTATAGGTGAGTTAAATTATGACAGTGGCACGCCGAATGACCCGAAATAACGCATAGGTGTGTAAATATAATTGGGAGAGAGTGGTAGAGTAAATTTTAGAAGTCTAGGTTATAGTCCTAGTAAGATATTAGTTATGAATTTTGTATTGTAATCATGGAAAGTGTTCTCTGCTAAATTCCTTCCTTACCCAGCTAAAAGCATTATAATTTAAAACTGAAATTACTTCACTTGGTAAAATAGTTTCTCCTTTGGCTTAAATTCCGAAGATAACCCCATAAAATCCAGGCTAGTCATCAAATTGGCTTCTTCATCGGGCTCAGCTCTTCATGAACCGGATGAACCTTTGACTACCTAATTCCGGTTGCAGTATCCCCACATATATATATATCTATTTGCCACACAGCCATCTTTGCAGCTGATCCTTTACCCTGACTATATTCACAACTCCTTCGTTGCCTTCTCTAATTTACTTCACTGGCTGGCACTCATAACTCAATCCCTGACTCTTCCTGCTCCCTGACTATGGGTAACCCTTAAGCCACATCCAGATGCATTGACAAAATTTCACTTTGGATGAGAGATGCTGCTGGTCCCTGCTGCTGTGGATTGCAAATGGGAAAGCTTTTGGGAGACTCTGCGATTGCAGTTGGTTGCAGTTTGCTGCTGCAAAAAAGTGCAGGGATGTGGATGGTTGGTTGGTGGGAGCTCACGCTCTTCTTCTCTGCCCTGTCACATGCCACATTCTGGCAACTCTTTTTGTCCAGGGTATGCGAAATGATCTAGGAAGTACTTGTTTTTATATGCAAGATGTAAGTCATTTAAAAGTTATAATAAAAATCTTTAAATTTTCTTCAATCTTGTTTTTGACCGAAAATATTAAACTTCTATTATAAAACTTATCTATGTATTATACCCAAAGTATCCCCCAGTCGACTATAAAGATCTTCAAAGTTTTTTCTTGTCGGCATGATTTTCGCAATCAGTGGAAAGCAGCTTGAACCGCTGCAGTTGTTGCATTTGTTGCTGGTGCTGGTTTGGCGTGACATTTGGCTTTGGATAGGAAACGGGAATCTCGCGGAAAGGGGACTTTGGGAGTCATCTCCTTCTCGACATGCAGCATAATCTGGCGTAGCTTTATGCCCTGGGCTTTTTTCTGGGTTTCGATGTCACACGAAATGTAAAGTCGTCGCCAAATGATGCGCAATTCACAAGTGAAACTAATTTCACGAACAACAAAGTCAATTTTCCATTTAATCCGTAGGGGGAAATGATTGCACAATGTTTATGGTTCTATCGCCTTAAACTATGTCAAATGCCGTTCAATTAAGTTTTCGCTTGCACAATGATAAGGAAAACCTGCCCACCTCTATTAACTCCACTTCGACTCATAACAGTGACGCCAAAGGGTATTAACACGGGTTTAGGGCGTGCTATGTTCGGGGGCAATCGTGGGGCATGGCACTGGGGCATGTGGGGACATCAGATTGATAGCGTCGCTAAACAACACAAAACAGAAAAGACCCCAACGGGGCTGGTCTAGCTCCCTACTTCTAATCAAGCACGTAAATAAAGTTAAGGTTTACGTATATTCATGGAAGGGACACAAAAACACAAAAGGGGATGCAATTTATATCGGGAAAATGAAGTTGGGATACCCTAATTTATAGCAAAGGAAATGTGACAAATAGTAAGTAAGACAACGTTTTTTTCATAAGGTTATAGGTTTTAAACAAAAAGCAAGTTTCCATTTCACTGAAATATATTTATAAAAAAATTAAAAGAACATATTTATATTATTTTCTTACTTAAAAAGCTTTTTTTTTCTCAGACCTTGTTATATTTCTTCCTCAATTTAATATACCCTTAACTGTGAGCACAACAAATTGTTAGAAACTCGCTGGCGGGCCAGGATTGCCTTTGGGCTAGTCATCATCAGATCAATGGGGTTAAAACACACACACAAGTATCCACCAGAATTCACATACGCTGTCCTCAACAAAGGCGGCCAAATGACAAGCTCAGGTTCTATTCTCTCTCTATATATAGAAAGGTATAAGTATGTGACGGGGACGTTTGAAGGGTCTGATGGGTTACTGTAGGGATCCGCTCTTACTGTTGCTGCCCGGCGGCAAAGTACAATAAAAACTGCTCCAACGTTGCATGTTAACATTTGATTAGCCTGTGGAAAGGGGACCAAAGTGCGGTCGGTTGGTTGGCCAACAGAGGGGCACAAAAAATGAACAGCATATTGCCGCTCAGTGCACTTGGGGCAATGGCAATTAGAGGTTAACTTGAAGTACGCTCGCCCACATTCAACTGCTTCCATCTTCTTCCAATTCTTACACAGCCACAGTTCCGGACAGGCAGGAAGAACTGATTTAAGTACAGTCAAGCTTGTGATAAGAGACTAGTCTCTTTGTTATGTTTCATAACAGATGTCTCTATGAATATTTGAGAGAAACAACAGATTCTATGGTCTAGTGTACACCATGGAACATTGAAAGTATCAATTAAAGTGGCTTTTTACTAACTTGGCCTTGACAATCACAAAAGATCCACTGTACTTATCCTGGAAGCTGCGTATATCGTTAGTTCGGTTAATATACGGCATTTCCCGTTTCGGCCCATTTACAAGCCAAGCACAATGTTAACTTGGTGATATGCTCCCAACATTCTTGCGGAATTTACTTCTTCCACCACCAAAAACTTCAACATGGCTTGTGTGTTCAAGTGCAGTGATGTATATGAAGAGGAGAGGAGTGGAGGGATGAGAGGGCGGTGCTGTGATTGTAGTTCCTGTGGTCACAAGTGAAAACTTGGAAGTTTCGTTAAATATATTTGTCAGCCAAGTTTATTATAGAAGTTGGCCAACTTAAAGCTGTGTGAACGGTTTACTTAATCGGTGGATAAATGGAGGCAGACGTGAAATGATTTAAGATGTTTTGGTTGTATAATATATTCTGATTGTGGGTGGCTATTAGCATGGACTAAAGCCTACCAGCTGAGATAATATATCACAAGATAGCTTCTGGAGTTTGGCTTTGAGTCATTTGCTTATAATTGTTCAGGTGAAGTATTAGATTAGATTGGGTCTTATTTAAGGAGAAATGACTGAATCAAAATAAAGAGAATGCAGTTAAAACATAAATTATACCAAACTCATATTGTTTTCTTGTCTACTTTAAGACCGTTTTGAATGATAAAATCCATTGAAAAATCAAAGCCAAATCCGTTCATCCAAATCAATAAAACAATCTCAAAAAGAAGAGCTCAGAAAATTTTCCCAAAATATTCGCTCTATTCCCTTACCAATTTACCTCCCCTTACATTAGACTTTTCCTCAACCCCATCCAGCGCAATTTCTCACAGCAGACGGCTCAAGTTTTTCACGTGAAAAATGGCATCATAAGAAAAGTTATTGTCTCTGTAGTTGCCCAACTCGGCTGAACTACAGTGGGGCACCCCACCACTTACAGTGAACCCTTCAGCTGCAATGGCATGGCAGCATGGCAGCATCATCAGCGGCAGCGTCGAGGGTTTATTATGCAATGGCAAAAATTTAGTGCCATTTGTTGTCAACGCGCTGAATGCAACAAACGGCGGAACGAAAGGAGTCAGTGATGGGAGGTATTTGGGTACACTTTACCTTTATCAGGTTTTAATTTTTAAATTCACACTAAGAACCTTTTAAAGAAACAAACAAAATAAATCGATAAAATGGTCAAAAGACAATGGTATTTTCAACCATCAGCTTCTGACAAGTTTCTTGTACCCAACAAAAAGTCAGCTTTTACCCAGAAATCTTTCTTGTACCTTAACTAGGTAAAAATACATGATATATTTTACCATCACTGACAATAACAACAAAGTTTTGCCATTACAATGACAAAGAGAAGAAGCGGAGTTCGTCTGGGAGCTGCTGACTGTTCACATTTGTGCAGCCATAGCTATTGTAATGAGTTTGTGAGCCCAGTCGAGAGACAATCCAAAGGCAAGTCAACGTCAAATGTTGCAATATGTAAAATTAACATCGCCTTGGCTGTGTGGGGATACTTTGCAAGATGAGCGAAAGAAGAAGTTTTGGCCAAAAGAAGTTTGGAAGCTGAAAAGTGTCTGTTCGGTTGAATGTGCGGCATGCAACAGCATTTACCTCCCACTTTTTTACCATCTGCACTGAAAACTGGTTACAAATTTGCCACTAATTGCCGGCTGACGAGGATTCAAAAAACTCATAAAAAACCAACACGCAAACGGAAACCAATTTTGTTTGACAATGATTGTGTGCGATTGATTGACTGATTGATGAACTGGCTAAATTGCTGGACGTGTCGCTGTACGTTTGTCCAATTAAAGACCAAATTAATGTCGAACGAAATCTATGTTAATCAAAGCCATCAAAATCAAATTTCTGTCTGTGTTTTCAATCGAAAACAAAAGTGAAATTTCATAGGCAGACAGCGGTCACTGTGATCTTTGCGGTTTTACCTTCTGAGTTTTGCCACCGCCGACTTGGGAGCGAGAAAGAGGGAGATCAATGGTCAGAGAGAAGAGTGAAAGTCAAGTCCAAACATTATGTTTTATGGACTTGGACACCTTTTTATCTACGCCAGCTGACTCTTTCTCTGATTTGTTGTCTTTGTCCAATTATTCACGCTATGCGTTTGAGTTTATTTAAATTTTTGTAAAAGAAAAAGAAACCACAAACAATTAGCTACACCCACGTTGGAGGCTAAAATTTTACTCAGATTGAAGAAAGGGTGGGGTCTTGTCTTGCAAAATAATAATAATTATAATTACATTGCAAATTAATTTTATAGGATTGGTTAATTATTCACTAATGCTTTAATATTACAAGGTAAAAAAGCTAAAAATAACCTCTTTTTTTTCGTTTTTGACTTTATTTTAAACTGATTTTAGACCTCCCTTAACAACTTCAATTAAATTCTTTCATTAATTAACGAAAAATCCCTTTTAATCCCAGCCAAGGCTACGCCTTTGGTTTAAAAATAACTTTCTTTTGCCCGACTCCATAAAATTTCAAGAAGATCTCATTGTGTGGCCTCCCCTGTCACCGACAATAAAACTAACATAAAAAAAATTATAACACAATATAAGAAATGCTTCGAAATCAGACAATGCAAGTCACACAATGGCCCATCCAAGTACAATTACCTTAAATTTTTCTGCTTCTTCAGCTAGACCTTCAAATTGTTGAAAGCGAAACTCAAAAAATAAAACAGTCGAATGTCGAATGCCGAAAACATTTTGCCGACCATTGGAAAACCACCTCCAAGACCAATCGTCTGGGTGGGTGTGAACTTAGCTGTATTGCAAGTTGGCCAAATGTTTGTAAGCCGCTTAAGCTCTCCTTGTCAATCCAACACAGCCATCCATCAATCATTCCGCCAATTCCTAATTAGCATGCAATTCATGGGAACAATTGAAAAGTGTTGGTCAAATTTTAAATGTCATGCTCTCGCACTTGTTTTCGTTTCGCCGAATGGGGATTATTTAGACATTATATATACTCGTAGACTTGTGCCCAAGGGCCTTCAAGTCCCCAAAACGTGAGTCGGATTTCAGAGTGCGAAACCTAAGGTCGCTGGTTGAATGTTTGTTTTGCTAATGCCAAATTAACATTAATTTTGCGTATGTAAAAATCATTTTTATTTCCGATAAAAGCTGAACTTTCCTTTTAGCGGGCCTGTGTGAACAGGAGAACAAGTTCTCGTTCACCTGCCACGCCAAAAAAAAGCCATTATCATCGAAGAAAACCTGATTTCAGACGCGTGTTTCCTGTTCACAAGGCCTAAAACAAGTTTCTTCTGCCGGGCATCGCATAACTCAAAGGCGGCAGGAAACATTCCTTTCCTTTTTGGCCAACACACTCTCCAAAAATAATAATTAAAAACTCTTGTTGGTGATTTATCTGAAGAAGAAACCAATCAAACCGCATTCCAATCAAGTAAATCGACGATAAGAAAGAACATTTTTGGGGGATAGCTAAGAAGTTTCAATTTTCTTGGCAACGCCAAAAACCAGCCAAGCCCTTATTTTATTGATGTTGCCATGATATATGTTTGTGAGTGTATGTGTGTAGGGGAAATATAAATTTTCGTGACGAAAGCACAAAAATTGAGTTTGACTTTCATCAAATCACGTGACATGCCCTGAATATGGAACACTGAAATTTATTTGGCCACATCAGCTCCCAATCTATGCAAATAAGTAGAGCAAATGCGAAATACATTTTTGAAGGCCTTCCCATTTTCCACACCCCAAACCATAGACAAGATTTATGCGTTTTTCATATTGACAACGGTTTAACAATAGACTACCCATCAGTCGATGAATATTTGCTTTTGCTGCCATGGCAACTGTCATTTATTACACTTTGACTTTGCCAGTAAAAAAAGAAAGTAAAAAAAATCCTTATCAAAAACTATCCTGTAATAAAAAACTGGCTTAATTAAAAAAGAAGGGAAACAGATCATCCTGCTTTAAAGGAGATTTACTTCACAACTTTTCATCTGTTTCAGAAAGTAAATAATGTTAATATTGCCTTCTTTGACTAACTTTTTTACTGTCAATATTTCCCGGTCATTCTGAAGTTTTTATTGGCCAAAAACTTCTGTAATAATAAAAATTAAAAGATACATTGAAAAATAATAAAAATATCTTCAGGGAAAGCTAATTTCCTATGAAAATAATTTTCGCTTTCTATGCTGTAATTTCAAGTGATTTAAATTAAGCTCAAAATTACCAGCCAACGCATTTTGACCATAATCTGAACAATTATGGTATAGGCCAAACCTAATGATAGTCGCCGGCCTAAGCAATGTGGTTCAATTTCGAAAGAAAAATCGTGCTGCAGCGGCAAATCTCGGCTTTAATTAAGGTTCCACTCGAACAGCAATGTTGGGACAACGCCTTTACACAGAAATGTGCATAGAAGCGATCATAGCTATAGATATGCGGTATATAAGGCCCATTCAAGTGGACGACTTTCGCCTTGTTCATGCAATTTGTATAAACTCTAAATGATTATTGCCAATAAATTTGCCACACAAAAAAAAAAATAAAATGTACAGAAAATCCAAGAAACTGGTTAGGGTAGAAAGCCAGAAAAAAACCAGGGACACCGCCCAAACTGACCAACACTTATGGACCCAGTATCTGCGGATGATATGTAACCCAAGTGGCAGACGACAGACGTAAACAGGTAAAAGTGATTTGTCTCTAGATGCCTAAGCTAATATATATATATACATGCATATATCTAAAGATATATCCACATGAATAATCCAATCGTGTTTCGGGGCATGTTGCGTGAATTGAGCACCGGCTTCCGACAGCTTGTCATGCAAATGAGCTGGTCGATCCTTTTGGGGGAAAACAAACATGGAAAGCAAACATGGCACATGGAGAAAACATATAGCCACCATTGGTCATCAATATTTTATATATCAGCTTGTCAGTTAAAGATATTTTAACTGTTTTTTGAAAATGATTATGGAAGTGCTTATGAATATGAAAAATGACTTAAAAATCTTCAAGGAAAAATATATTAAATAAAATATTAAAATTCAAAGACATTTTTCTCAGTCTAACATACAAACACTGGCCACTTTCTCATTGAGGCCAGCAATTCTCCAACGTTGACACCTTAACCTTATAGCAAAACAAAATAAACAAATTAGTTGTAATGAGATGGTGGTGGCCACTAGGGCTCAAAAGTAAGTGTAGACATCATCAGCATTCGGCCAGCTTTTCCACACTTTTCACTTTCACGCGACGGCGAAAATCTTCGACCCACTTGTATTCTTGATTACCGAGGCCTGCTTTCATTTTCATTGAGCAAAAAGCGAAACAGAAAAATAGTGGAAGTGGATCTGGTGACAGATACACCTGGCCAGTACAGGTTGCTTAACCCAATTTTGCGATATCTGTTCGTTGCTGCTTTTGTGGGCTTAGCCAGCTACGCAACTGTAGTTTTTGCGAAAAAAAAAAACTACAGGCCGATTGCATTGAGGCGGCCTAAACGCATTTTTGCGGCAAGCTTTACAAAAGTCCAACAAAAAACCAGACTTTAACTAAACTAAACCAAAGCAATGCTGTTGTATGGATTGCACCTGTCGGCGGGTAGCTGGAAAATGAATGTTGAATTGCATTTCGAATTAAACAAAAAAAAAAAAATGGGAAGTTGGCAGAGAATTGCACACCCTTTAAAGCCGTACATAATTGGGTTAATATACCTTAATTATAGGTAAAATGGGACATAAAAGACAAATCTATGGGATCTTTATTAAGCAATATAAAGATATATCTACTCTTTAGTTATTGTCTGTTTAAAATAAATCCAACACTTATAGCCAAAACAATAAAATATATTTATATTGTTATTTATAGCTTTTTTTAAAATTTATAACAAAACTTTCTATCCCGCGAAACCACCCAGAAAGGAGTTTAAAATAGAGAAATGCTTGTGGCCTCTGCCCAGACACGCATCGTATAATTCAATTTTAGGCCTGTCTGACTGCCATATTAAGCTTGAATAAATTGGTTTTCGCATAAAAACAGACACAAATTTATACAATGTTTGTATTTGCTAAATCGTTTGGCTTTTGTTTATAATTTTAAGCAAACACAAATTCTGAATAAACGCTGTGTTTAAATAATAACCCTTCTATGATTACAACGCCGTTGGCTAAAAGCGACCACCCAAAATAAATACATTGGAGCTCCATAAATCAAAGATTAAACGCATAATTAATCTTGCTCATTCCCATGAGCGTGAAATTTAATAAATGATGAGTCAAATAAAAAGCTCGTAAAGCGTAAAATAAATAAATTAAACGGCAGAGAATTAAACAAAAGGAAGTTCAGTGCAATTCGGCTGGCGATGATGATGTCATGCAATGGCATAGAGAAAGAGGAAAATCAAAAAAGCCTTAAATACTTAGATAAACAAAAATAGCACAGGCACGAAAAACTTAACTATGCAACCAAACTAACATCATCATGAGCATTATAATTATTTTTAATTCTTATATCAATGCAACGTTTTGTTTCCCACCATCAAGTGGCAAACTTGTCCAGCTGGAGGTCACATGTGTATGCCTTTCGGATGCACGATCAAGTTCCAAAGAACTGAACAGCAATCCCCCTTAGATTCTTCTCCTCAACTCAACTCAACTCATTTACAGTTATTTGCAAATTATTATTGTCTAGCTATAGATAGATGTGAGTAAGTATCTCTCGGATACAGTTGGATAACTAGAGAGAACGACCGTATCTTCCATCTTTCGGTTGTATAAGCAACTTAGGATTGACACGCCAATGAGATTGCATAAGGTGATTTTCCGTAATATACCTGAATTACGAGAGAACCGAGAATTGCTTGTGCAATCAATGGAAAGTAATGCAAAAAAATATAAAAAATATTGACAGGGAATAAACAGTATATAGAGTGCAATGAAGGTGACACCACATGGAAATTGAATGGCAATCAGCTTAATGAGCTTTCAGTTATCTCAAAACTCACTGAGCATTATATTGGAAGTGAAATAAAAGTAGCAATTATTCAATATTTATTTATTTCAATTCAAATTGCTGCCATAATACATCTTATTTTATTGGTGAAGTTATCAAAAGATATAAAATGTACACATGTTCTTTCTAGAACCAAAAACATTTGATTTTCTACTACAAATACATTGTTTTTGTTCGCCATTCTATTTCCTTTCAACTTTTTCACACAATTTTCATATCATACCACTAGGCCTTCCATAAATCAGTCTGCCCCATTCCTAATTTGAAAAATATCTGCTACTCAATATGCAATTTTAAAAATTCTGAGAATGTGAATCTAACCAGCCAGGTAGAAGCCAAAATCCAAAAGTGTTTAGCAACAAAAACCGACGACGAAATGGCCAAAACAAAGAGCTACGAAAACTTTAAAGCATCGTAAATTATTTCTGAGAATTAAACTACAATTAGAACTCCCACAGAGCGGGATGGGGCTATTAACAGAGATACAGCGAGAGTGAGAGGGTTTCAAACTCATTTGAGGATTTTAACGAGTTTCCAACTCGTTTGCCGGCTAATTATTATTAGAGCCGTAAACGGAATTTAAGATCATGTGACTTGAAATCGCAACGATAATGAAAATGAGTCGCACATAAAATTACGCAATAAAACTTCAGCTTTCAAGTTTAAGTGTCTCAAAGCCGGAATTGGGTTAAGCACAACATGTCAAATGATTTTTTGATTTGGGGAACTTACGTTTCCGGTCGCTGAAAGAGTCCAAAGAATAGGAACTGCAAAGAGAAGAGCAAACGAATACAAATATTAATCAAAATTTGCTTGGCGAATTTCTTAAGAATAGACATAAAGATACTCGTATAAAAAACTGCGACTGAACTGAACAAATTTATCTCAGAGAAATTACGCATTGTGTGAGGAAATAAAGCGGAAGCTTAGTATATTTTCCAGGCCCACCAACTCAAATCAAATGACGGCATTCTCTAGACAAGTTCAAGGTGAATCCATCTGGCTCGCTCTCTTTTTTTAAACTTATTCCAATTCAATTAAATTCATGGAAAATTTAAGAGTTCACTGGGAGGCAAAATTGAATCGTTTGCGCTTCGGTGGGCTGACCTACCGCAGTCGAAACCCCCCTCCGTCGCATTGCAATCTTCTCTGGGTATTAAATTTCCAACTCATTAAAATTTTGCACACTGTCTGGTTGAAGTGGCAGGGCGGACAGGAGGACCGACTACATATATACAGGTTAAGGGTTGCCCGGGACTCTATATCCATGGCCTTTCCCCCATTTTGCGCTTTTCTCGGGTGGAAGGAGAACAACAACGAGATGAAGGCTTGTCATTTATAAATGAAGTGCATAAAAATGCCTTCAACTGATGTGAGAAACGTGAAGTCCCGACCAGTTTATAAAGAGCAATGCTCCACAGCCACAAATAATTCATGTCTGAGCGCTTAATCAGAACCTTTTGACTTATCAATTAGGAATTCTAGAGTGATTCACTTGCCGCATTAATTGATATCAATTGTTCGGATTCCGGAAGGTCGCTCGGCCGGCAACGGAAATGGGAATTATTTACAAATCTTATCTTATCCGCTGACAATCTGCGTCACATATTGCTGTGTATATATTGTAAATTTACTAAGCCAAAAATATCGAAAGCTTGCGTCAGTTTTTTGGTCAACCCACGCCGCGTCGCGTAAACAATAAACAATGAATCGAATTTGGAGAAAAACAAAACCCAAATTGCGCCAAATTGAGCGAGAGAGATACTCACTCGAAAACCTCATAATTGGAGGGTTCCTACAAAAGGTCAGCCAAGCAATTGGCGAGCCACTCGAACAAAACAGCCAAAACAAGCGACGGAACAATAACAAACTGTTGGAAAAATAAAAACAAAAACCTAATGACAAAGCGAAGCAATAAAAATTAGAAGTTTGTGGCAAGATTAAACGTTTTCTCAAGTGCCCTAGGGAAAAAAGGGTATTATAAAAATTTACAGGAAGTTTGCAATGAGGAAGGAAATATGGCCGGATATTATTTATAACTTAGTTAGCCAACTAAAGCCGGGGAAGTGAGGCTAATTTAATTCTAATTTGAGCAAAAAATATTTGTAAGCTAAGTTATTTAATCATAATTATATTGGTATTTATATTGAAAATTGGAACATTCTAAAAATAAATTAAATAATTTAAACTTAATTATGTCTTATCATAATGAAAATGAATTCCTTTTTTCTTTTTTATTTATAATTATCTCCTTAGTGTTTTAATAAGTTAATACTAAGAAACAATTTTTAAAGATATTAATTATTAGAGTATTGCTAGCTCCTAAGAACTCTTGAAGTTCCGTTTCCATTTTCTTCAACTAGTTTTTGTCAGGTTTTCAAAGCATTTTACTCTCTTTTTTTAACCAAGACGACGACAAGCCCTTTTTTTTGCTGTTACGCGTTGTTTGGCTTGTTCTTCCAGGGCGTTTATACTGGGTGGGAAACATTTAACTTGGCTAAAAGCGGCATTAGTGCGATGTATGGGGCGTGTTCCGCCCGAAGGGAAGGCAGCCAATTAATTTTTTAATGGCTTAGGCGAAATGACTGACTTTGGGTTATTACGAAAAAAGAAAAGCGAC
Source organism: Drosophila eugracilis (assembly GCF_018153835.1). Taxonomy (NCBI): domain Eukaryota; kingdom Metazoa; phylum Arthropoda; class Insecta; order Diptera; family Drosophilidae; genus Drosophila; species Drosophila eugracilis. Next base: position 4,057,637 of record NW_024571981.1, on the reverse strand, counting down.
AAAAGAGCGGCGAAAAAGTTTTTCCTTTTGCCAGTTGGAAATTGTCAATTAGTAAAGTGCCTGCCAAGAATTGGCAATTTTTAAACTCCTTCGGGCCACGCCCTTGTTTTTGTCCTAAAAAACATTTTCGGGGTCTATAATCTAAGTGACTGGGACTTGCATTTTTATGAAGTTTAATCTAATTTCTATTTTACGATCTGGGCATTTTTTATGGTCGTTTGCCTAACGACCTGAGCACTGAAACAAGTTAACCGCAAAAAGATTTTGCCTTTGGGTTTGGTTGGAGGATTTTTCTTTTTGTTTTTCTTATTTTTTTCTTTTAGATTGTTGTGGTACATTTTTTTATTTATTTAAGAGCGGTGGACCAGGGCCCTGGACCACAGCAATTTGTTTTGATTGAATGAAATATCAAAAACGTGACCTGGCCGTGCACTTTGAGCAATCTAGCAAAACCGAAAAGAAACAAATATATAATTCAGGCAATAATTTAGTGAAAGAGTGAGGTATAAGGCAAGAAAAAGAGATGGATGAAGAGCAACGTTCACCGGCTAAATGAAATGTATGCAAATTGAGCGTGAACAACCGCTTTAACCCGCAAGCACGTGCGAGTGATTGAACTGATAGAAAGAGAGAGGTGTATAATGTCAGAGAGAAAGAAGGATATAATGCAAGAAGAAAGAGAGGGGGATGCAGTGGCAGAAAGAGATAATTCTATCTATCTGTGCGAGACTGATGCTGATTGTCCGATAAGTGTTCAATGATTAGTAATCTCAATATGTTTCACCAGCATCTCAATAACTCTCTTCTAGCCACCTTACTCTACATATATATATCTCCGATTCTCTGTCCCTTTTGCTCTTAATCGTGTTCAAGTGGCCAGTTAATCCTGGCAGCTTCCTGTGCCAAGGAGTTAAGGAGCATGTGTGCGTAAGAGCGTTTTTAGTAGCTGGTTTGAATACTCCATCATATTCATGACTTTTACATGCATTGCACTTCCGTGAGTGCTTCTTGTTTGTAACGAGGGTCGTTAAAGGAGTTGCAATGAAGAGAGAGAGTTGATTGGTCAAAGAAAGAGGAGAATAACTTTAGAGAAATTTAACTTAACTATTATACTGCAATCAATTTTAGTACAATGCAAGTAAATGGTTTCGAATGTTATACATTCTCCTTTAAAGTTATTGCCGAAGGGTACAAGCATAATAATTATTTCAAGCTTAATTTTAAATTCCCATTCCTACTAATCTATCTCTTAAATCTCCATCTCAACCCAACCACTCGAATCTTAATTTATCTTACCATGACATCAGTGCTCAACAAATCCTCGTGTTTATCGACAATAATCTACATCCTTTGGCTGTCCGCAGGTTATGCCAACACTTGGCGAAATTTATTCATCTTCAGCGATGATAACTTCATCGAACCTCCCACGCTGCTTGCTGTTGCCCTCGCTCTTTTTCCTAAGCTCTTTTGGAATGCTTTTACCAACGCCATAACTTTGCCCTAACACCCGCTACGGCGACCACCTCCACTCCATGCCGCAACCAGCCTCCCCTTTAGGTCTGACCCATCTGTGTTGGCCACGTTGTTTGGGTTCTCCCCACGATTTTTTCATGGTTTTTTTGATGCACTGAACAAATATTTTTAATAAACCAATCAATTTTAACTTGAACTTAAAATGAATAAATATGTATTTACAATTTTTTAAAGATCATAATGTAGACACCAGAATATTACTTATTTTTCAAAAGACTTCATTTTTGCGAAATTATTTCGTTCTATGTAAATCTCTTGCGGGTCTCAGCTGCGGTCACACACAACAGCAAGCGAAATCTTTACCGCTGGCACAATTGGCAGGCAGTTGGAAGTCCGGGAGCGGTTCCAACGGGGGAGCTAGAGGGAAATGGCGGTTTTGGGGCTTGGAGGACCGGAGAACTGGAGAACCGAAGACCCGGAGGCTGGGGGGCAGTTGGAGGAGGCCACTTGGTCGCGACCACAGAAGTGACTTAACTCGTTTTAAGCCTTCTCATATGCTTGGCTTGGGTATGTTTTTTTTTTGTTATATCCACCAGAGTTGCCTGCATCTATTTCATTTCAAACTCCACTAGACATGCCACAACGATGACACTTGACTGAATATTTATGGCCACAAATGGAGCGAAAATAAAAATCGCCAAGTCACGGGGCCAGAGCGGGAGATACGAAAAAAAAATGTAACAGTTGAGGAGAAAAAAAATGGACACACATGGCGATGATTTTTAGATGCGGATGGGATGCTGCTCCATGTCCGTGGAGGCCATGCCCTTTTTTGGAGCGGGCTGGAACCGTTAGTCTAACAGACTAAAGCGGCTACTAAAGTCTTATAAGACCATGTCTGCATCCGACTCTAAATCGGAGTTTAAGTAAGAGTTTCCAATCTCGATTCTTACACAGAAAATAATAATCAAGTAAAATTAATGTCTTGTTAAGAAAGAGATCCTAAATTTATTCATAATTTAAGAACAAAACTTTCTAGCTGACCTTAAAAGCTATTCATTTCCTGTTTTTGAATGCCAAATATTGACTTGAAAAGGGGTTTCTTTCTGTGCCTAAGCTTGTCCCGTTTATTGGTTCCTTTCAAGAGCTGCCTTTCGGCGATCTCTATCTTTATCTCCACTTATGTGTGGGCACATGAATGTCTGCTCTCGTTGCCAGTTTCAAATATTTGCGCTTATTTATGTGGCTTTTGTTTTATCAGCTTGTTTATTCAATGATTATAGGTTTTTTCTTGGTTTTTTTTGTCGAGCTGAGTCGACAAAAGCTGCTTCGACTACCGTGTTTGGTTAGGTTTTTCGGGTTGCCAGGAGAGCAGCGAGTACTTGGGCCTTAAGCCTATCTGTATGACCGCCATGTACTCGCCGGCAAATATGTAATGAAGCATAAGCAATTATGATAATGTCGTTTGAGTTTGTGTTCCGCTTTCGTCGCTGCTTCGCTGCTTATCAGCAGTTGTTGGGTGGTGGCTGGGAGTTGGGCGGTGGTAGACACTAACAGCCTCGAAAATGTTGACAGAAATGTAAAAACAAGAAAACGCGAGAGGAATGGAATGCTGGCTGATTAAAGCCGAAAAGCAAATACGCTGTCTGTGACCCCAAGAAAGGTCAGTTGAGGGGGTCTAAAAATATGTTAAGGTCACCAAGGTTTCTCATTTTTATTTCGCAGAATTTCAATATCATTTAAGTTGCCTAAAATATTTTGTGTAAAATAACTTTATTATTTGTAATTTTCATTACTTAACAATTTGTTTTCAAAGCATATCAAGCCCAAGGGAAACTCCATAAAATAACTCATAGTACTTTCCTAAAATATAAAACATCAACCATTTCCTATCAAAGGCAAAATAAAGACGAGAAAACATTAAGGAATAAGTACAACGAAAAGTGTCTACGACTGACTCACACAAATGGCTCTTTCATTTATCAATTTTATTCATATTTCTGTGGAAATTTGTGTTCATTGGACATTTTCTCATGAATGTCACGTTCACAGTTGAAATGCACAAATTTTTGTTGATATTTACGTTTATTTTTTTTTTTTTTTTTTGTGTTTGGAACGCTTTTGAGGGATTGAGCTGTGTGCGCTCTATGCCGCAGGTCGAAGCAATTTGAGTCAAAGTTTTGCCAGGTGGGAAAAGTTGTGGTAGTTTGAACAACCCGCAGACCCAGCCAGCGGCAATTTATGCAAATCAAAATGGATCTATCCAAAGCAATAACTCCATCGAATAGCTCGACCACTTGAGAGAGAAAGAGCCTCCAGGCGAGGCTAAATTAAAACTCTCGCTTTGTGGCACTTTTCACCCATTGAACCTCAACGATAGTTTGACACTCGACACCCAAGACCCATCTGGCAAGAGCGTTTATCTAAAGTTCAACAACTTATGCAAATAATGCCCGGAGACGCATCGGATTGAGTGTATGGTGTGAGTGTGTATGGAATGAGTGTGCTTCAATCAATGCCAATGCCTCATGTAGAAGCACTTTTGTGTGCAGGAATTTCATCCCATCCATCGTGATTACCAACCGCAATTGTAATTCTCAATGTGCTATCTTCAATCTTTTCTCGTTTTCCATGTCTCTTCCTTCTCCGCTAGTTTTTCTCTTGATGATTAATATTTTCCATATGTATGGTCATATTTCTAATGCGATTAGTCATCAGGGTTGCCGCTGACATACCGGTCAGTCTTCAATGTTTTTTTAGGTCTAAACTGCAAGGTAAATCTGCTCAGGTTTCAAACCTAAATGTGAAAGGTTAAAAAAGCATTTTGTGGCACCAAAAATGATGGTCAAAATCTATATTTGTTTGTCAGTTGAGAGTGGCAGGCAAGTAAATATTGAGCTATCAGTCTGTGCCAGTTGGTGGCAGTTGAAATACATAGACCAGAAGGGATACATCACACTTTGAGAAACACATGTCCAATGTTGATATAGCAAACACTGATAAAACACATAACACTTCACATAATCAGTTTTCGTTTAGAAAATAAGTAAAACGACTCTTGGTTATATATTTTTTTGAAATTCCCCTGATGCCACTGAAATACTTTTCTTATCACAACTTTTTGTTTCTTCAAAAGAAATTTAGAATTTAAAAATCCCTTGACATATTACAAACTCCCCACATCTGCATAAATATCATAAACAGCACGTTCACTCGACGATTCGATAAAAACACAATCGGCAATTAAATGTTCGCATTAACCTCATAAAACCTCGTTATAAATGGAAGAACACTTGTCTAAATACAGTCGAACAAGCAAATAATTAAACTATAAATAAACAACAGCAACAGACGTCGACAAGTGCAATTGTGGCTTTAATTCACGTTGAATTACTGCGAGAGTATAATAAAAACTGAAAGAAAATCCCACTTTGGCAATTAGAATAAAGTGGGGAAAATTCTAAGCTGCTGTGTAATTAATAAACGTTTAATTTGATATATAAGTGCACTTAAAAAAATCTAATATAATAATTAAAAACATTTTTTCTAAGTAGGAATTTTCTTAAACATTATTGGAATTATTTTTTTTGCGAAATAATTATCAGAATTCCAAAATATATTCTTTAAAATTAATTTTGTACTTCTTTTGTAATTCTTAAATTGATTTTCCAGAACATCAAGATATTGTCTCAATTGCAAGCCGTTTGCCCAGATTGATCTTGACCTTTTCCCACCGCATTAGCCTGCAGTGGTTGCACGTTGGCCGCTTATGTCACCATCGAACATCATTAGCATAGCCGTTGAAACAATGCCGGTTGCTAAGTAGCTGCTGGTAAGCCGCTTACCCCTGACATGCTGTTCCCCTTCCCTGCCCACAGTGTATGGTTGCAAGTGGTTTCGATTCTCGCCGCTCGCGGTCTCGTGCCACATTGCGACCCAATTTCCTTTGGGGCACGTTTCTGGGTTGCGCAACCCGCGACTTTTCCCTCTTTTTCCCTCTCCGATCCACATTCTATTACAACTACTAATTGGATTAATAATGACAGACAAACAATGGGGCAGCAGCGCCATGTGCGAGAAATGCTCAATGGCCAGCGGGATTATGTAAGGCTCATTGGGCTGCCTTTTATGGCCAACGGAGAGAAAGAGCTGTCAAAATCTAGTCTTTGTTAGCTGCTGGCCAGAAATTAAACAAGGCAAGACAAGACAAGACAAGAAGACAAGGCATTTGGCTGCTCAAGTGATCAACTTTCGATAGGGTCTTTGGCCTGATAAGCAGATCTCTGACTAGACATTGATGGAATGCGGATTGAGGGGAGTTGTTGATGAGAAAAAGTATATATTAATGACGACAGTACGGTTTCGAGAATATAAATTGTCTCAAATATATCTTTTTTTTAATAGAAAACCATTCTATATACCAATATCACAAGTACCAACTCGACTTAAAGTTTAAACAATAAAAATTTAACAACAAAAAACCCAGCTTTTAGCCCCCTGCTCGTTAAGTGGCTTTCCTCCGAAAGCTTATAAATTAGTCTCTTTCTCTGCCAAAATGACAATTTGCCACATCCATTGCTCTTAGCGTCACAGACAACGAAAGCCCCTCGGTTGCCCCATCAAATCTTGTGGCACACAGCTGGCGGCAAGCTCACTTTGTCGTAAATAAAATGCATCCTCAAAAACTAAGTTCACTTGCCAACACTTTCGCCAGGAAAAAGGGGAGGGCGCATTGCAGATGTTGGACCAAAATTTTCCTCATAATTAGCCCAAACGCCTAAAAGCCGGCTAAAGTGGCAGGGCCGAGTGAAAGTCGCGCTTTGTCTCCTAATGAGCAAAGACAGAGAATGAGAATACGAGTGCGAATCAGTGTGGGCCCTCGAGGGCCAACGTAGATGAGAATATGAAGCCAACTCGTTGCAAAATGCCATTTCATTATGCTAGACTATATTTTATACAATATATAAAATGCATATATTGTTTGGAGGTCCCTTGGAGGGGCTGACCCAATTCGCGGGGACACAAACCGCGCCCCAAAAACTAAGCATAATGAATGGCAACCCTCTAGCCTCTATCCCGGTCTCTTTTTTAGCTGAGAGCTTTCGTGCTCTCCCTTTCTGCTCCGCACGTGCTGCCAAATATATTATTTTGAAATGACTCTGCCTCGCCATGTGGGCTCGTCTTTGTGTCTTGCTGATTCAAGGGTGTTTTTTTTGGTTTGGTTTAAAAAATTTGGGTCAACGGTGCGTATGATAATTCCTGCATTTGTCTGTGTAAGCCGCAGGCATAACAACACCAGCAGCAACATATTTGATTGAAATATGCACGAACAAGCAACGGGAAGTGCTACATACAAATACACAAGTGGGAATCGGTCGGAAAAAGATTCTGAAAGAGTCCCAAATTCTGAATACCCTTCTGCAGGTGGATACAAAATAAAGCCACTCTACATAATATTAATATAGGCTAGCATAAATACATCATAAGTATATAAGCTTTATAAATTCAGTCAACAAATTTTGGCAATTAATCATGATTACTCCGCTGACTCAGTCCAATATCTGCTAATTTCAGTTTCCGCTGGCCGGAAGTTACCTCTCGTCGTGTTACCAATCACAATGACAAACTAAATTTGCCGCTTTATTGTAAGGATACGAAAGGGGAAACCGACGGTACGGTACGTGCGCATGTTGACAACGCCAACGGCGAATCCTGACAGGATAACAAAAGCATACCTACAGTAACTACAACAAACCGTACAACCACCGCAGTGACGTGTGACATGCACGTGCGTCAAATTCATCATACGCCCTGGTGACACACCCCACCAACAGAACGCAAAATACAGCACGATGGATAAGGATTAAAACCTGAACGAATTGAAGGTCCACCTATGGGCAATTATGATCCGTTTATATCCGTTTGTTTATGCTAATATGTTAAAGGGTCACGCAAAGACAATAGGAAGATAAAAACTGAACTGCATGCGCATAAAACTTTAACTTCTGCATGTGTCTTGTTTTTTTTTTTTTTGTTATCTTGCAGATACTTTAGTTCGCTGCAACTTTTCAAGCTTTCAATTTGTTCTTCCCAAAGTTTTCCAAACTTTTCTCAGATACAAAACACACACAAACAATTTGGCACGTGTTGACACTCAGTCAGCTCCCGAAAACCCAACCCTCTTGCCTATTTTATCTATGCATCTTTATCTCCAACTTTTTTTTAAACAATTTCCCAAGGATTTTAAGCGATTTTTAATTAAAATTATGGTGCGTCCAGCTGACGCCTCAACTAACTCAAGCCAAACAACAAGAAATTAAGAGTTCTAAAGTGGAGGAAGATGGAAAAGGTTTCATAAGAAGCACAAACACCGTAAGACGATTTTTTATGAGCACAAGAACCCGCTCGATGACATCAAAATGATAAAAGTCGAACAGCAACAAAGGCAGCGGAAAGAACAGAACGTTAAGGAACTGACTCAGCGAAGAGTCAACAACTACAACAACAACAACTGACTGCCTCAACAAATTGCAAAATAAAATAAAGGTTTTGGGGGAATAAGATAAATGTATACCTATACACTGAGCGGAAAACAATGTAGCAGAAAAACAGCGATAGTGGTTTATGACAAAAGAGAAACCGACTCAAAGAATTTTTAGATTTATCCGAGATAGAAGTAAGAAAAGTTCTGAATTTTTCCTTGTGTATACGTATACAGATGTTGCTGATAACACCTATAAATAAAGCACAGTATTCAAATCATTAGCGCCAACCTGTCCAAGCCATTGATGAGCTCATAATTTGCTGGAAAAAATAAATATGAGGGAATCGAAATTAATCGACAGCGATTTCTTTGTATTGCCCGGACTCAAGCTCAGCGGATTGGTATTTTAAGGGGGGCTGATTTTTTTTTGGTTCTTAGATAGGTTATCTAATGCAAACACAGACCCCCCCAAATACACTTGACTAGGCTCCCTCCACTGATATTGATACGTATTCGAATTGAATTCCATTTCCAAGTCAATATATTTCTTTTCTTTGGTTCTAACTGTTCTTTATGTTGCCCCATTTGACTTTTTGCTGATAAAGCAATCGTCTTTCTGTTGATATACATATAAAGTAGAAATGGTAGTTATGGCATACTATTTGAGCATGATTAGTTAACGTTTTTGGGGTCAGTAATTTGGTAATTGAAAATCACACCAAGTATATATACCGAGCAAAATGGGTCAGCATAAAAATAATCATGCGGTGGCAAGAGAAAAGAACAAAGAAAAGCGTTAGAACGGTTTATTGGAATGCCAGAGAATGAGAAAGATATAATAGAGCAGAACGACGACAAAGACATAACAATCAGCGACACAGACAACATAAAAACTTTGCTTAGAAATTGGTTATTAACAAGTCCCAGACTTAAGCGGAGCCAGCAAAAAAGTGTTTTCTTTTGCAACTTTGATTTAAGATAGATTCTGATAAACTTTAAATATCTTTTGCGACTAGAAGTTTAACGAACTTGGTCTAGTTTTGTTTGCAGATTATTTTTATGCTTATAGTTTGCCTTGGAAGTGGCATTGGTTTTCTTGGCTTCAGATATTGCAAACGCATTTTTAAACTTTCTCTTTAAAGAAGAATTTAAAAGAAAATAAAAATAAATTCATGAAAAACATATCTTATCATAACGCAATTTTTTAGAAATTTAATTCATCATTAATTGTCACCTGAGGAAGTGCCTGGCGCCTTTTCCGCCTTTTGAATAATCAATCTCATTGACAACTTGAACGGTTTCCGCCTCTGTGGCGTTGATAGCCCCATGATAACTTCATCACCTCCAACATAATTCATTTCACTTTTCTGTTTTCACAGCCTTTGCCCATGTAAATGATATTTTTGGTGTGTAAGCCGTGATAAATGATACAACGACTTGAGGGAGATGTTTCTCCAACCGAAGATGTTTACCAAAAGTTATCTTTGAGTGGTTGGGTGTGGATGTGTTTTTTATTTTTTTGAATTGGCTTGGGAAAGTTTTGTGTGCGCGCCCTCCCTCCCCTGTGTATCCCATGGGATTATGCTGATGAGAAAGAGACGCCGGGTCAGCCGAAAAGGTTAACGAAAAAAGTTTGCCGGGCAATCAAGAGTTTTGTGTTATTTGCTGTTTGCCAAACTTTCCATGGGCTATCTGATGTGGATCTGAATTGGCATTTAATAAACTGTCATTATTACTTGACTCACTTGAAAAGGGGTTCTCTGACACTTCGAGAGACAATAAAAAAAGAGAATAACAAAATATATATGCAAAGAGTTTTCGACAGCAGTCAGCGTATGAAAACATTTGCTTGCTAGACAGAAAAAATCATGTGCAATTTGTCATTGATAGGCGACACTGAAATCGGATTCCTCTGCCCCCCAAAAAGCCAACCATATTGTTTATTTATTATTCGAGTCTGGGGCTAAACTTCTTTGGAACTCGTTTGGGGTCTGGGGACAGCTGAGTTGGCTATAAAGGCAACGGAAGCCGCCTCAAGTTCTCAATCTCGTTGCCCGAAAATCAATTTCTGTATCCTCTGTTTTAACACTTCAGCGAACATTGGAGCCTTGGAGATCCAACCCGAAGGAATCTAAAACTAATTTAAATAAAAACCAATCTGGCATAATTCGCTGCCACTGTGGGTAAACGACAAACTTTCAACCGTAGGACGATTTTCATTTTGATGGTGACCCTCATGCCCATGATTTCGCTTTCGCTGAACTTGAAGAAGATTAGAGGAGTATAAAGAGGTGGAGAAGCCTGAGCATGAACAGGAGGAGCCATGTGGCTCTGCATGCTGATGACTATCCAAAAAATCCAAAAAGAGCGAATCCTTAAGCCCCGACACCCATCAACAGAGTCCCAGAAACAAAGCCCAAAATACACATAAAAATGTGTAGGCAAAGAGAGATAAGCAAACATTGCTGTTGCTGCTGCTGCTGCTTCTGCCTTTCCTTTATTTTCTTTTTCCACACACAATGAAAAGCGAAAGTGGAAGTGCTTGGTAGTGTCTGGTTTTAGGCCTTGGAAATGGGAAATGTCCAAAGCACGATAGGGCACAATAGAATCAGTTATATAGGTCGAAGTCGCCAGTCGCTAGTTATGAGGCCAAAAAGAACCATGGCTGGACCATAAAAAATTACAATAAACAGCAATAGTAGCAACAGCGGCCGACCAGACCGCAAATACAAATAAAAATGGCAGAGAAAACTCGAGGAATTTATATTGCCCGCAAATAAATGGTGACAGTGCGTTTCATATAAATTATGGCATGAACATCTTTTTGTAATTGCTAATAAAATTCCCATTCAAACAAATATCTGGAAAAGTAAAAGAAATATTTTAAGGATGCTACAATCATTAGATTAAGAACTTGCTTAATTTCATTTGCCAAAATATGCCTAAAAATGTTTAATTAATTTGATTAAATTTCAAAAGTATTTCTTATTAAATGAATTAATAAATTTAAATTTTGTTTTCTTAAATTTTTATTTTTGTAATTGAATTTCTTATGAAACGCACTGTCCTTAAGTACCTTCTCCTTGTTTATCTAACAGCTACATTCTGCTCAACGTCTATCTGTCTGTCTGTTCGCTCGCTCTCTCATTTTGTCGGGAAATTAATTTGCGGCATTCTATGGTTTACGCATTTCCATTTACTGAATGGAAATTAATTAGCCACGCAGGGCTGTCGAATGCTGGGTACGGTTGGCCAGCTAATAACCTCAGACACTGCTGATTTGGTCAAGAAATTAGATTCTCCTCGCTGCAAATGAATCTCAATATTGGTTGAAGCTTGCAATTGATTTTGTTAAGAAGGGAAAGCGAAAATTACATCCTTCAAGACGATATTAATGGAGTAAGATTTTCTTTGTTAATTAAACATAAGTTCATATGCGATGTGTGCTTTGTGGGAAGTTTAATTATTAATGGATTTATGTTAGGAAATTCAAAAAATCATTGAAGAAATTAAACTTAAGTTTTTTAATCATGTTGTAAAAAAAGCTTTACATAATATAAGAAATATGTTTTTGTACATTTTCTCATCTTTATCCAGAATTATCCTTCATTGTATTCTTTCTGTGCATCGACCTTATTTCGTGCTTTGCATACAACTCTTATCAGTCGATGACTAAAGCTGCATACAGAATTGATAAACTGGTCGTTACTCCGCTGAACTCTATAAAACCTTTCGCCAATTTGCAGAAACCACAACACCCACTTCGAATTCCGCACCCCTCAAACTTGCTCTCACGCCCCAACATATGGCCCCGAAATGTGTGGCAGGCGTTGGGAGACCCTCGTTTTATGGGCTGATAAAAGGACTTTGCAGCAATCAAAAACCGCAAACATGGTAACCGTTAATGCCCCCAGACACCTATAAGAGTGCTCAGCCCTTTTCCGGGTCCCGAGGTCCTGGCCATAAATGCGCCAAATATAAATTATATTTAAACAAAATGAAAAAGGCAACACCAGAAAGGGACCATCCGGTTACAGGCGGCTCTCTTTCAGATCTCAATAATTCAAAACAATTTCGTTTTATTGCCGGCAACTTTTTCGGAGGTTTTCATTGTTTGGCTCGCATGGCTAAGGGGGCAGAGGGTAGGGGGGTAAGTGGGTGGTAAAACCGAGGTGGGATTTGTATCCTCCAAGAACAGTTTAACCTCAACAAAAGCATATTGACCCTCGGCACATGGTCAACCCTTTTTAACTCTTGCGAGGGTCGCGTGAAAAGCCAACACATAAAACGGATGAGGAATTGAAGGTGTGCACAGTAACAAAAATTTTTAAACTAGAATTTGTATTTAAAAAAGAATCTCAAAACTTAAGCCTCAAAAGGAAACAAAAATTGATTTTATTCACCAGAAAAGTTAAAAATTTGATGAGTTCACTTTTCTTATATTTTTCCATCATTTATTTTTCGTTTTATTTTTCTTTATTTTATTTGTTTATTTCTTTCCGTGTGATAATGGAAATGTATGTGGGGGAATCCCAGGAAACTTACCGCTATTTGGTCCGCTGCGGGAATGATGAAGATGAACGGGTTCGTAATCCTTTTAGCGCCGGTTTAATGAGAAATTCCTCCACAACCACTGCACACAGACACACACTCGCTCACTCCAACAGACAAGCAAACACTGTCCTTTTAATTATCCCAAAAAAAGGAGTGTGTGTAAAGAATATCTTTTGGCACCCGATCAAATCGTTTAAATTAGCGCGCTGGTTCGCTTAATTACCGTTTACTGCAGATCGCTATTGTATTTTGTAATTATTTGTAATTTAATTCAATCAAAAGTCGTACAGATTCAATTGACACACAGACACTTCAGCATTTAATTAGTGACCAATGTTGCTGCTGCTGTTATCGCTGTTATTGAGATAGCGTGATAAAACGGCACCAATACACACGCACCCGAAGACGAAACTCCGTTCTGAACACTTGAATCTCGAGCCACGAGAAATCTGAGCTACGTAACGTCCGCACGCCAAAACATTCAACAACCGAATGCCGATGAATGGCGATGGATACAAGTAGCGAACACCAGCCGCTGTTAGCCTCTGTTAACAGTGGGTTAACATACTGTTAGCCCACAAGGCGTATGTTAACGCTCTCTCGTTTCATCTTGTATGTTACTGAAAGAGAGTATATTGTTTACTATAGGACAGCAACCTAGAAACCGAATTAATATATTTTATACACTTTTCTATTTAACCAAAAAATAAGTAACCGAAAGTTAATTATTATCTATAATTATAACTTTATAGTCTTTATTTTTTTAATGGTCCAGTAAAGGGTATTTCAAACTCGATCTTAGTTGCTTAAACTGTTTTTGCTCATGAGAGTAAATGGCAGCGGAGCAAAGTGTGAGGGAGACAGTAACAGTGTGAGGTGAGAGCGCGTAAAAATTGTGTGAATGAAAGACATGGACGTAGTGAAAAACATTATTATTAGGGGTCAAATTTATATAAAAACATGAAAAAAAATGAATAAAATTAGTTAGTCTTAGTCATTAGAAATTAAAATTAAAAAACAATTCCAACCGAAAACATATTTGCATTGTATGCTTAACAAGAGAAAGATTATCACACCACGGGAAATTTTCCAAATATACCAATTCTTATCTGAAAATAAACCCACATATGTATTATTTCAAATATCCCAACTATCACCTCGTCGATAACTTAGGAATGTTGATTTATATGCTAGAAATTCCAGGAAAACCTAAGGCCGGCGTCTTGTGTTAATGCAAACCCATTTGGTTAAGCCTTTCGCGGGCCCTTGGCGAAATGGAAGTTCATTAATGAATCGACGCCATAAACCGCCCTTTAAACGGTAGCTGCAAATTATTTAAATGGACTCAGACCAACCGGCGAGTGATGGAAAATCGGTTCAAAAATTGAATGTAATTAAAACCGTGGCCCATAACAAAGGGCAACTGTTTCAGCTGTAAATGTTTTCGCAGGCAAAAAAGGATATGACAATAACAACCACTCGATACATTGAGAGAAATAAATGTATTGAAAATAAATATTAAACAATTTTAATTAAACATTTAATAAGTCCCCTGTCAGTTGTTAATAGATTTCCCTTTTTAATTAATTTTTAATAGAAACTCTTCTTAGGCAAACTATTTTAATCCGTTTTTTTTGACTCAATTAAATAATATTTTTGCAGTGCATTGTACTGGGTTGCGTTGTCAAGACGACGACATCGACATCAACACCGGTATTGGCCATAGCAATTGACAACTTTCCAGCAGGTAAGCAAGTAAAAGCAGCCAAAACAAAACGGAAAATACTGAAAAACCCGAATATTTTGTAATAAAGAAAACTCCGAGCTGAAGGAAGGAAATAAGGACAAGAACCGAGCACCTGTAAAAGGAGCGGAAAATTGCAAGACAAGTGTTGTGCGGATTTTCACGGAAAACCAGGAAGTGGGCAGAAAAACAGTGAAAGAAAACTGAATAGCTTGACAGGACTCGCAGCTGGAGAGCTATTTGAATCTGAATCCGGGTTCTTGCAGCTGGCCATGGCCATGAATTTCTACGACGAAGAGATCACAATCGGCGGACCCGACTCCAAGCATCTGAGCAGTGTTCAAATGGAGCCGCGAAATGGAGGTCCGAGCGTTGGCAGAGGTGGTGGCCCGGGGGGACGAGAGGTGGGCGGAGAAGGAGCGACAGAAGGAGCCACTGGAGGTGTACAAAGAGCAGCCGCCGGAAGGCAACGTCGAATGGTGAGTGGTAAAGAATTTTATCGGTAAATTCCGTAAATGAAAAAGATGCATTTAACATGGGAACAGTTCCAGGGAAAGGCTTTAAAGAAAAAGAAAAATTCTTATTTATTTAAATTTTCCCGTGTATAATCTAAAAAATTAGCAGCATTTACTAGTTAAAGTCAGATTAAAATCTTTTCTTTTCCAACCAGCAATTCCAAAGTAACTCCACAGATGACGATGGCCTGCTGCAGGACATTATTGATCATGATGACGAAGCGGAGGACAGCGATGATGACGATGATAGCGAGATGCAGTTACCTCATGGAATGACCATGGGTGTGGGAATGACAGGTCTGGTGCCCGGACCACATACCCACAAGCGACCCGGAAGCAATCGAAGTTCCAAGCAGCCGCCAGATGACAATATGAGCTCGGGCAGCGAAGAGGCAGGAATGGGTTCAGGGGGTGCAAGAGGTGGAACCAAGTTGCCACACCATAAGTTAACCCTGCCCATGAGGAGCAGTGCTGGAAGGTCCGAGCGACCGGAAGAACAATCGTTTAATTTGAGCCCAGATAAATGGGAGGAACTATCATTGCCTGGGGAACTCAAGGAATTATTCCCATATATCGTGAAATACACCCCACAAACGATCGATACCCCTTTTCATCTGCAACCGTTTATTCCGGAGTTTGTGCCCGCTGTGGGTGATGTGGATGCCCTTTTAAAAGTTCAAGCTCCTCCACTTTTGCAGCCTCAACGCCAAAAGGAGTTAAATGATCACCTCGAGAAATTGGGTTTATGGTTGCTCGACGAACCCTCTGGTACCCAAAGTGAGCCCAGTCTCCTGAATATGAAACTACGGTCGGTACTAAGTGGAAGCATGGGCCGTAATCCCCGCCATTCCTCCTCCGCTTCTCTTATTCCCACCGCTCGATCAGCCAAGGATATAGATAAATGGATCTCTGAGGTGGAACAGGTACATATGACTCAGTCTATGTACGATGCTCAACCCAGAAAGGATATTGATGCGCTCTTGGAGGATTGGCCACGATCTTTTGGCGATGATGAGACAAAGAATGTCTTAGATGAGGCCTACAGAAACTGTCTGCAGCAGAATATATCCCTAGTGGACTACGTGAAAGTTCTTTGTGAGAGATTTGGAGTGGATGGTCCTATGGAGTCACAGGCGGACTACATTCATAATGTCCAGACACTTTTCGCTCTCTATTTGGCCGCCAGTCAGGCATGGGAGTAGGCAGCGGAATATAAAAAACAATATTATATGGAATACTTATATGAATTATCGGGATATATATAATATTTTCTATAAATAAATGTGTATCAATATCAAAACCAACATACACCAAACATATAATTTTACCTTGCTATATTCTTAAAATGTTAATTCATAAATCAAAGTTTATTTCTCAGTGCATCGGCTGGTACTGGTCTCACTAATAACGCTAATGGCTTCGATTAAGTGACAGCCAGACGGCGTTTGTTTGCCCCTCTCGATGGCGATGCCTCCATATTTTTCCCTATCCGTTCCCCTTTGTTCCAGGACCTGGCCTTAAATCGCACGGAAAACGGTCAACCCATAGCCTTGTTTGTATTCGGTGTAAAAGGAAAGGGCAAGAGTCTTGAACTAAAGGTGGTATAAGTCTACGGACTAAGAGTAAAAACGGTTGTTATGACCCAAGTGGATAGCCAATCAAATACTTACCAGCATCACATCTGTAAATGTCATACTCAGTTAGTTAAGGTATCCAATTTGTCAAAATAGCTTTGGTCTTTGAGCTCTAGAAAATATTTTTTTATTCTTTAATGCATGGCATTAAGAAAAATTTTTATACAGCTATAAGATTTAAATTCCTCCTTCCTTAAATTCCTTTTTGCTGTCAGCAACAAAAATTAAATTCATTTCACCATATTTTTTCTACTTGCCAGCGGGCAGTCGCGAATGAAATGAAAATCTCCTCAAGGGAGACGGACAAGCGGATTCAATTCAACTTTTCGCTTAAAATCATATCAAGGCAGTGCATATTAAATAATATTGATAATAATATTAAATTAAACAAAAATCAAATGCAATTTTTTAAATTATTTTCCAAAAAAACTTCGATTAATGTATGGGAAAGTGTACAAAATGAATGACGAGGGAATTCCTGGAATTCTTTCAACCGCTGCCTACTTATAAGGGCAGGGAAAACACGGTCATTGCAGGTCTGACCATCCCACTTGAACCCATAAACCAATCATGCACTTCATCAAACACACAACAGCAGCAGAAGCAACAGCTCCAGCAGGACAGAGCGGCCGGCGATGCCTAATTAGGCCCCGCTTAAGACAACACATTGGCCAGGCCGAAAGCATGGGCCCAAGTCCAAAGCCCGAGTCTGTCGGAAACGGCCTTAATTATGCGTAAGCCGTAAAGAGCCCATTAATGTCATTTTCGTTGCATCGCCAATGGACGGTGGGCGGAGGGCGTGACAGCCGCATGTTTGATCAACCGACAATTCAGGACTGCACAAATCAAGAAGGTTCTGTATACGAAGGGAACTTCAGACGGATGTTTTTATTTATGTATATGGCCTTAAACAGCATCGTCATTGTCCATCTTACTTATTTTATTGAATATTTTGCTGGAAAAGGAGCCGTAAGCTAAATTTTCTTTCCTTTCTATTAAGTTTTTAAAATAACCGCCGATCTTTTTTATATTAGGGAAATATATTGTTAAAGCTAAGAATTCGTTTAACAAATTCTTTAAGTAATCTTTAACTCTTCTCAAAAAACAAGCAACTATTTAAATTTGATTAAGTATTCGTTATGTTGCGTTGCGTGCCTTTCTCACCAGAGGTCGCTTTTCCCTTACTTACATCTGCTAATTATCTTAAAGAGAAACAATAACAGAATGCTGTTACGCACCACCTACTTTATTATACACAGTATGACCATAAATTAGGTACATTAAAGCCCGATATGTTAATTTCATCCGTATATTATCGATAACAGGATTCTTTTTCAATTTTAATTAAACTTTTTTTAAATTAGATAGATACTGACACAGGATTTAAATTTGACATCATATAATTTAAATTTTAATAGCACCCACTCTCAGAGCCAAACGTTTGGAATTTATTTCTACCAAAGTTAATAATAGGATTACATTCTGCAGTGATATAAATGCAGACAGATTTGCTTTACTTCACTTTGAACGAACTTTGGCTTGGCTTAGAATAATAATAACGTTTCCAGGCCTCGATTTTCTGATGCATTTGATATATTGGTAAGGCGAAAGGGCGGCGAAATTTGAGAGTCAGGGCTGCATCACCATTTCTAAGATGTTACCATCTGGCAGCACCGCAGAATTGTATTGTTTTGTGTACAAAAGACCAACACATTTTAAAACAAACATTACTAACTTAACACATGAACCGACCGACCACTTGGGATGATCCCCAAGGACCCTGCCGATATTGTGAAAAAGCAGTGGAGGATGACAACTATTTGGAGTGCCAACAGTGCCGGCGGATGGTGCATATAAAGTGCCTGCCACATGCGAGCACGCCCGGAGATCTGTTGGGCGACGTTTTCTTTGACTTCTCGTGCGTTAGGTGCGTGTTGGACAGAGCGAAAGAATCGAATGCGCCCCCAAGTCTTTGGAACCCATAAAGGAAGAGCTTGTGCGCCAAAAGATTCCCTGGTTGCTTGTGCTCACCTTAACTCTGCACAATCTGTCCGTTAAACAGAAAGGTTTGGGCCACCACGGATTCTTCCACTGGCGCACCCATATAATTAGTTTTGTGGACAAGAATTGGAACTTTATATTCGGACCCAATGTGTAAGCAATTGTACTAGTAATTTTTTGAGAAGTAATCTTGAATATAATCTTTTTCAGGCGGCGTCGCAAACAATGGACTGGATCAGTATCCGGAGCTCTATCCCACAACAGCCCGGAATACTTTCAGTCCGGTCTGGAAGTCTTTCAGGAGCACGGTTGGTGGAAACTGGCCAATCCCTTTCAAACACCAAGGAGCGTTCTTAGAGAATGTAAGTACTCTTAAAGCTAGCAACAACGACGTTTATCTATCCTCTTCTTATCAGATGAGAAAAAGCAATTGCAGCGGCAGCAATTGCGTATTGAAAAGCGTTTACCCATCGCGGATGAGACCAGCTGTAGCAGCGAGATCTCAGTGACCGATCATACCTCGGAGAACACCCATCTCATAAAAGCAGAAGCAGAGGAAACCAATTTAACGGAGGGCTGTGCCCGTACCATGTACGAATATTATCTTATTATTAATAATTGACGTGAACTTAATGAACATATATTACATTTCTAGTCCCTATATGGGTCGCCAACCAAAGGTGCCGGCCCCACCTTTACCCGTGTCTCAAGAACGTCTTCCAACGCCACCTGTTGCTGAAGAAAATACAATCCCACCAAGACAGGAGAAGGAAGAGGAACCGCAGAATGAGCCGTTGAGCATGGTTCAAGCAAGTCTGATGGATTTCCTGGCTGAGAGCTTGGGAGGCGATGACTTTAGCATGTTTGGTAGCCTACCCGGCATAATGCCACCTCCTCTTATAGGAGAAGGTAAAAACGATTTCTTCATGACCGAACCCTTGCTGCAGGTGCCTTCTAATAGTGAAGGCCTCTACGATATGGATACAAGTTTTGAAATACCAAGTGCCACAGAAGAAAGGAAGGGAGCTAAAAATATTAAAGAGGAGACCAAAACAAATTCAACCGAGGAAATCAGCACCGAAAGCAGTGAAAAGCAAAAAGAATACGAGAAAGAGGATGAGAAGGCGAAGGAGGAAGAACCATCTGACTATCAGCCCCGAATAGTGCAAGTTACAAATTATCAGGCTCGAGAGGCTAGTGAAACCATCAAAGAGGAACCACTGGAAGATGAAATGCATGATGAAGATGAGGAGATACAGGAAAAAATCCCTTTTATCGAGCCGTGCATTCCAAGTGGATTTTTAAGACAGCCCCGGAGAAATTGGCCTTGGTTACAAGAGGCACAGGATTCCGATGACTTGGCTTTTCCTACCGAAAATCTTCAATTGATGAGTGTGTACGAGGAACAGAAGTTGTATCAAAGACTTCATAAAATATTCTCTCTGGAGCAGGAATGCCAAATATCCATACCCGCCTATGTTCGACGGATATATCGAAAACTGTCCCTCCGAAAGTGGAAAAGAGACCATAATAGACCCATTTTCAACCTCGATGAGCACATAGATCCCGTGGGCAGAGCACTCTTGAAGATGCAAGGCCATCAACAGGCCCAAATACTAGATAGATATCAACTGTTGGCCCATTCGCGGCAAGATGCCAGAAGCGCCTTCCATGCTCGCTTGGCAGGATGCACTCAATACGAGCTTTTTGAATCGCCCTATTCTCAGAGAGTTCTCCATCCTTTTATTTTCCGAAGCAAAACGATTGCTCCTCCCTGGCTGAAACTCATGTGCGAGCTACAGCACCGAGTGAATCGATCGCATCCCGTGAAATCCACAATCGACTTTTGCTATGTCAGACCGCAGCATATTCCAGCGGTAAACGCATTGCTACAGAGCTCTTTTTGGCCAAATATCGATGGTACGTTTTTATCTTTTTTATATTAGCTTTTGTAACTCCCATATGTTCCAATTTTTCTTTCAGTGAGCGAGTGTCTCAGCTATCCAGACTACAGTGTAGTCGCCTTGTACAAAAAACTTGTCATCGGATGTGGATTTCTGGTGCCTGATGTAGGCTACAACGAGGCGTACATCTCATTCATGGCCGTGCGTCCGTGCTGGCAACGCAGTGGCATCGCTAGCGTTATGCTATATCACCTTATTCAGACATGTATATCCAAGGACATCACTTTGCATGTTTCCGCCACTAACTCCGCCGTGATGTTGTATCAGAAGTTCGGATTCAAGATGGAAGAAATAATCCTGGACTTCTATGACAAATACATGCCTCTAGACTCGAAGCAGAGCAAAAATGCTTTCTTTTTGAGATTACAAAGATGAAAGGAGTTCAAATATATGGTCATGAATTTTAAATTTCTAGTTTTAATGGCCTGAAAGTATAAAACAGCTATTTCAAAAAAGGACTTTTGGCTGCAAAGGCATAGCTTTTGACATACCGAACTTTATTATTTACTTTGGTTTAACTTAAATGTAGTTATTATGATGTGCCAATTTTAGGCGAATATTTTCTCCTCCCTGCGCTTTTTGGTGACCACCGTGCCTGGTTTGTGCTGAGCCTCCGGGTGGTTCATTAACTCCGGCGGACAAGTCGAAACAGGACTGGCGGATACACATTGCTTCAGATCATAGAACAAAGCACTATCATCCTTTGTGACAAACGAAATAGCACAACCAGTCTTCCCAGCACGACCTGTACGACCGATACGATGGGTGTAATCCTCAATAGTCTTGGCCATGTCATAGTTAATAACTAAAGACACATCCTTAATATCGATACCACGTCCAGCCACATCGGTAGCCACTAGGATGTCCTTTGCGCCCGATTTCAAAGCAGCCAAAGCGTACTCTCTCTGCTCCTGACCTTTGCCACCGTGCAACGTACAGGAATTGTAGCCCAGTTTCTCTAATCCCTTGGCCAGCACATCGGCGCCCTTCTTTTGATTGACGAAGATAATAACTGGCGGATCGATCTTCCTCGACAAAATCTCCATGAGCTTTTTGCGCTTGTCGTTCTCGCCCATCATGTAAACAATTTGTTCCGTTCTTTCTGTTGGCTTTCCGACGGATCCGATGTAAACCGTAGCAGGTCGCCGTAGATACGACCGAGCTAATCTTTCTACAGCCGGAGGCATCGTAGCCGTAAACATCACCGTTTGTCGGTACTTCTTTTTTGTATAGAAGTTTTCCATCAGCTTTGTTTCGTCTTCTGCCTCCTCAGTATCGGGCTTTAGGTTGGTTACGGGCATATACTCCAGGATTTTCTGGACATCGGGTTCGAAGCCCATGTCTATCATACGATCGGCCTCGTCGAGGACAATGTACGTACATTGATTGAGTACCAAATATCTATTCTCCAGCACATCGATGAGACGACCTGGCGTGGCGATGACAATCTCGCAGCCCAATCTCAGACGGAATCCTTGCTCCTCCCTGGACAAACCACCCACAACTACCACAGTTCGTATTCCCAAAGGTTGTCCAAACTTAGTTGTTTCCTCCTCGATTTGCTGTGCCAACTCACGCGTGGGAGCCATGATAATGGCATAGGGACCCTGGTCAACATCCTCCAGACGTTCAATCTTGGGTAAAGACTGAATCCAAGAGAGCAGCGGTATTAAGAAAGCCAATGTTTTACCGGAACCCGTCTCAGCTACGCCAATAATATCCCTATTCTGCAATCCAATCGGAATAGCTTGCCTTTGAATGGGCGTGGGTTCCTTATAACCCACTTTATCAATAATGTCGATAATTTCCTTGGGGAAGCCAGACTCATTCCAACTCCTGATAGGATTGGGTATTCTGCCACCTTTAATGGTGACATTGTAGTCTTCCCTGAAGATTCGCCAATCTCGTTCAGTCATCTCATCGTTGTCTTTTTCGGACCAGTGACGATCGTCCCACTTCTGTTTATCTTCCTTGCGCTTCATTTTCTTTAGGCGCACTTTTTCCTGTTCTTTTTCCGCTTCCGTTCGCCTTTTCTCCAGAAGATCTCCGTAGAATTTGCTCTGGGTGCGCTTTTGCTCTTTTATATCAATGCCAGCCACATTTCCTCTGCCGAAGAATTGAACATGGTGGCGTTCCTTGTAGAGATTGTTGTAATCTATTGATGTGTCTTCACCGGCATCCCAATCGAAAACAAATTTGCGGTCGTTAAGGCGGCGGACTCGACGTTTTTTCTTGATTATGCCTAAGTACCGTTCCCGAATGGCCTCCAGTTCCTTTTCCTTATCCTTGTGGGTGAGATCCTCGGCTCGCTTGTCATCTCCACGTTCCCCACGATCATTTCTGTCGCCACGATCTCGACCCCCTCCTCTTTCTCGTCGTTCTGGTTTGGGTGGCGGTGCCATGATGGCCGGTGGAGGAGCTCCCGATGCCATGGCCGTGCCCATGGAGATGCTAACTTTACTGGCAGCAGCCATTTGCTCACGGGCTGCATCGTGGGCGGCGCGCTGGCGCTCAACTTCTTCCTGGCGCCGCTTTATGGCTTCCAGAGCTCTTTGTTCCTTGGTAAGGAAAACGGGTTTGCTTCTGGCCTCCTCCTCCCGTTTCTTTTTGTCCAACAGCTCCTCCAGCGAGAGAGGCTCCTTTTTTATCGACGTATCCTTGTCATCTTGAAGCTCTTGTTCATCGACTATTAAAGGTTTAGGTGGAACTTCGCCGGTCTCTATCTTAGCCTTCTTTTCAACACCGCCGCCTGGTCCTCCAACCCCTCTTTCTCTGGATCGCTCTCGGACATTTTCTCGTGGCCTTTGTCGTTCGGGTGATCTCCGCCTGCCCCGATCCTCACTAAAAAAGAACGGCTTTTAAGTGTAAGCACAAATTTCAAAACAATTGAAAGAAAAATTTACCGGGATCGAGATCGCCGTTGGCGTCTGTCCTTCTCCCTCTCATACTGCCTATCTCTCTCCCTCGCACGATCTCTGTCCCGCTCGCGATCCCGGGGATTGCCCACCGCCGGCCGATCCTCCCTGTAACGCTCCCGCGATCGTGACCGACGTTTTTTATCGTTAACCATTTTCCAAATTTATTCAATTTTGTAAACGCTTTTTCGGCTTACAGAAACAGCTGAGAGTGATGGTGAGGCCATTAAGCACTAACGCCTTATATATCGACAATAGGCACCTATCGATAACTTTGGCCATTTAAAATTGTTACTTATAATAACATTTTGTTTTAATTACACTTTTGTAAAAGCCATATGATTTAAGTTTTATATCATATGTTTTATCTGTTTTAGTAAAATATCCAAAACACATTTTTTTATTGCACAACAACTGTATATATATTACAGTTACCATCCAATTTTTCTATGAAATATAAACTGCTACAAATTATGAGTTATTTTTGAACTAACGAAAACAAAAAAGCCAACAAGTTTTGAGTTTAAGCTTATAAGTATATAAAGCATAACAATAAATAACTCTTCGCATTGATTGATTTTTGGAATACATTTATTAAAAACTGTTTCATTTAGATTTCGGTTTTGAAAGTTACAAACATGATTTTATATTGTTTTAACCCTTTAGTTCTTGAAGTTTGTCATACATACTAGGCATCCGCCCAGATTTGACAAGATACGTTAATTCCCTGGGAAGGTTGGCTCGTGATATTTATTTGGACATAAGTGTAGCCTGGACCTCCAGATAGTACGGTGGAGGAGGGTCCCGAACTGTTGGTGAATAAATCCGTTATGCTAATGAACCGAATGGTTTTCGTATTGGTCTGGCCCTGTTTAGATATAATAAAAGGTATGATTAGATATTTGTTTTGATGTAAGCTAAGATCTTTAGCTACTCACCGTCAATGGGAATATAATCTTACTGCTCACATTCTGATTGGCCTTCTTGTGAACAGTTACGTTTTGGGTGCTTACTAGCTTGCTGCTGGATAATTTAGCACCCCAACTGGCGTTTGCAGCGAAGGCAATGGCCAAAATGGCGGACAACACAAGAGCGATCTGCAGGGTCTTCATTATAAAAACGTATTAAAATATAAACCGTTTGTCCTCTTACTTTTATACGAAAAATACGCAGCCAAAACACCCAAACTTATCTATTTTGAAGAGCAATATTTGATTATCAATTCCTTAGAATGCCGACCAATTTAATATACTATATTTAGAGACCAGAATTGCTTATCTTGGTTGCTTGGTCATCCATCGGTGATTCCTATTTTCAATTTCGCGCTCTTTTACATTATTTATCAGTTTACGACTGGTTTATTATTTTATGAAGAAACAATGGTCATGCGTTTAAAATTTTTTTTTTCGTATTTCAACGTGTAATTCATTTAAATTAGTTGTTTGTAATTAATTTTATTATCATAGAATAGGAAATAAGTTTTCAAGTGTCACAAGTAATTGTCCTCTGATTAGATTAGTAATGAAGCATCCGGAAATGGCTTTAAACAGTTTATAATCACTTCATTTTTTTACAGTAATATATGATAACAAATTGAGCTGGGACATATTAAAAAAATATTTGAAAATATATATTTATTTTTTATTTACTACTACTTGCTAAAGGATAAAAAGATTTATATTTAAAAAAAAATCTGGTCATACCTTGGCAGAATATCGTTACACAAACGATATATACTACATTACAATGTATAAAGTTTAGTATATTTTTTTACTAATATTATGGTATATATCCGAATGCTACCACATTATAGAAGTCATACGTTTACAAAGGCGTAGTCGGGGGTTAAAAGATCTATTACTTTGTTAATTGTTAATAACATATTTTTGTCATGACAAACAAAAGCAAGTATTAAAGTCATACATCTTTATTAATCATTATTTTAAATAAATATTTTTTATTTTCATAGGCTGATAACTACAGTTGAAAGTCCTTTATTTAATAAAACAAACCCCGTTCAAAGTTTTTCTACATCCGTCCATGGTTATGATTATTCTTATTGGTCTGCGACAGCTGGAAATTGTAGGCGTTCGTTTGGACGTCTTTAGTGTTTCCGGATTTCTCGCACCCGCACCACGGACATCGAGATGAGCGCTTCCACGGAGCAGGAGACGGCTCCAATAGCAAGTTCCCGGAATGGACGGTCCGGCAGTGTTTTCCGTAGTTTTGGATCCCTTTTCGGCGGTAGTCAAAACAGTGGAGATCGACCACATACGCCACAGGAGGGCGATGGGTATGTGGAATTCGGAATGCAGGATCCGGAACGGAGTGGTCGTACTCTAGGGACCTTTGCCGGAGTTTTCAGTCCCGTTGCCCTTTCCATGTTCAGTGCTTTGGTTTTCATCCGAGTCGGTAAGTTTGGCGATGACGTCACAAAACACTTGTTGTGATGGTCCATTGAACTCGGCCTTTTCCACTATTTCAATCTCTTTGTTCAGGCTACATCGTTGGAAATGCGGGCTTGTATATAACCCTGCTGCAGTTCCTAATCGCCTATGGAATTCTACTTTTCACAGTGGCTTCAGTCTGCGCCATTTCCACTAATGGTGCAATTGAAGGAGGAGGCGTTTATTGTGAGTTCCAAACATATTTTTTCGATTATTTGCGATATAGAACTAATCATTTCTTCAAAGAACTAAATGTATAAGCACAACTGTCATTACACAGAAATGATGATGATATGGGATTCTCATGTCTTTATTAGTTGTAAATTCCCACATATAATATTTTAAACCTTGAAATATCGTATTTGGATTTTAATGTTCGTAACAGTATTAAAGATAATAAATTTTCCCAACCACAAATGCAATATTTCATAAAATTTTATCTGACTCGTAGCGATTTATTTAACATTATGACAAACTCCCAATCACAACTTAAAGACTTGTCAAATATATCATATGCTAATTGAGTTTCTATTTCACACTTTTTAAACGATGAACGGAAATGGTCAGATTTTAGATACCTAAGAAATATAATTCTTAGGTGATTTCTTAAGCTAACTCTGTTAAACTTTTATAATATTTTTTAATCCGTATATTGTAAAACTCCTATGTTTATCTTATACTTTAATAGTCATGATCAGTCGAACCCTGGGATTGGAATTTGGTGGCTCTATCGGAACTCTCTTCTTCTTTGCGAATGTGGTCGGATCTGCCATGGCTATATCCGGTTGCACTGAAGGTATAATGGATAACTTTGGACCACGTGGACATTTTATAAGCGGGGACTCCTATTTACCGGATGGGAATTGGTGGCGCTTCCTTACCAGCAGCTTGATAAATACCCTGCAGCTGCTGGTTTGCCTGGTGGGTGCCGCTCTGTTTGCCAAGACGTCAGTGCTTATTTTGGGCACCGTGACCGTTTGCCTATTCGCCACGTACATTAGTTTCCTGGTTGTGGGCGCCACCAATAATACGGTAAGATATCTGTGATACACTGAGAGAAACTTTTTAAAAATAGTTAATAGTCACAGGACTTATAAAAGAAAATTATTAATATACCTATGGTCAACTTCAACCTTTGTTAACATATTTTGAAAACATTTATAAATGTTTAAATATGAAGTTATTTTTCTGCAGTGTACCAATTGCTCATAGAGGAAAAGCGCTGTCGCTTTTATCAATATAGATGGGATATCGATATCTAGGCTATCAAGGGCTCAAATTGGGTTTTTTTTAAATATTTGTTCGAGGCTTATCAAGGTTGATAAATTCTCGACTGGAGTTGGTCAGAAAGGTTATTGTTTATACCAGGGGAGATTCCAATGCTGATTCACAAATCTTTCCTGAAATTAAAGGCCTAAAGGGGACTTAACTCAAAAAGTTTTCAGATATGTAATTACGAGAACTTGCAGTTTGATTCATAAAGGGTCAGAAAATTTCATTTCGTATATATAATATATGTAAGTAAATTTGAAAGTGAAACTACTTTGCAATACAAAAATATTTTGTAGTCTAGTTACTTAAACATTATTTTTTATTTTGTTCTCAAACAAAATCCCCTTTCCTAAATACACATAATATAAAAAAGCAAAATAGATTGATAAGAAAGTTTGAATCATAAAGTGACCGTGCCGATTGCAAGTTACTGAATTAAGAATGTATGTGTTTAACACTACTATTGTAACTACATATATATACCATAGCTACAAAAAACAAATTAGAGGCCAAACAACTTAACAGTTTGATAGGAACTCCGAATGGACTTTACAATTTCATGATAATGTCCTGTTTAGCTAGAATTAATATTTAAATATAATTTGGCGATTTCAGATTCCCGTGCCTGGAGAAAATACTTTATCAAATACAACATCTTTTCTTGATTATACGGGTCTTAATGCCACCACGCTTCGAGACAATCTCGGTTCCCACTATGGTCACGATTACACATCGAATGGAAAGCAAGTGGACTTCTCCACTACCTTCGGTGTGCTGTTTTCGGGAGTTACCGGAATTATGGCAGGAGCTAATATGTCCGGGGAGTTAAAGAATCCATCAAAGAGCATTCCCTGGGGCACACTTTCAGCCGTGGCGTTTACGTTCGTCTCCTATATCATCTTATCGTTCCTGATGAGCTGCACAACTCCGTACTTCACAATGCAGAATAACTATCTCTTTTTGATGCCTGTGAACTTGTGGCCTCCATTTACGGCAATTGGAATTTTAACCGCTACCTTTTCGACCAGTCTGAGCAACCTGATTGGTTCCAGCAGGATTTTGGAGGCCTTGTCCAAGGATCAAGTTTTTGGAAGCCTTCTGAACTTTGTGATTCATGGAACTTGGAAAGGAAACCCCATTGCGGCAGTTGCGGTGAGCTGGTGCCTAGTTGAATGCATTCTCCTAATTGGATCCTTCAACATAATTGCCCAGATTAATTCTGTGCTGTTCATGCTCTCGTATTTGGCCACCAATCTGGCTTGCTTGGGCATTGAATTAACTGGAGCTCCCAACTTTAGACCACTCTTTAAGTACTTCACGTGGCACACATGTCTGGTTGGATTGCTGGGTACACTGATCATGATGTTTGTGATTAACCCCATATATGCCTCGTCTTGCATTATTCTTTGCCTCATCCTGGTGATAGCTTTGCATTTGTTTTCACCTGCAACCCAGGCAGCTCAATGGGGTTCGATTTCCCAGGCTTTAATGTTCCACCAGGTGCGAAAGTACCTTTTGATGTTGGATCCTCGAAAAGATCACGTTAAATTCTGGCGTCCGCAAATCCTGCTGCTGGTTTCGTCTCCGCGTTCCTGCTGTCCTTTGGTGGATTTTGTCAATGATATGAAGAAAAGTGGTCTGTATATTATTGGACATGTGAAGTTGGGTGACTTTAAGGGTGTTGAGGATGCTGAGGAGAACCAGCAATGGTGGTCCTTCCTAGATCACATGAAAGTCAAGGCCTTTACGGAGGTCACATTGAGCCGAAGTATTCGCGAGGGAGTCCAGCACTTGATTCGCCTTTCGGGAATTGGAGCCATGAAGCCGAACACAATTATTTTGGGCTTCTATGACAACGAGGCGCCCAGGGATTTTTTCCAAAAGTATGTAAAGCGATTTTTATCTATAATTATTTCCTGATTTATTTATCTTTTAACGTATTTCAGCGGTTCCTCCCCTTATAAAACCGATGACTTCAACAATGGGGAAATCCAAAACTTCCCCATTCGTCGTGACGGCGATCCAAAGCAATTCCAAATCCAGGAATACGTGCAAATTCTTTGCGACACTCTTAGGATGAAGAAAAATCTCTGCCTGTGCAGAAATTTCCAAAGATTGGACAAGAACTTTATTTCTATGTAAGTGAAATATTTCTTTTTATTGTTGAAATTCAATTTTAAACTTAATTTTCTAATGCAGAAGCAAGCATGTGAAGTACATTGATGTGTGGCCAATCAACATATTCAATCCGACATCTGGAGATCCTTTCGATATGGTGTCTTTGTTTATGATGCAATTGGCGGTAATAATGCTGGCCAAATGGAAACATCTACGAGTGAGAATTTTCTTGTGCGAGGCCGCCGAGGAGAGGACAGTGGGGTTAGTTGAATTGTTATAACATAATTTAATATATTTAATAAATAATTTTAATCTTGTAGCACATTTGACACACAAGCCCCCCAGATGGAAGTCTTCTCGAAGATGAAGCTGGAGCAGTCTCTCAAGGAGTTGCGTATCACAGCTGATATTGTGGAAATCCAGGAATGGAGCCGAGACACAGATTTCAGCCGACATGCCAGAACCCTTAAGCAATTTACCGCTCAAGCAAACAACGTTTTGGTGGAAGAGGATGAGGAGGTGGGCGAGGAGACCTTGAACCGCTCGTTGCTCTATATGCAGAGGGCTAACCAAATTATACGCGAACGCTCGGATCAGACAGCATTATCGTTTATCTATCTGGCTGCTCCGCCCAAGCTCTCTACTCCAGATTTCGCACAACGCAGCGCAAGCTATATGGAATTGCTAACCGAACTGACCGCCGAGTTGCCGCCCACAATTCTCGTCCATGGTGTCAGCACGGTGACCTCCACAACGCTGTAGACATCGACTGGGCGATATTTTCATTTCCATGAGTGATAAAATCCAGAGTGCATCCGGATTTAACCAATTACGAGGGGGTCTTTTGATCGTTGTGCGCGTTTTTAATGTGGTCGCAGCTTTAGGCATAATCGAGAAATATTATCCATTAGGGTGAGGCGATTAAGTTGGAAAGTATTTAGTATGAGATTAACAATAATTCAATAATAGCTTATGCTGAACAGCGAAAAAGTGCTTTAATATTTGATTTTAACGATATTTTAAATAATTGTGATTTTGTAAACTTAAAGATGGATTTCCTATTTCTATATGTGATTTTTGTCACTATATAATTTTTATAATTAAACATCGCCTCACCCTATAAAACAAGTATATCTCTATTATTTTTATTTCAAGTTTTAGCTAATTTAATATTTATTCGCACAGATCCGCAGAAAAAACTAAAATCTAAATCAAAACCTATCATCATATCAAAAACTGATGCATATATTTTAAACAAACCTTCGAGGACCATCTAATGAATATCATTTTCGAAACTCATCCCCAACCGAACTCACACCGATATTAACCTCCTTGTGATTAAACATAATGTCTACTAGTACTTCACGATTAAACATACCACAAGGCATAAAGTATTAGATAACCGCAATAGAATGTGGTTGTAAAATTGATGATTTCATATTACACTTAGTTTGTAAGCCATTTTTGGAAGGCCCTCACAGCTAAGACGGACATTGATCGATTGTTTTAGACAAATATTTTTGTGTATGTGTAACCCTAATGGAACTGTGACTAACCGTATAATATAATTATTGATCACAGCATTGATTGTAATCGGTTCTTTCCAATATTTTAAATAAAGACTTAGCGATATGTATTTATGTAATTGCTAACGGATTTTTTTTATTGTGGATCACTTAAAAGAAGATATCGAATTGAGTGTTTGGTACCATTTAGTTTCTCTTAATCATCAAATCAAGGAAGTTTTCGCCAGTATATGAAAATATATCCTATTCATTGTTACCTTATCCGAGGCATCCATTAACACTTTCCGCTTTTGGTCAAGGGGACTCTTATCATCCTTTAACTTTGTTTGTGAACCGTTTACCGCTACCATTAAATGCTTATTAAGATAGGAGACGTGGGTCACGTGTAAAAGAGGACACTGATTGCCCAGCAGGAGCATCTAAAAAATCAGGAGCAACGGCAGACGGGCAATAGAGTCATAAATGTCACCCGGGATACGGTTCATCCTGTTGTTGCACTATTTATGTGATGACAATTTATGATACCCATCATGGAAGGTCGGCGTAGTACTTTTGCTTGGCTCTGATTACCTGCCCATGTCCTTGCGAGGATCGCTGTCCGTTTCTGTTACTGTTTGTATCGTAATCACCGCCAAAGTGTCAATAAATTCCCATAAACGTACGCAATTGCCTGACACTTTTTTGGGGCGCTATCCTTGAAGCCTTGAGGCCATTTTGGGTATGGTACGGGTTAGTCAGGTCAGGGGTTTTATCCTTGTTTAGGGCTTGAAGCGTGTCTTAAGTTATGGCATGAGTTTTGTGGAATTTGTCGCTTGTGCCAAGGGATCTAAGAAAATCATTTAAATTTTTATAACCGAACAATTTTATTCTTTGGGAACCTTTTTAGGTTTAATTTAAGTGTGCTGTTTAGAACTAATTAAATAATTATATTTCTAAATTCTAACTAGGTATATAGAATATTTTTTAACTGACAAAATTTATGAAAAAATATAATTTCTCCGTTTTCACACTAGTTAGTTTAAGCCCTTGCCAGACATGCTGTCTGGAAATTTTTTGCACATCTGTGTTCCAAGAAATAGTAGACCACAACAAATTTACTTGGAAACAAACAAATAGTTGCATATAATAATTCATAATTCCAGATTATTACATGGTAATTATGCTCAGCACAAAGGGACAAACGTTAAATCCATTTCTGACCGGACAATGAGGACAAAAACCAGAATAGATCGCTCCATTGTTTGGTCATTGTTTAACAAAGAGTGGGATCAACAAGTGGGCAAGAAGAGATTCCCATGGAATTTCTTGAGTCTCTGGGATTCTAACTTCTAATCTCATTTTCGCAATTTAGCGCCAACAACTAATCCGCAAAACGAAAACGATTAATCTGGCAGGGAAAACCCAGAAACACGCAACCGCCTGACGTAGTCAAGGATTATCATCAGGTGACCTATTGTTGGTCAGAAGAAAAGAAGAGAGGTGCCTACTTTCAACCAGAACCGCCCACAAACCAACTACCTATTGTTGCTATTTTGACAGGCCAGAGAAAGGAAACCTCTTGAAATCCCAGGTAGCGCAAAAAATGCTTATTGGAAATCCCAGATCCTTTTTCTTGAAGGCGTTGCCGATCTTTAGGTTATCCGCGAACCGTTCTCCCGAAAATATTGCAGCATAATGCTTGAGATCTGGGTCAGGAATTTAGCTAAGCTGCGGTCGCGTGGCACTCTTAACAAAGTCGATCGATCGATCCATCAGCGATCATCATCACCGTCAAAGATCAAACGTCAGGATCCTTTGTCGGCCCGGGACTTTGTTCCTTGACAATTTGTGTGAAGTATCTGGGCCATCTTGCGGTGGCATCATTTGTACTCTTTAGCCATGCTCGGCGCTTCTTGGTCAGTGTTTTCCAATTGTTTTGGCCGTTTTCTTTAGAAATTCAGCGAACTCTTCGAATTGATTTTCCTCCTAATGCTGCGAGTCTGTGGAGTTAATTAACCTTTCGTTGCGGCCACTTGAAAGTGGGTTTGAGCCGGGCTGGATTTCAAAATGATTAGGGGTCTGGAATTAGCTCTACTGCATATGGAGAGGTAAGGGGTGTGGGAGTAACAGATTCTACCAGAATTTGAAGAGAAACATTTATTCTTGTGTATTTGATAACAAATAGTAAATAATATTTTATAAGCTTGTATGTAAAAACATACTATAAACGTATGTAAATATTTAAATAATATTGAAAATGTATGGTGTTGTAAAAAATGACTGCTTAAAAATCGTTTAATTTGTATTCTCATCACCTACCCATAACGTCTCTCATTTGAAGAGGTGCTGGTCGTTCGGAGAAAGCCACTTTAAAAGCAAATATTTAAATTTGACCCAATAATGCAAGTAAAATCGCCTAAAATCGAAAGTTGCAAACCGCACAAATAAAACTGTTCTTCTTTGTTCTGTCCGAAAGCTGAAAGTTCCAACCAACCCAACACTTAGTAGACCACAGACATGCAACGATGATGATCCAAGGGGGATCTTGGATGGATGCAAAAATTGTAAAAATGATTCCCACATGACCAGGAGTCTTTTGTTTGTTCGTATTTTTGACCTTGGCAAAAATTGTTTGGCTATAAAAAGTAATTTCAGCGTAAGTAACAAAAGAGGTATGATTACAGACGGTAGCCAAATGACAGGTCAAACAAAGGGAATCGACCTATAGCTGGTACAGTGAATATCTGTGGAGAAAAAGGGAGAGAAGTACATTCAAAGGACAATTAAACGTTTTGACCGCAAGCCAATTTAGGGCACGGGCTGGGTCTTGGATCCTCAAGAAGCAGGTAATCGGCTACCTGAAAGGTTCGGATCCGTTTGAGACAGCGAATCAGGTAGCAGGCTACATCAACTGAACCAATCACGTAAGAGCTGGGACTTCGGCAGGCAGCTATATAAAGCCCGATCTTCAACTAACTGCATCAGTTGTCCTTTGAACCTGAAAACGTAAACATGTTGACCAACAACGACCTAATGGAGCAGTTCTACTTTCCCGACGAGTCACCAGCGGTTCCCGAGTTCCTGGGCAACGATACTTTCCAGCAGTTGGAGCAGCTCATGTACCAGCAGGAGTTCAGCGCCAGCGATAGTCAGTCTGATGGGACCAACAGTTGCTCCTTGGAGATGTACTACGATACTCCGGCTGTCCTGGAACTCGAACAAATGCTCAATTCCCAGGAGCAACCGCATCAGAATCAATCGAGTCATTTAGCCAAATGTCAAGGAAGGAGCTCAAAATACTGGAATAAACAGCAGAGGAGTAAGCCCTACGACCGGCTGTCCACCTCCATGTCATCATCCGCATCCTGCGCCTCATCGACCAGTTCATCTTCCGGGGAATTTGGTGGCGAAGTCCTTAAAAAGCGGCGACTGGCTGCTAATGCCCGCGAACGAAGGCGGATGAACAGCTTAAACGATGCCTTCGACAAGTTAAGGGATGTGGTTCCATCTCTTGGTCACGACCGACGACTCTCCAAATACGAAACTCTGCAAATGGCACAGGCTTACATCGGTGACTTGGTCACATTGCTCTCCAGAGACTACTAACCAGTTGGACGATCCTTCAGCTTCCTTCAAATGGAAGTCCCTTTTCAGGGCTGTGTTGCAGCAACACTTTGACCTAGTGGAATACTTATAAAGGCTGTTAGTTTGTAGTTTATTATCATAGTTGTAAATAATGCTAAGTAATAATTGTCTAATAAAAATAAAAAGAGTTTTAAATTAAAATTACTTGGATTTGTTATCTTATAAAAATGTAAAACAATGGGAATCTCTATTATCTCCATATATCTGAAGTTACCAAAACCTTATTATGCCGATTACATAGATATGATTTTATTATCTTAGACTTTCAAAGAATGTGGGATTTGATGTTGATTAGGTTTTTCCTTTTGAAAATTTCCGAAAATGTAAAGTACTCGTATATATAAAAATAGGAAAATTTAGAATATGAATTATCAACATTTTAACAGGATAGCATGGATCGTATTCAAATTTAATGTGATCTACTAGTAGTTTAAGAAAATAAATTTAAAAAAAAAACCATAACCATAATCATTAATCAAAACAAATTTCTCCTTAACATTTGTTTACATTCGCCACACTTTCAAATCAACCCGAAAAGGGTATCCTTGTTATCCCTGAGAGATGAGAGCGGCACGGAAAAGTGGGGAGTGTGCCACTCCCACGAACCAAAAATAAGGGTCAAAACACCACTTACCAACAGAGAATTAATGAGTTCCGACTTCCGACACAGAGCGAGCGAACTCCAAACAGAAGTGATTAAATGCTGAAAACGTCAACAGGTAAACACAGTCGCTTCCTTAGATGAACCTTGGAGAGGCAGACGAAAATTGATTTAAACATAGTCATTTGTAAATGCTATGGGAAATGTGGGTGGATCCAGGATATTGAACGGAAACCCAGTTAATCCACAAGCAAAACTAGACGTACAGAGTTTTAGATTTCGAATATCACATTGATTTTGTATTTATAAAACTAAATACAGTGTATTATATTAGCTTACTATAACTATTTTATATTGCTCAAACCTCAAAAAATTGCTCTTCACTGATGTCCATTTTTTGAGAAAATTATTGCAGCTATCATTTAACTTAAACAAAAAGTTAATTTAAAAAAATAACAAAAAATGAAGCTAGATTTTCTTTATTAGGTAATAATAATTATTTTAATATTTCGTAATACTTTTTTTTAATATTTCAATTTAAAGTTTAAAAAATAACTAATTTTATTCCCACTTTACGATCTTTTTATACCCTTGCTGGGTACTTTTACTCTCTAAATATAATGCTATAGACACGCAAAGAGCGATCGAATAAATATATACCACCGCTGACATATATATGCCATAGGGAATATCTGGTTCGAGTTTAAATATCAATTTAAAGTGAAGATATATAACCCGTAAATCGAATTTATTTAAAGAGTAATTGTGTTGGCTCGAAAAAAGATTATAATGCAGCCAACAAATATGTGACAAAAGTAAAGGCAAGAACATGTAAGCTTCGTTTCTCGTTATTTTTGTTGACTTTCACAACCAAAAAGTTAAGTAATAAATTTAAGAATTTATATATTTGTAGAAGATAATTATCATTGACAGTTGGTGAAGAGCATAAAACTTTTTGAATCTCGTTAACAATTAATTGTTGGACTATTTTTATAACTATTTACAGTCATTAATATCTATGTTTAGCACTACGAACTATAAGCGAAGGCGCATTAACTAATTATTGGAGAATTTATAACCTAAGTTAACATATTAACATAAGTTACGATGAAAGCGTAAATTGAAAGTCTTTGCAAGTGTAGAAGTGTAGAATCACCCCCTGGATGAAGGCTTCAGACGTTGGAAAATTAAAGCACTGTGAGTGTTATCATATATTTCCATCATTTAATATTTTACAAAAGAAAATAACTCAACGAATGGTTACTTAATTAAATTTCACTGCAAGTTGCGTTTTGTTATTTATATTTTTAGTTGGTCAACTTGTTTTCGTTTTAATTATTTTACACTGAAATTGCTTATTACCAGAAAAAAAATCATACAGAGCAATGCACAATTTTTCAGCCAACGTCGTCTGCCCACCGCCCAAAGGGAAACCAAGACAAATGTTTCGCGTTAATGTGTTATCTGTTCTATACAATACACTTTTTTGTTAAATTAAATCAAAGTGAGATAGGTGAAGTCTAAAACTAAGGATTCTCTCATTTGGAGATCTTTAAAATACGTAATTACATCATCCAAGCTTTACCACGCATCCGCCCGCGTCCACGCATCGGACCGCCGGGTCCTCCTCCTCTTGGAAAAAATGGTCGTGGTCCGGGTCCAGGACCATCGAATCCTGGCCGTTGATACGGCGGTCTAAATGGTCCAGGACCAGGTCCATTCCAGCCTCGTCCTCTGCCTCGCCCGCGTTGCATTCCGTCGGGACCATTCATCGGTGGACCTGGGAATCGTTGAAAGGGCGGAAACGGGGGTCCATAGGGAGGTCGCGGTGGTGGTGGCGGTGCTCCACCACCTCCCATTTGCATGGGGTTCATTTGGTTCCAGGGCTGATGATGTTGCTGTAGATCTTGTTGATGTGGCTGCTGTTCATGTTGCTGGTCCTCTTCTTCGGGTTGACCCATAAAGGCATTGTTCGTCTCCCAAGTATTAATAAACTCAGACGGAGTTTCCAACAAAACAGGACGCGAAGGTGTCATAGCGCCATTGGCATCGGCATCGACTTCTCCATTATCATCTTTGTGTTCTAAAAGTTTAAATTGTTTAAAAAAAAATCCTTTACCTTACGAAGTTTGATTTTATTATACCTCTCTGCGATTCGTCAATATCATCATCCGACATGTCCATGTCAATTACCATATCAGCGGGATCGTAGCGGGCAGCACCATCCAAGCGATCTGATTCAGATGAGGAGCCTGTTTAGGGAATTACATTTGTGATTGGGTTTTGTAAAATAATATAATTTTACTCGCCCGTACTGGCATTGGATTTAAGCGGTGAACTGGTCTTGCTTTTGGCATAGGTATTTCCAGGAGGAGCCATGATGCCATCGTCATTTGGATTTGGGACAATTCGGTAGTCAACATCGCCGCCAGAAAAGTCCTGGAAAGAAGACTATTAGATTGCATCACAGCTTAGGACATTTTTGTTATAAACTATATATTTACCTTTTCCGCTCCGCCTGGGGAACCTGTGAGCGATATTAAATTTCTGTGATCAATGTCCACCAACTGTCTAGACTTGTCCTTGCTCAAACCAAGCTTTGCACCAAAATCGAAGGCCGGCGGGAGCTGCAGAGTGCGATGGTCAACATCCTCGGAGCCCAGCGTTGCGGGATTGTTATGCAGGTGCTCGTTGTATTCAATGGCGGACGTGGAGCTTCCCTTTCTGTCAAAATGCGGTGGCGAGTGGGGAGTTGATTGATTAGCATATGAGGAGGAGCTCGCTCCACTACTATTTAAGCTAGTGTCCAACGGTGTCCAGGACATGCTCATATTCCAAGTGCTGTTGAAGTCATCTGCAGAACCGCTGGCAGTTCCTAGAGACGGTGGCAAGGGTGGTGGAGGCATTGGCGCAGGCGTGTACTGATTTTCCTGAATCCCACTGCCTCCACCGTTTCCATTGCCACCATAAAGATGCGAAGATGGTGGCGGGACATATTGCTCTTGGTTGCTAGAACCAAACAAGGGCGGATTGGGAACATATTCAGCGGAACCACCAAGCCCAGGTATGCTGCTGTCAGAACTGGAAATCGGCTCAGACTTGTAGAAATTGGCACTCGGCACATAGGCTTCGTCATCCGACCGCGATCCGATCACCTCGATGGCACTTCCCCGATCCTTCGAGTCCCGCTTGAAGTCGTTGATATCAAAGGGTAGTTTGCCACCATCCAGATAACTTGTAAAGCCATTCAAACTACTTCCAAAAAGGTTCTATAAGTGAAAAATATATTATAAATATAATTAAATTGTATAAGTTTTAGGTTCTGTTACCAGTGGCAAATTGTTCTCTTCAGGGAGCTGGAGATCTGCATCGCGTTCCGGTGAGGGAGCATTTGCGTCCGGCGAGGGTATTGGACTGGCCAGGTTGGGTATTGTGTCGTCCAACTTTCTTTTCACTATTTTTATGCGCGTTCCAAAACTTTTATAGGCCTATAAAAATATATAATTTTTCTTACACTTCTGCATATTTATTATTTAACTTTATCTACTTACACTGGCAACCACCTTGACTTCCTTGCTCTGATGCTCGTAAAACTTTTTGGCCTGTTCAATACTGGCTACTACGGCCTTTCGACTCTTAATCTCGTTCTGCAGGTTCTTATTGTAGGCATTGATAAATGCTACACACCGCTCCACCTCCTTTTCGATGTCCCCGGAGTGGCTTTTGTCCTTCAGTTGCTGCTTGATGACCTCGATCTCGAAATTTGGCGGTTTGGGCAACTTCTGCATGCTTTTGTCCGTGGTCTCCGCCAATTCAACACACTCTCTCACCTGGGCAATCAATGTGGCGCTTTGAAATTCGTCACTTACATCAACCTGAGACTTTTTGGGCGGCGCTATGTTTAACAAGCCGCTCAAGTCACTTAGGTACTCCTCGTTGTAGATCTCTCGCTGCTCCCAGATCTTGAAGATTCGCAGGATTTTGTCTTTGACGCGCTCGTCGCTGGAGATGGGAAATCAAGTACAAAAGGAGGAATAAGTATTCTTCATTATTTGCAATTGTATGAAATCTTATATATAATGCATCATGCCAAGCAAGCGTAATTTGATAGTTAAACCTATCCGGTTGAAAATACTTACCGCACCATGGTGGTGGCCCGTTGCAGGGCTGTAGCCCAGCATTCGACGAATTCGTAGCGCTTGCGCTTGCTGTACTGGATGACATCGTTGGCCAGATAGAAGAGGACCAGTCGATGGTCAACGCGAACTGGGAATGGTATGGATACCATTAGCAAATGAAACATGGAGAAGCACCACAAACTCACCCCTTTTAAAAACATTTAGCCAGCACTGGATGATCTTCTTGTGGTTTACTCGGTGTTGTAGGCACCAGTTAGACATTTGCCGGATTCCCTCCTGGGTGTCCTTTAGCGCCTCCAGTCGCGTTTCGAACAGCTCCTCGTCAAAGGTTTCCGTCATTTTGATTGATCCTATTTGGCGGCTATATCCTCAGCGCATTACAATTGTTTACAACGTTTTTGCCGCTGATACTTTTCAGCGTTGTATTTCCACTTTTCTTCTTCTCCCCACACGCGCACTCACTAAATTTTCACTAACTAGGCTTTTCCCGCTCGATTTTTTATAGGATTGTCGACATTTTTAAATTCAATATATGGACCTGCACATTTTTCCAATGGTTTTCTACCTAATTACCGATTGTTTGTTACATTAAAATAAGAATTTCGGTTAAAAAACAGAAAAATCGAGCCCACTTTGCCTAGAGGTGGAACAAAGACCGATGTTTGTTCAATACAATCGATGTGTACAGCTACAACGTTGTGGTGGAGGGTGAATTTACTAAGTATGTACACGCACTAACAGAAACATCGGTATTAATCGGTTTTGTTTTAAATGTAGTTTTTGTAACGATTTGCTAAACAGAAACAAAATCTTCAAAAGTTGAAAGAATATATTTAAGGCTGCTTTTCTTCAATATGTTGATGCTATGTTTGATCTTATAACGAAAAAAACCTAATTAAATTAAAATTAAAATTGGTATTAATAAACATTAAGCAGACCATTAACTTGCTAATCCTATTGTCCCAATAATCTTAAAAGTCCCAATTTCTCCTTCACCAATGGCGTAAAGGTTTTCCATTGTTAAAATGTTTTTTCTGTCGCTACAAGCTTGATTAGAACCGTATTCTACCGGTTGTTCCAGCCTGCACCGATACCGCTCGAACATGATGCTGTTGCGGCCGAGGTTGCGACGAGCATGTCCAAATCGGCAAGGCGGCGTCTCAGGCTTTCCTCTGCTGCTGCAAGTAAAACCCTTTTATTTCGATTTTGATCGCAACTAAAGCGCTAAAGCGGGTGAACAGAGATCTAATGTCAACTACATAGCTTAAAAAAGTGTTTTTGTTGTTACCTAAATTTTAAAATTTGTTAAGTTAAGTATTTGTAGGTACCTATGAATATTTCTTCTTCTCCTTAATATTATAATAATAACTAACATTTAATATTAATCAAACACGATCCTGATCCTGATTATGGAGAAGATGACGTTCGCTGTTACGAAAACCTAACGGAAATGAACTGAACAATTTCATTAATCGAAAAATACAACATCTATCAATAAATTTATATACGCTTTGTACTTACTTCGAACCGTTTGATGGAGCTCGGGTTGGACGCAACCGCTCGAACATGAACCTATATAAGCAAGCGGCACAGCAAAAGTACAAAAATATCCTGAAAGGACTCGGACGCGGATACTGACAAATTTTTGTATTGATTTTACTGACATTACCGAAAGTCTCGTAAATTTTGCCGGTACGGTGATTGTTTGTGTTTGCTTTAATTCATTGATAACAAATTGTGCTTAAATGCGTGGGAGATTTCTTGGCACTGGCTGTTATTATTGTCTTAAGTTGCCGGCATATGGTGTCCTGGCTAGAGATGAGCAAGTGAAAATAACTATTTATTAAAGTTTGAATAAAATATTAGGAAATTACATATAAATATAATTTAAAAGTGTGTATTCTAAACATAAATTACTGTATTTAAATGGTTTTAAAACTGTTTCTTGTTTAGTGTTTATACTGCAAGGAAATTGCTGATTTTCCGCTTGAGTAAGCAACAAGTGAATCATGATTCGTGCGTGAATATTTCTTAAATTCGTGTCACTTTCTCATCTCCTATGTGTGTCCCAACGCCTGCGGTTGTTTTGTTTTTGTTTAATTTTATTTCGGTTAGATGGGTGAGCAACAAAAACTAATCAAAAAGTAAGGATATTATGCAGGCAGGGGAGTGTAAGAGAAAAACACTGAATATTTGTCATGGATCTGAGCTATCTGCTTACGAATAAACACAAATAAATGCAAAAAAAAAAAAAAAATCCGTTGTCCTTAAGCCTTATCTTTTTATCAAAACTCAAATTTCATTTGATTTTTTGTATTGAATATTGATG
This sequence comes from Drosophila eugracilis, assembly GCF_018153835.1. Lineage (NCBI taxonomy): Eukaryota > Metazoa > Arthropoda > Insecta > Diptera > Drosophilidae > Drosophila > Drosophila eugracilis. The sequence goes on along the minus strand of NW_024571981.1, from coordinate 4,016,297 downwards.
AATATTATATTTTTCTTTTAATTAAAAGATTAAATTGTAAGGTAGGATTTTTAACTAATTTTCGAATAAGGAAAGTATTATAGTATTCAGGACTTAGTTTTTTTCCAATTGCATATTATAATTTTCGTAGGCAGTGCAATATTCCCTAGCCAATTCCTTGCCAACTAAAAAATGAGCAAGAGTTCTGCATAGCCAGCTCCTCTTCCTCGTTGCCATTAGGGCCATGTAATTATTCTGATTACTTGGCTTAGACTCGCAGACAGGACACCAATCACAGCGGCAATAGCAAGAGCAACAACAACGGCAAATCCCATGCTGCGCCACTGACCCAGTGCCAAGTTACGTCGGTGCCATTCCGTCCGGACATCGCTTTCCGCTTTGTCCGGCACGGTTTCCGTTCTGGCCATTTGACCAGCGACGCCACACGGCCAAGGAAATGCGCCGTAGCAAATAATTACGCTTCAATTGCTGCTCTTCCTTCAAGGACTTTTGTTTTGATTGTGTCCTGAGCTCAATAAAAAAACTAAATAAACTAGAACGGAATTTCGAGTGGCTTAAAGGGCGGCAAAAGGAGACGTGAATAGGAAGCGATAAAAAGATCCCAAAAATAGCTAAGGAGGTAAGTTAAATTTGTTTAATGACTCTATATCCTAATTAATTAATAAAGAACCTTTTACCTTATCTTAAATTCTAAGAACTTGATATCCTGACTTGATAATCCTGACGGACATATCTATTTTAAAATAGATTTTATTTTAATCTGATTATTATAAAACATTTTTTTTTTGCTGTCGCTTAATAACGGAAGTGGTAAATTAACTTATTGGAAAACCGATTTGATATTTATCTGCTCATTGCCTGCTAGTCCCTGGCTCACTGACGTCACTTTCCTGAGCTTTAAGGGTTCATTCTTTAGACAGCTTCCCTTAACACCCACACAAGCTCAACGATAATCACAATTAGCCCACACCTTTGGCGCAACGAGAAACAATAAACACTAATTAGAAGGCAATTCCGACGACAACATCGCGCATTTGAAAAGCGCTGGGTTTTCCACTCGTGTAACCTGATTTTCCCGGCCCAAAGGCTTCGTCCTTAGTTACACGTACACACTCGTTGGCGTTTGTCAATTAGTTGCTCGTTCGCAGGGCGAAGTTTTCCTTTGGTGTTTTTGCCACTTTTCCGAGCTCCGCAGACTGCGTCGCAGTTTCATCTACTTTCGAAGAAATTTAATTTCTAATTTTCACCTGCAGCTCTGAAATGGCAGCTTATGATTGGAAGTGAAGTGTTGAATGCATCTTCAAGTCGATATACATATGCCCAATTACACATTTTCAACTGCATATCTCAGCGTGCTCTTCCACTCCAGTTGCACTTCTCAACTTCTGATTTGTACGTCAATCAATGTCGCATACATTCAAAAGTTTTGCATACAAGGAAAGAAAATGTGTCAACATTTCCGGGGAAAAAGTTCAGGATAGAAAGGGTAAAGAGTGAAATAAGTTCCAAATGCTTGCCATCAACCTGTGTTGGCGGAGATCGACGTCATCGGAAAGGCAGCTTCCCACGCTTTTAAGGGGGCAAAAAACGGAAAACGTTGTAAACAAGTTCCAACGTCAGAAATAAATTAGTTAGATTGATCAGGATTAAGTTAGTCATTTCCTACCATCTAAATTGTGGGGTGTACATAGTAATTCTTACGAGACTCAATTTAAGTTCCTAAAGAGAAATCATTCAATCTGGTTTTAAATTTTGACACAAGTTTTTACTTTAAAATTACTATAAAAAGTAGTCAACTATTAAATACTTTCGGTTGTATTTTGGTGTGTTTTTTTAACTTTTGGTTTTAATATATATGAATTTTAAACCCAAAACCAAAGTTTATTTAGAAGATTCTTACTGAAAGCCATTGCCCCAGAAGGTGCATTACCTTGGATGGCCGCGGCAGAAATGACAAATTGAATGCATCGTTTGCCAGGGGACACATGATGGATGGCCACGAGCTTCTCATCCAGGCAATTGTGTGCTTTGCCACAACCCAGACACACACACACACACAATCCACGACCCAGGGAACGAGTCAGAAGCCACTTTGGCTGCTTTCTTTTTTCATTTGCATACATATGTGAGAACGACAACCCGCAGGGTCACACAGAACGCCAACAAAAACGCAGGCATTCAGTGACAGCTTGACAAAGGACATGCAGGGCAGGATAAGGATATGGAAAAAGGACGCGGGGACACGCTTTGCGTGGATGATGAGAAAGCTGCCGTGGCTGGCACTTAATAAGTCAACATGGCTCTGCTCATTTATGATATATGACAATTTACTTTTGCCCCTTAGATTGAGTAAATGCCGAGGAGTGGAAAAAAGGAGGGACAACTTAATGTATCACATGAATTATTAATCGTGAGCACTTTGAGATAGGTTAAGGGAACTAAAACCGTCGTGGTGTGTTAACATACTAATGTGTCTTTTTGTGACAGAAGCATTTAATAAATGAAAGCCTTACATGACTTTTATTAAATCAAATTTAACTAATATACATGTTCAAGTTTTAACCTTAGCTGTTTAAAGTTGATGATTTTGAACCTTAACAAATTTAAATTTATTTTACACAGACCGTTTTTAACTCATGTTCCCAACATGCAACAAATTAAAAGCAATATATCTCGTTCCTTTTTTTGGTAACTTTTTCGAGGTAATGAGGCAGCTCTCATTCATCCAGCAAGTCATCAGCAGCATTGTCCTGGTAATTCATCGCCATAGTCACGCCCACTTGGGAGCCGCCCCTCACGGCTCTCCGACTCGTGGCATCACTTGGCTTGCATAATTAGCTAATTGAGCGCTCAGCGTTAATGATTCGCATGACAACAAAAATTCGAGCCTCTTGCTGGGAAAATTGTAAACCGCGAACTGGCACACAAATTGAAAAGTGGAAAAAACCCGACTGATGCTTAAAGGGGCATTAGTTGAAAAATCGTTTCATTCTCTAGGCTCTAACAGGATCCCATCTTTAGTAGCTTCTGTTTAGCTAATAAGCGTCCTGTTGTATGCTCTTGTCCCACTCGGCGTATACGCAACCTGCAACGAAAATGTCTGCTACGTGATTTGAACGCAAGAATCGAGAGACACGTGGCTCCATAATATTCCATTTCTATGCTTACTTTGTTACAAGAAGCTACACTTAGAAGGAGGAAATGAGATGTTATTATATGCTGCACAGCTTTTTGTTATTAAAATATTTTTCTAGCAAAATAAGTTTGATTTGATGTAACGTTTTGGGAATAACAATGTCTATGTTGTATTTAAAAGATGGCATTAAATCCATTACTAAGCCAGCTTTAAGCATGGGAATTCTGAAAGTAATTAAATTTAGTTTTTTATGTTATTTTTGGATTAATATCTATAAGCCCGTAATGACTTAGATCACATTTCAGTTGTTTTTAAAATTATTATTTTTATTTTTCCCTGTGCATCTGGCATTCTTACTTTCACTTTTTCTCCCACCATGTCTGCTTTCTGTTTGCCTTGGTTTTTCCTTATTTTCGTCATTGTTGTCGGGACGCTTTTTTGCCGCTGCTGTTGACTTTCGAGTGCGTACAATGGTCGCGTCTTGAGATCCTTGGATCCTGCTCCTGGTCGATTGTCAGGAATCGTCAGGCTCAACGCTTGGAGCACGTTTTATTTTAATAGCGCTCTAGTGGCGCATTTCCTCACAGTCCCCCAGCCAACAATTGTTTGGAAAAGGGCTCTCAGAGCCTTGACAATCCCTGGTACTCATCTTTTTTTCTGAAGTTGCATTTAGTGGCTGTTTTGTTGGTACTTCAGCGAGAGAAAAGTGTCAGGTGGCAACTGTTTTGAACACAAGTCGAAAGTGGCAAGTTTGCTTGACTGGAAAAGCGGTTTTAAAAGTTTGGCAAAAAGTTCAATTTTCAGGAAGTTTCATGAAAGTTTATTGCGTGTTCATTCATATCAGTTACAATTTCATAACAGTTTTCTGAACGCAATGTGAAATGTTGGTCTATAAATAATATTGTTTTAACTAACGTAAAGTTTATTAGTTTATTTTTGATCTTAAATAGATTTTTGATTCCTATCTTACTCATATTCCTTCAGTCTAATCATTACCAAGTCAAGTATATTAAATGATATTAAAACGGTTTTCAACTAAGCTTCTGCCTTCTTGACTCAACTAATCTGCCTTTATTCTTCAATTTGATTATTTAACCTCAAGCTGCTTGGCTTTAGCCTGTCCAGTCAAGTGTTCAATGTTAGACATTAAGTTCATTACATTAAACACTGATTTATTGTGACCACTGGCAGTATATACAAGACTCCTCCTTCGGCTTTTCCTCCTGTCTTGGTAGGTGTCCTGTGCAGAATGTGGCTTAGTTGATAGAACATGAAATATGCGAAGATTCTGTTTGATTTGCATACTGAGATGCTAGTGGAGAACAGAAACAGACCAAATGGAATGGCATGGAATGCAATTGTCAAGTCCTAAAACGGAGAGAGAGAGAGAGTGAATTCCATTGTCACTGGCATTTTCAACTGCTGCCATGTGCTGCATTAATCATAGTTTGTGTTGGCCATCCGACAACTTTTGCTGCACCTCATATTTCATGCATCAGCTGACACGTCATCGCAGCCATTGAACTCGCAAGGACATTCAAGACTCGGCACCCACATCGAGGTTGTCGTCTGAATGGAAGCCCCCCAGTTTTCGGTAGTCGATTTCGTATCAATTTCCCAGTGCGCTACCACAAAACGTTTTCTCTTTTGTTTTCCTTTAGTTTTTCTCATTGCCAACCTTGATTTTGCAGGTCGATAAGAAATCACTTCCTTCAATTAGTTGGGCTAATCTTTTCTTTTAGTTTATATAGTTCTCAACCCATCTACCTTTTCAACTTATTTTTCCTTACTTTTCTTTTGTTATTCTGTGTATTTTTTCATTCACTCTGGGTTTATTTGTTTGTCCATGCTGACGTTAAACGCTGAAGCGGACCATAAAAGTTCACGCACCCACATACACAGAGAGAAAAATCGTAGATTACGTAGATGAAAATGTATCATTAGCCATAAACGTGCAGCATTTTACATTGCTAATAGCAAATATCTCTTTGAAGTAAATGTTGGGTGTTAAACTGGAAATGCTATTAATAAATGGTTTTCGTATAGATTTCTTCTCAGTGCACACACCCACACACCATATAAACCGAGTGCCAGAGTGTAGGAGTCAGACACATTTCCTTTTTCCTGTGAGTTTCTGCTGATGCCAAGGTGCTGGCCATTATAATTAATCATTTTGGCGAGATACAACGTTAGCAGCAGCCCGAGGAATTTCGCTCATTTTGATGCATAATTTAACTTTATTACAAAAATGTGTTGCACACACTTTTAGGTGACAACCTACATGATGGAAGCTCATTTGTCTTTTGAAGAAGGGTTGGAATTTTATCAAAGCCGTTTGTGATTTCAGATGGCTGCCGAAAGCAAAGAGCAAACTAAAACTTCGCTTAAAAATAAGAATTTTGGCAAAGTTTAAAGCTAGAGTTAAAGCTTAATTTTAAAGTTTAAGAAGAATGTTTTTTCTGGGCAATAACTTCAAAGGAAAAACCCATTTGCAGGCAGTCAAACTGCAATTAGACAAATGGCATATGAGCCAAGGAAAGTATTCTACTTAAAACGACACATTCTGTGCCTTTTATTTGTCATTAGACAACTTTTTGACATTATCCTTTTGGGTGGGTTTGTGGACGAAGTTTTTTTAATGCAGCACCAAAACACACACACTCTCTCAAATGAGATTTGTAATTAGCCGCGACTGGCTTTCATAAAATGTGCTGTATTTTTAATGCTAATTGCTTTTTAATGCGCAGCTCGAAAGTTTTCACCAACAATTAGGCCGCAACTCAAAGAGAAGCGCAGCCCCCACAGCAGCGAAAAATGATGATTTCACGCACCAGAACGCAGAAAACTTTCTCTTAAATAACTTTTATATAAAATCCTTTGGGATTACTTGTAAATTATGCCCGCAATCCTTTTAAGCCGTCACTTTTATGGCGAATAATTTTGTGTTAAAATCAAAATGGCCCACACGCGCTGCAAGGCATAAAAAGTGGGCAGCCGGCTGGCTTAGTTCAACAAGGAAAGGCCCGGAGACAATTGCTTTTGCATAACAAGAAACGCCATATCCTGAAAGTGGAAAAACGGAGCTCGGAGACCTGTTTACAAATGCCACACACGAGATTACTCAGCCCAGGACGAACGTACCTACATCCATTGATATCCTTGACATCTGGCCCAAAGCCAAATAAGGCATTCTTCTAGTTTGTCCTTGTATTTGTAGTTTACTTTGGCTTCGATCCGGGAAAACTATGCACCAAAAGGCTAGAGGGGAAAGTTTACAAAATAAAGGTATAGGTTGGCATTTTCCAGCTAAGCAAATATGTAGGTAAAGGTACTCACAAAGGTTTTTTTTGGCAAAGGTGCACTTTCATTTGTTTAAATAAGGTTAAATAGATATGAGATAATCAAAGATTGAATTAACCTTTGAAATGGTTTGATTAAGTGCTAGTTTATCATCAATTAGTCTCACAGATAACCTTTGATAACCTCGTTGATAATTGTATTTAGCTATTATCTATCGATTATTACATTTTCATATTAATTTGGTTCTCTGTTGATAAGATATCCATAGTTAGTAACGTTAGCCACCGTTTAATAAATTGTATAAATGAAATACATGTTTTTGACATTCTAAAAAATATTTGAAAACACAATTCGTACGTAAACAGTTTTTATATATTTTTAGTATTATTTCCTCTATCAGTTTTTTTATGTACAACATTTTGTAGGACGTTCAAATGTACCTCGACAGGATTGCTTCTGGCAATTTTCAATTTCATTGATGTGTTTGTGGCTGACACAGGCAGTATCTGCTATCCCCATTTTAGCCCCACCTTCCTTTCAACGAAATGAAATTGTTTTGCCTTTTGGCCCAAAATTTACAATACTTATCCCCTATTTCGTTTTGCCGGCGCGTGTGTGAATTTATTTATTTGAATTTCATTTTGTGGTTGCCTTTTCCACTCCCCCGCCTTTCTGCCTCCCTCACTTGAAGTTATTTTAACACTGTTTTGGACAACTTTGCATTACAAATTTTCTCGGCTCGAAATGACGTGCGAAATGTTTTCCTCTGGCTGCTTTCCTTCGCAGTGCTTTTCAAGTGCTAAAAATTAACGTGACTTTTGGACCATTTTTTCCACCATTCTCTTTTGTTCTTCACACATTTTTTTCCTGGTCGGAGAGAGCTTAAATATTGCCGGTTCACTCGGCCATTTGCATGGAAAATCCATTTTGGAGGTTGGGGAAAATGAATTGCGTTTGTTCCTCTCAGTTTTTCTGCGAGCTTCCGCGCTGACACAAAAAATAAAGAAAGTAATATTTGGCATTCAGGATTTTTGGGGACTTGGTGGGTGCGCGATGTTAGGTGGGATTTATAGGGTTTATAAAAGGAGAGCTGGTGAAAGCTTATAATGAACTGAAGAACTTAAACTTATAAAGCGGATGAGGAGGATTTTTATGAAAATGGCCAGGAGATAATAATTACTTTTTGCCCTTTTCATTCTTAATAATAAAAGGATTTATATAATTTTGGGGTACTTCGATGTTAATATGGTTATTGTGATGCCTTTTTTATAATTTATTGTAATGGTTTGCTAACACGAAACATAAATTATTATTTTCAGTAATAAATAATATTTTTCCTCCTTTTTTTGGGATTTTCAATATTTTAATACCCACAGATCTTTACACTCCACATATGCTTGCTATTGCATACTTTTCAGCGTTTTTATTTGCGGTTTCCCTTGTGTCCTTTACTCGGGTTTTGTGATTTATGCGCATAGTCATGACTTTTTATCAACACTGCATTTACATAATAATGTTTACCTATATTTTTGCCGGGCCTGCCGGCGAATGGTAATTTATTGATAAGCGCCTCGTGCCTACACTTCAGTTCACTTTTTTCTCTAGAACACACATTGGCTTATTCAATATGTTTGCGATTAAGTTGGTTGCACATGGGGCAGAAATCAGTAGAAGAGCAAGGTAGAGCCAACATTTAACAGGCATTTTCATGGCCCAATGATGCTAGGATAATGTGATCCCCCAGTGAACTCCACTCACCTGTTTTCTAACCTGATAATCACGACAATGATGAGGCTGAAGCTGTGGAAGAGAATAATGAAGATGATTTGTTGCTTTACCGCAAATTTATGGGCTCTGCGGCTAGGGCTCATAAACATCCTCGGAGCCGCGGCATCATCAATAAATTAACCTGAACCTTTTTTTTCTTTTGTTCCGGGAAAACGACTGGTAAGTGATTTTCCATGTCAGTTCAGGTTCAGGTCGGGTCATGTTGGGCCAAGTTTCACGTTGAAGTTGAACTTCAGGTGTTGATTTCGCCAGTGGTTAATTGGCTAAACTGGTTTTTGTTTCGTTTTAATTTGAGATCTTGTTTTATTCCTTTTAAATATAAATTTTCGCTTAATATAAAAATTGAGTTCGAATAAGAATCTTATCTTATCCTTTATATATTTCAATATGCCTATAAAAATATGATGATCAAGAATGATTCTGTAAGACTTTCCATATCTAATATAGTCTGAGTACCTAACCCAAACGCATTTAACATTCCATCCAGCTAATCGATAGCTTCTCTTCCAATTTCCTGCAGCTTAATTCAATTTGAACATAAAAAGTTTTTCCCTTTGCTTGACCACTTTTGCCGGACTTTTCCTCTTTCCGCCCTCACAAGTCGTGGCCAATTTTCCAGTGGCTACTTAAAACCACAAAGGAACAAGTTGCTGCCAAGTTGGCTGCGAGATAAATTGAGTGGAAGTTTCGATTGCCAATGCCCGGGACGGAATAAATCGAATGCAACAGGGAACTGGAGGGGTCACAAATTTAACTTTTTACTTTACCCTACCCGAAAAAAAAGAAATGAAAAACGAGTCCCACAGTGGGCTTAAAATTTATGAACATCTTTCTTCATACTTCGCTTTTCGTGGAAATTTGTTTATTGAGCTGCGTTGGAGGCAGCTTGCCTGATCAATTAATTCAAAAGCTACGTGGCTGAGGGGAAACATCGGTTTCATTGGCCAAGGCTTTTCAGTTGAGTTATTGAAGGCCTGTCATTTGCATGTCCACCGATGAATTGTGTTCGTTTGTGGAATTAAATGGATCCTTCGGACTCAATCCATAAATCCATCGTACTTGATGGCTTAATAGTCGGGCATTTATTGAATTGGAAATGTTTTTGCGTGTTTTTGTTTGGTAAAATGGGTTTTTGATAAATGCTTTCTTGAATTAATTAATTTTCAAAAATAGACTATGACGATAGATTATCAAAAAAGGTGAAAAGTAAAAGCTTAACTGAAAAAAATATGAAAATTGGTCCATCCAGATTTAAACCCCAAAATAAGTATTGTTTTCATAGCAATGCCAAAAATAATCCAATCAGTAATTTGCCACAACGAAGCGAAAAATTAAATTGATTGCCATGCAACAAACAAGTTTTAATTTTGATGAGCAATTTACTAGTACATCTTCAAAACAGAAAATATTAAGTGACATCCTCCTTCTAAGTTTCTAACTTTTTCCTCCATTCAAGAAGCAAACTTCTCCAATGACTCATTTGATTTTATTTGGCAATTTAACGGTCAATGAACTTTGGCAAAGTTTTATATATTTTCATAGCAGCTATTGTTTTCGATATACTAGTTATTCGGTTTGGCTATCAAATCGATAATCACGAAATTATGCAACTTTACGGTCAACGCATTTGCAAATCCTTCTTGCCACTTTTCCTCGGATTTCACTCCTCTGCAGTGATTTATGCTCCCCTGACTCTTCAGGCTTTGCTATCAAATGTCCTGTCATTTGTCCTCGGCTGTTGTCCTGGGTTACAAGCAACGCTCTCTGCCAGCTTTACCATAAAAGTTTTTCCATGTTCACTGTTGTCAAGCGGCCAAAAAAGAAAAAGGATGGAAAAGCGAAAAGCGGAAGAGTGGCCATAATATTATAACTTTTAATGAGAATTTATGCTTTCTTTTTATCGTATTCTTTGTGATGAATTATTGATACACCCAACTGACTTTAATTTTCAAAAGCCAGAAATAAAAACCCAGAGAAATAATTGAAATCCAATGTTGACAATGGAGAAAAATTATCTGAATTTTAATTGACTTTCCATGGCGATTTTTACTTAAAAAGAATTAATTTTTTAATGTATAAGAGCACTATGAAATATTTTTACAAGATAATCCAAAAAAAATACACATCCACCGCAAAAATAATGAAAACTTTTACTGATTCGATGGACAATAATGGGATTAAGAGAATCCTTTTTCAGTGGAATTCCCTTTGAAACAAATTTCCATTTATGAAATTCATTTAGTAGCTTTCAGCAGCTTGCGGCAGCGGATTATCTTTATATAAATCCGTATACACGCTGTGAAAATTAAATTAAAAGTCCGGACCATAAAAGTAAAGTTCTGGGCCCGAGGGACTCAGCTGAAATTGAATCAGCTCCACGCTAATTGACCAGGCTAATTTGTAGCATAACAAATAACCGCACTGGGTTGCCAGGCCACTAGCCTGGCAAACAACATGGTCCGAATAAAGTTGGTTAATAGCGCATTAAGTTCAAGGGGCAAGGGCGGGGAGGCACTAGATGGTTGGTCGTTCGCATATCCTCCCGTTTTCATTCGCTTTTATGGCCTTGTTGCCAGAGCAACTGCTCATATGAAAAACTCATAGGATGGCAAACACTGAAGGTCATGTGTGTGGGTGAGCGATAGCAAGCTGTTCGCCGGAGGTATCCAGGCAGAAATGAGAGACTCTTGAAATTGGTTTTGCAATGATACAGCAATATTTTCATATTTAATATTCGGAAATTGAAAATTCCCTGTATGGAATTTATTTATCTAAGTGGAAAAATCTGTGAAAGGAAGTAAATTTATTGTAGCTAAGTTTATCAGAATGTTTACTGATATGAATATATTCTTGTAGATATATAAAAAAATAAAATAATATCTATAATTCATTTCGATTATTTAATAACCCTTTCTATCATTATTTTAATTAGTAAATTTCTTAAGCTAGAATCCAAAGAATTCCATTAAAAATCAATAATGGTTATATCGTGCAAATTTTACCAATCGAATAGAGCACATAGCAAGCCTTAATTAAGCTGTAGTTGAGTGCCTATTAATGCCACTTAATAACACAGGATACAAGGCTTTTCCACACTCACAGAATTCTCAGAATTCCCCATAGTCTACTTATGCGGGCTGCTCTATCGGAAAACGCACGTCCGACAACTGAGTATAATTTAATCGCCGGCATCTTGGTAATCGAAATCAAACAGGCTTTCAGTTGAATCAGCGAACGCCTTGCAATTAGCACTTGCCAAACTAATGAACTTCTCTGTGCTAAAGATTTCCAGTGGCTTAATTAGCCATGGCCAAGAAACTCACGCAACTTGGTCTAATTGAAATTATTTTCCATGTGTGCCTTTGTGTGTACGAGTATATGTTGGCATCTTGCTGATAGAATTAATTTGGCATAACCACGCCTATTTTGCCCCCTTTTCCCGTATGGTATGTGGTCGACGGCTTTATTGAATTTTCCGCCTGGGGAAGGCAGCTGCAGCTGTTGACCAGCCCTGTGTGTTTGTGCTCCCCGAAGTGTTGATAACTTGCGCAAAAAAAAAGTTTGGACCAAAATATAACAAAAGCAGCTTAAAGTGCTTTTGTTTTTGCAACAGAGTGCCAGAGTTGGCAACTAAATGAAATGAAGAAGAGAAAGGAGAAAAGTGCTCTAGACCATAGATACATGTATTACAAAATGGAAAAATTTTCGAAGAATGAAATGGGATTTATATATACGTTGCCTTAGATTTAGCTTAAGAGATAATACTTTTGTATGAGCTCTGAATGTTCGGAAAACCCAACATGTTCTTCTTCATTTAATGTAATTAACAATATTAAAGCTAGACTTTAATTAGCCAAAGGATATCCACATACTTTGTCCCTTAAAATGTCATCCAGAATATCGTTTAAAACCGATTCCTAATTTTTCTTTTTTCTTGTTAATTTATGTTAATTGTCGGGCCATTAAAAAATGTGCCTCTGCTCAATTTTTCATCGCCTGTAATATGCATATTAATTAGTTGTTTGACAAAGTTTTTGACGCAATTCAGCCTTGGCAAGCGTTTGATGTTGGTGGCTGTAGAACGGCCTGGGAAATGTCTGCAACAAGTTGCGGCATTCAACGCCAGTTCAATGGCCCCTCAATTGGTCCTTGGCCTGGTCCTTTGTGGCCAAAGGAATTTCCTTGAAGTGGGGGTTAGAAGGAGCAGAAGCGAGTGAATCTCAAGTGCCTTGTGGAAGGTGCAAAATAATTGGCCATTTAGCATTTTACAACACCGAGATCAAAAAATTTAAAATTGAATCTGTCGGCAGACGTGGCTGCCAAGTAACAAAATGAGACAATAAACATTTGCTGAACATTTAAGAATGTATTTAACTTTATGCGCAGCATTTATTTTGCTTTGCCCCCCCTTTATGTTGCTCTTTTATGGCCGTTATCTGGGCTTTTGACTTTAGCTCCTTTCGGATGCTCATCACGACGGCCACAGGTGGAAATCCTGGCCTGAAGTATTAAGCTTATTCGGTCATCTGCCGGGGTTACTTTTTGGCTTTATGGTCACGTAGCTATAGCCATGTTTTTTTCGGGGGGGTTGTTGATGGCGGAACACTGGAAGTTGAATGACTCCTTGTCGAGTGTGTGAAGGACTCGAAAAGCGAGAATATTGGATTTGCATAAATGCAAACATAAAGAGGGAATTTTCAACACATAAAAATGTGCTTATGCAGTCATGAAATTTGCAGTCATTTTGCATCCAGTTCGTAAACATGAAATATTTAATGTGGTTGTATATTTAACGTAAGTCTACTGGCGGAATTTATTTACTTTTGAACCTCATATTGACCCTTGAGAGTTATTGGTTTTTATAAGTTCGTTCAAATAATGTTCTGCTATATCCTAAATTAAACGTATTTTTTTAAATTTTTTGTTAGTATAAAGATTTTTTAATGGTTTGTGGCAAAACCATAATTGTAAAGCTATTCTCTGCGGGCTTACGTGATTACTGTTACGTAGTGGTTGGTGTCTTGACTTGAAAACGTAATAAAAAGCTCATATTGAGTGAAACCAAAATCTAGTGACGTAAACGGCAAACATTGCGTATGAGTGATGTTACCGGTGCGTATGAGTAATGCAAATAAAACGGGAATTAGCGTTGATCAAAATAAAACAAATATAGTAATACAAAGCTAAACAAGTTGTAGAATGAATCAGCATTGCATCTGAATGGAAAGACATCTCGAGAATTTCCTGAAACGCAGATTCCTCAGAATTAGCATTCCAATAAAGCATAATTCCTCGCTGATTTGACAAGTACTCGCCACCACATTTGTCGTCGAGCAAATTTTAATGACTTTAACTTGTTCAGCTGTCAGCGAGTGTTGCATTCCTGCTTGGCTCTTATTTGCGTCTCAAGCGATTTCCGTCATTTACGGCTCAATTAAGCAGTTGCCTCGTTTTTCTTTGCTTTAGAAATTTACATGTGGCAGTTCAATGCTGGTCGCGTTTTTCGGACACCGTTCGATGATCCCTGAAAGCGTTAAAAGGTTTTCCAAAGGCCAGACGCCCTGACCCTTTAGCGCTAAATAAAACTGCCCAGTTCATGTCGACTCATAAGTGACTTTATTTGTTTCTTCTTTAAAGTGAGTTTACTGCAGTTTACTAAAGGTGCAGTACGTTTCAAAAGTGTAAAGCACTTGGGAGTTATTTTTAAGGCCAAAACATTAAACAGTAATTGTTTTGATTTTTTCGGGTTTAACTGTCTGAGTGGTTCAGAATGAATTAACTATTTAGTTTTTATAGATAGTTTTAACATACCAGGCCAATTGTTTTACAGCTTTGAAACGCAAATAGTTTTTTATGGTCGTGCCTCTGTTTAATTTCTTACGCTCTTTCCGTGTCGCACGTTGCGCATTCGATTAACACCTCATCTAGCTTATTTACCTACTGCAGCTGCTTCTTCTTCATTGATCATAGTAATTCCTAGTCGTTGTGGAAGTTTTGCATCACAAAAGTCTCGCTTTATTTTGTTTTTTTATCTATTTTTTTTTTACTGTTTGCCGTTTTTTTGAATCTTGATTATCTTGGCTTTAATTTGTTGCTTCGTCAGAGTGAGTTTGTGTGTGTTTTTAAGGCAATTGTTAGGCCATTGTTGATACAACACTTAGATAGCACTCGCCATTACAATGCAGTTTTGTTTGGCTGAAAATGCGAAACGTGACCGTTATTGACAGCGGTGAGAGATTTTCTATTGCTGCTGTTTGTCAACACAAATGTAAATGGAAATAAGCAAAATTTTCTGAGATTGTTAGAAAAGGAAAGGTAGCAGCATGCCTAACTAAATTCTCACAACGTGCAATGTTCATTCACTAGATTTTTGGCTGGTTGTACAAAGACCTAGCATTTTCAGTCGTAAATGTTTATTTGATCTACCGTTTTCCCTCTTTTTTCCTCCATTGAGTGCCAATCAAGCGAACAAGTTTTTGATTTCCCTCTTTTCAGTGGAAATTTGCACAATTCTTTTGCATTTCCGACAATTGGCGCACGTTGCCTTTCAATGTGTGCTTTATTTTTAATGGTAATGATGTTGATGCCAATGGCGATGATGAAAGGCTGAAAGGGGGTGGCGGGGTTGCCAAGCATCCATATGTGACGTGCATTCAGTGGGGCGTGGTCAGTCGGTGGGCTTGTTTTGGTCAGCTTAATGATGCGCAACTTACATTCTTTTTCCACACAAAAATTACGTTGATCGGTGTTTGGTGTTAAATGTGCTTAAAAGTTTAACTCCAACATGGTATTTTACAATTAAAATGTGTTTTCTCTTTTATGATTAAAAGCGGATTTAAATAATTAACAAATTAAGATATTTAAATCGATAAAAATTAATTTAAACAAAAAGCTTTTGCTTACAAATTTGATTGATATACTTATATTTTATTTTAGGTTTTTTTTATATATTCATTAATACAGATAAAAATATTTTTAAAATAAAAATAAAATGCGTTTTCACCCGAGGATATACCCTCGTCCCTTGGCATCTCTTTAAGCATGTAAATATCCAATTGAAATGCAATAACAAGCCTCATTATGCTGATGGTAAAGCGGGAAAATGAATTCGTAAAAGCACATTTCTCAATATATCTCCATACATATATACGAATATATAATATATAATATATAACCGGCTGACATAACAGCAGACCAGCGAAGATTTATCTTCCGATGCGGAGTTCTCACAGTAATTTTCCGGTGTTGTTTTTGATTAATTGTCTACTGTAGAGCATGATCTCATTGGCTGCTTTAGTTGAAATTTCAGGTATTTGTTCTTGATTTGTTCTGTTTTACTTAGCGACGATTGTCTAGCTTTTTTGGGTGCTTTCTTTCGCCGCTCGTGTTTGGTTTCCGTCTGGCTGGGAGCAATGTCAGGTTCAGCTTTAGCCACATGTGGTGTCTGTTATTGCTTTTTTGGCCATTATATAGACCAACGTGGGCAAATAGGTATGGGTGTATGTACACATCACATGTGCCGGCCCACTGAACTGGCAACCCACAAGTGTCGATGAGGTGTTTTTCTGCGCTTTATTTTTATCTACGAGAGAAAGGGAACAGATTCGTTGAAAAGAGTAAAGATAGAAGGAAGCGTTTGCGACCATAAAGATATATATCTGATCAGGATCAATAGCGAAGTCGATTTAGCCATGTCCGTCTGTCCGTCCGTCCGTCCGTCCGTCCGTCCGTCCGTCCGTCCGTCCGTATGAACGCTGAGATCTCAGGACCTATACAATACAAAGCGAGATTAAGCATGAAGATCTTGAGGTCCCGGACAGCGCAAGTTTATTACAGCATCCGCCACGCCCACTCTAACGCCCACAAATCGCAAAAAACTAAAATTGCGAAATCTCAGAAACTATGCAGATAGAAAGTTGAAATTCAGAAAGTATAATCTTTAGATGACAGCGCATCTTAAGTGGTACTACCATCCGGCCACACCCACCCATACGCCCACAAGGCTCAAAAGACGGTTTTCGGATTTTCTAGAAAAGCTGATATCTCGGTAACCATAAGAGATAGAAAGTTCGGACAAGCATGATGTTTCATGATGCCCCAATGCGAATTGTTTTTCCGATCACGCCACGATCGCCCACAAAACCCGAAAAACCAAAAATCAAAAACCGAAAACTATAAAAGCTACACAATTTGCTTAGGAACACGTATTTAGGAGATGCCTCTGCAACTGCCACAAAGTTGCATCCGGCCACGCCCACTCAACGCCCACAAACCGCGGAAAACTGTGGAGTCTAAATAATATTATGAATGCCTTCGTTTGACCTTGTGTAACTTATTTCTGTTAATATCTATCGATTTACAAAAGATTTTCAAATCGGAACATTATTTCGCTATTTATGAAGAAATAAGGTTATAAGGCTCCATATGCAGTACGTCACTATAAGCATACCAACATACTTCCCGACAATAGGTGGCGCCTGGAATTTCCACACAAAATTAATATTTTAAAATTGTGTAAAACAGTAACGGGTATCTTATAGTCGCGGCACTCGACTATAGCGTTTCCTCTTGTTTTATTTTTTTTTGGCATATTACAGAATGCAAATAGAAAAACAAAAGTTTAACAAATCGCCACCTTCGATTGCCAAAGGTCTGTGACTAATCGCTGTCGAGTGCTGTGAGGCTGCTAATTGGTAGTATCAACTCATATCCCAGAGCGGCTGTGAACACATCCACCATATGTTGTGGGCTCTTAAGTATCCGATACTCGGACTATACGAGTATATTATAGTATCTGTGTATCTGTGCAAAATAAACACAATCTCAATCAATCACGCGAGCGTTTCTTTAAGCTCTTTAGTTGCGGCTTTGGTTTAGAAATATACTTTTTGGCCATTTTGCAATCACTGCAATTTTCATTTGGCTTTGGTGGTTTCTTGACCCAAAAATAAAATATGTCGACACTGCAGAGACACTGCGGTAAAGGTTAAGAGCTCAAAGAAATCTTTGATTCTAAAGGAAAATATGTTTTAGATGCAATGAACTGTAGATACTCTTTCCTCTTTTGTATAAAAGGGTTTGAAATGGGTAAGAATGAACTTTTTAGACATTGATTTATTTGATTGAAAGTTAAAATAGTTACATAATGACCTTACTGTTCTCTTTTGTATTTATGAAATGTATCATATACAAAGTTAGTTTTAAGTACTATTTTGAGTTAATTCATGCGACACCAACATAAGCCTACAAGTATAAATAGGTTTCCTGCGTAGTACATAGTATTTGGTGCAGTACATTGATCTTTTAGCCAGTGGTATTATATTTACCCAAGTCCCGTGATTCCCTTAATAGTGTCATTTGAAATATCGCAGACGTAATACCCTCCGCCGATCCTAGGGGAATGCAAAGCAGAAAGCGCAGTGCGAGAATTAGTTTCAGTTAGCACCGACGATCTCCACGAACTAGTCAAACTGGGGCGCTGCTGTGGCTAGGTGAAGGGGCGGCTGGTGGCGTTCAAGTATGGGGATGGGTAATGGCGTAGGGGAGGGGGGTTCGGAGGAAGGTGTGAAGGCAAACAGCATACGGCAAACAGAAAAATGACGAAAAAAAACACTAAAAACTGGATGCAGTCCCGAATGCGAATACCTTTCGGATGCACTCGCTCTTGGACATGGACTTTGTACCCGTTAGCTGCCAAAAAGAGAAGAGATTTAAAGGGAAGGGGTTAAGCCAAAAAAAAAGGCAGAAAAAAAACAGAACATTTTACAACGTGGGATCGGGATACAAATGCTCCAGCTCCAGCTGGCTCTCTTTTTCTCAGCTGCTGCTGGGCTGCAATCTCCCTCTGCCCATAGCAGCAGAGCGTTCCAGTGCAGCCACAATTTGCGATTTCAAACCAATTTTTTATCGTTAAGTAATTAATCACATTTCTCTTGAAATTATTATCTGAAATTATATTTCTATGTATGCATGTATATCTTTCTCTCACGGACTTTTGATTTATTTTTGGTTTTGCTGAAAACTTATTTCATATGACTTAAATGTTAAAGTATTAAGGTTAAATGGCTAAACTTATTTTTTATTTAAACATAAAAAAAACAAATTTCAAGAAATTAAATGTACATGCCATGTTGAAAAAATAAATAAGTAATGGAATTTAATTTGTGTTCAGAGATCCGGCTGTTCTTGAAATGTCTAAAATTCCGATGAAATCGCTAAGTTGCCAGCACTGCGCAGCGCCAACAGCAAATGATACGACGACGGCAGCGCCAACGCCAACGTTAACGCCGGCAGCGGTGCTCCACGATCGCTGGGCCGCTTTCCGCTTTCAGCTCGCCGTTCATCAGTTCGGTGTTCAGTTCACGCTCACCGCTCGTCGCGCTCAGTACCCAGTTCCCAGTTCTCGGATTGCCGGCGACGGAGGATTCCCCTGGCTCGATTCTCGCCGAAAGTGGAGGCAGAAAAGCTAAAGCGAAAAGAAATAAATGCACAGCCAGCCTGGATGCGGAATATATATTTTTGGGATCAAGATAATGCTGATCCGATCGGGCTGAACGTGTTGTGCGCGTGTGTTTCGCTTTTTTACGCTTTTTCTACAACTGCGGCGAGAGATTCGAAAGCGTATATTGTGAATTGGAAATCGAGGGAAATTTCAGAACCCCTAGAAGTTCCCTCTTCCCACTCCCTCCCTTTTCAACTAACAGTGAAGTGTATTGTTTAACAAAAAAAAAAAGAAAAAGAAGTATAAAAGTCCGAAGCAGTGAGCAAAGCAAAGCGAAAGAGCTGAATAAAAGAGGCGAAAAGCAGAAGCAGAATTTACCAATCCAGAGTCTGATTTATAGCTGTGTTGGTGTGTGTGTTTGTACGTGCTAAAACATAAAGGCCCAATAGCACAAAAAAGGCAATCCTAATATATGCTAAACAAACAAAAATTGTTAATAATTTTCAACTCAAAAGTATACAGATTCTCGGCCGAGATTTATAATCATTTTCTAATGACAACGGCCGTACTAAAAACAGGCTACAAATTACTTGCCGCCGTCTCCGAGTTCCATACATCTTTTAATTTATTATAAGCAGTGACAGTGTTTTTCTTCATTTTCTGCCTGTCCCTGTTCGCTGGGAAAGAGAAGCAAAGGGAAAATACAAAAGAAACGAATACAAAAATACAGAAATAATACAAAAAATATATACAAATTAAACACGCGAATGTTTCAAACGAAAGTCGAAGCGAGTTGAGTGAATTAATGATATATATATACACGCACATAAAATCTATAGATGCGCGTTTTTGTGATATATTAAATAACGCTCCAATAAAAGCAAATTTATTTCAATTGTTAAGTCGTCGAAAAAAGGCAAAACGATAAATAAGTTAACAAATTGAGGAATACTATAATACGCCCTATAAATTTGGATTAATTGGGAAAACCCTCGAAGGCGTATAAATAATGTAAGTTTGCTGTGGGTTAAGCGGGGACAATAAATTTTAAATTTGCTTGATGAAAAATACTAGTGAGAAGTATAATTATAGATATGAAAGTCAAGTTAAAGTAAATTTAAAGCTATTGCTAAAATAGTTTTCTAATTGTTAACTTTCTTAAGCTGTCTCACACCTCCTCCATTGTCCATTTCTTTTTTAGTACTCACACACTTGCTCTAATTTCTTTCTCTTTGCGATCCTTCTTTTAATTGCATTTTATGCTTACTTGAACATTTCGCTAGTGCCATGAAGTGCCCGCTTGAGACTGTCAAAAAACAAAAACCAAAAAAATGGAAAAGAAAATAAAAAAAAAAAGTGAAATAAAATCAGGCACGAAGAGATTTTGCAAGCTCGTTAGCCGAATAACGGTATCTGTAGAGAGTTACCATGTTATATGGTCATGAGATAAGACACTTTAGACAGCTCTTGATGTTTATGGCGTGCCTTCTTCCTCTTCTACCAACACCCGCCCCCTTTTGGACCTGCCTCCTTGGGCCAAATATCTTTACGTCCAGTGAATGACAAGCGCTGCCCCGTCAAATCATCTAGGTTTACAGTTAGCTAATTAAAGGTTCGACTTCTACTCCGCCCTTGACTTTTGATTGTCTGAAAAAAAAGCCGTTAATGACAGGCTTACTTCCCTAAGGTTTATTTTCTTTACACCTTGAAAGGGTTGAATGTTAAAGTTTTCTTTTGGGACTTTCATCTAAAGATCTTTCTATTACTGACCTAGTTTAATATTTTTAACATTTAATAAATTATAAGGTGCATAATTAGTAACAGTTTATACCAAATAATATGGATTTTCGAGTGTCGGTTCATCAAATAAAAGGATCCTCTGTACAAGAAACATTGTTTATTATCTTCTGATTCTTTCATTAAAAAATAAAACGGTTGCAACCGCAAACACAGTGCCGGCGATAAGTGTGCGTGCACCCTGAACACACAATAAATCGTGCACTGACTTCCCCATCGAAATTTCGCTCCGCTGGTTCTTCCTGTTCCATATCAATCACGTCGTTAAGGTCTCCGGTTGACATTTTTTCTCAGTTTCAATCGTTTGCCAGCCGCTCAACGTGTTTCGCATTTTAACTATCATATTAACCGTCGTGTTTCGTTATTGTTCTCAGCTCTCCATAGCTCACACATAGAAGTGTGTAATTAACTCAGGTGGGAGATACGGATGATAATGTTAACGATGATGATGATGGTGGCTATTGTTATGAACGTGTGTGGGCCTCTCTAGTGCGGTGAAAACACAGAGCATTTATCTAGCTGTCAGAAAACTAGAGCACTCAGCTCTATCGACCACGTGAATCAGATAAGCGCCAATATTCATTACCACGTTTGTTTATCAAATTTTCAGGAAATGACCATAATGAGTGGCAGATAATATTCAAATTTATAGAACACTTTCAATTGAAATCGTAAATGACAGATAGAAGTTTTTCCTATTGATCAACAGAGAATTTTCAAAATATTCCAAAACTATATATTTGACCTGTTAATTTGCGTTAGCCCAACGGCAATGAAATAATTTAATTTATTATGGAAATATTTGCAAACTGGTTTGATATGTATTCATTGACTTATATTTTGGCGTTCATAAATTAGTAACTTTGAACTTTTAAATTCAAATAAATAAAACTGATGAGACGAATGTTGGCTGTAATTATCACATTTAGCAGACATATTTAAGTCTTTAATATTATGAATTTCAACATATAAGTTAATTGAATTTGTTAATGTTAAAAATTGGAAATGGGAAATTTCCTTCAGTATAAAAAATATCTTAACTCTTGCTAAATAAATCAAATTTAATCATGTGACTCAGGCACTTATCAGCGACTAATTAAGCTTTGCATATGCATTTATTGCCAGGGCCTTTTCCAACTACAGAGAAATTCCAGGTGACTCAAATGTCAGGTGTGAGTGTATATGTGGGAGCAGATTATAATAATCACTCCCCCCTTTATTTCGATTAATGCATTTTCACTCCATCAAAGTTTCTTCTTTAAGGAAACAGAAAGCCCACAAGTGAACAGAAATAACTCGATATTAAATCAAAGACGTCAGAGACGTTTCAAGGTTTGCGTCACCATCAATGCACGTCACTAAAACCAGAGTGTGGAAAGATTTTACGTGAAATTGTTAATTAACTGGTTTGACAGAAAGTTCTGAGACACGGCGATGTCGCTAAATGAATCACTGGGCCTGCATTTTTCCAGCCGCTGGCAACAAAAGGAGTTCCGATCAAAGAATATATGGTAAATGTGTTGAAAATGTGCTGGCCGCGAATGAAATTGACTCGCTTAATCAGCACGCTAATGTTAATTCGAAATACGCGTGGCTTTTAGCAATGTGACGGCTTCCCATTCCTGCCACTCTGATATCAACGCTTTTATCAGCGCCAACAAATCTGCTCAAATAACAAATATGTGCCAAGCACATACCATAGTATATAATGTACTTTTCTTTGTGGTATGTGCTATATGGCCATGTACTATCTTATCTCCTCACGGCATGCATGTCAGCATTTAAACGACGCATTAGCCATAGCCCAAACTCCATGCACTCTAACTCGATCAAGTCCCTCCCCAAAAAAAAAACAACAAAAACACAGATATGAAAGTTTGGGCCAAAAGGAAAAGTGTTTGGCATGCCGCACAGCCACAATGAAAAAGCAAACAAACGCTCACGGATACATTTAAGTTTAAGTTTGTTATGTATACCAAACAATTACCCAAACTTAAACAAAAGAAAAACTCATGATGTTCGGGGCTTAGAAAAACACACAAAGAAGCCTAAAGATGGCTTCATGATGCTCTTCAAAGAAGTTGTATTTAATAGTTAGTCTTCGCTGAGATAGAAAAACTAGTTTAAAGCTTTTAATGAAGATTAACATAAACCAATAAAAATAAACTAAGATTTTTTAAAACATCAAGCTTACATTGTAGTAAATATTTCAAAAACCTCACACCTTCTATCTAGAATCTTAAAGAGTTAAGTAAGTTAAGAAAAATGTAAAGTCATTTAACAAATATGGAGCTTAGCTTCTGACAAGCTTTATTAACATACAAACTTGTGATTAAGATCTCATTTAACTGGCTCAGATACGGTTTATTTTTTATGGCCCACCATAGAGAACTTTTCAAATATGGGTATGGCCCTATAAAAACTCCATATTATCAGCCTTATAAAGTATATAGACGAAAAGGAAAAAGACAAACGAAATACATTAAGATTGCAAAGCATCATCTTAGTTGGCAGTGAAGAAATATTAAAAATGCCAAACAGGTCGCAACTTTTTCTTATGTATTTTGTTGGCTGATTGATTTGTTGCCTGTCGCCTTCGCTGCTCCACCCACAGCTCCATTAAATGTTTTTTCGGGTGTGGGTGTTGGCCATATAGCGATGAAACGCCCCGTAGATCTCACCTAGATTCGCTGCGCTCTCCTTTTTATATTCCTTTTATTTTATTTTATTTTGGCTTTTTTTTTGTTATATTTTGGCCAGGCAATTTGAGGCCTCTGTTTGCCAAGTTGCTCCGCTCGTGTTTTATTGTTTACTGGGCTCTCTAGCTGCCTGTTGTTTACCCATCGTCAGCTGCTGTTTGATTTGCAACAATAATTTTTGTTTACGGTTTATGGTGGCACAGCGAACGTGGATTGTTATTATTTAGATGATTACGCATTTTATAGTCGCAAAACGGTCAACGTTTTGCGTGATATGCGTTTCGTATTAATTATGAATTATTATTCCTTGGCCACTTTTTCATTTCTTTTTTATTTTTTTGGCAATTTTTGATGACTCTTTGAGGGGGGTTAGTTGCGAAATTGATTGGGCAAGTGTCGAAGTAGTCCAATGTCGAACACAAGGGCATTTTTAATTAGGGTATTCGTTTATGTTTTCAGTCAGGGCTTGGATTCAGGGAAATACAAAATTTAGCTTATATGGAAACATTTGAAAGTCTATACTACATATATATTTTTTGCGCCCATTGTTACATGGAAACTAAATAATCCAAAATAGTGAAATCGGTTGTACATAAAGCCGTTACCTAATTGTAGTGTTCTCTCCTGCCTCTAAAAAGCCAAGTTATCTAATGACTTTTTTCCGTGGCGTTCTAACTGTTTGCATTTCATTTCACCATTGTCTTGGCAATGTTTTTTGTATTTTGCAACCACTAATTGCAAATAAATTGTGCGCAGTTATAATCTGTGGAAACGGGCCGCGTTTTAGCCCCCTTTTCCCACCCCTCGACACTATCTGTTCCGCCCCTGTCGACTAATCTTGAACACGCTGATCGACGACTAGGCGCCAACTGGCAATGAAATTTCTTGAAATTAAATTGACAGCCCAATAAATAAAGTAAAGAAATGCACAGGGAAAAATTGTAGGGAAAATGGGAGAGCTAATTACCCAGAAACCAATTTAAATACAACTATTTTCATATAACTATCTTTAATAATGTTGTAATACATATTATATTTTATAGGATAATAAATTTTAATATTTTTCTGGGTGTACGCACATGTTTCTTATTTATTTGTTAGTATTTGATTTATTTCTTACATTTTCCATGTGGCATTTACATTTGATTGCTTATCAGGAAATGAAAAACCTAGAAGCGTGTAACACAATTGTTGCTGCTGGTAAATTCATTAAAAACCTAAACCAAATAAAATCAAATCGAAGCGAATTGAAGGGAACATCGATTCGAGAAACCTTTCAATAAGCAACGGCGATCGTTCGCCGCTCGGTTCATTGACTTTTCCACGCCTTGGGCGACTGCTTGAGTGGCGGCGCAGATTGAAAAGTGGCGTACTAACTGTGAGATATAAAGTCAAGGTCGGGTTGTTCTGCTTTCCGCTGATAAGGCGAAGGCAGCAATGTGTCGAGATAAGAAAAGCCAAACATGAGCCAACAGAAATGCGCAGAGGAAAGCCATAAAGCACAGCAATCAACAAAAACACACATACTCGTATGAAAACGCTGACTGACAGTCAAAAGGAAAGTTCCTCTATAGACGTGGAATTTCATTCAATAAGTTTTGGCAATATCAATTTTATTATCGATCATGCTTTTTGGCTTTGTTGTCTTAACAAATGCTTACTGAGTTTATTATTTGATTTGGCTCTTTTGAATTTGCTGTTATAAAAGCCTTTTGTTGACCTCATGAATATTTCTATAATTTCTAGCATTGTTAAAGTGAGTTCAAATATGTTGTTAAGTTATGCAAAGCTCTTAGATGTGTCATTGTTTGAAGCTGGTCAACATTTCATGGCACATTCTTAAAATCGGATTATTGAATATATTAAAGAATAAAATGAAATGATCACAATTGTAGTCGGTATGTTAAAATAAAATAAGTTTTTGTGTTAATTTTTATTACATATTTTTTATTATTAAAAAACCACTATAAATTGTGTCTTCAAAAAAATATGTCTAGAAATTATTTATGATGGAAAACTTTGCCAGACGTTGGCATAAATTTTTGTTTTTGTCTTGACAACTTTTGCATATTTTTTCGTAAACATTCATAAATAGTCTAATGATGTTGCTGTGACTGCTGACTCCATTAATCACAGCTTGTCACTCAGTCATTCACCCATTGAGACCGGCATTCATTCACTGTTTTTTTTCCCTCTTTTATTTTTACTGGCGGATGTATCTTGTATTTCGGAGCATTCAATGTTATCTTAAGGTTTGTTTCGCATTTTTTGGTTAACAATTCCATGGCCCTCATGAAAAGTTTTTGCCGGATTTGTGGCTCGAGGGTTTTTCCAATGTACAATTCGAAACGGAGCCAAAATCAATCAGGCAATTAAATGATGTAGGAAATTATAAATGAGTTTCTAGGTAAATTCCTCTCGAAAAATATATAATAATATTTGATTTCTTCAATTGCAGATTTAATTGAAATGGCATCATCCCCGAACAATGCGGCACCGCCTGTTTTATGGCGAGCGAGACGTAAAATTGGTAAGTTTTCTATTCCATTTTTCCAGCTAAGCAATC
This sequence comes from Drosophila eugracilis, assembly GCF_018153835.1. Classification (NCBI taxonomy): domain Eukaryota; kingdom Metazoa; phylum Arthropoda; class Insecta; order Diptera; family Drosophilidae; genus Drosophila; species Drosophila eugracilis. The sequence goes on along the minus strand of NW_024571981.1, from coordinate 3,990,570 downwards.
AGCATTGTTGCGGGCCATTAATTTCTGACCAGATTTATGAGCTGAATTTAAAACCAAAAGGCGTCAAGGTTCAATGTCATTTTTGCATGTTAAAATGTTCATTATCCCCCCAGCCCAAAAATCCAAGGGATGGGCTCAAAATCTGTCTTTGTGTTTTGGCCCATCAAATATTAACGAGACAAGGCAGGATTTTAAGTAGCGTAAAATTGAAAACTTGAAATCAAAGGAAGGCTTATGAATTTTTGAAAAGCCTAAGTGTGTCTGCAATTAGTGAGTGAATTTTTGAATCAAAACAAAAATCAATGGCAAGGCGATTTGCATTTTTTTATTTGCCGAGTTGATGAGTTAGTTTTTGGGGTCAAGTGGGGTTTATCTTTAGGGGGTAATACTAACCCAAACTTCTGCCTGGCTGAAAACAATCACATAAAGTTTTAATTAATTTCAAACAAGCGGCCAAACAAACAGCGGGCCAGCCAAACAAACAAAGCAAAAGCAAACCGACAGAACTAGAAGCGAACTTTGCACAATTTATGGTCGTTGTCGCGTGCTTCCCACGCCTCCTTTCAGCCGCCCGCCCCCTGTTTTGGTACAGTGAATCCACGACTGGCAGATTCTGGTGTTTGCCTTTGTAATGGTAACAAAAAGCAGCAGAATATCTGTGGAGAAGTCTTTGCACGCTTTGTCAACACTTTTCAGGAAGCAAAAGTCGTCGCTGTCACGCTCCATGTGGTTTATAGGGACTCCCGCACACACACAAACACTCACACTTCGGTGCCGTCATTTCCGTTTCCGTTTCCACAAAAACACTGGCAAACAAAGGCCAAAACAAAATGAGTTGAAAGTAAACTGAAATTATAGAGAAAAATAGTAAAAGGTACTGTTATAGGGCATGAAAAACTGATACTTTATTTTTATCATTAAGTTTGTAAAAATAGTAATAAAAGACTTTAATTATTTTAAGATTTTTAGTAAAATTTGTCAACGTTTTGAAGTTGCGGTCAAGAGACAAAAGTTATCCGCATTTTAGAGTATAATTGAGTGGATTTTATTTGTTTTCCCGGCTTTATTTTTGTTTTTGCTTTTACTTTACTTTGTTTTGATTCGCAATATTTTCACTCAACTCCAGCTCCGTTAGCCGGCAACTTGGCAATGAGCAAAAGTTCAGTTCCTGACTCAAGATGAGGCCAATATCGTAACGTTTGAGTGCGGAGGGGTTGGAGCTTTTTTTTATTGCCGGAGTCAAAGCTGTTTTGAAGTTTATCTAAAGCTGCAGTCGAAAGCGAATTTTGAGCGATATTTAATTAACTTTTTTCCCCTTTTTTGCGGTTTTTTACGTAGTTCTTGTTGTTGTTCTGTGGGCTGACTCAAAGCCGGTTCTTTTGGCCAACTGACTGAGTGCACACAGATAGACGGTATCTATGTAAGCATTTGCAGGCCTTATGTTATTTTCCTCGTCCAACTAACGGTGCATTTTTCGATACAATGTGATTCGATTCGCATCGGTTTTGAGTCATATCACATAATTGGTTTTGGTGTGCGGGGGAAAAAAATGGAAAACAGCTGTTGTCTTTGTTCGATTTGATATCGCCAGGGAATCCAGAAAAAATAACAAGTTTTATTAACTAACCGCTGCGGAGAACAAATGTTGTGGTTCTTTTTGCTGTTTGGTTTGGTTTTGCTGTTTCTCTTAATCTCCTTAATTAATTTGAGCTCACTCGTTCTTATCTCTGATACAGAATGACATAAGAATGTTGAATAATAAATGGTTTCTTTTACAAAACATAGCAATATCTTTGAGGGTGATAACAGGGGTTTAAAGTTAAGAGATGAAGTAAACAAATTTTGAATTATTTTTCTCCTTTTTTATTTTTTTACGTAATTTTAATAAAAAAAATAGTTAATTATCTTTTTTCCAAATTCAGTTTAATAAAAATATTAAAATTCTGTTAAAAAAAATAAATGTTAAATTTTTATTGTGTTTTTGAACTTTAAGGTTTGCGGTATATTTTTTATTTAATTTTTCTTTGTAACTCAAAATGTTGATTTTGATTTTGTTCAGGTTTTTAGATTTTCGCCATCGATTAATTATTCTATCTGCAGGCAGTCGCAATCAATTACGGCCATGGTCGCATTAAGTTTAACGGCGAAACAAAAAAGAATATAAAAATGTCGCACTTTTCCCAGGTCACAGAACGCAGATACAATTTGTGTTCGCTGATAAGAAATCTGGAAAAAAGGAAAATTTTAGCGCTATCAACAAGTTGAATGCGAATGCCAGGCGCAAATGGAATAAACGATAAACGAGCGGGCAGAGAGCGAGAAGCACAAACACAAAAAAAAAGGAAGAAGAGAGACAGAGCGAGAGGCAAAAGTTCATTAGTCGCTCGCGATAAACTAAAAACGACAAATGTAAATAAAAAGCAAAAAACAAAGAAAATCACTCAGAGACCCACACGCTCAGGCACATTTACACTCGCTTTTCGAGTGACTTGGCTTTGTTTATTTTAGGCGAATTCGCCGCATATCTGCTAGCAACGTTCGCCGCTCACATTTCGCCTTAGTATCGCTCAGATATTCAAAGCGTTCGGTTCGCTCGAAAAGAGAACGCGCGACAAAAGCAGCCCGAAAATAAATTACATTTGAAATATCTGCTCTACGGGCAGACCCGAAAAAATAGGAAATCGATCTGAAAACCATATATATCTACAAATAAATATATGTATATTACAAAAATCGGGCAGAGTTTTGTTCGTGCGCGTGAGTGTTAAGGAAAATTAAAAGAAAATCCGGAATATAAAAAGTACAAAAGTAATCTTTTTGAGATGAGCCAATGAAACGTTTTTTATACGCGATCAACGGTCGCGTGCTCAATTCGGCCGTGTGTGTGTGTTTGAGTGTGCGTGCGTGTGTGTTAGCGTGCCTGTGTGTCGCCAAGGTGTGAAAATATAGCCACATATATACACATGAATATATCCCAACCGATACAACGAAAAAGTATCTATATACACAACTGCATAATAGCGGTGCCACAATTAACGCAAGCCAAATAAAAGGCGTAAAATTAAGCACAGCAATTTGAATTTCTAGATCGTCCGCTAAGTGGCTATGTAAACCAAATGGATTTTGTGATCCAACGATTTTATTTATTTTTTTTATTTACATTTCGCAGAGTATCTCGTATCTCGTATCTCGAAGTGATGCATTTTATTCTTTGCAGCTGATCAGCGGTTCTCTCGCTCTCGTTTTTATGTTGCCAGTGTTGCCAGCCTTGCGTTTTCTTTGCCCAGTGTGCTTATCGCCGTTTCTCAGTGTATGTGTGTATGTTTTTGCTATTTTGTTGTTTATTATTTGATATTGTTGCGGCGAATTTGCAAAGCGTCCAAGCGTGCAAAAAAAAAAAAAGAATTAAATACGTTACCCTCAACGAAATTTTAAACAAATTTTGAGGTCCCATTTATACAGTTATATGTAATTTAAGTGAACTCTTTAAGAGAGCAGCTCTTTCTCTCTCTTTTCTGGGTTCCTTGAAGAACTAATCATTCCTTAGAGGGTCTTTTGCATTTTTAAATGCAAAAATTAAGGAGAATTTGTATATTTATTATTATATTATTATTCGTACCTTTAGTAATATGTTTAACATTTTTAATTGTCATGTTTTCAAAACTTTAATTTAATTTAATCTTTGACTTAAAGTGTTTCATTTGTCTTAGTTTTGCTCATGTATAAATTATAATTTATAAGAAATTCATTTGAAAAATGTGTTTATACAATACAATATTTGTTTTCTTTATATTCATATATACTATTTGTTTATTTACAGTTCAATATAATTTATCATTAAACATCAGTTGGTTTTTATATTGTTTTTCTTTGAGACGGAAAGAGCGCGAGAGCGGAAGGAGAGAGGAAAGTGCGCAAGTTTATAGGCGATAAGCTGTCTGGGCAGCCCTTTTCCCCCTCTTTTTCCTTATTGCCCACCCTTTCGGTCCCCCTTTTAGCCTCTTACCTGTAGACAGGTGCGTTCACTGAGTTCAATTCGCTTTTGTTGTCACTTTGCTTTTATTGTTGTTTTTCTCGCTCTTTTATCAAGAGAACAATGTACACACGCTCACATATGTTTTCCCGTGTCAGTGTGTGTGGGTGCTCGGAAAGTTTAGTCATTAAAGTCTTTTGCCTGTAGTTGTTGCTTTTGATGTAACGGAAGTGGTTTTGTCGCTCTTATGTAGTTGTTGCCCCTTTTTGGCAGTTTATGTAGCTGTGAGGTTTGACTAAAAGAAGATTTTGGACTTATACTAAAAATATATGGATTATTTTACGATTCTTATGTGCCAAATTGAGGTTTCTTGTGGACAAAGATAAAGCCAAAATTTAATAGATTTAACATTAACTAATATGAAAAATAAATCGCACTTTTATATTATATTTTTAAAATGTTGGTTTTTGATTTTTTATTAAAAATGACAACACATTGTTCATCTTATGTTTGTGTTTTGAAGAATTTAAATAGATAACTTATCAGATTGTAAAGTCTTAAGGGGATATCATTTTATTCTTAATAAAGTTATTCCATTATGAAATCTATAATTTAAATAGAACCCAACTTGAGAGCACATCTTGTTCCGCTAAAGCCGAATCAATGCTAACCAGCAGCACACACACTGCTAAATTGGATATCTCCCTCCGCCGCTCCTCATTTTCCAACACGACTTTCTTGTTTATGATTGTCATTATCAGAAGGAATTACTATTGTTATCCAGCTAAATCTAGTCATTACTCACTCACGCGCTAGTCAACTCGCTCGCACCCACAACGGTCTTATCAATGATAATACGGCCTGACTTGGCTTACCTTTACTCGGGCTTCGGAGTTCCAAGGGGGCTAACGGCTATCAGTCACATTGAAATAATGCCGTCACTTGGCCAAAATAATCGTTGACTGGTCATTCTTGTTGACCATGTCGGGGGAATTTCCGGCTGGAAAATTGGGGGCGTGTTGTGAAATGGATTTTACTACAGATTATGAAATGAAATATTAAAAGATATAGAAAATGTTCAAATATGTTCTTTTACCCTTCTTATTTAAAGTTATCCACCTAAAATACAAAGCAAATCCCCTAATTAATAACAATACGTTTTCTAACGCTTACCACTTTCCCTCAAAAAAACTTTGTATCCAACAAAAATGTAGAGAAATATTCAAAGAAGACTGCTAAAAACGATGTTATAAGCTTTAAATTCCCAATCACTGCAAAAAGCTAACAGATAATACAAAACAAATAAATTTCAAAACTTTTGTGTGAATCCCCACCAAAAATTTTAATAATCTGATAATTCTGAACATCAAAATTAAAATGGCCATCATAAAGACGTCATGATTATAACACTTCCAAGAACTGTCGGTCCCAATGGCTGTCTTCAAAAGATATTAAGCTCACATTGGATTCGGTTAATTGTTTTGAGGTATTGCTCAGACTTAATGAATACTCTTCCGATATCAAGTTTTCCATAATGAAGTCTCTTTGACGCACTCACGACTAGTTATCCATGTTATAGTGTGTATGTGTTTGTTGGTATATAGAGTATATGAGTATATATGATACAATATCAAGTAGTCGCCATGCTGTCCAAATGGGTTCTCCATTCCCGTGCCTTCAATGGATACAGAGTGTGAGAGGGGGTGAGGTGAAATTGACCCAATATAAGTATATAGCATATACAATATAAAAGATCTCAAGTTGATTGCAATGGCAAAAGTTACACACATATATGGTAATTACGCCCGGATTATTATGGCCAAATGCAGAAGGTGGTCCATGGAGGTTGTTAGCTTGTTTGGCCTGACTGGCAGTTTTAGCTGCATGTGACTGGCTTCCTGCTGCCCACATTTGGCCGGGGGTTTGGGCCTAGCTCGTTGGAGGCCTTCTTCGATGTGGGTTAACCGTTCTTGGAGGAATTCCAATAAAAATTGAACAAAAGAATCGGAAAAGAGAGACACTCATATGCCTCCTACGTATGCCATGGCTTTATTAGTTTTCAGTTATTGGAAATCAATAAATAAATATGTTTTTGGCTTATATATAAATATTTATTTATTAAAATAAGATATTTAAAGTTCAACAAACGAAAAATGGGTTTATTATTCTTTATACATTTCTCTTTTATTTTTTGATATTTTTCATAAAATTCTATCCTGTTTGAAAACTATTTAATACCTTAAGATTATTAAATATTTTATCCAGCTATGCATATATTCAAGAACTTATGCAAATTTCTACTAAAGAACATCGCGCAGCTTATCCAGAGCTTCTTTGTTGTTTCTTTTAAGATTCGCTTAAATTATTGAAATCAATAAATGCATTCAAGTTGTGTATACAGGCCAATATGTTGATATGAAGAGTTCTTTATGGGCATTTTATGTTTATTTATCGCTTCTTCGCCGAGTCTTTGAACCTTTTACTTGGCTCGCTTTTTGTTTGACACCTTTTGTTGTCCGCTTGACTTTATTTTTCATATGGTTGTTGCCTCTACTGCTGTTGCTGTTGCTGTTGTTGCCTCTGACTTGACTTTTGTTTTGTTTAATTTTTATTGATGTTATTCGCTTTTAATCGGGGAATGCCAAACAGCTGTTTTGCTTACTTTTTGAGGGTGTTTCAGCCTCTGTTGCTGGAATCTCTGGCACGTGTCAGCTGGATGAATTCTAGTTGTATCTTCTTCTGTTCTGCTGTTGATCTTTCAGATACATTTCATTTTCTTTTATTCGGTTCGTGCGGCTGTTGATTTATTTAATTCGCATCTCGTTTATGGTTCGTCAAAGGCTCTGAGCTTCGGCGGGGTTTTTTCTCTGCTTTCTTGGTAGGTAGTTTGCTTGCCAAACTCGTTTGAGACCCTCCAAATTTAAATCATGTGCAGTATTTTCAAATTAATTATTTAAATATTCAAAAGCTATCGTTCTCTCGATGGCGAAATTCAAAATTCTTTTTTCGTTGATTGATAAAAAAGTGTTGAGTTTTGTTTTGGTTTATCTGAGAAGTGCATAATCACTGTATATATGTAAACTGGAGGGGTTAAAATAATAATAAGTTTATGACATTTCTCACTGAAAAGGCGACAAATTTTTTTAATCATATGGAAGTTTCCCTCTAGCATCGTTTAAATTTCCTTAATTGCATGTTTTGCTTATTTATGTGGCTCATATGATAAAAAAAAATCATGGGACTTTGACGGGGAAAAAGATTTTATTTTATCTTACACAATTCCCGCAACTCGTAAAATGTCGAAAATATTGCCCGACTTCTGTCTACAAAAGTATCTCACTCGTACTTCTGTTTATACATATGCCCATGTATATATCTCATTCGCAGTTCGATGCCTCAAGGCTAGACCTCAGAAAACATATGTAAATAATATTCACATAATATTCAAAACAAGAGTTTTTCCACGTTTGAGAGCATTTTCTGTTGATTAATGTGACTCAGGCAAATGCATTTTAATGCTTCTAAGAAAAGAAATTCCCAATTGTTGGCTAAAGAAAATGTATATGAGCTGTTTTTTTTTTTCGGGAAACCCATTTGGAATTGACTCACATCGTAGGCATTTCCTCCTGGCTGGGGGGGTGTGTGCTTGCGTCACAATTCGATGGACAAAAGAAAATGTGTGCCAATTGAACGATTTAAAAATTCGTATATATACGCTGGCGTATATAAAATACGATCGGGAGGTATCGAGGCAGCTGCCCACACACGCAATCTTAGTGGGAAAGGAGGGAATAGTAAGGGGGTATACTGTCGTCATACTTGGGCTCTCTCGAAGATGCACTGTTCAAAAATATTGTTAGGAAATCTTGGGGAATTACTTTATTTAACTCTATTAGAATTCCTTTGATCAAGGCTTCATCAAAACTAGATAGTTTTAGAAACATTTTATAACATTTCAAGATTTATTTTTAATCAATATATTTTCTCACTGTGTTTTATTAGTTCATATCGTTATTTATCTTACAAAGTCTTTCATAATTATAATATAGATTTAAAATGTATTTCATCTTTATTTTCTGTGTAGATATGAGCACTGCTCTCTTCGCCAATTCGCCGCAAAGTGAGACGCGCAGCTTTTGCTCATTTCCCCCACGCTTATCACTCTGTTCTCTGCAGCTCCCCCATCTACTCGCGTCTCTTTCTGTTTTAATCTCCCCTCTCATTCCTAGTCTAACCAAAAAATAATAATTTAATCCCCAGCATGTTAATTATTATGCTTTAATAACATATATTTTACTCGGTTAACTGCAATTAATCTTTGTTTTGTTTATACAAATCAAACAGATTTAATTAATTTATAACAGGCACATGCTCAGGGTCTCTCCCTCTCTCTCTCTCTGTTTCTTTTCTTTTGTTTGTTTTGTTTACCTATGTTTTTGTTTGCCTTTATTTTGTTTTCGCTCAGAGATTTGTTGTGGAAAATTTTCCAACGCTCAGTAAGTGTATGGAATTAGAATTGATTCTAAAACCGCTGAAAAGGGGGAGGCATATCACTGCAGGTGGGAAAAGGGGTTTCCGGGTGCTGGCGCCAGCTTAAACGCTTTTGTTGTTCTAGGCAATTGCATTCTTCTCATTATATATGTGTCTTTTTTATCTAGTTTTCTTTTTAATTACCCAAAGGGGCAATTTGCAATTGTTGTTCGACCGCAAGTCTACGAGGCTTGTGGTCCACAGTCAGCCCTTTTGCTGGAAATCATTGAGATTACAAAGCCGCAAATGAGATTGTCTAATGTGCAGCAGATACTAGTTCAATTCAGATTACTCAATTAAATGGTGGGAAAAGGGGATGTTTTCAACAGGAAAATACAAAATCTTTAAGTAATTATAATAATTACAGATAGTTAGGCATTTATTTTACCATTTTTTTTTTATTAAATATTAAATCCCTTGTTATTTTTAACTGCTTCTGCCTTTCTGGCCAAAATGAATATTAATTGCTAATAAAGCTCTTTTTGCCTGTCAAAAACATTTGCCAACAAAAAGACAAAGCATCTTCGAATGAACAGAAATTATTTATGATTTCATTAGGCTGCTCATTACCCTTATCAGAGGAGACGTCAACAACATTTGCAGTTCTGCAGAGTTTTTGAACTTCAAAAGAATTAACCTTTCCACCAATTTCAGCTGTTCAGTTCGTTCGCAAAGGGCTTACATCGAATATCGTCTCGAATTTCCCATTTTCCAAGAAGATGGAAAAGTTCAGCGAAGCTGGCAGTTTTTGCTGGTTTTTGTTCCTCTTTACTTATTAATGTGCAATATCGTGCAATATTTTTTATTATTGTATACAATTTGTATTTTTCCTCGGACCGCCCAAGGCCCAAGACGCAGCCAGGCATCGTCTTACAATTTATGCTGCTGATGGGTAAATAACCAACCGTTATTGACTTGCCATTCTGCCTCGAAATTAATATCCATGAACCACACACTCACTGCTCTTGGTGTTTATTTTGGTTTATGGTTTTCAGGGAAGTAGAGAGAGAGAGAGAGAGACGAACCTGCCAAAGAGCTGGAAAAGTTCCTTTGAAACTGTTGACCGAACTGATATTGATATTGATCCTCAGCTAATTTTATTTACGATTTATGGCTTAAACCAAACAAACAACATATATTTATTCCGAAACTTTTCCAGCCACCGGAATCCCCGCACTAAATCAACAAAATATCGAATAGGTATTGCATATACTCGTATATAGTTGTTTGCCTTTTGGTAACGGATTCCGTATTATTTATTTGCTTGGCTCATTTCCTTGAATTAGACTCCGTGACAATTCGAAAATTCGTTTGTAAAAAAGTTTCCATTAATGAATAATATTTGTAAAGATATTTTTTTTTTTTTTTGTCGATGTCATTCTCGGACATTGCCAGATCAAAGTCGAGCGATAAATGCGACTAAATAAATATTGTCGCAGACGGTACGTAATGTCTGATCGTTGGTTAATTAACACTTTATTAACACGATCGGACAGTTGTTGAAAGGTGGCTCCAAGGGAGTTCAAATGGAGTTTTAAGAGAGAAAAGGAAATTGCCCTAGGTTCAAAGAGAAAAAAATTTGTGCTAAATGCTTAGATGAGTGGGTGAAAGCAAATACTTTGTCTATGGCGTAGTTTGACTTAATGGCTACATTTGCGACTTAAAATTCTTCTTAAATTTCTATTGGTTTCACGCCTTTGATATCTGATACTGTTTAAAGTCCATACTTAGCCAAATTATCTTTTGGCCCAGAACTTACCTTACCCACTCATAAATATTTGCCCTCCATTTCGCGACGCTCGCCAGCTGGCAAATGTTCAAAATTCGGCCACCAAATTTCCATTTATAAAATTAATTACTTAGCAGCAGATAAAAAAATCTTTTTAAATCATAAAAAAGGAATGCGAACAGTTTTTTCTTAAATTTATTTTAGCTCTGTGGCACTTTTAAATGGCTAAATGGAAGGCGAGAGGAGATCGTGAGCGAATTGATTAGATTTTCACACGTTGGTGAAAAAGTGTTGTGAGGACTTTTCACATATTGCTAATTGTTGGATTCGATTTATGTAGCGTGGTTTTCATTACTATTTTTTTCAATTGATGTTGACGTCAATTTCCTTCGAATCAATGATGTTTTTTCTGGAACTGATTGGACGTTTGGCGAATCATTCATACATTTGGTGAAGCAAACAATTTGTCACCAAAATGACACAAAAATATTCGCAGCATGAGTAACTTTCAGTGATGTTATTTGTTTACCTGGTTAATTAGTATTTTATTTTTCTTTCGTTTTCCATTGATGATTGTTTCTGACAGATTTTTATTGACACTTTTTTCGTATTTTTTGTTTTCGAAAACCGCTTTAACCTTTAACGGTCCGTTCACATCTGCTGATGGGTCCTGATGTCTTCGGTTGTGCTTGGGTTGACTGCACGCGCTGATGGCCAGCTAAGTCAGCAGGACGTCAAGGTGTGGCCAAGCGGTCAAGGAAAATCATAGAAAATTTCCTGCGAAAATTGCTCGAAATGTAGTTGAGTTTCAGTGAATCGAAACAAGTGGAAGTAGTTTTAAAGTGGCTGAAGTGAAGTGAAGCTTGATTTTCTTGATAACTTTTAGGGTTTTCTAAGAAAGTTTATAAATAAATTAGTAAAATATATTAGTTAATGCACAGAATTCGTTAATAAGTAGTTTGTTCTGTTAAATGATGATAAATCCTTTGTAAAAATCCCAACTTTTACCAATTAAAAAGACAATAAAACAGATGGCTCGTAACCACTTTCCAATTAAAATTTAATTTAAAATGTCGCCCATTTTAAATTATTAATTCGCTTGTGATAATTGGACTGCGAACATGCACGCTTATGGTTTATTAAATCATGTCTATAATTATTCCAGTTAAATGTGAAATTATTTTCGCATGATTGATTTTCTGGTTCATTGTTTTTTTTTGGTTGCCTGCGAAAAATGTGCATTTTACGACTTGACACTCGCAGCTATTAAAATTGGATCCATAATTCATGTTTGCTGTAGAAATGGCAAAGAATTAGCAATTAATTTGACAGATTAATTAAAAATTTTCGCTTCACATAAAGCTAGTGGATAGTGGAGTGCCGGAGGGGGGAAGAACTGGGAGTGTGGGAGTTGACGGCTGTGCGTGAGTGTGTGTGCAATCAGCCGGTTAATTGAACTGCACCCAGCCAAGCTCACACACTCGTACACACAATAAGCACACACTCCTCGAAGGCAAATGCAATGAGGAGGGGCACGAGAGCTACAAGAGCTGAAAAAAACGATAAAGGAAGTTTATATTTAGACACCGCAATGTGGAATACTCTTTCCTAATGCTTACAGACTTATTTACAAAGATTAAATATGATAAATTTAGGAAAATCACTATGAATGGTTATATAAGGGATTTCGAAATAAATAAATTAATTATTTTGGGATGCTAAACTTGAGTCAATTATTAAATTTGAATTACAATATAAAAATGGTTTTCTATTTGCTCAATAGATGATACGAGTATATTATAGACTGTTGATTTTAGGCAAATGTTGGCATGTTGGCCAAGAATCGTTTGATATATTGCCAAGTTTGATGATGTGAAAATTATTAGCTTAGATTTTTTTTTGGGTCTACAAAAGGTTATGGTATTCTAGACTTGAGGAGATCAAAATAATTTTATTTGCCAAGTTCTGGCTGTAGTTTGCAATACCTTTTAGCAGGGAATTGTTGGTGGCTCCTCGCTGGCGACTAGCTTGGCTATGAAGGCGGGACGGGACCAGGTCCAAGAGTCACTCACAGTCACAGAAACTGTTTTAGCTGGCGTCAGTGTTGCTGTTGTTGCTCGCCAGCAATTATAAGTGCAACAACAATGGCTGCCACAAAACATATTATTTTCTTGTTATTGTCTTGAAACTGGCAGCACTGAACGCCAGCCGAATGAATGAACGACTGACTGAGCGAGTGAATGAATGAGTATTTGAAAAAAATGTCCAAAGAAAATGACACGATAATCAAACGGCAGCGGCAGCGGCAGCGGCAACGGCAACGGCAGCAGCAACTCCTGATAGTCTTTGACTTTTGCCAACACTCTTTGCTCGGTGCGTCAATTTTACGTTAAGTTTCTTTACGCTTTTCCATTTCAGTTTTCCTTTTTTTTTGTCTTTCTTCCTTTCTGTCCCATTGACGCGCGCGAGGGGTTCATTGACTGTTTTGTTGATTTTTATGGTCGGATTGCTGGAAAATCTAATGTATGTGCATGGAATCAACTCGAATTTAGTGGAAGCGAAAGCAGCAACGCCAGCTGCCAGCAGGGTTAACGTTGCTGGTGGGGTTAATGCTGCTCCTGGTTGTTGCTGGCGGGTCTGAGAAATCGAGTTCTATTAACAATGTTGCTGCTGCTTAAATGTAGCTTCTGGTTTTCCATTTCTTCACTCTCTTTGCACAAATTTAGTTATGTTATTTCGTCTACCCTCCGGTAATTTTCCTTTCGTCTTTTCCAAGGAAATTTTGTTGAATTCGCTCAATTGTTTTCTGTAATTGAAGGGTATTACAATTTTTGGAAACTAGGCGCAAAATAGTCAGCACCAGAACATGCTTCTTGGAAAACTAAAAATATATTAATTTTTGGGGAAAAGATACTAAAATTGAATTTACCTTTATTTATATTTTTGGAGCAGCAAGCTTAATTGCTATTGTTTCTCTTGTGGTTAAAATAACTATTTCGATTGTTGCAGCTGCTTTGTGTTGATTTGCATTTGTGGTTACTGTTATTTTGCCAACCTGTGTGTATGTGTGTGTGTTTTTTGCTTGTCATTAAACCAATATTTTCCTTGTCATGTTTCAAAGTGCTGAGGTTGAAGCAGATTTAGCCGTGGCCACTGTTTTAGTTGTGCGGTTTCATCACTTTTGTTCATGTTGCAGATGAAGTCACATTTAATTGCTGACAAAATGTGGTCCCAGAGACAGCTTTAAGTCCTCTCGGCCTGGCCAACTCAAGTCTCCTTCAGGTGCATCCACTTGCTGCCTCTTTTGGTGCAGGCATGCATGCGCGCTTGTGCTTTTGCTGCATAGTATGCAACGTTTGCTGGCTGCTTGGCCAAAAGTGCAGAAAGCGAAGCTTCAGAAGGCAGCCAACAGAAAGCAGCAAGCTGGGAAGACCTCTAACAGCAGCAGCAGCAGCAGAGCAGCAGTAGCAGCCTGCACCACTTTATCTTCTGGCCTTGACTGGCACAAAACTATTCTGTCTTAATTAGAGCTGCCGACGTTTTTGCCGCTTCTACGAGTTTTCTGACTTTTCCTCTTGACGTCATGCAAATGCAACGGCAGCTACAGCAACAACCAGATTTCCCTGTGGTCAACCATTGTTGTTTCGGCTAATTTTAGCCGACAAACAAAAGCATTGAACTCGCTTTGTTTCCTCGATGGGAACATGGTAAATTTCCACAACGAAAATAGAGTGTTTGCTTAGTTCTATCAACTTGACTAACCGTTGACCGTTTCCAAAAAAAGATATCCACCCACAGGAAACGTCCATAAGACGAGTCAGACCTCTGCTATTTCATTTTTCTTTCCATTTCGGTGGGTGTGTTTTTGGCCCATTCATAATTTCTGGTTGGGTATCAGTGTATATCTTCATTTTCTACTCTTTTATTGTCAGGTAATTTAATTAATGATTGTTCAGTTGAAATTGTTCAAATATTTGTTCATTGAGTGCGTGGCTGGAAACAGGCCAAATGATATGGGAACTTTCAAGTGGTTGCGAGCCAGAGATAATGACTGCACATTTAAATTCTTGGCAAAGCTTTGACTTCCTGCTGCACGGCAGAGCACGCAGAGATTGGCCCACTCTCCACCCCTCACGACCTTTCTTGCCACCCTGATGAACCCCGTCTTTTTCGATAGACAAACAAACAAACTAATTTCGCCCCGCTTAGTCATGCTGCACCATGTTGGACTGGACATGGCTTTGGGGAATTCGGCAGTGGGAGTGGAGTCTTCTAACCGAACATTCCGGCGACAAGCGCAATCAGCGCAATAACACTGGAGCACAAGCAGAAGAACAAGGCAGTCGGTGGCAGCCTCCGAATGTTTGACCTTCATTGAGGGCTGCAGAGAGAGAAATAATATCGAGTTAGTTAAAAAAAAAAGTTTTGAGAAGGGAAGATAATTTATTTAAGTGTTAAGTATAATTTTTATACCCGTTACTCGTAGAGTAAAAGGGTATACTAGATTCGTTGAAAAGTATGTAACAGATAGAAGGAAGCTTTTGCGACCCTATAAAGTATATATATTCTTGATCAGGATCAATAGCGAAGTCGATTGAGCCATGTCCGTCTGTCCGTCCGTCCGTCCGTCCGTCCGTATGAACGCTGAGATCTCAGGAACTATAGCAGATACAAAGTTGAGATTAAGCATGAAGATTCTTGAGGTCCCGGGACAGCGCAAGTTTATTACAGCATCCTGCCACGCCCACTCTAACTCAGGAACTATTGCAGTTAGAAAGTTGAAATTCAAAAAGTATAATCTTTAAATGGCAGCGCATCTTATAGTGGTACTACTATCCGGCCACACCCACCCATACGCCCACAAGGCTCAAAAGACGGTTTTCGGATTTTCTAGAAAAGCTGATATCTCGGTAACTATAAGAGATAGAAAGCATGTAGGTTTCTATTATGCTCCCAATGCGAATTGTTTTTTTTGCGATCAAGCCACGCCCACTCTAACGCCCACAAACCCTGAACAACCAAAAATGCAAAAATCTCAAAAACCTTAAGAGCTACATAATTTTGTTTAGGATCACGTATTTAGGAGATGCCTTTGCAACTTTCCACGAAGTTGCATCCGGCCACGCCTACTCTGACGCCCACAAACCGCGGAAAACTGTGGCGTCTATAATATTATTATGAATGCCTTCGTTTGACCTTGTGTAACTTATTTCTGTTAATACCTATCGATTTACCAACGATTTTTCAAATCGGAACATTATTTCGCTATTTATAAAAAAATTAAGTTATAAGGCCTCACATGTGCAGTGACGTCACTATAAGCATACTCAACATACTTCCTCTGACAATAGGTGGCGCCTTGTGAATTTCCACTAGCAAAATAATATTCTAAAATTTTGTAAAACAGTAACGGGTATCTTATGGTCGCGGCACTCGACTATAGCGTTTCCTCTGGTTTTATTTAAAATATACATTCTCATCTAACAAGTATTATTAGCTTTCTAAAATGCATAATTAATAGCTTATCCCATGATTAATTATGAATACAACAAAGAATTAAGAGAGAATACTATCATTAATAATTTCATAGAGTATAAAAACACATCCTACAATATGACAAAGTAACCGAGATAATTATACATTCCTAAGATATTTTCTCTCTGTGCATGCTTCGGCTCGGGGGATGAGTCCTGGATGTGGTCGTTTGGATAGTCAAGGCACGTTTGTCATTGGTAATTTCGAGCATGTCATAATGATAACTCAAACAAACGGGGGAACATATGGGTGGTAGGCGGAGATAGATGCAAAGAGGCAAATGTTTGTTTATAATTTATTTTTAGGCCAAAAGTCCTGACCTCTTCCTGCCGGTTTTCAGACGCCTCAGCTATTAGCCTGAGACCTGTGCAAATATTTAGCCAGCGGCTCACGTAGTTCACTTCATGTAATTGATAAAAAAAAAAAGAAAAGTCTGCCAGCGGCACAATTTCTCGGGCTGTAGTCGGAAAATGAAATTAAATTCCTGGAAAAATGAGCTTTGAAGTGGTTGCGTTCGTCTAACAAATTGTCATACAGCATTCAGCAATATATTTTTTATTAAAAATGTTACATAATCCAGCTTCAGTTCTTAAGGGTAAAGGAGAGAAAGTATAATAAGTTGGCCACAAAAGAGATTTATGATAGGAACTAACTGGCGACGCCTTTTGCTCGCGCATACAATTTCAATATTTCTTCATCAGGCTAACAAAGTGAAGGAGGAAGAAGCGTCTGGGGTTTCTGTTCCTCCAGTGGAAGTAAATTGGAAATGCGATACGCAGCAAAAATGCTCGGGGAGTTGGCTCTTTGCACTAGAGAATAGAAAGTTGCTCATACGCCGCGTGGTCGGCTGGTCTTTAATGTTTCGCTTAGCCATTAAATGCGAGTGGGAAATAAATAGCACTTGCATTCGTGTCATAAAAGCTGACTTTAATTAAAGCCATTCGTTCGAACAACATGCAATTGGGAAGTCGCTCCTACATTTCTCTCATCTGCTATTTAAATTATTTTTTAATAAATTGAAAATCAGTTTTAAAATCAATAAAAATGGTGGAAATTCATGTCATGTATACTGAAAAAAAGCAGTCAGATAAATAAAAATGTATTTCATTTTTATACCGATTGGTTGTTAATTTCAACAGCTGTTGATATAAATAATATTTTTTTAATGTAAACTATTAAAAAAACATAGCTGTTTTTGCAATTAACATTAACAAGAAAACATTAAAGCATTTCCCAGTTGCTTGTTCGGTGTTAAATATGTTTTAACCATTTTAATGCTCTTTTCGTGTATGCTAACTGTTTTATTTGACTGCGGCGTAATAGTGGATCCCAGCAGTTGTATAATATTAATGTTTCGCCATATTCGACCCTCTGAGCTTGCCTTTTGCCTTTTGCCGCCAGACAAATGAGAATCGTTTATGGCTGCCATTTGGTTAACTTTTAGCTCTCGATGACCTTGAGGCCATGCATGAATACGCGTAGTTACAATATGCATACGTTCATATATAAATAAACTGTGTATATTAAAATATTGACTGCGAATAATAAAAGTGAGCCATAAGGCACAT
The DNA here is from genome assembly GCF_018153835.1 of Drosophila eugracilis. Lineage (NCBI taxonomy): Eukaryota > Metazoa > Arthropoda > Insecta > Diptera > Drosophilidae > Drosophila > Drosophila eugracilis. The sequence goes on along the minus strand of NW_024571981.1, from coordinate 3,973,235 downwards.
ATGTGGCTATGTGCATATATATTTTATATCTCTGGGATAGTTAACTGTGTATTGAGTTTGAAATTACGTTTTATTTTTCAAATTTTTGCTTTTCCTTACTTTTAATCTTAGTAGATTTTATTACACCAGTCAGCTGCCTTTTTGTTTTTTGATAAGTTATCAAACATGTGTGAAACTTGGACACATCAAGTGCGTGGGGGTGGCTTTTCCCACACGTTAGCCTCCTTTTCTACCCCTTTCAACTCTCACATTTTGAATGTTTACCAAGCTGATAATATAATTGAATACACGAGCCACATGTGATAATGAGATTTATTTATTTATTCAATTTAATTTGCCAGAGTTCGCTCTTTCTGCTCTCGCGTTCTTTGTTTTTCGCGTTATGTGGGACAAGTAACATAATTCACAGGCAAATGCTAAACAAAATAATATTGTAGAAATATTCTCCAACTATTTGGCCATCTCTCTTTCTTGGCCAGCAACAGGTTATTGATCCAGGCCGGCAATTTGAGAATTTACCAGAATGCAAATAGCATTTCATTTCGTCCTTTTCGCTTGTAACCTCCACTAATCGACGTTGGCTAGTTCATGACGCGCCAACGCCGCCGTCTAATGACAGCTTTTCCCGCCTTAACCCGCCGCTTTTCCAGCTTTTCCGCCCCTCGGATGGCTTACGCCATCTTGCCCCTTGGCTTGTTTGCACTGCCACAAATACCTATGAAAACTGGGCGAATGTAGATACCCGGCGAGGGGCACACAGACACCGATATACGCGTAGATATATATAGTATATGGCTTTGTTATCTGTTATCTGGCCCGCCTTTTGTGCTACTATCAACGGTGTCAGCCAAATGCAGACCAAACCGAATTGAGTTTCGCACAAATGGTGCACTTGGAGAAACTTAATACGAACTATCTATAATAAATAGAACTGATAAAACCTTTAAATATTCATATTTTTTTATAAATTTATAAATATAAATGGGTATTTATACATAAAAGATTAATTTCAGTTAACTCAGGAATTAATTGAGTATTTTTCTCTAGGTGCATAGCGTGCGCCATTAATGAACATCGTTTGCTTATCCAGACTGACCCCCACAATGCCCCATTCTCTTGTCACACTGCCTTTACCTATGCTATTGACATAATGTAAGCAACCGAAGTCTGTCTGTGCGAGAGTACTTTTTGTTTCCCATTTCACTCCCTTGCTCTCGGCTCTCGCTGGCATAAAAATAGTTTTTGTCATTTTTTTGCTTGGTCCTCTATCTCTCCCTTGGCTACCAGTTGCTAGGTGTACAAAGATAGAAATGCAAAAAGGATGGCGATAAATGAAGGGAAGCCACAACGGTGCGTATGGTTGATGGCGAGACAACGTTGCGTATGAGCAATGGGTCATATCAATATATAGGAACCACAAGGAATTTAATAACTAGTGTGTTTGAGTTGAGCTTACAATGGAATATATGGGTAATCCCTTATGATTGGGGTTTGTGGTTATCGGGAAATGAAGAACAATTTTTAGATAACATTTTTTCTGTTTGAATCAAAAACTTTTTCCAGTATATGTTAATATTCAACACTGAACTGCAACTTTGCCCGTCAGCAATTCAAACTCATTGTCTATTCAAATGCGAACAAAAGCAGAAATATACATAGTTTCAGTTGCAAGTTGTGCAATCCTTTCATAGCCTTCACTTCACAGCTGCCAAACGCAGCACGATGATTTTCCATTGTTGCAGAACGGAAATTAAATCATTTCCGCTGTCAACTATCGCTGGCCCCTTGTCATGCAACAGCTGTCAAAGGGAAGGGCGTCGAAGGCCGCCGGAGCGATTGAAACCAAATCGGTGAAGATTTGCTCAAATTCTCTCATGGCAAGTTGCAGTTTCCAAATTCAATACCCAAAAGTGTCAAACTTACATATTGATTGAGGAAGTGGAGGAGATGTGGAAATGGTGGGTGAAAATCGAATGAAGAGCGGATGAAAAGTGAATGAAAAGTGGTGTGCTAGATGGCAGACCATAAGTGGATTGCTTGCCAAAAACAAATACAAATCGAAGGCAATTCAGTGCAATTGAGTCGAATTCGGGGAACGCATTTCCCTAGGATCAACGTTGGTAGAAGGGTATATGAACTATCACAAAGAATCAGATATAAAAATATACATAATTAATTTTATGATTTATTGTTTATAAACTTCTGTTTTTAAGTGTTGCACTTCTTCCCTCGTTTTTTTTTGTTTCACCGAACATCAAACACTTTAAAATTAATTACATTTTTTAGATTAAAATGTTCAGCGGCGAACCACTTCAAACGCTGTACAAATATTTATAGTTTAAAGTACTTTTCCCATAAACAAGGCCTGCATAACACATTTTGCTAACAAATTAAATGGAAATCCAAAGAGCTTTTTCCAATTACTTAATAAATACCTATTCGCAATTAAAATCCGCTTGACCGCAAGCCACAACAATCCTTTCAGAACATTCCCCGTCCATTTATCCTTTTTATACCCACTTTCATCGCATTTTCATGCCATTGTTTGCCGTTGGCTTTTCAGTACTGTTGACGTTTCAGCGATGCCAGGCGCTTTGGTCATGTTTATTTTACTTAACTGACATTTTACTATGGCCTACGTGTGCTGGTGCTGCACCGTCTATATATCCATCCCATCGACACTCGAATTTCCCGCGACATTTTGGAGTCTTTTGTTTGTTAATCAATTGGCGGCTAGTCTATCCAACCCGTTCCCCTTGTCTCGGCCAGTTGACTGTTGGCGACCCCAAAAGCGTTAATTGAATTGGTACCTCACTCTCTCTCTCTAGTTCTCTCATAACACATGGGAAAACGGCAGCGTTAAGCTTTAATAACAGCCAGGATAGATAATTAGATAAACTGTAGTAGTAAGGAAACTGTCGAGTTACTCTGCGAAATAGTTGGGCGAAAAAAAGAGAAACTTTTAGTCTGCAAAGTTTTTTTGGTTGAGCACACGAGTCGTACATAAACATATTTATTCAAAACAAAACTCCAACAGGTCCTTACGAAACTTTTCCTCTTGCTAACTGAATAACAGACAAAGTAAATAAGTTATTATGAAAGTGAAACAGAGTGAACACAGAAACACGAGCGATCGCAACCAAAGTGTGCAAATTAATCGAAAATTCAACAATTTCAATTGGCTGACATCCTGCGGCCTTTTGGCGGCAGTAAAATCAACAAAATTGATTCCACAAACTCAACAACTTCAACAACAACAGCAGCCAAAAAATACAATTTACGTTACGCGGCCGAATTGCTCAAGTTTGACAAAATTCAATTCATTAAAACGGAGGGTTTAACATTCGCATTGCTGGCGGGCCCCATGGGCCAAGCGGCAAGTATGTGTCGATTTCGTGGTTGTCGCTACAAAAATAAGAACAAAAACAGCAAACAACAACAGCAGCAGCAGCAGCAACAACAACAACAGCAACAGCATCAGCAACAACAACAGCAACAACTAACACCAACCCATAGTCCTCAGATACAGCATCATTCTGAGATAATCCCATCTACAACAGGTGAGAACGTTGCAAAGGAGAAAACTTTTGGTCATGTCTCAAATTTGCATAAATATTTTGTCACACAAACTTCAGGGGCAAACACAACAGAGAAACACCAAGAGACCAAAGAACTGAAAGAACAACAGTGCTTATTTCATACCCAGAAGCTTTCCACATTCTACTTTTGTTGGATACCCAACCAACTTCCGTTTTTCCGCCTTTCAGCAGCCAAACCCACCAACATCGATCCGAATGGCAGCAAAAAATTGTTCTCTTTTGCACATTTGCCAACTTTCAATTTGCATTTGGCTGCACTCAAAAGCAACAATGCCATTTACACACTGGTTCATATATGCAGGCGAGTGTGTGCAGATATATGGTATTGTACGAGTATACGGAAATATATGATACTTTACTGGGGCTCTCTACTGGGGTCTTAGGGGCTCTAGCATGATCCATTTTCCGAAGCTGAATTTACTTAGTTAATACAACCAGAAGAAAGTAATCAGTAATAAGAATTCTCTAACAAAGTTAAAAATGTCTTCTTTCGAAAGTAAAGAGACGAAATTATAACTTCCTGACAATGACAGATTACCAAATTGTTACGATAAAGTAAATGTAAACAAAAGCCATTTTTAAAGATTATCTTTTACACTCAAGTCGAGTTACTCCCACTTTTGCCCTAACAATGTAAATCAAACTAATGTCATTCGCAAAGAGTATTAAATTTGTTATCATATCTCAGACAACTTTTGATCCTTGCTTTTTCCTGCTAAAAGTAAAATTCCATTACAAATGTTGTATAAAAATTTGCCATTCGCCCGACTCAGACGTTGGGCGGGGGTAGACGCTGGTTCGTTGAGGGGCCATATGAATGTCTTACATAAAGCTGACGCATCAAACCGCAGCAAAGTGTTGGCGGGAAAATAGGAAGCTGGGAAAATGGGAATTGGGTGGATATGTGGGCTGCTTGGATGTTAGCACAAACACCTCCCACACGACTCTGTCAACTTGTCATTTGACTTCGAGTGCAGGAAATAGCCAAAGAAATTCAGTGGCGGGGGAAGGAAGAGAAGAGAAAAGTGCTTGTGCTCTGCGCCAAATGTTTTGCAGCAGCTTAAGCATGTTGCATGTTGGATGTGTGCAAGGCAAATGCAGCTTAAAAGATTAAATTCCCTCCCCCAAAAAGGGGTGCATAACATGGATGGCATGTGTGAGCCAATTCACTCCGGCCTCTCTCTCTATAAATTCCCTACTGCAACACTAAGTAGCCGGCTTTCAACTTATTGGCAATCTTAAAAGCAAAAGACCAACGAAAAGTATCTAGTACCCAGAAGAAAAAGAGACCTTACAGATGCTTAACATGGAAATTTATGTCTGCACAGGGAACTTCTTGAGGGCACAAATCATGGGGGAAAAGCTGATATTAATACTAAAGTGAATTTTAAATGGCAACGCAAAAGTGCCCGCAGGAAAATTATGATAAAATAAATTCCAATTAAAATTTGACTGCTATAAATTCCAATGTATTTAACAACGAAGAGAATTTCAATCTGGTATGTTATATAAAATTATATATTGCAAAGGATATATTAATATAAACTAATATTAATTCAAGAGAACTTTTGTTAAAAGAAATACATTTGCTGATTTACATTTTCTGAATAAAGACACCCACAAATTTGTTGCCAAGCTAAAAGGCTTATAAAACTTCCCTTTAAAAATTAAAGCAAGCCCAATACAAAGCATTTCCTTATCTTCTCTTCCTGAAAATAGACTACTCTAACGTATTTAGGCAAACAAAATATCCTTGGTTTCCATTGTATGCCAGCTTAGCCTGAAAGTCAAATTGTCAAGCGACAGGAACAAGTCGTTTGTTTATTTCTTTTGTGTGAGTCCTAAAGCAGCACATAAATCATATTTTCTATAGAATAAATAAGCCAGACACAAGCAAGCAACCGAGAAAAAGGGGAAGAAACTAGAGACAAGGATAAAAGGAAGGAGGCAGGAGTCCTTTTTCGCATCCTTGAGACTTTCATCAGTGGGTTACTACTCGTTGTCGTATTTATATCTATTTTTAGCACTTAATCAGGCGCTCAATACTACCATTACCGACGCCAGACACTCCCCAACATGCACACACGAAGTCAATATTTCAAGGAAATTGCCAATATTTCCGGTTAATGTTAACTGAAACACTTTGGGGGGCCTCAACTGTCAATGATATTTATTACGTTACCCATACGCCATGTAAGCCGTATGCGCCATGTGCCACATCCAGCTCTCCACACAGCTCTGCGTGTATGTACATACGTCTGAGTGAATTTCCTTAAAGTCGCTCCTTGACACTTAATTGTTCAAAGAAAGAAAGACAGAGACAGCATCAAATTGATGAGCTGCAAAAGCAATTGAACAAATTTATGTGATTTTCTCTCGCAGCGAAATTGAAAAGAAAGCAGCGGAAAAGCGCCAAAAAAAAAAAAGGAAGCCATGTCAAATGCCAGGGGCGTTGAGAGGGGCGTGGCCACGGTCACGTGCCAAGTGTGTCTTCCCCTAAAGGATATGACCCATTTGCAATGCAAATGCTGAACGAAGCGAGTGAGCGAGGGAGATGGCAGAAAGCTCATAAAACTGTCGACACATGAAGCAGGCAAACTCCACACAATGAAAAAAAGGCTTGAATGTATAAATTATTAAATAAATATTAATACAATTTTTGAATTTTAATAAACTGGTCATTAAAAATAAATTTATTCAAGTGGAACTTAACATTCCCTTTTTCACTGTGTAAAGAAATCATACATCGGGAGGTTGTAAAAAACCAAATTTAAACTCCACACAAAGCGAATTAAGTATTAATTTTTCCATTACTCCATTTTTATTGCAGGCCTGCATCTGCGGAGCATTGAGGAGCCAGCAACGACGCCGCTCCAGTTCCAGCCAGCAGGCAGGATGAACGCGGAGCAGGGGGGCACGGGGTACGGCGGCTACGGTTCCAGCGAGCACTCGCTGCTCATCGCCACACGCCACGCCGGTGTCCCCCTGCCCCTTGCTCAGCAACAGTCACTCCCCGCCCACTATCAGCCGCTGAACCACTCCGGTCCAGCCCCACAATCCTCCTCTTCAGCCACATCCACCACCAACGGATCATCCTCTTCCACTGGCGGACATCCCACGTCAGTGTTGCCACAGCAGCAACACCAGCCGCAGTATCAGTTGCAACAGCAGTACCAGTACCAGTACCAGCATCACTATCATCACCAGGCCAACTCGCCACAGCACCACAGACCCTACGATCCGGAGCATGCGCGGATGGAGGCCTGGTTGGATGAGAATCAGGAATTTGTACAGGATTATTTTATAAGGTAAGTCGATTTTATTAGAATACCATATTAGCGAAAGCCTGTAGAATGCTAGAACAATCTAGAATTCTTAGCTCTTGTGTTAATATCATATCCTTTTACAAGCCCGACCTAGGGGTCAACTATTTCCAATTTCCCCTTCAAACATACCAATTGACCAATCGATAACTCTTCCATTTAGCCAAGACAGACGGAAAACTAACCGAATCCTTGTAGAGACATAAATTGCATCTGCCTACAAGCGTTTTCGATGAACCCATCGAGCCAATAATCTATTTTGCCCATCGAACGGATAAATTCTTAAATTTGAAACTGCATTGTCAGTTTGACCCTGTCGCATGGCATACAATCGCCCCATATTTATGGGCGGGTGTGGCGTTGGTGATGATGAGGATTTGGCCATAGGCGGGGACTGCTCGTTTCCGCTATAAACCGGAAATTGCCTTTGCCACAGCAGGACATCTAGGCCAGCCCGGCAGCAAAGCGGGTTAAGGGACGTCAGTTGTCTATGACACATAATAAAAATCACTAACAACTAAAAGCATAAATTGGGCTTTATTTTCATGGTCGAGCAGAGCAGGCCAACGTCCGCATTTCGTCCTCGGCTCCACAGCTTCTCTTTACTTTTTTTTTTTTGGCCTGCGGGGCGGTCATTAAACGAGGCTGAAAAAGGCTTCATTCTGTTGTGTATGTACTTTGCATAAGAATATGCCGCATGTCCTAAACAGTTCTGCCATTTATGTAGCCCTTTCGGTTTAATGTGCCCTTTCAGAGGGAGTTATACATTGGTTAGAAGGCTTAAATAGAGGAGAATAATTGCAAGTTCGAAAGTACAACAACATTAGCTGCTAGCTGTATATTAACAAAATAGACTTTAGTTATTTTATAAATATTTCTTTATATTTATTTCCTTTCTAAGCACTATTTCCACCATTTCTATCTATTAAACATTCGTTTAAATATGAAAAGAAGGACTTTGGTAGAATATTTAAAACTTCGAATGCTTTTCCCTCTCTGGACTTACTAAAGAGTTGTGTGCTGTGATTGTCCGATGTTGTGAGGGGTTTGGGGAGGGTTTTATGCCGAAAGCGCGAGGTCATAAGGACACATGCCTGATAGGAGGAACAAGGAGTAGGAATCGGAGTAGGGGCAGGAGCAGCTGATGCCGGGTAGTCTCACAGCCTGAATATTTATGAGTTGGCATTTTATTAGACAATTTTATGCGTCACATGCATATAGAACACGAGGTCCAATGCGTCGGTCGACCTACGGCTATTCATTTGCGATTTATAATAAGGTTTTAATGTGTTTTCTAACAGAATTTTTCGTGTTATTATTCACAGGAAAGCCACACGTCAAACGGTGGATGCCTGGCTGGTCTCACATGCCACCTCGGCGGGCAACGATGTGGTTAGCAGTACCTCACCCACCCACGCCAACGGACAGACGAGCTCCTCGAGGGGCGGATCAGGAGCAACCACACCAGTGCGGTAAGTAATTAAATGGATGTTTCTCTAATTAAATATTAAAAGTAATTATCACGGATTAAAGAAAAACAATTACAATAATGGTTGCAAAATGGTTTTTAAAAATATTCTTTAAACTTAAACTGATTTTTTTTTAGAAAAATCTCTGCTCACGAGTTTGAGCGCGGAGGCCTATTGAAGCCGATTGTCAACACCATCGACGGCACGCCCACATTTTTGAGCATTGGTCCGCCTTTGGACAATGGCGGTGTTGGTGGCAGCTGTGGCAATCTGCAGAACGTCGGCGGAGTCGTGGCCGGACAGTATCAGTATCATCATCAGTACAACCATCCGCATCTGCACCATAGCCAGCACAGTCATTATCAAGCAGGCGGAGCCGTTGGCAGCAGCAGTTTGGGCAGTGGCATTGGTGGAGCGGGAGGAGCACCCGGAATGGGTGGCAGTGGTGGAGCCGGAAATAGCCATCAATATCAATATTATCATTGCCACCAGCGACCACAGCGGCTGTCACGCAACGAGCTTAAACAGCTTGATGAAAAAGAGTTGATTTTTGAACTGGTGAGTAAAAAGAATAAAATTAAATAAAAAATATAAAATTTTTTTACAAGAACATACTTTTATGGGTGATCTTACACACCCTTTTATATAAGAAGGGTTGAGTAAGTGAATGAGTATAACCGTGAAATGCATAACCATTAGATATCAAATTGATTGTTAGCGCGAATCTCGATAGTTCGTCAATGACTATTTGTTGAGTTCCGCAAACTTGTTTGTCTGTTGGCCCTATTTGGCTTTGTTGTCGGCCCGTTGACGTTGTTATCGGCAAACACTCTAAAGACGTCAGTCACACTCTGTATTTCCCCACAGCTCTTGCTCTCTCAGTTGCAATTGCTTATTTAAGCTTATCGGTCGTGTAAATAATCGAACTCTATTCATCAACGCTTCCAGGTAAAGGATATATGCAACGAGCTCGAAGTGCGCACTTTGTGCCACAAGATACTCCAGAATGTGTCCATATTGCTAAATGCCGATCGAGGATCTCTGTTCCTGGTGCAAGGACGTTGTAATGGACCCGATGGACTCAAAAAGTAAGTGAATTTGAAGCATTCAAAAATATTCTTAACATTTTTGTGAAATTCTTTGAAAAGTTCTCCCCATTTCGTGATGTTCGGTTTAAGAAGTATCTAAATAATGCTAAGTGATGGTCAATTTGTGGCATGGAATTTTACTTGTCTTGTGATGATTGACCATTCTATTTGCCAATGATGTTTACTAAATATGGTGAAATACAATGTGTGTTTCCGTCTATATATTTCTCAAATAGACAAAAAGTATAAGCTGGTTAAATTTTTCTATATTTCTACTTTCGAAATTAACCTCTTTAAGAACTTAAAGCTTCTATTCCCTGAATCACTTTATTCAGTTTATAAATAGAACCGCAATAAAGACACACATCTATCATAAATCAGTCGCATTCTATTAGCACAGAAGTGGACTGAGACCATTGCATATAGAGCAATCAGCCAAGTTCCAGCACTCCTCCTCATGCACTATTTTCAACAATTTGTTGATGACTTCATATGACTGCATTTTTGTGGACACTGTGGATAGTGCACCCCAGCAGTAGAAGCTATAGCAGAATCAGCTCAGCGTCAACTTTGTCTTGGCAACATTTTTATGGCATTTATTTTTGGCATTTTATGAGTGCATTGCGTGGATGCTGGGACTCCTTCTGCCCCCGAAACTCGTTCCATAAATGCCATAACCCCGGCAGGAACCTGAATGGGGTTCAGTGGGGCATGTCAGCCATTTTGTATGCATCGTATGACGCCATTTTGCTGCCAACACTAATTGCAATTGTCTGCACGCGCATTTGGCAAATGCATACTGTTGGGTAAAAAGTTTTTAAAGCCAAAGAAAAGGAACAGGAAAGCTGGCAAAGTAGACGAGAGTCACTGAGAAATACAAGATTTTTACTAAGAATCAATAGCTATCAAATTATTATGGCTTCTTGAACAAATTCAGAAAGGAATAATACTGAAAAGATTGATATAGTCAAAGTCATCACCCTTATCATCTATCACCCTTAACCGTATAATATCTCTTTTTCTCCCAGTGGAGATGAAAAAAAGTTTGCATTGTGTCCGATGACAATAGGCGATAGTTGCCGCCTGCAACACAATTTATAATTTTCAACTTTGGATTCTGTTTCTCTTCCTGCAGATGCCTCGTCTCCAAGCTATTCGATGTATGCCCCCGTAGCACCGTGGAGGAAATGGAACAGCAGGACGAGGTGCGAGTGGCCTGGGGAACAGGAATTGCAGGGCATGTGGCCGAAAGTGGAGAGCCCGTCAACATACCAGATGCTTACCAGGTCAGTACCAAGGGCCAGAGTACCCAAAAAACAAGTACTATCTTAAGTCAAATTTGACAAATTTGAATGCCAACTGGGTCATAAATCAACCTCAGCTGTGAGAGTCGGAGATTATTCATTCGATTGTAAGATTTATGGTGGCAGATACCAAAGCGATGTGTGTGTATGTCTCTGCTGTATGGTGGTCTTTAAGTTTTCAATATTGCTCAGTGAACTCGGTGATGGCAAACCAGCACTTTTCACATTTCCCAGCTTCCGGCCTGCCCACTACCACACCCAACATTTTCCTATTTTTTCGGCAGTTTTTCTTCGGCCTGTCTGCCAATTGGAGCGTAATTAATCTTATGCCAAGACAAAGCCATGTTAGGCATGTTATATCACCAAGATATGGAGTCCCATTGGCTTTAGACTTCTGGTGCTTTAAGCTGGTCGGCAAACGATAACAATTGCGGCTCCTTTAAAAATGTTTTCCCAAGTCATACTAAGCCAATGAGTGTAGATAAACTCCCCGTAAATACGTGACGCACAGACAGATCGCTTGTACTGGCGTAGATCTCCTGATTGTTAGCACAATTAATCAAGGCCTAAATTTGACACTTGCCGGTACCAGACAGCGCGACCAGCAGACAGCAGAGAATCGAGCCCAAATACACACGACCGTTTTTCTGGTTGCGAATGAGTCGCATTATGGTTAGACACACCAGTTACGCTCGAGTGCAGATCTTTTGGTCGATCTCAGTGGACTTTTGACTCGGCTAAGTAGCTGGCCAAACAAATGTCAGCCGGCAGCGACAATCAGAGGCGTCTGGAAACTGATAACCTCCCAAATTTTTTGTTTAGAGGGGAGAAAGGCAGATAGATCATGGGGAATGTGTGCCAAGTGTACTAAAATAGACTGGCCGAAAGGAAGAAGAATGATAGAGAAGATGTTTTTGGTTGAAGATTATTATCAGTTATATCTTTGAGAGAGAAGGTAGATAAATATTGTTCATAAATCTGACACAATTCAAGTGAATGAAATTAAGAAAATATTAAATATAATTAATAAAATAATTAAAATGAAATCTCCCAAATGTATATACAAGGCTTACCAAACACAAAGACCAAGTTAACAACGAAAACTCATTAAAATGAGATACTAATTCGTGCACAAATTAATTTCATTTCCCCCGATTTCCCCGACAGGATGAGCGATTCAATTGTGAAATTGACTCGTTGACCGGCTATCGGACGAAGGCCTTGCTCTGCATGCCCATCAAGGATTCATCCGGGGATGTGATTGGCGTGGCGCAGGTCATCAACAAAATGAATGGCGAGTGCTTCTCCGAAATCGATGAAAAGGTGAGTGGTCTGAATGGGGATTGAAGGGATTCGGGGTGAATGCGGATACGGGCGTAATGGGGCCATGTGGAGATCGCATGACGGGGCAGTCCGATGGTTTCTTTTGTTCCGAATAAAGCCACATAAGAGCTGCACCCATCCACCCTGGCAAATTGCATTCATTATTCAACAAAGGGGAAACTTGTTAAGAAAGCTTAGCAGAATGTCAGGCAAAATGCCATAAGGGATTATCCGATGTGTGCCAGCCAGTTGCGATTCTCTCTCATAATTTTTATGGTGCTTTGCAACCTCTATTTTTTGTCTTTTCTGTTTGAGTAATGTTAATCCTTTGCGATAATCCCTTGCAGGTCTTTGCCTCGTATCTGCAGTTCTGTGGCATTGGCCTGCGCAATGCACAGCTGTATGAGAAATCTCAATTGGAAATCAAGCGGAATCAAGTGCTTTTGGATCTGGCTCGCATGATCTTCGAGGAGCAGAGCACCATCGAGCACATGGTCTTCCGCATCCTTACCCATATGCAGAGTCTCATCCAGTGCCAGAGGGTTCAGATCCTTTTGGTCCATGAGGCTGATAAGGGCAGCTTTTCGCGAGTCTTTGACTTCGAAGCGAATGACCTAAGTGAGGAGGAAGCCACCTCACGTACCAGTCCGTATGAGTCCCGGTTTCCCATCAACATTGGGATTACTGGGCATGTGGCAACCACTGGGGAAACCGTTAATGTACCCAATGCCTACGAAGACGACCGATTCGATGCCAGTGTGGATGAGAACTCCTGCTTCAAGCATCGTTCTATTCTCTGCATGGCCATCAAGAATTCGCTGGGGCAGATCATCGGAGTTATCCAGCTGATTAACAAGTTCAATGAGTTGGTAAGTACTTTAAATTTAAAATATTTTATGATTTGAATGTAATTTATTAAGGTTACCTTAACTACGTAATACTCTTCTTAAACATTTAGTAAAACTTCACAAAAATTCCCTTAATAGTACTTAATCACGACCTGCATATTTTAAACTTTTCCTTATCTACTCCCTTAGGACTTCACCAAGAACGACGAGAACTTCGTGGAGGCGTTCGCCATCTTCTGCGGCATGGGCATCCACAACACGCACATGTACGAGAAGGCCATCGTGGCAATGGCCAAGCAGAGTGTCACCCTGGAGGTGCTCAGTTACCATGCATCTGCCACCATGGACGAGGCTCATCGGTTGCGGGTGAGTACCGTTCCGTTTCGTTTCCGCTATCTCTCTCTCTCGCTAAATTCCGTATTCTTGGATTCCGTTCCGGATTAAATTGCCCTCCCGGGTGCCATTGTTCGGAGGCCAGTGAAATGCTTAATTTTATTTGCACTCACTTAATTTGTACGAGGCCAAGAGGTCGTCCGCTAGTTTGCTCTCTTAATTTTAACGCAGAGCCATAAATTAATGTGTCCTGCCGGAGACTCACTTTGGGTGGTGCCTTCCTGTTGCATTGTCTTCTGTGTTAGCTTCACGGTTTTTATTCGTTTATTATTTCTGTGTGACAGGAACAGCAGCAACAAGCTGTCGCTCTCTGTTGTATGCCACCCCTGTATACTGCTTGCCCCTGCCCCTTTGGAAAAAGCTTCAGCGTGTTGACAGTTGTAATTAGTTTGTTCGCACAAGTATGACAAAAAGAAACTTTTCTACTGAATCGTGGGTCTCTACGCTCGCTCTTCATAGCCGGACACTCTCTGTAATTATGCTGAGAAAATTATGACCGCCTGTCGAGTTGCCAGCCAGACAAAGATGCTGGGTTATTAATTTTAATTAAAATTATGCCATACTAGGCTTTATTCTTACAACGAACGAAGCCGTACAGACGATTATGGCATCAAGCTGGAAAACCCTTTTTTCCGGTCCACAGCTGCAACGCCCGCCGGGGGTTTTTCCTGCGGCACTCTTGTGGGTGCCTTGGCGGAAAAATGCCAGAAATTTTGATAAACTTCTCAGCTTTGGTGGCTAATATAGCACCATTTACATTTGCTGACAGCAAACAGATGAAGGTCCAGTGGAAGAATTTCGTTTTTTATTTCACTTCTTGGGGATATCTTGGGTTTTAAGCACGTGCTGGTTGATTTTGAGGTGAGGAAAATGAGTGGCTTTTGGCGAAAGTTTTTTTTTGTAACTGTTGAGGACAGAAAGCTGTATAAGTAGACACTTTTACCGATGAGTTATAACGATGAACAGATTAAGCTTTATATTAATTTATTTTCCTTTTGTTTTCAGCGCCTTCGGGTTCCTTCAGCTGTACATTTTCGACTACATGACTTCAAATTTGACGACATACACTTTGAAGATGACGATACATTGAAGGTAAGCATGGAAATAATAAAAAAAATATTAGACATATTTCTAATATAATTATTTTTGTAGGCCTGCCTTCGCATGTTTTTGGATCTCGATTTTGTGGAACGCTTTCATATCGACTATGAAGTCCTCTGCCGTTGGCTCTTGAGCGTCAAGAAGAACTATCGAAATGTTACCTATCACAATTGGCGGCATGCCTTCAATGTGGCCCAAATGATGTTTGCCATTCTAACTGTAAGAAATAATTAAAAACTATTCTATACTTAAAGAATTTATTGAAAAATATTATTAAAGACCACGCAATGGTGGAAGATCTTTGGAGAAATCGAATGCTTGGCTCTTATTATTGGCTGCCTGTGCCATGATCTCGATCATCGAGGAACTAACAACTCCTTCCAGATTAAGTGAGTATATAAAATGGAAAAACTTATTTAAATTAACTAAAAAATATTAATTTTTAGAGCCTCGTCGCCCTTGGCGCAGCTGTACTCAACCTCCACCATGGAACATCATCACTTTGATCAGTGCCTGATGATCTTGAATAGTCCTGGAAACCAAATCCTGGCTAATCTGTCCTCCGATGACTACTGTCGGGTTATAAGAGTGTTGGAAGATGCTATTTTATCCACTGATTTGGCAGTGTATTTCAAGTGAGTTTTACTTGAGAAACTTATTATATAAGTTGCTTTATAATTTATTCATTTACTGTACAGGAAGCGAGGTCCTTTCTTGGAGAGTGTGGAGCAGCCTGTGAGCCATTGGGTGGCCGAGGAGCCGCGCGCTCTTTTGCGTGCCATGAGCATGACTGTCTGTGATTTGTCGGCCATCACGAAGCCGTGGGAGATTGAGAAGCGTGTGGCCGATTTGGTTAGCTCGGAGTTCTTCGAGCAGGGTGACATGGAGAAGCAGGAGCTCAACATAACTCCAATTGTGAGTTTTGAGAATATCGATACAAATTATCAACCTAATGGCTTATTATTCTGAATAGGATATCATGAATCGAGAGAAGGAGGATGAGTTGCCCATGATGCAAGTTAATTTTATTGACTCCATTTGCTTGCCCATCTATGAGGTTTGTATTGGTTTCATTGGTTTTTTATATTTATATTTATAAAATTATTTGTAAATATTATTCAGGCCTTTGCCACCCTGTCCGACAAGTTGGAGCCTCTTGTCGAGGGCGTGCGCGATAATCGCGGCCATTGGATCGATCTGGCCGATGTTGTGAAAACCAAAACTAGTCAGGATCAGGAGCCAGAGGTGCAGCAGCAGAAAAATGTGATATCGAACGGTGACTGCAAGCCGATGAGTGATGATGATGTGGCAGCACCGGAAGCGGACTCCCAGAGCGAGCAAGCAAGCGTAAATGGCCCCAACGTTGCCAACAACAGCAGCACCACTAATAAGAACATTGCCGTCGCTTCTAATCCCACCAGCACCCAGCCCAGTGATGATGATGATGCGGATGCGAATGCGAATGCGATAAACAGGTCGCCGAGGAAAATGGTCACGACGCAGAAGTAGAAGAGGTCTCCTGTCGCTCGAACAGCACCTGCAGCTCATCGACCGCCTCCAGTCGGTTGTCTACGCCACCACCCACCGGCGAGGATGACAGCACACCAGTATCGCCCTCGAAAACCCTGCAGGCCAAACTGGTGGCAGCCAATTTAAATGCATTGCAAAGGCAGTCATCCAATCAGGTTCAAGCCCAGAAGCAGCGTTGCAAGAGCTGCGACCATTCCCGCAGCGGGCTGCAGGTTCGCAAGACGAGCTCCCTGCGTGGAGCTCAGGAACTGGAACTGGATAGTAAGGCAAAGAATGGAACACACGCTGCTCTCTGCAAAAGCACGCCCGTGATCAACAACCATAGCCATCATCATAGTCATAGTCACAGCCACAACCACAACCACCATCATCATCATCACTCGCATCACAATCACGGCCAGCATGGGATCGGGATTGGCAGTGCCAGCATTGGCGGTAGTGGGTTAATCAGTCTGGCCACACCGCTGCTGGCGACGGACAGTGATAGGATACCAAAAATCGTGGGCAAAATTGGAAATCTCGATGGTCTGCCCTTTGCCAATGGCATTGGAGTCCCACAAAATGGTCATGGGTTGCCCTTCGGCAGTTACCAGCATCATCATCATCACCATCATCATCATCTCCTGGCGCGTCGTCATTCGGAGACAAACAGTAATGGGGCCACCGCTGTGGCGGCCGAAAAATAAATACATCCCAATCTGGTGTGTTCCTAGAAACTCTGAAACAGATAAAGGACTTAATATTGAAACCCTGAAAATTCATAAACCATCTTTGTGAAGCAAGGCACTTGTTTTGGTTTTTGCTCTTCAAAAAGTGTTTCTGGACCACATTAGCATATCTTCAATATGTACATAGTTTTATCCACATCATCTACTCTATATCGCAACACACAACCACACCCACTCTCATCTTGTATATAACATCCACTTTGAGCAACAGTATCGCAGTGCAGTAGGAAGGGATAATAAGGAATAAAAAATAAAAAACACACACATACCATAAGCAAATTGTGGCACAGCAATTTGATAGCCTACAAACTAAAACTAAATAGAAAGATTCCTATAAACGTATGTAAATCGTATATGTATACTTATGTATGTGTATATTTTGATCTGTGTGTGTTTGTAACTTAAATTTTAGTTCGTATCGTCAGCGTTAGTTAATGATAATGCAAAGAAGTCAAATTCTCTAGATGTTTAAGCACCAACCAAGAAAATGAAACAAAATATGAATTGTACCAAAAAATGGCAGAGTAGTGGATTCTCCTAATTGTCGTTTGCTTGCAAGTAACGCTCATCTTCTATGAAACACAGCAAGGATAAAAGTATTGTAATGTCCCCAAAACACATACATATACGAGTTAGTACGATAACACTGTATAACTGTAAAACGTTAGTTGAATTATCTCTATGGGTACCAAAAGTCTAACTTTAGTAGCATTAACCAACCGCTTAGTGATGATGTTAGCTGTCGAGTAACGAGAAAAACCGAACCGATCGCGAACCTAGATTAGAAATAGTAACCGCTCTTAATACACCAGAAACCGGAAAACCAACACTAAGCGCTTTGATTTACCCCATCTCTGCGCTCTTTTCGAATTTAAATAATTGTAATATTATGCGATAATAAGAAATGTATTTGTATCCAAATATGTACTCGATGGCCTCAATGGGCTGGCCTAATATGCAAAACCCAGACCATCTTGGAAGCATACATCCTTGGGACATCAGCACGTCTAACGTTCTGTATTTGTCACTGGGAACTAATGCTCGTACATATTCTGCAGATGCGTCTATATAAATTCATATAATCCTTCTTTAGATTAAATTGTACTTTGTGAGTTTTGTTATTTATTGTCGGCATTATAGAGAAACCTATCGAAAATACACAAAATATTTGCTGTAACGGACCATGTTCAATAAGCAAAACTAAATAAAGCAACATAATATCTAAAAATTGTGTTCTCATTTTTACATTTAAGACTTTAATAATAACTCAAAACCAGTATTTTAGCCATAGCATTGTTAAAAATGTACGGAATGTGGAATGTTATATCTCGTTGAGTTTGTAATTCAAATCCCAAAAAGACTGCATTCACAGTTTGAAATATAAAATTTTAGTCATTTTTCTCAAAAATAGATGATGTGACTGACCCCTTTCAAAAAATCCAAAATTTGGCCAAGCAAAAACAGTCCGAATGACCGAAATGACCAACGCCTTGAACCCTTTTAGATTATAGATCAAACTAGTATAAATTTTTTCACTCACAATAAGTGTTTATTATAATTTGTTAATAGTTATGGTTTAATTTTAATTAGGATATAACTAGGACACTTCGAATAGCAAGTGTCTGATGATGGGGCCGAGTGTTTTGTATCTTTCGACGTACAGAACAGGCGAGTATATATAGATCTCGCTAATGCATTGGACAAGTCTTTAGGTAAGCAAACAACAAAGAATCTTATGTACAAACGCACAAGTTATGTACAAAATGTCATTGTTTATCGCTTTCGCTTACTCCTAGTTGCATCGCCATCCTCAATTCTTAGAGGGAAGCAATGAAGGGCGTAAGGTCAGGGAACTTGAAGAGGTTCTGGTTGCGGGATCGGGTCACACGTGGCTGAGCTTGACCCTGTCGCTGTTGTGGATTGAAGCCACTGGCCTGCTGACCAGTCAGATAAATACCGCACTGCGAGTTACAAACCTCGTCGCGCAGAATAGCCTCTTTGGGCCACTGGCGGATCAGTTGACCGCAATCGGTGATGCGCAGAGAGGCACACTGAGCCTAATTTAAGATACAAAAATTAGTAAATGCTTAAATTAAGATATAATTTAATACCTTACCCCCTCTGCAGAACAGACGCAACTGGTGCAAGGCGATGGGAAGGCGGACTCGCCAACACGGACATTTCGGTTGCCAATCTGACAGCCCTGGACATTTTCGCGCCAGGCGTTCAAGTCAATCTGGGGCATTGATGCACAAGGCACACGTGGGTTTCTATAAAATATAATTATGAATTTAATAAGATAAATAAATTGTAAGCTTATAAGATCATAAATTTAAAATGAAAATGTAAATATACTCACAGGAAGTTGCTGGGCAAATCGAAGGCAGCGCGCTGCATGTCTCCGGTGATCTCCAGGTTCTCGCACACGATCTTGGCCAGCGTCACCTTACGGATCTCAGCCAGCTGAGCTTCCGTGAACTTGACCTCCGGATTCTGGTTCTCGTACCAGAAACGATCGCATTTGCGCAGCTGCCTGAACTGGATGCCAATGATGCAGGCCAAAGTGGGTCCAACCAGACCACCCTGAAGAGGACGCTCAGTCATGGCACCAGGGAAGAGATCAATGTCATCAACGCTGGCATAGACCTTCTGGAAACGGTTGATCACCTCAGTGGGAATCTCGCGGCTCAAGTCGTTCCAGTTGGTGGCACGTTTTAAGTTGCAAAGGGCACGGTAGTTGTTGTACGAGGGGATTCCATGATCACGAGCTGGAAAAAGCAATATTATATTAATATTTTATAAGAAACTCGATTAATAAAGTAAACTTACCTCGCTGAATATTCAGAGCGATCAAATCGATTCCGGAGAAGGGAATCTTACGGTCCTCGAACAAATGATTGGTGACCTCACCGGTGATGAACTGATCCAGGGTCTCCATTGGTGTAGCCACCAGACCACGTAGAATTTCGTCAATAATTCCAGGCTGCAGGAGATTATCCATACGGAAGAAACCATCACGCAGAAGTAGTGGAGGCTCCACAGGCTGATGCTGGACACTCAAGCGAGGAATATGGGGACGCAGCAGGGAATGACCGATTCGGAAGGCAGCAGCCGCAAATTCGTTAAAGACAATCGGAGAGCAGGATGGGTTGTAGTCCTTGTAGTATCCCTGGGGCAGGAGCTTCAGGCCATACAGATTGACGGCATTCCAGCTGAGAATGCGGGGCAGGAACTCATTGAACACGGTATGTTGCACTTGGGCACTGACAATTTTACGGGCATGATGGAAGAGCTGCTCTCCGTTCCAGTGGGGGTTTACTCCACGCAGGCCCTCAACAATCCGGTTATGTTCACGCAAGAAGGCGGTGTGGATAGCAGTAAGACCTGGCTGCTCGGAAGCACGGTCATCGCCTCCAAGGAAGCATAGACCGTTGCGAGATTTGCACTCAGGATGAGGTCCCAAAGGTAGAAGTTCCTTGCCTCTTAATTGAGTGCTGTTCATGCGCCCAGAGAATCCTCTCAGCTTTGCTCGATAGACAGATGGTCTCTCCATAAACCATGGAGCCATCTAAGAAGTGAGTGTTCTGGTTGATTTGGTCACGAGGTCCCAGCGATTGCTGTCCAGGCAGAGATCTCATCGAGGGGAAACAGAAGCGCTCACCACTGGTAACATTCACCTCGGGATAGTAGAAATCGCCAGCGGGCACTGGGAATGGATTACATTCAGGATGCACTGTCTGGCGGGAGTTGCAAGGTCGGCAACTGGGGATGGACTCGTGGAATCCCTTATGGATTGGGGTCAAAGTCAAATCGTGATCGACAAACTGGGCGAACTGCATCACCATCAAAGAGTAGCGAGTGTGCAGGTTGGAAATATCAGGATGGATTGTGGTAGAAATAGTTCTGGGATTGGGCAATGGGGTTCCTGACACTCCAGTAATTCTGGGTGCCGAGATACCATCCTCATACTGAGCGGGCAGCAGGCGGGAGAAAGTGGTCAGTGACTTGCCCCAGTTGGGGTTACGCAGATTGTTGCACCTTCCGGACATTGTTCGGAATGGTGAGTTCGCATCGCATTGTTGGTTGGGTTCCGGGCACTCATCCAGCGCCTTCTGGGCACCACCAAGCAGTCCACTAATGTCCACCGTTTGCAGGGTATCGGTCAGCTCATTACGATTAAAAGCATTCTGGTTGGGGTTGAAGATCTGACGCTTGCGTCGGGTAATATGGTTGAGGGTCTTCACAATTTCATTGGAGGTCAGCTCGAAGATCAACGAAGAGTTAGCCAGGTTAAGGGCCGCCAGGTTAGCTTTGCTGAAGGAGGCAGCCGTACCATCGGGGGAGCGGGCACTGATACCACCCTCTGAAACAGATAAGGGGTTTTGTTAGTTAGGATTATAAAATTATAGAAACCCCTTTCAAAACTTACTTGTACGCCACACTTCGTATTCGAATCGCTTGCGTTCTTCCAATTCCTGCTTGGCACGTTCAACGGCAGCCTCAATAAGTTCGGGACTCAGCTCAGCAATGGCTTCCTTGGTCGCTGGCTCAACTTCCACGTGCTCCACATGCACTTCGTCCTCAGGGTTTACTTGCCAAGGCTTAAGATCAAACTTGGGTAGCTGGTCGCAGTCCAATATCGAGTTCCTTTAAAATAATTAATTTTATAAAAAAGCTCTTTCTAAAAATATAGTCATAGTTTACTCACAGGTAGTTGTCTTCTAGAATGAAGGCCTTGGACTGGGCTGTGCTTACTTGATGGGATCCGCACAGTAAACCAGATAGAGATGTCTGGCGAATGCTCTTCAGCTGGTCCAGGGTGAAGGAAGATGGAGGGATTTCGTTCTCGTACCAGAAACGATCGGTCTGCTTCAGTTGCTCGAACTGGAGGGTGAGCAGGCAGCTAATTGTGGGTCCAAAGAGAGCTCCAACCGCAGGCTCTTCTAGCAGGGCGCCCACCAACAAATCGACATCCTCAGCGTTTCTAAAAGAGAATAAAAAACGGAATATAAATATAATGTTCATTTTATGGACAAACATTGATTTAATATATATTTGGGTTTATTACGAATATAAAAGAAAACTGATACCCATTTGGAATTTATTTTAAAGCTACATTAAAATTGTTGGAGCTAAGTATACCAAAAAATCCGAATCAAACCGGTATTTAAAAGACTTATCTCAAAATGTGGTTTAATCAATTAAAAGTGCCATAAAAACTTACTGGTAAATGTCACGCAGATTGGTGATGTACTCCTCGGGAATGTTGGACACCTGGCCCAAAGTATCGAAGCTCACATTGGCAGCACCTTGATCGGCAAATCGACGCTCGCAGAGATCGAGGGCATGGACGTAAGAAGCCACTCCATGGTCACGTCCACGATGAACGGCCAAAGCCAACTCGGACCAACCTTCGGCATTCGTTTGACTGGGAACCAGGGACTTTTGCAGAGCAGCAATGGACAATAACTCATGGGCGGACATCTTCTTGGACAGCATCTCTGGGGGATACATACTCCAGAAGGCGGGCATGGCTGCGGTGGCGAACTCATTGTAGATTCCTCCCCTCACAGAGCTGGAGTAGTTGCTCGAGTGCTTCTCGGCAGTCAGTCGGAGACCTTCCTTAGCAGTCGTCTCCTGTCCCAGAACCAAAGGCAAGAACTCATTGTAGGTGATGTGCTGAATGGTGGCCGTAATGATGCGTCTGGCCTCCAGGAAAACATCCTCCTCGGACCAATCGGGATTGATATGCGACAATTGTTCGCCAATGTTGTTGTGCTGCTGCAAAAGAGCACGATGTAGAGCTCCCGTGGCTCCGGCCACCTGGCAGAACTTGCAGGACTCCACCTTGACTCCACCACTGATATAGGTGCGCAGCTGGTCGAATTCATGGCGAGTAGATCCATAAAGTCCAGACCCATCAATGTAGGCCGATGCAATGTTCATCTGCTGGCGAGTGTCTGTAAAGAGAAATTTATATTACTGATTCTATTCCGTTGACTTCAAGTTTTATGGGCTTACGTTTCTGGCACGCCTCTGCATCGAAACCTGGAGCCGATCGCTTGTACTCTTTGCAATCGGGTCCCGCTCGAACGAAGCACTGCTGGAGCTCGCTGGGATCCTTGACGGCGGAATCACGTTCGCAGCACTTTCCGGAGATGGGCAGCTGTCCGACCTCGACCAGGTCATTGGCCAGCAATTGACCCCAAGCAGGAAGCATGGCAGTTATATGGGCATGACGCAGTTCACCCTCCACATGGCGTTGCAGATGTTCGATTACCAGTTCGGCATCGGGTAGAGCATGAGTTCCCTTGGATGTCCTTGGCTGGCTAACACCATCGGCATAATCAGCCACCAGCAAACGCTGGAAGATATCTCCACGAGCTCCCCACTTGCGATGGGAAACATTGTTGCACTCAGCAGTGGGCTGGCGGTACTTGCTCGGCGGGCAAACATCATAATCACCGGCAACAGTGCCCTCTCCTTCTTCGGAGGATCCACACTGGGTCAGGGAACGGGCACGTTCGGAGCTCAGGGCATTAATGGCTGCATTCTCAAGGTCCTCGGGGATACGGAGTGTCAGACTGGGAGCACAAAGGCACCTAAAAATATGGAAAAAGGATTTCAAAATTAGTTATAAACATTTAAAATATTAAACACAAATGCTTTCACAATAATCGTAACCTAATCATAAAATATATATTGACCTTTAGAAACAAGCATTTTAAACTTCAACAACCAATCCAAGACTTAATGTCTTTATCAAACGCCTGTGATAATTAATTTAAAATGTCAAACTTAATTTCAAGTGTTTGGGTATTCGTAAACACAAAACTAGTTTTCATTAATAAAGAAACAAAATGAAAATAATGGCAGTTATATTCTATTCATTCATTATAAGGAAATCGAACAAACATCTTTTGATTAGAATACAATAAAACCTCTCGTTAAAAGTAGACCTTAGATGGTTGCTGAATCATCAAAACAACTATTAAGTTGGGTATTTTCTTTCTTGATATGATTTTCCCAACACAATTGCTTATTCATTTAATGATTGCTATCTTGTTGGCTTTACCCAAAATATTTAAATCTTTTACCGAGGGTTTTCCTCCTATTTTCCTGTTATCAGAACTCAGTGGTTTAACCCGAAAACTTCAACCACGTGTTTTTAATTTGTTGCTCGGAATCGTCTCCGTTTCATTCATTCATGAGCTTCGTATGCATTTTCCGGCATTTAATTACAAGTTTTCTCACATCGCCGTCGTTTGCTCACACTGTTAATTAAACGAGGCACAGACAACGAAAATTGAAACTGAAAACTATGCATATAAAAATAATGTATATAATGGAGGAGTAGAGGCGTAGGTCTGCGATTTTCTGCCTAACCGGATATGAGAAACGTCTGTCGAACTAATCAATTTCGAATTATGAACAATGACGCCGAATGCCCCCAAAAGGCTTTGACTGGCTGACTGACTGACTGAATGACTGATTGACTCACTATCTGACTGACTGACTGAATGGCTTATTATGCCGCACTTTGTTGGCCTGTCATTATGTTATTCTATTGATTTCGGCCAGCCGCCTCGGCTCACGTGACGGAGTTTCTTTTGTGGTTGCATTGACATTAATTTCCGAATTGAAGTCTTTTGTCAACAGCAACAATATGCAATTTATTTGCGCTTGCCGTCAAGATCCAAGATTATGCAACACTCTGCAATCTGCTGGATGTGGCTGTGGATGTGGATGTGGGCGTAGAAGATCCGCTTTTAGAACCCGCCTAATGAGCTCATTTCAATGTTTGGGTAAACGTCCTCACCTTCCCCTACATAAATTTTGGCCAACTCCATCGATACAAAATTATATTCAAACAGAGTTAACTTTCTGGTTTCAGTTTAATTGGTTTTGTTTATATATTTTTTGTTGGCTTATTTTATTGAGTTATACACACGTATATTTTGTTTAGCACTCATTTAAAAGTTGAACGTAATTTGTGGTATTTCGTTCGAGTTGCTTAGACGAATGCTCAAGGCTTTTGTATTTTTGGTAACTTTTAAGTGACCGCTTGATGGTGTCTATCTAAAAGATTTCAGTCAAATTTTAATGATTTAAGATATGTTTGGGCTATGAACTTGTCGGGAGTTCAAGAGCCACATAAATCTGTTTTGTTTTTGAAATAAACCGTAGGAAATGATAAGCTTAATTATGGAAAAGTTTTCATCGGATAAAATATATTAGGTGTGGCATCTTCGAAACATAATCTTGGCAATTATGAGGTAATTTGGGTCACTGCTAGAGTTTCGTACAAACACATTTTTCTCATTTATTTGCAATCATCGAAAAACCCATTACAAATCTTAATTCATTATTGCGATTCTGGCATAAAAAAAAAAAATGCCAAATGAAGTAACGATTACCGAAAATAATTCGTAATGCGATTACCCATTTGCCAGGTGCGTGGCTGCCCATTGGGGCCAGTCGAATCCGCAGCCATTGGCCAATATGCAGGTAGCAGTCGGCAGGCAATTGGCACACATAAGTTAATTTATTACCGGGCACGAGTAATCCCCTTTTAGTTGTACTTTTGCAGAACTTGACTGCCGTCACGTCCCTCTCAAAATGTGTAAAAAACTTAGCCGAAACTGAGCTGAAAGCGAAAGCAGAAGTGCTGGCAATTTACATTTGTTTGTTTATGGCTTTTATGCGGCATGGAGCGGGTCGTCTGGAATTTATGTCACCATCTGAAATGCAAAAATGTGTGTCATGCCTCGCTACTGATGGCACCCATAAAACAAACAAAAAAAAACCACTCAAACAAACAAACAAAACCGCAGTCGAAAGAAAAAAATAAACGCAAATAGAAATGCACGGCACATGCCGCGTATACGTTATTTAACAGCATTATGACATCAATAGTTAGCATTTCTTTTTCTATTTTTATCGAGCGTTGTTTGTTGTAATCCAAATGGTTCAACAATTAAATAAATCAAATATTGAAAAGGAAAGTTCGTGTTGGGTTTATCAATCAGTCCATGGAAGTCACAACGGAAGCAGGGATCGAATTTATGTTGTCACAAGTCTTTTCAGCTGGACGTGGGGAATATTTTTGATTTTCTGATTTGCGTAGAGGTTGCTTGAACTTGTTTTCGGCGAAATTTATTTATTTGTTTGACATTTATTTGGTTTGCTCAGCTGACTGGTTGGCAAACGGAAACTGCGGCCAGTATGGTAATCGCAGAGAAATGATTTTATAAGAATTTGCCTGAGTCAAATTCCTCGTAAAAATCGCACTCGATTATCGGTCACATCGACATCTTTCGGGGTAATTGTATTTATTGATTGAAACTTATTATTAAGCTGTATAAGCCCATTATAAGCAGCAGCTCGTGGTATTAGCATTTTGTTTACAGTCGTTTTACAATCGGTAGTTAGTCATACATCGGATCGATTGGCAATTACAAAACACGTGAGTAAGAACTGTAAAAATACCAAATGGCACATCGAACAAGTCAAACCAGTTGCACCGAAGAGCTGATGAACGCGTGCCAATCCTAAAATAGTTGATATTTGTCTGGCTATTAAGCGACTTGCATAAGCCCATCACAATTGCTAACGATATATCATTGTTAATTTGTCTTATTTAATAAATATTGCACAACCGCTTCGATCGATGGAAATTATGCTATTTTGAGATTTGCATAAATTCCCAGTGATGCCGATAAGCGATTTATGTTCAATTTGCAAGTGCTGATAGTTCGGTAGCTGTGCGCAATTGAGAGTCACGAATTAATTGTCTGTGCAAATCATGAGTTAAGTGGCCTTAGATAAGCCACTACCCACATATGAACAATCTGCGCCAACATAAGAGGCATTCCCAATGAATACTTAGAAACGGAAAAACTCCGAACACCCGCAATCGCTTTTGCGCAATCAGCGGGAAAACAAAAGACTTAGGCAACAAACTTGACTTGCTGCCAATTGGCAAATCATGCAGCAATAGCAACAGCAGCCGATATAAAAATTACTTATGCCTCTCCGAAGAGGGTTTACTTCCATGAAATGGGTTAGTGTGGCACCCAGCAATAATAACAAATAAATGCAATACAAATTGCGGAAGCCATCGGAGTGTTTGGTATGCGCATTACTCATGCGAACGGCCGTTTGACGTCGTTTTTTCATTATCAACAGTCCGCCGTTGCTGCCGCCTTGCCAAATATGCAGACGTACCGGCCAAAACACATACTCGTACAGGTCTAGTGTATACATCTTCATCATTCGTATGTTTATTATATCTGTATGTGCTTTAACGCCTGTCGTCGGCTGGCAACACCCCTGGCATCCATGTCTTGCTGCAATTACTCCAAAGGCACGTAGCGTCATCGTCATGTGACTTTGCACATGATTTCCTACCACCAACACAGCCAGCAGGAAAACAACACCAGCGACTGCCATAAATACTACCACAAAAGCATGGAACAAAACCAGAAAACGAAAGTATTTTTAACAAAAGTCGAGTCCTGCATACTCTTCTGCTTTAAACTTTACTTTTTATTACAAAAACAAAGAGAAAAAATATTTACTTCTTTGAAGTTTTTGAAGGTTTCCCATAAATTGTATACGTGGTAATCACCTTTGCATAAGTCAGCTTAAGACAGGTCACAGTAAGAACATGCCTTTCAAGTATATCTCACAATTTAGGCCACCAAACCCCGGTTAAGTCGAACATTTTCCTGTTACCATGTGATGGTCATGTGATCAGCACAGTATACCCTCCCCAAACACTTTGTGTTTCACTCTGACGTCGTGGTTTCTTTGTCGTGTTCATTACATAGCCAGTTTCTTGGCTCTGAACATTGCACAATGGATAGGAGTAGACCGGGCCAAAAAATAAAACCAGACAAAAGGCTAGGGAAATACTCGTGATTGAATACATTACGCCCTCATCCAGTTTGCATTGCTCTTCTCTGAAAGGATGAGGAAATATTTACGACAAAAAACCAAGTCAACTGAAGAACTCCATACAGAAATTTTCAAGTGCACTTCATTACCATTACGATGATCATTGGTAACTTTGATGATCATCCGACATCAACGTCAAATGCAGGCATGATGCAATTTTCATGTTTACCTCTTCTTTCAGTGACGTTCATCGATGTGGCTTCGAATATTGGTTACATTGCCAAGTCTGCAGTTGCGGCTGCAGATGTTACTGGTTACTATAGTAACTGGTTACTGGTGAGCGTTGCCTGAACGCTAACCAAGAGGCGTGAAGATCATAATTCTATGCCAGTGTATGTCCCCATGGGGCTGTTGCTTTTTATGGCAAGAAAGTGTAAACGCTGGCAAAGTCACGCGCCACAGACAACCATACAAATATATTCGAGTATATGGATAGCGGGGCGTAACTTTCGTTTTCATTGCGAAAGTGCATACAACTTGATATTGGTAAACATTTCGAAGAGCAGCTTTCTGGCCCCCCGTATCTCTCTCCTTTTATACATACAGGGTGTTGCCTGCATGCAAATTGGTTTTGATTTTTCATTTGATTTACGATAAAATGCCAGTTGGTTACTGACAGCAAGGTCACAGCTCGTTGGCCAACTGCCGACCCATTTGGCAAAAAGGGAAAATGTAATCGGCCATTTAGCCAAACTTAGGCCTCGAACTCTCTAAACGGCGCATTAAGGTGACAACACCGATATGATCGCTTATAATCGTCGTGTAATTTACCAAAATTGACAACGCACCCAGGTGTGTTGGTGAAAATGTTTTTGAGTTCCCTCGCCGGCAGCCAAATGCTGTGAAATCTTTTCGGGCAATTTAAGGTGAAATGTGAGAAAGTTAAAAGAGCTTTTGGGTATGGAAATTAAGATAAAGATCGAGATGGGGAAACATAGAGGAGATACGCTTATAAACTTTTTTGGTAACTAGTGAATTTTGAAAACCAGAACTTGAAAATTCTTTTTTTCAAACTTTGTCAAAGGAATGGAAAATCGCTAAAACCAAAATCGACCAACATAATCCACAGAACAACAAACACAATAAGCGTTGGTAGTTGGAAGATTTTATCATTTCCAAAAATATTTGAAAAGCTCTTGAATCTTCACTATAACATCCCCATCGTAATCTTTATCTTTACAACCAACCTCATCCGACTTATGTAAGAAAGCAACCTGTTGCAGCACCTTGAAATGACGGAAGACGCCGGTTGCTCTCAGCAGGCAAGTGTCAAAAAGAAACCTCAAAAGGCTCTTAAAACTTCATTTGAAGAGCTCAATAATATTTAGTTCCGTTGCTGGACAGCAAAATTACTCAAAAACCCGAAAAAAATGAGGCCCAGTCAAGCCTGTTGGCCACTTCATCCTGTTGAAGTTGATTACGTCTTACCATGGCAACAACAAAAAATTTCACTTTCGTCTGTTTGGCATTTTGCTTCAGATTTTGTTATTGGGTTTCTGTTTTTTTTCTTATTTCACAGATACCTTGTACCGTTACCTCTTTAAAAGAGGGGAGCTCAAGCCGCATCCGAAAAATTTCTTTTTAACCCAAATAAACCAGTCGCCAACAAGATGTATGCATGGGTATATACATTTTATATATGTTTTGCGGTTGATTGTGTCACATTTTTGTGTATCGAAGGGAAAAGACTGCGAGCTATATTGAAAAAGACAATTGGCGGCCTGTTTCCTTTAGATTTTTCTTATGTATGGTTTTTTATGTCCAGCTGCTGTGCATATTGGTCGATATAGTTTTATTTTTTATTCGGGTTAACCCGTTTTTTGGACCCACGTATGTAGAAATGAACAAAGTGGTCAGACAGGCGCTGCCACAGTTGGACACTCGCAGAAATATTTGTGCGCTTTGAATTATTCTTGGCGGAGCAGAAAACAAGTTGAGCAACGGCTTCTTGATTTATTGAGTTGGAGTTGGCCAACGACATAGTTATGCATGCTCACTCAGGGTCAACAACTACACCGATCTCTAGTTCTGATTGCCTTTCACCAGGAAGCCCGAGGAAGAAAAGGAATTCTCGGCCATCTAGCCGCCAGCTATATGCCACATGACAAAAAGGTTTATTCAACTTTTCACTGGATCAACTTTCGGTGTTCGGATCTCTAGCCCAGACAAATGATGATTAATTAGTCAATATATTAGACTTAGGCATGCATAAAAAAAAAACGTGTCTCAGACTCAGCCAGCAACGAATTAAATAAATATGATAAATGACAGACCATCGAAAGACGGGCAAAACTTGCAAATTAAATTACAAAAACACATAAAAAACGAATTCTCGACCAACAGAATTCGGTTTCAGTTTCAGATTTCGTTTCAGCCTTGAACTCACCGTTCTGTTTTTGTTCTGTTAATTACTTATTTATCATATACACGCTGGCTAATTGATTTTAAAGCAGTTTTAGCCTGCAAAAAATAAGATAAACTCTTGACTAATTCTGTCTACAAATATGTGTTAGCTGAAGAGGCGGCGCCAGTTTTAATTTGAATACTTTTTTCTTTGGCCAGGTGATAATGGACGTCTGTGAAATAGATTAATCACAAAAAGAACACTTAAATGATGATGGGATAGCTACATATGTGAGGATGCGGAATTGTTAAGTCAAAAATAAATTGGTCTATTAAGAATTTTATGAATTCTAAATAGTCATGTCTGGCGTTCTCAAAGAGATAAATCTTTCGGTATCGGATTAGAGATTATGTTTTAAAAATATCATATATTAAATATAGAATATGTTTAGCTTAAGCTGTTATTATAATTATAAGCTTTCATGTCTTGTTTTTTTCTATTTCAATCTGGCTTGACCTTCAAAAGCCATTCCCATGTGTATTATTATCCTCTCTTTAGGCACGTGTCCCATCATTTTATCCCATAAGATCCACCCACATCCGCATTGGCCTTGCTACCGTTGATTGTCAATTCAAGTTCGTTGCCTAAGTCTTTCGTTTCAGCCCACGCACATGCTCCAGTTCACTTCAAATATTTCGCTTGCAAAAATCACAATTATAAAAATCCATAATTTGTTGCTTTCGGCTAGCCGGTGACATCGCTTTAGGGGGCGCCAAACCTTGACGCCGCAGTCAATAAAAAAAAAATGTCAAAAAGTGTTAAAAAATGTTTGTATGCTGTAAAACACTCGAGAAAACTTTTAGCAAGAATTCTACGACATTTAAGTGACTTAAGTGTGTCAACTAGACAATGTCAGCATCTGGCAGCGCAGTCGGCAGTCAGCAGTCGACAGTCGGCAATCGGCAGCACTTGTGCTTAATTTGCCTGAGCAATCAAGTTGCTCGGCTGCATTCTGAGCGTCGCCGCATGACTAAGCCAAAGAAGTCACAACTGGCCAAGGCCTCGAAAATAGTAAATCTGGTGAGCCCGGCCTGGTCCACCAATGTCGCCAGCCGGCTAGAGATTATCCAACCGATTGCATAAGGGAACTGCTAATGCCGCGTTCCAATTTGCATAACTTACACACACTGATTAACACAAAACGCCGAATTAATGCGACCGGAGATAGGAGATAGGAGAAAACTTTCTACACTTAGCAGTCGACTGTTAAATTTTCAAAATAAAATATCTGTTAATTAAAACTAGGCTCCGCCGCTGAGCTTCTCCATCGATAAAGCCAGATTAATTGCAGGCCTATGAATCGGATACGCCTGAAAATTATGTAAAGTTTTATGATTCGGTTTCTTTTTTTTTTTTTTTGGGATGCCTACGCTGGAAATTATGTCAATGCGGTTAACACAAAACCGAAAAAAGAGGCGAAAAGCGCGGACTGAAAACGAAAATAAAGTCATGATTGTGTAACCGTTCCAAAAACCACCTGGCACGACACACAAACATAAAAAGCGAAAGAGTCTTTTGTTGCCGCTGACAACTTTTTTTTTCTTCGATTTGCCTTGGCATCTTCCCAGTCAAGAGAGGGAAAAATGAAAGTGAAACTTTTCAAATTGATTTTTCACCGCCGAGCTGAGCTGAGCAAAGAAATCCAATTCAAATCGATATTACATGATCGTTCGACTTTGGTCGCGCCTCAATAAATAAATATTCATGTGCTGATATTATATTATCAACCAATTCCATCTTTGTCAACATGCTAATTCTTGAAAATAGTTTTCGATTTGTTGTGAAGAGTTAATGAAATGCCTCAAGGACCATTAAAACGTGGAAGTCGAATCAGTCAGTGATAAGCTGGCTGACTCTGTCAATCTTTGACTTCCGTTGACGCTTCTTGTTGAACGCGAGGCGAGTAGAAAACCCATGATTAATGATGCTCGCGGCTGAACAAAACCACCAAATTGTATTCGCATGCCTTACAAACTATAATTTGTTTTAATGGCCATCTGCGTTTCATGTGTGGCTCGTTGTAGTAGGCCGGCCATTTGGCCTAAGCTCTAATGCTCCGAGCTAATGCATAAATAAAGTCATAAATGCAGCTGAGATCCGCCATCAAAAATATGCCAAAAAACTAGTTTCTAAGGTCAGACATTTATGTCAAGATTTACATATTCTTGCAATTAAATTACCGACTGAGGGAGTGATGAAATATAAATTAACTAAAATTTGAGGACACTTTTAAACAAAGAGATTATGTTAAGTGTTAAGTCCTTGTGAATAGCCTATGATAAGGCTATTTTAATTAATTGTTATTTTATTTTATAGACTAAAACTAAATCTCACATTAAGCAAAACAATGATAGCTATTTTAATTCTCAACTTGATTAAATCACTCTTTCACACGTTAATGGCTTAATTAAGAATGTTGAACTCACCATAAAATTAAACTAAACAGCATTTGAGGCTTCTTCATGATGAAGCCAATGGCTGCTCCTGCGGCAAACTTTCTTTGTTGTGGCTTTTTATGAGGATTTAAATTAAACGACTTACTAATTTATATAGTTTAGACTTATTAGCTCTTTGTTATACAAAATAAATAGATTTAAATTATATTTGGCACGTTTTGCGAATTTGTTGATTGATATATTAAATAAATATATGTTATGTATATTCTCCTGGCTATGTATCTCTTTATTTCTAGCGCTTATTTGGCGGGTGGGGCACCGGACGAGGATTTGGTCACCAGCAGTGCGACGGAGTCTTGCCAAAGAGATTGTAACCGATGATGTATGCTATGATTTGTATCCTTTCGGTAATTAGCATAACGTTGGCAATGCAGAGCACAGCATTGACCCGAATAGCAAACCGACGAGCCTATCTTGGCCACCAAAATGGGTTAATATATCAATATATATATTTTTTATTTGATTTTCAGTTGTGTGATTTTAGCCGTGCACACGACTGGATCCGTGCTAACGCGCCAACGAACTGAAACTGAAACCGAATCACACAAACGAAACCGAAAACGGAAAACCGAAAACCGAGACCAAGATCCAAGATCTTTTTCAGACCCAGACCCAGACGATAAATCCGACTCTGACTCTGAACGCGGCAGAGGCAAAAACGTATCTGAAAGCTGCCAGTCCCGGTGGCCGGGCTTAAAAGGCAATTCACACAGACACCAAAACGGATCTGCTGTAAGCCAAGCTTCACCCCATAGCGAAACCGGTAACACAGACACTACGTCTCTCTCACAGACTTAGACTCCCTCTCTTTCTGGGCCAACACCTCGCTCCCTCTCTCTTTTTTGGCGTCTTTCTTGAGCTTAAGTTTGAGTTTGAGTTTTGAGGGGAGAAAGTAAAAATGATGCGACTGGCGTACACTCAACTACACAGCATGGGACAGGGCCAATACGACCAATATTGACCATCAAAAAAAAAGGTACATATATATTTTTTTAAAAGACACACAAAAATCAGGCCAAAAACTCACGCTTTTGTATCGTCCGCGGTTGGAGGCTCTTTTTTTACACCTTTTGTCTGCACTTTTGATTTCAAATCGCATCTTGTGAAAGGAGTCACGCGCTTTGTATTTTGCACAAGAAGCAAAAACAAAAGTTCCCCAAAAAAGTAAGAAGAAATCAAAGCCGAGTGAGGAGGCAAATATTTATTGCTGGCAAAGAGTCGAGAGGAAACAAGTTTCATCTCATTGTGGGACGAGTCTCCAATCTGGGGTCTCCTGCTGTGATGTAAGCATCCAAGACCCCATTACCCCGACAGATAGACATTCCCAGACCCAAACTCAATCTGGGGGTTCCAATTCCAGTCTAAGATCCGTACCCAGCTGCAAAGGTCTCGCTGCCATTGGGCAATTCGGCTCATTTAGAAATCGAAATCGAATGCAAGCCATCGGTGATAGGGCATCCCCCGCGATGCCCAGACACAAAAGCTGACTTGGCTGGGTTAATTGTTTGGCCAAACATTTCGGTTAGTGGCCGGGTGCTAAAATGCCAGGACAAACACCGCCGACAGGTGGCGCATGTTCGACACTCATAAATTGGACAGCTAAATGTCATCAAAAAAGAGGCTTCGCCCTCAAAAGAAACAAATTAATATATAAGCCTGGCACTTGAATCGCTAATTGAAATCAGCCAAAAACATTTAGACCTTTAAGTTCGATATATTTTTTCAGTACAGAGAAATTTGCATTAATACAACCGGCTAACGTAAAACTGATAATATTCTCATTATCTAGACTGTTACCTAAAAATTTTAAATGCGTCATAGCTTCTTAGTCTAATTTGAATAATTCTGTTTAAAATTATCATCAGCTTTGCTTCACTGGTAATATTTTACTAACCGGGAATTCCCCAACATTGCGAAATACCAAAAATAACAAAATATTCATTTCGATTAATATCAAAAAGTAAAATTATACGAGTACTAGTTACTAGTTATGTTATCTACTGATAATAAATCAATTCCCACACTGTCCAACCCAATTCGAAATCAACTATGAACATGTGTTAAATATCTTCCGAAAATCGTAAACAACTCAAAAGCAACGTCAACATGTTCCCTTGTAGAAAGTGCATTCTGACATGAGTCCCCACCTTTTCGTATTCATTTACGGAATAATTTCATCATTAAAGACATGAAGAAAACAGTGTTGTGTTGAATTTACTCAGCCCAAGCTCATCGGGCTCATCAGGCCCGCAGGCATGCAGGTCAATGTATTTATCGAGAGCTGGAAGATGCGCATTTGATTTGCATAATCTCACATTAGCTGGCATTATGTTTTCCTCATTTCAATGATGATGATGATGATCGACAACCTTAACTTTCCAATCAATCAGCACACGGGAGCTGAGATGCATGGCGACAAATGCTACGACATTTTACTTTTATATATCTGCAGCCGGTGTCGTTGTTTTGTTGCTATTTTGTCTTTACTTTTAAGCTGTTGTTTTACCCCTTGATGTCTCTTCATGGCTAATGGACGCCCCTCACATGACCTTGCGATGGGGCCTTAATTTGTCACCTCTGTTGACCAAAACAAAAACTGAGCTTAAATTACATTTAAACGACCATTTCAGCTGTCGCTCGCTTAATTACACTATATGTGTCGACAAACTTCAGCACACATCAGTGAGAAGGCATTATCTCTGCAAAAATATTTGTCTAAAAAGTGAAATACAGAAAAAATGGCATCACAAGATGGCATCACGTGCTTAATGCTAATCTCCATTTTGATTTTTTAACGATTTCGACTTCGTGGTTTGCCCTCTGCAGCATATAGCAGTAGTAACAGGAACCAAGCCCCAAAAGCTCTAACTAAAGAAAACAACGAAAACTCATAGCAAAGTTGTTCGTTCGGTTGTTTTTTGTTTTTGCTTTGACTCATGTGATCTGTACGTTGGCTAGCTTCGAGTGGCGACGTTTTTTTGGTTAACAATAATTAATAAATGCAATGGCTGGGCATATACCTTATATTACTTTCCGCTTTGAGCAAACACATGCTAATTGTCAACACGGATGTGGGGTCTTTTTACGGCAAATTCGACCCCCAGAAGATCCTTATTGCATATTTTCTAGAAACCGAATGAAGGGGAATTCCTAAGCCGGTTCTATTCGTTAGTGACTGGCGCCAAAGTTACGAACTTGAATCTGGGATTTTGGATTTGGATTTTTTTTATGGGTTTCTGTTTCAAAAGAGCCTCTCATGTCATAGAGCGGCCATTGGCCAATCTTCAGCCTCGAGAATATCGTGTGCCAGGCACTAAATCGATTTTTTTACTGCTCTTCAAATGGCGTCAAGATCTGCCAAGACTCGAGGTCCGGTTTAAAGCATTACGTAAAAAGAGACGCACACAGAAAAATAAATAAATATCGTTTTAATGATATTTGAAAACAATTTATATACAAAATGAGTCCAAAAAAAAGTGTAAAAATTCCGTTAGTCAAAAATAATAAAAAAATAAGAAAAAGCTGCCTCTGAAAAGTCGCTCCCAAGTGTTGGACGTGTTGTTCACGTTATGTCAAACTAATTTCAATGATTGAGAGATGGGGCGAAAGGGCTGGTCAGTAATTTATGAATCGTTAAACCTTAAATGTACAATTTATAATCATCAAACAAAAGACAAAGGCAACAACAATTAAAAATACCCACATGGGTTTTAAAAGCTTAGTTTAACCGGTTCGTTTCTATCAGCAATAAAATATTCGCACTTTAACCCTCCTCAAGGTGACCACGCAGTGAAAGTATTAAAAGTCATAAATAAAGTTTGAAGCAGGTGTAGATAACATTTGACAGAGCTATATAGTTTTTCAACTTATTAAAAAGTTTTTGCCATTTACAATTAGTGAGGCATTAGAACGATTTTCCTTAAGCAATCCTAAATATCAATTTCTTCATGCAAATAAACTTCTCTAAAATCTTTTAACTCAACTATTTTGATGTCTTTGTTCTCCACAGCTTCACTTGATGCATCATTTTAAAGTTGTTTTGTATAAACCGAAGAAACGTGCTTTGTGTGGGTGTTTTATGAGATTGAAGAATGTCTAACACTTCGTGATTGTTGATTGAGCCGGCACCAAACAAAACACTTTTAACTATAAAGAATTTATTGCCATTTTTTTATTGTTATTTATATTTTAACTATTTCCCCAATTTAGCTTAAATAATTGGCAAAAAAGTTATTATTTGATTATTGAGATGATTATAATAATTAAAAATAAATAAAAAATCTATCAATTGCAAACAAAATTGGCTTTTTAAACTAAATTGAGAATTTAGAAAATCCACTTGATTTTCTTAATTTTCATTGTTTATTTTCATTTCACTTTTATTAGAGTTCAGTTATAATTCAGCTTACAAATATTTCCTTTATTTGACAAATAACACTCAAAATTCAAAAACTATAAAAGGGCGCGAATATGTGCGACCAATGCCTTTTCTCAACAAAATCTCAAGACGCCTTGCGAGCTATGTGTTAAAATTCCCAAGAAATTCCCTTCTCGACAATAAAACTCTACTTATATTCTACATTATAAGAAGATTGCCCTCAAAAGCATGCATCATATTATTAAAGTTTTTATATTTTCAAGCCTTTGGAAGTAGGCAGTAATTTCAGCTAACACAAAGACAACGCCAAATGTGATTGCCTACTTTTCGGCTTAACATTTAAATTGAGCACTCCTAAGAGATTATTAGCGCTGACTTGTAAACCTACAAGCAAGTGTCTCGATTTGGGTCTCAAAATATGATCAGATGATCGTATCATGGAATGTTATATCTTGTTTAGTTCGTATTTAAATTCCCCGTCGAACTGTGTACCACACTTAAAAAGTCAATTTTTTCCGATTTTTCGTAAAATTTTATGATGTTACCCCTTTCCAAAAATGCGAAAATCGCTCTGTCCCGATTTGAGTCTCAAAATATCAGTATTTTCCTCATTACAAAGCCAAAGATGATCGTATCATGGAATGTTATATCTTGTTTAGTTCGTATTTAAATTCCCCGTCGAACTGTGTACCACACTTAAAAAGTCAAATTTTTCAGATTTTTCGTAAAATTTTATGATGATTACCCCTTTCCAAAAATGCGAAAATCGCTCTGTCCCGATTTGAGTCTCAAAATATCAGTATTTTCCTCATTACAAAGCCAAAGATGATCGTATCATGGAATGTTATATCTTGTTTAGTTCGTATTTAAATTCCCCGTCGAACTGTGTACCACACTTAAAAAGTCAATTTTTTCAGATTTTTCGTAAAATTTTATGATGTTACCCCTTTCCAAAAATGCGAAAATTAGTCTCAAAATATCAGTATTTTATTCATTACAACGCCAATAATGGTCGGAAAATGGAATGTTATATCTCGTTGAGCTCGTTTTTCAATCTATTTTCAAAATAATGAAGTCACATTCAAATATGAAGAAAAAAATATTTTTTTCAATTTTTTGAAAAAATGCAAAATTTGAGAAAAATTAAATTTTTGAAAATCATCACCACAGCCACATAGAAAGTTTGCTTGGGTCGTTAGCT
The DNA here is from genome assembly GCF_018153835.1 of Drosophila eugracilis. Lineage (NCBI taxonomy): Eukaryota > Metazoa > Arthropoda > Insecta > Diptera > Drosophilidae > Drosophila > Drosophila eugracilis. The sequence goes on along the minus strand of NW_024571981.1, from coordinate 3,935,131 downwards.
GCACAAAACAGTCTTTCTTTTGGTTCTGCTACTGGGGAACCCACCTTTTATACTGCCAATACAAGGCTCACGCCAACAGCTCTTGACTTTTTCATCGTAAATGGAATACAACTCAACAACTCGGTCGAAACAAAATACGAGCTATCCTCGGACCATTTGTCAATAGTTGCAACGCTTAGTCAAACTCTTCAATACAAGTTCAAACGGAAACAACTTCTACCACACGGCTCCTCTGTTGGAAAGTTTAACGAATCTCTGGACAGAAGCATAAATCTCAATACCGTGATTAACCATCCAGATGAGCTTGAAGATGCGGTAAGACTCAAAAGATTCCACCCACACGATCTCCCGTTAAGATATATGTAACACCTTTGAAGTCTGATGTAATTTAATGTAATTTAAGCTGTTAATGAATAGAAATATTGTATTTGTATTGTAACCTTTATACCAACACTTTGTTATCCCCTATATTTAAAACCTGCTCAAGCTGCCACATAGGTAGCAGTATACCTGTTAATCCTGAATAAATATCAACTGTTTAAAAAAAAAAAAAAAAAAAAAAGTATATAATAACAATAACATGTATTACATTTTTTGGATTTATTTTGTAACATTTCAGAATGTTCTTAAATATTTTAAATTTTATTGCTATCAATTGAAAGTATCAATAATATATATTAACAACAATCAACCTCTTTTAATAACATACTCTTTGTGATCTAAAAATATATCACAATTAATTACCTCTGCGACTAGCTAAGTAATTGCCATCGCCTACAGCAGCTTCTTGGTCTCGTTCAGTTTGTCTGCGTCCTCCCCTTTGAGCCACCACTTGTGGACCCTCCTGATCATCCGCCAAGGCAGCCAGATGGCAAGGAATACACCCAGCAACAGGCATCCCAAGACGTCGAGTAGCAGATACTGATGCAGGGGGATGAAGGCGCCCTGTGACTTTAGATGCCTGGCCCCACGATGCCGGATTATGTACTCGATCCAGAAGGTGGCCTCATCTAGCGGATGTATAGGATTATCGCGGAAACGCTGCGAGACCTCCAGAGCACTGCGTTTGTACTTGGGATCGTTGATCAGAGTTTGAATATTCTGCAGCAAATCATTGGTGGTGAGTTTGGAGAACACCAGGGACCGAGCATAGCCCTCCCGCACCGATTTGATAGTGTTCCGGTGTTGATCCCCATACAGGGGTATACACAACATCGGAACTCCCCAGTAAATACCCTCTTGGGTTCCAAAAATACCACCATGCGTGATGAAGAGCTTGATATTCGGATGGGCCAAAATGTCGTTCTGGGGCATCCACTTCTTGATCATCACATTCGAGGGCAAATCCCCGATGGAATCATTCTCAAACTTCCAAATCACTTGCTGCTTAAGCTGCCCAAAGGCTTTAAGAATCAGAGCGGTTTTCTCAGCCGGCAAATCTGTGCTCTTTACATAGGATCCCATACTGAAGTAGATCACTCCATTGGTGGCATTATCTAGGAAGTTTTGAAGATCAGCGGGCAGCTTCTTGGGCTTCTGAATGTGCGCTCCACCCACGTCTATAAGTCCTGGCATACTGGGCCTCGGAAGGTCTACACTTCGATGGGCATTGATCAGGACAAGGGATATATTACGCTCAAGGTCCAGAACATTAGGAAGGGGACCTAAAAAATATATCAAATTAAATTAATTTCCCAAAAAATTATCATCTTATAAACTCACCCTCAATGGATCCCTTGAAATACTTCTCTGCCAGCTTCTGCATCTTGGGCAAATAAACCCAGCGCCTCATAACCGCATCATACAAAGATAAGTAGGCATTATAGGCTCGCTCTCTGAAAGTCATGCGATCCGTATGCGAGAGTAGAAGATGTGGAATCAACGACCAGGGTGTAAGGATACCCATCGCATGATCTATATTATCAGCATAACCCATAGTGCCAATTGTGACAACAGGACAATTGAACCTTTTGCCAAACATCAGAAAAGCCTCGTGGAAAAACTGTTCCAGTATGACCAAATCATAGTGGTCATCTTGGCTCTCGATCAGTTTCTTTACTTTGGGATCCTTGAAGGCATGCTCCGTGGTCATGAGTCCAATGGTCCACCAAAGCTCCAGGTTGTTGAAGTCACTCACAAATTGCATCGTGAAGATGTTTTCCTTGGGAACTAGACAATGAATGATTATTTCCTTATGCCCCAATCCAGTTTTATCTTATCCAACTCACAGTGCTTGGGTATATCAAACGAGGGGCTTATGATAATCTCTGTAAGATTTTCATGGGGCTGCTTGGTGGGATGATTATTCACACTGGTCACATGATGTCCTTGTCGCAGAAGATCCCTTTGAAAGTGCTCCAGCCAGAGCCAGTGACTTGGGGCGGGAAAGGGTCCCATAAAGAGTATCCGAGAGCCAGATCCCAGACCCGGCAGTCCGATCATCAAGATCATCATCATCCAACCTTTCCACTGCAGCTGCATCTCCATCTAATACGAAATCAACATTGACAATTAACAGCCTCAATTAAATTGTCAGTCGAGTAGGGTAAAAGTCGCGTTATTAGCGTCAGATTAGCATTAGGTGCAGTTTATGTTCGGTATTTGATTTCGTTATTTGCATAAAGCAAAGTGTTTTTACACATTCTGTTTGCTAATGATTGGGTTATTTATGAGATTTCTGGTTTGATGGATCTTCCAGATGGAAAATGAATGTGCTGCACATGGATGAAAGGGAAACTGTTGCAACTGAATAATTGATTATACTTAACACCTTTCAGAATCGCTTAAGTTAATTTGTTCTTTGTCGTCTCTTGGCATAAAAAAATATTTAAATTATAATGCAACTAATATGGGAATATCGCCTATTTCTTTGTATTCGATCTGGCTTTTTGTGCGTTTTATAGATTCAGTCTATTAAATGAACACACCTTTGGCTCTCTGTCAGTCAATTGGATCTGATTGAAATGCAGTAAGTAATTTCATCATTTCGAAATTAGCAATTAATATTTTAAGTGGACCAGACGGCATTCTTGTTAGTTTATCCGCCTTATATGGTGGGTTTAGGTTTATAGTCATAAGTAAGGCGTTGATTTCCAGACATCTTAAAATTATTGCTGATCATGCAGTTTTAATTATGTTTGGACATTTCTAATCTTAACTTTATTATCGCTATCTGAAAGTGTGCCAACATTCGTAGATTATAAATAAATTTCACTTGCTTACTGGCCTTGAAAAATTTAGTTCACTCCGCTTAAAATTAAATTAAGTTTAATGGGATTTAAATTAGGGGTATCGTCACGGAATCACACATTTTAAATACCCTTACTCTTTTTTAAATTAAGTTTTGAGAATTTCAAGATCTTATTGTAAGTTTTCCCGCTTTAATTTTTTACAACTTTCTGTTTGGGTTGACACTTGAATAATAAACAACTAGCTCAAATATAAGTAAACAAGGCACTAGTGGTCGTCATTGAGCCGTGCTGATAAATCGCATGTGGAAATAATTTTGTCATCGCAGCACTCGCAATCCGCATTGTATTTTACTGTTATACTTTTATAGTAAAATTACACTTCCTCATATTAGCTGTCGCTCAAAGTTGTTGTTAAATGTAATTTCAGTTGAAATGCAAACTAAACTTCGTTATTTAGAGGCTTTGGTCAAGGCTGGATGTTAGGGCATAATTGTTTTGTAATTTGTTTATTGCCAGCCACCACTAATTGTTTATATCTTGGGAATTAAATATTTTTTATTTTAATGATTTTCAGTGCTGGCATGTCTTGTAACAATTTCAAGATTTGAATGATGAAAGAGACGAATGGTTTTGAAAGTAAAAGTCGATTTTTGGGAACGAACTGAATGTGAAAGTATTTGGCGCTTACGAAATGTCTATTTTCTGTTTTGTTATTTTTGTTATTTTTTAATCTTTAACAGAGCCCTTATACATTACTCTAATTAATTTGTGCAATCAAAACTGGTTGGTTTTTTTTATTGGTTTTAAGAACTAATTGCAACAATTAAAGCTGGTTAATCAAATGCATTTTTTTCCAATAATCTTCTTTATAAAGCAGTTACATTAAATTCTATGAATGCAGTTTAAGGTATTGTATAACCTTTTTATATAATATTTCATGTTAAGTTTTTCAATTGTGTTTTCTAAATTTGAAACATTAAAACATGAACATTCGCAAAATTATTTTTAGTCTATGCCGTCAGTACAGTAATGATATGTTTCTGTCTCATTTATTAACCTTTTATATATTGAGTTCCTTTTTTGTTTCACAAAAATAACACCTGAATTTATTTGCACTTGAAATTCAACAAAAAATTAACACTTTTCGAATTCAAACTCAAGTTTAGCGCGAAACGCGACCGCTGGGCACCAAAGTGCAGTTATCACTAAGTCTCGACGGCACAATGGCCCGAACACCTCAACTTAATCAGCATTAGCCTCAGTCGAAGTCGAAGTCTCAGCCGACGCCGGCAGACGCAAAAAGCATATGTATAGAAATAAAAGCTTAGCTGTATCTGTGGGAATCGAGTGTTAATGCCGCCCTGGCTCAGATATACGAGTACCGGCGACGCCGATTGTTTGCCTTAATCTTATTGTTTGGCTGTCTCGTATGTGTGTTGCGATAATTACAATATGGTTACAGTTGATTCCAAGTGTTGCCAAAATAATTATTAGCTGTCAATTCCACCCTTTATCCATATATGAGTGGCTATTCACGTGTCGATCGACAGATCAGAAAATCCAAAACAATTAATTTACTGCGAAATAGACTTGGCCAATGAACTTTTCCCAACAAAGTTCATACATTAATTGGATTGGGAATTTTGACAACAAACAACAACAGTAAGCCAGCTAAACGGGAATTTTGTCTTATCATCAAAACATAGAAGTCAAGTTTCAAATATAATTGAATTAATATTATTTACTACCAAGCTGAGCAAGCTTTCTTCAATATCAAAACGAAATTTTTGTACTTTCAGCTTAAACATATACATTATTTATGTAAATAAACAAGAAAAGAACTCACATTGAACCAGCTTTAAAAATGTTTCTGCAGAACAAAAACAGCTTATTTAATTTTGTCGAAAATGACTAAGCAAAAAAGCCACTAAATCTTTTTATCAACAAGAATAAAGTCATATTTTCCATAGAAATGTCTTCAGGATGCATCGCTTTGAACAAATCACGATTTTCTATCTAAGAAAAGCACTTGCTTTCCTATGGGATTTCCATGGCCAATTATTTACCGCATTTCCTTGTTCGTCAGAATTAAAACAATGACCTGCACATTGAATAAGTTTATCAAAAACGTGTTTCATTTGTAAACGGAAAGTAAAGCCGACATTTTTTGTGGGCAAATTACATTTAGTATAACACGTATTAAATAAATGTATTTTGTGCATTCACCTTGGGAGCGGTCAACTTGACTTCATGATAAGTCATATCATTTAATGATAATTAATGTTTGTTTGAGTTCTTAAGGTTGGCAAACAAATGGAGCAGAGCACATGCCAAGATAACACAATTGTCATAAAGCCCACTGAGAACATGCAACAAATTAAAGAAAATAAGGGAATAAAAAAAGAAACAAAACCAAAAGAACTCCAAAGACGGCTAAAAAAGGGCACACAACACAAGATGCCGAAACATTTCATTGAAAATTGGCACGCTTCATTGAAGCGAGGCACAAAAAAGCTGAAACCACAGTCTCAAAGAGGCGACGGGTGGAGAGGGCGCAGGGCGTGGCTGGGAGTGGGCGTGGGCGTTCACCCAAACCGGCGACGATGATGGACGACCATGCCCCAGGCGCTGTTTTGATGGCAACTCAAGACATGGCCAAGAACGGCACTTTTGATGCAAACGATCGCCAGGAAAGGCCACCAAAAAGAAAATGTTCATTCATAAGATCGCAGTGGACATGCCACAATGAAAATGAATGGCCTGTAACAAAAATGTCGACGGAAAAGAGCCAGAAGAAAATGGTGGTGGAACAAACAGCTCACTAAATCAGCGGCAAATAAAACAAAACTATGAATATATTTAATTTTCCAGATGGAAGCTGTCAAACAAGTTAGTAGTAAAGGGGCTTAAAATCATTTAAAGGGATTTCTAAAGGTTTAAACTTAAACCATTTTGCATTTGTGACAGTAATCATATTGTAAAAAAGTTTTGCTTTTAGTATATGATATGTATCTTAGCCAAGAATATAATATATATACTCTTCTTTGTTGATCAACCCTTAACGACAATATCCAATGATTCACTTCCTGACTCATTTACGAGGTGCAAACGACAAATTGCCTAAAACACCAAACCCCATATAAGATTTCACTGATCAATGTAACCATAAAACCAAGCCCAGCCCAAAATGAAAATTGACTAAAATGGGATTGGAAACAGAGCACTATTTGTTAGTTTGCGCCAATTTAATGTTTACTTTGCACTTCAGTCCACGGCCAAATTAGGGTAAATCAAACAAAAACGCATAGGAGCGAGACCTTTTGTATCTCATGCTGCCATTAGTCTCTATCTATCTATCTATGTATCTATTAATCAATTAAGGCAACGTGCGCTTTTCCCAGGCGCGCTTTAGATAAAGACACCATCGAAACATAAAATGGGAACCAAACCCCACGATGACACTGACAATTTCCACGGAACGTTGGCCTTTCGATTCGATCGCGTTGCGTTCCGCGGGGCAATTAAAAATTTCACCCAAATAGCAAACGTTGCGCATGATTAGTAAACGAATTTGATAAGTTCCATCCGAGCCCGCATCGGAAAAACTCCGAATCCGAAAGACAGCGGGTGGTCGCAGTACACACGATAGCAGAAAATTGTAGAGACTTGAAGGGAGTGAATCTTGTTTTGGCAGCTGTCAATGTGTCAATATTAATTTAATATGTCGAAAGCAGAATTTTGCGCAATTTAAAATTGAGTTATAATGTGACAGACGAGATGGTCTTGAAATATATGTGGTACTTTAAGGGTTGCAGACAGAACTCAAGAGGTTGGGGATTGACCAACCCTGTAATCTCAATTATTTGCTTGTAGATGGCTAGTAGAAGAGCCTTAACCTCTACCAATTTGTTAATGAGAAAATTACATGGTCTTTGCATATAAATTCAAAGGTTATAACCTTAACGTAACATAAACTACGAACCAGAACAGTGGACACGCCCTTAAAGTGATTCACTGCCGAAGAAACTCCCCCACATTTACCAAGAATTTCTGGCATTTTCCTTCTTAATAGGCAAACAACTATAAAAACTGTTGAGGCGTAAAAGGATGCACAGGGCCTTCGGAATGAAGTAATGGTAAGTGTACTTACCACTTCCTCTTCTGATAGCACTATCAACGTTGGTTTCAACGATCCTCATGGTTGACTTGCATCCTTGAGATATTGTGTGAAGTAAAATAGTTTTACCATTTAAGTGGTTCCGGAAATATCTCCAGCTTTCTGCATTTTAATAGTAAAAGGTGAAAATAATATGAAATATTTATATTTTTTAGGACTTTCCTATAAAGTATCCCACATATGACAATCTGTCCAGCTGACTTAAAATATAATTTATAGTTTAAGAACTTAATCCCATCACCAAATGTTCCTTCATATTATACGCCTCTTTTTGGGGTAAAATTTCACTTAACGGCCCCTAGAGGGTTGCACGTTATCTGTCACTATAAAAAACACAAATGTTAGTATATAATTTAGATAGTCTATGCAAATACCGTAAGCCACTTGACAACCCTGAATACAAATAGCACGAGAACATCGAAGTTTTCCTACCACAAACATAATACTTTCGAAACATATTTGACTTCTTGTCTATCTCCATGGGCCATATCGTTGATTTCGTTTCGAATGATTTTTTGGGATTGCACCCAAGGCATTTTCAGCATTTCTCGTTCTGTTTTCGATAGTGGTGCTCATTTGCTTCCCTGGAGCAATTAGTAAAAGTGCAGTTTTATGTGTTTATTTTTACATATGCCACAGCTGTGTGGCCTAACCTAGATCCACGTAGACGCTCTTGCAGCCACTCCTCTGGAACACTTTTCCCGAACACAAATTGTGCGTGATATGGAGTCGTTGCTGTCGCCGTTATCAGGAACAGCCCCTAAGGGTTTCCTTTCGCGCTGCAGTTGTTCAGCCTTGAAAGGGGCGTGTAATCGAAGACACACAGGAAAAAATAAATATTTCTTGTAAAAATCATCAGTTCCATTTCTAAAATAAAAGACATTTTGCATTTCAAAGGGAAATATATCACATTATTATTATAAAAATAGAAAACTTCTTTAAGAGTAAGAACTTAAACAAGTAAAAACTATAAACAACATGATTTTTCTAAAGGAAAAACCTCTTTTTTGTCGGTGCACTTATAAACCCGCCCAGCTCAAAAGTTTCTCTAGGTGTTTTTGTGTGATTTTATGCATTTAATTTATTAATGAGCTAACCACAGCGAATTCTTCATTCGCAGCGCCTGATTTATGTGGCATCTGCTGTCAGTAGGAATTTCTGATGGCTGTCAGGGAGGTCGAATAATCGCTGGGTGCGGGTCGCTGGTTTCTGCTGCTTTCTGGTGTCAAAGGGTTCATCAGCACGCCAAAAGGATATTTACACAACAGGACAGACGGAGGGCATAACAACAAGCAGGAACCGTGTGACTTATGTAACTTAATAGGCTGATGAAAAATGGTTAAGAGATTTTTATCACAGAGACATCCAGAGACAGACAGAGGAAAGCAAACAACATGTGGCAGAGTCGAAGGCAAAGGCGATGCCCCAGCAAAATTGCCGCCACATGTGTGGGTGCACAGTAAAAAATCATTGTTATAATTTATATAGATTAATACCTAGGATGTCTATTATCAGAACTATATTATTATCATTGGTTTTCATATTTATATAAACTTAAAAATATTTTTGATATTTTTTGGAGTTATATCCAATACCATAAAGAACACTTTCTTTTTTCTTATAGTTAAATATTTCTTTCTATGTATGAGACCCCTGCCATCCACAATGAAGATGAAGATCATCAGAGAGTAGCGTCCAAGCACCGCTAAACAAATTGAAAAATTTCAAGTCCTCAGCCTCTTGGCGCTCGCAATTGCTCAATCCGCGTATTTTCGCGTGCTGCACAGGAAAATGAAAATGAAAAAAGGAAAAAGAGGGGAAAATGTGGAGAGCACTGAAAATGAGCAACGGAACAATCGAGTGTCATCAGCGGTGTCTCAGTGATGAGCAAAGAATCTTCCCATTTTGGTAAAGGGGTGAATGGATCTTCGAAGAAATCATATAGTATAGAGTTAATGAAGCCGAAAGAACGGAAAGAGTGGACATTTCACCAGCTATGATTCACTTGTAATACAAAGAATATATGACAAAGAGAATTAATTAATAGGAAATGTTTATTTAATAATGGTTTTTAACATTTAAAGATAATCGATTATCTTAAACTCATGAGAAACATTTAATTAAACAATTTAATTAGGGCATCCTTAAGAAATGAATTATTAATTTACGGTATATTGTTTTGAAATCTTTGATAAAGTCGTTTATGAATTTCCTTATTTTCTTCGACTTTGACTTCATAATAATAAAAAAGGGTAATTCTTTTGATTTTTCCTAACATTAACTTCAGGATGATCCTTGAGTATCCGTATCCCATTCTCATCCCTTGTCTGCCAGCGGGCAGCTCATCACTGTTATCTAGATAGAGATACATATTGGGCTCGCGTTTGCGTTTGCGTTCGCGCGTTCGCAGAGCGCACAAAAGTCACTCGCGGGTGCGCCATGGAGTGGTGGCATGAAATCGACATCGGAGGCATCTGAGGCCTTTGAGGGAACCATGGGGTCTGGGTCTCATTGGGCATTTCGAGCGAGCGCACTACTGCGTGCGGAATTTTCTTTCCTCTCGGCTCAGTCTGTGAGAAATCGTTGGCGTGTTCGGTTCGTTTGCTTATCGGAAAGAAAAGTTGAAAATTCGGAAATTCAGTTGCTTCTTGGTGCGGGTGGCAGTAAACAGAAAACGCGGAAAACTCTGCGCGCCCCTTCAGAGTTTTTCCAAACGTGAGTGGGCCAGTGTGTGTGTAAAAAATAGAAATTTAATTTATTTTTAAGTTTGTGCTTTTCCTTGCCCATCTTCACGGTGCTCTTTGAGTTCGGTCGGCACTTTTCTGTCAAGAATTCCGGCTAAAAACTCATTGTGAATGGAAACGTTTGTTGTTGTGCCTTTTGGATATCTATCTTATTGGGGGCAACACAAAAGATACAGAACTTTGCAAATTGACCGTGAATATGGTTAATTCCGACAATTCTGTGAAAATTGCTAAAGGCCTATATCAAGCAAAGTCAGTGATCTTAACGGAAGTAAACGAAAGATGTGTGCCCAAGCTGCTGAGAAAAATAAAATATAAATCATTTAATTTAAAGGCAGAAAGAGTGTGAAAAATGGGGTGCTGAAATCGTTGGCAGAAATTCGAGAAAATGAATGAATCAAAGTGTGAGAAAAAAAATGAATGCCGAAAAATCAAAGTGAAAAACTTAAAATTGTGCCAAATTAAAAAAACTATTTTAAATTAATGTTAAAAATATAATGCAAATCTATAATCTGATATACAAAATTGGTGAACAAATATGAAAATTATGAAATATTTCTTCTTTAATAAGAATAATATTTTCCTAAAGCCAAACCAAATCTCGAACTGTATCCTTTAGTGGATATATGCACCAATAAAATTCATATTTGCGACATATGGTGTAGAAATCGCAACGGAGCTCAACTCCATTCATCAATCGACAGTGCTCGGTGATCATAAATCACAATGCCCAAAAAGAGTGTGACTAAATCATCGACTGCAACTGAGTTGGAGTGTAAAAAAAAAACTCTGCACACCTTGGAGGCCTTTTGAGTTAGGAAAGCGTTCAAATCGGCGTGGGCAGTGACGCCTACCAATTTTCCATATGAAAACAGCGTTTTCATGGCTTATCAAATCAATTTTCGATTCGGTAGAGCGGTATTTTGTTTGCCTTTTGTTTTCCCTAAAATTTTGTGTGCCACCAATTTTTTAATTACCATAAAAAATATAAACTAGTATCACGGAAAGAACTTTCCCAAAAAGTGCATATATATCGGCAGCTGGCCAACACCGACTATCCGGTAGATACATTTATTAATTTTTATGTTAATGGTGGAGAAAAGTTTGAGGCGGAGAAAGAGGGAACACGCTTCTGTCATAAAATGCACCCCGGCGATTGTCACTTTATTTTTTCGGTTTCGGTGTCGTCTGCAGTGGCAAGGCGTTTCAAATTGTATTTTGACTGCTGCGACGAGCTATAAAAATATTCGAAACGACAAGAACTTGGGCGGTGTATATAAAAATTAACAAGCAGAATTAGCAGAGCGAACTTAACAAGAACAAGACACCACGACTCGTGGTGTTCCTGGAGGCTGTGCAATTGACCTCGTGATGTCGAACCTGCCGCAGATTCGTGCTGCATTTTCCCTCAGAGGGAAATGCATAAACATAAGACAGTCTGGGCACAGTATTTTTAGATACCCCCGGCGTAAATAATTCATTTTCCAGTCACAGTTGTTGACGTTTTGGCGTCGCCCTGAGTTTCCTTTTCCTCCTTGGGGACTTCTCCCGCTGGGATTACAAGTCACTCTCGATTGGCATTCTAAACTTGAAAGTATCCTATTTTTGGCCTACAAAAATCTTTTCGGTTACCCAAAGCCCATGAACTTTAACTGCTGTTGCAAAATCTCGAACTAGAAATTCCACTTTATAAGACAAAATCCCTCATATTGCCGGGCCAGAGCTTAAGCTGCCCGGGCACTTAAGGGCCACTTTTTTTTTATGGGCGGTCACCCCGCTCCGTCGCCCTACCAAAAAAAATACAATAAATTTTACTCAACTGTGCAGCAATTTCCAGTGAAGTGGAGGAGCATACTCGTATCTCGACATGCTGCGGCAGCAACTCAATTAAGTCTCCATAAAGTATCTGTAGATACGCTAATCAATGATATATATGTATTTTCATATGTAACCCCAAAGCTTCGGAGGTCTTGAGCACTTGAATTTATTAGAGATTTGTTTGGCTTAAAATCTAAGGCAATTAAAATAGCAAATGAATGACTCAAGTGGATGATGTATATAATAACGAAAGAATATAAAATCAAATTGAGCATAAAATCAATGAAAATAAACATGGCTGGGGAGCAAAACAAATCATGAAAATAGTCAGTGTTTCTGCAAAAATAAATCAATGAAATCTTATTTAGTTATATAGATCAATGTAGATACATATTGAATAAAATGACTTAACTTTCCAAAGGACTCTCCTTATAAATGAACATAAAATCCATTCCAATCTGATATTCGCTAATTTAAAATATTACATTTGTTATAAATCACTCGCTAATGCGAAATAAAAATAAAATACAACTTAAAACCTTGAAAAGAGTTTACAGCCACTTAAATATCATTTTCCCAACTGACCAATTAAAAATCCATAAAACGTACCATATAAATCCCAGTAAAAATTTAAATAAAAAGGAAAGCAAATACGTAATGGCCATAAATCTATTTCCAATTACAGTGAAGTGCAGTTGCCAAGAAAAATAACAAATAAACGGCTAAGCGCATCAGTCGTCAATGGATAGGCCAATGTGTTTATGATAAAACTTCAACGAAATTGAAACGTAATCGGGCGAAAGTTTGCTGGCAAAGTGCGTGCATAAAAGAGCAAGGAAATAAAGAGGAGCAGTCGCTTCAAAGGAAGCCAGTTCGACTGTCAGTCAGTCCGTCCGCCAGTCAGTCAGTCATATTGGAGGTGATTTCCCCTTCCTGCATGAGTTCTGTCAACGAAATGACATGCAGCATCTGTCTATGTGGCCATCGGGCCAGGACGTGATGCTGTGCCGCTGTTAGAGAGGAAACCTCGTTGCCCCGATGATGCTATTTTTATGAGGCCCCCAGACTATGACGACGACGGATGCGTGGCCCCATGAAAAATCAATTAACACGCAAAATTATTAAAGACGAAAAACAAAAACGAAAACGAACGAAGCGCGAGTGGTACTTGGGGTTCCGGATCTATAAGTCCCCCAGTTCCCTCTCTTCATCCGATCATCCTTTCCAACAACCGACCAACCATATATCTGGTGTATATAACTTCAAAGCAGCTGCAACGGAATGTCGCGCCTCTGTGGATTAGGATGGCTGGTATTGCTCGCCATATTGCAATTGCAAACTGTCGCAGCCATGAAAGGTAAGTAAAAAAATTTAAAAAAAAAATTTAAGAGTTAACAAGAAGCTGGGACACAGAACGTACAGTTAATTAAATGTTACGACAGTCAGGTAGCCAAAGATACGCGCGCCCCAGAACTTAATACCGCGCATAAACATAAGATTTATCATGGCAAATGATCAACGCACGATTTATGCTCATTACAAATATGGCCAGCCACGAATTGGCCAGAGAGGCAGAAGCAGCTGAAGCCAAATTGCATTTACTTTGGCTGCCATCGAAGCCGACATAAATAAAAGTCAAAATAAAGAGTTGCAAATGGTGCAGTGCCACATACATTTTGGTGTTACTCGCGTGCGCCAAAGAGCAGATACAGTGGGTCAGTTTGGCATAAATCGTGCTTAAAATGGAGTTTTTAGTTTTACTGTAAGAAATATATTCTTCAAATATATTTTAAATATTCCTTAATATTTAATATTCTTCATTTATAAGTATTTATGCATTTACGACTTTTCTGCAATTTAAGAAACCTTCTTTTGCCGTGACTATTCCCACGAATATTCCATGTTGACCTCTTGAACTTTAAAAGATTTATGTCAATCCATTTCTCTGACTAATTTGACCAACTGGTCGCTGTCTTACTTCGGGCTTCCTTCCTGTTGCTATCTATACCCAGAGAAGTGTACGTATAGCTGTACCCATAGTTTGGCATTCGCAACGCTCCATGGTAACCCCGGCCGGCCCATAAAATCCAACTACTTAACTACAATGCGCCGCTGCAGTGCACTTAACGCATTTTTCACGCTTGACATTTGACTTGGGGCGCACTTTTCTCGTTGTCGTCGTCGTTTCTGCTTTTCTGCTGGCTCTTGTTTTTGCTGTTGTTGGGCCAAAGGAAACCCAAAGTATCTCAAACTCGAAGTCAAAGTATTTGTGCGGTGCACCGCAAAAGCTATCCAAAGCCAGGCGTGCTCTTAATTTCGTTGTATCTACAGACACAAAGATATGTACGAAACACATATATATATTTTGGTCTTGGCGCAAATGTATTTTTAATGATATTTTTAGTTGCCATGTGACGTCACTTGGGGGCTAAGAAGCCAAACGTGAATCATCCGCAACAGGCGAAAATTGTTTTTCCCACTTTTTTAGTCTGCTTCATTTGATCTTTTTTGTGCACTCAAATAAATAGTAATTTTTAAATAAATAAATTTAAAAATATTAAAGTTTTTAGATAGCTATAACAAGAATATGGATTTTTTTCATTTATTTTTTATGCCACTTTGTGTGGGCCATTTAAAATATAGATCGATCTTATCTTTTTACTCCATGTCTCTTATTTTCTTTTTGTGTTTTTAAATATATCTTTTTATTTATATGTGAAATGTAAATCATTTACACGCGCAAAGCGTTGTGCCAAATTTAACATAGACGTGTGTGGATACAAATGTATCTGCACGTTGTATCCGTATTTGTATCTGGTTCGCGCCATCTGTCGAGCTGTGTGTCTCCTCTTGATTATTCATTTGAGTTTGCAATATAAATATCAACACATGCTCAATGCTAACTGCAAGCACAGTAAAAAATGGTTGGCTGCATATAAAATTCAACAATTTATTTCGGCGACATTGTATGTTCTCCTTTTTGTATCCCCCTGAGTCATGAGAATATGTGTCTTTATGACTTGTCGATGCCGAGATGCTCAATTGTCGATAGTTGAAGTCTACCCTTCGCAGATATATATAATTGAATTTTATGCGGCCCCAGAGTCTAATTAGGGCGAAGACGACACATGTTTGCCCATTGGAGGCCATAAAACGAGGAAGGCGGCAAGGAAATGCCAACTCAAAGGGGTTCTTCAGTGCGGTTTTTATTTGATTTAGATTGATCTCTTAAGCCATCCGATGGGGCTTTAGAATGTGGCAACGATTGCAAATGGGCGAGAAAACTATTTTAACGACTACTTGGAAGATCACAGGAATTACTGCAAAGATTATGGCCAAAAAAAGGAATTTATGAAGGCTTATCCTTGGAAATTCTGGCATTCTCTAGGAAAAAATATTTCATTCACTGAAATTTAAGTGCGTTCGGGAAATAACTTACCATATTCTATATGTGTGGGAAACTTACTTACTAAAAAACATTTTCAAACAGCACCATTTTAATGTGCAATCTCTTAAAGAGAAATCTATAACACGGCCGACTTTAATACTCCTATCACCTCAATCTCTTAGCCAATAAAGTTGGAATCTCATTCCTCTTCGACTATCAATTTGCCTATTTCCGTCCATAATCAGAACTCGCCGCTCCATAAATATTAACTGCACGTTGCCAACAAAAATCCACTCAAGATCACGTAATAAGCCCACAAATCACAACCACCACTAATAAACTTTGACATTATTAGTGAATCCAAAACTACGGAAAGGAAAAAATAATTTATAAATTGCCAATGTCAGATAAAGTTTTAATGAACAGCGACTTCAACAGCCCACCAAAGGAGCATTAATTAAAGACCCAAAAGAAAAGTGAAAAAAACATGATCATAAAGTCTATGGAAAACCGAATAACTCCAAAGCTATGGAGACATTGGGCGACATATAACTCAAATAAAATAAACATCGGCCATAACATAAATATTCGCTGGCTACCTAGCCAGCTCCACCTCCGTGCTGCATAAAAGATAAACATAAATTCAGCATTTGATGGGGGAGTTGCAGTTGGTGGGGGACGGGAGGCTTTTGGTGGTGCCGAGAGTGGGTGGAGAGGTGCCCAGCATCTGTGGCCATAAGTCTTGCCTCGTGTGCTCGCCTCTGATGTTTTCCCCATTTTTGGACAGACTTTTCCTGATGATGTCTCATTTGTTGCCGGCCGACATTTGAAATGACTTCTGACGCTGATGCTGATGTTCATGTTGATGCTGCTGTTGTGGCTGCTCTCCTCCGGCTGCACCATATTTTGTTGATGCAAATTGCATTTATTGTTAAGCGTCCAACTTCCTGAAAGGCATGTGTTTGCCCTCTGAAAGGGGTGCTTATTTTTACTAAGATTGGCAAGAAGAAAGGCCACTTTTGACAAGGCTTTGTTGTTTGTACTTATGCTGTTAACTCGGAGGACTTCCACTTAATGACAAAATTTAAGTATATATCCCTATGTTTACTTTTCAAAGAAATTATAAGTTGACATATTTCTTATGTCTTAAGATTAAAGAAGGGTAATACGATTTTCGGTTACCAGTCTTATTCCATTTTCCATGTTATTGTTTAACCAACGATAACGCCTCCACATCTTTGTTTGCCTTTGTTTTGGTTTAAGGCACGCGCATCTTGTGAAGATGAAAAAGTAGCATTTCCAACGGCAGCCGAGCATTAATGTAGGTCAAATGGGAATGGGTAGATGGGAAAGTGTTTTTTCTTAGGTTTTCCGCCGCTTTTGACGCCTGATTGCTGCTAATTGGCGTCAAAATGGTCCGGCCAACGCATCAATGGTTGACTATTTGTTGCCCATTTCGCTTTGTTTGCCCGTTTATCCAACTGTCTGCTGTTTGTCTGCCATTCGTATGCAACTGTTTCATGTTTATCCTACGTTTTCTATGTGGGTTAGGTCAATATGTCGTCTTAGCAGCAGCGAAAAACTCGCATAAACAAATAGCTAGCAAACATTTTCCCTTTTGGCCGCAGAGTTGTGAGAGAAATTCTTAAAATATCTCCCGCACAAAGTTGAATTCCATGTTTTGACAAATGTGTATGTTTCCAAAATAATTTATTACACAAACGTACAACAGAGTATGGAAAACCATTAATCATGCGATTTTTACGAGGTGGAATCGAAACCAGAATAAGAAATTTGAAATTATTCTCAGAACGTTCGAAGTTGTTTTGTTTGTGAGGTATGAGCTTTCCCAAGAAAAGCACCTTCGACTCAGGCTCACAACTAATTAAGCAAATCAAGATACAAAAGATGGCTCTCAATAGATAGTCAGATAAATGACTAGCTGACTGACTGAGTGACCTCGACAGACATTGACTGACAGTCTGACAGTCTGACAGCTGATGGCCTGATATCCAACGATCCACCGATCTGGACAAATTTGTATACGGATTGCAATAGAACGCGATTGCCAATCAAATTGGCGGCAGCTCTTGCAACATTATGAGTGCTGGTTAGTGTATCCATATCCACCAGATGCAAGTGCTTTTACATACATACCTTATGTCTTTTAATGGGGTACGTCGATGAAATAGAAAAGAGATGTATAGTCAACAAATATTGCACAAATCTATAAACTTGATAAAAAATAAGTTACGTCGATGAAATAGAAAAGAGATGTATAGTCAACAAATATTGCACAAATCTATAAACTTGATAAAAAATAAGTTTTTCCAAATAAAATTGTAGATTTTGCCTTAAGAGTGGGAACATATAAAGTTATCTGGATACGCCAATATTCATTTTAGTTTGCCAATAATATTTACCGAATCCACCCACAGTTTCGCTCTTCGGCGATGGCTATGTATCGATGCCGCTGCAGGAGGCCAAGATGTCAACGAACATTCGCGTCAAGTTTCGCACCAGGCAGGAGAACGCCTTCCTCTTCGTGGCCGCCGGGCGGACCGACTACTGCCTGCTGCGATTGGAGAACGGTCTGATCAGTTTTAGCTATAAAATCGAACGGGATGTGGTGCAGGTGAGCCATCGATTGAATCTCCTTACATATGAGTGCAATTACAACGATTCCGGTTACAGTTGCGTTCGCCCAAAAAGCAAAAGCTCAACGATTTGGAATGGCACGATGTGGCGGTGCAGCGGTTCGAGAATAATATCACCTTGCAGGTGGACAGCTATATAATGCGCAAACAGCTCCCAGGTGATCTCACCGCCCTCAATATACATTTCGGTACATTTCTTGGAGGCGTTGGGGACTTTTCAGCCGAGTTTTTGAATGATGTTATCGGCTTTCGGGGCTGTATATCAGATGTGAGTATAAAAATATAAAAAAATCGGACTCGGAAATCGTCTTAAATTAGAAAGCTTTATTTAAATGTAAAACATATTAGGTCTTCTATAACAACATCAACATCATTAAGAGGGCCAAAGACCGAACGAGTCACACAACTAGTACGGGGGTCACCTGGACTTGCAGCACTGAGTTCGATGGCTCGATACAGGATAGTATTAGTTTCATGAAGAACGATTCCTACTCACTGATGCTAAAAGAGTCGCATGCCATTGGAGAAACGTGAGTCTCAGGGCAATGAATTTTCAACTCCAACTTTTTAATTTTCTCCCATTTCTCGCAGACTCTCCTTGCAATTTCGCACTATGGCTAGTGCTGGTGTTCTTTTTTTCAACGGCGGCTATGATTTTATAGTCCTCGAAATACTTGATGAGCGCTTGAAGGTGACCTTCAACAAGGCCGGCAGCCTGGTGCAGTTCGTAACAGATGAGCAAGTATCCGATGGTAAATGGCATAAGGTCTTGCTGCGATATAATGCTGCCATTGCGGAGCTAATCCTCGACGATGCCACGAGTGGTTATCGTGGAACTCACGCTAATGAGACCAAGGCGAGCATAAATCTCGAGAAGAGCGTCTTCTTTGGCGGCGTTCAGGAGGAGATGCGCCGCCGGCTCATCGGCAAGGGATTGCGAATAAACGAGATCAGCTTCAAGGGCTGCATGCGCGATATACGGGTCAATGATCTTCCGTTGGGCTTCGCCGAGATGACCATCTCGCGTAGCTTGGCCCTTAACTGCCTGTGGCAGTATCCCTGCATGGAGTACAATCCGTGCCTGAAAAGCGGAATCTGTAGCCAACACGGCGTAGATGGGTTCATCTGCTACTGCGATCAGTCCTACTGCATTAAGGCCGATTTTCAGGGCCCTTTTAAGGTAAGAACGAAATTGGATTTATATTTATATTAATGCAAATGCCCCAAGTAAAAACACAATCTTTAGAGAATTGTTCTTGTATTATCTTCTTAGCTTTCCTTTTACCTTTCTTAAACTTTTCCTTTACAGATCTTCACCGAAACCAGTCCAGAGCTCGAGCTACTCTATGTCTCTCCCATGCAGCTATTAGAAGGTGGCACTTCCTTTCTGTCGCGCCATTTTATAGACATAATACTCGATCTCCGTCGCTATCCCAGCCTCAATGAACAATCCATTATTTTTCATGTGGTCCATCAACCAAAGTATGGACAACTTTTGCAATACTCACCTGAAAATAAGAACTTTGTGCCCTGTCGCACCTTTAATTTGGTGGATTTGGACACAGACAAGCTTAAGTATGTGCACAACGGCCAAGAGAACTTCAACGATCATGCTACGTTAGATATGCAAGTGTTTGGGGATGTACACAAAATACCGGACAATATATTGGGCAAACATAGGTTCCTATTACACGCGAATATAACACCGATTAACGATCCGCCACAATTAAGACTGAATTCGCATAAAATCCTGCGAGTGATTGAGGGAATTGAAAGGGTGTTGGATGTGGATTTATTTAACATTGATGATCCTGATAGCGAACCTGGAAATTTGATCTACACTATATTGCCTCCGCAGAATCCCCAAGAGACCTTTGGTTGCTTTATAGTTGGAGGTGCGACCACATCAACCTTTTCCCAGGCAGATGTGAATGTGGGAAAAGTTTCGTATCTATACAACTCAACAACAACGGAATCTTTTAGCTATCAACTGCAGCTACAAGTATCCGATGGCATCGAGACCAGTGATACGGTATTTCTCCCAGTTTCAGTTCATCCTCTGGAGCTTCGATTGGTCAATAACACGGGGCTTATAATGATCCACAAGAGCTCTTTGCTGCTCAGTCCGGCAAATCTTTCAATTGGAACGAATGCTGTGGATGAGCACATAGACATTAGATACGATATCGTAAAGGCACCGCAGCATGGAGTTCTTCAGCGTCTGAGGCAGATTGATGGTTCCTGGGTGAACGTGGACTGGTTCAGCGATAGCCAGCTGCTCCTCGGCCACATTCGCTATCTGCACAGCAGCGATTTCCCTTGGCAAGACGAATTCAAGGTGTGTATCGTAAAAAAGCAAACAAGAGTTAGGCCATAAATGGGCAGGGAGCCAACACTAAGTTGCATGTTTTGGGTAGTTGTTAGTTTTTGGGACTTACTAACGTGAAACTTCCCTTGCAGTTTACCTATTTCATGGAGATCTATTACTATTCAGTTTTCTTTTTAAAAAATTCGACCTGTTATATACAAACATATAATTTTCCTCCCATCTATACTAAAGTCTTTATAAATTTACCACTCTTTAGTACTTTATTTCGCTTACCATAGACCAATTTCCTTGCTGACCAGTGTAGCCAATAAATTTGCATCGATTTCACTTTCACAGTTTATTGCCTCGTTTGGTTTTGTGACCACGCAAACGTTCGACTTCCGCATCACATTCACGCGCCTGCGCATAACGAGCAACAGACCCTCGCAGATATCGATCAATGGCAACCGGGAGATTCTGCTGACCAGCGATATACTCTCCTACGAGACCACGCCCATCGGCAGCTTTCCGCGCAGCGTGATTTATAAGATAACGAAGCCAACTCGCTACGGGGGCATCTATGTGGAGGGATCCCGGAAGGCGGCCAAACAGTTGGACTCCTTTACCCAACAGGATATAGAGAAGCGAAGAATCCGATACCAAACGCATCACACCAGCTACTCCAGCTTTACTGATAATTTAGAATTTGTGGTTTCCGTTGCGGAATGCGATGATGTGATGGGCACTCTGGAGATTAACTACAGACCCCCCGAGGAGCTAATCAGCAAGCTGGGCTATCAAAACCATGAGGCTCTGCAGGTGCAGGAGGGTGAAAGAGCTCTCATTACCAAGAATCATTTTGGGATTCGCTTCAACATCTATGAGAGTCTGCAGTTTCAGGTTTCCTCGAGTCCAGAACATGGTGTTATATGCAAATACGATGAGCAGACGGGTCTCACAACCCCTGTGGAAATGTTTACTTTGGAACAACTATTCCGAAATGACATATACTACTGTCATGATGATACTGAATCCACCAGGGACACGTTTGAGTTGCTCATCCTCTCGGGCGACGAAACAGATCTTCAGTTTGTCTCCAATATGGAAGTGCACATTAAGCTGGTCAACGATAACGAACCTTATCGCACTGCCATTGAGCGAGTTTTCCATGTGGTGAGGAATGGCATAAGGACCCTAAATCCCACAGTGCTCCAATATCTGGATGCTGATGTTAATACCAACCAAACGGATATCCACTATATCCATGTATCCAGTACCAATGGAGCCTTTTACAAGAGTGGTCACTACATCGACAGCTTCACTCAAGATGATATTTCGAACAGGAGGATTATGTTCCAGCATACTGGTGCGGATTCTGGGAACGGCTTCTTTTATTGTCACTGATCGTGAGCACGAGGTTAATGGTTTGCTAGAAATTCGTGCTTCCGATCCCTTCGTCTCCATGATGGCCACTAATGCCTCCATTGTTCAAGAGGGTAAATTTGTGGTTCTCAAAAACAAGGATTTCATTTTGGAAACCAATTTGGATATGAAACTGGATGAAATCTACTACGAAGTGATTAAACCTCCTTCGTATGGTATACTCATGTACTTGAGTAGGGCAAATGAGGGGGAGAATGGCACCACCATCTATAAGGCCACAAATTATACATCCCTGAGCAATTTCACCCACTTGGATATTGAACGGGAGAGATTGGTTTATTGGAACACGGAAATTGCCTCGATGGATAAAGTTAGGTGAGAAGCCAAAAAATGTTATTCATAATCTTAAATATTAATATTAAATTCCATTCTATTTCGTAGATATCGGGTCCATATCAAGAACATAACAGCTGAAGGAGAGGTGATGTTCCGGATTTATCCTTCTGCCTATTGGGAACCCCTTCAAGTCAAACAGAACCACACACTTTATGTGGAGGAATCCACAAGTGTGCTAATCTCTAGAGATGTCTTAGAGGTAGCCTCAATATCATATACCTCTAATCCTTTAATCTGACTTTTATCTTGTTTTAGGTGGTTCATCCGAATATTTCTCCAGGAGACATTACCTTTTTAGTTACAACTTCCCCCATGCATGGCTATTTGGAAATGCAATCCATGTCCTTCGATGACGAATACAACTGCAAGGTGTTCGATCAGTCTTCCGTGAACACTGAAAAAATGTTCTATATACAAGCAGGAGTCAATCAATCTACGGATTATTTTGTATTTGATGTTACCAATGGCATAACCTGGCTAAGACAACTGATGATAAAAATCGTAATAATACCAGAAAAGCTATATATGCACTCGAATATTATTTCAGTAGTAGAGGGAAAGACTGTGCAACTCAATCCTACGGATATTCAACCCTATTCCGAGTACTATCGGGGAAAGATATTGGAGTACATAGTAACTATTACCCCGAATTCCGGACACATATTAGCTGGGAATTCCAAGGTCAAAAGGTTTACCCAAAAGCAACTTGAACAGGGTAATATACAGTATGTGCATAATGGAAGTGAAAATGCCACCGATACCATAACTTTGGTGGCCATGGCCAGAAACAAGGAGAGTGTTCCCTTCGAGCTGGAGCTCGCTGTGGTTCAAGTGAACGATGAGGAGCCCATGATGGTCACCAATACTGGGACTTCAGGTGTGGAACGGTGGACGCTATGTCATTAAGAATACTGATCTGTGTAAGTTGAAGATTCAAATATCTTATATTAGGTACTTAAACTAATTTTTAAACTTTTAACAGTGGCTCAAGATTATGATACTCCACCGGAAAACCTCACCTTTGTTGTGCACCACATATACGGCGGTTATTTGGCTAGGAAATCAGCGCCCAATCAAAAAATAGAGCAGTTTACCCAGGCTCAAATAAACCTTGAGGAAATATATTTCATGCATGACTCCAACTCCAGAAGAAATGAACTATCATTTGTGGTGACTGATGGATTATTCAACACCACCACTCAGATGCTGAACATTGAGATTAAGCCCATTGAAATTCTGGCCGAGCACAATGAAAATCTGCATGTTTTTCCTTTAACCAAGAAACAAATTCTGCGTGATTACCTTCACTTTAAGTGTTCCGATGAGGAGAGGGAAATACGTTACAACATAACAGTTCCACCAAGTCTGGGACGCATAGTTAACGAGTTTATTGATAATGGTTTCACGAAAGAAGTTAACGAATTTACACAAAACGATGTGGATAATGGTCATATATTCTACGAACACACAGCTGTTATCATGGAATTTAGGACCAATGATTCATTTTACTTCGATGTGGTGGCTGAAAGAAGTGATCGCTTGTTGAATCAGAAGTTCAATATAGAGATATCAGTGTCATCTGGAGGTTTATTGAGATTCCTGCCTGTTAATAAGCTAAACGTCGATGAAGGTGGTTCGGTGCCTATAAAGCTTGATTTTTCAAAGATTTTAGAATATCTCAAAACGAAAGCTGGGATAAATAATCCTGAGTTGTTTATAGAAGCCATTCAAAAACCCACACATGGTAATATAGGTCTGGGTCATGAATTCAAACATATGCAGAGATATCACCCAAGTGACTTCTTTACAAAGAAGGTCTACTACATACATGATCATTCAGATACATTGGAGGATACCCTACTCATGTCGGTTTACCTGACTCAAGGGTGAGTTCTTAAAATATTCAAACAGATTTTGTAATTTGATATATTTTCTTATAATTTTTAGGAACATTTTCCTGTGCAATTTGACAATACCAGTGTCCATCAATCCCATTAACGATCAGCCCTTCCATCTGATCACCCACCTGCCGCAAATGACAGTAGTTGAGGGTGAGAATCGGACTATAACCAGGAATGATTTGCTAACCGAAGATGCGGATACACCACCTGAGGAAATAATATACGATGTGATGAGTGGTCCTACTTTGGGAGTGCTTAAGAAGATCACAAACGATGGACAAACCGAGGATCTTTTGGCTTTCTCGAATCAGTTTACCCAAGCGGATATCAATAACGATCGAATTATATATGTACACTTTGGGATGCCGCAGTCTACGACATTTTGCTTCACTGTATCCGACGGGCAGTCAAATCCTGCCTATGAAATATTCACCATCAAAATAGCATCTATAAGCTTGCAACCTTCAGCGGTACAAATTCCTGTAAGGGTTCAGCAAGGAGCCACAACATCCCCAATGAAACTGGATCATATTGGAGTGACCACCAATGTTCATATGGAAAGGCTGTCATATAACATTACAAACTCGCCACTTTATGGTATTATAGTCTTCAAGCATCAGCCAACTTTGAGGTTCACTCAGCAGCAGTTGGAAACATCACAGATAAGCTATATGCAAACGGATCTTAATCGATCCAATGACACCTTTCAGGTGAGTGCCTATGTTCCGGGCACCAATTACGTAGCCCAAGTGGATGTAGTCATGGAAGTGGAGCCTGTAATACAAATCAACAATATCGAAATGAAGGAAGCTGATCCAGCAGGTGGTAAAATAAGGCTCATCACCTCTTTGGACAACGATAATCCTCTGTCCCTGAAGCTCAACAAATTTAATCCAAAGTTTGTGATCACAAGGATGCCATCGACTGGACAAATCAGAAAGATAATCCGAAGTACAGGTCTCGCAACTGATGGCCAGAATGAAAGATCCACGAACTTATTCTCCTACAAAGAGCTACGAAGTGGTGTCGTCTACTTTGTGCCCCATGAATCTGTTGAGGAAACTGAAGCGGATAATGATAGCTTTGATTACCAACTGCTTATAAAGACAGTACAACCTGCACAGGCCACAGTTTCGATTGAGTATAGAAGTCGGGTTGAAGAGACGGAAACAGTTCACTTGGGAAATGCAGGGTTGTCCATTAACTACCTAGCCATTGGATGTGCCATATTTATAGTGTTGATATGCCTACTCATCGTGCTGTTAATATTGAAAATCAGAAAGCTGAGAAAGCACAAAGCAGATATATCCAAGGATCAGCCGCCGGCGTTGCCCTGTCCACCAGATTTGACATCAGTGAGTCCGCAGCACCACCTGCACCATCATCATAGCCATCATTATGCAAGTTCCGAGGCGGATTCAGTGCCTGCAACAGGAAATTCAACACCATTACCGGGTTTCAGTAATATTCCTCATTGCAAGATCATACCCGTGGAGTCCTATAAGCATGAGTTTCCCGACTACGATCCGGATGAGGAAGAGACGGACGATCAGTGCGATCCGCAGCAGATGATGCTGCCACAGAGATATAATCCCTATCATCTCGAACATGATGCCTGGAGTTCGTCCTGCGATATGCCAAATGATTTTGCTGGCTATGCCTCTGTGCCACAAAGTATTTCCGGATCGGTCAGTTCACCGCCCTCGGCTCCGCCTACAAATCCACTGCTTAAGGCGGAATCAGTATTGGGTCTGAGTTATTTAGCCGGAAATAACTTAACAAAATGGGATCAAAATAATGTTGTTTTCCGATTGGATCGTAATTAGTCCTAGATTATTTATTTAAGTTTAAGATTACGTTTAAGGCTGATTTATGAGATTCGTTAGGAAAAGTGAAGCATTTTATACACGAAAACATTAATTATAGTATGTTAACAAGCATACATACATATCTGGCGTGTCATATACAAACGATTAGAAAATAAGGACGAAAACAAGAGTTATACTCAAAAAGCCAACTTAACTTAGACTTAGAATTGTGTTTGCCAACGTGGAATACTTTTTTACAATAAATGACAATATCTTTAAGAAAATTTGTTGGTTTTATTTTCAAATTCAAATATTTGGCTGGTCGATTACTTTTTATATTCGATAACTAACTACAACGGATGGGACTATGGTGAGTATCGATCGATGGTGAGCGCGCGCACTTTGAATTACAGTTTAAAGTCTGTAAAGAAATAATCCATATAATAATTCTGCTTAAAATTATTTCTTTTATTTATAGCGAAGAACTACAGTTTTTTGCAAACTAAGTTATTAAGATTAATAAAGTTACTATGATATTGAATAAATGTCTAAAAATTACAGTTTGAACATCGTTGTGATGCAGTATTTTTTTTCTTTTAAGGAAAATGTTTTTAATAGATAACCAAAAAGTTGGAAATTATAGCTTTAAATAGCGAGACTGAAAATCTTTCTTTTACCCTTAAGTAAAATTCGAAGTTATGTTACCTTAATTAAGTTGTGTTGTTTTTTACAATTCGTTTTTAATAAGTATTTTGGGCCGAAAAATAAGAGACAGTTAAGACAACACTTAATAGAAACAAATATAGTAACTACGCTTGAAAAGTAAACCTAAAATCAATACATTATTGTGTATATTAAATATCGAAAGAAGACATTTTGCTTAAGAATTAACAAGAATATCACTAGTTTCAATGTGGTGTACATTTTGCTTTCGCTGGACTGATTTAAGTTCAAGAGTTTTTTAAGTACGTATCTTCGCATATGGCATTAGAAAGCGACGGCGACAGTTGCTGTTGAGGGTTTCTCGGAAACCGGCGTTACGACCATTGCCTGATTATCGTATCCATATCCGATCTCAGTCATCACTGTAGTGGGCGTGGTGCTGTTCTCCGCCGGATAGCGTGTGCTTACCGGCGTTGTCATGGTCACAACGGAACCCTCGGCGGCACCTGTAATAAATCATATTTATTATAATATTTACTAGTTTAACATAAAAACCCAGACAGGTAGATCCTTACACTTACCTGCCACACTGTAGATCTGTGATTGCGCCCGCTCAAGGTCACTGCCATGGCGATTGATGGCACTCAGGTTCTGTATGGTAGTGGCATTGAGATCCTTTCCATTGGCATTCGACGGATGAGGATAGGCCTTAGCCTGCAGACGGCGCAACAGCTTCTGGAAGCATCGATTGCTTACCAGCCATCGAAGGCATTGAAACGCACAGCGTACGGCGATCAGGACAAGTAGGATGATCAACAGCAGAAGGATCATATGCTGGGTATTTTGGATGTCCAGCATCTCCGCCTTTAGGGGCTCAAATGTCTTGTAGGCTGTTGGTGGGAAAGTAAAATATATATTAAATTATATAAATCATAATGATATAAAAGCTGTAATGCGGAAAAGATGTTATCTACTCACGATCCGGATATGCCTCTTTTCTCTCTAAAATTCCATTTATAAGCATCAGCTTACTCTATCTCAGTTTTACACTAATAGCTCTGTTTTCTTTGATAAGATTGCAAATTCATAAAAAAATCCCCTCAAATATTAAGATAAACAACATAGCAAAAGTGTTACATCGGAAATTAATATTCGCAGTGCTAATTTTAGCAAAACAATTTAAATATATACTATAGAACCTCAAGATATTTAGCATCTTTTTTTAGCAACTCATGAAAGATGAGTTAATCGCCTGTAACTGCAATTCAATTGAATCCAACTGGAAAAACCTGAACTCACATAAAACTTCCCAAATTACCCACCCTATGGATCGTGAGAGGAGTGAGGTAATCTTTGGGGAATCTTTAGGTTATACTTGCCTGAGCATTCCTTGGCGCACAATATCGCATCATAGTTGTGGGTTTGATTATTGCAGACCGCGAGGCACGGATGACAGCTCTCTGTTGCTAAATAGCAAAATTCATTCACCGGATGACAGATCGTGCCATGGCAATCTTTGCTTTCTCCATTTGCCGCAGCTACCAAGGAAAAACTTGGTATCAATGGAGCTCCGCCAATTGAGAGCGATAAGGCACGCATTTTTCTGACCGACATTTAAGGTATTTGATGTAATATCTAATTATTTCTAAAGTTTAAGTAGGTTGTTTACTGGTCACTTCCGTTATGGCTGAGTGACGTTTACATAAGCACTGGTTAAGCTTGGTTTTCTCCTCGAAAGGTTTTTGTTTTGTTATTTTTAAACGTAAACCAAAGTATGATTCATACACCAATAACGCGGCCCAGACGCTAACTGACTAACTTCTCATTTAATTGTTGGCTTCTGGAGTCTGAGTATTTGTTGTTGCCCTTATATGTAAACACGTGTGTATTGGTGCAAACGAGTTTATCTTGGCCAAGTTTCACAGCATTTTCTTTGATTTTCCTTTTAGTTTTACCGCATTTTCACACGTTTTCCTTCACAGTATCCGGACACTTAATATTCTGAATTTTATATATAACTTTTACAAAAAAGATTAATTTTGATCCGTTTATTTTTATTTTTAAGCGTTGTTGGCCAGCGTTCAGCGAAGCGTTTTGAGCCACATTCAACTCGTTACTGGCTTTAACGTCTCGATCGCTCGCTATTACCAACCACTCAGCACTCACACATCAGCACTAGACTCAAATACACGCACACACATCTGTACCGTGACTTGACTTTTGTTTACCTTTTTTCACGTCGATTGTAGATGCGAAAGTGTCTCTATATCTATGCTGTGGCAGGTAACCCAAGTATTTGTGAGTCTCCGATCGGCTGTTTATTTTCTGTTTTGAGTGAAATACTTCCCGACTCGGAATACTTTGAACCCGGCTTCAGTTGCTTGAATCTCGGCAGCATTTGGACTAATGAAAATAAATAATAAGCGAGGGAGCACAACCCAAACAAATATTCTTTTTAACTTCAATTACTCACTTTCTTAGGGTGACTACTATGCAAGCACATGAACTAATGTGATACGGGATAACAAAGCGAAAATGAGTGCGAAATCATGTTGATAAATCTTGTATGTACGAAAAAATCTTAGAAATTTGATATCACCCCTTTTCCCGTTTGAAGTAGCATTGTAAATTTCTTGATTTCACGTTGTAACAAAAGTCAGTATGTATTATAAACAAAGTATGACATTTTCTTTAATTTTAGTTTATTGGAAATATAGAATTTTATTTTATATTTGGTTTGGTTTTAAATATAAGTATTCCAATGATTTTTTCTAAGTGTTATATATTTCAAAGGGATTTTAACCTCGCTAAGTAGATATTATGGTGTGTGTCTTTACTAAATATGAATAATAGCTAAATAAATATATTTATTCATGTTCTTAAATAAAGTTAAACCGCTTAAATATTATGCATACGTATTTTTTTAATAATATTAAAAATTAATAGTAAATTTATTATTAGTTCGTTAAATTAAGCACTTCTTAAAAATTTAATTTTGAATTCTTTTTCAAACTTGGCAGCACTTTTTCTTCTCAACGTTTCCAGCCCTTCCAAGCGCTCTCACTCTCTTGATGTTGCTCACTCTCGGCACTTATGCTCACTTCCATTGCAGTGCCGCTTTCGAGATACATTTGTATCTGCTTCCAGTTCCAGCGCCGCTTGCAGTGTTATTGTGGCTTCCAGTTTGCTGGACTGGATGGCCAAGTCAAACAACATCCATTCGCTGAGCGGCTTTCGCTGTTGAATGAGCTGTTTTGCTGTTTTCGTGGAACGACGGCCGCCGGTGTGTCGCGTATCTTCAAGATACAAAAATTAAATCGAATCGAAATTGTATATTTGCAGCTGTCGGTTGCGCGCGTGTTGTCGATGGAAATTGTGGCATTATAACAATTATTTCTCGTGTGTGGAAGTGTGAAAGTGAAATAGTAGCACCAAGAGCGACGCAATTTGATGAAAATATAGTTTTGCTCGCGCTCTGTATAACCGTATCTTTGTATCTTTTGTTCGAGCCCGCCTCAACAAGTAAACCAATATAATTAAAAATCACTCGAGTGGAAGGCGCGTCCTTGAGCTCCCAATTTAAACACCTGTTTTGTTAAGAGATACAGATATTCTATTTGCGATTTTAAGCCACCAAAAGAGACAACCAGACCCAGTGTTAGAAGGAGAAGGAAGGCGTAAAGGGATACAGAGAGAGAGAGAGAGATGAATAATTTCACAACCACAACAGCAGCCGCACCACCAAAGGAAGCGCTGCCCCGATCAGGACATGTTAATGAGGGTAAGCATGGGTTAAGAACCAAGCCGAACTGAACCGAACCATTTCAAAATTGGTTGAACATGAACAATTTCGTACGGGGCCTTGGATAATTGGAAATTGATTGGGTTTGAGTGGGGCTATTGAGATGAATGGTTAGGGAAAGAGGCAAGGGCAGGGGCACCACATAGAAGTGATTAATTCGAGGTCTTTTAGAATTCCTCTTCGACGTTTTCTACCCTTAATTTGAACTCTTTTGGTATTGCTTTAAAAAATTCCATCCTTTGCGATAAAAAATTTATTTTCTTTTAGAATTTTTTGTTTTATTTATTTTGTCGCTGAAAAAAGTTATAATCATAAGAAATGTTATATCGCTTTTGGGATCCATTAAGGAGGCTTTTTTTATTTCCTGTAACCCCATTGAAATACCGATCTGATATCTATGAATGCCGACATCAGCCAAAACAAACATTCAAGTTCCCAGAACTTCTCGAGTTTCGTATGTGCCTTTAGGCTTAAATGTAAGCTATTTTTCTGCTGATTCAGATGTAAACAAACTCCATGGGCACGTTTCCCCTTATCATCGCAAACGACTTGACCTTATGTAATAATCAAAACATTTGCATAGGAAAATGTTACAACATGAGAGCTCATTCACCACATTGAATAAGCTCAATTAA
This sequence comes from Drosophila eugracilis, assembly GCF_018153835.1. Lineage (NCBI taxonomy): Eukaryota > Metazoa > Arthropoda > Insecta > Diptera > Drosophilidae > Drosophila > Drosophila eugracilis. Next base: position 3,904,260 of record NW_024571981.1, on the reverse strand, counting down.
TTGAAAACCGAATACGAAATGCTGGATGACAAAAAAATGACTGTTGTGCAAAGCTCTCAGTATACTATATCAGGTTTGTTGTTATGCTAATGAAAAGATTGCCCAAAAGAAGAAAAAATAATACACAGAAGACACGAGCTGAAAAAACTTTCTCGACGCTCAGTCACAATCGCAAGAAGTTAGCATTTGCTTTTTTTTGGGGGGGTTTTGAAAGTCTTCATGAGGCGATAAACAAAAACAAAGACCGCCAGTCAGCAGCTGAAGAAACCGCATAGTACAGACCAACGACCGAAAAGCGGACAAAGTTGTGAAGAAGAAATTTCAGTTGAAAAATAAACAAACACCGAGCTCTTATATAGTTTTCTTTTAGAGCAATCGAGGGGAAGCCGAGCGATCCCCGCTGCAGAAAGGGAAAATATACACAGTATTTTTTTCTTTTTGGAGGTGCAAAAAATGATTGCCGCCAGCACTTTCCATTTAATGACTACACAGGGGAAAAAAATCATACTAAAATCCGATTTCTATCTATTTAGAATATATATCTTAAAATAAAGTAATTGATTAGAGATATCATTTTACGATTGCAGTTTTCATTGTTATAGCTTTCAAGTTGTACCCTTTAAACTATAAATCTCATTACTAATCGATTTCGCAGAGATTTTTCGCCAGTGCAGACATGCAAAAAGGCTGGTTCCGAGCATTTGTATCTTAAAGACACAGCGCGTGCAGCAGGCAACAGCTGACGGTTAGCCAAGGGGATTGCAGCCGCTTCATTTGCGCCCAAGCACGCATGACAAAAGACCCCCACAAAGAGTCGGCCCTCGGTTTGAAATAGCCGTGCCTCCAACTGAAACTCACTCAACTGCTGGCCTCTTTTTTTTGCCAGCCATCCAGCCAGCCTGACTGACAAGTGAAGGGGTAACTTTTTAGGTAGGGGGACTAGAATCGGGGGGCGCAGCAGCCCCAGCAATAACAGCAGCAACAGAAACAGCAGCAGTTGCATGACGGGCCGCCTGAATGCAGTTTATTTCGTTCCCCAACATTTTTGTTTCGTGCATGCCAGGAATGATTCACTTGCCAGGCCACGATGACAGGATGTGCGAGTGCCAGGAAAGAGGTCTCCTCCATTTGGATTTGGCTCTTAACATTTCTATGGGGATAGCACTTAAAGGAAACTCAAGCCTCACTCTTCTCTCCCACCTTTTTGTAACGCTTTGTCATGACTTGCGGTGGCCTATAAAACAACTTTTCAAGAAGCCTAAATAATGGAGTTTCCAAGGAGTTGGGCTATCCACCTTTAGTGTTGCTGTTTACAAATGAAGTTCTAGATAAACTGAAAAGTTGTATGCACAAAATTGTACTTCTATTTAGGACACAAATTTAGGTAAGGTAAAGAGTACTTAGGGGTTTGATTGGCACTCTACCTTTATAATTTCTATAGAGGGAAAATGTTATGAGATCTTATGATTTATATAATGATTTATCATTTTAATTTCTAGCTGGTGCCACACAAAATTTGCAAACACTTTAAGAGGAGTTTAAAATTTAATAAACGTTATAATTATCAATTAGCCAAAGGCCAAGCTTGTCATAATAGATTCCATTTAATCATACATAATATAATAATTTATTATGTTATTACTATCTTTAATAAAATCATCAAAAAACTATGAGTCACAATTTTAAAGCTAAGAAGTTAACCAGAAAGAAGAATGTAAATAGTAAATATTTAAACAGAGAGTTTATTAACATTTACAGCTGATACACCGACGTGTCAAAATAAATAAACAAATACATCGAAAAACATAACCATGTACATACAGATTATATAGTAAACTCCGTTCCATTATTTACCATTACCAACGGCCAGTCTAATAAGCTTACTTCCTCTTTTCGAAAAACAGAGAAAGCTTGACTGGCCTAACTCATAAGTATCGTGGCATGAAACAGAAATTAAGCTAATTTTTGGGATTTGCTTTGTTGCCACAACACAACACTCGAATAGACAATTATTGGCCTTTCTGCTTTGGATATGCATAACTTGGCTTATGAGTGCCTGAGAGGCAATTCAATCAATCAACGGAAACCGAAAACGAATCTGAACCCAAAATGTGAGTTCATTTGAATGAAATAAATTCAAGATGTTGCAGCCGGGCTAAGGTCAATGTAAGGCTGGCTAAATATACTGCAGTGTGTATCTGTGTATACACCCGTATCTGTATCTGTCAGATGCAACATTCAAATAGTCGACATTGCGGGCCGCATTTCTCGTCCAGTGGCAGTGGCATGTTCAACAACCTTGAGTCAGGTTTTTCCACTTTCGGCGCCGAGTCTTCGCCGCGGTTGCTGTTGCAGTTGCAGTTGCAGTCGTTTTCAGTCGTCAAGCGTCAACAACATTTTTTCCCGCCTCACACACATATTTTCCTGGATTTCGTTCGGGGGCTCTCTCATAAATTTTCCCGTCAAACTGCTTTCTAATTTTGGCTTTCCACACTTGTTTATAGTTTTTTTGTTGTTGTTTTTATATGCATATGCATAGTTTTATATATTCATTACCATCTCGGGTTGTGTAACTCTTCACGCGATCGCCGGACCATTCATGCGTGCTCAACCATCTGAACTTGGTTTGCCAATCAGGGAGAATGAATCGGAGAAATGGTGGAAAACCAAACTGAAAGTAAGGTGGTGGTGAAGCCCAACAAATGCCAAAAGGCCCAGACGAAAACGCTGTGAACTGTAAATCGACTGGCCAGCAAGGTTAATTGAATGTGCCAGGTAAATTTGCAAAGGTTGCAGTGCAAACAGTTTTGGCCAAATTGCACAGAAACGGCAGCTAAACAATTGTTGCTGTACATAAATAATTAAGTGTCCCATTTAACTGGGTTCGTAGGGAGGGTAAAGAAAACCACTTGGTTGCAATTATATTTAACTTAGGATTACACCCTTTAATGTATTGTATCTTTTGATTATTAAAGGCGTTAAAAACATTAATTTATGCAAATAAAAAGAATTTAAATCAATTGAAAAGAAATAAAATATTTTGCATTTCGTTTTATCTAAAATATTCTTTAGAATTTAAAGTTCAAAAACAAACAAAAGACCCGCATCGAATAGCTTTCATTCAATCTTTGCTCAGCTGGTTTCTTCCAAAAATTCTTCCCCTTCCCGACACCTGCCTCCACCCCCCGTGGAGCGAATTCTTCAGAAACCTTAAGACACATGAATCATGCATCTGTTGACTTACTAACCCGTTCTCGGATCACCGTTTTTTGGTCAAGTCAATAAAATGCTTTTTGCTGACCCACATTGCACCACCCATTGTGGTGTGAATTTTTGGGCCAGCAAAGGTTAACTGTTTTGGTTTTATTTTTTGGTTTTTTGGCAAAAACCCGTTCCAGTGACAGGTAAATATTTCATTCTACCCATATGGACAGACACAAACAGTCAGCTGTCACTAAAGACAGGAAATCGAAAGAATTTCAAATTTGTCGTGTGACTTTAAAGCAACTGGCAAATTCAAATAGCATTGGCCATAATTTCCCTAGGCTTATGTGCATATGTGCTGCACAATTTTTATGACTCGGTCATTTCCTCTCTTTCTTTATAAAAAAGAAACATTATTTAACGGCCACCGTATGGAGTACAGTAAGTCAGTTTTAGCACAGGTTTTCTTTGTTTTTCCTCTATATATGTATACAAATTTTTTTTTTGCTTCTGTATAATTTGTTTTTTTTTCGTATTTTGCCCGTTGCCCGTTGTGCATAATAAAGAGCCGCGCTTGCCCGGGGAATTATAAAGCAAAAGCGCAGAGACGTAAGAATAACAAGAAAATCATATATACACATACTGGCACTTATTCGAGACTTTGTAAGTTATATGCTGAAAGCACAAAATAACAAGAAACTGAGCTGCATTTTGAAAACAACCGAGGACATACCCATTACGAGCTTTAAGTTTAGTGATCTTTTTTTTATACAAAAAGAAATTATTCATTCTTATTAACACCTACATATAAGGTTATTTCAATTTCTATATATATTCACAAAATCAATCTGATCTCCAAACAAAAGTAGATTATTTATAATCTCTATCAAAATAAACCAACAAAAAATAATGAGTATTTTGCCAAGTCAGCGAGATCATATTAAGATGCATGATAGCCCGTGAACATATAATACTACTTTTTTATAAATCATTGCAAACAACTGTCTTGAATTACCACACTCTTCTAGGGTATTAACATGGTGTTGAGTGAGCTGAAGGGGAGTGCTAAAGTAGTTGAGGATGGGGTTTAGAGGCCAGGCGGGGTAAGCAACCTGAGCTGAGCAATCAGGCCGAACCACTTCAGCAGACCGAGCGGGCCAAGAAATGTGCGAGTCTGCAAAAAAATACTTTGTGTTTCAGTTTATGCAGCGGCACAAAATTCTTTTTATTTTACTTTTAGCAACATGCCCGTGCATATATGTATAGAATCCGCTTAGCTATGTACTTAAGAGTATATAGTGTCTATGTGCAGTCAGAAATCAAACAACTAAATTGATTATGTCAGCTAGTGCTATGTTCTGTTCTTCCTTCACCAACTGCAGTTTCATTTCAAATTGCAGTTAATTAACTGAAATCGCCTCTAAATGCATTAGCCGTTCTGAGAGTCCGAGCTGTAATTCATTTTCAACTGAAATGTTCTAATTGCACTCGCCCTGATGGCGTAGAAATCTTGGGTCAGGGTTCAGCTAATTGCCAGTTGACAGTTTCAAGTCAAAGAACCTTTAAATTAGAGTCACTATGGGGAGATCGGAGTGGACCGATAAGGAAATTATGTACGTTATTAGATTAACAGAGAGGAAGAACATAATGGACTTACTAGTGTGGGAAGACAGGGGTCCAAAGCGTTTAATGGTAATGTAAGCGTTGAGAAGTTGAAAATTATATAGTTAAGGTAGTAAAAAGATCTTATCAGAAGCACACATTACCATCAAATTATGAATTTTTTAGCCGTAACTGAAGAAGAAATAATGATTGTAATCACTATGAGATATTATTTGAAAGTCATTATATGAAGAGGGAATCTTTAAAAACTAATTAGTAAAACATTCCCCGTTTTCCAAAAAGAAACTCTGCAGTAATTGTCAATCACAAGATCACTTTCATATCTACCTAGAAACAAACTATCAATCCGATAACAACACGTACTTAAAGATACAACTTTAAGTCTCATCAGGCCAACCACTTTCCCACTTTGCCACTTTTCCACTTTCGAGAGACAGTGACTGAGAGTTAAGGCTCCCCAACTAAATGAAATGATAAATGACAGCAACTCAAACGCAGACCAAAACACCAAAACCAGACTGTTCCAATTGCGTGGATCGGGCATTTATACACTGAGAGAAAATATATGAGTCATTATGAGTCATCTTAATTTGTCAAAATGTTAGAATTTTTATAATCTTTTTAAGATCTTTAATCTCAATGGTATCTCACATTCGTAAAAAATTTATAAATATGTTTTAAGACCATAAAACTTAGTGATTTTTTCCCTCTGTGTAACCATATGAGCACACGACCGAGTTTGAACCACAAAGCAAATAACAAAAACATATAAATAACCCCAAGCGAACCCCAGTCGAAATTCTACACACACAATTAAGAGGAAGTTTATACCACGCTTTCGCTTATCAACGAGCTGAGATCGCTCTATGCTCGGTTAAATCGATCAAAATGCTGCTGCCCCAACTCCTTAAAAAAACATCCCCACTCCAGCTGCATTATTCGAAAGACTGCATCTCGAAGGTGACTCATCGGTTTACCAGAGCATCAAGTGGAGTACATCGATTTTTACGATCTTGCAGGGTTTCATTAGAGATTCGGTCGGTAAACTGACACGTTCAGCATTAAATATCACTTGTTATTAGATACTATAATTAACTGACTTAAAAAAGATGATTCAAGGTACTCACATCTGCGTTTTTTTATTGCTTCCTCATTGCAGTGTGCAAGGAGTGGCTCGTGCGTGAGGATGGTGCTTTGGCCTATAAACTCCAGTCCCAAGAAAGTAAGTACTGGGTGGCGAACTAATGTGTAACCATTAGACTAATGCCTAAAATCATTTCCCTCAGTTAATGACTTTTACAAAGGAAATCGGTATAGAAACGCTGTAGTTCGAGAGGATTTTCCAACTGCCCTGCACGAACAAATCAAGGAGAAGGAGCAGGCCCAGCGAAGAGTGGATGCCTACAGGAGACGCCTAACTGAGCAGTAAGTCAGATCTATAAAACATTTTTATCAACAAAGTAATTTTTAATAAATGGTTAGTCTCTTCATTCTTAGAAAAACATATTAGCACTTTCTTAATTACTTAATTTGTATGCCGTAATTGTTAAAAAGAGTATAACAAATTATAGCTATTGAAAAACAATACTTTTGAAAAGTCATGCAAGCACTCTTCATTACATTTTCAATAGAACTAATCACAATATCTCAACAGGGAGGAGCATGACAAGCGAGTGGCCAAAGAAATTGCTGACAAGCTGGAGCGTGATCTGCAGGAGCAACAGCAAAAGGAGCTGCAACAGAGCGAGTTAATAGCCAAGCAAATGCAGGTGGGTACATTGTGTTTTTTTTTGTGTAATCATATCCCTTGAGTAATTACCTCGATTACAGGAAATCTATGTTAATTTACCGCCTGTGCCACCGCCGGCAACACGAGACAAGAGCCGTCCGCCACCCCGTCCAGCCAAAGCAAGTATACACCTGCAACAACAACAGCAGCAGACTCATCAGACACAGCAGCAACATCAGCCAGAGGCGAGCACCTCACAGCAGGCTAGATATCACAGTCAGCAACAGCAGCAGCCGTTGCAACTGCAGCAGCAACACTTTTCACAAACAGACAACTATGTAGGATTATCGCTTATACCAAATATTGTAGATTTGCCAGCGGCAGCAGCAGCACCGTGCACCGCTCCCAGTAGAAATACACAGGCACACAATCAGCTGTTGGTGAGTGATGTCTTATCATCGCCACAGCAGCAGCAGCAACAACAACAACAACAACATCAGCAACACCAGCAGCAACATCACTCACGTTTTCATCATGCACAACAGCAGCAGCAACAACATCAATCATCATCGCCGGCACGTCGTCCACCAACAAATGCCACCACATCTGCAATAACTAACATGCCCAGCACTTCATCCATAACTCAGCACCCACCCACACACACAGTACCACAGGCACATGCAGTTGACATCGATGAGCTGGTGGACTATGCCGATGTTGCTGACAGCATACGCGACTACAATATCGCTGCCACGAGCACGGCAGCAACATCGGTCAGTGTTGTCGATGCAGCTGCAACATCACTTCAGAAACAACGCTCCCCGTCACATGAAAATCTCCTAAGAACCGAACCGAAATTTCAGAAATTGTCACCCGAGAAATACGATCAGCTTGTGGGCAATTTCGGTTTGGGATCTGGATCGGGATCGGCCAAGGCAGCTGAGAGACACATGCAGCAACATGCCGATGACATCGAACTCTATGTTGATCCCTGTGATTATGCCAGCCTACGAGAGATCGGACTGCCCATGGAAGAGATCCAGGAGATGAGCAAGAAGCTTAAGCAAGAACAGAAAGATGAGGTGACTGCACTTAGTTTATTTAAATTTGAAACCTATGAAAATATGTTGATATGTCATTATAGTTGCTGGCTCGTCGTCTTCAGGCTATTGAGTCCAAGGACTGTGTGCGTCAAGAGCACAGGGATCGCCTGCTGGCCATTGAGGCACAGGACAAGGAACTGGCCAAAATGCTGCAGGACAGGGTAAGGAAGTCAACGTCAAACTAAAAATAAGAATCTTTTACGAAATATTTTTAAGGATAAGAGAGAAGAAGAAAGATTTTCACAATATTAATATAAAAACCATGATTTTTTTATACAAAAAGCCATAGGATACCATAGGATACTAAATGATTTTTTATATTTATAAAAAATTCAAATATTTTTAAAACTTATCTATACAAACCCCCAACATTCCCAAAAACGAAATTTCTGGACTGCTACTCAAAATTTCAGATGAATTCCAAAAATTCCAATTATTTTTGTTATAAATACAACTATTTAGGAATTAAAAAGGTAAATTTTTCAAATCATGTTTTAATGTTTGAATCATTTTAAATTTGGCTTGTTAATGTCTTCTATATTTTTTGCTATTTCCACGTTTGCTGAGATCATAATCGATACATATACATATTTTACCATTTAACATTTGAAATTCAGTTAAAGCAATCAATTATATCATTTTGAGTTTAATTAATACTAAAATACCACATCATTGTGCCTTTTAGGAGAAGGCTAAAGCCAAGAGGGCCAAGGAGAAAGCTCGTTTGCGAAAAACTCAGCAGAAGGAAGCCGCAGAAGCCGCCAATGGAAACGGTAGTCTGCTCTGTGGCACCAATTCCCATTGCGGTCCATTGCTTCAACTGCCCCCGGATTGCCTTTCCAGCTCTGCCAATCATTCACAGGTCGACATCGATGTGGAGGCCTACTCCAATCCCATCGACGTGCTCAAACAATAGTCGTGAACAGAGGCCCCACAATGGACCTTTGACCAATGGCAGCCTGAACAGGGACGGGGGCTCGGGATCCAATCACAGTTCCATGCAAAGACAACAACAGAGAAACACGGCACCCATTAGGGGAGAAGATGACATCTACACACTGCCCGTGGACAGTTGCAGGCCAGGACAAAGGCCTGTTTCATTGCATGTGGCAGATGCAATGCAGCATCTTCAGACCAACAATTCCATGACTAGGTAACTTGAGAAACCATCTTAATTGAAAATTTTCTGGTTACTTTTTAGACAATGGACTATATAAATTTATAAATTAGCAATACTTTTCTTTAGATATTTAATTGTATATTAACTATTATCTTATTTTTATTTCAGATCTGAGCACTATGGATCCGAGGCCGGCTCCCATGACAGCTCGCATCACAGTGGCCAGGACACATCGCCCCACATGAAATTCTCCAAGTCCGGCAATTTCGGTATATATGTATAAAGACATTACCATTGAAATGTATTGCTATATATTGATATATATTCTTATTGCAGATCAAAGTGCCAGCCCCACGCCGCCTTACATGCCAATTCAGGGTACTCGAAGATCAAATTCAAGTGAAGATCGTAAAAAGAAATCCAAGGACAAGTGCACGCATCAGTGAACCATAATCACCCATTCAATACTACGCCTATATATCCATACATATGTTTTCTATTCTCTTGACAATGAAATTGTTCAGATCAAAATCATAACTCTTATCGATTTATTTAAATCTTTCTCATATTGTATCTCTAGAACTTAGTAGTTAGTAGTTTATAGTTAAAATACGTCAAAATCATGTATAAGTTATTGTGTGGTTTCAGCGGTGGTTTTAATAGAAGTCATCTTTGGGATTACAATAAAGGTTTTTTTATAGATAAATGATTTAAGTTGTATTTTTTATCTGGAATAGGGATAAATTTAACACGTTACTTTCCAAATTAGAGCTGCGACTTGGTTCTAAACTTATTCAATTTAATATATTGGAAATCTGATAATTGAACGAAGGACATATTGGTACTTAAGCATTATAGATATATCTAAAAGAGTCGAACAATTCAAAACATTTTAATTTAATCCTAGCATACATTTACAGCAGAGTATAGTTTTTGAAAGAGTTAAAAGTATGTTTAAGAAGCCATCTCGTTTCGATCAATAAACATTAATAGATTTAATTTTTTCGGAACTCCAACTTATAAAAAGTGTCAATCCAATCCAAGAGTTAAATCCCCCGTTTAATCTTATCCGCACATCCAAACCAGCAGAACCGCATATTTCTGTTGAAGAAACTTGAATCTTAGGGTTTGTGACTTTCATTAGTTGTGTGTAAATTTTTACCTTCGGAAGAACTTTTCTGTACTTCCATTTATTGCTGCCCTCCATCAGCTTTTGTTTTTGCCTTTGTTTATTTTTCATTAACATCAGCAAGTTTGCGTCCAATACCGGAGATCAAAACTTGTGAAACTGGTATTAAAAGTCACAAGTTAGGGTCTCAGGGAATCAGCCATACAAACATTTGCACATGTCACTAATGCCAATATTTACATATGCCCGGTTGCATTTACATAACCAAGGCATTCGTAATGAATTCGAAATAAAGTCTGGCTCAGAACACTTTTCTTGATGTCCACAATCGAAATAAAGTGCACCACCAACTTTTGTATGGCTGGGAATGGGTTGTGTTGGCGGTGCAGTTCGATTGGGAGTTTAAATCAATTGCGGCTAATAGTCAAGCAAAGAAAGCTAGCACATTGTATAGTATGATTTGTAGTTACTACTATACAACCTACTACCTCAATTTGCCAGAGAGAAAAAGGTCCTTAGTGTAGTCCTTTTTGCTGGGTGGTTTGGTTTTTAAAGGATTTGTTGGGTAATTTTATTGGTTCGGTTTTTGGTTAAAAAAATGTTGGCAAACAAAAAGAATAATAATGGGGAGAAATCATATTGAAATAAGCTTATAAATAAAATTACGATTATGAATGAGCCTTTTTAGGTAATCATTTGTTTAATTTTTGAAGTTTTTTTGGTTATATGCAATATTATTTATCCGTTTCCGTTTTGAGATCTTTCTTGTTATGTTTACGATTATGAATAGTTTATATTTAGTAGTATTTCGAGTTTATTTCCTATTAGGCACTCTTTAAATTTTAGTTTTTAAAAACTGTAATAATCCTGTAATCCTTTTTTGATCGAGTAACTCAAAAGTTACATTTTATAAATTGTATACTTTTTGGTATTCCAATTAGTATTCAATATTTGTTTATATAATTTTCATATTATTACTTTTATATTTATATTATAATTTTCGATAATCTTTCAGATCCTTACTCCGCCATTATTTAGTGTTTTAAATTTGTCATTCCATTTTGTTGCCAAAACCAGTTGTTTGCATTGACAGACTCCCATAATGCCGGTCTTGTAACAGATATAAAACAGCACAAGTTCGGATTTACGGGTTTCTGTTAATGGTCCATATGTAAGTATGCACCATTTCGTGTTGGATTAGAAATCATTTAGGCGGTCCCTGAAATTGAATTCAGCTTAGAGAAATCAAAAAATCCACCCCATCTGGTTAAAGGGACGCGTTGTTAATCCATTTGATGAAGTTGTGAAATTCCAGAAGGACAATAGTCTCATCATCTGAGTCATCTGTAATTTTTAAGAATATGTTAAATGTTTCCTTTAATTTTCAAATATTATAGTTACGATTGTTTTGGTTTCCACTTTGAGATCAGGTTTACTTCTTACAATCTGCAAGAAAAATTAGATTTATTTTAATAAATATATATATATTTTAGTATAGCATTTAATATGGATAAATTAGAGCATTTTAGCAAATATTAAATTTCCCTTCTTATTACATCAAACTCCTAACTCCTTTTAAATGGAAAAGGATAAATATTGTAAATAATGCCTATTACCACATATTTACGTTTATGAATATTTCCACTTTGGGTCCAAATTCGTTTTGGATTAACTGCACCGAAGTAAGATAAGCAATCCTAGAAATTCTACTAACCTTGGCCAAATCCTTAATCAATTTGCTTTTCTCTTATGAATCTAATAAAAAGCAGTTTTGATTGTTTGTTTCTCTTTGATATCCACATTCACCAGCGATAAACTGCAATGAAAGCTTTGCGAAAGAAACAATTCCACTTGACTTGGCCTAATCCCCGATAGATTTGTCTCTCTGGCCACGTAAGCCGATCGCCCAGTTCGCTGCAGTTCGATTCAATTTGCAACAAAGAAAAGCCAGCGATGGAAAAATTGCATTACATATTCATCTTTTTGCACAAACGGGGAAAATCACCAAAAATAATATAAAAGAGTATAAGGAATAGTTCGACGCGAAGCTAACCATATAAACTAATGGGAGATTGAGAAGGGGTATATATATATATATATATATTTAGAGTATATATATATATATATTATGTATGGATGGATGGATGGATGGTTGGTTGGTTGGGTGAGGAAACGTTGCTGCAGCTGAAGCTCAGAACCGAAACTGAGGCTGAACCTGAAGCTATAGCTATGCCACTATGCTCGGCTGAGCGGCGGCAGAGCGGCGACTGCGGCTGTATCTATCGAGTGTTTTGGCTATATGTGTGTTGTTGTCCCGAGTTCCCAGTTCCCAGTTGCCAGTTCCCTGTTCCATGTTGCAGCTACTAGCATACTACATATGTACTAAGTGGGGGTACCGGGTTCTGGGTTCTCGGTTCTCGGTTCTGGGTACTGCTGATGCGATTCTCTAGCCGTCTTCACCCATTGGCCCTGCCACTTTTCCACATGTTTTCAATGCTTCTTTCGGTGGTAGCAGACAGTCGTCTGGAGCGCAGTTCGTTGGCTGTACCTATTTTCGCGTATTTCAGCCAGGACCTGCCTCAACAAATTCACAGCAGACAGACGCTACACACACACACATACACACACACTAATACCAGCAAGAGGGGCTGCTTTCTGGTTTCCTTCCTATTAAAAACCGGTAACACTTCGTAGCAGCAATGCTAGCAGCAGAGCAGCGCTGCAAATTTTTGCACAATGCTTTTTTTGCAACTCGTTCTTGTTTCTCTTAAGCTCTCTTAACCCTCTCAGTTGCATTCTCTTCTTGTTTACCTTCGTTATTTAATATAACTTTATTTTTATCAACAAATATATCACTCATACGCCAGGTGTGTTACCCATATTTAAATTCATTTAATTTTCATTTGCGTCCAGTCGGCAGGATGCAATCATCTGGAAACTGTTTGCTTTTCCTTCACTTGCTGCTTGTCAAATGGAATTTTTGCCATTAATTTTCATTTATCGCTGGCAGCAGAAAATTAAATTAAAACTGCGAGATTGTCACTGGTAATTTGCCGTGATTGAAAATATTCCAGGGGGTAGATAGTGGGTATTATATTATTTATGGCACATTATCGGAAAGAAGTTATTTATTTTAAGATTTAATCATATAGGATTGAACATAAGAAAAAACATATTTATTGATTTCTAGTTTCAATTTAGGGTCCTATTATTTTGACAATAAATTGTAAATAATTGAATTTTTAAATAAGCTTTCGAGTTAATGATTTAAGTTCTTTAATTTTTTTACCCAAATCGTTGATTGTTTAAAAATCAATTTGTGATATTTGATGATTTCCCCCATTAGTGCCAGCATCATGCATAGCAAAAACCAAGGCCAAAGCTCCTACACACAGACAAAGCCAATGCCACGCACGCACACATGTCCACAGCGAGGAACCTACACACGGCAAACGGGAACCCATATGTGTGGGTGTTGCACAAAATTATGCAATACGTAACACGCTCTTCTAACTCTTTGAGCTCTCTTTGAAGAGAGCCCCTTTGGGGTTTTGTTGATTCTCACTCAATGCCATTGTCATGGGAGTCGAAAGGGAGGCATTTGAAAAGGGGGTGGGGAAAGGAAAGGGGGAGAAGAAGAGTAAAAAGAGTGGAGCATCCAACCAACCAATTCAATTAGACTCTACTGCTTGGCCTTCGCCGTTTCACAACTTTACCCCTCTTTTTGCAACACTCCCCCTGTTGGCTCCCCTTTTTCTTGCCACAGACAACAACAAAATGTGGAGTTGCGCGATGGCAACCCTATATTGCAGATGGGAGAGTCGAGAGTTGCAGAGTTGATTAACCTTTGGGCGTTCTGTTTTGCAACTTCATTCGTGGAGCTGCTCCGATTTAAATGCTGCCCCAAGTGGCATTGGTGTATTGGTGTGCCACGTTTGTTTGTGTGCCTTATGTGCCTCCTTCTGCAGTGTCTGTTGCTCTTCTTTTTTGTACATGTGTGTGTGTGTGTGTGTATGAGTTCTGTTCGCAGCCATGTTAGCAGCCATTTTTAATGGCCATATACGACTATAGGACGGATCCAACAACAAGCAGAGAGAATCCGGAGAACGAACCTCCATCTGCAGTTCAGCTCAGTTTATGCTTCATTCACTCTAAGCCGCCAAACTCCTTCTGGCCCACAACATAAACATTTACACAGAGAGAAAAGGGATTGGTTAAAAAAATTCAACAAAAATTAAACAGCAAAGTCACAAAGTATGCAGCATTTTGCAAAATCATTTTATAGTTTTAAAAGATACTCTTATATAATAATAATAATTTTTCAATCTGAGTTAAGATTCTTAAATTTTTGGAAATCCCTTAAGTAAAACTGTAACTCAAATAGTAAGTGTAAATCTGCCAAATTGTATTTTTTAAATTCTGATTTAAGCAAAATCTCCTTTATCCCCTCTTTGTAAACTTCCTACGTTTCCTTCTTTTCCTTCTTTCTAGCTCGTGTTGGTAATTGTAATTGAAATTTGGTGTTGAAGCGAATAAATGCTCGCTCTCTATGCACACTCCCCCTCTCGCTTCCACGTTCTGCCATCTCACTCGCACCGTGCCCGCACTTTTATTACAGTTGCCGCTTTTTGGCCAAAAGTTGTTTTGGCCTTTCGCTACGCTCTTCCTGTTTGTTGGTGTGGGTCATGGCTGCCGCGTCATGCTACGGTTCCTCTTAACTTTGCTTTTGTTTTTCCCTTTACTTTTTATGTTTCCTTTTGGATTTTTTTTTTCATTTTTGGGTACATTGACTGTTCCTTTTTATGGCCGAGTCTGGGTCTGGGTCTGGCTTTTTTCTGTTTCTGGGCCTGGGACAGCGGCACTTGCCGTGTTTTGACTGGCCTTTTGTCGCTGCTCGGCTGTTGGCTGCAGGCACAAAATTGTGCAATATTTTTGTGGACAATTAAATCATATGGCGGATAACGCGTGTCTCTCAGGGGTTTTGTAATCTTTGAAATTGTTTGGAGTTTCTTAGGTTAAAAAGTTGGTTAGATTTTTCTTTAAATAATAATTTTTTAACATTATAAGATCGATTTCTCATCTGGGTATTGAGTAATCTATCTAATAATGATAACTTTTAACTTATTAACAATTTAGTTTCCAAACGATCGACCGATCCTAAACCGAAAGCCACCATATAAATCTTAATTGATCGATCGATCCCAAGAGTCTTCGTGGCTGCGACCATCTCAACCTGTTCCCTTGACTTCTTTTTGCAGTTTCTACCACGTATCTTCGCCGTCTTGGGCTGTTCTTTGGGCCTGTTGTGACAGCCGGAGAAGAGTATCTTTGGCTGCGATTTGTATCTGCACACTCGTATCTCTTATTGGCTGCTGTTTATTTGCTCGCTGCGTTCGCTTATTGAGTTTGCGTTTGCTTTATGTCTGGGCGCAGGCGAAGGCGTTCAATGAACTCGGAAACTCGGAAACTCAGCGACTAAAAACCCTGAGACAAGACTCTGTAGACAATCGCGGGCAAACTTTTTCCCTTCTTGCAACTTGCTTTCCTTTTGGAGTTTGTCGCGAATTATCCGCTGGATGGTCAATGGATGATTATTGCAGTGGAAAGAGGGTCTTTATTGGTTTTCAGCTTCTTCCATTAAGTAGTTCTTACTTTTTTGTATTTTTTTTCAAATATTAGAGAAACTTTTCAAGACTTTAGAAGGGATTTCCCTTCATTTTATAAACATAGTGGTACTAAAATAACATTTTAAGCTGTGTATTAAATAATATTTTGTATTTTCCAAGCTATTATTTTCGGTGTATATTTTAAGAAATTATTTTTATCTATTATTAAATGATATAAAATAAATCCAATAGACAAAATATTAAATGTATTCAATTAAGAAGTTTTGTAAAAAAAGGTAAAAAAAAAAGAAATCTTAGTATGAAGTTCCTATAATTTCTTTAAGTGCAAGATTAAGCACCTTATTATAACCGAAAGAAATCCACAGAGATATTGGCCGAAAAAAGTGCATTAAAATCGGGATGGAGGAAATCGTGGAACGAGGGACCCCCGAAGATATTGAAATAACTTTCGGGAGCAACAATGAAGGCGGAAGATAAGCGGCAAAGTATTCCTTCCTCGATATAATTTCGCTTTGCGAAAGGGGAGCGAGCGAGATGAATGGTGCGGAGAGAAAGAGAGAGATAAAGAGAGAGAGGGTGCACGTGAGCAACCAGACGGCAGGCTGTGCCTCATGTGGCAAAATGAAAAAACTTCAATGTGGCAGTGGCAATATTCCAGTGCGAAGTAGCGTAGAATGACGTAGCCGGAGGAGAGCAGCGTCACACAAGCGAAAAAGCGACGCCGGCAGCACGGCAGCAACATGCAATTTCAAAGGTCAATGACACGCAACTTGCAGCGCAGCAGCAGCAGCAGCAGGAACAACAACAGCGCAACGCGATAAAGAGCAGCTAAGAGAGCGTTTCTTTCTGAATGCTCTTCAACTCTCTTTGGCTTTAGCTTTTCGTTCCTCTTTACACTTTTGCTGCATTTGCAATGCAGAATTCGAAATTTTTAATTTGCACTTGGAGACAAATCGACTCTGAACTTTTACTTAAAGAATATTATTTAGTTCAATGGTGTCAAAATAAAAATGGAATTTAATTTTTTGTGGAACTTTTTACTTATTTATTTCCTGTTTAGAAACTACACCTTAGACTGCTTTATAGTGTACTTTAAGGGACAAATGTACTTTACGCTTTCTGTATTTTAAGCTTCATTTTCTTGAAGTGTATTTTTGTTTTTGGAGCCCGCTGACGTTTTCATTCATTTTGCATATTTGCGTACGAACACAATGGCAAACAGGAAATACGCGCAGCTTACACACATTTGTTGTTGTGTTTTTGTTTGTTGCCTTTTGGTTTTTGTTGCCTGTAATTTCTCATTGTAGTTGATTGCATTTCACGCCCCCCTTTTGTGGCACCCACAACTGGCATTTGTGCAGAGCCCACCCACATGTGCCACAAATTACTTTTGCAAATTTTCATATGCCACAAAAGCGGGAGAGAACATCCGTTGTCTTTGGCTCGAGTGAGTTATGATTCTGAATGCTAGGGATTACAATTCTGCTCGTCTTTTCTGTCAGTGCTTGTGTATGTGTGTGTCTGTGTGGGTGTTGGTCATAAATTATGCACAAAATTGCAATTATTTCCATTAAAACGAGATCTTTCTCATGTGGGAGCAGTCTTCTTGCAGTTGACATCCCAAAAGTTTTGTCATAAAAAAGAGGCAGGAAAGTTTCAAAGAATTTCAGTAAGAGAAGAAAAGGTGGAAAAGTTTTCAAAGTTTCAATATTTAATTAGTTTCCCTGACGTTGATGGTTTTATAAAGAAGGGAAATTCATTTCTTAGGCTTCAAGTTTTCAATGTAGGTTAAGCGCAGGCTAATTTTTGTCTAATTTGACTTGGATATAACTTTTCAAAGGGAGTTCTCTAGCTATTTGATCACAAATTTATAAAATATTAGTTATTATCCCCTAAAATTAGGTATCTACAGATTTCCAGACTATAATAAATTTATTCCAGCCGACTTAGCTCTGGCAAAATGTCAACAGATTCTGAGAGAGAATCGGGTTAATTAAACAATTAACACATATGCCACCGCAGATGCGAGATAACGACAAATGCAATTTCTACAATAAAAACCCATAAAATATTGTTGATTTTTTCTCTTTGGTCTTTTATACCTTTTAAATTTATATGAGTATATTTGTGTGTGTGAGGACAACAAACAAGCCGTGCAAGGCAAACACAACAAACACAAAAGCCGCAACAAAGAGCAAAGAAGGAGAGAAACAAAAAGCTGTGCGCTAAAAAGTTGGGTTAGGTTAGGGACGCCACATGCAATGGGCCATGGGTGGTGGTTGGAGGGGGGAGCTGTGGAAGGGGGGTGTGAGGGAAACGGGTTCAAAATCCTATGCAACATGGCAACTAAACAAAAGCCAGAAGGTAGACGAACCAAAGTCGCAGCGCATCAAGAATCCAATAGAGCGTGGTACGCGGAAGGGGGAATGCGGAGGGGGGCTCAAAACGGGGGCAAGCTGGGGAAAGGGGTTGCAAGGGGAGTACCAGAAGAATGTGAATACATGTGCAAAGTACGGAGAACGGGGTAAGAAAGCGGCAAAAAGAGCGGGAAGAACAGTGGCAAAAACTCGTTTTATAGCTGTGGCAAAAAAAAAAAAAAAAACTTAAATGCAACGTCACTGCAAAAAGGGGAATGGGTGAAAAAAGGGGTCTTCAAGAGTCAAAGAGAAGGCAAAAAACTCTGGCGAGCACCCTAGGGTCGAGGATCGTTTAGAGCCAAAACCTGAATTTCATCATCGTCATTATCATCGTCATCAATGCAATGCCAATGCATGTCTAGCACTGCAAAAAAGTGAGTCAATAAATAGAAAATTACCAACAAATGGAAATAAAAAACTCCACACCATCATGAAAATAACGATCTCATAAAATAATAAACAAGGTCTTTGAGCTTTTTTATGGAAAAATAAATTCCCTGCTGCCAAAGTTGTAAAATTCTTGAGTAATTAAGATAAAAACATCTAAGTGGCATATTTACTTAAAAAAGGAGATTAAATCTCACCAAATATAACTTTCCAATATGTTGGACTTTTTTTTTAAGTGTACTTTGCTTTCCCAACTTTATTTCACTTCTTTTGTTAGCTTCCGAGTGCAATGTGCTAAGCAACTTAGTCCAATTAGCAAACGAAGCTAATGCAAACACACAGATCTAATTACGCATACGTCGTGTAGACCAACAAACAAATTTTAACTAAAAAGCTGGGAAAGGGAAGAAGTGTCTGCAAACCGGTTGCTGTTCTTTCATTTCTTCATTACTGGTTGTGACTCCTTGGTCTCCCTTTTGGCCTCCTCAAGGCAGCTGTCAATTAACTGGAGTTTTAGCCACCATCACTCCCAAAATCTCTTTAATAAGATGTCTTTTTTTTTAATTTTTTAAAAACCATTAAAAATCAACCTTATTACATCCCTTAAAAGAGTACCTAAAAAAGGTTATTCCCTTTATTTTTCAAATTGTCCCTTTCACCAAAACCTTAAAGTTGAACTGCACTTGTTCTTTAAATCGAGTTCTGTTTTTCTCTCTCTTGTTTTTTTTTTTTTTGATTCAACTTTGTTGCATTCAATTGGCTTCTTTGGCGAACTTCCGCCTTCAGTCGAGTTCTGTTCAGTCCGAGTTCATTGTCTGTTTTTCTGACTTTGTTTCGGGCCAATTCTTTAGAAGTTTCTTCTTTGGCTGGCGGCATAAATTAGTTGTACCGTTAAATTCAACGACTTGGACAGCAGCAGAAGATCGGAGGTAGGGTTAAGGACAGTAACTATATAATTTTCAAGAAAGTCTGGCGAACAAAAACAATCGATGGCATTTGTTGGTGTTGAACGAAGGTTGCAATTTGGGATCATAAACCTGATAATGATAAAATCTTAAAAAATTTCGAAACACGAAATATTGATTGCATTTAAAAGATCAGTTGTTATAATACGAAAGAAATTCTCAAAAGGGTAACGAAAACATACTTATTTGGGAATACTTTAGGTAAATTCAAATTACAATAGTAATAAATACAGCAATGTTACATATTTAAGCCACTTTTTGAATTACTTTTTGTGGTATTGATTTTTATTTTTTATTGGTTTTAACTTTTCTGTAATTGTTTTTGCCTCTTACAGCTTTTCACATTCATTTAAATTTTACTCATTTAAATAGAGGATGGTGGGAATTTATTTATCGATGTCGGTTAGTTCATTTTTTTAACGATAAAAATGTGTCTATTGTGTCTGGTCGGAGTGAATTCCGTAATTTATTGCAATTCGCTGTAATTGCTGAGCCAACTCGGATTACACAATTAACGAACGTATTGTAATGCATACAGCTAAATTGAAATATATTTAACAGCCTCAACGATATACTGCATTTAAAGGAATGTTCCGACTGCTATTCCTTTTAAATATATATGATATGAATTTAAGTTAATATCTCTACTTTCCTAAAAGCTTAGCTTTAGTCACTGTTAACTCTTGTATAACCAAAACGGAAACAAAGCCTTAATGAAACCGAAGACCAAATGGGTAAACCAGACGAAGGAAGGGGTCATTTTCTATGGCTAATGAGAAACAGTTGGTTGGGCTATCCATGTTTATATTTACATATATGATTGTATATATATATATATATATATACGGCAATATATATTACACAAAGTGTGTGTGAGAGCTGGTAGTATTTGGAAATGTGTGTCACAGTGGATGACATAATTCAAAGTGAAACGGATGACATTCATTACGATGCATTTGAACGAAGGCAGCGACAGCAGCAGAAAAAAAATACGTATATATGGAAATATTTTGCAAATTGCAATGTAGACAAAGCTAACCCTTTGTACGACCTGGAATGCAATCTCTATATATTCCCCTTCTGTGTCTCTCTTTTATTTTTCTTACTCCTTCTTTGTATTTGCCCCTTTTCTTATGATGAGGATTCCCCCTTCTGTTTGATGGTCATGCTCTGAATACTGTTTTCATTTCTTTACCCAAAATGTACAGTTATGGGACAAGTTGGTAACCTTTTTTTTCATCCATCCATCTGCACATGCGTACAAAAGTCAAACAGACCGAGGGTTAATCTGTTGTCGACCCTCTGTTACTGTCAATCTACCGTTTTTAATTCCTCTCCGTTCCAATTGCTTGGCAACCAAAAAGTCTGTCGAATTCAAAAGGGAAAAGAGGGGGCAACAGCGGGTGGCCAGGATTATGGTCGTTAGTTATTGAACACACAGCAAGAGAGTCAGCTTTGAACAGGTGCATAAACTGTAACAGTTTGTGACAGTCAACATGGCGTATACGCAACTCTGACCAGCATTTTGTGGCCTCAAGTAAGTCGCCTAATGGTGTGTATTTGAGGGATTAGAAAACAGTTAGAATGGATATCATTATTAAAAATCATTCAAATAAAATATTAGAGCAGAAAGATCAAGAGGTCATTTCTCAAAGAAATTTATCAGCATTTCTGTTATTTTTTAATACAACAATCATTTTTTTCTGTTTTTTCCTTTGATTCTAATATATAGTATGGAGGTATTAAAGGAAACCATTTTCCTCTAACATTTTTAACTCTAAATATCAGCCATATCTTGCAAAAGTTTTATAATATATTCTGATGAATATATAGCTTCTAAGCCCGCTTCTTAATCCGCTTTTATCTCTTCCACAGTCAACGTGGCGTATGCTTGATATGTTTTTGCGTCTAATTGAAATCTTTCTAAAACACTTTGACTCAAAATAAAAAAAAAAAGAGAGAAGGCTTTAATTGTGCGCTAAGCTGCTTATGAGCCTCCTCACTTCCCCCACGCCATTTCATAGTTTTTTTGCAGATGCAGCTGGCAAAAATGTTGAAGAGGAAGCCATCGCACTCTATAGATACACAAAAGAGAGCCAAGAACATGGACTTGACTCATTGCAGGATGAGCAAATGGGCGGCGGGAGGGTTTTTGAAGTACCAGCACTTGCATTGTTATTACGGCTAGTTCTTTATGTCATTTCTTTCGCTTTATTCTTTGATTTTCTTATTTTATTTTTATTATTATTTTTTTTCAATTTTGCCCTTGCAATATTCTTCTTTCCTAATTTGCCTCATATTTCATAGCTCTTTAATCTTTTTTCTTTTAGAAAATTATTGAACTTTAGCGATATTTTTTTTCGCTTTTAAAATTTCCTTTCTTATACGAATATATATATATATTTTTTTTCAACGACATTTTTGGCGACAGAAAGATTAGATATGGATAATAAAGATGAGGCCGCCATTTCTGCCTAGGTTCGGAGTCTCAACGCACGATGATGATGCGATGACGTCGTTTCCATGGCTGCCAGAGTACAGTCATAGAAAGAGAGGGCATGGTGGCAACCGAAAGAGACGACAGCAGGGCGACAGAGAGGGAGGATAGGGGGGAAGAACTTTATATAGACAACGCATCGCATGCATAAACTACAGAATTCCTTTTAAAGCGTAAAACTGCATCCGATAGATACAAAGATGCTCACAGACAGAAGTACACACACACACACACACTCGTAGAGACTAAAGATACAAGCTGAGAGACTTTTCCTCAGTCTATACATCTATCTGCGAATGCATCTCTGCAATTGTAGATGTGGTCTCTCAGGTTCATATATGTGTGCGTTTCTCTCTGTGTATTTACTTTTCACATTGCATTGCTCATATTTACGTGAAATTCAATTTGCAAACATTTTACGTAGCCCTTTGTTTGCTGAAGTTTCAATTGTAGTTTTTGTTTCTTTTTCATCAACCAGCTCAGCTCTCTTTTTATCTTTTATATACTTTTGCACTTATTACGCATTAATTTTAAATTATTTTTAAAGAGAAGAAAATTTATTGAATTCTTATAGGCAGTTTGTTTGCCTTAAGATATTTTTTTTATTTTGTATTTCCAAATTGTATAAGCCCTAAGAAACTCGATCATTCTACAACTGCGGTTTTATTTGTATAAAGTATATCATGATCTTGTTTTATATTTCAACTTCTAACTAAACAACTTCTCCGATTGCGTTGCCTTTTCCACAGCAAAATCAAGGCTAAATTCTATCCATAACTCGATGCTACTCCTCGTATTACTCTAACCCAATATCAACTATCATATTTTTGCAGCGGCAGCGCTATTATTTCAAAGTGTTTGCTAAACAATCAAATTATTTGTATAAATAAAGAACCATGACATCAGCAACTGCTGACAGCTGAGTGGGAGTTGCTCGGTTGCAAAGCGGTAGGAGTCACAGATACAGCTAACCAATACAACTGCAGGATGCACAAAATCAATGTCAAAGCCTGCTGAGTTCAGTTTGGCGAGCAGGCAAGGACATGGGGCAGTGTGAAAGAGCGAAACGCAAAAACAAAATCACCGCTTGACTGACGACATATGCACTGCACTGGATGCCCAAGTACCACCTATACCTCCGGCTTCTCCGACGATATCCCCCTAATATGTCCCCCTCTGATATATGTTCCCCCAACTGGTTTCCAGCTGTGAGACGACTGCTGCTGGGCGGCGAGTCGTAGGGTACGAAAACACGACGGGACAGGACTGGAGATACAGGAATAGTTCCCCAGCAATGTTAGTTCAAGGGCGGAATCAAGGCTGAGCTCGGTTTTGGAGCTCCCAGCTATAAATAGCAGCTCTCTCTCTGTCTGTGACCAGACGGCATAGTTCCCTCTCGTTCGCACTGTACACCACACGGCGTATACGCAATAGCTGCAACTCACCACAGAAAAGGAAATTGCACGGCATGTCCTTCGGCGTTCGTTCGGTCCTTGTTGTTGGCATTGTTGCATGCGGCTTGGCATCCTCTTTGCACTTGAACCATTGTCCTTTGGCACCTCTACTCATCCCTTTCACATTTACCCAACAACAACAATCAAGGAAAGGAGTTCAAATGGTACGAATGAAGGAAGTAGGAAAAGTACTACCACTTTTATATATATTTTTTTATACTTTTTGTTTGAAAAGTTTTCAAGTCCTGAAAGGATTCTATAAATTCACATTTACTTTGATTTTAGTCTTATATATTTGTAAGCATCTTTATTTATGTAATGCTTTTATGATATTCATTTTAAGATTTTTAAAATAAATTTAATAGCCTTTAACAGGGTTTCTTTCATGCCCTTAGAAGCTTACTCTTAGGTACCACTCTTTTAAATTCCAAACAAGTTTAACATACTTTTATATGACATTCTATTATTGTGCATTTCTCAATTTAAAATAAAAACAATTTTATTTGATATTTCAGCAGTACTTCCCTACTTTAGTCGTATTCATTTTGTTGTGAGCTTTGATTTCTATGGAAATGCTGATGATGAGTAATTCTAGTTGTAGATACACAACATGAGGAAATGGTCGAGAGAGGGAGAACCATCAAGTGCAATGGAATGCCTCTGGGGCTTGCAGAGAATTTAATAATTGACTGCCCATTCTACTTTAAATACTTCACTCAAGGTCAAAAGGAAAAGCCGAACAATGAGTCAGAACTAAACTAATTATAGTTTTACTAAAGTAAAAGAATGAATTTGTGTGGAGTATTGAAAATACCATTTTTCGAAGCTATTAAAAAAAAATATTTTAATTAGCTGATATAGGCCAAAATTCAAAATTAGAGAAAACATCACAAGATATTTTAATAAAAAACTAAGTTAAAATTTGTAAAAAGAAAATAACTTAAGGTTTGTAGGATATTAAAACTGTTTGACATGCGGAAAATAACTGGGAAAACGTGCTCTGCGGTATATGTTTTAAACTCATCTGCTCCGATTAATTATATATATATATTGGAAAAGGCGATTAATCTGTTCATTATCATTATCAGTCAAAGGGGGGCCATTCGAGGCAAAGGCCGAGTGCATTCAACTGCCGTTGGCATGACGCGCATTTTAATGATATAAAATATGTAAAGCCAGAAACAAAAAGAATCGAATATGAAAAACATTTAAAAATGCAACTCCAGACTTTTGTGGATATTTTTAAAATGCCTAAGAATTAATTTCTCAATTTTAATTATATTTTTAAGTACTTTTTTTCAGCTGCTTCTTCTTTTTGCATGCGAACAAAAGCGCACGAATACCACTGCAGTTATGTATGCTTGTGTGTGTGGGCTTGTGGTTGCTCGTGGTGTGTGTATGCGTGCATGTGCATGCGCAGTGCAATTTGAATTTTATTGTTGTTGGCATTCGTAGGGCCCCTGCTTGTTGTTTTTGTTATTTTTCCTTATTCGCTTTTGCCCTGCACTTTGCTTTTCGATGTGCATATGTGTGCGTTTGGGTCGTGTGTGTATGGGTATGACTTCATTTCCTTTGTCGTAGGTCATCATCAATTTCACAGAAAATGCGTTTTAATTGCCTTCAATTAGTTTTCACAACGAAAGTTGCAGCAAAGAAATGTTTCATTTAATTTAATATTTTGTCAAAAAGAAATTCGAAAGGTATACAAAATGTAAGTTTAAAAGGAAAAAATGAATAGTATTGGAAGAATAATATTCATTTTTGCAAAGACATTTTAATAAAATCAACATTTTGAAGCATTTTAAGTTCAAATTTTAGTAACTCTTCAACCTTTTATTTATTTTATTATTTCGATATTTTATATTATTTTGGCTTTTTGGGATCGTTTCCAATCTTTTTAACGTGTAAAATTCTAAAATCTTCTTTTATTTCACATTTTTACGCACACCGTGGATCTTTTTATAATAATTAATTGCGAGTTAATATTTTTAAAAGGGTTTTTGTCTAATATCACTGTAAATATTTATTGCATTTTTGCGCTGCAATGCCGCTAGCACCAAGCATTTCAAAGTCGCGTCCCACACTGACAAAAGGGTAGAGAACTTATTCACCAACGCATTTGGCAGCCAGGGTTGCCACCTTGCAAAAAGCCCCACAAAATAAGGAAAAAAAAGAGTGACGACGGGCAAAAATGGTAATAAAAGCAAATGAATCGCACCAAGTGCATCCAATGCACACACACAAAGAGGGGTAAATGCATGGGGCAGTGCAAGCAGAGGAGGGAGAGGAGGAGGCGAGCAAGCCGGCCGCTTTTTGCGTGGCAATTTGTTTGTGTGTATTGCAATTTCTGGCTGCACTCTCTCGTTCTCTCCCTCTCTCTCTCTCTCTGTCTTCCACACAAATACTCGCAAGTACGTAAGATTTAGGCTACATATATTTTTTAAATATATTTTTCCCCTTAGTAATCTGTATTTTAATCAATTTTCTTGCTTACCAGTGCTGCAAAGCGTCAATGCACCCACACGTTTTCTGCTTTTTTTTTGGTTTGGGGACAGAGAAGTCGAATGCACCTGTCAAATGCAAGACATATCTCTTCTTTTAAGACCACAAAAATCCGTCACGAATTGCAGTGTAGTCACGCACACACATACAGCCAATACGAGTACCATCACACGCACACAGTTGCAGCAAGAAGAGGAGCGCGCTACGCGAACCGCCGTGTGCAACGAGACTTTTGCAAATAAAATGCAATTTTCAATTCAAAATTCCCGACAAAAGAAAGCGTCGCCGGCAGAGGCAGAATCAGCGACAGCGACGTAAGCTGCATAAATGACGCTCAGTGAAAAGTAAGAGCATGCAAAGCTTGCAGTTACTCTTAAATCAGGGGAATGGCTTGTTCTTGTTTTTGTATCTGTGAGTATAACTCTCTCTTTTCAGAGTACTCTGATGTAGTTGTAGTGCAGTTTGAATTTGCAAACTCATTTTATGTTCTTAACATGCCATTTTTACATTTCCATTTTTAACAGTAACGTGCAAAAAAAAAGTTGTTGAATAAACGTGCCCTTTTAATGTGATTAAGGTATGAAGACAAAATATAATTTTTTAGAATTATCCTAATTTAAAAATTGTATTAAAATAAAACGTTTTTAACTGTAGTTACGTATAAAACGTTAAACATATTATTTATGCTTTTTCTAGGGAATAATTTTTCTTTAAATTAAATTCCTGTTTCCAATCTCACCTTACAAACTGAACCAGTAAAGGGCTATTACTTCTAGCCAATGCCCCCAAATTAACAGGGTGTTAAAAGACTTAAAGCAGGTTGTCCAAAAAACACATTCCACAACTCCCACTAACAAGATCCGATCCATTTGAAAGCTTTTTTGGCCACATTTCTAAGGAGGCGCACTAATAACAATTTTGATTTCTATTTCGGCCGTAGCGGCGCTTTTCCAAAGTTTTGATAGATAGGTTTGAGGCACAGGTAGTTTAATTAGTCCGGTCACACTGGCCACACTGGGCCTGTAAAAACGATTACTGACAAAAGGTATCGATATTATCGAAATCGGTTCTTGTTCCCAGCTCTACCGCACTCGTGCGAACTTATTTTAATAATAAATTGAATTTATTAATTAAAACCGAGCGATACCGTAATGGCATCCATCCTGAGGACGGGTAAACTGCTGCGTTATTTCGCTGGCTTCACAAGAAACGTAGTTGTGAGCTCGGTGCGCGAAAACGAGTCGAGTAATCTGCTAAACAATGCGCCCTGCATGTGCGGGCAGTTCCAGAAGTGAGTAAAAACCATACAAAGTACCGGCATTACGCAATGCATCCATATATTTATGTAAATAGTACGATATTTAGAAATTTCACATTTATTAATAGCTGGCTAGAAAGAGGCATTTCCTTTTAAGTGGGGTACTTTAGCTAATCAATGGGTCTAATATTTACATAACCTCATCCTAAACTAAGAGCCATCTATTTGATCATACAATTCTTGTCTTAAAAGGTCAGATTAAACTAATCACGATTTCATGTAACTCTCCTTACTCAATGATATTTAATGTTAGAACACTTCTCCGAAGGTTGGCTAATAAGATACAATTTACTTATAATTTAAATTAAAACAATATTATCCCCTTAGTGGATTTGCCACAAATGCCGCAGCCAAGGCCGAGCTGAGTCTGGAAAAACAGATTCGCCGGTTGGACCAGGATGTTCGCCGGATCGGTCGCATTTCTCGACGGGATCTGGAGGAGGTGCTCGATGAGATCCGCACCCACAGGACGGCCACCAGTTCGCAATCTTTGCTTGTCATTCGCTGCTGCGGTAACTTGGTACCTGAGGAGTTGCCGGAAGTCAGAACGGCGTTGGTGCAGGAGATCTGGAAGACCCTGAATGCCCTGAATGTACCGATGGACATCTCCCATTACAATGCCCTCCTTCGAGTTTATTTGGAGAATGAGCATGGATTCGCACCCACTGATTTTCTAGCGGAGATCGAGGCAAAAGGTATTGAGCCCAATAGGGTGACCTATCAGCGACTGATTGCTCGTTACTGCCAGCAGGGAGACATCGAAGGAGCCACCAGGATTCTAGAATTTATGCGGGCAAAGAGCCTTCCTGTCAATGAAAATGTCTTTAATTCTCTGATCCTGGGACATTCACAGGTTGGCAAATTAAAATAAAACAAAAGGTAATATGTAACTATTATGTTCAATAACTTCACAGGCCAACGACTTGGAGTCCGCCAAGGGGATCCTGGGAGTGATGAAGCAGGCAGGATTGGAGCCCAGTGCGGACACCTACACGACTCTTATATGTGCCTTTGCCCGACACGGAGATCTGACTGCCCTGAAGGAAACCCTTGCCGAATGCGAGCAGAAGGAGATAATTTTGCTAGACAAAGATCTTCTGGATGTCGTGTACACTCTCACCGTCAATGGCAACGGAGAGCAAGTGGATGAGATACTGCCCAAGTTACGCCTCTCGCCCGGTTTCAACCAGGATGCAGTGAATGTGATCCTCCGCCTGGTAAACAAGGGACACGAGGATGTGGGTTTGAAGCTCCTCCGAGTGATGCCAAGAAGCAGTCGTGTAAATGGCGAACCCGTAGATGTGGGAGCCTTCTTTATCAGGCAAATGGTTAAGGCTAACCGACCAGTGGAAAAGATCCTATCCATCTGCAAGGCCCTGCAGTCAGAGGGTCTTAATCCCAAAGCTTTGACAATCGCTACCGAAGCCGGATTGACAAATGGTGTGGTTAACAATGCCCTTCCACTGCTGCAAGAGATGAAGAATGCTGGTTTGCCCATTAGACAGCATTATTTCTGGCCTTTGATCTGTTCCGTAGAATCCAATCAGGTTCTGGAAATCGTACGTCGAATGCAACAGGAGTTTGCAGTTTTTCCCAACTCCGAAACAGTCAGGGATTATGTGATTCCAAACTTGAAGGAGAAGAACTGGGAGCGAATTGTCACCGCCTTGAGGGATGCTGGAGTTCCTAGCTCCACTGCTGTTACCTCTGCGGTTTACTCTGCCTTGGTTACCCACCAAATTGCGGATGCTGCCAAAATTATGGAGCAAAATAGGGCTTACTATGTGCCCGTCTTGTTTAGGCAACCACTGATCCTGGCACTCAGTCATACGAATGATTATGCATCCTTCATCCGCTGTGTCCGACAAATACACGAAGGCTTGCAATTAAGACAACCCAAGGAGGAGGAAGGCGAGCAAGTTGAAGGCGGAGCTGCTGCTCCCGTGGAACGCAATACTCCCGATGTTGTTGGAGGAATTCTTCAGGAGGCAACCACTTATTTCCGACGAGATCGCGCTGCCACTCTGGAGAAAATTCTAAAGGGATTGGTTAAACAGGGATTATCCATCAGCAGTGCCAAAGCAACTCAGTTGTCCGATCAATTGGGGTCCGAATTGACTCCTAAGATCTCGGAACTCCTTGGTAAATTGAGCTCGGGTGAACTAGAACCTGTTCCTCTGCCAAACAGCGGAAAAAGGAGCTTGGACACCCTGTCTATTGATGGTGAGTAATATCTCGTATTGTTGGTAAACATTATTCCAAATAATTTCTTATCTTCTTCAGAACTCGAGCGATTCATTGTCAATGTGGAGGCAAAGGGAGAGAATGCCAATAACATCAAGAGGCAACTTTTGAACGCCTGTTTCCGTTCACAAAATCTGGAAAAAACCCTTCAAGTTATTGAGAAACTGGATACCGATAAATATCAGATCCCCATTGGCATCTATGCGCAGCTTATCGACCTGTATACACATCACAAGAAGAGTTCCGAGGCCTTGGAAACCTTTGATAAACTGAAAGCGAAGGATCCAACCTTCCAGTTAGATAACCTAAAGGCTGTTCGTCTGGCTGATCTTCTCCTGCAAGAGGAACGTGTTGATGCTGCTTTCAAAGTGTTGGAAGACAACAAGAAGGATTCTCCAATAGCTGAAGCTGAGGGAAGCTTTAACTACGTGAGCACCGTGTGGAGAGTTTTTAACTCAATCGCCGAAGCTGGTCAGCCAGAAAAACTGAAAAAATTGTTTGATGCCCTGGTGGCGGCCAATTATATTGTGCCCACTAATGTGCTTCTGGGTCCACTGATCAAGGTTCACCTGGTCAAGGATGATATTCCGAAGGCCATCGAAGCCTTTGAGGAGATTTGCCAGAAGTATAAATCAACTCCTTGGAAAAATGAGCTAGCCTGTCGCTTGATCCAAAAGGAAGATGCCGCGAATCTGCAGAAGCTGACAGATTTGAGCACTGGAATTCATGGTGAGGTCAATAGCTTATACGATCTTGTCTTCTCTTTCGTCGAGTGCGGACGTGTGAGACAAGCCAGGAAGATTTTAGAAACTCCCGGATTGCGTACTCGTCCTCAGAGAATCAGCAGTGCCTGTGATCGTTATAAAAATGAGGGATTGCTTCAGCCCCTAGAAGGTCTCATTGAAGCCACAAAGGATTTAGGACACATCGATAGAAATAAGATTTACTACACACTCCTGCTAAGCTACGACAAGGCAGATGAAGCTGAGAAAGCTCTTGGATTGTGGACCAAAATGCAGGAGGAATCCGTAACACCCAACGATGCTTTCCTTTTGAAATTGGCCGACATGCTGAAAAGGAAAAACATTGATGTGCCGTTTGTGGTGCCAGAAACGCAAAAGGAAGTCAGAACCAAGAAAAACAAAACGAAAGAACAAACGAAAACCGAAGTTAGCACAGAAACAGCTAAAATCCCAGATCAACCCAAAGAGAAGTCTCCAAAGAAGGACCAATCAAAAACTGCCCCGCCACCAAAACCAGTTTCCCATTTGTCTGGTTTCCGCAAAGCCATCCTGGCCAATGATCCAGATGCAGCCATTTCCCACAAACAAAGTTTCCTAAGTGGAGAGAAAGTTGGTGCCTTAGACGTTTCCCGACTGATTGAGCTTTTGGTTCGAGCTGATCGTTTATCTGAGGCCACAAAATACGTTGAGGAACTGCTGGCTGATAAACTGCACCCGCAGCCCAAGATCTTTAAGTTTTACCTGAACAAAATCGCTGCTGCTGGAGATTTGGAAACGCTGGAAAAGATTGGCAAACAGTTGAATGATGAGCAAAAACGTCTAGTTTCGTTTGACAATCGGTTCTGTCATGCTAATATAGTGGCTGGAAAGGCAGACCAGTTCCTGAACCACCTAACAACGGAAATTGATGCAGCAAAATCCTCTGAAGAGGCTACCAAGCTGGCCGAGAAGTTCCCACGCGGAGGAGCGGTGGGCATTTTGGAAAAGCATCCGGAATTGGTGCCGCAATGTAGGTCTTCCTTATTTTTAAATCTAAAAGAAGGTATAATTTATATTAATGAACATTCTTTTCAGACCAAGTCCTGGCTGAGAAGTTTGCCTTCCACAATCAACTGGGACCCATGAATGTCCTATGGATGCATCTCATTTCCAGCGGGGAGGAGTCTGCCTCCAAGCAGATTTGGGATAAGCACCTGTCCAATGCACCAAGGCTGATGTTCCAGCGAGTTTTGCAGACGGCCCGGGAGCAACAGGATGAGAAACTTGTCTCCACTGTTATTTCTCAGCTAAAAAACAGCAAAATCTCGGAAGGAGCGATCGGAAATGCATACTCCTGTTTGATCGATATTCAAACGACTAAGGGTAACTCCGAAAAGGCCATGGATGTGCTGGCCAATGCCATTAAGGATGTCTCTCTGGAGAATATCAATAGGACTGCTCTGCTCCGTTTAAAACAGGCGGTGGAGGAGAAATCCCAGACGTTCCCCTACACGATTCCTGAGAAGCGCACGAAAGCCGATGACTCCAGCTCTTCTTCATCCTCGTCCTCCAGCGACGATGATGTGTCGCCGTCGATACCCGAAACCGTTCCACCCAAACCGGACAGCAAGGCTTAGTGACTTTCAAAATAAGTCCCTCCTCTAGTTTAACCCGTCGTGATTAAAGCTTATTTTTAAAGTATTTACTATGGATAAACAATTTGTAAACTAAAATAAATATAGTTGTTTTGTTGCGAAAATATTTTTTTATATATTTATGAAATTTAAGAGGTATCCGTCTATTCTTATTTCAACATACCTCATGTATAAGATTGTATTTTTGCGAAGAATATGTGAGCAATTTTAAACCGCCTATCGATATATAACGGCGCGTGGGATTTCAATATTTAAAGGCAAACATATGTTTCATATATGTGGAAGATACATTTAGCATGTAAATCATGTTATCGATAACAGCTCATTTTTGCGTCACAATTAACTTTCTCTGATTTGGCTTCAAATGCATGATATGAGCTTGTCCTGAAAGACCTAAATGTCGAATAAAGTTTTATACACATCAGTCGATGAATTTTGAAAATACAGTATTTAATTTATATAAGTTACTGCAATTTTAAATAAGGTCTTTCGTTTGCAAACGATACTAAAACCTCAGCAACCCCAAATTCTAGACTATCGATACTAATGTCAATTGTTACCCAGCTCTATTATCGCCGCGTTGTGTTTTTTGCTCTTACAAATTTTCATCGTTGTTTTTCCAAACATTCTCTCGAATTAAACGCGCCATGGCGGAAAGCGATGCCGAAAGCGATTCTAGTAGCAATTCTAGCAGTAGTGACTCTTCCAGTGGAAGCGAAAGCGACGACAGGAGCGAATCCTCATCCTCTTCCAGCAGCGGGCGGGAAGAAGAAGCAGTGCAGAAAGAATCCGCCAAAGGTACGAAAAAATCTGATGATAAGGATAAAAGGGAGAAAAGTCGTAAGGAGAAAGAAACTGGAAAAGAAGAGTATCAACATGACCAGCGAACAGATCCGCTTAAACACTCCCGGTTGGAATCTAATGAAATTTCCCATTCTGCTGGCGTGGAAAAGCAGCAAGAAGAAGCAGCAGCAGCTGCTGCGACGGCGGAAAGTGAGAAATTAAATGAAGCGGAAAAAGTTGAAACACCTGTCCAACGAAAAGAGGAAACAGAGGCCACAGGTGTGACGAAAGACCTGGAAAATCCTAAAGAGGAAGCAGAAGAACGTCTAAAAAAAGATGAGCAGCCGGTTACCACCAATGGAAGTATTAAGAAATCGCCGGATGGAACAGCTGCGACTATAGTGGAAACTCTCACAACGGACAACCACATTGAGGAAGGGGAAATAACCGATGTAAGCCAAACCATTTCACATCCCACTATTTTAAATGTTTGGGTAGGCTTATGAATAATTCTAGCATATCATTTCATCATCAATGAAATTAAAAGCATTTGAATGATTTGGCGCTAGAATTGATTAATTATTTGTGTAGTAATTGTAAAAACCACTCTATATTTGCACATTTCATATTTTTTAAATTTATTTATACAAATTTAAAGATTAATAACTTAAAAACATAAATATTCTACTATTTTAGAAAGACGACGATGACTTTCCACCTACTAAGGAAAGCGAAAAATCCGCCGCCACCAAGAACAGTCCATCCAAAGAAACCCACCGCCAACGAAGTCCCAGTCAAGAGGAGAATCGACGACGGCCCCGTTCCACCAGCAAAAGTCCTTCACCACGTAACCGGCGTCGTCGTCGCTCTAGAAGCAAGTACAGTAGAACTCGTAGCCGCAGTGTCAGCCCAGTTCGCCGGAGATCCAATTCCTTGGAGAGAAGGCGCCTGGAGCGACAAAAACGTCATGAGGCACGGGATAAACGCGACGAAGAAAGAGCTAAGGAGCGAGAGAAGCGCCATCAAAATCGTGACAAATCCACCAGCCGGCGTAGGGATGATTCGAGGGATAGAAAGAGGTCATCAGATCGCAAACGAGATCGATCCACCTCGAGCCAAGGCTCACTATCCTCCAAAACTGCTCGCAATTCTGAAGCCAATAATGCAGATAATGAAACGGTAACCGAGCCGACTGCCAAAATAACAGAGCGTCAACGAAAGACTGTGGATGTATTGACGTCAAGGACAGGAGGAGCTTATATTCCACCAGCTAAGCTGCGTTTGATGCAGTCACAGATCACAGATAAAGCATCAGCTGCCTATCAGAGAATCGCTTGGGAGGCCCTCAAAAAATCCATCCATGGTTACATCAACAAAGTGAATGTGACAAATATAGCAATCATTACCAGGGAGCTTTTAAGAGAGAATATCGTCAGGGGAAGGGGCTTACTCAGCAGGAGTATTATCCAAGCACAGGCTGCTTCGCCCACTTTTACCCATGTGTACGCCGCTCTGGTGAGCATTATAAACTCAAAGTTCCCGAATATAGGCGAGCTCCTTCTCAAACGTCTGGTCATCCAATTTCGTAGGGCATTCCGACGTAATGATAAGTTGGTATGCATGTCGGCCACTAGATTCATAGGTCACCTGGTAAACCAGCGAGTGGCTCATGAAATTTTAGCCCTAGAGATCCTCACCCTGTTGGTGGAAACTCCTACAGATGATTCTGTAGAGGTGGCCATTGCTTTTCTTAAAGAATGCGGCATGAAACTGACTGAGGTTTCCTCCAAAGGCATTGGGGCCATCTTTGAGATGCTGAGAAACATCCTGCATGAGGGAAAGTTGGACAAGCGAGTACAGTACATGATCGAGGTGCTGTTCCAGGTGCGAAAGGATGGCTTTAAGGATCATCCGGCTGTTGTTTCGGAACTGGAACTGGTGGAAGAGGACGATCAGTTCACACATCTGATGATGTTAGACGAAGCCACTGAAACAGAGGATATACTAAGTAAGTGAATCCATAGTGTATGTACTTCGTATTCTAATTCTTCTATTTTTGTGTCAAGATGTTTTTAAATTTGACGACAACTATGCGGAGAACGAAGACAAATACAAAGGATTGAGTCGCGAGATCCTGGGCAGTGACGATGGCAGTAGTTCTGGGTCGGGTTCTGGATCAGATTCAGATAGCGATTCGGACGGAGAATCTGGATCGGACGCGGAAAAGAAAACCGAAGGTGGAGACATCATCGACAACACCGAAACCAATCTGATTGCCCTACGACGCACAATTTACTTAACAATTAACTCTAGTTTGGACTATGAGGAGTGTGCCCACAAACTAATGAAAATGCAACTGAAACCCGGGCAGGAAATAGAATTATGTCATATGTTCCTTGATTGTTGTGCGGAACAAAGGACATATGAAAAGTTTTATGGACTGCTGGCTCAGCGTTTCTGTAACATAAATAAGATCTATATACCACCCTTTGAGGAAATTTTTAAGGATACCTATCAAACCACACACAGATTGGATACGAACCGTTTGAGAAACGTCAGCAAGTTTTTTGCTCACCTGCTATTTACCGACGCCATCAGTTGGGATGTGCTCGAATGCATACTACTGAATGAGGATGATACCACTTCATCGAGCAGGATCTTCATAAAAATCCTATTTCAGGAGCTAGCTGAGTACATGGGCTTGGGAAAACTAAATGCGAAACTCAAGGAAGACGTTTTGGTGGAAAGTCTAGCTGGTCTATTCCCCAAGGATAATCCAAGAAATACACGCTTCTCAATTAACTTTTTCACCTCTATTGGCTTGGGTGGACTGACCGACGATTTAAGAAGATTCTTGAAAAATGCCCCCAAGGCTGTGCCCGCTATAAATGCAGAAATCCTGGCCAATACAGGAGGGAATCCTTTTAGAGATGGGTCTGCACCCGCTGGGAATTCCAAGGTAGAACCACCTTCGTCCGATTCCTCATCATCGTCATCTTCAGACACTAGCAGCGAAGACTCCAGTGAAAGCGAAAGTAGTTCTTCTAGTGAATCTTCAAGTTCCGATTCCAGTTCAGAACCCAAGAAAAAACGAAAACGCAAGGATAAAGGCAAGAAGAAATTGAAGAAGGTCAGTAAGGAGAAGGCCAAGAAGAGCAAAAACAAAAAGGCCGAGAAGAAAAAGAAGGCTGAGAAGGAGAAACGGAGAGCGGAGAAGGAAAGGGAAAAGGAGAAGCAAAAGAAAGGGAGAAGGAAAAGGAGAAAGATAAAAAGCGCGAGAAAGAGAAAAAGAAGGCAGCCAAAAAGAAATCAAAGCGCAAAAGGAAACGCCAGGAGAGCTCAAGTTCCAGCAGCAGCGAAGACACCGAAAAAAAATCGTCCGAATCCTCTTCATCGAGATCGTCCAGCGTAGAAAGCGACGCAGAGCCTCAGGCAAAGATCAAGCGCCAGGAGCAGATCCAAAAAAACAACAAGTTCCGAGGGCAACCCAAAGACAGTGATGAATTCAATCTGGAAGGTCCTGAATCCAGAGATTGCAATCGTTATCAGTCAAATGGAAATGGCCAGAGACGCAGGGACAATTCCTTTGACAGAGAAAGAAACCAAGAGAATTCTTCATTTGGCAGAGAACTGAGACGTGAGAACATTTCTTATCATAGTGAAAGAACCCGTAAGGAAATGAAATCGATCCCTCACAATAGGCAAATAAGTCGGTATAGATCACTTTCTTATGAGAATCCACGTAAAAGAGAGAAATCGTTCTCTCGAGAAAGACGGATCGAGAAGAGCAGCCGCGGTGAAAAAGACAGCCGACGTGGTGACAGTTCGTCTAAAGATCGTGGATCAGATCGTGGTGAAAAGTCTGATCGTGGCGAGAGGTCAGATCGCAGTGGACGTGATCGTGATAAGGAGCGGGATCGGGAAAGAGGTCATGATCTCAAACGACAACGGGGACGTGAACGAGAGCGTGACCGATCGCGTGACCGCCCACGAAGGGAACGCAGTTCGCAGAGATCCAAGGGGCGTGGCTGAATATAGAGAAAAGCATCGTGGAGACTGGAAACCGTGACGAAACAAATAAAGGCATATGAATATTTGTGTTAACTACTATACTTTTACATGTGTACAAAAAAAAACTAAACCCACTAAATGATAAAACAAAAATAAATGTACAAAATGCAACTTTAAAAAAAATACAACCATTATTTTTATTTACTAAGAATTTTTATTTATACGGATTATAAAAACTTTTCGGCCATAATTTTGAAAGATAGGTAGTTAAAATACACTGAATTTAAATTTTGTTGATAATTTAACACACCATTATAATAAATTAATTCGCAAAATATGTATATTTTTTTTTATGATTATATATGTACATAGTTTGTAATGTGCAGTATTTAGTTTTTCAACCGCAATTTTTATTTCAATTAAGTAATATAACAATTGTCACAAGACAATGTCTTATTGGTTATAAAATACTAAAGCTATTTATAAATCATAAATTTCAACTCAAGTTAAAAAATCTTATAGTATATTTATATTATAATTGAGTAACTGAAAAAAATATTTTAAGAAGCGGTTCACTGTTTTTATATTTTTTTTTCTTGTTAAATAGTAAATTCAAAATTCTCATCAAAAAACATTTTCTTTTTTCACATTCACCTAGCGCAGGGGCTTATAATTTATAAAGTTTCTAAACTATTTTTTAGCCAAAAACAGCTTTTTTCCTTCCGAAACCTGCTGGTTCCTATGTGCGTTGCCAACTATCCTGTTAGCTTTTGATTAGAAAAAAGCTATTTTTATCTTAAATAATTTTCACTGTTGTAATCTTTAAGTTAAAAAGTATAAAAGGTCATAATGTAATATGCTACAAAATAACAAAACACATTTAAGAAATTTTTGAAGTTTTGGTTTGGCTATTTTTATTGTTGGCAACAAAAAGCTAAATTTGACTGGAAAAAGTGGGCAGTCTTGGTTGCCAACCACGCTGTAATGGCCGTCTCGGCATTTTTTAGCCCCTTTACTTCAGTTTCGCCGGGTGCGTCCACACTATTTTCTTTCTTTTCGTTTCCCGAAACGTGAACACACGCGGATTTCGCTGGGCGGATTTTGAAAATTGATAAATAAGGTAATTATGCCAGCCATCCGAGCCGCAAAACCAGTGATAAATACTAATGGACGTGCAAACTGTTTTAATCTGTTGAAAAACAGCCGGCAAGATGACCAAGAAGCGCCGTAATGGAGGACGCAACAAGCACAATCGCGGCCATGTGAAGCCCGTGCGCTGCACCAACTGCGCCCGTTGTGTGCCCAAGGATAAGGCCATCAAGAAGTTCGTCATCCGCAACATCGTGGAGGCTGCCGCCGTTCGTGACATCACGGAGGCCAGCATCTGGGACTCCTACGTCCTGCCAAAGTTATACGCGAAGCTCCACTACTGTGTGTCCTGCGCAATCCACTCCAAGGTGGTGCGTAACCGTTCCCGCGAGGCTCGTCGCATCCGTACACCACCACTGCGCTCCTTCCCCAAGGACATGGCCCGCAACAACCAGAATAGGAAGTAGAGATCTTGTCTAGCCGAGGAGCACTGGGTGCTGCCCCTGACATCTCTGTATTGAGTCTACTTTCTAGCCGGGTTCTCTCATCCGTACTCCCCTGTTCGGATCGGGTGCAAAGCCAAGATAAGCAGACAAAATATATGCATCCAGTACTTTTTTAATATCAAATAAACAGCGTGCTTCATTGGGAAACAGCTACTACTTAAAATACATTCCATTAATATAACCGGGTACTTCCAGTTCAAAAGGATGCCAAGTAATCTTCTCGAGAACTGAAACTGCAAATCTCCATTGTCACTTTATGCTTGTAAAATTGATTTTTAGAGAATTTTGCCCGCTTAAAAGGGCCGGAGCCGGTTTTTTTTTAATGTAAGTCACTAAAAACGTTGTGGAACTGTGAGATCTACATTGTTAAGAGGTTCACGTCTTTTGGTGGACACAATGGGAAAGTGCATTTTAGTCTTTGATTTGTTTACTTCTTATTGCAATCAAGCGTTTGCAAACCAGCGGAAGGGAGGAAACTACTAATAATGTCGGCTGTGCAGATTTCTTGTGATATGACACAGCGGAGTCAAAAGACAAGGCAGATAAGCAGAGAAGGATTTAAGGTTAGTCGCGATAATTAAATAGCGATAAACACATGTTATTTACATATTACCACGTTTGTCTTATCACTTGTAAATGATTTAAAATAATGTTTTTCATCACATTTAATTCCGTGGTTTTTAGGCAGAAGCCATACTCTCCTCACATATTTATTCATAACTATCTCGAATCACTGACGCTTTTCTACTTGTTTCCTGCTCGGAGGTGTACTTAGTCGTGTGTGATATCTCATATCCGGCTTTTCCTTCCAACAGGCAGAAACCAAAGAAGATGGGTAACCCACTTTTAATTAAATTTAATTATTGCTTTCTTTAATATCGAGTTTTACTAACCACCTAACGTCAATATTCGGGTTTCCAAGTCGCTATATAATAGGTTTACGTTCACATATTAAAAACTTTAATTTTTTAAAACAAGTTAATTGTACTAGTCAACGTTTTCTTATTGGACAACTATAAGGCTAATAACCCCTTTTATTTAACTGTAAGTAAAATTTCAAGTAGAAGAAACAAAAGCTTCGCAGTTCTCCCGCGGTGGCGCCACAGTGCATGTAAAATGTAAAACGTATGTACTATTAGATTTTAAGACGACTTAAACATCAATTAAATATTCTTAAACGTTGATAAATGGTTATCATTAAAATTAGGTTTATGTATGTTTATTATTTTAGAAAGTATTTCAGTCATGTACAATTTGAAAGAACCGTAGAACAACCATAATTTAATTATAATAATAACCAACCAATTATAGCAATACCAACGTTATTTAATTTGATTTTGTAAAAATATCTAAACTAATTTTTAAAGACAGACTTAATACTCTGATATACCGAATGTATTTTTTCTCTGCAAGGGTACATCCTTGCATACTGTTTTTTGGCATAAATTACACAGACGTGAGTGCAAAGGCAAATGAGTGCGTTGGTGTGGGCGAGTGGGAAGTAAGACCTGCCTTCAATGGGTCACATGCGTATGTATGTATGTTATTGTATGTGTGTACACTTCCTTTTCCTGCTTACCCTTTTTTTTTCTTATTTTTTCCTTGAGCCGTAACATTTTTTCTTCGCTTTCTGCAGTTTCAGCAGCAGCTCGCTGTGCTGAATTATTGTTTTCGTTTTGCTGGGAAAATAAAAATAAAACGTAGACATAAGCAGCAGCCGTTGATCATTTAGCATAAATTAAATAGAGCCCGCACTCAAGTGCTAATGAAAGTTATGACAAGGATGTGCTTTGCTTGGGTATCAAGTTAAAGACATTTTCTGATTTCTCAAAGGTGGAAAAATCAGAGAACGTACTGAGTATTCTTTTTCAAGAAAAACACAATTATAATGAATATTTTGTAAACAAGAGACTTATTACAAAACTGGGAATTTTAATATTCTGTCTCAGCTTTTATGTCTTGTATTTTCAGCAATCTTTTATGTTTCAAAGATAGTTCCTTAATATCTCTTAAATACCCCTCATAATATCCCGAATAGACATCGCTCCAGAGGTATGGCAAGGCGGGTTCCTCATCATTTCTTGCCGACTTTGTAGCATTATCAATTTCAATCCTTACCAGCTTATCAACTTCCTTAACCTCATCTTGGGAAATTCGTAATTCCTTCACACATACCTGCTGGAAACTCTTAATGGGATCCCTTTCCATTCGAACCTTTTGGATTTCTTCTCTACTCCTATAACTCGTCCCGGGATCTGACATGGAATGACCGCCATAGCGATAGGTTTTAAGTTCCAGTATTAAAGGACCCTTCTTCTTGGCATGTTGGATGGCAAATGTGGTGGCACTTTTAACAGCCAATACATCCTGACCATCAACTTGAATACCTGGCATTTGATCACCCCTTTTGTAATATTCGTTATTGCTGGAGGATCTATCAGAACTGGTGCCCATGCCATAATTGTTGTTTTCGCATATGAAAACTAGGGGTAACTTCCAAAGTAGCGCCATATTGAAAGTCTCGGATATCTGTCCCTGATTAGCAGCACCATCGCCGTAGACAGTTAAAGCTACAGAGCCATCATTTAAATACTTTCCAGCTAAGGCCAGTCCGGCACCCAAGGGAACCTGATCTCCAACTATTCCAGTTCCTCCATAGAAGTTTTTACCATACATATGCATAGATCCACCTTTCCCACCTGAACAACCTGTAGTTAAACGATTAAAATACTTAGTTTTATTATTTTAAATTGAATCAATGATCCTACCTGTTTCACGCCCTGTAAGTTCAGCCAGGACACCTTGAGCTGACACTCCCATCAGGTATGCCCAACCGTGTATTCGATATCCTGAAATGAGTTTTTCCTGTTTGCCCATCGCGGCCCGAATTCCCACGGCACAAGCCTCTTGGCCAGTGTATAAATGACAGAATCCGCGTATTAATCGCTCTCTGTATAGAT
This sequence comes from Drosophila eugracilis, assembly GCF_018153835.1. NCBI lineage: Eukaryota > Metazoa > Arthropoda > Insecta > Diptera > Drosophilidae > Drosophila > Drosophila eugracilis. Next base: position 3,863,215 of record NW_024571981.1, on the reverse strand, counting down.
TCGAAGCTGCTGTTTCCAAATGGCGCAGGGACAGCAGTTGTCGATAGTACCGCAGGGCCTCGAATTTATTAAGGGGCACCTCAATTTTGGGGCCTTCTGTCAACTGATGGAGTTTAAAATCCTTTTGCAGGCGAATAAGTCGGTGTTCATCGGATATTTCGTTTTTGGCTTTTGGGTTTGGGGTATTATTACCTAGAATTTCATTACTTTCCTTGGGAGGCTGCGGGTGTGGTTGTTCCGCCGATGAAGAGTGACTTCTGCGCCGTAGAAAACGCAGGAAAAATGTAAATCCAGGAGGGAACATGATTCCTTTTGTGTTTTTGAAAATTATGTAACTTGTTTGGTAATGCAATAAGGCAAAGCAAACAAGATGGTGCCTACTTATGTTGGAAATGTAAAAAACTGCTCAATATATTCACTAATTTGAAAATTCTACAAAAAATTATTAAAATTTCATAGACTAACGCATGAAAATCCACTTATTCCACTTCAGAAATCATGTTTAATAGCCAGGTACTCAATTTTCAATTCATAGTTGCGATAACTTTTTTGCACTTGCTCACTTTTCCGTTTTCACATTTCCACTTGCCATTGTCTCGCCCTTTCACTTCTAACCCTCAATCGCTCTTTCTGCCTTTCAGGCTCCTGCCATATTTTAACTTTAATTTCCGTTTTATTTTTTTTTGCCCGGTTTGAGCCTCTTGTTCGTTTGCGATTCCAATATCCTTTTTTACTTTTGTTGTGCCTATACATATATATATATATATCTTTTTTTGCGAGTCCCTAATGCCAGGTCCAGAACAAAACACTTTCACTACCTCCTCCACTGCTATTGGAGCTACAGCATTTTTTTATGTCTGGGGTTTCTGTTGTTGGCGACTCGGTGTATCGTAAATAAAAACGTTAAATGTTTTTTTAACGTGCGCCACTTAACACTCGGTACAATTTAAAGGCAATTGGGCACACCAGAGAACAGCAACAGAAACAGCATCAACAACGGCAACCGAGCAACAATGGCCACAAAAAGTCAAGCAATGCACATACAATATATGTATTTATATATAAATGTGTATGATGTTTATATGTCTATGTCATGGGATTCCCTGTATAAAATGGGTGAATTTTCTGATACTTATACCAAGCAACAGGCCAGAAAAATAGTTTATTTTTATATATACTCGTATATATATTCCAAATCCATAGCCAACTTTTGTTTTAGGTACTTTAATTGAATTTAAAAATTAGATAATATTTAATATTTCATATACCTAGATTTTATTAAATATTGTCTATCTAAATATTTATTAATACTTCAAAAATGTCCTTAAAAATATAAACCTTTAATCATGTTCTCCTTCTTCTTATGAAGAAATACATATATCAAAATAAATTTGCGAGGTATAACAGCTGTTTATATCTTAGAAACTACACACTTTCACTTTTTTTTTGTCATTTTGTCTTTTTATTATTATTATTTTGACATTTTGTTGGCTGGCTCGTAATTTAATATAGATTTTTGCCCCGAACCCAAAGCCCACCATCATCCTTTACCAGCTCAACTTGCACTCCCTCATTTTTTATGTTTCAAACAATAAATTGTCAATTGATTTCTGGTCTCCTATTTATGAGACTGCCATATATTTGTGGACTTTTCATTTCTTTTTCCTTCGGTGGAAATGAAAAAGGAGCTTTTCTTTGGCTTTCTACTTACATCTTGTTTCTTGTGCGGCTCTTGATTCCATGTCAAACAACTCGTAAAAAACGCAATTCGTTTTATTTATATACAAATAATCAAATGGCGTTGGCTTTTACTTCAATTATGGTGAAAGAAGGTTGGCGTTGAAATGTGCTCCTGTGAAAATTAAAAATGTTGTTTTTTATGTATTTTTGCTGTTGAACAATATCAAAGTGAAACGAGAATGACGCTTACAGCTTCCTGTGGGGCACATGTAGTACCTATAAATAAATATGATAATATAAAAAATATGTTTGTGTTGAAAAGGAAATGCATAAACATATATTCGCCCCTTCCATTGTTGAGTGTTTATTTTGTGATTGATAAAAATAAAGTTGAACCAGAAAAAATGTTTGACTCTGTTGTTGCTTTTGTTATTTTTCAAGCACTCGATTGGTGTTATTATTTTTATTGCCAATGACAGCTGCGGGTTTTTTTTATACCGATGCCATTACCTCTTCTCACGCCATCAGTGTTCACTGTACCCACGTGGCCTTGGGCTTTTTCCGCTTTTCCCTTTGACCATGGGAAATGTAGCATGTGTCCGCTGAAGAGTGGAGCAGAAATGAGAAAAAAGATCGAAGAGCAATATTTATATGCATATGAAAATTAAGCCTTTATTTGTAATCGAATGAGAGTGTGTGTGGGTAAAAAGGTGCTGAATTTTAATATAGGCTTCAAGGAAAATGCAGAAATGTTTTATTAAAAAAGTAGCTGAAGAGATTTTGATATAAAGCTGTATATTGCAAGGGGTTTATTACAAAATTGATTACCACAACATAAGTAAAAGTATTTTTTAAATTTTTAATTCATTAATTATTGTATTAATATATCGATAGTTGTAGGTAATCCCTTTATAAGTTTATTCCCTTAAAACATCCTTTTAAATTGCTTATTTTTCCTCATTCTTTTGGTAATATCCGGTTCATTTTTTCTCCTGATCAATTGCATTTATCGCACTCAGCTTCCATATTTGCTTTATTCATTCCCGACTCGGTCAACTGTGAAAGTAAATAAGAAAAAAGTAAAAGAAATGAACTCATTTGTTGGCCCAATTGCCAAATGGAACCAATTCATCGATAAAGGGGCGAGAAAAATGGGCGAAAATAGTGGGGAACAGGTGAGCCTTTTCCCCCTTCGTTTCAATACAATTAAATTTCCACGCTGCTTGATTTTGAACGCTTGACGCATTTTAATTATTTTCAATGAGAATGCTTTATGAAATTCGAGATGGGCGGCGACCCAATTGCTCAACATTGATGGTCCCTGATGCTCGTTCCCTGCCCCTTTTTTTACCATCCATCCTGCATCCAGGTTTTATCCTGGTTGAATGCTTTGGCTCTTTTCCTGTGTGTGTGTGTCGCAGGCGGAAGTGCAGCAAAGAAGACGAATCGAAAATGAATGTCATTCATTCGGGTCCTGCATTTCGTGCATGCAATTAAGTCGCTGGCCACCCACTGTTACATGAGCCGGTGGAAAAGTGGTAGGGAAATTGGGCAGGTGGGGTGCCGGTCCAGTTAATTACAATCTACATTGTTTATCGGTCTTGAAACCTCCAACCACTTCCTCTTAACGAATTCCTTGGTCGCTTAAAGGGATTTTTTGACCATTTAACTCCGCCCGTTTCTTGCAGAGCGCATTGCTTAATTATACGAACATTTTTTTTAAATATTTCTCTTTTAATTGTTTGAGGTTAATTAATAATTCAGCAAATTCACTGCAGAAGTTTTTACCCTGCTCCTTTTATCCTTTGTGTGTGCAGTTTTAATGGACCAGACTTGCTAATGGCCAAGGCTTTTATAGGTTCGTTTATATTTCTCCCCGGTCTCTCTCCCCCGCTCCCTCTCGCTCTCTGCCACGCCTTTGTATTGAAGTCTAGTCTGAGGTCTCGACCTGGACAACATCTGCATAATTCTTCATTAACGCGAACTTAATGCGTTTATGGTTAACGCAGACAGCGAAATGATGTTTCATAATTCAATTATCGTGGGGCATGTTGGTTGGTTGCACGGTTGCTTGGACGGGTTGGGTGCTGGGGGGCGATGGAAAATTGCGGTTACGGTTCGGTTTACTGTTCTTAAAGGTGAAAGTGTTTGGGATCGTCAGCAATGTGTTGTTAATTGAAAAAGTTGCAACTGATTGAGTTAAAATGAGGTGAGTGGGCTGAACCTTTTAATTCGATTATTTTCTATATAATTTTTATTATATTTTTTTGGAAATTCTCTAAGTTTTTACAAGCTTGAATTGGTAAAAAGCTTTATAACTGTATGATCCATTACCAAGTATCTCTTTAATAAATTAAATTCACCATCACTTAAATAACAAGCTAACATATTATCTCACTTAAAAGGGGAAATCCCCAAATGGCCTGATAAGAATTTCATTTCCTATGCTATTCACACTCATCCACCGTTAATCCCATCCCCCTCCCACTGGCCATAAAAATTGATACGCACAATCAGAAACCCTTTTTCCAGTTGAGACCTTTCCTTGGGAGAGGGTCAGCTTTAAGGCCCAACATAAACAAGTTAGTCAAATAAAACATTTTGTTTTTAATAAAAAGCCAAACAAACAGAAAAAAAAGAGAGAACCATAAATGGATCAAAGTAAAAATTGGCCGGAAAATATTATGCCACATACACATATGTGTGCGATGTGTATGTGTGTATGGGTTTGTGTGCGTAAGCTTAACCCAAATTATCCACCGCCCGAGGCCTAAACAACGACTTTCACTTACGATTGCGTATACGCAGTGTTGTGTTAAAGAAGGCAAAACAAAAAATACCAAGAATCATGACATGTTTCGGCCTGGCCTCGAAATCATTTATTGCTGTCCACTTGCTTTTTTTTTTGATATTTTTTTTCTGTTGTTATTATCTCATGAATGCTAAATGCCCTGAGCGTCTGTGGGGAGGAATATGATGGAGGGACTTTCCAAGGATTCCCTTATGCCGCCAGTTATGATTACGCAGGAAGAAATTGATATCGATTTTAAAATTATCTCAAATTTTTTTAATACAGTTCGGTTTTTGATCAATTTTAACAAAAAATATTAATTATTAGATAATCAACGAAGTATTTCTTTTCATTTAATATAAGTAGTTATTATTTGTCTTTGTAGATATAGTTAAAACCCTATTAATCTTTGAAATATTCTTTAAACTTTTTTGTATAAACTTTAAATGAAAGTTAAGTCTTTTCTGGCGGTGCCAAATTATAAAGTACAATGTATGTACATATGCAAAGCAGTCTGCCGTGATATCTTCTACAATTTATCATACTGCAAAGTGAGTTGTGCGTGTTTCAAGACTCGTTTTCTCCGACTGCGTGTGGGGGGTTGTTTTCCGGTACGAGACATTATCCACCATCATTATCATCACCGACATCATCATCATCGTGATGGCAGCCACTTGGATATCTTGTGGCTTAGCCTGACCCATTATCCCACTTATGCACATTGAAGGCATTCAGTCAGCCAGTCAGGCAGTCAGTTGGTTGGTCCTTGCGATTCCTTTGGCTTCACGCTGGGTTTCCCCAGTCAGCGCTCGTTTTTGAATAGCGCACGAGTTGAGCAAAGATCCCGTAGAGTCCTGCGTATATATAGTACAGAGAGGCAAATTTAATTTAATTTTTAATATTTAATTTTTTCTTTATAGGAAACATTTTAAGCAATGGAAACTTTTGAGCAAATAAAAGCTCCCAAAACGTTTTCTCAAGATGGTAAATAAATAAAAATTGAAAGCAATTATTTAAATATAAATGAAAGATTATGTCTTATTAAGGTTTCTTCTTAATATACAAAATAATTATATTTCTTTTTTTTTTATTTATAAAAATACAAATTGATTATTAAATATTGACCATATTTTTCTCAGTACGAGTGTGTCTGTGTAGCCTTTCCGTGTCATTGTAATGGCGGCACATCCGTTGCAAGTAAATGCCATTTGTCGAAATAAATTTCCGTTTTATTTAAATCCACGCATAGTCTGACGAGAGGGGATAGGATATGGGTGGAGGGGGTTAGTGGTGGTTAGAAGGACCCCACATGTGGCCAAAATACACACGCACACCAGCAGGCAGACAAAACGGGGCTTAAGTGTATATTTTATTATTATTTGGACTGCCTGATGACATTTGTCGTTGTACGGCCAAAGACCGGATGTCCTTCTGTGCAGGCGCTACCTCGCTCTAAACTCCCACCCACTTGGCTCCCTATTTTCCTAAGCCCTCATCCGCTTCCTCTTTTTTGCCCTCCCCCTGAACCTCCTTTGTGCGTGTTGGCTTTTGATTGCCGCATTGCGTATGTTCATTTGTATTTTGTATCGTTCTCTATCTAACTATCTATCTATCCATCTAACTCACTCTGTGTTCCTCCCCCCACTTCCTTACCCAACTCTTCTCTTTCTCTCCCTCTTCTGTGGCATCTGCACTGGGAAAACTCTTTAACTATTTCCCGACAAAGAAAAATTTAAAGAGTTTAAAAGCTTGTGACCTTGTCCCATCGTATATTGAAAGTTGTTCATAGAAATTATTATGTGGAGTGAACATTTTTTAAGTTTTAAATTAGATTTAGTTTTTTGTCTTAAATTCTAAAATTATTATGTAAATTGTCTTTCCTGTGTACAACAACTGTTGCCTGCGTCCTGTTTAGTCATTCGTCAGCTGCAAATCATTCGGCAGAGCTAAATGTTTGCCTGAAGTTCAGGGACCCTTTATATATCAAAACCCGTTTTGAGCATTCCATATAAAACCCCCTTTTAAAACCCCCTCTTATATCCCTTCGTCATCGTTTATGAGCTATTTGACTTCCATAATGTCCAGAAACAAAGGATATAAAGTTTTTTGTCAAATGACTTATTAAAACTTTAAAAAATATTTTATAAATAGAATAAAGCAAATATCAATGTGAGTTTTTGAAGCTTAGGGATGTTTAGAAGTACCACATCTGTAATTAAATATTTTATTTGCACATCTGATCGAGCTTTAAATCAATGAAATACTTTATGATACTGTTAAAAAAATGAAAAAATTCTTTGTAATTTAGAAGATGAATGCTCTGCGGGTTATACTGAAATTGTTTACACACGCATTCTCTTTTTCGTTATAAAAAATCCACAGGACCTCTATCCCTAGACCTAAACCCTCTCCTTTCAGCGGAGTTTGGCATCGCTAGCCCCTCGCCCCTGATTTTCCGGTTTTCAACATATTCATTTGCATATATGGAAATGACAAAAACATGGCCGAAAAATTGAATTGAACTTGCGTCCGAGCATGTCCCATGTCCATGACAATGTCCATGTCAGTCAGTCGGTCACTCGGCGGGTGTCCTTTTCGCTCTGTCTGTCCTCTTTCCACTGCAGCAATATGTCGTTTTTGTTTTATGGTCCTGCCTGGAGGTCATCCCACCACCCCTTTTTCCCTCCTGATACCGACCAAACACTTTGACTTTATCGATGCTGCCGCCTGACGATGATGATGATGATGATGGAAGCCTGAAAACTGAAACCTGAAACCCGAGACCCTTTCCCCACACTTAACATTAAATGCTTCGTTATTATTGTGATATGATGCATGCCCAAAGAGGGGGGTGCCACAGGCGGAGGGGGTAAGGATTTTCAACCGACCAAATTGCGTATGTCAAGCTACATTTGCCTCGAAACTTGTTCGGCCTGTCCCTTTGGAATGTTTCAAATTTTAATGAGCGGTACATTTAATTTTAATGTCTTGCGAACATGTGTTCATTAATGTCTAACGGTGACCTCAGCCCAAAAACTTAAATACCATCAAAGTTTACTTAAAGTTTCTGGCTTCAAGTTTGTCTTGACTTAGAATCAAATATGAATACATTTCAAAATTAATTTATTGCATGGTTTTGGCCTATTAGAACCTAAAGTTCCTTTAAAGTTTCTTAAAGTTGTGTAATGGAACATTTCTATTAGATAAGATTTCTTCATTCCATTTTGGCACACACTTAAAATAATGAGCGCTTAATTTAGCACAAATTCAGGAGCAGAAATTGAAACTTTTTTCCCCGTTGAGGCCAACGCAATCATTACGCTCGATTAGGTCCTCGATTCGTTGGACTGCCTTTTTCTTTGCCTGAGTTTGGTGATTGATTCGAAATTGGTTGGCGCTGATTTCACACAATCTATCTCAACTTTCTATGAACGTTTAACGTTTCAATGGCCACCCCCTTAACCCGCCCACTCACTTGGCTGGGAAAATAATTACGGAAAAGGCATTGGCTTCGGCAGGATTAAAAATAGGCAATGTTTAATTGGGCGTATTTGATTTGCGGCCTTGATTGTCATAAAAGGAAACGCAACAATCATGTGTGATGTGTGTGATAAAATTGCTAGTAAATGTTAAAGGATATTTAAGATAAAGAAATCTCCTTGTAATCTGTTAAATGTAAGTTGTCCGTAATTACATTTGTTGGAAAACAAGAAGTAGTAAAGCTGTCTTATCAAGTTCTGGAGCTTGAAAGTTGCTTATCGATTTTAAGGCAACTCTGGGTATTACCAATCGATTATGTATAGAACTAAACAGCTGATGAGGCGTAAAAAACATTGCATTAAAATAATCTGCTTGAAAACAATGTTATTTCTTCGCATTTGCCTTACAATAATATTCAGTCTGCAAATTCTTAAAACTTGTGGAAGAAATCCGCCTTTCGGGAAAAAGACCTTGCAAGTACTTATAGTGTTGCTAAAGATATTAGCAACATTTTTAAGGCTGATTAAAAATTGTAAGTATGCAAGTTTTTTAATAGTTCATTTACTAACTAAATTAAATTGCAGTTTAAGTCCTAAGAAGCGAAAGTTGGCAAAGAACATGAAGTGGAAAATAATTGAATAAGTTCAGCGTAATACAATAAAAGCCAGAGTAGCTTTGATGTCATGCACAAAAACCGCAAAACCGATTAAACCCATTTGCTTTCCAAGACTTCTAGCCTTATCGCTGTCATCTGTCATGGCCAACAAAAGATGAAGAAGAAGAAAAAAAGCGAGAGTCCTATGTGCAGTCACTCAAATATGCAAATTAGCTTCTTGGAAGTTGGGCTTAAACCTGGCCTAGCTCTCATCGCTTTGTGTCCCCCCAAAGTATTTGGGTTAATGAATAGACAAACTTTCGACAACCTCAATGTGCTAAAGTTTTGCCCTCAGTCCTCCAGCGACAACTGCAGACAGAATCTTATAGTTGCACCTTAAAAAAAGTCGTATACATGTTAATTTAGATTTAAAACAAATAGAAAATAATGTTATTGTAAGAAATAATATTCTAACTAAATGTAGTGGATATTTGATTTATTTTTATATTTTAAAGTTATTTTAATACTTTTCTCTATGTGTACACATGTGGAAAGCAAATGCAATTCGAGAGCAGAAGGAGGATAAGGTTAGGCTAAAAGGATATCTGAAGGTGGACTTGGACTGCTTGTCGTGGCATTATCAAGTGAAATATGTGGAAAGCAAAGGAAACGGGCAAAGGTAAAAAGAAAAAAATCTTTCAGAAAACTTGTGTTTGACTTGCAGCTTTCTTGGCTTACCTACCCGCTACACCGGTGTCCTGGTCTCCTGCCACGAACTTTTGAATATTTCATCATTTTTCGGTTGCAAGGTAGCGTCTCTAAGCCTATTAAGGAGATCAAACAAACATTTTGCAAAATTAAATGGCCATGCAAGCCAAGCACATGTGCGCCCTTGGTCCTTTGGCTCGCAGCTCCGCCTTTTGTGTAACTTTGCACAAAATATTTTAGATATTATGTCACACTTAAGGGAGGTGGGATGTGTGTGTGTGTGTGAGGGTCGTCTTCCATTTATGACCGCACAAGAGAGTCCTTGCTAAAAGGATTCCATCGGCCCCACGACTCGTTTTGCAGCGCCAAAGAAAATGCAAAACATTTTCAAATATTTATGAGCTATTAACACTTGGGCAAATCTCTTAAGGAATTTTCCTGCGAGAATGTTTGCCTACTCGCATGGAAATCTTGCGGTCATTTTAAAATTATTTATTGTCTTTTCATGGCTTTTCCGGTTATTTTGGTTTTAATGGCAGCTGACTTGTTGTGGTTTGTCAGTTGGTTTGTAAAACTAAAAGCGGTTTTCGCTCTCATCCTCTCGCTTTCTTCATTAATATGCAGTAAAATCATAAAATTATATTTTTGGCTGAGCTGAGCATTTGCTACTTTGCATAACAGCTAAGCATCTTTAATTGTGGTTAAGGTTTTGCCAAGCATGCTTAATATTAATGGGTTGTTGGCGCATTTTTAAGCTGAAAAGTTAATTGCTCGAGCTTTTACGGTAAGAGCATAAAATCATTGATTTTAAATGTGTCTAAGAAAAGTTAATTAAAATATGGGTTAACCAGTACTTCCTTCAAAATATTAAAACAAATCTCTTAAAATATTAATTTACATCCCAAACCACATAATTTCAATTTGATTCCCCAAATTTTGGCAAGACAAAAACTTTCACCCATTACAGTTTATCAGGATAATCTCAATGCTCTCCAGACCAAAAACAAATATCCATATAAATATTTCTAAATACTGTATGCAGCTTTATTTAAGCGATTTCTTGGCTGGCCAAAATGTTTCCGTTTGTTCTAGAAACTCATTGAACTTTATGCGAAACCGAAATCAATGTGAAACTGCCCATTTAGATATATGCACTTTCAATGCGATTGTGGGCGCAAAAATGGGTGGAAAACTGATGGCAAAATGAAAAGCGTTGGCTGAAAATGCGGTCAATGAACACATATGTATGTGGCACAAAACCACTGAGCAACAAAAAAGAAAAAGGGAAAAAACAAAAGTCATTGCAGTTATCGCGACAAAAGGCAGCAGGAAAAAAAGTCCTGGACAGGACCTTTGCCTAAAATGCTGTTTATCTTGTCGGCCCATGAATGAGACGGCGATAGGGTGTGCGAGGGAGATGGCCGGCACCTACATCTGGTGCCAAGAATTTTTCCAACGATGGGTAAAGCCAAGAATAGCGGGGAAAAGCGGTTTTAGGTTCGCTGGCGTCGCCTGTGCTAACGATGGAAAATATAAAGCAGAAAATGAAGTAGCCAGCCAACAGGAACCCGGTTCCCCTTTTCGTAGGACATGCAAACATTGTGTGAAGCAGAAGGACAGTAAGCGGGGAAGGGAAAAGGCTGCAGGGAGCACCCGAGGAAAGAATAGACCAAAGCCAAAAAGAAAGTTGAGCGCTGAACATTTTTGTGGTCGAGCAAATTTTTGGGCTTCGATGATGAAATTTGGCTGCCAAATAGGTTACAAGCAATTTCTACTCGGGGTCGACCAGTTTATGGAGTTTCGCCCCGCTCTGAATTTGTTGTTCTGGTATTTTTTGGCCAGCGATTTTCTCCTCTCTCCATCTGGGCTTCGGTTTTTATATATACATATGTATTTTTTTTTGTTGGCCAGTAAATGAAACGGAAATATGTTTTGTAGGCCCACTGCACATGGCAAACAAACAACTTCGCCGGTCGTGGGAAATTCGAGGAGGAAAACTTGCAAAACTTGGAGAGCGGGTAAAATCATTCTCATTCTTACAGCTTGCCAAAATTCTTGGGAAAGTCTTTAAGTTGGTCTCTAAGAAAATGGCAAATGCTGTAGCCAAAAACGGATGCGGTAAGCGGCTTAACGAAATCATCTCTGAACTGATGAAGGTAAATCAACAGAAATTCTAGGAAAATACATTCTTGCGTCGGCTCTTGGACTTAAAGATTAAGTGGAATTTATGAATCTAACTGGCTTACTTAATCTTAAGTTAAATGATATAATTAATTGATTATTTAAAGTTAAAAAAACAAAAGATTTTATCTTTAGGTCAGGGTATAATAAATTCCCCTTTAGTATTGCAACTCTGTTTTCCATTTCATTTGCTACATAAAAAAACACTTTCGGCATATGCATATTCAGAAATTTATAATTTCTATTTGCGAAAAGTTTTTTGCAGATCGTAAAAATGTCCCCACCACTGACGTTTGGCTGACTGCACTTAGTCTAATTTAACCACTAAACAAACACAAAAAACAGACCCTGGAATATATACAAACATGGACATAGTCATAGGCAAGGGAAACACATTCTGTCAGTCATTTGGCAATTCTGGCCAACCATTGTCCCAACATTTCTGCAATCTCTCTCTCTCTATCGCCTTTTTTCCCAATTTCCCACACCAATTTCCCGCCACCTTGTTGTTTGTACAATTTTCCTCCATTGGTAATTTAAAGTCAGGACGGCAAAACCGAAATTACCGCAAAATATTTACATTCGTATAAAATTTCATTTGATTTCCCCCAGAAACGAGGCAGGCTTGGTTATATAAAATCATTGGCCGATTATTTTGCAGGAAATTAAAAACCACAAATCTAAAATGTTTGAAATATCCGGTGCAACAATTAATTCATTAATGAACAGGGAGAAAAAATGCTGAAATTTGTACGTGCGCACGACAGTTGAAAACGGAAGTGAAATCAGGTAAAATGTATAAAATATATATATACTGTATCTGGTTTATAAAATGCATCATCCGATAAAGCGAGAGCAACGGTAAAGGTACTTATATGTGTATTTTGTCGTTTTCGATGTGGTGTCACTGTTGCATTATTAATTTAAATATTATTGCATATGGAAAACTCGTCTGAATGTATATTGATGCACTTTTAAAAGCCGGCCTCATCCCGATTATCGGTTTTTTTCCCGACATTTGATTAAGCCAAAATGTAATGCAATTTAGCAGTTTGGTCGGCAGGTGACCTACGTTTTTGTTGTTTCATTATTATTATTTAATGACTTCGTTTTTTTCCCGCCAAATATACAGTCCACTCACATTGTTTGTGGGGGACAATAACGCGTGTTGGTCGAACAAAACTCTCTTCTCTGGTTATCCATTGAAATGTTTACGCTTCAATTGGCATTGGTTTGACAAATAAAAAATTAATTGCCCATTAATGCACCGTTCGATGGCAGAATATAAAAGCAATATGCAATGAATGGAAGAATAAATATATAAAAAAAAAAAATAAATGCACACAAAATGGAGAAAGAGAGGCCCATTCTCATTCTTATCGGTTTATCTGGATTTCTCGCAATAATCAATAGAATTGTCCCATAATCAAAGCTGTGTTAATTGCTCCATTCATTGTCAATATGTTATTAATTAATTAAATATTATTTCAAGCCTTGTGTTTTTTATTTGTTTACTTCAATGAGGATGTAAAGTTATTTCCATTGATCAAAATCAATTAAATGTTATTAAAGAAGATAGGATGGTGCAGACGGGCATGAATGGGAAATATAATTGCGGTTTTCAATGCAGACTTAATTGACAATGTAATCAAAGTGTTGATACCGCAGCGAAGGTGGGCTTTTCAATGGAAATTAAATAATGGGCTTTAAGTAATCCGTTTTAAAGCAAAGAAACTAAAAAAATAGGGAATAAGAAATATGGTTAATGGAAATCGAAATTAAAAAAGAAGTTTCTATATTAAATATAAAACCTAAACACATTATTTACAAGGAAAACGTGCTGTCACCTCTCCGAACGCCCTAAAATCACAACTTCATACAGCACCTACTTGAACCCATTCATTCTGCTACCAAATTCAATTCTCGCAAACTCAATTCGAGCCAAGCAAACCAACAAATTTCTCAACAAAAAGCCCTCTTTCGTACCGAATAACCCGAGAAGTGTCCACCGGCAAGAAAAGAGATGCCAAGAATAGTAAAGCCCTGAGTTTTATACGCTGACGTTTGATTATCGACACGGTTCTGGGACTGTTGCTTACCAGTAAAAAGTGCTGCTGCTGCCATGTGGCCCTGCAAAAACAACAAATGCCCAAGAATAGGAAATCCAAAGATGCCAAACATTTTGTATTGTGCAGGCCGGGCTAAAAAAAAATCTAAAGAAGGGAGAAAGGAAAATATGTTGAGATGCCGGGAACTTGTGATTGTGTAGACCGAGCTGGTGGCCGTTTTCCTTGACAGTCATTTCCAATAACTTCATTTTTCCGTCGTTGAGCAGAGATTGTGTTGCAGATTGCAACGGCACCAGTAAGCACAGAAGAAAATTGTTGTTTTTAAAGAAATCTTGTATTTTGAAATAAACCTACTTAGTTATTAAAAAATGTTAAAAGTATGGTAGGTTATCCAATAAATTTATATACATTTCAGACTAAAATCTGTAAAGCTTTTTTTCCGTATCCTTTATTTGTAAATTAAGTAAGTTGTTTTCCAACAACTTATACAATTTATCAGAATTTTCTCTCAGTGTCCAAGCACACTGCCATGTGAATGCCACAAGAGCTGAAAAAGAAACCACAGACAACAAAAAGCATTGCATTGATAAGGCCGAAATCAGGTCACCAATGTGAATCGTATACGTAATATGAAAAGTATTTCGCTCCGTTCGTATGTTTTCTGTGTGGGTTGGAAATTCTCATTCTTTTACAGCTTGTTTGTCTCTGTTTGTATCTGAAGCTTGCAGCTCAAACTGTCAAAAAAGGGTTGGCCCCGACAGAGTTTTTGTGTGGGAAAAGGAACTTTGTTTGGACTTGCCCATTTGTGTTGCCTGGAAAATGGGTTTCAAGTCGCTGCCGTGGCTGCTTTTGATTTTCTAATTAAATGCTGTGTAATTCGGAGAATATTTTAAACCATTTCACGTGGTTGGTACACGTATTAAGTCCTTCTAATTGGATGTTTTAAACATAATTTACTTTTTGGGTTGATAGATTGCTTTGCTTTTTGAAAGATAATACCTAAAAGAACCTCAACCTACTAATTTAGATGTAGAGAACAAAAATTGTAATTAATATATAAGTTTATTACCTTTTCAAGGACTAATATTTACTACAAAGAAAACTAAAAATTCATTTAAGGCCTTAAACCTGTTCTCTGCCAATTTTCATTTCAGAATGTCATCACTTTTCGATCTCCTGTCTGGAAAGTTTGCAAACAAATCGAATTGTTTTTTTGTTAAATTGAAAGCCCGCAGAAGTCATGACAAATGCATAAAAATTGCTAAAAGCAAAACGGGAAATGCTCTCCCCGAAAAAGGTGGGTCATAATATTTGGTGATGTCCTAACCCCCCGATTTTCCGCCTTCTGTATACTAAATTCATTTTTGGTTCATGTTTGCATATCTCACGCCAAAAATATTCTTCATTGACATGCATTTTGGCTTACACACAAAAGCTGCCTGGGATCCTGTTGTCGTTTTTCCACCAGCTTTTCTCCCCCCAATTCTCCCAACGCTCTTCAGAAGCCAAACAATATTCTGACATTCAATTCGACATTTGTTTTCGGGCTGTTCAGTTGTTGCAATTCTAAGCGCAGACGCCACCGGATGTTGCATGCCAATTTCATCTGGAGTATGTACGGGTATTTGTATTTGTTGTTTATCGCATGCGTCGGCGGGATGTTTGTGGGGCATATGTGTGTGTGTTCGGCTGTTCTGAGGACGTTTCAGATAATTTATTTTGGCATCGGCGGCTGCTGCTTGTATTTATGGGATTTGCGTGTGAAATTTTCGGTGGGCTTCCGCGCTCTGCCAGGAAATAAAATTTGAAAAAGCCTAAAAAAATACACCGAAAGTATAAATAAATAGAGTAAATAGCATTAATGACAAAAGCAGGGCTAAGAAATATGTTATTTCTTGAATTATTAACACAAAAATGTTGTCCCCCTTATTTCAGTATTTTTGCCATAGCTAAGTCAAAAATGACCGAAATATGAAATGTAATACCTCGTTAAGCTTGTAATTAAACTTCTAACAAAACTGCATTCACACTTTAAAATCTAAATTTTTAACAATTTTTCGCAAATTTAGATTGTGTTGCCCCTTTCAAAAAATCCAAAATTTAAAACCTGAATTTATGCCCTAAAAATAAAAAAAAAATTTTAAATCCAACTTGTGTAAATTTCCTTGGAGTAACGTTTATAAAAACATGGCGGCCATACCGGCATTTAAATTGGGGCTTCTTTTCCATTTTCCTCTTTTCCAACTGTCTCCTATTCAAGGTTAAACGATTTCTTTTTTTTTTTTTTTGCAATTTACAGAAGAAGCTGACTGGATTACAAAACATTTCCAACAGGACGACACGTAATCGATGGGGATGGCAAAGCCAGTTAAGGAAGGTGTATTTGGAAGCAATGTAAAGGGTGTGTAAGAAAGTTTACAAATTTATATAGGTTTATTGGTTGAATTTGGGAAACAAGGAAAATGGTGGGGTTCATTGGGTTAGGTTCATGACTGGAGAACAGCATTCTCATCTAAACTAATTTTTAAAGAAATTTTTACGAAAACAGAGGAATTTCTTTTCTAAGGGATTTCAGTTCATTTATTTATAAATATTTTAAGTTACTTTCGTCCCCCTTTTCTTCGACTTTGAATCGATGAACTTCTCACCTTACACTGACCCAACACGAATCCATCTTCCAAACTCGTGAAGTAAGATTTTCCCACATTTCTTTCCCCTGTTGCACTGACTTTCCTTGCCCCACTCCTGGCTCCTTTCTCCGCAGTTCTCATTCAATTGCAAATCACGCAACATTGTAAACATTTGTAAAACTGCTTTAAAAAGGTGGAGGGGAAAAACAAGAAGTAAAAGGAAAACATGAGCGAAAAAGGAACCTTTTATTTTTTTCTTACTTACTTTTTGGCAAAAGAAAAGAATTTTCTCTTTTGCCAGTTGAATGATGAGACATCAATCACGAAGCTGCGCGTTTGTCATTCGCCCCAAAAATACGCACTGTCAAATTCTCTCAGTGCCACGCCCCCTTAAAGTTTGAACATTCTTCGATTTTTCCAACACTTGTGTGGGAAGGTTTTTGGGTAATTCTTTTTTTCGAAATGGATCGCAAGCATTCATTTACCTGCAACATTTTCTAATGACAACGACGCCGGCAACAACACGTTGAGAATTTGTTGCTTGTTGCTCGTTTGCAACATTAAGATTGATTAGTTTTCTCGCCTGGCGAAAACAGAAAATTATGCTGTCGCATGATGAAGGAGTTTTGTTATGTTGGTAAAAATAATAATAATAATATTTTTTCCCTATCGTTTACATAAATTTGTGTCAGTCCAAAGAGCTAAAATAGTGGAATAATTTGTTTTTAATAACACTGCGAAATAGTTCGTTGAACGGGGAAAAGGCAAAAACGTTTCATCATCATCTAATTGTTTGAGCTCAAGAGGGAAAGTTAATGACTTTCGAGTGTTGCTTTGCCAAAACGAAACATTTGTTGCTCGGGTCTGTTAAATGTGTTACAAGTAATTTCAGTCTACTGTTGGCCAGGATATTTAATAAACCGTCAGCAGTTTCCCTGTAGTAATGGCACTCGCATTTGTGCCAAAGTTATTAAGTTGTCCTCAAGTTGCCCATAAAGTAGGTCGTCGTTTGGAGTAAACATTATACTCGTATCCGTACTTTTAGGGAAATCTCAGTTAGGCACATTTCTGGGCCTTTGTAAATAATTATAGAATATTCTACAAATATCAGAGCCAACTTCTATATTGTATGAATTTACCAATTGATGGAGAAAGTTCTCTTCGAAGAGGTGAATATCTCATAAAAGTGTCTCTTAGAGCGAATATAATACTCAAACATCAGTCTAGAATTAATATTCCTGGAATGTTCATTGCATATGTACAAATTCTAATAAATGCACTTCCTGCTATACAAAAATAGCTGCAATTAAAAAGCATTCAATTTGTAGCATTCAATTTGCCTTATTTGAATTATAATAATTTCGCAGACAAAAGCTTGCTAACTATTTAGCAGTTATGGTAATTGAGCTTATAATAAACTATAATTATATGACAAATTCATGTAAAATGGCTTTGAGAATAAATTATTTTTATGAACTCCTCACTGAACTGAACTGAATAAGGGAAATTAATTTATTTGCTCGTACGTTTGTACAAACCGGTGAAACTCTCTCCCTAAACCATTCATCTCTACGCCAATTTTCCTGAACGTTTATTTAGTTTGGGAAAGTTGTTCCAAGCTTTGTTTGGGCGGACTAACAAAATTAATTAATAAATCGAATCTAATGCCCGTACAAATTGAATCACATCGATTGCATTTACAAGTGCGCCATGTGCAGCTCTTACGGGCAAAATTTTAGCACGGGCGGAAAAAAATCGAAAAGAAAAAAATGGAACAATGTTTTACGCTCAAATGAGTTACAAGCAAACAATGGAAACACCCGGGGAGAAAGGAAAATTTATGTTGATAGGGGAACACTTCCCTTTCCTCTTTTCCCTATTCCTTATTCCTCAGTAAAATTAAAATTCGCGCGAAAACATTTTATGGTCAGTCATAAAAAAAAGCTTGAAAAAATAAGGGGGAGCGCAGGGAAATTGCAACTATGGAGCTGGCTAATTTGCTCATCGCTTCGCCGTCAAATCAAAGAAACATTTTCTTTCGGATTTCTGGCGTGTTTTTATTGCAACATTTCCAAAGAACACGACTCGCGGGGATTCCAGAGGGCCGGGGTCGAATACGTGATGGGTCTTTGGCATACGAAATCAATTTCCTGCTGATGCTATATAGCTCCTGCCACCGTTCCCAAATCGATTTGAGTTTGGTTAACCTGGCAAAGTTTTTTGTTTTGCTGCCACGAAAAAAAATTGACGGCGAAGTAAAAACTTTTCACGATTTGAAACAAACAAATTTTAACAGGATTATCGTAGGTGTGTCGGGAATAAAACGTGGGGACAACAATTGTCCTCGATAAAAAAGAAAAAACAGGGGCAGATCTGAATAAGGGAAATTACGACTACAAAATACCTAAAACTAGAAAAGACGTCAAAATAGATAATTTTTATAAAATATATATATTAAAAAGTTTATTTACATTTAAATCAACGACAACTTCTTTTTAAAATATTTCTGAAAAAGTTTTTGATAAAATTCGTTTTAAAAAATATAACATATCTAATTTAAATTGTTGGTAAGCCTAAATCGAACTTAACCCAGAAATATTCTGGCATACCCCTTCACCAAACCTATAAAGGATACTAAAAAGAAACAAACTTTTCGGCGCTTCTGTTGTTTGCCTTCGCTTCCTGTGTCCCTTTACACGCTCAAATAAATCAAAAATATATATATATATATATATATTGTTTATCCATTGTTGTTGGTCGACTTGTTGTTGCTGCATTTGGGGGTAACCACTTGTGTGGCTTATTTGTTACATAATCAAATCGAGATCTCGAGAGAAAGAGTAGAGACCGCAAGCACAAATAATATTACGCATACGCCACGTTACCCTTGTTGCTGTTGACCGAACTCATTTGTTTGGCTTTAGCAAAAGGGTTATACTTTTGTTTGAATTTACTCGGCAGTTGTTGCTGGCCTAATTGTTGTCCTCGTTGCTGTTGTTGTTTTTTGGGGTATCTGTGTCAGGGCTGGTCAACAATTAGGCAGGCTCTACTGTCGGCCGATGGCTGATGGCTGGGAAAATATCAACATGAATACAAAACGAGCAAATTAGTAGCGTTTTCTTGGTCTGTCATCGTCGTCATCATCATTGTTTTCATTTGCCTTTTGGGGTTAGCTTGTACAACTTAATTTTCCGTTCACTGAGTGCAGAAAGAAAAAAAAAAACAAAACAAAAAACGAGCAGTCAAAGAAAAGAAACCAAACCAGGACACACTAATAATAGATGGCGAGATTTTCTTTAGGATACTTAATTTTTTCGGGTAGTTTTATTTTGGCTTAGACCTTGTAGAGCAAATAATTTATTACCTACTTTCTAAACAGTGAAAACACAAAGAAAGCTTAGTTAAGATTTAAGCTTAGTTAACTTTAATGTCACATTAATAAAAGTTATACTTAAAAGTGTATTTAATGTTCCTGTTTTTTGGAATATTCTAATTCTCTTTGTTTACGGCATTGTTTGTTGTTTTGCCAATCATGATTTTGAATGCATTCTACTATAACCGACCTACTTGTTGGATTTTGAATGAAAGAATGGAAAAACTTAAAATAAAAATACAAAGAATGACGATAGAAAACATAAAAAGATCAAAAGGAGAGCAAGGCCAAAGGTTTTGCTGTGAAGTCAATCAAAGCGCTTATCCACGAAGTCACTTTTTAAATATCCCAATCAAAGACTTTTCTATTTGGAAAACTTTTAAGTTTAAGCCTTATCGCTTCGAATGTTTTATGGGGCATAAACAGTTTAATCAAGCCAGGGCCACATGCCCTTTTGTTGGCCATTTATGAATGTCCAGGCCAGATTCCGTTTTCCAGTTTGCCGTTATGGCTCATGAATATTAAAATATGTTTCTGACCTTTTGTCCTTTCAACCAGATAGACAGACACAGGCTACACATTTTGTGTGCATTTGATAAGTTTGGCAGCAGGAAAATAAACTTGTATTTCAGAATGCAATTAAAATGTTCGCCCCGTTTTTCGGAGGAGCCAATGAACTTCGCACTTTTTTAGCCCACAAAAACAAAACCACAAACTACTCTTAAGGCTGAGGGATGTTGTATACCGCCTGTTGTTGATTTATGAGAGTTTTACGTTGGCTTTGGAAAAATTAAGTAATATATATACACACACACACACACACAGAAAAATATGCAGCGTAAAAATTCCATAAACACATAAAACTGACAGGACTAAAGGGGATTCGAGTGGTAAATGGTGGGTGGCAACTGCAGTTTGCGCGTCTTTTAAACGGAAAATTATGAAAAGCCGCTTTTCGGTAAGGGGCAGCAGGAGTTCGGCTCGGCTGTTTCTGAAAAATGACGAAGCACAGACAGTAACTGCAGTATGTATATATATACCAAGGCAGCATTTTCTTCATGAATATCGGATGGTCAGTGGGTTGGAGTTGGGTATGGATCGCGGAAGGGGTAAGGAAGCGAAGCTAAAGGACAGTCGTGGAAGGCTTAAGTTGCCGCGCCAACTGAAATGAGCTGTGGAAGGGCAAAAGAGGACTGGAAAAGGTACACTTTAAATTAAAATTAAAAGTTAACTTTAAATCCACCATATATACGTTTATTTATTTAGGATACAAAACCACTTGTAACTACCAATTTTAATCTTAGTTTATTTCTTTGAATCATAAAACATAGGTATATAGGTATTCCTTTTGAAAATATCTTTTAGTAAGTTAAGTTTTTTTCGCAAGCAATAAACCTAAGTAAGTCCAATTTATTACCATTGCTGATTATTTTTCCCTGTGCATAATTCAACGATTCAAGTCCACCGCTTGATGGCAAGGAAATGAGAGGTAGTCTCCTCCAGTTGGAGTCTGGAGGCCATGCGGTCGGCATAATAAATAATGACCGGCATTCCTTTGTTGTAATTGAAAATGTTGGTCATTCCGAGATGGGGCAGCCATGGAGATGGAGCCAAAGTCCATAGTTCTGAGCCCAGGAGCTCAGCGCGAGCCTTAAAGCAAAAATGATTGCCATACTTTGGTGCAGTTTTGTCCGGGGTGTTGCAGTCACTGATGGAAGGGGGGGATGATGTGGTGGATGTTTGATAAGGAGGAGCTAGTGGGAGGTGGGAGTCCTTCACGTAATTTTTGAAAATTCAAAACAGGCGCTAGCCGTGTTGGCATTAGCCGGGTAAGTGAAGCGACTGGGCACTGCTGCCAATGACGCTGATTGGTGGCTTAAATGGTTGCGGGAGGAAAGTAGGAAAAGCGAGTTTCACTTGAAACAAACTTATCCAGGAATTTTGAGTTTTTCTGGGAAAGTGTTTCGTATTATATCTTGATTTTAATATTCAATATCCCATCTGTAGATTCAAGCAAATTGTAAGCAATGTCATTTGTTTTTAAGACATAATTAATGACTGAAATGGATGCAAAAATGGCTTTCCGATAATATTTTCATAGGGTTAATCCCTAAAGTATAAAAGTATATAAAGTCTTGTGATTTACCCAGCAATTTGTCTATATTTTTCTAAGTGTAAAGCGACCAAGGGGGCGTGGCATTGGCGGACTCGCCTCAGGATCATGCATAATTATGCAGGCGCGCTGTCGTCGCGCATTAAAAATGAGCCTGTCCGGGCAACACTTGTTTGGAGCCTGAAATTGATATTGGTTTCGTTGTCTGGCGGAGGGATGAAGTTCCGGATTACTAACTTTGACAGGGGTCCGGGAAAGATTGCTGAATGAAAACTGACGGGAGGGAGCAATTTCGCCTTGGGTTCTCCGCTTTGCACTGATAGATTGAAAAGCTGCAAAGCCCTATCTGTTTATTGATTACGCATCGCAGTCTGATTGAATTGCTTTTGCTCAAAAATAGTGGTTATTAAAAGTAAGGCAAGGAGAGAATTCCAACTAAATTTGGCCAATCAAATATTAATTTTCATTTATTTATAATTTTAATGCTGTCAATTAATTAATTTCGTTCGTTATATTAAAAATTCATTCGCCTAAATGGACATTTAGCCGACAAAGTCTTTGTTGACTTACACCTGTCACTGGCAAATGTTTCTCGAAAATGCTGCCAAGATGATTGATCGAAATTTGCTAGCTAAAGACGCGATGATATTTGCCCAGCTTCGAGGGTGCTCCTTTGTCCACTCCAGACTCTCGCCTCAATGAGCAATTCAATCTTAGACATTCTTTGCATAGCTCCTTGAAAATCAAATAAACCTTTGGCTAATTGTGTTTGTAATCAACTAAATGACAGACATTTGGCTTTTACGAGCCAAGTGAGCTTGAGATCTAGACTCCAGAGCAAATACCGATTCGAAGGTACATAACCTTCTTCTTGGCTGATGGCTGCCACGCCCCCAGCTTCACTTTACCTCCCTTACATTGGCCTTTCTTCCAAAGCGTGTAATTAATGACGTTAGGGGAAAAAATAGGAGAAAAAGAAGAGAATTTACATCCCACAGCAAAGTCAACAAAACAAAGGAAAATTTTTTGGTTTCCCTGTTTACCACCCACTACCATTTTCCCATTTTCCACCCACATTTCCTTGGTCGCTTTGTCATCATTTCATTACCGTGCAGAAAGTTGTCGCTGGCCTCTTCCCACTTTTTTGATAATTTGTCTTCCAGGTGCGCCTTGAAATTTGTCAACAATTTGGCCAACGCAACTTGTGATTCTTTTTCCTTTTGACCATCCTTACCAACAAAGTGGCATCTATTAGTGATAAAAATAGTCAGCAGACTTCGGAGCAGCATAGAACTTCTGCCGGACAAATGAGCCAGAGCCAACAGATGTCTGGTGACTCAGCATCTGTTCTAATGGGGAAATAGCTGGGACACGAAGAAAAATCTACAATTAGAGATTTTTTTGGAATGATCAAACAAGAAGATTAAAAATATAAAGTTATACAATTTATAATATGCTAATATATATATTCTCATATATAACTCAGGATTTTAAATCATTTCTTTCTCTGTATATTTGATATTGCCCTAAAGCTGTTGTTGAAGAAAAATTCCTGAAAAATTATTGGCATTTTAAATCAGAGTTTCGCAACGAGTAAATTTCATTTGATTAAGTTGGGGTATGAATATCTCCCCCTTGGCACGTCTGAGACACTTGACAAAGCTTTTGGGCACCTCTCTAATACCGTCAATTTATGGCTCAGACATAAAGACAAGGGCACTAAGCCGTCGGCCACGTTGCTGTCCCCCTTGGCCAACATTAAATTATAACTGAAATCATTTTGCGGCCATTAATGGGAATGGTTTTTGTATGGCCAGTAAAGGATTTTCAACAAATAAACCAAGTTGGAAAATGTGACCCCCAAGGGATGGAATTAATATGGGGGAGAAATTTTGGGCTTTTTAGATGGGTGGTTGGTTCTGCAATGTTTTTGTTTAATTTCGAATATTATTAAAATATTTTCTACAAAATTATTTAATTTTATAATACTGTCAGGCAGTATAAACATAACTATACAATTTATATTTAAAAATACTTTGTAATTAATTTGCACGCATACACATTTGTACAATTTGATAACCACAATTTGCATGTGTCATTACACCGACTTGTACAGCTTATTTTCATATAGTCTGTTTTTTTTTTTTAGCCACAAAAATATATTTTTGTTGTGGCCTATTGAATTGGCAAATTAGATTTTTCGCTTGGCACTAGATGTGTTAAATCGGTTTAATTAAATGAGCATTTAAAATTATGTGTATTACTGACCAGCGATTGTGTATGGCACAGCTCTTGCTTAATAAAGCGTAGAAAATGTTAGGGCTTTCACATTTTTTTAATTTAAATAATGAACTGGATATTTTTAATTACTATTTAAGTACCAATTTTTATAAAAATTTTAAAGAAATGGTTAACTATCAAAAGATGATTGAAAAATATATCATAAATCGGAGGTTTATTCATTAGATTATCTACATTTGATGTCGTTTCATTTATTTCCATTTTTTCATTTAAACAATCGATTTTCTCGTCAACAGCCACAAGGACTTGTTGAATCTGCATTCCTGATTCATCTACCTTTTCCTCCTTTTTGGGAGAAGGAAAAAATTGTGTCAATTTCCTGTCTGAGAGATAAACATATTTGGGGAAAGTCTCTACCTTTCCACTGCTCACAATTCGCCTAATTGAAGTCTTTTCACGCAGCCCACACACACGTACGAAATTGGGAAGTTGGGTGGAAAATGGGAGGATTCTTCATCATTATCTGCAATGAGAAGAGTCACCTGAATGGGGCAAGAAAAAAAACGTAATATTTGCAGCTGATGTAGATAAATGCGTAGACTTCGTGTTTCAATTAAAGTGATTGAAGTGACTCAACGTGTGTGCCTGTCTCTCTTTCTTTCTCTATCTCTGTCCCACACTTTATCACCTTCCCTCTCTACTATGCTATCTGTCTGTATCTTTCATCTGCCCCTCAAAATGTTTTAGCTGACAAAAAGTTAGTCCGCCATTTCAATGCCATTTAAACTTTACCCAGCAGCTGCTGCTCTTTCAGCTTTCCTAGCAGATGCAAATTAATAAGCCAAGTTCTTAGCCAGATCAATCTAAATTTACCTGTAGTAGTGCCATGCAAAACTTGTGTCAAGCTAAACGAACTCGAGCATAACAATCCATCAATGGTCTAAAACTAAATCGTAATATCTTTTCTATAAAGTTTTTCGACTGGGCGGACTATCTGAGTGTGTGGAAAAGTTTTCACTCCGAAGAGTTTGCTTTATCTTATCGCCATTGTTAAGGAGCAAAATTTTTGCTTGGAAAAGTTCGCTTGTGTCTCATTGATTGTCATTGGGGTCAATGCGGGCTTGGCTAATGGAACACATAGAGAATCTTTTAAATATTCTATGATGAACATGATTTTTAAGAAAGAGACCTTCTAATCACACTCCAAGAATTTTCGTTAAGGAAAGGTTTTAAAAACCGATGTATAAAACCCTTTCCCTTTTCTTTTAAGCCTTCCTACACATTTTAACGTAATGAATACAAATTGCGATGATTGTGATGATAATTAAAATAATTTTAAGTGAAATTTAAAATGATGGAACTTATGAAAACAATTTTTCCAAGTTTTTACTTATCATTTATATTAAGTAAAAGAGTTTTGCGCAGTGAAATACTTTGCGGAATACCTGCAATTCTGTTGCTCGCCTTCTTCATCACCACCTCCCTCGCTCATTTGCGCTGAGCGACTCCTGTGAAAGTCATTTTTATCTGGCATTGCAAACATTTGCATGCGAAATGCATCTAAAATTTTCCACCTACCTGCCGCGCGCACTCCATCTTCAGCCGGCTTTCAACTTTCAACCTTGTGCCCGGGTCTTGGAGCGTTGTCTGCTCCATTGCAGTCTTCGTCGTTGTCATTATTACCCTGCTGCTGTCATCATGCATCAAGTGTCGTTGTCGTTGTCGTTGTCACTCTCCTTCCCTCGCTAAAACTACGCCACCTATCTCCCTTCCTCTGGTTATAAATGAGCCAACGCTTTTCCACTCGTATTTTCAGTTTTCACAGAATTTGTGTTTTTATTTTTTATTTATTTTTATTTTTTCACAGTAGCGTTGCGCTTGAAAAACTTTGCACATAATAATAAAATGGCTGTTGGCTGTTTTCGAGTCGCTCGCGCCTCGGCTTATGCAATAGAAAATGTAGAACAGCGATGTACACGTGTGTTAGTGTGTTGGTGTCTACAGTCGAACTTCTATAACTTTGCATGTGATCTTATGGCGAACATTACTTTATAAGCATAAGCTGCTAAGGCTTATACTAAAGTTCCAGGAAGGTAAATACTGATTTCCTTTTTTAATTTGTATTTTTTTTGTTTTATTTTTTCATGAAAGAAATATTATAAACCCGTGCACACTGCAGTGTCACTTAAGTGCTTCTTAAATAAAATACTTGGCTTTATTATTTTTATTTCTTTTATTGAGGTTCGTAGAAATATTTAAGCTTTGGCAAAGATAATCAGGTGGGTCGTATTACTAAAATAAATAATTATTTTTCAGACATAAGCTTGGTTATTTCTTTAGAAAAAAAATTTCCAGATAAAGAATTTTAAGCTATAGATGTTCGACTGTATTTGTGCTTGGGTCGCATCTGTTGTTGCCATGATAAGCAGGCCGCGTGTTGAGGTCGCTGCTGTTACTTTTGCTGTTTCGCTACACTTTTGTTGTCATTTCAATGTTGTTGTCACCTGTCAGTGTTTTAGGGCTTTAAAACTGTTTTTGGCCGAAGCTGTCGGAGGACGGCAAAAGTGGCAGGTGAAGTACGTGAGTTGTGTTTCCAAAAAGCAGCGCCAAAGCTGATGAAATGTTGGCCAAATGGATTATAAATTCAGACGAAAGAGATTACCCCACATCTTAAAATTTCTTTCTTTTTTCCCCAGAAGAAATATTCCTTAAAATTTTGAAGCGAGTTTTGACATTTATATATCCGTTCAGACATTCTTATCTTCATATTTATATATAAATATAAATATTAAATGTAAATAACACTTTGATATTTGACTTTGAACTTTAAAGATTTCAAAAAGACATAGGTATACGCCGCCAAAATCCGTGGTTAAAAAGGCATTCGTGATTGGTGCTTGTAGAAATTTTCTTATATTGCGAAATGTTCGTGACGTGAATAAAAATTTGCTCTCCATTAATATATCCTGCTGCTTCGGAACCATTTCAAACATCCTTGGATCCCATTGTGTACGGCTGCAATTTCCATTCAAAGCAAACATGCAAATAGACAACTGGGTGAAATATCTCAAAGCAGCTAACTGATGAAATCTCAAACTGCATTTACGTATCTCAGCTGGGGAAAGTGGAAAGATTCTGTTCTGTCTCGGCTTTTGCGAAAGTTAAATTGTGCAAAGCGTTTTAATTTCTTTAACTGATGGCCAGCTTAACAATTTGCACAGCACTCAAAGGCTGATCCCGATGTCTGTTAATACCCCGCTTTGCCCCATTCACCATTTAACCCCCTTTTTTTTGTTGCGGACTAACCTCCTCTTTTAGCTAGGTATTTGCTGAAGGCCTCTGCTTTTCACACAAACATTTGCTTTGTGTCACATTTTTTCCTCTTTTCTACACTTTTACCACTCTTTTTCATCGTCTCTCACCTGCTGCAAAATTGCTGGTAACAATTTTTGTGTTCAAATAGTTTGGCCCGGGGCAATTGCTTGTCGGCTGGCCCATGAAACCACCCAAGGACCGCCCACTCAACCACCAGCCACCACTCACTCGACCAACCAACCATCCATCCATCCATCCATCTCCTATTTTCCAACCTCTTTTCTGTCTGCTGCTTGGCACATTTACCTTTTTAAATTGAAAATAAATTAGAATCTGGCTACGTATTTCGCACCGATTTGTGTTGTTAAGTGATAACAGCTAACACACACATAGATGGATATGTGTTTGAGTGTGTGCGACTGTCTACACGTGCCACGCAGCATGAAAAGTAAGCATTGGGGATATGGGGGAGAAATTGAGAATTGTGCCTGCGGGACAGCAACATGTGTTGTGTCACATTTCTATTTATGACGTGCAAAGGATGCACTAACACTTAAAAAATTATTACAATTTACTAAATAATATATTTGTTACTTAAATTATTGTTTTTATTACCAAAAAAATGGTAAAATAAAGTCGAAATTTTCAGTTTGCAATTATTTTTTTGGTGATCAAAAACTAATCAAAAGGTCTTAATTTGTAGTTTGCTTTGTTTTTAATTATTAAAAGGTACAAATTAAAAGTATAAAAACAAAAATAAAAAATTAAAAAATAAATTTTTTCAGTGTAAAATAGGAGCAAAACCGGAAGGATAGGGATGAGAACCTTTTCGCTCATTGAGTTCTAGACTCTGAACACAATTTTTGCATGTGAAAAGAAAATGGGCTCTGAAAAGCAGGCAGGAAAAACATTGATGATGAAGTTGCTGAAGAATTCTAAAAGCGAACGAATGAAATGCGAAAGTTGGTGCGAAAGGGGGAACAACCAGGGGACAAAATATGAAATGTTCATTACAGTTGACAAATATTTGCGCTGGCTGTTTGTTGGTTTTTGATTTTTCTGCATTTTATGCCCAGATCGCATTCTATTTTTCCTCTCCTATTGCTTGGGGGCAACTATGTAGGTTGACTGGCACCCGAAATCCCCTCCGGGCTTTGATTCACTACCGTTCTATATATAGGTGGAGGGATATTCTTCTATACTGTTATTTTTTTTGAGCTTTTGCATGTTTGATTAAACGCATTTGTTGCTTTTCGAGCCGCGTTTGTTTGATGTTTGTTTATGGAGGGACGGAATAGCCATGCTTTATTTTAATTGAAAGTGTTGAATGGATCGTGTTCCAGTTGCCAGTTAGTTGCTATAGATTCTCTTGCACAAATATTTAATATTTATTTACTCTAGGTGTAAGAATCATACGCCGCTCTATGTAGCTTTGTGCTAAATTATTTTTACGAACTTTCCCACGAACCAATAAAAACATGCCGCGTTAGCTTTGTGCAATTTGTCACCAGTTTTTCTTTATTTCTAAACTCCGAGTTTAAAAAACCAGCTGTTATAATATTAACATAGATTATCCTAAAAACTTTAAGGATAAAATATTTTCTCACTTGACACATTTAACCTTTCAAACTAAAATTAACCAATAAAACTTTTACGACTGTCAAAGTTGGCATATTTAAAGTCCTTGAATAAATGCCAAAAAAATATAATGCAAACTGTTGAACCCAAAACTATTAAATCCAGCCATCCAGAAATGCCTCTAAAACTCTGCACAGGAAAATGGCTCAAACATTAAATTGCAGGATGACTGGGGAAAAACTTTGCTGTTTATTTTCGTGCCGTCAAATTGCCGGGACAGCTTTAACCCATGGTGGCGATTGTTTATTGTGGAAAATGTACAAGTAATTTTTAATAGACTTGCAACGCTTGGACGCATAATGCAGCCAACTTTTTGGAGCACACGAGAGGTATGAGTTTGAACTTTTTAATACAACTTCAAAGTTGCATTTGCATGACTTAGGCAAAAGTTTTGCTAGGCCACTCCCCTCAACCAAAAAAACTACCCCCCCTTTAACCCCCTACTGCCCCGCGGCGTTGACGATCTCTGGCAGTTGTTCGACTCGGGCAAATAAACAATTTTTCAATGAAGAAAATTCTCTCTCTGCCAAAAATGCAAAAATCTTTATAAATATTCAAATTCTTGTGCAGCAAGAGTCAACTCGAACTTCCTTTTTATAAACTTTATATATGAACAGTGGTGAATAAAATAATAGTTGCGGGGAAAGGCGAAAAATATCAAAAATAAAAGCCAGAATTTTTGTAATAGTTTTATCGTAAATTTAAAATCTATTTTCTTTGGAAGGCTAAGCCAAGCGCTATAAAAAATATTAATAAAATAAATATATCTTCAAAACTCTTTATAAATTTCTTATAAATCATGCAAATGCCCCTCCTATTTTGACCACAAGTGTTTATCTGCATCTCACAGGACTTGCGATGTTTATTTTAATTCTTGTTCTCTTTCTCCGGTCTGCTTGAAGTAAGAATTATTATATAAAAATAGTCAGCGGAGGAAGAGGAAGAGGAGTGAACTTCTAGCAAAAGTTTTTCTTGGCAATTGAAAAGCCAACTTCAATGGCATTCCCATACGATTGTGTGTGCGTGTGTATGTGTGTGTGTGTTATTTTTGTGTTAGCTGCAAGTGCTGTGCAAATACCTTTTTATGTCACGTCTGGAAACCAGTTAAGAGGTTGAGGTCAATACGAAGCCGAAAGCGATGACAGGTGCAACGAAACCAGATAAAATAGCTTGGGAAAATTCCATTGCTGCCTTCTGTTGCCAATAATGTTGCAAATTATTTTGGAAATTTGTTTAATTTTTGGCAAAATTTGTGGTTTGTGACTGATGATTTATTGGATATTTGCCATTTGGGGTCAGTTTATTTGAAAGTCGAGTTCATTTGTGGCTTTTTAGATTCTTGACAAGATTGGGAAATAATAACTTGCTTGGTAATAATCTGCAATATGGTTTTTCCATTTTCAATTATAGAAATGCAAATCAGCGCCACTTACTCCAGACCTCTATCTTAACTTCCCCTTCGCTGCGGTGGCCCCTCAAAAATCTGAACCACCATTATCAGCACCACCACACCACAGCCAGCACTTACAACATGTGGCCATGTGAAGTAAATTGGTGGGGCAACCACCTGTCGCGAGCGGAACCCCAATAAATAAGACCCAGACAGTTGGCGAGAGTGAAAGAGAAAGAGAGAGGATGGGGACTCAAAGCTGGCACATTTTAATAACTTTTTCGAGGCCCTCTTCTAACACACACGCCTCTTTATCCATCCCACCGCACCACGCCCCTTGCCTTGGTTGGTAGGCGCGTTTCATGTTATTGAAGTCGTAAATAAAAAGGTTGCCGCCCGGGCGCGCTCAAATGTATGCTACATTAAATTGCGGTTGGCGTGTAAATAAGATTTCGTGTTAAGTTGCACGAAAGATGCCGCTCGAATTTAATTAAAAATCGTGTGAAGTCCCTGAAGTGATGGGTGAATTATATACATATATGGAAAAATATATTCTGAATAAAATTTAATTTAATTTATTTTGTTGCAAATTTGTTATTATCAGTTTTTATGTAAATTTCAAAATATTAAAATAAATTTAAATCAAATTTATCTCTTCTTCGTTGAACCTTCTTGTATTGATTTAATTGCCTGACCAATGCCTTTAACTTATTTATTTAATTTAGATCTTGACTGAAAGTTTTGTGGACTTTCCCCTTGCACAGTTTCTGTTACTGCAGTAAAGCGTTTTCCCGAAATTAATTTATAAGATCTGTGTGCAAGGACACTTTCCGACTACGAGCTGCACAATTGGCTTAAATTGTTCATGAAATGCAATGAAATGAAGTAAGAAAAAGTCATTTTAATATTGCGGCATTGCGGCGTGGCAAAGAGGGGCGCAAAGCGGGTCAAGGATGCGCCGAGAAAGGACAACGCCGGTTGACAAGGCTCGGCTTTGGTTTGCCACCCAGATTTCCCGACCAACCCACTCTTGGTGTGCGGCCTCTGTGGATTTGCAATTAATGTTGCCTTCAACTTTGGCCCACGCCCCATCGACCTCTGCGCCTTCCTTTTTGCAGTTGCCACGCCCACATTGTAAATTTGCTTAAATGAAAGTGCGAGCGCGAATTTAATTAGAATCTGCTCCTTGGGTTTTGGCCTGGCTATCTTCTGGATCCGTTTCACTTGGCCGGGTCCGTAGAGACCTTATTTTTTCCACTTTCTTTTCAATTACTTGAATTTTCCACTTTCCACAGCAACACGTGATGCTAATTGTTGTTGTTTTTCTTTTTGCTTCTTCCGCTGCAAGTGAAGTTAATGTAAACTTAACCAAATTAGTTGAATCAACTAAATGGAGGAAGCGGAAACATTTAAGGCGGTTTAAGCTGAGAGCTTTTGGCTTTTTTTTCGTTTGTAATAAGCCGGGTGAAGCTTAAAATGTTTAAAAATAAATAAGTAAAAACAGCCCAGGATTGGTATTTAAGAAAAGAAATATGAAGAATAAATATTACATGTTCATTTGTAAAAAGATTTTATCCCATAAAATGTAATTTATTTAACCTGTTTGATAATATTTCGCTTTTAACAATCTGAAATGCACTCGTCCTGATTGATTTAAATGTTAAATGTAATCTCTTCCTGTTTTTTACGAATTTGGTCAATATTCTTTGATTCTTCCTTTTTTATTTCCACAACCAGGGCAAGCAGAAATTTTTTTCAAATGGTCCCGGTCGACAATTGAATAATATATGCTATAATAATAAAAACTAACACCAGTAGAACGATAAACGACGACCGAAGGCAGAAAACAGCGAAGGATGGAGGAATAACATGAAACATAAATAAAATAGGGAAAAACGCAGGGAAACATATAAAAAAGAACAAGAAAAGAATGTGAGGGAAAAATATATATTGCAATGTTTATTGTTGTGCTTCGTGGAGCGCAAATACATTTCGCATGCAAATATCAAATGTGATTCCGTATGCAGCTCCGTAAATGCGAGAGTGTGTCACATGCATTGAATCTAGGAGTGAAAGTGGGAATGCAACATGATTTACATGGTCAGTTGTTGGGGGACTTAAACTACACTTTCTACACTTTTCTTTCAAAATCGAAGAGGGGAATTATGGCAGAAGGCCGTTAGAGGGAACGGAAGGTACTTTTCCCTGAGTTTCTTTGACAATTTTGCGTGTGGCTGGTTTCGGTTCTGGCTAATTGCTGTCATTCAGCCGGCCTGGTTCTCTACAGTTCTACAAACATTCTTGCCAGGATCCTCTTGCCTGCCTTGCCCTTTCTCACTTTTCAAATCACTCCGTGTTAATTCCGTGCACGTGTTGAACTCATCGTTTGCACTAGGGAATACTTTGATATACTTGTCCTGCCTTTTGCTAAAAATAAGGAAAAATATGGAAAACATTTTAAGGTCTGAAAATTAAAAATATTTGTTGTCAATTATTATCTTATCCATATAAAATTTTATTTTATTTGAATTTTAAGGTTTTTATTTTCTTCAA
Organism: Drosophila eugracilis; assembly: GCF_018153835.1. NCBI lineage: Eukaryota > Metazoa > Arthropoda > Insecta > Diptera > Drosophilidae > Drosophila > Drosophila eugracilis. The sequence continues at coordinate 3,830,458 of NW_024571981.1, read as the reverse complement.
GTGTATCTGGGAAGTGGAACACATAACCAGAACTAGATCTGAAACCCGAACGAGACCCTTCACCGCCTTTTTCAACCCAGTTTCCCCGCTCCCAGTCACAAGTTGTTAAAAACTAATCAATCTTTCAAACTTGACTAAAGGTTTTGCCTTCGCTTTGACTGACTTTGACACGCCACGCCCACTAGCAAACCCCTTCCAACAATTGACTATGTATGCGTATCTCCGTTACGTATGTGTGTGTGTTAGTTTGTGTTTGAGTTCTTTCAGTTTTTCACGCCAGTCGCGTTTTCCTTTCTGGTTTCTAGTTTAAATTTTTTTTCGAGCTGGAAAATCCAGTAGTAGTTTGGCCTTAAATCAAATTCAGTTGGTGAGAGCTGTTGATGGGGGAAAAAAGAAAAATAGGAAAGACATTCTACCGTACAGTGCCAGTTGAGCTTTATGGAATGTTGCCATTGACACTTCAGCGATGCCATCGCATTCGAACTGTTCTCCACATGGGAGGACTTCGTTCGATTAGCCATCGATTGCCACAACCAATTTGTGGTTGATTTCTCTGAAGGTTGCCACTCGATTGTTGTTGGAAACCCTTTTGCTCCCTGGGTTGATTGATGTGGTGTGCGTGTGATGAACAGGTGCGAGCTCACCTGTCGCAGACAAGTGCTTATAGTGGGGGCTTAAATCTAATTGGTAAATGCTAAATGCTATTATGAAAATGTAGACCATACCAACTCTAAGCTTTAACTTTTACTTAAATTATACTTAAATCAGTGTCAGAAACAGAAAGTTAAACTCACCAGACAGTTTTATTTAAAATTAAAATCTTTTTTAACATTGAAAAATATTTTTTGTTTTTCCCATTTATTTTTCTTTTAGAAAAAAATAATCTTCCAAGGGAAATGTGTATCCTTTAACCACTTTGCAAGAATCACAGCCCTCGCAAAGGGAAAATGCCAAACTGCACTTTGATTCCAGCTGCGTTGCATTTCGAAGCACATAAAATATTATTTTTGTCATAAACATGAAATTTTATGAACGTTTTGTGCTCTTGAAAACAATGGATTAGGCAAGGGGAAGAAGGAGAAACATGCAGCTTAACAACCTTCATCCCTTGAACGAACATATTAAATATTTTCCCGTAAATACTTAAGTGCCTCCTTTGCCTTGGATCAAGCGCATTTTATTTTTTTTTTTTTGGCTAGTTTCACATTGCAATTGGCAACTGCTTTGGATTTGGTATGGTATTGCAAATTGCTCAGTGAGCTGCTAAACTTGCCAAACAATGCTGAGAGTTGCAAATTGAATAGATATGATGCCACACGAAGCTGTTTGTATACACGTGCTTCTATCTGCTGCCGAATTATAATACTGAAGCTAACTAATTCTTAAAAAGCAAAAGGCATTTTTTGAGACTCAGATCTCTAAAGTTATCATCCAAGAAGGGTACCACAAAAGGAAAATACAATGTTAAATCAGATAAGTCATTTTCTCTTAAACTTTAAAATTGCCTTATATAGAAAGTTATGAGGACATATTAAAAGAATATATTTCTCTTTATTTTCCATTAAGCCCCCTATAATTTTGACCTCAAGTGTATGTGTAGTTCATTCTTATTCGATGCTTACTTGCAGATAAAGAAATCTGGCAACAACACTGCGAAATTGTTGCCAAAGCCGCGATTGTCAGATTTTTTGGGGACTCAGCTTCTGTCTGTTTCTCGGTTTGCAACCAGCGCTCGTTGTGCATATCCTTGAAATAACAAGTTTAAAGGCATGCCCCATTCTCAATGCCAGGATAACTGGATTCCCTCTTTGGCGCCATGAATTGGTTGATCGCACTGGGAAGGGGAATGTTCGGTGCCTAGGTGGTATACTGATTGAGGGATTGAGCGTAAAAATCGACAACAGCGGCGGCAATTTTCACGTTTTTCACGCATGCCACTTTTGCTTTTCCCCTCTTAAATACCCTTAAAAGTGGCACTAACACTTCACTAAAAATGTTTAGGATTTAGGAGGGGAGAAGGCATTAGTTAGAAGAGTTAGAAGATTTAAGGAAAGGTTTTTAAGTTTATTTAAAATATTATTTTTATTTAATTTTTTTAGAATAGGTTACTTTCATGAAATATAAAATATTCTATTATTTTATATCAAAAGAATGTTTTTAAATTTAAATGACATGATGATTTGTAAGAATGTTGAATCCATTTATCAATGTTATACAATTCCAATAGTTGTTTTATGTTTTATTAGTTGTAAAATATTAGTTTATTTTCCTAAAAATATTTGCTACAAAAGAAGTGCGATGTTTTTTGTCTGATTAAAGTTTCCATTCAATTGATTTGACCAGAGCAAACACAATTCGTAGTTTGGTTGTCTCTATGCTTGTTTTCCTTTATTTTGCTTCATCGCTTTTCAATGGGGTGATTGGGTGGTGGGTGGTTGAAACAAAAATTACATTTCGTTACCGTTCCGCTCCTCAATGGTTTTTGGGTTGGTTTCGCAACGTTTTTGGGCTTGGGTGGTGTGGATTGCGATGTGCGGTATTCGAATATTGACAGACAATATTTTTGTGCGACTCGGAAAAAGCGTAGCATATTTTTTTGGGGGCTCTGACTATCTGCACAGAGTGAGGATGATGCACGTTGTAAAACTACAGTCAACGTTGGAGGAGCATGAAATCAATTTGATGCACGCTGCTTGGTTAAGCGTTTTCAATGCAATTTTTATTGGCAACTGTTTCGCTGGTTGGCTCTTCATCTCTTCCTCTGTTGCCTGCATTTTATACTCCTCCCCCTACCCGTTGGGCTTCCTATTTTCCGACCCCTGACACCCATGGCATACCCTCAGATGGTCTCGGCAAATGAAATAAAATCAAAGTATCGCTGCAATTGCGTCAATTGTGCGAGTGTGTGGCCCTGCACCGAAAATAAAAATATATGCTGCAAGGTTCTGAGTGCTTAATAAAGTTTTTTGACTAACCTACCTATCAAATTTTTTAATTTTAAAAATATATATTTTTAATATATCTTAATATAAAGAATAGAAATTTAATAAGAAGATAGATAAGGACTAAAAGACTGTTTAAACCAGAAATGGTTATCAACATTGGTTATACATTTTCTCGGTGTGGCTTTAGCTTGCTCTCAGCCTCATTCCGTCTTGCTGGGAATGTCGTGTCCCCCGGTCCTGAAATCGTTACCCCTTTCCTCACCCAACCCCTTGCCTTAACTATAGCCGACTTGCAGCGACTTAATTTCAAAAGCTGTTACGGCAATCAACGCAGCTGCCTGGAGTAATAGGAGGATGTAAAGGGGGAGGATGGATGCCAGGGGGTTCGACTGCCAGTAAGAGCCAGATAGATGGGCTTTCAATAAGCGTAAAGCTTTAAGTTGCCGGCGACTGTGTCCTTTATTGATCGCATTCGGTTTAATTGGAACATTTTATTAGTCCTTTTACACTCCATCGATTTCCGGAATGGAAAGCGTACAAAGGACTTGCCAACTTGGGTGGATCTAGAAAAACTTTGGGGTTAAACGAAGTCAATTAAGTGCATTTTCTTAATGTTTATGTGTTTGGAAATAAATGCGACAGTTTTTTAGATGTTAAGCCTTCGAAGAGATGTTGCTTTCACTTTTTATAGAATTTCCTTACCAATAATTCTGGTTGAAAGATATCCGTTGCGTTTAAATGCCAAGGGAAACCACCTTCGACGACCTGTCTCTATATGTCTTTTTCACTCTCCATCACCCTTTGTCAGTTGACAATTTTCAAATCAAGCAATTGCGCTTTTGAGCAAAATATATAACATGGCACTATATAACGCCCACAAGAGCTCAGATCCGTAGCGCATTCAGCCAACCGCAACCGCAACAAAGATTACATGGCCACCCACAGACACTCCCACCTTGCTACCTTACCACCCCTCCCACTTGGCAGTCCCCTGCTTCCCACAGAATCGCAAGTCTGGTTAAGGTCAAATGACAGTTGTAGTTGGTTGAGGTTGTTGGCTGCTACTGCCGTTCGCTTTTCGCCAGGTGTAAATTATAACGCGCATTGTGAAGCTGCCAGTAACAGATCCAATTCAACGCCAATCTACACTGTAAGAAATATAAATAAAAAGACAGTTCTGGATTGAAAACACATTTTTGTATGTTTTTTGTCTTCTTAAAATTCTATTTTTTATTTATGAAGCATCATTTTCTTACTGTAATAAAATAAAATTCTACAATTAATATTGTCTTAAAGTTTCCTTTAAGTGTAAAACTCCCCTCAATGCTCCCTTGCCACGCCCCTTCTCATTGGAACCGCCCCTGTTGTTTGGCCAGGTAAAAAGCCATCCAAACGTCACAAAAAATGACACTTAGCGCGCCATGATGCTGATTTATGGCTTAGGCAATGAGAATTTATTGACTTGGCAGCGGGTCAACGTCGACATTTGCCCTTTTTCCCCTGAATTTTCCACCCGAACTCACCTCACCACCTTCTCATATTAAGGATATGCGTTATAATGCAGACAAATCCTTAAATCATCAGTAAGCTTTAAGAGTTTGAGAAGCTTGGAAAATTGATTTGAATGCCAGTGAAAAACAGTTTCCTTGCCAAAAAAAAGAGAAGGAAAATAAAGAAAAACAAATTGCCCTACGAAAACTTTCGTTGAAAACTTTCAAAAGTCGCTGCACAAAATGGCAAATTTTGCTATTTATATTTATTCGCAGAGGCGAAAGAAAAGGAAACTGAAATGGAAATGATTTGCAAGAACCTTTTACTACTGCTGGCCTGTCTGTCTGCCCTTATCCCAGCTGTTTTCCATTTGGCCTTTCTCTGGCGGCACTTTCTCCGCTCGAAACGTGACAAAATTAAACCAATAAAATAGATGAAGCGAGAAAGCCGAGCCACAGCATATGAATCAGAAACGCGGAATTGAATAGTGGAGAAGCGAGGGATTCTGAAAGTATTCCTACCTGTTAGTAAAGTAAATTAAAATCCTACCATGAATACCAAGCAACCTGCGGAAATGTTCTATAAGAGAGTTTAAGTTTTAGAAGAAACTTTAAATTTAAAAATTTGACCTTGATTTACTTATATTTTATAGCACATTTAACAATCGCCATAAACAGTTGTATTATTTTGTGTTACCACTTTAAAAAATATTTAAAATTATACACGCTTTATAATTTAGCTTGTACGTTTTTCCAGAACGAATAGAATTATGACTAAAAGCTTAAAAAGGGTATTTCAAAAATATTTTATTGGCTTAAAGTTAAACGATAAACAGTTCACCATAACTTTTTTAATATGCTGACTATGAAAATACTTGTTTTCTGTATATGGTTTGCTGTGTATTCCTGCAAAGCAGTTCAACGGAGTCGTGAGTTTTATAATTTTAATTTATTTTGAAGTTCTTCAGAAATAATTTATATCAATTTTTCATAATTTAGGGGCATGCTTGGAACCGATAGTTAAAGGCCGTTGTATAGGTCGTGATGAAAGATACGCCTTTAACTACAGACAGAATAAGTGTCAGAAGTTCACTTACAGTGGATGTGGTCAAAATTCCAATAATTTTAAAAAGTACGATGAATGCGTACAAAAATGTTTGGGATAATCATTTGAAGGTCCTCTAATTTTATTTATTTATGTTATAGTACTATGTCAATTGTAAATTAAAAAAAGGGTAAACCATGGTTTAAACCATAGTTTATCGCAGTAATTTTCAAGGCGATAAGTTTTTAGCTGTCCTAGATTACTCAAAAGCTATAATTCTTAAAAAAATTTTGATAAAAGAAGATCACATTTTTTAGTAAATGATTCCGAGTCAATGATGGAATGCATGTCCACATATTACTGGGAATAAGCTTTAGGGAGCTTAGCTGATTAGTTAGCAATGCATCATTAAAATGAAATTGAGAAGGAAATGTTTTAGTAAATAATTCCGAATCAGTGATGGAGGGCATGTCCAAATATTAGTGAAAATAAGCTTTAATGAGCTTAGCTTATCAGTTGGCCATTCATCATTTAAATTAAATTGAAAAGGAAATTTTTTAGTAAATAATTCCGAAAAATGGAGGCTTGTTCAATATTATGAAAAAAGCTTTAACAACAAAATGAAAAAATGTTTACTAAATTAATTTGAATTTTTTCCAGAACTAACTTAATTATGGCTAAACTTAAAAAGTGCAAGTCTTACAGTATTTGATAGTTAAAAGTGGTTTGACAAGCAGTTTGCAATAACGATTTAAGCGCATTAAATATGAATGCAATCGTCATATTTATATTGTTTTTCTTTTATCTTTGCCATGGATATCGCAGTTGGCGTGAGTGTTACAATGGCCAAATAAAAAATAATAATAAAATTATTATTAATTTTTCATATCTGATAATTTAGGAAACTGCTTACAGCCGATCCTTAGGGGTCCTTGTATAGGCCGTACAGCTAGATACGCTTATAGCACCAAAGACAAGAAGTGTTACAGGTTTATTTATAGTGATTGTGGCGGCAATGGAAATAATTTCCGAGACTACGACTCATGCATGAAATTATGTAAGAATTGGTGATGTTCTGACTCAACTTTATGTTTATTAAATAAACGTTTAGGTAAAACTTTTATTTATTTTATATATCTTTGAATAAAAATGAGCTTCTATGTGTCGAAGGGGTAATAAAACTGTATAGTTTCCTAAGTGTGCAAGTATTGTAAAAAATAAGCCAAAAAATAGTTTCGCACGACCTAAAAGAATTTCAGAAGGAAAACCCAAAAGTGTGGCATAGTTTTTTAGGTGGCTACTTTTGGTCAGCGTTCTCTGCTTTTAGGTGAAAAATTCTTATTTTACTCAATGCACTGAAAAAATATATATATCCCGTTGTCCTTTTATTTATAACATTCTTATCCATCCATCCTGATCCTTAATCCATAGACCTTATAATTTAGAAGCAAAGAAAAACCCTAAACTAGGCTTAAAAATATTCGCTGCTAAGAAATTGTATTTTAGATTCATGGTTTTATTTTTTTGGCCAGTGCTCTTCTTGAGTTAAGTTGAACGGACCACCAGACGGCAGCCTTCGCCTTGGCACACATTTTTTGTTTTCGCCCCTCTTTGTTTGCCTGGGCGGCCGTGTGTATGATGTTGAAATTAAATACTTTGCCTGAAATGCTACAGTGACGACTGCCGAGCGATGGGCGGTAGGGCATAAGCCTGGCGTTTGGGGGTGGCAGTGCGACAGAAGGATAGGCAGCCCATGACAAGGCAGCGAGGCAGCAACTTGTTAGCGATGCTCCCTCCGTTCTATTTTCCTTCATGTTTTCGTTTTCACTCTCGCTTAAATTGTGCAACATTTCCGAGATGCCTTTCTTCCTGCCGAGCTCTTGTTGAGTAATTAAAATGCAAAGCAAAGTGCAGCAATTTGAGCCTAATTATAATGGCAGCATAAAAGTTTTCGGGCTGCCGGGGCTTGAAGGAAATCAGCAAACAGAATTCTTTAACCGACATGCCCCGACAATGTCTTGCCGCATTTCAGTTTTGTGTGTGCGACAGCAGCAACATTTTCAATTTCCGCGCTCAAAGCCACAGCGTCGAGAACATTTTCAAAATTGAATGTCACTGAAAATGGCCATAGAATAGGGGTACTGAAAAAAAACCAACCATTTGACCCACTCGGAAGCCCAGTTTCAGCTGTTCTAGATTTGTGGCCCAGCTTTCCAGGAGATGTCAACCGAGTTCATTATAAATATATTTTTAAGCAACCTCAAAAATGCAAATAATATTCCATGCACTTGACTAACACTCGACATTTGCATGCGAATATTATAACACACATGCTCGTATGTAATGAAAAAATAAACATGAATTTCAAAAAAAAAAACACCCAAAAACCACAAATATGCGGTGGCCCAATGGGGGTCAAACATTTTTGGGTATAAATATTTAATGTGCCATGAAATGAGTAGGCGATATACACGCAGAGAGTGAAAAAGGGAAAGGGTTTTTCCGAATGGCTAACGAAAGTGTCAGTCGAGTTGAACGATGCCCTTGGATTATGCCACATAAAGTGGATTCGGTTTCACTGAAATATATTTTCCAGCTTAGTGGTTGTTTTGGTTGAAAAGTCAAGAATTAAGAGTAACACCTATTTATACCGTAAAATATTGGAATTTCATAATAATATTATTAATTATTAAGTTAATTTATATATTTTTTATTTATTTATCTAAGGCTAACAATTAGTTAAAACTAAGAGCAAGCATTGGCTAGGAGCAAAAGCTGCTAAGGCCTTGAGTTATGCTAAAATTAGATTGTGGCTTGCTTACAAATCTAATATTTTATGTTATTTTAGAATATATTTTAGATATATATATTTTTTATAAATTTCTAAAATTTATTTCAATTAAATAAGTATTTATTTTTGTGGAAATGTCCTCTTTCTATCACGGAAAGCATTCTCCAGGTATTGAAAGCCACTCAAATAAAATGAAACAAGTAAATATTTACTTTCCCATACTGAAATATTTATATACGTTCCCCAAAAATCGAGACCCACTCAAATTTGCACCTTCCGCGGGCAACAAGTTATTCAATCAAATTCATCACTCCAATTCTCACCTGGCCCTGCTGTGGCGAAGAAAAGCCAAAGTTTATTTGATACTTTCCGAACAATACGGTTGCTTCCCTTTTTTTGAAATATTTACATATATAGAATACATTTTCACTGACCAAACTTGGTAGAAAAGTTAAACTTGTTGCACAGTTTGGTGGAGCGACTGTTTCTTGACTTTTTTTGGCATTTTTTTCTGTAAAACAGTAATTAATTGTGTCCCTTCTGGGAGGCAATTCTTCTTTTTTTTTGTTTTTATTAAAACCACAATTTTGCAGAAGGACAAGAGGGCGAGAAGGCGGAACATAAACAGCTCGAATTATAATTAAGTATGCGCCCTGGTGCCCTTTGAAAGCCAGAAGAACAAAAGTTTGTTGATTTTTTCCTTTTTTATGTTAGATATATTTTTCCCCTTTTCCGCTTTATTATTTTTATTATTTCAAGTATTTTAATTTACGCATTTTCGTGGCAATCAAGCGAAATTTTAACCAGACTCAAAAAAAAAGAACTCAAAAGTTTTGCTAATTTACATGGGAAAATGTTAAAGGGTTAATTTTTTATTAAATTTGTTTATGCATATACATATATCTATTGGAATGGAAATTTGAAAATCAGACCTGTTGCTGGCAAATAAATGGCAACCAGTGCAAATTATGAAGGACACAGCCAAAAGCTTGTTGACTACTCAAGTGGCACAGTTCCTTTATGGGTTTCTCATTTCTCCTTGCTTGATATCTCTTTCGGTTGATTTTTTCTTCGTAAATTTGAGACTTGCTCTTAGGAGAGCTATAGGAAACTTTAAGAGCTTATCCAATTTCGTGTGCCTGCCACAGTAATTGTCACAATTGTCCAACTGGTTTAGTTATTTTTTTTAGCTCTAGTTACTCACTTTAAGCCTTTAAGAACCTCTACGCAAATTCTCTTAAAAGCTTTTAGAGTAAGAGAAGTCATAAGCAGAGCTTACCATCCACAATTTCTCTTTAGGGATCTCTTCAAATCTGTTAGGCTATTCAGCAAAGAGAAAGTTTTTGTGGATCGTAAGCTTCTGATAAGGATTTACAGGAACAGCTGTTCGAGGAAAAGCTTTCTAAGAAATTGAATTATTTATAGTTGAATTGAATTGAAAAGGTGGAACCAAAAATTGAATTACTATAATCTTATAAAATAAATTGGGTCAAGAACGTTCTCTTGGGAAACTATTAAACGTATTGTTCCTGAGAGCTTTTATAGGGTATCCTAATGTTTTAAAGGTTTTTACGTTCCTAATATACTTACCGAAAAGAAATCATATTAAAATTTATACTATTTATTATATTTTCAAGGCTAAAACTAAATACAAATTTTTATTATTAAGAGTATTTCTCTTCTTATATATCTTCTAACACTGCGAAAAGTAACAATCCACCCATCCACATGGCGTATCCGCACCGTCGCCGGCTAAACTGGTAAAGCAACATCTAAAAGAAAACTGCAAATGTTGAAGTAACAACTTTCGTGTTGTATATTTTTGGGGATTTTGTTGATTCCTCTGCTGTTTCCTGAGTTTTCTCGACACTTGATTTTTGATTTTTGTTTGATTTCTGTTTAACTTGGTCCGCATTCTATATTTTCTTCGTCCGCCTGAGTTTTGTGTGCTTATCTAATGACTGTTGTTGTTTTCATTATTGTTTTTGGAATGCGTAAACTTTGTACTAGCCGTTGTGCCGAAATCGTATGCAGATTGAAGGGAATTGCAATCTGTAACTGCAAAATCCTGAGCTAAAGGACTTATTCGGATTTGGTTAGTTTGTGGACAATAAACTGACGTTGCATGCATATTTATGGGTGGTTGTGGGTTAACTGGTAATTGAATCAGTGCCTGAAACATTGTTTATTAATATGCAATTAGAGATGGAGAACGTGGCCTGAAATTCAAACCTGGATTCTAGTCACCCGATTTCAAATGGCAAACTAATTAAGCGAAATTAATGCGTCGCGGATTCCTAAGCCTGATTACATAATTAACAATCTGCCTTGTGGCACGGATATAGATTATAGGTAAATGGATAGCCGAAAGGTTCAAAATCTGAAATTTAAGTGGAACTACACTAAATGAACTGAAACTAAATCTAAAAATTAATATAAATGTATATGAATATAAATAATTTGGCAGTGAACTGAGAAATGCAAAAGCTCGAAAATGGTTTGATTATAAATTTACATTTAGACGTATTCTAAATATAAGTACGTACTCTTGATTTAGGAGATTTTCCCCATTTTCCTTCCAAAAAATATATATATATTAGTGCCCAATCTACCATTCCGTTGAGAGTGCATTGTACTAGCCTTGAAAGTTTCATTTTATTCGCTCCCCCTCAAGTCAATTTCAATGTACTGCCTTCGGCATAGAACAAAGGAAAAACTGCAAAATTGTATTTTACTTTTAAGCTGCCGCGGTGGACTGCAAAAAAAAAAAAATGAAAAAAGAAAGCAGCGCCCTAGAACTGGCGAAAATAAAATATACGAGATTCGCTCTGTTTTTGTCTAATGTAAAATGCGACGCTTCGGGTAACGCGCAGATTTTGAGCTTTATAAATTGAAATGTCAGGAAAAGTTGAGGGAGCCGCAGTACAGAGCAGTTGACTGACTGACTGACAAGCAGCCACAGCCAGATACCAAAATCTGCCAGAAGACAGAGCCAACTCAACTGCAAAACTTTGCAATATTTTATTATTATTATTTCTGCCCCTTTTTTGTGTTTTTGATATTAGCAAACAAAAAAATATATATATATAAATGGCAATGCGACATGATTATCATTCTAGCCTAGCTGTTGCAGATTGGATCAGAAGTGTGCTATTATTTAGTATAAGTGAGGCTGTCGAGTTGAGCTTTTCATTGCCCGAAATGGCAAACAAAGATGCTAAAGAGAAATTCTGCCGGCAGCCTAGAATCTAATTTCAATTTACTTGTCGTAAATTTGACATTTCATTTAGCAAGCTAAATGTTATCTTATACCTATGAGTTTTGCTGGCGGCAATATATTCTGTTAATTAAGCAATTGAAATTCGATATAATATTTCCTTAACAATTTCGAACTAGAATACTTACTTCAATATTGGTTATTTGCCATTGCAAAGTGCATTGATTATTTAAAAAAACAAAAAATATGGTAAAGAATTTTATTCAAAAAAGTTTCTTGATCAGCTTAACTTTATACAAATCATAACTTACAAAATACAAAAATCAATCATCATCATGAAAGTACATTGTAATTATTATATGCACTTAACTTAGTCAATTATCAATTAATTCGTAATTGTGTAAATAGTTTTAAATAATAACATTAATTGCCAGTTGTATGGAAAATGGATGGATATCGTTAGGAGACAAGAAAAACAAAATGAATTATGATAGAATACTTTCCGTTGCAAGAGATGTTTTCGAGATTTTCCTTATTTAATTTTTTGTTTATTAATTTGTTTAAATGCTTTTTTCTGGCGGCCTAAATTGTTACAGTCCTTAATTTTGCATAGTCAAAACGGCAATGTGTACAAAAATGCTTGCGTAAAAATAATTTAAGGTTCGTCTAAATAAGTTTACTTAAATTTTGCATAAGTTTTTATATTTTCTTTTTTTGTTTTGTGGCTTCTTGTCTTAAATTTACATTTAGCTTAAATGCGAGACATTTATGTAAATAATTGAGATTTTCAAATGCTTTTTTTTTTCTCTTGCCTATGTTTATGTAAATTTTATTTATATATAGTTTTGTTTTGCAAATATTCTTTTAGCTTTTTAGGGTTTTTTCTTTTTTATCTTGTTGTAAATTTGATTTAATGTGTGGGCTGTGGGAGGAGGGGTACATATTGGGGGGCGTGTCTTGTGTCAAGATTTCTGTGCGGAGAATTAAGTTTATTTTGTAAAAGTTTATTTTGTTTTGCATTTACGTTCTTAGTTTCACATTTCATTAGATTTTAGTACACACATTCAAGAAGTTTTTGAAAAACCACTTAAGAGATTTTATTCTTATTATTTGTTTTTTTTTTTATTTTTGCATTCTTAATATCATTGTAAAGTTTATGTTTTACGCTGCACTGGATTTTTGTTTACGTTGCTGCCGCTCTTTAATTTTTGTGCAATCATATTTATGTTTTTTTGTGTCAGCCTCCCAGGGTTTTATTTTGATGGGCTACATTATTATTTGCCTTCGCCTCCCTTTTTCACATAGACTATTTCGGCGTATTCCGTTGAACTTTTGGGCCCAGTTCCAGTGCCCTCCGGTATTGTTTTTTCTGCTGTTGTTGGTGCTGATGTTGCTATTGTTGTTGTCTCGTTGGCTGGTTTTAGTACAAGTTCAGCATAGACGAGTTGTTTGTCTTGCTAGTTTTGTTTTGGAAATAAATAGAACATATTTTCATAAGTATATTTAATTAATTTATAAAAACATATTTCATAGAGAAAAATTAAATTCGAGGCTTTTCATAGGGGAAATTTCAATACCTTTTCATTTGCTTTTAGCTTTTCTTTACTTAAATGTCCACACTGGTGAGGTGCTCTGCCAAACTATAGCCTTTTTTTGCGTATATATACAAAAGTTATACAACAACGGATTTTATTTTGCATGCGGTTGGTTTTTTTTGAACGGAAAGAGCAGAAAATGGCAAAGAAAATTATGTAGAAAAATTTGTGATAATAGCAAAAAGGAAATCATAAAAAAGAATTGGTTTTTTTTGCTGAAAGCTTGTGTCTAAGTATAAAGAATTATGCTAAGCTTAAAGGTAAATACAGCTCGCACTCAAACACACACACAAACACATAGGATATTCTCTCAGAAAAAATGAAAAATTTAATTCTATGTAAATCCTACATTATCATCCCGACATTAAATACTTTAAAGTTTAAACATATGATTTGTGACTCAGACTAATAAAGGGGCTAAAAACTATGCTAAAAATTTTTTTAAGAGAGCTAAATAATAAGATTTTCTGAATAATAAAAACAATTGGAAATTAAAAAGATTGCTTCATACTTTAGGTAAATATTTAAAAACAAATGCCTAAAAGTATGCAATGGTAATTTTTATCTGTGTAGAAACCCAGAAATTTATAATGTTAACGTTAACATTTAGTAGTTGAAATTCCATATGTTTTAATATAACTATTTTCTAATCCCTACAAATCAAATTAAAAATTTTGGCCCTAGCAATAAATGGTAATACATATTTTGTAGTGTAATAATGTCGATTGTCTGAAGATTTTTAAAGACATTTTTCCTGTGTGCTCTGGCAAAAACAAAGAAGTTGGAAAGGGGAAAAGGTCGGATTATGGGACATTTTTCAATACCTTTGGTTCATTGTCATTGCCATCGATGGCATTATTGGTAGCTGGACTCTCCTGTTCGCTCGCCTCCACAATATTCAATGACTCCTGGTTATCCTTGTACTTCTTCGAATCCTTTTCGTTGAAACGCTTTAAAATTGCCACGGCAAAAGCCGGCAATCTCTTGGCTTTCTTCTGCTGCTGTTGTTGTTGTAGCTGCTGTGGGTTCTCTTGTTCGTTAACGGTTTCCTCCTCCTCAGACGAAACGCCCACTCCGCCCATCGTCGTGGTGGCCGTTGCCGTTGAAGTGGCTTTTATATCGGCGCTTTCGGTGTCGCTGCTGCTTGTCGGTAGTGAAATTGTTGGGAGGTTTTTGGATGGGTTCATGATTTTGTTTTTTGTATGAAATTTTTTTTGCTGTTTTTTTCTACTTAGTACTGTGTCAAAATAATTGCTGCTGTGCGAATTTTCTTCCCAAAAAAATAAGTTAGCAAAAGATGGCCATAATAGTGTACGGGGTTAGTCGTGTGGTTAAAAGTCTTTTCGTGGCAGCTCTCTGCACTAGTACAGGTATCCTATCTGACGGTTGTTAGTGGGCTTTAAAACTTGTGTTTTGGTAATTGCGTAATTGTTATTGTTGTTCGTGTGTGGCACCATTAAAACCCAAATTGTGTTAGGAAAAGCAAATTTTCGAGGAATAAGCTTGTTATCTCATTTCATTTGGATTTGAATTGGTAAAGATTCTAAGTTAAGCTTTAAGCCTTTCTAGAAGTGTTTTCATGTTTTTTTTCTCTATTACAAAACTATCACAGATCTTTTGTCTTTTGCTGTTTATGTACCTTGTAAGTGAAGGTATTAAATATTTAAGATATAAATCAGAATTTATTCAAAACAAGCATTTTAAAAAGGCTTTTACTAAAATTGTTATGCTTTGAGCTTCACCTAATAATCCTACTTAATGCCTTATGGAATATTTAATTCGCATTTGACCGTTTATGGACCCTTAACCCAATTCAACCCCACATATTAACCCTCGCTTGACGTGGGCTGGCCAAGTAAATTGCTTTCACTTGGCCAAAATGAGTTTCATCTATATTCTATAAATATTTTTGGCTCATTTGAATGTCTGCCTGCTGTCTGGGCTAGCTCAACAAGTATCTGCTGGTTATATTTTCCTAACAGTGTGTGCCGTGTCCATGTGTTCGTGCTTGTATTTGTATTGGTTTCTGGCGTGGCGTGTTTGCCCCTCATATATGAGAAATGTTTATTGCATGAAACGTTGCTTTCGTATTTTAATGATATTGCTTTTGTTATGGAAAATGCGAAATTGTACGGGGAATTTCCTCTTTGATATGTTGCATTGTTAGAATTTTCCTTTCAGGCTTCCAGTGAACTTTACATAATTCCATTCTATTGAAAATCACCTTTGACACACGCATACACATATTCAGACATACGCAAAATTAATAAATCCACATAAGGAAAACTCATCTCAATTTTAACAATATTTATTGTTGTTAATTAAATATTAAACTTACGTTTTGTAAAAAATAATAAAGGAAAACAACATGTATCAAAAGTTCCTAAAACTAAACTTAATCGTTTTCGATTGTAAATATTAATAAGTTTTTTAATGTTAGGCACTCTTTACTCGAACAGAACTTAAACCAAGTCGAACATAATAATCGAAAATAACTCTTAAAGTACAGTGTGCGCGGCTTAAGTTGAACACTTCTTTGATGCGCATATTTCTCACTTGATGACTGTTTGTTCTACAGTGACTACAATAAATATTTGTGTAAAACAATGATTTTTGCTTCATGCTTGCCATGCAAACTCCTTCGATTATGTATGTATTCGATAATAACTTAATTTCATGCCGGCTTCAATCTCTATGAAATGATACAGTTTTTATGTCTCGTTTGTTATTTTCTTGTAGGAGAAGAAACTTTTGTGTGTTAAAGCTTAAAGCCTAATTCGGAGTCAGTTTTGTGACGTGTTTATTTGATTTTAAATCCCTTCAGAATTATATTTGTTAAGGAAGATCTGAATAATTATCTTTAGTGAGGGCGAAGAAAGTGTAAATAAATTAAAATTTTCTTCAACTCTATTTCTCTTTCAATGTACAACATTTCACAGCATATTTTAGGGTGCTCTTAAATTATTTTCAAAATTTGCATTGTTCTTGGAAAATTTCCTTCTTTTTCTTATCGAAATTAATATTTATAAGGCCCTCTTATGTATTTGTTTTTTAAAGTGCAGTTAACTATGACCTTTCAACTTGAATTCTTAAAATGCCGTTGACACTTATGGCTGTGCTCCCTAAAAGCTCTCGATTGCCACAAAACTGCTCCGTCCCTAATCCTGCTGCGCGTTTCCTGTACCCAAAAAGAAGAAATAAATAAATATGAACGCCACACGCGCACACACACACTCGTGCACACGCTCAGATTTCCGTTTCCTGTGGCAACTTTGGCGTCGTTGGTGTCGTTGGCGTCGTCGTCGTCGTTGTAGTATTTGTGGTATTTCCCTCTCCGATTCGGGGTTTCTGGGGCTTAGGTGGTGTTGCCGGGGCCTTGGATTTACCCCTTCCCGAAAGTAACATTGCCTGCTTTTCGATCAGCTCACGTTGATCCTTGGGCAGCCAACGCGAGAAACGCGATTCGGGGATTCCCAGTTGATTTCCCTTTTGCAGCAGATCAGCATTTTCGCTGGCATCTTCCTTGTCGCTAACAGAGTTTCGGGTGTTACGACCTGCCGCCTGACTCATCAGGATACTTTTCAGTGGCCTTGTGGTGGGATTATATACACTGCTTTCCCGATCGGTTCCATATTCAAAGCTATCATCTTCATCGTGATGGCGTCTTTCCACAGACAGGCGGTCATGACCATTTCCATTGGCCTCTCGCAGTTTATTGGCTCCCAACAAGGTAATACCATTGGGGGTCTCCAAGAGTGCTACATTTTGACCATGAGTTTGCTGGGTTCCCAACTCCAGTTGCTTATCATTCTGGCTGCTTATCGTAATATTTTTTAGACGTTTTTTATATATTTTTTATGGGTTTATGATTTAAAGTTTCCCAAGGCAAAGAAGTTGATATTATGTAATTGAATTCGTTATTCAATATTTAAGAGTTTTTGTAAGTTGATGGTACATTTGGCAAGTACATCATACATTTTATTCAGTGGTTTCGTTGGGTTGTTGTCGTTGTTGGTTGTCCATATGAAAGTAGCAGAAGAAGAAGACAAAACATAGCAAGAAGTTTGTTTTCGTTTCTTTTTTATGGTTGATGTTTGTTTTTTTCTATTATTATATTATTTTTGTGATGCATTAGCAAAGTGGCTCTAACACTATAGAGTTTTTTTTTTTTTTGTTTTATGCACTTGTTTGCTTTTAGTTTTTGTTTTTTTTTTGTTTGAATGACTGGGACAGCGACATTTTTGACATTTTTAGTAAATGCGTGAGACAGAGCAAGAGAGCTTTATGAGTTGTTCAGAGGATAAGAGAGAGACAGAGCGAGACAGACACTTCTTCTAGTTTTGTTTTTTGCTGGTGGGCGGGCGAGCGAGCAATGTGGGCGTGGCTGAGCGACTAGCGAGCATTATAATGTGAAAGTTCAGGAGTGTAGGTGTATATGTGTATGTGTGACAGCGTGAGAACTATTTCAAACTGATTTTGCATTTTATGAAATTAAAATTTGGAATTTCAGTTTAAAAAGACTTTTCAAATACAAGACGAAACACGAGACCTTTAGCAATGTGTGTGGTGTGTTTATGTGTATGCGTGTGCTTAAGTTAAAGTTGGACTATGACTATGAACTAACCTAAGATGATAATGAGCTGCTTCTATATCTAGAGATGATTGCTTTTTGGCATACGGTTAATGTAAGTACGAAAATGAAAGCCACTCAAGAGACGCATGCAAGTAGACAAACAAACACACAACCGAACTACGCAATATTACATAAATGGATAACAGATAAATGGCTTTGAAAATTAAACAAGTTTAAGCAAACCAGATACCGTCGACGGGTTAGTTGTGGATCCGTGGAAATAATTTATGTATGGCCCCTTATTTTTCTTTTGCACTTTTCTGAACTTATTTTGACATTTGTTAGGCTGATGGAAGAGTTCACTGTACTTACGTTTCGTTTGTGGGCGTCTTGATTGATTTGCCTGTGTGGAAAAAAAGGTAAAAAACATGTTTAAAATATGAACAATAATAGGAGAATCATTTGCATACATATGGTTTTAAATGATTAATGATATAAGAATAGGTTCCCCAACTAACAACAGCACCATCATCAGCTCACTTTCTGACGCATCAAATAAAACCTCCTCGTAAGTTTACAATATTTATGTTTTTCATGTTTTTGTTTATTTTTTGATTCGTTTTACTAAAATTACAAAAGAACAGAAAAAAACATAGGTGTGAAGCGGATATCTAATTAAAATAAATCATAGGCATGTTTAATTTTCTAATTTGTTATGCTTGCCAAGTTTGAATTCATTGATTTGCCAATCGACATAAAATAATAATTAGAAAATGCAAAATGCTGGCAGCTCTTATAGCTTAAATAAATACATGGATGAACTCAATATTGCTGGACAAAATATAATACAATAAATTGGACATTGTTGATATATTATTTGTTATTTTTTTTTTATATTTATATAGGTTTTAATTGGACAAAAGGGAAATTTGAGGGCTTTTTAGATTCGCGAATTACGAAAAATTGGTCACTTAAAATTACTTGGCCTAAGGTAGGGTGTTGCTTTCGTTTTGTTTTTATAGTAATATTATATATCATTTTTTTTTTGTTGTGCGCTTTTTGAGATTGGTTTTTTCTTCTTTCAATTACATTAATGAGAGAGCAAAAATATTTGAGAGCAAAAATATGGTAAGGAGATATATAGTATTCGTTATTTTTGTTTCTTATCCCTTTTGCTTTTAGCAAATGGGGCACACAGCTAACTGGCCAAGAGCCACGCCCATTTGTTGGGAAAGGTGGCGGCTTAAACGGAAGTATTTGGCGGCTTGGGAGCCTCGATGCCATTCAAATTGTGCTGGCTGCCATTGCCGGCGGCTATAACTGCTGCCGCTGTGGCTGCCGCACTTTTCTTCAGATCCGCCTTCTTTTGCGCCTCCAACTTATCGGTTACGGGGGCGTGGCCTCCCTCCGATTGCTGGGTGGTATCGATATGCTCATCGCCATTATCGCGACCATCCAGCTCCTCGTCATCATTGAATTCAGGATGTATTTGTGCCTCGGAATCGGGACCGATGTCCGTGTTTAGAGTGGCGCCTGTAAAAACGACAACAACAAGAACTAACATTTAGCTTTGTGTGCAGAGAGAGAGAGAGAGAGGGATAGAGAGAAGAGTAGAGAGAAAAGATTTCGATCTCAAAGGTACCAAAATTCCATATTAAAGTTGAGGTTAGTCCTTTTACCAAAAAAGCTTATCAGGCAGAAAGTACAGAAAGCATAGAAAAACAGAGAAATACAATTTTCCTTTTGTTTTGGTTTACAAAGTTTTTAACAATAAAAGCAAGTAACACATTTTTTTAAAGTTTTTTTTGGAATTTTTCTTGGCAATTTTTTAGTGACCAATTTTTGTTTTCAATGTTAGCTCTTCTTGTTGTTGTCATTTGTAGACACTTTTTCTCAGAGAGTTTTACAGTTTTTTTGTTAGTCTTAGATAACTAATTACATTATGTTATATATTTAAGTTTGGGTTTGGTAATATAATATCTTGTGTATAATAATATTTTTTTAGACTTTTTATGCGTAGATTTCTTCAGGAAACATAAGAGCTTGAAATAATAATAAAAATTTAAAAACATGAATTCATTTAATTTAAGTTATTATTTAAATTATAATGTTCCAGAAATAGAAACTATCTACTTTTGGCTTTTATAATAAGAATCGTTTAAATAAGTTTTTTCCTTTATTTTACCTCAGCTTTTTTATAACTTGTATAATTTTTATAGCAATTTTAAAAGTCAACACACTTATATTTGTATCTTTTTAAAAACCCTAGTTATTCTTTCATTTTCTTTTTCATATGTTTCATTTTAAAATTTTGTTTGCCCTGCCACATACTTTCGCAAGAATATTTTTCCACAGAAACTCCGCCGGCAAAGTCAAGTGATTTTTTTTTTAATTAGATGAGTTTTCTAGGGCTGCTGCGTTCATCAGCCCAGTTGCTCCTTCTGCTAGGTTAACGCTAATTAAAATTTAAAAGCCGCACAATGTGTCGAAAGTTAACAACGGCTTGTGGCAAAAGAGCCTAGCCCACAGCCCACCCAAAAAACCCAAGTACATATATGAATTGCATGAGATGAGTTGTGGAGGAGCTTTGGGGGGTAAAATGGGTGCTGAAGTTGAGGGGTTTGAGTGGAGAACCTAAAGCCAGAATTTATTGTTAGCATAGCTGATGATGAGACAATAGTGGCGGTGGATGGTCATAATGATGATGATAATGCTGTTGTTGTTGTTGTTGATGTGGCTGAGAGGCTAATGACGATGTTTCACCCGCGAATAAGCAAAAATGTGTATGCACGAGTATGTGGTGTGTGTATGGAAAACTCAAAATAAAAAAAATTTTCAAACTTACCGCCAAAACACCATCGGCCAGTGGCCCGTGCAAACACAATCAGTAGAACGACCAGGACCAAAACGGCAACGGCCACTACAATGCCAACAATTGCGGCCACATCGAGGCTGCTACTGGGCGGTTTGCTTGACGAACTGATTCGGACCTGGTACTCCGTCGGTCCCAGTTCATTGCTGGCCCTCAAATAGTAGATTTTCGTGGTATCTTCCAGAGTCAGCCCTGCAATGGCTAAAGTCACATTGTACTCATCGTTGCCCAGGTACTGGGGCTCATATGCCGAGTAACGACCGTCGGTGCGTCCCTGTCCCACAACAGTTCCGTCGATGGTCCATTCGATCTTTGGCTGCGGGCTGGCCCGGATGGTGATGTTCACAATGGCAGTGTGTTCCAGGTAAAGTCCGTAGACAGCGGCATCGGGCTGATAAACGGGAGCATCTGAAGGAAGCAAATATTTATTAGAATATAAATTATTGAACTCCAATTTAATGATGAACTCTTACTTATATGATTTAATTGTGATTAAAATAAAGCAAAATATATTAATTTAAGAACCAATTGACTCTGCTGTATATTTGCTTTAAATCTGTTATGATCTACTTTGACTTCTCTAAAAGACTTACATCGCACGTGGATAATGTAGGCAGCATCCTGTGGCGGTACACTTTCGCGATCGGTTTGATGGTGTGAGCGGCAGACCAATTTCCGGTTGCTATCCTCGGGCGACAGGTGCCATTGGATTTCCTGCACGGAGGTCGACAGTTCGACATTGTCGTTGGTGGAGGACAGGATCTCTAGGGGAGTGGTTTGCTTGTTGGCCGGCATGTTGTCAATGTACCATGAGATATTCGCCGGTGGACGACCATCACGAACGCTGCAGCGAGCCTTGAACTCAGTTCCCTGGTTGAAGTAGCCCTCCCGATTGGGTTGTGACAGTAGCTCGATGATGGGCTGCTGGGGACGCACTGAAATATTCAGAATAGACACATAATTTATTTAGAAATAAATACAAAAATTTTATGCTTACGAAAAATGTGAACAACTTCAGTAAACAAACAATACGTTAATTTTATAAGAACTTTTTTTTATACTTACATGCTACTACGAGGTCGATAGTGCCTGACAGCTCCTCTCCTTCGACACCCAAACTGCACTTGACCTGGCCATTGTTGGCAGCCTTCACACGTTCGATGCTGACACCGCACTGTCCGGCCGTAAGACCCGCTCCGAAGTACGTGAATCCGGGGGTCTTGCTCCATTCCGGCGACAAGTTGAGTACCTTCTGTTCACCAGGGATCTCGATGCGGCAATAGTTAATGGACCTGCCATAGCGACAGAGCAGCTCGGTGCGATCACCTTCATTGAGGAGCGCTGTGTTGGGTTCCACATTCACTTGGGCCCAGGTGAGTGCATCTGTAAGATAAATGCAAACAAAAGAGACGATTATGTTGGGACTATTGTGTAATTCACTTAAGTATCTAGTATCTAGTAACTGGTATCGCATAACCCGAGTCTTTGTCTTTCGCCAGATTGAAAAAAAGAAGCAATAAAAAACGGCACGTTCCATGCAACACTCGACACTCTGTCCTAATGTCTTGGCAATCAGGCAAATGACTGTCGCATTTAGCGAGAGACACCTGCACGTTTGCATCTTTAAGATACGCATCGCATAACCAGAGATCTCAGTCAGTTTTTTTTTAGCATTGCAAACAATGCGGTTGCATTTTCTCATTAAGTTTCAATTAAGTTATTCGTTCGTTTTTTTCTCAGTCTTGTGTGGAAATGTTTTCCCACTCCCATTCGCCGCAGTTAAAAAAGTTTTGCGAAAAGTTCTTCCAACTGCAGTTGCTTGCCATTCTTTTTTAGCATTTTCTATTTGCCAATTAAGACATTTGAGTAATTTTCTAAGTTGGGAATTAAACGTTTGAACAGAAGTGGGGCTTTCGGCTTGCTTGTTTGTTTGCCTGACTTTGGCTTTGTCGGTTAGGCGGAGCAAATATGTCGGAGAAGGTTTTGACTCTAGATTATTTAAATTCTGGTAAATGATTTCAATTTAATTTTAGTTAAATTGTCTGCTTGTGTTTTGTATTTCAGGGGGCATTAAGCTTAGAAGGAAACTGATTCTCTTGCGGGCATTTATAAGCTTGAACATCTGTTAATTGGATTATTGAAATGTGAAATTAAAACTTAAAAGCATGTTATTCACTCTTTAAAAGATTTTATTGATTTGATGATAGCTAATTCTTTTTTTCCTCGTCTATGGTAGGTAAACAACTTCTAAAATTGCCGACTAATTTCTGTAAATGAAAACCGCGAAATTGCAAATTTTGGCATAAATATGAGATGCGCGGCATCAAAAACAGCTGCAATCTTAAAACTGATGGATACAAGGAATACGAGGTGAAAAAAGAGAGGAAAAGCTGTAAGGAAACGTCGAAATGCAGCTGGCCAAAAGTGAATTGATTTCTCCGCTCGATGCCGTTGCGCATTTTGGCTTTTGGATGACTGACTGGCCGGCTGAGTGAAGTTTTGTTTGGTCAGCCGGAAACGTGCGGGAAATCAACAGCATTTGCATTTGCATTCGACTTTAAAAATCGGGTCAGCCAGCTGGCCATGTAATGCGAAACTTTTCGACCGCCCCATGAGATGTCGTTTAACTTTGGACAATTGACTTGTGAGTGTTTTTTTTTCTGCTTTGTGTGCAGACTCCTTCTTTTTTAGCTGCTTGTGATATTTTTCAATGACTCCCACACTTTTTGTTTCATTTTTTTTTTATTCACACTGGAATTTGTAGACCCTATAAAACCACTTAGGGATCTGAAAAGGGCCGCATGAAATCCCGCCGAGAAGTTTTGCTGCAGCTTGGATTTCCAGAGTCCAGAGTCCAGAGTCCGGAGTCCAGCGTCAGCAAAAATCGTTTCACACTTTCCCCCACAAATAAAAACGGGGATTGCAACAAACTGTGGCTCGAGTTCCGAAAAAGAGGAATAAAAAAAAAACAGAGGGAAACGTGGAAGTTGAAGTTGGACAATGTCACATTCACAGCTATGAAAACAAACGCTCGAATTCGAGACGTTGCATCGGATGGAGATGAGCACGTGATTAAGCACGGATAACTAAATATATGGGGGATTTAAACTATTCTTAAAAACAAGTCTCTTTCCTTAATTAATACACTTTATGTTAATAATTTATATTAAAAATCTGAATAATCAGTGCTTAGGCTATTTGTTTTCATGAACTTAATTTGGATTGGGTCTGGTGATTGACTTTCTCACGCGTTCATATCTATCCGTCGACATACGCTCCATATCCATGTGTTTATTCACAGCACAAATCTATTTTTTATCCATTTCCCCCTGCTGGTGATATTTATTTATTTAGCTTTTTTTCGCTGGAGAAATTTTCGGTGGACTTGGTCGTCCTCTGGGTTGGATTTACAGATCCCGACTGGATTCTCCTTCTCTGTTGTTCCCCATGTTTTATTTGATGCCATGTCTGCAGTTTTCAGAGGAACGTTTGTCCAGTTCAGTGGTCTTGGCTCGGCGGAAACGTTGCCCCAACTTTAAGTGATTTTCCTTTTTTCGTTGACCATGTGTGTGGCCATAGAAATCATTTCGCTTCACTTTTCTCCTCTATAAATTGTGCAAATAGATTTAATTTAATGCCCTCACTCTTCCCAATAAAAATCAACTTTGGTCTGGGAGTCTATATCGATGCATTGCCTCAGCTTCCCTGTTGTGGCTATTGTTTCCCATTTTTTGGCCACGTTAGCGTCTTTGGGTTGGAACGTGATTTTTACTTGAATTTTGTGTTCGGGTACTTTGATTTTTCGACTACAGTGTTGGCTCGGGTCTTGTGTAAAGTTTTGGGAACTGTGGGATAAGTTAACTAATTTGTGGTAACATTTTTTTTAACATCTTTTTAATACTGCTATGAGTAAACATAAACAAATTGTAACAATATTAAAAAAAGTATTTTTTGTTTAAATGTTTTTTTTTTAAATTTATTTATTTTTCTCAAGGACTTTTCCTATTTATCCCATTGTCCCAATCAACATCTAGTTGATTTTAAAAGAGAAAGAAAATATATAAATCCAACATGTATGTCTGGGCTGCTGTCTACCACAAATTGATATGCAATTTCAGCACTATAAAAGAAAAATCAAATGCTGTATGCACGAGTACATGTACGTTTGTGTATGCAATCTGTGAGCTTATCATCCCGACCATTATATATCGCTTGACTGGTAATTTTCAATTTATCAGCATCGATTTATCAGCTTTTGTGATACCAGCTACCTGCATTCGGGCAATTGTAGAGCAACAAAAAAGATAATTATTACTGATTTATGGCTGGCTTTCCATCCATCGACTGACAGCGACCGACTTGAACTCAAAGTCAATGGGGAGGAAGTTAAACAACAAGAGTTGAGCACAACACTTGAAATCGTTAACTCCTGGCTTTTCTTTTCGGCCAACATTATCGCGTGTGTGTGCAATTTCTTTTTACCTTTATGGTTTGGGTTTTTATCCAGCGTTTCGTGGCTATTAATAATGATTGGTTGTTACATCAAATTGCCGTGTCGCGGCCTTTTACTTTTTTCTTGACCAATTTTCTATTTATTATTGGGATTATTTATGGCCTTTATCAATCATGTTTTATGTACAAATTTATTAACTTTTTTTCGGCAGTTTCTTTTTTGCCTTGATTAATGCAGAAGTGCAAAAGTGTTAGGCAACAACCGAAAATATTGTTGTTAAAGTTGAAAGGAAAGTCAATGCGGTTTTTCTGGGGAGGGGAAAGTGAACGTGACATTTGCCACACGTGGCATACAGGTGCATTACGAGCGAAAGTTTCCTAGGGCTTTCCTCAATTTTCCATTAATCGCAGGGGAAGCTCTAAGGCCAGCAATTTTTCCTTTTTCGGGAGATTTAGATATCCACTGACTGGTGCAGGTGAAAGTTGCCCAAAATACAGTTGAGAAAAGTAAAGAAAAATATCCATTTATGATGCGGTTGCAGCTCCAATCCCTGAGACATCATTTTGTTCATCCAGCTGGAGTAGAAAGGCACGTGACTGAAGAAAACCGGATCTGTACTGGAACAATTAACGGCTCCCAAAGCAATACCATAGAGCTGTCCATCGCAGAATAGCGGCCCACCGAAATCGGTGATACAAATACGTGGTTCCAATGACTTTGCACAAATAAGATCTTCGCTTTCCGCGTAACCCTCTTTTAGATCCTTCTTGGCATCTAAACACTCCTCAAATGGACGCAGTGTGACATCCAGAAATAACTTGTTTGGAAATGATTCAAGTTTTTGCATCTAAGGGGCATATTTTATCAGAGTTTTAATTCCTTGATTACTTAGGAACTACCCACTCGTATGCCAAAGTTTCCACCAATAGTTTTGCAGTCTTTTCCCACTTCCAGTGAATAGTTTCCTATAGCAGCTTTGGCCAAATGATGGACATCAAATTTGATAGTCCTCTTTAGTTTAATTACAGCTAAGTCATCGCGTTGGTTTCTTCTATAATACGGATGGATAACCATATTCTCAATTTCCATAAGAAATTCCTCTGACTCAGGAATCTTAAAGATGGCAGCGCAAAGGGCCACCACAATTCGTTTTTTTTTCGTCATCAAACCTCTTTTACTAGTTTACAAATTGTAAATTAGAAAATTAATTCGTTACCAGGAGATTTACCCACTCTGTAAGGCAATGTGCTGATGTAAGTATGTGATGATTAGTAAGGATGACGCCAGTACAGAAGTGATTATCTCCGGGAGAGTGTATAAACTTGCGAGTCCGCAGAGATACCAAATGAGAACTGAGATGACTATAGCCTGTGTCCATATAATGATCAACTGAAGTGATGTTTTCAAGGAAAATCATTGGAACTTGCAGAAGCAAAAGGAAACTAAGCCACATAATATTTTTGAAGTTTAAACGAAATTGATAAGCAATTCAGGGATTCCTACTTATTAATACAAACATAGACTGTGGAAAATAATTTAAATTATTTAGTAGATAGCTGAGCAGCCTGCTAAAAGCACGGTAATAAGTTATTACTATGCATTATAAATCCATTGATATTGCTTAGAATATTATATAACATCAATCATATCAAAAAGGTATTCGGAGTTCTTGCCACTTTGCGATTCAATCAATGAACTAGTTGCATAAATTTCGAATTTAATTATTTGCATAAGAACTGCTAAATTTTCACTTTCAAGCCCAAACATTTACATTATTTATGCCCCAATTTAAGTTTCCCTTTACAATGCCAACATTCCATATTTGTTTTCACAATTATAGACATTCAGGGTATTTAAACGGCAGAGATTTATTTGAGCCCAGCCACAGAGGTTTAAACACAGAAGACAGAAGACAACGAAGTAAGACAACTTCCCTAGCAGACATTCCCATCTGTCAGTTAATTAATGCGAAGGAGACAATGAGGTTCCCTGGTCCTCTGCCATTTGCATCTTGCATTTGGCACTCTCTACTTTTCGATGAGCTTATGACCGTCTTATTGTAATTACCCGACAATGAAGTCAAGTGGCAGTGGCAAGACAGGGCAAACTGTTTGCATATTTGAGGGGCACCCTGAATGCCAAATGCTTATTAAAGTCCGAAGAAAATATTATCATAATTAATGCCCCAACCAGAAGTGCAAATCGTACCGCAAAACTTTCTACAGTTCTCTCCCTCTCTACATCTGGAAATGAATGCTTAGTTCTGGATTATTATACAATGGAATACAATATATATTCTCTATATAAATGCGAGAAAGAGAGCGTTAAATGTTGGCACTGGACATGTGATAAATATTGCGGTCCATACTTCTCATAAATTCAACAATACCAGTACAAAATTGCAGCAAGCAATTTATATAATGCCCCATCGTTGTGCAACATGTTACTGTAAAATTAATATGCGGCCGTCTGCTTGTGCAACTCGCTTTCTGGCCTTAACCCTTTAAGGAGCTTATACAAATTGTGACGATGACAGCGTCTGCCAAACTGGAGAAGACTGATATAACATATTCCAGACCAGACTAAGGTTGCCTAATTTAATGCATAAAAACGCACACGCAAGCAACAGACGTGGCTGGAAAAGATTGTCAAGGAGTTGAATATGGTATAATACCCTTTACTTTGTTTTAAAATAGTTCCTCTACATGTATTATTATAATAGGTTGCTAAATTTCTAAAATTCAACTATTATGCTAAAGAACATCAATGAAAGAAACTATATGAATAGGACTTGCAACTTGCAACGTAGAATAGAAATATTTTAAAAACCTTAAAGTCAATCCAAAGTCGAGCACTCCCTACAAACACCCCCTAGAACATTATGTTAACCCAAACAGACGCCCCATGGGGAAGCCGCCTTCAATCCAGCTAGAGAACGAGGGAAACAGCAGGATCCGCAGCCAAGCGGGGTATAAATTAACATAATTTTCATATACACGCGCCAAAAGTTGCAACCACACCTAAACCTAGGCAAAGGATCCAGGATCCACGCCCCGTTGAATTATGGAAAAAAGTGCTGGGCAAAAAAATACAAAAAAAAAAGAGGAAGGGAAACCCTAAGAGACATATGAATTTCTTAAGTAAAGTGAAAAAATATCAAAGAAATGGTGTGCGTGTGTGGGTTAGTGTTTTTGGGAGGATGAGACAATGACTGCGTCCCACCGAAATGACAGTTATTAATATATACGCAAAGAAAAAACTGTTTCGAAATTGTTGCTGCCTACTTTTTTAGGCATGACCGCTGGAAGGATGCCAAGTGTCGCCAGCGATTTGCGGGACATTTATCAAACCGCCAAGAAATTATGCAGACAGACTGAAATTTCGCTAAGCCAAATCAAAAGCAGCACCAAAATCAGCACCCAGTCGAAAGGTAGATAAAGTCATGATATGATATATATACAGACATAAATATATATACGAGTATATAGGCTAGACGTCGCCGGTGCTCATAAAAAGTGTCTGCGAGTGGGTTTTAATTGTTTTTCCTTTTTCGCTGACATTTTCACAGGATGTTAAGGCTAGGCGAACCTGTCTCGAGCCACAAAATAAATTGATCTGTGGTTTTGGCCTCATAATTTATGGGTCTTTTCTTGTGCCCTGAGAGGGGAAACAAGAAGAAATGGGTGAATGCGAAATTTGACAAATGGCTGGAAATCAGAGAATGGCAGCCCTCGCCTTCCAAAATATAGAAAAGCTCTTCTTGTAAATGTTAACGAAACTGACATTAATTTTATGTTACTGGCAAGCGAAATCAATTAATTATTGTTGTTGTCAATTGTGTTCTGCAGGAATACGTGTATATATATATATATAGAATATTGATTCCTATTGGTGTTGACATGTCCTTAGGGGAACTTCTGACTGTCTTGCTTTTTAATGGTCGGCTTTAACTTTTGGGGTATTTAAAGGTGTTTGTTGGGGAAGTGCTATTTATTGGTAAATTAAATATAAATAACTAAATTCAGATAATTTATTTTTTAATTATTCACTTTGGAACAGAAAGAATTGACTCAAAATGACTATTGATTGGTTTTCAATCAGCTACAATAAATAATAGATTGTTTTTTTCTGAAATGTAAGCCCTGACTCTTTAAAAAAAGATTAAATTATTAACGAACTATTTAACAATTTTTATTTTTATTGTTACAAAATACGACTATAAATCCATCAATCTGTGCAGTAATATTTCTCCGCCTCACGCTTCATTGCTCACACAATTAACGCGTTGAAACTTTATGTGACATTTTTTCTGTTTTATGTTCGAGTTTTTGTTCTTGCCGTTAAGTTCCATATGCACGTCACAGTTTAATTGCATAATTAATATGCAAAACTAATTTGTATGCTAAATATGTTATTATTTATATTCGCAATTTCTTTTTTTTATTTATTTGCGCAGAGGCACATAAAAGAAATTGCTTGGCCATGAGTAAGAGCTTAACAGTTATGTTTTAACGGTTGGCTGGCCCATAAGTGTCTTTGAACTCGCTACGAGCTTAAAGTTTTCAAAGTTGTTGTGCAACAAGCAAAAAAAGAGTGTTACTGCTTTCAGTTTACTTTTCGCACTGATCTGCTGAACGGATGTGGCGATAAAGTATGAGTCAGTCTGTTTTGACTGACCCAAAATTCTGGAAGCATAAACGCTTTTTGTTTTGTTTTTGCTAATTGTTTGTCAACGTTTTTGGCACGTTTGAAATGCTTTGCTAATTAAAGCATAAAATATTATGCTGACAATGGCAGAGTGCTGAACTTTCCAGCTAAAATATAACTTTGTCTAAACTTTGACAAGATCAACTTTTTGCCTTGCCTTCTGTTTGCCTTTCGTCTTTAATTTAATTGCCCTGTGTGCATTTGTTGGCCAGTTGAAGAGACTTTGAAAACAGTTTGGCAACTAAGCGCTTTCACAAAAATACAAAATCAACAAACACCAGATGAATGCAACATTTGTCGGCGGCCATGACTCGGTTTTCGTTTTTCAGTTTTCAGTTTTCATTCACATGCAAATGTGCGAGAGATAAGTGGGAAACATGTTTTCCCAGACTAACAAAACTCAAGCCCCAAGGCTGAGAGTTGTCCAAGCTGCATCGGCATTGCAGTATTAGAAGACGTGGCCTGTCTTCATCCAAGGCTAGCCACTTTATACATTGACTTGCCGCTTTAACCGTCGATTAACTCACCTATAATTTTTCACATTTATTTTTTGTTTCCAGCCCCGGGGAAAATCATTTATTAAATATTTTTTATCTGTCGCTCACCATACACATTTAAATGACAGACGAACGGGAAAAAGTGCACCTTCTGGTAATTAAAGTTTATTACAAATATTTTCCTTTTAACTGAGTAAATATTGCTATAAAAAGTAATATATATTTAATGCTGGCCTACTTTGTTATTAATACGCAATGACAGACTGGCCGGACCTGCGGTATGAATTATGTGGTACCTGCATTTATAATTCATAAGATGTGATGACATTATCTAACCAAACAAAAAATTATCACAGATATTCTACAGGGCACGATAAATGTTCTGGGAAAAGAAATGGAAAATTAAAAAATAAATCTATTTTTTTAGCTTAAAACTGGGTTTTCACATCTCTAAAATAAATATTAAAGTTTTCATAGTAATTTTGTGGAAAATCAAATTTTGAAGCTTTGTCCAAAAACTCGAAAGTCTCTTTTGGGAAAACTTCAAGTAATTTCACTTGGATAATTTATCACAGAAATATTCAAGGAAGCGACACCATTCACTAGAGAGGTAATTAAAATGTTATCTCTCTGCCGTTTATATTTTCTCCAGAGGGGGTCACTCATTCGCCAGAAAACTGAGGTGACGACAAGTGTGTGGGATGCCCTGGGGCCAACTGGGGGTTAAAGTGTGATACCTTGAGCCGGGGTTAAGTTCTGCCTCGCTGCGCCCATTTAACCTTTGGGTTTGTGTGTGTGGCCACGGGCAAACATAATTGAAGTCATAAATAACGAATTATGTTGTGAAAGTTGAGCCGGGATATCAGCAGCAACAACAGCAACGACAACAACAACAGGACCGTCAGAATGAGGCAAGGTTTGTTTAGTTAACTTTTTCTCCTACAGCTTCAGTTTCACACTTTTTGCATAATTATGACATGTCCGGGAAACGTCTACAGAGGTGGGAGTTTAAGTTGTCCGAGTTGCTGGCTAATTATGCAAGGCCCAGCGCAAGCCAAAAGATTTATTATGATGGAATAACTTTTTAATGCAACAGGGAAGGGTGAGGAGGGGGCGAGATAGGCACACAGAGTTTTCCCAGGTAGCTCTCTAATTAAAAGCTTCATCGTTTTAATACATTTTATGATTTTGTTTGACATGCCTCAAGGCCATTTTCCAACTATACATAAACTATACGCTTTTCCTGTTTTAGTTGAGGGAATGGTTGATAAATACCCGGGAAATAAAGTTTATTTTTAACACCGCCTGGGAGGCAAAGTGTTTTTAATTAATGGCGTTGATGCCTCGTCCGTTTGCAGCCCATTGAATGCCAATAAAAGTGCATTAAATTGCAATTATGCTGCTGCTTTTGCTGACAACACAGCCAAGTATTGAGCGTTGAGCATTCAACAGCCTGATAAATGGTTCTGAATATTTCGTCAGCCGGAATACAGGGCGTATGCTTGTTGTTTGCTCTTACAAAACCTTTTTGCTCGCTTCCTTTTCTGTTTACCATTTTTTTTTTAATTAAAGCAAAGTCAACTTGCAGTTGTCTGAGGGAGAGGCAAACCACAAAGTGCAAAAGTGCATTAAAAATGCATTTTAATATTGGCTGCATGTGTTGTCCATGTGGTTATTATGCCAGCTTGGATTCTGCAGTTTTTTCTGCATGTTTGACTTCAAGTTAAAGCTGATTTTTAAAATTTATTAAGAAAATAGAGGGCAGAAAAGGCATATCAATATTGAATGTTTTCCTTCTTCAATTGCTTGAAATATTATAATATCAAGACAAATGCCAATTGAGCTATGTTTTAATGCTTAATACATACATTTTTAAGTCACATTAAATCCCTCTATAAAATGAAAAAATCAATTTTCCGCATTTTTACCATGTTCCTTTTACCTACTTTTAATCTTGAGTTTCTCCCATTTAATATTCATCTCGTCTCTGCAAACATTTAGAAGATAATTAATTGCAGGACATTTGTTGATGTTCGCTCTGTCAAAAACTTGTTGTCATGTCTTCCAGCTCGTTTCCGTTTCCGATTCCCAGAACTTACTGGAGATTTCCTTTGCCAACACGCTGAACACGTTTGCAATGGATAAAATGAAAAGTAGCTGGCAGTTGTGAAGTAAACCGAATTACATATTTCAGCTGAAGACAAGGGAATGGCCGGGTTTGTATACCTGAGAGAACCCGCAGATTCCCGAGCCCGAAATCGCTGCACAGTCCTGCTCATTTACGTTGATTTCGAGCGGAAAACGTTTGTCGCCAAATTTCATTTCAGTTTGCTTCGATTCAATTCGATTGACATTAATTAATGATTGTTTCGAGTCGCCTTCGCTTACAGCTAGAGCATTGATTTACGTTGTCATCGATTCCCCTGGTCGCCTTATTATTATGCTGGCACAGCGACAATTCTCCAACCGCCGACCAGCAGAATGGCTCGAAATATCCAACCCATTTCCATTGACAACGAGAATTGCTAGGACGGGTGTTAATGATGATGAGCTATCCCTGTCCCTGTCGATAGAGGCACTTGGAAAAATTACCCATCTAGTTTCGGGAACAAAATGAAGAAGAAAATCTATAGATCTTACGTAGTACCTTACAGATACCTTTGGGAAAGTTTCGTTTGAAAACTTATTACACATTGATATCTCTTTTTGATTTATTATATATTAAGTTTAAGATTGACTTTTTTAAGTGCATATCCCTACTCTTGTTGCTTTTATTCCCCATCCTTTCAAATCTCAATTGTGGTGCGGCTTCGTGCCAAGTTTCGGTAATTATTGCCCAAACCAGTTTGGACTTTCCATCCACAGGCTGGGGAGCAATATATAATTATGGTTTCGGTCCGGATCGGACCGGACTTGAGGTCGAGGCTATGGAAACGCTTCCGATTCGGGCTTTTGTGGTTTTTCCTTTCGGCTGTGTGTGGGTGTCTGCCAGTTTATCAATCAAATGGCAATTTGGTGATTAGCATTTAACTGTAGCTACCTACTTTCATTAGCCAAAACACCAGACAATTGAAAAGTCAGCACTAACAATTTGGCTAAAAGCCTGCGAACTATTAATCTACTAATAGCCAGGTACCTTCGAAGGCATTAAAAATGGAAAGCAGGTCAGCTGAGATTTTTATATAGAGTTTATCGCTTCGATTAGCTAATCGGATTGGATGGCATCGGAATCAAACAATGTGCTGGCGGTATATTGTTTGCATATTTCATGACCTTTGACAACAATCAACCAGGAGTGGAAAATCCCCGAAAGGGAAATCCGCTCGCCCATGTGGAGAAGAGGGGGAAAAAGCTTTCAGCTATCACCGAGCAAATCCTTGTGGATTTTCCAGGACTTTACTGACTTGCATTTCTATGCAGGGCATGACACTCTTCGAAAGGGAAATGGAGCCGTAATAAATGTCAGTTCTTCCTAGGGAATACCCCAACTTTATGGCATTGGTGGTGAGGGTAAATCTTAGCGGATAATATTATACAAAGCTCAATAATAAATGCAAAATCAATGGTTGAGTTTCTACTCATTGTAGAGAATACAATTAGAATTTGCTTTAAATTTTAATATTTCATACAATGAATTATTTCAATGAAGATACGACCTCCCTTACTTATTAAAACCAAAACCAAGTTAAGCTATTGCCAATTCACACTGCGTTGAGTTTTCCCTGCATTTTTCACCGAATTTCCCCCTTATCGGATGCACGCAAATGCTCTACAAAATTTGCATAATTTTATATTAAACAGTACACAAAAAAAAGTGAAGTTTTCATTTAGCAATTGCAGGGCATGGCATTTGATTTTTAAATGAAGACAGCCAGCTGCGCACACAAGTGTTCAGGGGTGTGTCCATGTGAATTAAGGGGGTTCACGGATAGGGGATTTAAAAAGGCCAGTAGCAGGGAGTAGTTCACCCTAATTATGCCAGAGTGTGTAAAGTCAGGCGGCAGAAATTCGAGCGCTCCGAATTATGTCATCAGGGAAAAGCGGAAAACGAACAAAGCAAAAAAAAAATGTTAGGGATGAGAAATCCATTCTCTTACTCTTTTGTGATTAGCTTGGTCATTTGGAAATTGAGACGTCAAGAGGGCCTCGGGGCTTCTTTGCCAGGATTAGATCGGGGGTTTTCGGCTACTTACGGGTTGGATTTACCAGCCACAACAAAGGCAGTAGAAAAGTTTTTCCCTCCTTTTCGTTACCTCAGGCGAAATAGCTGGAAAAGTGTCAGCTGTTGTGGCACAAAAAAAAAAAGTTCGAGATAAATGCAAACAGGTGCTGTCTGCACTCAACTTTGAAACAATCTGCCTTATTTTTCCACTCTCCTATGCTGAAATTGCATTTTAGCTAATGTTTGTCTGGGCCTGCACTTTGTGCTCAGTTTCAATTACATTTCCACAATGACAGTTAATGACTTTAAATGGTTTGTAACTAACGGAGTGCAAAATTTCAACATTTGCTCGGCCTCTTTTGGCAGTTGTTGAAAATATCAAGTTTGATTAAAGGCTTTAGCTGTATGTGGAAGTATTGGGCGGCATTAAAATACACGTACAATAGAGGGAAAATTAAGTGAAGTGTTAATGTCATTAGGAACACTAATAAGTAAATTTCTATTATTGTTCTGCCTCTATATTTTCGCGGTCTTTGTTCGTAGGTTAATTGTGTTCTTAGTACTCGATAAGTGTTATGATGCTTGACTTCATATTCAAATTACAAGCTTGAATTAGTAAGAAAAATAAAGTTATGATATGGATGGAATTTCTTCATATATTCGAAGCTGATTTGCAGGTTTAAGTTATCTGTAGTAACTTATTACTAATTGTCAACATTAATTACTGTAGCTTTCAACATATGAATATATATTTTTTTGTCAAATAATAGCAATTTAGAACCTTTCCTCTACTTCGTTAGTACTCCACAGGCAGCGATAAGCCCTCGAGTGACCCTTAAGTGACCTCATAAGCCTGAACCACCCCGCCAATTGAGCTGTCAATTATCGCCTCGAACTACCCAATTCGATTCATTGAACAGTGAATACAAAAAATAACAATAATAACAGTCAAGCTGAGTTTGCTAATCCCACCTAACGAGAGGATCGCAGGGTAGAAAATCCCACTTGGAAACTAGCCGAAAAAGCGGATTATACCCAGATTTTGCTACCTGAATTCGGAAACTGGCTGACAAAAAAAAAGAACCTCGCATCCGATGCGAGATCATTGTCTGAGGTTTTGCAGTTTTCCAGAGGGATCTTGAACTGTTATGAATGAAATGCGTAGAGCACCACAATGGAACATATGTAACTGCCAGTTTGGAAAGCATTGTGCAATACGAATGATAAATGTCCGTTTTTGGGAGTGCGAGAAATAATTCCGGCTAATGGCCATTGTTATATTCAAGCTACTGCCACTACGTACGTTCATTTGTCTGTTTGAAATGCGGATTTAGAATGTGGCATGAGTCCCTCCTTCCGCTTCCTGTTCCATATGAATTCCTCTCTCTTCTCTCTTGTCCTTGATTTATTATTAAATCCGTACATGGTTATTAGTTTTTCCTTTCTTTCTTGCAGAGGTAATAATTTTCCAAAATTCTATATACGAATTTTTGTATGCACCCCTGCGGTCCCTTTGGAATAGGAAATAAAAAGGTACCCCCGGTTCTCAGCGCCATTTCGGCGCTAAATTTGATTTATATACATTTGATTGTATATATTTGTTCCTGCCTCCGGGCTACCCTTAACATCCTTCCTAACCCTCCGGATTTACCCCCTTTTCGGGTGTTTTGCGCTAATGAATTCAAATGTGTGCGTAATTGAGTTATTAAAATTTCAGTGAACAGGCTATGGGACCCTTTGGGCTGGCATTCAGAAAAAATACATACACGCTTTCAAGGAATTTCAATTTGGAAATACTTTAGAAGCGTTCACGTGTAGATTTTCGCTAGATTCACAATGGCAAAAAAGTTATATTTTAATTTATGACCAAATCCAATGCGATTAATCTTTTTGGAAATGGTTTCCGTTTAAAAATAAAACTGGCGGAATGTTGTATAAAAAAGAAAAGATGGGTTAACTTTTGTTCAGTTTAAAGTTATTTTTTAAAAAATTCGAACAAGTTTTAGTCTGAAAAAGTAGCTTCCAATGAAAAATAAATCTGTATTATTTAAAATTTAAATTTCGTTAATTATAATATATTTTTCGGTTCTAGTCTCTCAACTTTTCAATTTTAGCTACCGTTTGAAATTCTTCCATAGATTATCGATCTTGATGTCGAGATATAAAGTACGATTTCATTAAAATCAAATTATGTAGAATTGCGTTTAAATTGCAATTTGGCCGTATTCAAACCAAAAGCCCACCAATTGTCGCAACAATCATTCATTCACCTTTTTCCCTCTCGTTGGCCCCATTGAATATTTTGCAGCCAATAATTCCCCTTAAATACGGTCGCTTAAATTATATATCAACCGATGAGCACTACAGGAAAAAAATGTACTCTGATACCAAACAAAAACCAAACCGAACTAGCCGAAAGTGAAAAATGTTTCGTTAGCCCCACAAATATGTGAAAATGACTTTTCATTTTTTTCTCCCCGCATTTCCGCATTTGAGTATATTTGGGGTAAATGGTTGGAGTTTTTCCTTTATGGCTCCTGTTGTTGTGCATCAATTGGCGCCACAAATTTTGTACTGTTTTTTCTCTACCCCCTCCTGCAGCTTGTAGCCTTTTTTTTGGAATTTTTTATGGGCCATTTAAAGAGCGCCACGGGAATTCTCGGGGGTTTTGGAGATCCACACGGATTATTCAGTGTGTGAACGTGGGCAGGCAAACAAATATTAACCTCTTTTTATGCACACATGCACATGTATTATTTAGTCTCACTCCCCAAAATCTGCAAATATTATACTATATATATTTGGGAATTGAGCGGGGTTAAATCTATATAATAATTTGGCGAACTCTTGATTTTCACGGCACTTCTAATTCTCAAGTGCCGAATAAAAAAGGGGTTGCCACCGGCGTAAAATAAAACCCATAATTTGGCTTAATAGTTTTTGCAATTACCCGAAAGGGTTTCGGAAAATAACCCTCTCCGGGCTGCCGGAAGTGCTGCTGAAGAGGCATAGAAGTGGAGTGGATAAACAGGATGAGGAAGTGAAGGAAGTGGCAGTGGAAACAGTCTGTTTATGCGTGAAATTCGCCAGGCGTCAGGATATTTGTCAAACAGAGTCTAAAATTGGGGGGTAACTTCGGAAGGGCAGGACTCCGTCGGGCCCCTGTCAATTATGAATTTATTATGGTCCGCGATTGCTTCTGTCAGTGTTGTCTGGGTAATTACCGTCAGGAGTGCAATTTTTTCATTTGTCAGAATAGAAAAGTCAGCCGGCAGCTGCCGAAATATACGTTTGAAGGGAAATGGAACTGTAGAAAGTAATAAAGGTAGGGTAAAGAAGAATAAACTGGGAAATACAATAAGAGAAGTCCTAATAACTTAATCTAGTTTTGAGTTTAATAAGTTAATATTTTCTTTAGTTAATTTCTAGCAATATTCCAATGTCCGTCAGATTAAAGTATTTCGAGCAGTTTAGATTTTAGGTTGCCTATTCCATTACCTAGAATATAATCAAAAAGGAAATATGTAATCCAAAGAGTAGGAATGAAATTTGTTATCCCTCTTTTCTAGGCTTCCATTGAGTATCTTTTTTATGTCCAACAATATTTCTTTGAGGTTCTTTTTTTGCTTACAACTAGTTGTCTCCAGTTTTTCTTCTAACTGAAACACTTTTCCAGCCGCTCTAGATACACTTTCATTTTGCACAAGAGTCCAAAAAAAGGATGGTACTCATATTTAGTAAACGTTTATCTTGTTCATTGATTTTTCTTTCCACATGAAACACCCTTGAATCTGGGGTTTATTCCCCACTCTTTGCTCTCGTTTATTGTGAACTGTTTGAAGAGGCTCTTCAATGCCTCTTTTCTCCTCTTCTTTCAACCCCTTCCACACTTCAATTTATGTAGATTTAAAGTGGCAAATTGTATTTGCATTTTAACTTTCTTGTATGAAAGATCATAGACCACAAGAGGCCCTTTGTGCCTGTGTGTGCGTGTGCTTAAGTCATGGCGGCTTTAGAGGGTTAAAAAGAGGGGCCACGGCACTTACTAATTGCTTATTAATTGAACAAATTCATTATGGTCTGCCCTTCCTCAGTATTCATTATTGGGTCTTTCGAAAGCGTTTTTTCTTGTTTGAAATTAAAATTCTACTCACGAAACTTCTTTGTGCTTATAGATTTCTCGATTGGAGTTTAATATTACCTGGAAATAAAGAAAAGTAATAAGGAAATTAGTTATATACTTAACACTTATGCAAAAGGGTATTTAAATTAGATAAATTAAAGACAACGTCAGCAAAAACGTGGCTAGACTTTGCTAAAAGATGTACGGATAAATTCCAAAAGTCCACATAGCCACATATGTGCACCAACACACCGATGGCTCATACATCTCGGCTTATTACACTAATTACTGTGGGGCCAGAACATTTCGGCCCACCTACTCTCACCAACGCAAAACTTTTGCGGCTTAAGGGAGTTATAGAGATACAGTTCCTCTTTTTTCGGGGTTTTTGTCGGGTTAATGGCTTTCAGGGGAATCGCGTGCAGTAATACAATTTCATAGAGTTACAGAAACAGAAACAGAGAGAGAGATCTCATGGCTAGTGCATAAATAGTCAAGTAAATAGTGCAAAAAATATATACTATGCTTTTAATTTTATTTTATAGCAAAACAAACCAAATAAAATAAGGAAATGCGCGACAGTTTTTGGCGGCTTTTTGCTCTGGTAGTATGCAAAGCTAACGCCATTGCGGAATTTTTATTGCCCTTCCGTCGCCATGGCGAGCACACCTTATATACACAGAGCTTTAAAGTACCATTATGAAATATTTCATATGCAAAAAATAAAAACAAAATAAAATAAAAAGGGCAAAAAGGTATGCGAAACAAAAGGAGACTCTGGAAAATGGGAATGCCAACAATGCCACAAACCGTGGCCCAAATGAAGCACCACAGTCAACTACTCATGTCTGCTTTCCCTGCCGACTGTATTCGGGTTGATTTTCATTACAAATTACGTTTATTTAAAATTGAAGTCAAAAACCGGGCAAACGAAGACCGCAAATATTTTCACAAAATATGAGTGCATTTTTCTCGTATTTATTTTCCACATTTGCCACAACCAAAATTAATGAAGTCCCCGCTAGATCAAACTTTTGCACAAGGCCACAGGATTTTGGTAACTTTCTTTCTTTCTCTCTCCCTCTAAAATTCAAACTCACACGTGAATCCTTCGAATTGTTGTTAGTGGAACATTCAATTCTGTTCGGATAGTTTGATTGCCAACTAAAGCGAATGGAATTTTAAATAGCTGTTGAAAGCCAGTTGACAGCATGTGCAGCGCGGGGCTTGAAAGCGAGTTTAAAGGGGTTAAACCATGAGGTGGCATTTTAGTTCCCGGGGTGCTTTTGTTTTTGTTTGATTAAAGTGTTGAGCACGAACAATTGATTGACAAATTTTAACAGGTCCTCAACCACATAAAGTGGAATTGGTTCTGACAAGGAATTTTCCAAATTTATAATTGATTTAAGCTATGATATTGAAATGTTTGTGCAATTAATTTGTCATTCCAAATAAATGCTGCATATGTCTTAATTAAACACTTCTTGTTGCTTGAAACTAAAAGGGCTTGCTTTGATTAAATAAGAAAGTTGTAAATATATAATTTTTATCAACAAACCGTTCTTAATGCCATTAAGTAAAACAAATTTATATTATATATAAAAAGTCATTATATGATAATTTTATTTAGCAAGCTAACATCGATATTGGTACCATTCATTATACCCAGCTTACTCCAAGCTTATGCTTTTCCAACCCACATCAATGGCCTTTTCAGTCACCCCATCTAAACCACCATTTTTAAAATCCACAAAGTAAAGCTAACCTCCTTTTTTTGTTGGTCCTGATTTACCTTTTTTGTTTTGGGGAAAATGGTGCGGTGCAACCAATAAATTTCCATTTTGTGTTT
This sequence comes from Drosophila eugracilis, assembly GCF_018153835.1. Lineage (NCBI taxonomy): Eukaryota > Metazoa > Arthropoda > Insecta > Diptera > Drosophilidae > Drosophila > Drosophila eugracilis. Next base: position 3,790,139 of record NW_024571981.1, on the reverse strand, counting down.
GTGTGTCGGGGCGCGTCGAATAAATCAAAAATGGTGGCCGCCCCGCCGTGTGAGAGAAATGTGTGACCTATGACCCCAATGCAAATGGAACGCAAAAATATGCCAAGCATTTACCCGAAACATGCTCTACCATGAACAATTTTAGAGATATGTATTTTTTATCTCCCTTTTTTAAAGGACTACTATCTCAACCCCTATGTTGGAAAAATTAAATTTCCACTGCTGAACGTTTTCTTCTCCATTTCCCTTAATTTTTTTTATATTTATTTGATAAGGTGCGGACATGGCAAGGTTCTAACCCTCGGGTCGCTGTTCACCTAAAGCTGATGTTTACTGTGCTGCCATTTTTGCCATCCGCACGATGTCGCTATGGTTTTATTAAATTTCGCTAGCTCTAATGAAATTTTCGCTACCAAATTGCGTTTACTTTTTCCTGTTGAGGGCCACAGAAACCTGGGATGGCCATTGGGTTTCCTGCGGCTTTTCGGGGTGAACAATCTGCCACTATCTACCCCATATCATCAACAAAATCATCAACATCATCATCGTAAGCAAACATCATCTGGCTTAGAGTTCCCAATAGCTTAAGTTGCCATTGGCTGCAATTCGCCAAAAGTTTCACAACATTTTTAGGGCATTTTTCACCCCCATAAATGTTTCTAAGCTAAATGTTGCAGGAACATAGATGTTGCAGGGACACAAATGCTGCAGCAACTTTGGTGCAATCATTTCAATAAGGGGTGGTGTGATTTATCAAAACAAAAATGGAGTTTTATAGCGAACGTTAAATACAAAAGAACATTGCTTTCCAAATATAAAAAATATAATAAGTCATGAAACAATGCTTAGAAAATTATTTGAAATTTATTTTGCTTGCTCAACTTTCTTTATTGGCTATTTAATTTAGTTTATTACTTTATCATTCATTCATTATATTTAGTTTATTACTTATGTTGGTGAAAACTAACGTTAATCCATTAAGCTTTTCATTAATAATTGCCAACTTAAAAGCAAAATTTCTTATTCAACAAAAAAATTTGAAAAAGTTTAGAGAAAAGTTCCTAAAGTTCTGGCACTAGGGGCACATAAATCTCACTTTTTTGGGCAAGACAACTTTAGTAATTATTCAAGTAAAATGGTTGCCTAGAACCTATGCCAGAACAGGTGATGAAAGTGTCCTTAAGTGGTGGAAGAATTTTCAGGGGGATTTTACTGAATAGAGAATGGTCAGAAAGGGGGCTGCTACAGGTGCTACGAAAGTTTTCTAGTTGGCCTCTTGCTTAATTTAATTAGAGACGCAAAACTTTAAAATTTTCTGTCACCTCGAAATTGGCTGCACACGTGTGTGTGCATTGCACACATGCAGGACTCACCAGAATCCATTCCTGTTCTTGTCACTCTCCTGTTTTTGTCACTCAACTAAAATTAGTTTACATTTTGTTGCTGTCCTTGCATTTTCATGTGGAAATATTTTTACAAGTTTCTTCGTCTAAGTGAATTAAGGTGGGAACAACTTAAGGCACCGCCTAAGCTGTGTTTTCATCAGGTTTCTCCATTTATTTATTTTGAAACTTGACAGAAAATTAGTTAAAATTACAAAGGAGATTTCAAAGTATAAACAAAGAAAACTTGTTTAGCTTTTTCAATGTCCAAAAATGATTTTGTATATTCAAGGTACAATCTCGTCAGTGGTTTATAGTAAATTGAACTTTTACAAGCAAATCAAGGTTATTAGGGTTATGCAAATATTATTTACTACTATTCGTAGCCAACAAAGGCTTCCAAGTAATTAACAATCATTCATGAAAATGACTTCTCTTCTTATTAAATTATCTAATGGATAATCAAAATGTCAATAAACACGCACCGACAGTTATTAAATTTAATTTTCAATTGTCTACGTTTAATGGAAACTCATTTGTAAGAACAACACGTGCATATCTTTCTTAACAGAGAACGCAACCAAACTCATTTTCCTTGAGGCCATCATATGCCCCCTTTCCCCTCCGACCACACTTAAAGTTTCGGCAATTTATGCTTTGATTTAATTAAATCGCAAATTTAAATTCACATGGTACATTTGGCGAACGTTGATTATATTTTTGGGGGCTCTCTATAAGTCATAAAGGGTTGTAGTTGTAGTGTATATGCAAATTGTATGGCCAACATGTGTGACGAAAGTTCTGTGTGTAGGCATTTTGCATTTGAATTAGGCCCATAAACCAGTAAACTAATTTCATTTACTTTTGCCCACAATTTGCTTTATAATTGTCATTTTCTGTTATTGTCAGAAAACTTTGTGGTGATATTTGTCAAAATTTGTTTCGACTATTTTGCGGAATGCAAATACATACAATAGGTTTGTGTGTTAAATAATTTAAAGGATTTTTCAGGGAAACTCTCCAGTGACATGGCCTCAAAATTTGGTCAGTGAAAATAAGCCTAATCAAGTTTAGATTTGCGGTTAAAATTTATTGAATTTATTTATTGCCCTCGAGAGTAGTGTAAGTTTAACTTTAATATATTTACAAGAAGCCATTTTCATTGAAATGTCATGCCTGCGATTAAGGTAGAAATACAATTTGCTCTCAATTGAAATGTAAATTTGTTAAATCAAAAACCAATTACGAGAAGATTTTCCATATCGAAAGACCGCAAAAACAAAAAATTGAATTGAACAAAGAAAAGAATTATATGCGTCTTTGCTTAATACTGCCATGTAATTTTCACAAGCAGCACCTACTCGAATTTTCGTTTTTCATTTATTTTTCGGTGCTCGATGGCGAATGCATTTAATAAAATATTTTTCATCCTGTTCAAGGCCTTGTAGTCCTCATGTCATTCAGAGCTTTTTCCCTGGGTAGTGGAAAGCCCTTTTTCCGCCGCCTTTTGTTGTGCGAAAATTTATTGATATAAGTGCGTTGTGGGTGTGTGTGCGTGTGCAATTCATTTTGGTAGTGAAAATGTTAAGCGCTGTTGAATGCAATCGAAATGAGGAGTCAGAGGGTCCAGAATCCCCATTTAAAAGCGCATTTTCTACTCGTTTGCATTGCGAATGTGTCCCTGCATGTGTAAGACCGAAGTTAACATTATTTTTTCCCCTGTAATGCTTAAATAACAAGGCCATCGAACGACTTTAAGCCGCTTTTCAAGTTGCCTGTGCGTGCGCGCATACCAAAAATATAAAAAAATACGTATATAAAAAAAATAGTTGAATCGCATCGAGTAGGAATTTGCATATTTGCAAAGGAGCATTGAACTCGTGTCAGAGTCGTTGGATCGGTGGGTGGTGGTTGGTTTTTGCTTTTTAGTTTCTGTAGTTTCAGTAGTTTCTCCGGGTTGAGTCCGCCATGTAATCGTCATCGCTGTCGTTTTGGGTGGAGCGAACACGTCTCAAATGACGCCTCCCTCAGCTTTGTTTGCCCAACTGATGGACAAGTGTCATGAACATCGAGAATGAGGGATTGGCCATCGTGCCTCCGTCCTACACATGAATTACATTTCCAACATTTTCTTTTTAGGTGCGTCGTCGTGGCTCTAAATTTGATTAATTCAAGAGGCATTCGTCTGGGTTGTTTGGACTTGTAACTGGAGACTTTAGAAATTGCAAAAGAACGTTGTGAGACCAATTTTCTGTGGAGTGCTTGGTTTTCGTTTAAAATTTAAGTGCATTGGGATCTCTTTTAAACGTTTCTAATGAATAAATTATTTGAAAATAATTCATTGAAATGTAAAAAGTGGCCTCTTTTTATAACCAAAAATGATGTATTAATTCATTAACCTTTTTTACTGAATTATTTATTATTTAAAACTATTAAATTATGATTTCAAATTAAAAGATATTTATCCCACGTATAAATAATTTGTGTGCATGATTTATTTTAATTTGATAGAAAATGTAATTAATAAAATTAATTTTACCTAAAAATCACAAAACAATAAGGCTGGAATTGCGGAACTTTGAAAATGCTTTAAACGACAAAGGCGGCAAATTTGTGAGCTTTGGGGGGGCGAAATTTTGGTGAAAAATTCTCCTGGCTAATGAAAACCTCAAGCTGTGCGCTCGGACCGTAGAAAATCAGACACTGGCGCAACGGGAGATGAATTGATTTTAAATCAATATTGACAGATGACACTGGCAACAGCAAAAGCAGCAGCAGCAGCAGCATTTGAGGCGGAAAATGGTTAGTAAAACTCGACAGTTAAGCGGAGTTGGGGGTTAGACTGGGAGGGAAATACCCGAGAGGAGGGTGTGCAGAAGTATGTGAAATGCTGCAACATGTTATATCGCTGCAGTTCAAGTGGAAGCATCGTCAGGAAAAAATTCAGCTGCTGGCTCAGCTGGAGACCGGCGATTAGAGAGAGGCGGCGTCCTGGAGATAAACTGTCAACACGACTATTTTGTAGAGCCATCTATATGTGCACATATATCCGAGATGGGGGAATTTAAAGTAATTATGTGACAGATATACGCTCTAATGGCGATTTATATATATATCTGAGGCGACACCGATAGTGCGCCAGAAGGTAATTGCTTGTGTGTGGATTAATATCTGGGAATATTTAGAGATTATTTGAAGTGGGATAATCTAGATAAATTATAACGAATTTTAGTTGATATGAACATAATAGTTTTTACTCTTATTCCTATAAATAGTTAAGGGTATAAAATGATATAAATGAAATATGTATAAAAAAACACATTATAATATAATTGTTGTCTTGATAAAACTAGATTTTATCAAATCGTTTTCAATAGCAATTGATTAAGCCTTTGAGTGTTTATCTATGCTATTGAAATTGCAAATTACAACTTCCACAATAATTTCATTAGGGCATTCATTTCAGATACCCAGCAGTAGTCCTACCACCCATTTCCTTGACTTCAAAACCGTTCCAAATTTCCTTGTGTCGCACGCCCCGGGGTATTACTAACCGCAATTTCCACTCATTTTCCGAGCAGAACCGACAACAATCGGAGAGACCACAAGACCCGCATGACAACGTAACCCATAACCATAAACCCTGTTCCTGGCTACCTTCAAAAAGGACACACATATACACTAACAGAAGTCAAATGCAATGGGTCTTCCCAAAGGAACTGTCATCAACAATTGCAAGTTAATAAATGTCAAATGTGACAGTCTCTCGACTTTCTTAATTGAATGACTCCACCGCAATTATCTAGATCTAGCTGAAACTAACTCCCTATTATTATCCCTCCCCGTCAACAGTATTTTGTTTTTGATGGGACTTTAGATAGGGGCTGATTAGCAGCTGGTGAAGTTAACTCTATTATATGGGTTTTTTTGCTCAATTAAATAAAACTATGTCAAGGTTTACAGACGGCAAAAGAAGCAAGAAAATCCGTAGTAAGTGTGAAAATTGCATAATGTTGCGGGAAAACCAGAGAGTTTTCCCACTTAAACTTTACTGAAAACTGTTGCATAATTTCAATTGCCACCTGCCGAGTTTCAAGCCGAAAATAGTCGTCTGTGTTTCCCTCGAATGTTTTGCTTTTCTTTCGCCGTGAGAGAGTAACTCAGCAATTTGGAAAATTGTATCTGCCAGATAAGATGAAGATGAAGGCAAAAGTAGAGAGACTTTTGCTATTTGCACTTTTTCTTTCTCTCACTATCTGGTTTTTCATTTTGTGATGGTCTCTTTTGGGAAACGCCTCCTTCCTGGCCAGACTTTTGTAATGAAGCGTTGAAGTTGCTGTTGACTATGCTGTTGCTGGCGCTGTTGTTGCAAGTTGCTGCCGTAGCTGCTGCTAGTTGCTTCCGTGTGGCTTGACTTGACTGCAGATTGCCCCTTGGGTTTGCTGTCAGTACGGAATGCCATCGCATAATCACAATAGACTAACGCCCCGCTGGCAATCTCTTTAAGACTTGGCTAAAAAAAATCTGACTTTTGTCATCGCCAAATAGTTTTCCCTTGCCCCGCATAAAACTCAAAACAATCAGGCTGAAAACTTTGTTTTTCTCACATTACACAAACAGTTTCGGAAAATATATTGAGTCAGCCGTTTGAAGAGAGACTGTGTTTCATTTTCAGCCGTGAGTTCATATATTTCATGTTTCATGTTATTTCTTTCATACCTTTTATTAATCAATATATATTCTTTTTTCCATGCAGTTTTCCCATTCATGTTGCAAAGTGTTGTAAAGTTGTTGCATCGTTGAATGCTTTCAATTTAATTAAGTTTTTTCAACAAGTGCAGTCCCGTTTTACAAATTATTTTATTTTTACTTTTTTCAAGAAGCACTCTGCCTGTGATGGTTAATGGCCTTGGGGTCTGTTTAATGGGAATTAAGTTACTTGAAACTTTATTAAATTTGTATAAATTAAACTGTTATGTAATCTATAAAACTTTTTTTAATTATAATAGTAATAAAAATTGGTTAGATTTATATTTAAAGGTATAAGTTGATTTTCATTCCAGTTTCAAGTTAGTTGATATTAGAACATATCATGCAATAATGATGTTTTTGCAGATTTTAGTCATTAATCAGATTAGTTAAGGTTGGATCTCCCTATAACCTTTAGTGATGTAAAAGCATTAAAATGTGATTATCACCGGTTATTAAAAGCGCTTTAGGTATAGATTATTTCATTTCACGGCATTGGGGTCTAATGCCCTATATAAGGCAATTTTTTGGTTTCGTTTTCGCTTTCCTAAGAGCAACCACCATCAAGATGTGGATCTTGAAGAAAGAACAGCTTTGCGCCCTTTTCCTTTTCGCTATATTGCTGCCAACCGAATCATTTTTACTGAAAAAAATACATCATGTGAAAAATAAGCTGAAGGACTTTTTTAAACCTGATCCTGAAATGCATATTATACCACTACCTGCAGTCATTCACGAAGCCAAACAGGAGGTATTTAAGCAACCTGTACTGAAAGAAATTCAACAGCCGCAGGTGGTTGTAGAATCTCATCCCATCTATATACCCATTCCTGTACAAGGCTCCTCGCAAGGCTCTAGGATTCAAAATCCATTCCTTGTTCCACCAAATTCACAGGGAAGCTCGGATCAAAACAGGGAGCAGAAGGTACAGTTTCAAAATAATAATTATAATATTAAAATGTATTTACAAAAATTGTATGAAATCCAACAAAAATTCTCTACTAATTTACATCCAAATTTTTTGTTCTATCTCAGGATATTTCGACTCAGCTTTTGACAGAAGAGACTAGAGTAGGCTATGGGGATCGAAATCCATTCCTTGTTCCACCAAATTCACAGGGAAGCGCAGATCAAAACAGGGAGCAGAAGGTACAGTCTCAAACTAATAATTATAATATTAAAATGGATTTAAAAAAATTGAATGAAATTCAACAAAAGTTCTCTACTTATTTACATCCAAATTTTATATTCTACCTTAGGATATTTCGACTCAGCATTTAACGGAAGACGGTTTCGGGATTCTGCCCGTGTCGCAATCCAACTCACAAACGCAGTTCCAGAATCAAGCTTCGTTAACATCCCAGTCAGAATCAAATTCTGAATCTTCCTCAAAATACAACACACAATCAGAGTCTTCTAAGGCACAAATACTGGCGCAGCGAGAAAAAGAAGTAGAGTTTCAATTAAATATCCTACGACAGCTGCAACTTAAACAATTAGAAGAGCTAAAAAAGTCACATGAACAGGCAGAAATAAACCAAAAGCAAAGACCTCAACCTACACGAGAAACAGTACTTGGACCATCGCCCCCAGTAGGGAACTTAAGGGACCCTAGCTTGATACAGTCAGTTCCCGGAGATCTCATCGTTACAGAGATTCAAGTACCTACAATCGGAAATTCGCAAGTTGTTGTTACTGAGGATAGTTTAAGCAAACGCATAATAGCAAGACTGCTACGTCAGCAACGGAAGATAGAGAAGCAGCAGCGAAGATTAAAAAAATTGTTGGAGAGAAACGCACAGCAAGAACGCAACGAGCAGGTACGCTTGTCTTACCGAAAACAGATGCAAGCTCAGAAAAAGGTCCAAAGACAGCTAAAAGAACTGCTGGACGAAGTGTTGCGGGAGGAAGAGCAGAATCAGAAGAATCTAATTTTAAAGCATCAACTTGAGAAGCAAATTGAATTATCAATTGAAAGGCAGAAAAACCAAGACTTGGAAGAGCTAGTGAAAAGACAGAAACAGTTGAATGAACACTTAATAAATAATCCCCTAGTTTTGGGATTAGACCCAAGGCTGGTAATAAAAAATGATAGCTCAAATCAGAGTGAAAGTAAATCGAATTCGGAACAGAGTAGCCAGAGTTCGTCATCCCAGTCACAGTCGTCCGGATCCCGAAATCATCAGTCGGATGGTCATTCTTTTGCAAATTCTCAATCTGAGTCGTCTCAGTCTTCGTCTCAATCGTCTTCTCAATCGTCGTCCTCCAACTCGTCATCATCACATATATTAAGAGCACTCGGTGTTTAAACATTATGCACGGCATAAATCTCCCATTACAATGACTGAATTTAATTTTGAATTTAATTTTTCCCAGATCTGTAGTCCAAGAAATGTTTTTTTCCCCAAAGTATTAAAATAAATACCTACCCATTTGACTGTGCAACAAACATATAAATTTACTAAAATGCAAAGTTAAATTTCAAGGTTGCCTGTCATAATTTGATTAACTTGAAGCCAAATCTTAACTCTCTCCACTGGCGGATAACCCTTAAGGATTAACTTTCTATTTCATCCCCATACAACCCTCAACGAATGGCAGCTGGCGAGCCTTGTTAACTCGCAAATGCCCCTCAAATGTTGATTTAGCCATGGTCTTCTTACTCAAGCGTTGATAATGCTGCGAATAAGCATATATAGCTAATTTAACAAGCAAAGAGTAAAAGGGAGATAAAATGTATCATCCTGTCCGAAGTGCAGGCAAAATTAACATATGTCTAAGCTGGGACACGCGATACCGGATGGCTGCAAAACTGGTTTCCCACATTCGCTCCGCTTCACTTTTGTGTAATGTTTGTGCAAAGTATTTAGTGCAGTAATTGAGATGGAAATAAAAAATAACAAAAGGAAAACGCAAGACAGCTAGGGCCTTAATTTTACGCCAGAGTGGGCAGAAATAAATTTCCCTACCCGAACTTTTCTGTTCGAATTGTTCTCGGTCCGGGGCCAATTAAAATTGGGTGCAGAAAGTAATGCGTATTTGATATTGTCTCCCTTTAAGCAGTTGTTTTGTATTTTGGGGATTGCGAGTCAATTAAAATTGGTTGACAGTTGTCCCCAGTCGGGGAAATCTCCAGAGCTTTGTGAAAAAGGGTTCTCTAAATTAAACTTTTCTCTCTTGCTTTCCTTTTTTTTTTTAGTTTTTTTTTCGCTTCTTTTAGTATTTTGTTATTTGGCAAATAAATAAAATGTTGCAAAAGTTTAGCTATTTGAGTTGTGTTGTCATGGGAGATGCAGGGCAAATGGTAAGGGGGCGGGAACTGACCGTGGCAAAAGTTTTTCCAGCATTAAGCCGGGCATAATTAAAATTTTCGTACTGTAAGCCCCCGGAGCAGATTATAGCCAAGTTTTTCCCCGGCCAGAACTTCCTATTGGCTTTGTTTACCGCGTTGATTGATGGTAAATAAGCCGGGTCTGCCTCAGCCTCAATCCTTTTTTTCGGGGGTAAAATAATTTTGAAATTCAATTGAAGGAGCGGACTTAAAGATTACATTGTTGCTGAGTAGAATGGAATCGAACTGGCAACTAATCGAATTTACGAGTTCCCCTATCCTTCGACTTTTATTAGCCCATTGAGCTTTTCTTTTTCTCGCTTCTCCTTTTGTTTCGCCTTTTTAGCTTCGTTTTTACGGCAAATTTCATTTCAATAAAAGTCGCATTAATTTCATTTATTTGCTGTAATTTTTTTTCCATAGCCGTTACCATTTTTATACCCTCTGGTACGAGCTGCCCTTTTTGCGCACCTGTCTCACCTGATCCAGCTGTCTATCAAATGGCCAGCCCCGCCCATTCTGTCCCTCTTCATCACATTGCCGCCTCGTCCATTTCAATTAACTTCAAGGATTATTTTATTATGTCAATCAATTTCCGTAACTAAAAAGTCACCAATAAAAGAGTGACCGGTAGTCCGATTCCCTTGGTCAGAGTTCATTCTTGTTTAGTGTTTAATTCCCACTACTCCGCTTCTTTATTATTTTTTTTTCAGTGGGCTTTGCTTTTTGCCTGCTTTTTACTAGTCACCTTTTAATTATGGGATCCTGCAGTTGAAGTGGGATTTAATTAAAACTTGAATTTAATCGATGCAGCTTTATCGGATGATGTTTAACGGCGGGATAAGAGCAGAGAGAGGAAGTCCTTGTTAGTCCTGCTCTAAGTATTTCGATTATTCGTTTCATTAGGGGGGCTTTTATGCAGTTGGAAATCGATGAAGCCATTCAGTAAACTAAAGGTCAGTACAATGCATTTAAGGGTTTATTCAATATTCATAAAACAAGAAAGCATCTGATGGAAATTAAAAGAAATGGTTGTAAGGAAAATAATTTAACATAAGAAAACATGTACGCTAGATTTCCCTAAGCTCTTAGTTCATACAAATGTTGCAATTCTGAATTTATTAATATTTAACCCCGATCTCTGTTTGTCTTTTAAAAGCACTCTACAGCTATTTTTAATTCTTGTAAGCCAGAGAAAGTAATTGCCAGTTTATCCTTCCTCTTTCAACTTTTCACGCAATGGAAAATCAAAACATTTTTCAGCCTAGAAAACAAATTCAAATCTTTAGTCATGAATCATTGAACACACTAAAAGAGAAGAGGGAGGCCCCACTCAACCAATTATAAATTTGTAGGCGGGTATGGAGGCGTATTTTCCTGTCAATTTGATGTATATACATATATATGTAACTTGATCTATAGCTAAGGGCATAGCATATGTGCCACATACAGCAACAAAGAATTGTTACGACCAACAATAAAATGACTCAAAAGCCAATTAAAGATAACAAGAGGGAACAAAAACTTTGCCCACAAAAAATGCATTAGCATAACCAAACAATCGGGGGCGAAAAGAGAAAAGAAAGAGAAAAGCTCGGAAAGTCGGAGAGGGAGTATCTAGGGATTTAGTCTAAGACCTGTGACTAACCGCATAACGGGAAATAAATGTTGCATAAAGAACAAACAATTGCTGACTGCAATCAATCAACGGAGTTAAACGTTTCCGAGAACAGCCCAACTTGTTTCTTGAGTGACGAATAAACTGCACAAAACTCAGACTTCAAAACCCATACCGCACTCCTTAGTCCTTGGAGCCCGGAATCAGCCAGGAAGGAAGTACTATGAGCTTGCAGGAGTTAAAACCTACAAGGCCTACATGGCTACCATTGCTCGTAAGACACGAAACGGGTTGAGAGAACACTGAGCTTCTTTAATGGATAATAAAACTAAAAGTATTAAAGTAAAAAATTTAAAAACAAATTTAAAAAAGTATTAAATATTTGTCTATTTAAGAATCTAATTTTAGGGTCTTACCAACATTGCCTAAAACCCATAATTGAGTAGTACCTCTAATATTTATCCCAGTGTAAGAAGTGAGGGCGTGCACATAAGAAGGCAGGAAAAGCATTCGAAATGAAGAGCATGTATGTGGCCATTGTGAGGAATGGAATGGAATGAATTGGAGAGGGCTGAACCGTATCAAGAAGGGCTAGAGCAGAGGGATAACCAGAGGTGATGGTGGATCAGGGGCAGTGTTATGGGGTGCAAATAGGGGGGGAGTTGGCTAAAAGAGTGGGGCCTAAGCCGACAAGTCTGACTGCAGGCATTCGAAAGTTGTCGGAATGCAAAGGAGGCAGCTTTGGCATTGAAAGAGCATTTGAATGCGGTCGGCAAAAAAAAAGCTCGTATGGGAGTGGAATTGGAACTGGGAATAAGAAGCAAACAAAGCCGGGCGATGAAGGGGAAAAAAGAAATGCCAAGTGCATGAAAATGAAAGATGAATGGAAACGGGGGCGAGCTATAGATATATTTCTAGCTTTAATCGAGCGTGTTGCTAGATGTGGGTGCCCAAAGGATGCAACGATTTCTTTTGAGGAATTATTGACTCTCGGCCAACACTATTAGGCAGCAAGAGTGTTGTAAAAATCATTCGTCATAGATAGAAAGAAATAAAAAAAATCCCTACTGCAGCTTAACAAGAAATTCATGTCTGTCTGGCCAGAGATAGAAAGATGACCGGATAAGACTGAGAATGTTTGAATGACAAAGGCAATAGGTAGGTTGCCTAAGAGAAAAAAAAAACTATTGTACAGGGCACACTATTGTTAGAAATCTCTCTGGAAATCTTTCGACATATGTATGCTTTGCCTCCAACCGGAGTTCTTCGTTTGAATTTATGCGGTTTGAGTTATTCAAAGCTGGCCACTTGAAAATCAAAGAAAAAACTGTGGAGCGTAGAAAAACAGAACCAAAGATTTTAGATTTCAAGTAGCTGATTGCCAGCAAAGGGAGGAAAGCAAATAAAGGGTTTCTTAAAGATCTCTTGTATTTAGAGGATGGAACCCTACGCGAGGCCCCATAAACAGATCGTTAAACGTTCGGGCAAATTGCTGGCACACGCAAACTGGCACGCCCAAACCGGTTGAGAGATGGGAGATACATCAAGATGACAAACATGGCGGGGAGAAGCTAATGCTGCAACTTGCAACAGCGACAACGAATGTCTCACAAAACAATGCGAAGACCCTTGCCCGTCCCTTTCTCGACCACGCCCCCTAATGGCCTGGCCATAAAAAGCTCATCAACGTCATCTTCTCCATTGTCCCCATCCCAGCAAAACCCACAAATGTTGCACATTGTGCAACAGCAGCAGCAACAACAGCATCAGAAATTTGATAAAAATTACACAGCAAAAGGTAAAGAAAGAAAAAGTAAAATACAAGCGAAACACAAAACAATTTTGAAGAGCCAACGATTATTTAAAGTGAAGCCAAGCAACAAATGATAATGGTAACCAGCAAGCGACGTCCAACGAATAGCCGTAAGATATGCTAGGCAAAAGTCATGAAGCCAAAGGAAAATTTAATAATAGTAGTAGGTACAGGTACACAAATGCCACTTTGTAAACTTGTATTTATTTTCTATAGAAAAGCCTTGAACAATCGCTTGGTATAGCTGGGATGTCGAAGTTGCATGTTGGTGGTGGCAAAGCTTCCTGCAACAGCAGCTATTACAAAAGACACACGGAACGTGGTTACTCTATTGCATTGATGGTGTTTTCGTTAGGACTATATGTTTATGGATGGAGTAATACATTGTAGATGAGCAGTTTATATTTTATATAAATTTTTAAAGAATTTTATAAATGTATATTAAGAGCAGCTTAATTTTGCGTAACCACTCTTTTCAGATCCCAATATTTTTCTTACATAATCTTTTTCCTGGAAACTTTCTATATTAATAATGTTTTCTTGATTTATGTTTTCTAGTTAGATATATTAAATTTTCATTATACGCTAATCTTTAACTACATCAGATATGCATACAAAAATCACTACAACTGCACCTAAAACAATTTAAGAGTATATTTTTTTCTAATTCCGCGATATCATAACAAAATTCCATTAACTTTACACTTACTTTTTATAACAACACATCGAAATGTTTCCCGTTTTCTATGACATTTTAAGAGTGCTCCAAGCTTTTCCCTATTTCTGTTAACTATCACTTGTAGTGTTATCGTTTTTATCGCTGGCTATTTCAACGCTATGCAATTAACACGATTTTTTCAGGCTATCAACATACAATTTTCGGGGGGCAAAGAGCTTTAGTTGGCCGTTTAAGAGAAAGGCGCCTCTCTCAACATGTGTTCCATAAATCAAATAAAATCCAGAACTGGGATTGGGAATTGCATGTTGTGAAGCCACAAAACAAAAGGGAAAATATTTAACTAATTAGAGTAATAAATCTGGACGAAATATGGCCTACCCAAAATAGCAAAGTCGGTTGGAAATGAGCATTAATAACTCAATTGGAGGGTTGTTCCACTGTTATGAATAGGCCAAATCAAAGCTCCGAACTTCCATTGTCCAAGTGTCAATTTTTGGCATAAAGGAGAGAAGTCAATGGCAGACAAAAAGAAGGCGCGTCCCAAATGTGGGATGGATATACGAGTATGTATGGAGAGACTGTGACCCAAATAGTACATACTGATGGACAAGACATTTATGACACTGCGCCTGCCTTTGGGGTTTGGGTTATCGTTATGGTTATGGTTATGGGCCCCGGTACACGGAACCCCTTTGGAAAATCCGACAGACGAATGGCAACTCATGGCAGACACTCTGGGCGAAACATTTGCATGTTTAACTTGGCACACAATGGCGACTCCGATTGCAGGCCCAAACACACAGCCAAAGCCAAACCCGAATCCAAACCGAACCGAACTTCTCCTCCATTGAAAGTCATGGTCTGCATTCGAAAAAGAAAACCAGAAAACCGGCCATGTAAACAAAAGGGGCACAGAAGACTGCAGTCGATGCACGTGCATTACATATATTTAAATTTGAAAGTTTTTCTCTTTCTGGCGAAAAAGAAATATAAATAAATTATTACTGCCTGTCAATGTCATTTTTTTCATATTTTTTGTTTTCCTCTTTCTTCTATGCCATTTTATTTTTCATATTAATTTACGAGTTTATTGCTAAAGACATCATTAAAGTGAAAGTCAATTTGCTGGCGATTGTTGTTTACTTTATTACTTTTTAGCTTCTAATATTTCCGAAGCGCTCTAAACTGAGTTTAATTTATGACCGCATATTTTTCTTGTTGATTTTTTCTTTCATTATTTTGGCTGCCGTTTTATTAAAGTGCGTGTCTAGCCGAAAGTAAGCAACGCTAATTAATGACTTGGGCGCTGCTTCTTCATAAAAGTGAGGGAGTTAAATTAATTTAGTTTTTCTTCCCGTTTTTATGGACGATTTTTTCTGTACTTTTCTTGGCTGATGTAATTTATCATTGCATAACAGACAGCTTGGATAGGTTTTCTTTTTAAAAATTTACTAAAAACTCTTTTTTTTTGGTATGACAAAAATATTTGGGAGTTCTTTTTTAGCCCAACTTAAGCATAAAGGTTAAGGGACATCTTTGGGCTAAGGATTAAAAATGTACGGTGATGAAACTTAAGTGAATTAAAAGTATTTAAAAGCTTTAGCATCTCCAGCACTTACTTTCTATCTAAGCATTTTAAAACGGGGCAATTCACATTTCATTAATTCCCCTAACAAACCTCAAAACTAGAAAAGGAAAATGTTCATTTGCTTTAGCCTGGGAAAACCCCAAAACTTTAATTACGTTAAGCGAGTATTTGCTGTGGGGGAAAACTGTCTGTCGACCAGTTTGGAAAAAGGAAAATGCAAACAAAGAGTGTTTGACCGCGAAGCGCCGAGCTGAACACTTCCACTAAACTTGTTTCAAACAAAGAGCGTTAAACGTTTTAGCGCGGATATTGGGACTGATACGAGTGGAATGGAATGTAAAAATGTTTAGAAAATACAAAATTGAACCAACGACAGGCGACAGTTGGATAAGTTGCGCTGGAATCCAATAAACTGCAATTGTGTGTGGGTGGTTAAGGGGTTGGAGTGGTTGGAGGTTGGCTAAAAGAAGAGGAAGGTTGACGGGAAAGTAGCCTGAGTGCCAGGCTCAGTCTAAGTGGTTAGGCTAGAACGGTAGTTGCACTTGAAAAAATTTAAGTTCGAATTTAAAACCAGCTTTACAGAGATCAATCAAAATAATATGTAAAATATATGGATGAACTAAACATCTTTTATAAAATAGTAAATCATTTTTGAGTTCAAAACCTAACTTTAGATTTGGCTCTTTTACCTCAGTTAAGATTCGCTCAGCCGCTTAAAAAAATCTTTCAGTGGATGTGGCAGTTAACTTGGTCAAGTGAAGAGCATCGCAGCTCGCTGTCGCAGCCGCTGGAATGTGAAAGCCATCGCCGTCATCATTGCCACAATCATAGTCAGAGTCGCTGGGGCTTTGAGTTTGGAGTGCGGAGTGTGAAATCGGAGTTTGGGTCTCGTGGAGAGTCGAGAATGCGTGTTGGACCAGTTGGCACGTTTCTGTGTCAGGAACGCTATTTTTACGGTCAAGCATGACCGAAGAAAGAGACAAAATCAAAGACATTCACATACGGCAAAAGAGATGGGGCTATGGCTATAGTTCGCTTTTTTCTCTAATTTCATTTGGTTGTGGAGACCTGAAAACTTACTTTCTGGTTACCATTTTTATGGCTCCCATTCTTGGCCTCATTTTAATTGCAAACACTAGATAGAAGATGGAACGAAAAGCGA
This sequence comes from Drosophila eugracilis, assembly GCF_018153835.1. NCBI lineage: Eukaryota > Metazoa > Arthropoda > Insecta > Diptera > Drosophilidae > Drosophila > Drosophila eugracilis. The sequence continues at coordinate 3,773,817 of NW_024571981.1, read as the reverse complement.
GGAAAATTGGTGGGGAAAGGAGGAAAATCCATGAAAAGAGACTGCACTTTGTATGCAATCCTCGGTGTCTGAGAATGGTTTTTCTATTTTTATGCCACTTTGAGTCGGGCATTTCTTCTTCTTGTTTTTCTTGTAATTCGCTTAACGCCGCTAGGTGGCGCTGCTGATGGCCCCTGTTGACCCAATTGTCCAGAAATGGCCGGCAGCTGAGCGGGAATCCCCTCGATTTTTTTCCCACTTTTGCCCGCACTTTTCCTTTGCTCGCCGCTTTAATTGTTGGTGCAAAGATTTTTCTTTGTTTTTCGCTTTTCACTTTTACCCTGGCCGGCAGCGAAGTGCTCCTACACCTCACCACTACCCCTGTCTGTTAGCGACTTTTCCTCCTTTGCATTTTTGATTTTTGCTTCCGCAGCTTTTACACTTTTCCGTTTCGGCTCACCTGAGTTGAAGTTTAAGTTTCAATCGAGCAAATATTTGAACCATAAGCGCAAATTATCTGACTTTTAACTTAATTGAAAGGAATCTTTTTCGGAGATTGATTGGAGAAGAAATTTGCAAGTTGATCAGTTAACATACCTGTAATGAAAAGAAAATAAATTCGAAATTAATATAGTGTAATCAAAGTGAAAAATTTATTAAAAATGTTAAATAGAATGTGCAAAGTATTATCACATTTAAATTTTTCTGAGTTTTATAATATTAAAGACACTAAAGAACATTTCCCACAAAATGCGGAGCTGGCCATACACTTAAAGTAATTCTTTTAGTTCATGTCTTATTCATTTCATGTCAGAAACATCGTGTTGCACGAAAAAATGGAGAAGCTATCCCTCCTTCGGCTAAAAGAAAAAACAAAAGAGACTTCTCATGTCAAAGCAAGATATTTTTCTATGCAAAGATGCCGCAGGTTCCTCGGAGAACATTTATTTACTTAATATTGTGTGCATCACACATACGCCCCATTAGACAGCTAGCTAGTGACAAAAACAACAACATCAACATCAGACACATAATAAACACTGTTTGTTATTGTTTTTCTTCGGCTAAATTATTTTCTTTTTTTGTATGTTTTATTATTATTTTCACCAAAGAAAGGGGCGAAGCAAAAGCAGCCACAGGTGGTTAATATGGTAACTTTCACACTTAGCGTTCGTCTGCATTTTCCACCCAATCCGCCCCACGATTTTAGCTTCGCGCTGCCGCTTGTTATGCTATAATTTACATACATTATGCATGTTCTGGCTGCTCGCATCTGTATCTCAGGTACATTGAACCTGCAATGATTGCACGCAGAAAAATAGGGAGCAAAATAGTGAAATACCAGAAACCAAAAGCTGCGAAAGGTGCCCGAGGGGAAGTGTTGGTTATGGGGTTTTACATGCAAAAACAAACAAAACTTCTTTGGCAGCAGCAGATACAGCAACTGTTGCTAGTTTCCGGCTTCCTGTTGCGATGACAAATTTTTGCCAGCCATCCAAACCCAATTTTTTCTCTTTCCACCCTCACATTTTTTTTGTTTTCTGTTTATTTCCCCCTTTTTTGCATTGACTGTGCGGGTTTCGAGATTGGCAGTTGAACTTTGGCTTCGACTTTTGCCAAAGTTCGTTTTTTGTGTTGGCTACCAGAAAGTTTTTATGCGGGGTTAAAAATGAATATATTTTTTAATGTCTAATGAGTTTTTTGTCAGATATTTATTAATCATGAATTATTTGCGTTGCAGAAAAAGAACAGATTCAGAGATAATATTGGATAGTTTTTGCTAGGTGAGGATGTATTTTAAATGTAAATTTTTTTTCATTAAATAAATAATAAGGTTAACTTTAATTTAATATACCAAATCATTCTTTAAGACTTTCTATCAATTTGGAATTTAGAATCGATTTTCCACTCTTTCACGCAAATGAGTTGTATATTCACCCAACTGCCATTCACCACATGCTTAACCCGTTTTTCCTTTTCCCAGACTTCGTTCTCTTAGCACTTTGCGAACTTCCACGTACATGTTCACAGTCTCCCAAAAGCATACAAATTATTTAGGCAATTTACAGGGCCCCCACAACCCAGAGTCCGTCCCCAAAGCACAGCTCAATTGCGAAGTTATTCACATCTCCGGCAGTCAGCACTGGGGATCTACTTTAAATAATGAAGCTATTTTCGCGTTCAATTCCCATACGCAGCCAATCACTTCTTTGCCGGGCGAACAAAAGGGCCAAAGTCGAACAATGCCAATGGCACAAGTGCAGAAAACTTTAGACTAAATCAATAATAAAAAAAAAACACTCAGGAAAAAATGTGAATGGCGCAAGGCGTGGAAAGAATCCTGGGAAGGTTAAGGAATCCCCAGTGCAGCAGCATCTTTATCTTTATCTTCATCCTCTATCTCCATCTTCATAATCGCCATCATCGTTGCCATGGACATTCCCTGGTACCCTCTATCCTGCCCATAACGCGTCCCGAACACGTTTCGCTTATCACCAAAAGGGCATGGTGGTGGGAAAATAAAGGGGGAAAATCTTATCGGCATGCTTGGCATTCATAAGATCTCAGCTGAATCGAAAGCTATAGCCGCCAAATCGCAGAGCTACTTACGTGAGGCCGTTTGCATTGCGTGTGTATGTAGGGTTGTACGTATGTTCGAGTGCCAACAATGGAACCCCAGTCCAATATGCTCGACATAGGTATTACCTGTCTTTTGTATAACATCGCGATTGTTTGGGGAAGTTCTGTCAGGCGGGGTAGGGGGCAGGAAATGCTTTTGGCACGACAGACTTTTCAATAAACTCCCTCAAGCGTGTGCATTAAGTGCAGCGAGGGAAGCAGAAGCCAGCCAAGTCATTGTGGGCACAGTGGGACTTTGTTTCGTGTTTTTGACAGTGGCAAAAAATTTGAAAAAAACATTTTCAAAGACAAAACAAAATTAAGTTCCTTTTAAATTCATTCACTGAATTAGAAATACTTTTATTAAATGCCTTAATTTTTCCTACTTTTATAATCCCACTGTGCATGCATCATTGGCCGCATTGTGGTTGCCACAAATTCTTATTTGTTTCTTTCATTTCCAGCCCAACTTGCCTTTCTCTCCCTCTCTTTTTCACCGGGCTCTCTACCTTTCCCTGTCTATTTCTCTGAGGGTTTTTCCCCAATGCCGCTCGGCAATTTGCATGGCTTGAAATTCGAATTTGAAATGGAAAAGTAAATCGTGTAATGTGCCTGCAAGAAATTGCCTAATGCCCCAACGCTCAGCATGGTGTAGAAAGAAAGAGAGCGGTTGCCGTGCATGGAAAGAGACGGTAATAACTGAAAGACGGTAGAAAGGTAGAAAGAGGTAGAACGGTTGACTGCCTGACAGGCAATTCCAGGCCGCAAAAGTGCGGAGAGTGGCTCCCGTGCTAAAAACCTTTAACCAGAAGCAACGACTTTGAGGCATATGGGACCACTAGTAAAGGGAAAACCAAGCTTGGAAAAACCGAAAAAGAAAATAAAAACACAAAAAAGAAAGAAAAACCTAAGAAAACTGAGAAGGAAAAAGCAGACCCGCGTAACGAGGAGAACGTGAGCTTTGTGCATCGGCCATTTATGATGACGACGATGATGGCGCTGAAGGCACTCGCACTTGTTGTTGTTGCATATGCACAGGGAATAAAAACCTTAAGGATTTTGGATGCTTTTAAATGACCTTAAGGGTAGTTAACTCTAAAAACATTTTAAAATAAAGCTATAAATAAATTTCGTAATTGCTTGAATGAAAATGGATTGCATTTCTTATGATGTGATTTATCAGATTATTGATATTACAATATTAAAACAAAAATGACCCCAATTTTTTCTCTGTGTGCTGCTGATATGGCCGTCGTGCATGCAACACTAACACCAGCAACATCAGCAGCAGCAACAGCAGCAGGTGGTGCATGATTGCATGTTGCAAAAGGGGAAGGAAAACCGGGTTGGACTTTCTCAAGGGGTTGCCTTCGTGTTGATCTTAAACTTAGATAAATAAACTTCAACTTCAACGTAAAGCAAAAACCACAACAACAAAAAAGTAAAAAAAAAAGGTTGAAAAATATTTAAAGGTTTTCCAATGCACATTTTTGTGCAGCAGCACTAACACGTTGTTCCCCGAACAAAAGACCGGCGAAAAAATGGAGAAAAAAAGTGGAAACAGATTCCTCAACACAGCCATTGTCCACTCACGAACGAGAAAAGAGATGCGCCTGAAATGGGGCATTGAAGCGTGGAAAAGCCGCCCCCACTCTTCTGAAAAACTCCCGTACTTCCCCCATTTTCCAATGCTGTGCCCAGCCATGTGACAATTGTCAATGTGGAGACCATAATTTAAGGTTTAAATCGGTGAAGAAAACTGCCAACATTCCTCCGGGAAATGTAATCAAAGAAAAAGGGAGCAAAACGAACTTCGATTTTTGCATGAAAATTAAACGAAAAACGAAATACCCTATATACCCTTTTGGAATGCTTTAACATTTTTACAATTTCAGTTCAATATTTCGTTTTTTCCTTACATTTTCGTTTTCTGTTCTGGTTTCTGTTGTTGTTTTGTCACATTGCGCATACGTCACGTTGGTCCCCAGTTTTTGGCTCTACTTCAGACATTCGACTTTTTCAACTGATAGAGTGAATCAAGGGAAAAGCGGGGAAAAAGAGGGATTTTCGGGGGGTGTTGGCCTTATTGTTTCGTACTCGGCGACAGCCTCAAGCAAAATTATACGCATGAGCGCCACGGAAATGGCAAACTCGACTACAACAACCGATGCCAAAAAAGGAAACTACTGAGGCCAAAAACACAAAACAAAACAAAAAAAAAAAATAACAAAAAACGGCAACAAAACAAACAGAATTGAAAGCAACACCGAAAAGTGTTGCCAGAGAGAAGGAGACAAAAAAGTGCAGCATTGCATGTCTAAATGGAAAAACAAAGGCTGCCATTTCCACCTGATGCCACGCCCCAAACCCAACACTTGCTAAGGCAGAAAATGGGTGGGGAGGGGACGGTTAGGGAAACCCTGAGGAAAATCGGTGTATGAGTGAGTTCCGTTGTAAAAGTTGGTAGGAAATCAAAAGAGTTTTTGTCATCATGATCACAGTATGGTAAAGTTGAGTGAAAAGCAAGCGTCTAAGAGGTATGTCGGGGAGGTTTCGTAAATAAATCATGAAAATTTCATTTCGGTAAAAGTGGCCAAAAGGAAATATGTGAGCTAAATTTTGTGATCTAAAATTAACATTTAAATTTAATATAAAAAGTAACAACAAAAATAGCGGTACAGTTCTATCTCCAAAGCCCAAAATAAGTTTACCTTCGCTTTGTCCAAGCTGGCCCAAAAATGTCGGCGGATTAGTTTAGCAATGGACGAACAAAAGAGCTAAATACTTGGCTCGGGAAATGGCGATATGGTGAAGGTCGAAAGGGGTTTGAAAATGTTTAGGAAACTGCAGTGGCTGTATTATAGGAAAACCAAACACACGAATGCAAAGTGACCCCGAAAATGCCAACACAGCCAAGTGTTCCGTTTCGAATGTTTTGTTTGCTTGTGTGGCCAATGGCCAACTGCGGTTCGGGCCAAAACCCTTTCACTTTGAATCGCCCGGCTCGGCTCGGGTCACTGCTGCCAAACTGCTGGACAGGATTAGAGCCACTTACAGCCGGAGTGGCTGTTGCCAGCAAATATCCAGCACTGGCAGCGGCTGTGCCAATATCATAAAAAGCAACAGCTAAATGCCATAAAGCTGACGCGAGATCCAAGTGTAGGCCAGGCCATGGATTAGACCGACTTTTTGGCCGGGCTCTTATCTATTTGCCCCGAGTGATGTGAAAGCTAAGCCAATGTTCACTGAGCTCGTAAATTAATTGCCTCGGTTCGAGAGTCCCAGAGTGGAAAACTGGACAGACCAGAGTCAGAGACGGAGTTGGAGTCGCCTGCATAATGGATGTTAGCTTTCCATTTTCAGTTGACAGCATTTTCCAGTTTAATTCAGTGCATTGCACTTTGAGTACACCAATCCAAATGTGTAATTGAAGTGTAAATTTCGCTGGTTTTCTTTCAGTGTGTCTGTCGGTAGAAAATTGACAGTAATTAGATTGATGATTGACCGCTTTATGCAGATACCTTACTCATAGATTGACAGTGATTAATTTACCAGGCGAAAGTAATTTTTGCTCTTAGTTGACGTTTTTGCAAATTATACAATTCATATTTGATTTAACCTTTAAATAGGCGTTAAGTGGGAGTGGCTGTTTTCAGGTGAAAGTTTGCGACAAGTGGCTGTCGTCATTGCCTTTGTTAGTCGCTTTTAATTGGCTTTTAATTATTTATTAATAATTTTTTTCACTCGCGGCAATGAAAATGTTTGCTATGTGCGGCATTTGCAGTTATAATTTGAAACTCAATTAATTAGAAAGACTCGTTGATGGACTTGAACTATTTCAATGTGAATGTGCGTAGAAATATGTAAACTATTTCATGGATAAAAATATGGAATTAAAAAATATTCTACATTTATGATGCGGATGATTAATATTTTAAATTATAAAAGAACTTAAGCTGTCAAAAAGCGTTTATATTTATTTTCATGGATGTTTATTATTGCTTGAATTGTTTTTTATTTTGACAAAAAACCTGGACAACTTTATATAATCATTGTAATTAATTTATTTTTCTTCACTTTCCTTTTGGTATATATATAGTTACCCACCCACCTACATCCGATCGTCAAACTGTCTCAAGTACATTTAATTTCCCACAATTTTCCTACCAAAGTCATGACCGGATATTGCTTAAAATTCATAAAATCGACCCAAAGTCGTTATCTGCCAAATAAATCAGGCTGAGACCAGCAATAAACCGCAGATCGAGCCGAGAATTCGGAGAGTTAGCCATATCAAATGAAGGGGAAGGCACTAATTACATAGATTTCAAGTTAGCCATAGTCCGGGCCATTCTTGGCCAGTTTCCAGTTAGCTCGCCAATTTGGCCACCAACAAAAAACCTTTAATTGCAGTGCCAAAGGGGGGTGGGAGAGTCAAGGGGCGTGGATCAGACTTGGTTAAATTTGTGTGGTAAATTTTCATGTAAATCGCAGCTCAGCAAATAAATCGACCGAAGTCAACATCAAGTCATCAGCGTTCAGCCAACAGCAAACAGCATTCCAAGTCGGTTTCAACTGCCAAATGTGGAGCAGGCGCCGTCTGTATTGCAACTACCTCATGCCTCTAAATCACTGAGAAAAATATCTGTATAAGCCTAAGCATTCTTATAAAATAGGTATCGAGACTTAACCAAATCAATATAAAATAAAGGTTAATGCTGAAAAATTCATTTAAAGAACTAGATATCATCAATCACCAAGAGTTCTTAAAATTAAAGAACAGCCTCACAAACACGTAAGCAATTTCTCTCAGTACAGCGAGCCGAAGTTGAAGTCAACATGCATAAGCATAAGATAGTCATCATCATGGCGGGCGCATTAATGACTGCCTAAAGGGGTGAACCGGGGGCTTTTTGGGGGGTTCAATGCAATGGTGGCTTAGCGGGGTAATGGGGTAAGGAGTGAGGGGATGGTGATGCATCGTACGGAGGCAACAATTGTTGTGGCTTTGCATTTGCGGCGCAATTTATATGCAAGCGATTGCAATGCGTGCACAAAACGCATACAAATGTAATTTGCAACGCGCGCGCTCTGGCCCCAAATGCAAACAGTTCGGATAAGATGAGGCTAAGGGGGGCGGTGCATTCAAGGGTTAAGGGGCCGACGGTGGGTGGTTTTGGTGGCAAGCAAACTCTGCAGACAAGGCGCATATGAAATCAGTAGCAAACACACAAATGCAGCTGGATGGCGGCTCATTTTGGTGAATAATTGAGACAATTACGCATATAGCATATAGTATGTAGCGGTTGGGGGTCTACGGGGGTCAGAACCATCTACAGCCACGCAGCCCTGCAGCCCTGAACGTGTGCCATTCAGACAGAGATCTAGGCAATTTGTATTTTAAGTGGCATTAAAAAATATATATGCATTAACATATATATACAAGAGCAGCTTGTATGGAAATGTGGCGCACATAGGAAATAGGCATAATTATACCCACGCAGGCAAGGCAGCCATAATATGTTATGCAAGACGCGTGGCAAAAGGGAGTCTCTGTGGAAAACTGTGGCAAAGAAGTCGGCCAAAGAACCCACAAATTAACTTTAATAATATGGTTGAAAAATATTATAAAAAAGGGAAAACTACATATTTTGGATTTTCTAAAAAAGTGTAACTAATAAAGAGACCCATAAATATTAAAATAAAGTTTAAAATGCTCTTTAAAATGGCCTAAATAGACAATTGACAAAATAAATGATTAGTAATTTATAAAAGATTATTCTTTGGGCAGAGAAACACTTATCATTTAACTTTCTATTAAATCGTGTTTGATTTATACTGAAACATGTTTAAGCTCGGATTATTCGAAAATTGGGCAGCAAATCCTTGCCATATTGTTTATTTTCATTTGCAACCAACAGTTTGCACATTTGTTTAGCATTTAAGACCTCAATAAATATACGTTTGAACTAGAGTTGTGTCGAAATATTTGACTGTGGTATCCCAATCAACATTTTGACTTACCCTAATTTGTATAAATACTTCGAATTTCGGAAAATATATCCGCCCAAAAGCTCTGTATAAGTGTATCAGCTTAATCCCCAACTGAGTCACTTGAAAAATATTTATTTTTTATTGTTGCTTCCCCTCTGGCATACTCATTTAAATTTAGCTCTCCTCTCCGCTCCTCCACTGAAAAAAGTTCAAGTGGCAAGTTCCCTTCTGAGGCAGCCTCTCTTCGGGGGCATGAACTTTATCAATTGAGCATGGAAATAGTTTTCTGTTTTTTTTACGATGGGCCTCAATTTGTAGAGGGCGGTGGCCAATAATTGACTTTGATGGGTCATTCCATATTAGTTTTATTAATTCCTGTTTTGGCAATCAAAGCAAAGCCAGCAGTCAATTGGGTTTTTGTAGCCACTTAGTAAAAAACAAAGAGCAAGGGGGAGAGGAAACAAAATGCAAAGTTAATCATTAAATGCGACTCTAGAGCAAAAGTATTTTAAGTGAGTTAATTGTAGAGGCAGCCGTTGCAGGAGGCAAATGAACAAAAAAAGCAAGTACGCAAACGAGGCCATAAGTTATGCCATTTTGCGTTGGCAGTCCCCTTACAGATTTTTCCCCCATTCCAGCGAATTGAAAAGTTGAAAAAAATTACCGTAAAATGTTGTTAATTACGTTTTCATACACAGCAACATCAATTCGCAGCCCTTTACACAGTCTGTGCGAAAAGCCTGCGCACACTCGACCAGTGAAAATGTGAAAAATGCTACGGGAAAATAAAAATAGTTGACTAAAACCCTGAACCGTGTTGCATTTATTATTGTGCCGTTGTGTCGCTGCCTCTGTGCAAAACACAAAACACGAATTGCCATTTAACTGGTATTTTTTTATTTACGACTACGGGTATATCTATATATAGTTAGCGTGTCCATGCCCGAGGGCCTCTAGAGAGCGAAAGATACAAATGCGGGGGCTTGTTTTTCTGGCCATGTAAGTTCAGCATATGTAGTCCACTAAATATGTAACTAATTAGGGATTATCTGCCGGATGCCGGAAGGCCAGATGGGCAAATGGTTCAGACAGGACAAAAAAATATTTCGAAGTTATAACTCTGTTTAACTTTTTATTTTTTTGTGGGCTTTAAAAGAAAGCTTTGTTTTTTAATCTGATAGCATAAATATTTTCGTTTTTTTTTAAAGCGTCAACATTAATTATTTCAATGGATTTTTGTTACTAATCGATATTTGGTTTGATTTGATTTTATTTTAAAATGAATTTTAAATTATTGGTTTCGCAATTTCATTACCATATTTTTGTAACATATCGAAGATTAAAAGACAATTTTGAAAAAAAAGACGGGATTATTCATTTTTTTGTTTTGTCTTGTAAAAGATTACAAGCTTATAATCATTGAATTTAGTTATTTTTAGTTTTACATATTTTTCTTACCCAATAACTTTTTAGGATTTCTTAAATAGTTTTGAATTTTTTTCGGCGAATCTTTTAAAATAACTCTAGTGTGCACTCCATTTCCGGTTGTTTTTTTGCTCTTCTGCGATATTCTTATTTTTTTCTTAAGCAATTTGTTTCTAATTGCTGGTAATTGTCTTTCCTTCCCCGTCCGCCCTGGTTTTCTCTTTCTCTATGAACAATTCGCAACAGCTGCGAGACCCAGAGACCCACAAAACTGAGGCAGCAACAAAAAGTAGCATGTAATAGCAAATTATGTTGCAATTACAAAAGCAACGCAAAAGCAAAGCGAAAACAACATGAACAACGGGTAAACTGAGAAAAAGTTTAACAACAGCACATGTAGAGGATCCCCGGTGCCCCCAACTCGCCCCCCTAAAACAGAGTTCTCTCGGAATTTTTGCAACAACCTAATTGTTTTTATTTTTTTTTTTTTTTTATTTTCTGGTTGTTTCTCTTGGTTTGGCTAAAACTTCATTCAGGCAATAGATACGTAAACACGAAAACGAAAAATTACAAAAAAGAGGTAAAAATAAACCAACAGCTAAATTGCAGGAAATTGTCAAGTGACTCTCTAAGCATTTTGGTTCCACCTTGAATACGGACTTAATCGATTTGAAACTGAAAAAGAAACAAACGCCTACACAGCAACAAACTAAGGCAAACAATTTAATTCCAGTCAATTAAAAGAGACAGTTCAGAGAGCTTTTAATTGACCTTCTTGGGTAAAAAGCACTTGTCAACTTGATCAATGTCATTACAACAATAACCGCAACATTAAACAACATAAGCCTCACGAATTATCAGTACAACTTTCGCCACAAAATGCAGAAAAAAATTCAGACGGAAGCAATTCATAATTGTAAGTTAAGACTTTTCGTCGAGGGAACATTCTTCTTGTTTTTGCTATCATATTCCCTCACGTTTTTTATGTATTTTTCTTGATAATTAATTCACCTTTTTTGTGTTTTCTCATAATTATTATGCAGAAGTATGAGTTCCTACCATACAGTTAACTTTTGTTTTACCTAAGTTCCGAAAAAGTTAAGTTAAAAGAAAACATTCATTAACATGAAAATTTGTTAAGGCTAAAGAAAATATTTAAATCATTGACCAAGAATGAAGGTAAATGAAATCATGGTGTTGGGCTTGAGAAAGAATCTGATATTTCTGGCTTGCTTGTTTGGTTTTTTTTTTTTCATGTTTGTGGTGATGAGAAAGCTAAAATTTGGATTATTTGGGGCATTGACTTCGTTTCACATAAGTAGCCAGCGAATCGCCTTAGTCATGTTTTTTTTTTATTGAGGGGATTACTCCACGCATCCTAACGGTCAGTTGAGAACTACATATCACCATTATTAATAAACCTCTTTTCGTGTTCTGATTTTCTAAGCAATTGTTTTCTTGGGAATTTTCATAGATGAATTGCTTGCATTTGGAAATTTTAATGTGATTTTTGTAATCAGATTACAATTTGTATTTTTATAGCTGTTGCTTTGGGTTTGTGCCTTTTCTTTCACCTTTTACTTGCAAGTTTCTCTGAACTCTGCATTTAATAGGTTTTCCTCTTTGAGCAATCAAATTGTTCGTTGATTGAGAATCACATAAATCAATTGCTTTAAAATCAAATTCTCAAGATGGCTAATGAATGCTTTAACCCATTTCAATCAACGCCTTGTCAAATCAGAACGGAAATATTTTATAAACATTTTCATAAAAACCCAACGAAGAATAAATCGAATAAACAATGACAGCCGCAAAGGAGACAACCGCAGATGGCATAGGAATTAAAGGAAATTAAATTGAGCAGGCAACAAAAACATAAATCGACAGAGAAGTTGCCATTGTTTATACCTATTCGATGTAGTTTTTATTGTTGACGATGGTGGTGTTGCATGTTTCTTGTCAGTCGCCATTGATGGATAAACAAAGCGAAATGCAAAACTAAACCACAGTAAAAAAAAAAGGAACAGAGAACGACAAAGATGCATAAACAAAAAGAACAAACAGCATGCAGCCCACTTGAGAGAAAGGCACTTGTGTGTATGCCACACATGCCAAATGAAACATGCCACTGGATGACTGAGATGCAGATACAACGACACACAGATGCAGATACAATTGGAGAAAGGGGAGCGAAAATGAGAACGATTGGAGAATGTCGAACTGTATCCGAGGAGTGATTCCGGCTGCCTGCCAAGCGGAACTTCTGTGGATGTCGAGAATGATAAGAGGCTGCGGCATGGGGCGTGGATCTGCTAGATTCAATTGTCACTACTCCTATTTACCCTCCCTATTATTCAGAGATTTATGTAACGCCCCCTAAAAACAAGAAAAGTACTAACCCAAGAGGATGCAACATGTCGAGTCTCTAGATCATGACTAATTGGGGTATAATAAATTTTGTTTGCAAATCCACATACACAGAGAAGCCATGCTAAAAAGAAATGTTAAAACTCGAAGTTTCTTATTTCTTTTTTACTTAATTTAAAGTAATGATATTATTATAACTAGGACAAACAAGCCATATAAGAACTTGTTTGTAAATTAAAGCCAAAAATAGGTTTAATTTACTAGAAAAGTTCCACTGTATCAGCGAATCTGACAGTTGCAAAACCCCACTTGGCATGCAAAGCTCGGCACTTGTCTGGCACTCAAGTGGTATCATTCCAAACTCCCCTTTTTCCCAGTTTTCATCCAAACCCATACACATACCCATCACAATTGGCATTCTTCAAAAAATTCCTCACTCACCCTCACCGAAGCTTTTCCCTTCACATTTTTGTTTTCCATTTCCTGGGAGTGCAATCAATAAATATTTTTCCTTGAAATTAAACAGGGTTTACATTGTGGGCGAGAGGCGGGCACATCAGTAAAACAATCAAAATACAAATAATGAAGAATAATGAGCACAAAAGGGCTGCATGGTAAACAGAAGGCAGAAAAACCTGAAAGATGCAAGATGGGCACTGTCTGTGTGAAGTGTTTACAGAACGGAGAGAGCTTCAGATCGTCGGGTTGCATCGATATCTGGGGAAAATGGGAGGCCCTTAAAATGCATCGATTTATTTTCACTTCTATTTATAGATATGGAAATGTGTTCAGAGATTATCAGGGGAAAAGTATTGGATCAATCATGACATATGATTACGAAAGAGAAGCGTGAAAATATATGTCAGAGATATTAAAAGACTTTACTCTTTAGCGAGACCAAATACCCCAAAAAATTACAATGTGTTGAGGACATTTAAAATGTAAATTATGACATTAAAACTTTGGAAATTAATTATGAAAATAAATGTAATGTAATATCTATTTTTCACAAATATTTTATAGCTGAAAACCAATTTCACCAGACAAACTCTATTTAACCCTCGCGTTCAAGCGAAAGGCCAACACGAACCAAATTCAATTTGAAAATAATAAACCCTTTATGTAAAACCCGCTACGAAGCACCAGTCTAACCACTAACCCAATAAAAAATTAAAGGGTTAAACCTCAGACCCTCCTTATCCACCCGACACGCCACAAATCCCAAACCAATTTCGTTACTCGGAAATTTATATATGGCAAATAAATATTTTTTAGACATTCTACTATTTATTTTTGTGTTTGCCCGCGCTCTGGCCATTGTTATTTGCGTTTGATTTTTATGTGTTTTTAATGGGAAATAAAAATGAAATCATGTGTGCAACAGATTGTGGTTCCACCCACTGCTAAGCCCAACATTCTAAATCACTGTATTGAGAATATTTTGTGGATTTGTTTCGCCCGTTTGCATTTTGTGTCACATTCGAAGCGACAGATTAAAAAAAGGAGACACCCGCACAACATTGAAAACATTTGCGGATTTTGGTTTTTGGGCTGCAAAACATTTGATTTTATTCGGTTGCAAGTCAATTGATTTGTCATGAGCCACCCGAAAATCCCAGTTTCTATAACCGCAATCGGTGAACGGTTGAAATTCAATTAGAGTTGACTTCAGTTTGTTACGTTATTTTTCGGGGCCCAGAAACTTTAATTGAATTGGGTGGTACTCTCTCTGTTTTTTTCTTTTCGATTTATCCCAAATGAAATTGCATAAAATTTTTGTTAAAGTTTTTGGTTGTGCCACGCCCCCAAACAAGATGTACTTAAACGATATCACAAGGCAAAAATCACGAAAAACCGCAGAGGAGTGAAAAAAATTGGCAGCCAAGGGAGCGAACGAAAACAAAAGCCGGAAAACAATTTGATGAAAGCGTACCGGTAAACTCTTGCTGAATAAGAAGGGGAGAGTTGGAAAAGTAAAGGGGGTGGGGAAATAGAAAGGTAACACTCACAGCTAGCTGAGTGAAGTTCAAACGAGGGCCAATGACATTTGCAGTTGCTGCACTTGATTGCAGTTGATTCGTAATCGTAATCGGATTGCAATTGCCTGCACTTGTTACAAACACGTGCTGAAACTAATTGAGGCCTGCACTGAGAAAAAAGAAAGGAAAATGTCGATTCGGATTTCACAGGGAAATATATACATCTATAAATCAATCAAAAAGTTACATGAAAAGGTTAAACCTTCGACCTTAAATAATTTCCTTGATTTTTCCTTTAGTGTACGCAAGCAATCATTAACAGTTACCAAATCCAATTGCTATTTGTGGATTTGGATTCGAAGTTCTTGAAAACTCCCAGCGGGACGTGTTAATGGCCGCAACCTTCCTGTTAATGAAAACCCCATGTGCTAGTGAACAAAAAAGATTTTCCGACTTTGGTTCAAAGATATTTATGACCTGCCTTCATGTGCGTGCGCCGCCTCACGCCTTTTGTTTTGCTTTAATTATGGGCGTGTTCGTTTGTTTTCCCTCCCATTCTGTTTACATTTCTCGCTCGAACTTCTCCTTAGCGAAAACGTAAACAATTGGGCATTTCCAAGCCAAACCGAAGAGCCTTCCACTTTCACGGGTTTCGGCTCGGTCAAACAGCTGTCAGCAGCCTAACATTTAAAATTTTAACTTCAAAATTTCTAAAAAACCAAAACAAAAAAAATCATTTTGAAGAAGTAAACGTTTTGTCGGCTTTTGTTTACAGCTCGCTTCCGCTTTTGAGTCGGTTTTCTGTTTACCAATTGTGACAGCAACTTTCTTTTTCAGCTCGTAGATTTTTCCTCTTTTTCACGGTTCGTGTCTCGTGTTGATGACATTTTCGAGAAGGTGATAATTCTTTTTTAATAGTTTTTCCGGCAGCCAGCTGCCAACAAGTGACATTTATTGTGAACGTGTCTGGCTTCCGAAATTTCCTCACAGAACTTTCGCTTCAGATACATAAATTTCGGGATCGACTTACGTGAGATCACTGAGGTTGGATCAAATCAATGGGAATATCTTGCTTACCTAGAAAAGAAATTGGAAATTCGAATGAATTAGTAAAGGAATTTTAAGAAGAAGTAGTTTAGCTTAATTTAAGGTTTTTTTGTTTAAGGTAAAATTTCAATCTTCCAGAAATAAAAAAGGCAGAATTTGGTTTTCATATAATTTTTGTTTTCTTGTATTAACTTTAAAGTTCCTTATATCAAGTTGTAATATTTAAAGAAAGTGCATCAGCTCTAACGGTTCCTTTAAGCCTAATTCAAATTAGTTTTTTTCCAAATCCATTAAAAGCTCTAACTGAAAGGAAAAACAGCTCCCAGCACATGACACTTGTTTTTCTATTCAATTGACAAATTGTTCTGCTACCCGAAATTCACCAAAAATATCTGTCACTCATCTATCAGTTGGTCAGCATTTGGTAAACTTCAATGCATTTCCTTTGCGTTCCTGGCGCCAACAAAATTTCATTTCGTTTCGCCTAGCTCGGTCGCATGCCCAATTTATAGACATTTCCCCCAAAAATGCAATACAGAAATTTTCTGGGGGAAATCCATCGTCACACATAGAGCCCGGGCCATGCCCGGATTTTCGCCCCATGGCTAAGAACACGTTTCATAGCCCACAATTGCTGGTCTGGTCGGGCTGAAATCTCGGCTAAAACGAGACCCACAAACTGCAGCTGCGATTTTTCCGCAAGGGGAAAATTGCGAAAACCGAAAACGGGACTAGCAACAGCAGTTTGATTAGAGCGACTCACACTCACGACCACTACGTGAATCATTTTCAATTAGTGCGATTGAGGCGGCGGCTGGTGAGTCAGTCGCTCGTTCTCCATTCATAAAAATGTTCAATGTCAGCGAAATGAAAGGAAAAAATTTTACGAGTACTATAACGTTTCGGAGAATGGCAATTATTTCTCACTTAAGAACGTCACAGGGTCTTATATCATCCGTAATTTCCATATTTTGGTTTTTCTTTGGCTTTTGCATAACTCATAACAGTGGCAATAATTACAACAAAAACCGCTAATTTGGAGGAGCCTAAAAAAAGGTTTCATTGCTAACGACCGCATTTATTTATGGTTTTTTTTTATGGGCACCGCAGAAAAATAGGAAAAAAATAGACCAAACTAGAACCACTTGGCCAAAAGTTGTTTGGCTTTTGTTGTGCTGCTGTCAAGCCAGTCGCTGAGTTTATGGCCGACCGTTAAATTGGTCTCGGTTGCAGCCGCTGTTTATCGCTGACAAAAAGGTTTTACTTGACCCAGTCAAGTGCGGAGCAGTCGGCTTCGGGCTGGGCCCACCAAACTAGGTCGATTTGCTTTGGCTTTGGCTTTAGAAGAGCCAACTTGCCGGAGTACTAGTTCTTTCTATACCGCAAAACGAAGATTTGTTTGTGCCAGCTATAGCTTATGTTGTCGCTGCACAAAGAAAAATTTGGTGAATTACTGGAGGAATATAACAAAAAGTTATATACTGTTGAGTATATATGATTTTATAGTTTTTCATTTCCTAAAAATATATATAAGCGAAAAGAAAATAAACGAAAACTCCACATAAAGCATTTCTTTCTGTGTACCTTTGTTACTACTGCAGCTGCTGGTGTAGCTGCTGTTTTGTAGTCAATGTTGCTGCTGTTGGCAGCCATAAGCAATTTTTTTTTCAGCTGTACTTGCTAGTGTTGCTGCTTTTGCCATTGCAGATTTTTAAGTTGCTGCTTAAAGGTTCAAACGTTGTTGGCCTTGATTTGCCAGTGGCTTGCTACTGGTCTTACTCTAATGCTCTTCGGACTTTTATCCCAACTTCTAAGCCTTCTTCTGCAGGGCTACTACTGCAATCGCTTAAGTGCAAGGAAAATTGAATTTGGGCACTTAATGACGTTTTACTGCCGGGTCAGCTCCAATCCCCTGGCCTTTCACTTTAGCCGGCTTCCAGTTAGTTAGGCGACAAAGTTGTAAACCATTTACGAGCCACTTGTTGTCTAGCAAAAGGAGGGGAAAAAATGCAACTTGTGGAGTGCGCAGATTGCAGAGCAAGTTAAGGCAAACTAGATTTCGAAAGATGCAAAAACTTGTTCTAAATGCTGCTGTTTAGCCTTGAAATCGCCGCGAACAAGCAAGTTCTAGTCAAGTTGAGTGATTCTAAGTTATCATAGTATAAGTTTGATGAAAAATATCTGCTTATTAAACAAAAATATTTGATGTGAAGCTTATACCCCATTGGCATTTAAAAATATAGTTGCTGTTGAGCGTTGATTTTGTTGATATTTAAATGAATCGAAAAATTTCCATTTTTCATAATCATAATCATACTACGATGATTTTTCAAGCAAAATCATAATATAAACATACAAATTATCGAGCTAAATTAGAAATGATTTCAGTAAAATTTGCACCGAACAATACACAGAGGCTGTGGCATAAAATAATTGCCATAATTCGATTATGAAAATAATTTTTCACTTAAACACATTTATAGATAATTTGAGCATATGCATAAAGTGCGTCTGCCACGGGAATTTGTATTTTTATCATATTACAAGCATAATTACAGCAATCAAATTTGACCAGACATTGCCGGTTAATAGAACAAATAAAAATCATAATCAATTCAGCTTAAATGCGTGAAATTTTTAAATTTTTTCATCGTCCACCATAATAGTATTTCCCATAGCTTTTATTTAGTCTGCAAACATTTTAATTACTCTTAGTTGGTGGGAGGTAAATGCATTTTTGGCCTGTTGAATTGCTCTCTTTTTAAAAAGTTTGTTTATAACTTTAATTCCGTATTATACTCGCATAGAGCGCTATGATTGGCGCAAACTTTTTGTCGGCACTGTAAATGCCAGTAAGCATTTCTACTGTCTGCCTTCAAGGTGAAAGTTGTTCTGCTTCTCGGTTGTAAAAGAGTTTTTTTTTTTGTGTGTGTGTGTATGTTGCCGCTTTTAATTACTAAATTAAATGCGGAAATTAGAAAAATGGAGAGTCAAATGCTTGTCTATGTTAAATATGAGAAAATTCCGTTTTAGGTGAATTTTATTACAAACACGATTTTGTTGGGAGAAAGTTTTCGGTTGGTTTTTGAAGGGTGTTGAAAATGAAATTGGAAATGTTTAAAGAAAACTGCAGAATCTTTAACTTGTGTTACGTTAGGCATTTCGTAATAGACTTATCTAAATAAAAATATATTTCATTGCTTGATATCATGCCGAAATTATTTCCTTATCAAAAGAACAAGGAGATAGCTTTGGTAAATTAATTTCTTAGTCTCTTATGCCACAACATTGCATTAATATTTAATTGGCATTGTTTGCCCTCAAGACATGTACCCTGCCCACTTTGGCTCATCCATCATCTAAACTTTTGCTCAGAGTTTCCCCCTCATAATCCAAACGCGACAAACTTGAACTTTTTCCTGCCATTCCTCCTTTTGTTTATCATTTCAGCCGCCAAGAAGTTTTCATTTAGTCGGTTGCCGGGGCCAAAAGTGGCAAATAAAAAATAGAATTTATATAAAGCCAAGTCGCTGACTGATAAATCCCGCAAATACTACGCGTACACAAACAAAGTAAACACTATCAACGTTGGCGAGACTCACACAAAAAAGCAGGAGAGTAAATGGGAATATTCATTCCGAGCGATAAGTTAGCAGGCGTGACTAAGCCCAAAGCTAGTTAAGAAAAAAAGACAGAGAAACTTTCAGCTGGCATTTTGCTCTCTCCACTATACATTTCTTTTTTATAGTTATTCTGTCTTGGCAAGCCCTTTTCCGCAAGTTTTATAAATTAAATGCCATAAAGTGAAAAACTTTCCTGCCTGCCTGACTCACCCACTCACACGCTCACTTTGAAAGTAATTACCTAAAAAATATGGTAGTAAAGCCTGTAGTCCAGGGGTAATTCCCATGAGAAGTGCGTGAGTTGTGAAATTTATTTAAATTTAATTTTAATTCTATGTGCTTTGCGGCCTGAATTGCAACCGCTTTTATGGCCAAAGCTTTTCACTTCTTTTTAGGGCCTAGTCACGCACGCCATTAAGTCGTAATGAAAACTTAATAAAGACATGAAAGTAAGCCGGGAAAACTCTTTTGCCAGGCTATCTGTACAAATCGAAGAATGAGTTTGCATATCGAAAATCCACCTGGTGTAATTTCCCCAACCGTTTGAATTGACATGTTAATATGCTAACATCAATCCTAATCTCGGTCGAGTCAGTCTGTCAATCTTTGTGTACAGTGGAGGCTATTGTCTGGCCAATAAATGAGTAAATGACAGGCACACACACCCACGCTTATGTGCGGCTGTAAAGACACCAGTAAATCGGGATAACCAGTAGCAGTACACAGAGAGAAATAAGGGCTTTTATGTACCTTAGGTTAAAGCTGAAATTTGATTATGGAAAAGAAAATATTTAATCTTACAATCGTTGTGTTAAGTGTTTTATATTACATCGAGAAATAATATGAAAATTAGCACTATTTCTTTCAGTGTACCAGTTACAGTAGCTAACCAGCCAGCTGACAACTGTTTTGTTGCACGAACGTCGGACATTTATCAAATTAAACAGAGTTTTGAGGGAGATGGCTGAGATTGCCTGCACACAGGAACACTGGGAACACTTGTTTGTGCGGCCAAGGTGTGGATTCAACCCCCTTAGTCCACAAACCCCTCTGTGAAATGAGAGTTAAGCTCAACAATGGAGGGATAACGAGCCTCTGGCATGTCATCTCATCTCCACTCTTCAAATTGGCACTGCCCAACCGCTTTAATTGCTAGCCATACAAATTTAGACATTTATGGTTAGTTCTATCCACAGTACAGATTATCATTAGCAAAAGAAAAATCTGAAGATAGTAAATGATTTTAAATTATGTGTTTGGTGTGGGTAACTATTAGTTATGGCTTGTTGAAACGCACTCATAAATTTTAAGGAAATGGTAATAAATAACAGAAAGAATAAAACTACTATAAATGTGCTAAAACCTGTCTGGATAATTGATTTTTTCATTGTATTTTTGTATTTTTATCCATAAATACAAAAATAAATACTTGTTCATATCGCCAATAAATATTTTATTTTAGTAATAAAATATATGGGTTAAATCTGAACCGCTTTCAAATTTCCATCATAAGAGTTGTTACCTTTTTTACCAATTAATAAGAATAAAAGCTCTATATAGTAATCTATAAAAATAAAGTAGCCCACTTCCTTTTTAATTTTTTTCCGTGCACAATAAGCTTGACTTGTTCAAGATCTGGGTTCAGGAACCACGCCCAAGTCGAACCCCAAAAAGTAAATAAAATTAAATGGGTCAAAACTGAAACCTGAAACGAAACTGTCAAATTGGTGGCTCCCATGAAGGAGAATGGTGGAGGGAAGGTGCCAACGAGGGGGGCACACACACAGACCTTTTACGAAACGTATTTCTGTATTTTCTTGTATTTTTTTTTTGTTGAAAAGTCAAACAGCAAGATGCGAACAAAAAAGTTGAGCAAATACAACGTGCAGGCAATACAAATATAAAATAATTAACTTTAACAATTCTCTCACACACGCCCTCTCTTTTTTACTCTCTTTGGCTGCCAACACCCATTAAATAAACAAAAAAAAAAAAGTAAAATAAAAAACCAGAAGTGAGCAACAACAGAACCAAATAAAAGGCAATAATGTAGAACGAGGAGAAAAAACCAACAATAATAACTGTTAAAAATATTAACACACAAACACACAGTCATGCCAATCATTGCGCATGTGTGCGTGCTTTGGTTTTTACGCTTGAAAGAGAAAAGACTGTGGCAAATTAAAAAAATCAAAAACAAAAGCAAAAGCAGCAAAAAGAGCGTTGGAAATGCTTGTAGAAAAGGTTGGGAAATAAAAACACCAAGTAATAATGAACAAAAATGGAAACTAGTTGGAACAGCTAGCCGACAACATGAAAACTCAAATAAAATAAAAATAAAAAATCAAACTGAAAAACAGCACTAAAACCGGTTCGTGAGCTACTAGACGCTGTGTATCCGTGAGATACTCAGATACGAAATTAAAAATCCAAAGAGAGCGAGAGGAACCAGAAACTTTAGCATTTTCTGAGATGTATGGTAAAAGATTGTTCGTTTTGTTCGAAGCTTTTGTTCCGAGCCAACTGATGAATAAGGAGAGGTCTGCGGGGAGTTCATACCAAGAAATGGTTATAAGGCCAATGAATGGCTCTGTTGGGAAGCCAAGTCTCTGAACTTTTAGATGAAGATTTTGGACCTGTTGCTAGGTTCTAGAACCAAGAGTGGGGGCAATGGTATGGTAAAGTCAGGTTATTTTTTATAAGGCCATTATACTGGATTACATCATTTAAACGTAATTAAAACTGAACTCATAATGTAATCTGTTCCTATGATAGCTGTACTTTAAAGGTTTCATATATTTGGCACTTTTATATAATTTGAATCGACTTTTATAACATGCTTTATGTGCATAAGTTTCAAACCCAATTAAAGCTCATTGTGAGTCTTAAATGAATCCAATTATCGCATTCATCGAAACATGTTTTTATTGACAACAATCTGTTCCATTACTCCTTATAAATGGTTTTTACTCGCTTATTATTTCTGTTATAATTTCTTTAGCCGCAATTTTCTTTGTTTAATACCCATGCAAATCTGGAAAAAAAAACTTTTCATTTCTTTTCGCTGCAGCTCTTATTTTTATTTGATTGACTGTTTATCCATCTGTGAATGCAGCTTGATTATTGCGTTTAAGGTTTCGTATTTAACCTATTTTTTATACAGCCTAAATATGTTTAATTAATGGCAGTCATTTTCCGGCGTCAGTAATTTTTCCGCACGTCTGTTTTCGGACATTCATTTGTGTATCTGTGTTTGGCTGGGCGGTAAACAAATGCATTATGATTTGATATAATTAATAATTATAAATCCCCGCACAACATTATTTTCAATTATTTTGCACATTTGGGGTCAGCTTGAAACCTCAAACCAATGCAAAGCCAAAACCAAAACCCGAGGCCCCCAAAAGCGAGGCAATAAGTCAGTCGGTATGACGCATCATTCCATTCAATTTAGACATTCATGTAAATTTAATTAGAACTGCACATTTAATTAGTATACAAAAATCCCAAAACCACACCCACGCCCTCGTATTACAGATTATGATTTAATGCACCAATTATAGAGCATTTTGAGTTTTCCTTCAATCGGTCAGTTGATGGCGAGACATAATAGAATAGAAAAATCATGTTCAAATATTGATTCAATTTCCCGTAGAGAAAGAGAGGTCATGTGCTAGATGAATCTAAAGCGACGTGAGTGCATCTGTTTAGCAATTTCGATATTGATGAAATTTTAATTGAATTTATGGCCAAATATGTGTGGGGCAGTAAGCCGAAAGATCGTATTACGGTGCGTACATTCTAGGCAGTGCAATAATATTACATTTCCAATTAGGTAATGCTCAACAATGGAATGAAAGCAATAAAAAAGCTAGCAAAATTACAAGGATTTAATAAATAGAAATTTATGAATATCTTTTGAATTGAATTTTAGATTGACTTGAATTGCAGTTTTCATTTTCAATACTTTAGTGACCCCTTCTACTATTATCAACATTTAGCAGGGAGCTCGTGAATGTGTTCGTTAGCTGATAAGGGACACTGTATACGCCTTTCCTCCCACCGCAAACACACTTACTCGTACAACCCACATAAACCTTATCTAATCGTCCACATTTTCCCCATGCGACCCAAACAAAAACAGAACCAGAATACAGAGCAACTTCTGGATGTATATCATGCAACTCAAATTGCAGGTTGGTCTATTGCAGGTGATATACACTAAAAAACTGTATTCTTCATTTTGTGTTATTACATTTAACTGAACGAAAAATGTTTTCAATTTTTTTGTACTTAATACTTACTTTGTACTTTAATTCTTAAGAACTTGCTAACTATATATAATATTTATATTTAAGTTGATACATATTTTAATATTTTATATTTATCAAAAATTATTTCATTTAAAAATAATAATATCTAATTTCTCAGTGTACATCTTATCAATAGCCCGAATCATGACCCAAATCAAAGCCAACTGCATTGAGCACAAATAAAAAGAAGCAATGAAACAGTGTAATAGCCAAACAAACCTGACACAATTCTCCGAGACTGACTAACATCGAGAGATATAGAAACAGAGAGAGCGGGGATATCGAAAATGAAGTCAATCAAGCGGTTCTCTATACATGTGAAATTAGTCGATTACTGTTTTTGTATACCAGCTGAATGAGTAACCTGCCCAGCTTATGAATCACCACAGCCGCAGAATAAATAATATTCTCTTCTAAATAAAGAAAAACAATAATTGCAATTATCATCGCAGCCGTACACTTGCGCATAAATAGCTATGACATTAAAAATGGATTGTGTAAGCTGTGGTTTTCTTAAACAGGGGAGTCACTTATAAATAGGAAGTACAATGGGACGTGCTGATAACCACAAATTCGAGAATTTAGGGCACCTATATATATGATGTGAAACTAAGCTTATAAGTCACCCACAAAAAATCCCAAAAGTCAATGAGTCGTTATAGGATAATGCAGTTTGCCTTATCTAAGAACTGAGAATAAAATATTTACTTACACAAATTTAAGTAATTTTTATGTTTGTATATACTTTTTTCGAATTAAGAATATTTTTTTAAAACCTTTTTTTTGAAATCCTACCCTTATAAATTTATCTCTTTGATCAGTAAGTACCTTGAAAAAACCTTTATATTTTGTCTTCCCTTCTAGCCCTTTAAAATTGTACGTCTTGGCTTATTTTGGCCACGTTTTCACGCTTTTGGTACGTGCTCATAAAGACAATACCGTGCCGCCGAATCGATCAAAAGTTCGCTTCATTGTGCTCGAGACTCGCACACTTGTTTGCAGTAGCAGCCCGAAAAACAGTTTCGAGGAAAACGGGAAACTTTTCCATGAGCTGTGCAACTTTCTGCCGGTTTTCCCTTCTTTATTGTCTTTTCAACTGTTTTGTCGTGCGGCAGAGGAGCAGAATAAATAGGGTAGATCCCCATTATATTTAATTTGCCTGGCATACGCTTAGTCAATATCGCACTTCTTCCATCTCTTTTTGGCCCGAAAATTCCAACATGGCCCAAAGCGTTGCCAACTTCCTGGGCATGCACACACTTTTACATACAGACAGACAAACATGCAGATAAGCATTTACACATATACATATACAAAAGGATGCATTCAAAGAGTTGTTGTTGACATTGTTCAGTCATTTTTCAGCAAATTAGTCATGAAATTGTGCATTTCTATTTGTCTCTCACCCTAAATTGGAAATTTCGTTAATAAAAATTGCCCGCCAGCGATTATTTGGCAATATATAAGTGTTGATATGGAAAATGGCGAAAATCGAACTGAAAAGTGATACAACGAATTTGGCTAACAAATCAATTCATTTGGAATGGGAAAAATGTTGACATTTTTGGCCAGAAAATTGACTGTTAAACTAAGGCTTAATAAACATTGAAGTTTTAATTAAAGCGGGTTTTCAAATTATATGTATTTCTTCTGTGAAAATTGTACCAATATATTTTAAGATATTGGTACCTCACCCAGATCATTGGAATGTATTTAAACCGCTTGAAAATTATAAATAAATTGATAGCGGAAGCAAACTTGAAATTGAATCTGTCGACGAAACAATAGAACAAAATTACTCCCTAAATTACAAAAACGAATACATTTTGTATGTAAGTTCTCATCCATAAATCAAAGATTGATTAGAGACTTACAATCCAAGCAAACAATTAAAATGCGGAAGAAAAGCATTTGAGAGAAGCCCGTTAGCAATTCACCGCCTTTTCCTTCCTCACTCACACAAAATGGAAGAAAACTCCCGCTTTTCATTAAGGGAATACCTTTCGGAAAACTAAAGCCCCCAGTGCGATAAAGCTTTTGTGTCCTTTGGCCAGTTCTCTTTCGGAACGTTTCAGTTACTGCAAAATTTTCAGTTGGTCGCTCGGACGCTTTTTTGTTGACCAGGTAGCAAAGCAAAAAGCCAAAATGAAACGATGTTATGAATATGAATGAGAGACGGAGGAGCTTGCCCTTCTCTGCGATTCCCATTGCAATTACCATAGGTAGAAAAAGAGTTGAAAATTATGTATGTCATGGGTGGGATGGGTTGGATTGGATTCCCAAAAAAAGGAAATTTTGATATAGATGCAGTCACAGTTTTGCAGTAACAGTCACTGGTCGAGTCACATTTAGAACCGGCAAACCGGGCAAATACTGCACGTATTTAATTCAATGCCCGGATTTTTTGTTACCAGCTGGCATATACGTACATATACAAATATAGCATAGAACATGCCTCAATTGGTGGCCATTAAAATGCATAAATGCTGAACCGCTTTTTGTTCGCCCCTAGATGAGGCAGTCATAACTAAATACGTCACGACTAGAGTTCCTTTTGGCCATTTGAATTACTGTGAATGGGTTTTGGATGCAATGCCTTATTTACATGCTGCACATGTTGCAGTTCGTATCTCCTTCGTCTCCTTTTTTATAGTCCTCTGCACAAAGAGTATCCATGAAATTGAATGGGAAGTTTGCAAAGGAAATTGTGGTTGATTTTTATGTGGGTTCTGCTCATATAAATAGTGGTGAAAGTGGAGTGCCCCACATAAAGTTTATTTGTACTAAAAAAGGGCGATAGTTATTTTTTATACGGTCACGATTTTTAAATTTTATAAAATGTTTGGCAAGCGAAAAACTCTCTTTCTGTAATAATTTAAATGTATATTATAAAATATAAAAATATTGGGCTTATAAAAATATTACTTCCCAGTAAGTACATTCTATGGTTAAAGATTTCCTACATCGAACTCCCAACTGTGAATTCGGTTTTATCCCCAAAATTTTCTGTACATTTTTTAAGCGTATCCCTTGGATCGGCTAGCTGAATTTCCGGCCCGTTCCCATCTGAAAAAAGGGTCCAGGGTCCCATGGCCGGAGCTACATTAAACATTTATAATTGCAAGACAACAGCCAGCCGACAGTCAACTGATGCGATGTCTGCGATGCGTCAGTCCTATAAAAATGTAAAAGTATTCAGTGTGAAGTGCCAAAGCCCTGCTAGAAAAAGACGGCAACTGGCCGACAGAGAGAGATAGGAAGAAAGAGCTGAACCTGCAGTGGATTCCGTGCTTTATTTTTTGGTTTTTTGTGTGCAGTTTTTTGCATTTACATTTTCGTAAACCTTTGAAAGGTTGCAGCCTGGCGCAGGCTTAGCGACTGAATAAAATGCTGCTGTCTTAAAGTCACGTCATGTGGGTGGGTTCCAAGGGGGAGGGTTCTCAATTTAGAGGTTCCAGCAGAGGAGGGACTGCTGAAAGTGCCGAGGGGTTGTGGCAGTAATGAGACAGCTGCAAAAGCAACAGCTTCATGTACGGTGTGTTGTGTTAATGTTGTTAGGCTTTAGCATAAACCAGCATCTTCTTTTCAGCTAATGAGAAATCTGTCTCAGTTTCCCAGCTAGCTCTTACATATATCGTTCTCCCTCTTCACGGACGTAATAAGAGGGTACAAAATAATAAGCACGGGCTGAAACATTGAAGTATTTTAATTAAATAGAACCGACAGCGTTTTTTGGGCCTGGATGATAGCATAGAATTTATTTCCTCATTCGTACGTGGCACAAAGAGATGAAAGTAAGGCTCAAGTGGATACTGATGTTGTCTCTTAATTTCAAGGATGCATGCTAACACAAGTAGGGTTGTTGTTCAAAATATACTACAAAATAAGGGCTGACTAAAGACTAATTACAGTCAAGAGAATTACCATGTATATTCCAATATGTTCAAACTTTCCAAAAATACTTAAATAATTAAGAAATATAACAAAAAAAACAATAATTAAAAAAAATCATTAAATGTTTTTATTTGATTCGAACGAAAAAAGAGTAATAAACATCCTAATACCATCATAAAATCAATCAAACTTTTTATAGGCACACTAAGCTTCCTAACCCTCTCGCATATAAACACAGATGCCAATAAAAATCCATTAAAAAACAGCTACGAAAAAAAGTAGTTGATGAATCAGCTGCTGGCCAAGATCATAGGGACAAGCCCAATTCCAGTTACCAAAGAGTGGTTGACCTTTTCGACCGTTGTTCGCGCATGGCAAATGGCAGTTGTACCCAAAGCGAGAAAGGTCACACTTAACGCGAACACAGATTGAATACAGCTTCGGTCACACTCTGAGCATGCGCAGACGGAATTATGTGGCAAACGGGGTCAACCGCCAAAATAAGAGGAATAACTATCAATTTCATGGATATTATGACGGGAAACTTTTCACTCAATCATCACTTTCATATGGCCAACACTTTCCACCGCCCCGCGGCGCATTGTCGTGTCTCTCATCAATCAAGTTTACCGCTCAACTATTATATTATCATTCAGCTTGAGGTGAGAACACGTTTTAGGGGCATCTTTTCATATTTATAAATATATATATATGTATTTACTATATGTCTTTGTATCAGAGAGTAAGCTAAACTTTTTCACACATTTGCGCGGGTCTTAAACGGGCGCGTGATATCATCTCATGAGCGGGTCTTTGGCTTGACTTTTTCTCCAGCCAGTTGTTTATTCTTACCTGTTAAGATGGCTGCGAGACATATAAAAACGATCCGTGACATGATTTGGCTGCTGACTTCCTTTGGCTTCCTTTATTATATTTTTTTCTTCTTGAGAGAGCGTATGTGTGTGAGTGGTAATCCCGGGTTTATTTTTTTGGAGCTTCCTTATATGTATTTTTTTGATGTCACTCTGGCGTTAGGTTGCACTTGCTACAGCTTTTCATGCATAAAATATACGGCCAAGTACTTTTTCGGTGGCACTTTACAGCCGCTAAGGCTCTGGTTTATATTTTTTATATGATGTGTGTGTGTGTGTGCTTGTATGTTTTGGGGTGTGCAGTGTATGTTTTGTTTTTAACTCGTTGTATTACTATTTTAATTTAAGGGTATATCCGATCGGTTGGACTGAGCTAATCGAAGATTATGCCACAGTAATAAACACACACGGGCGCGTTGTTGGGCCAAATGCCTTTGGCAGTGATAGTGCTCAATGGCCGGCTAACTTAAACGGACGCAGGTTTATACGAATCCGAACCGAATCACGAAATCAAATCCCGAAATGCCGAACCCAAACAAGCCGAACGACCGATATGCCCACGCAAACCAAGAGCGACAGAGAGCGACTGATATGAGCAACAGTTACCAAACGACTGAATCCGCTCTGTGTTTATAAAGTTGCCAACCGCCCGTGGAACATGGGCAGCGCAGCGACGGCGACGCCGGCAGCTGTTGCGGCAGCGTCAGTGGCAGCGAACTCATGCGAACACCCGGCGTATGCGTTTTTACATATGCAGTCGCCGTCGACTGCGCTGCCTGGGTGTTGCATGTTGCCGCTGTATGTTGCTGCCGTTCGTCATAATGCTGTTAGTTGCTGCTGCTCTCAAATGTTGCTGCTGCATGTTGCTGCTGTCGCTGTTCGGATTCTGCTACTACATGCGCGATGAGCTAGCAGCATTGCATGTTGCTAGCGGCGACTTGGTGTTGCTGGCGTGTATGTTGCCCATTGCTTGTTCTAGTTTACGCTCTGCAGCGACTTCATATGCGGGGTACTCATAAATTAGAGGGGTATATCGGCTAACAAAATATTCCATTACACTGGAAAAAATGTATTAAATTCTTTATTTTTTTTTTGTATATTGTAAAAAATTATATTCACGAATGGCATTGATTTATGAGCTCTTCCTTATTATGTTTTGATGACTCATTTATTTTAGATGGAAAATTTTTGGTGACTAACGTTTCTCTTGCTTACTAAACAGCATCGTTTGAATATTTTTCTCAAGAAAGTGCTAATTAATTTGTAACGAGTCTGGCAGAAAAATATATTTATTTATATTTAAAAGGAAATTTTGTTACCTTAAAGAAAGGTTGTTAAGCGATAAAAGCTAAGTTAATCTAATGTACTATGAAATCTCAAAACTAATTGCCTAAACAGAACTGAAACATAGAACCTGTGGGTGCCACTAGACTTCCAAAATCCTCCCTCTGCCACTTGATATTTTGTTCTAACCCAATTACTGAAAATTAGGTAAATAAATAAATATAAATAAAATGAGCAAAGAGAAATAAGTGCTGTAAACAAACACAAATAAATCAATAAATACAACAAATATAGAATACAAAATGGGTCATTCCAGCAACGGGTATCTCAAAGTTCTAACCATGAATATTCTTCGCCATCGCTGTTATTGTTGTTTAGTTTGATTTGAATTTGTTTGGGTCTTGTGTATTGCAGTTGTAGTGTTCGCTATTGTTGTTGTTACTGCTGTTCTGTGTCGCTGTAGCTGCTGCTGCTGTTGTTGTTGATTTGGCCAAGTTTGCTTTCAGGCTGTCGCCGATGCTGCTGCAACTGCCGGATTTCTGTCTATTTGTCGTTTGATAATCTACCCCCTTTTCCAGTCGCCTCCTGGATTTCCCCAGCTTTTGTTTGCCTGTCGTGTTGTCGAATGGCACACATACAAATTCCGACCGAGAGCGAATCTTTGGCACAGTGGCTCCTCGTTCTGGTTGCTGATTCCTAGATTCCCGGTCTCTGCGGCAAATATTGAAGGCTGCCCGCTGTGTTTGCCATTGTCCCAGATCTCCAAAATAGACCAAAACCGGGCTCTGACCCAAAACCCACATTGAATTGAATGATGTAAACGAAGTGCGATTTACGGCGAAAACAGTAAACAGACGGGCAAGAACGGAAATTTTTAATGGATTTATGATACCAATCGTATCACATAGAATGCTGTATCAAAATTATACTAATTTTGTATTAAGAAGTCCTAAACGGACAACATGAATAAACCGTTTTTTTAGGAGCTTGTTCTAAGAAATTAAATATGAATGCGTTTAGAATTTTTACTGTACCTGTGGAACAACAAAACGTCGCATCTCCGAATAACTATCAACTGGGGAATATTTTAAGTGGCCCGTATGCGTTTCCACACCCCCACCCATGTTAAATCTTTCGATTCATTGCCCCGTAATATATTTACTTCTGCATTATTACACTTGCCACCCGGCGCCCAACTGCCACTTGAAAACCAGGCAGCAAATAGTATTATCAAACATTTTAAATTTAATCAAAGCACACACATTCAATAAGCTTTGGGCCAAATTTTGGCTTCGAAAAGGTAGACCATGGAATGCATAGAAAATGCATACAGCTTTAATACTCTATTTTATGCAACGAAGCCTTATGAACTAATTTAATTTGTTTAGTTTAGTTTATTTGAATTAAAAATATGTATTCAAAAAATTAAAGTCATAAAATATATTTTTATGATTACCGATGTACCAATGATCTTTGACCCACAAATATTCCATTACGTTTTGCCTTTGCCTGAAGGGAAAACTATTTCCCTTGCTAGCAGAGTATTTCCGAATTCGAATTCGGGCGGCAACCCCTATTCTGTTGGTTCGCCTTTTCAACTAAATCTATTTTTTTTGCTAGTTTTTCGTTTTGCATGCAATAAAAATATCGCATGCAATAAAGTATGTGTGTTCAGGGTGCAGAGGACTGGAAATTGTAAATTCCTGTTATGTGCTCGTGTCCATGGGTGGGTTTTGTAGGGGGGCGGGTATAATGTGGGATGGGATGATAACCAGGGGGAGGGACCGAAGCTGCTGAGAGCAGACAGCATGTGTTTATTGCCAGCACAAAATGATGATTATACGTAATGTGTAATGGTCAGAAGGGCGACAAGAAGGCGGAGGCGGGGACGTAGCTTTTCCGTAGCTCTGAGTGCGGCGTGTAAAGCCCCGGAAAAGCAGCCGGAATAGCATCAGACAGAAGGCAAAAACAAACAGGGTCCCCTCATGCCTGCCAGTGGCATCTCCTTGGTTTTGCTTGGTTTTCCTGCTCATGCTGCTGCTCCAAAAACACCTCCGCCTTCAACTTCACTTCACTTTGCCCATTTTTCCGTTGCTTCTCAGTTTTTCCTCTAACGCATTGGCAACTCTATTTTCCATATGTGTGCTGCCTGCCTGAACAACAAAAATGGCCCACAGGAGCCAGCATCGCATACTTAGACCATTTTTGAGGCTTGCTTTCAATTTTTGTTTTCCATGCATTTTACTCTGTTGAGTTCTCCAATTTGTGGCACAGCTTGAAAAGCAATTTTTGGGTGATTTTTGGGCTTTAATCATCGATGGATTTAATTGAAAAAGAAAACAATATTAGAAAAATGTTAACTATTTTATATTCTATTCTACGAGAATGTATCTGAATTTGAACTCATAATTTAATAAAATCTCTCACGCTGTCAAATTGCAAGTGAAACTCATTATATTATTATTGCCAGTCATTTCCATGACATTTTTATAACCCAGAAAGATGGAAAAAAACAGAGCCACACAATTTAATGAAATTCGAAGCGCCTAGAAGTCCAAATGTGGAAAATTAGGGGGTCGAAAGGTGTGGGCGTTATGGAAAACATGTAAAGCCAAAGAGCCAAGGGAGCTTTTCTATATGAAGTTACCCAAAAACATGTAAATTAAGCATCCAGGGGCGAAGGTGGAAAATTGTTGGTGGGTGTGGATGAGCAAGTAAGACCCTGCATTACAATTGAGTTACGTTTCAGTTATGTTGCCTTTACTACCATGGCTAGTGCTAAAAAGGGGGGCCGTGGAGGGTTCTTCAAATAGGGCGGAGAGGGATAGAGAACAGTTTAGAGTTGTTTGTAGGAGAGCCATGTTCATATTGTGCGAAACAATGAATTTATATTCGTTCTCCTCGTTGCCCAGTTCTTTTTTTGTGTTGAGTTATGTTTCTGCTTTTACATAAACACATCAAGGAAAAAACAAAAAAAAAATAGTGCGGAAGGGTTGAAAAAAGTGGGAAAAGAGGTGGCTTAGGGTCTAAAACATATAGGAAAAGTGGGTGGAGGGCTGTGCGAAAAAGGCTGTGAACTGCAGTTGGGGCAGCAAAAGAATGAAATACTGGAGTTGGGTCACTCATAGCCGGCTTAACACATTTGACTCGTTTCGACTAGCTCCCTACAAAAACTTTAGCAACACATCGCCCAACCCCACCACCCACTCAACACCCCCTGGAACCATCCCCACCAAACAACTAACCCCCAGGCTACAGATTAAACTGTGCTTGTAATGAGAATTTCTGTTCTCCACCTCGCTGATGATGATGATGATGATGGTGCTGCTGATGAGGAGGCTGCTCTTTGGGTGGTGCAACATGTGTGGGTGGTGCAGCATGTAGGGCTGGATGGCAGCATTGAGCCTCTGGCAATTTGCATTAAAGTCAGCCCTTTTTCCTGCACCGTTTTTCCACCTCCATATCCTTTGTTGTGCGAAATGAGTGTGTGCAAAGGTATCGGGTCAGAGCTTGGATTTTATGTCACTCTCAAAAGAAGAAAAAATGCAATATAGTATGGTGCGCATACCCTTTTTAGGACTGCTGATGCACTGAAACTAATGGTGCACGTTCAAATAAAAACACTTAAAAAAATGAGTAAATATTCAATACGAGTGAACAATTTAATAATACAATATATGTTGATCTTGAAAAGAAAGTAATAATAAAAAGGAAAAAAAGTAATAACCTTTTAAAAATATCTACAAAGATATAAAGAAATAAAAAGGTATACGAAATGGTTTAACGAAATATTGTAATATATTTGTGTTTAAGGTATACAATAAATATAAAGTTGATTTATATTAAGAATATTTCTTACTGTGCACTATAGTTGAAACAAAAGTTTGCTGATGCAGTGCAACATGTTGCGGTCGGCTGCGTGCAATTGGGATTCGAGTGAGCATAAATTAAAAAGAGACGTCGTCCTCCGCCGAAGAGAGCTTATGAGTTGTCCTTGCCGGTGCACCCTTAACAACGCCCACTTTACCGTTCCACATCCGTCGAAACTCCCTTTAACACCCCAAAGTCCCTTGTCCCGCGGCAACCAGCAAACTGAAAACTATTCGCACTCTCAGTGTTGCTACAAATTGAGATTTATGTGTGCGAAACTTGCACAACCTCAGCCAATTGTGTTTCTGTGAGTGTCTCCAATTCCCTGCCACCCATCTGCCCCTATAACCCCACTGCTTTTCTCCCAGTGAGTGTGGCCTGGTGACCGTCTGGGAAAATGGGAAATGGCAACTGGCAATGGGTTAACAGTTTCCAGCTGTGGTTAAAAAACTTTGCCAACTTGTCGCCTTTTGGCACATCCACATTAGCCCAAAGGGGGCGGTGCAAAAAGGGGTTAAGGGATCCAGGAGTGCGATGATCAACACGATGGCAAAGTTCTTTGCCAAGGGTTAAGGGAGTTTTGGCTGTGCATAAGTACTTGGCTGGGAGTCTTTTCATCTACGCACTCAAGGATATAAATGCATATTTAACGAAAGACTAAACCGAAATGGACCATGGTTAAAGGAAGAAAATTAAATTATTTTAAAGTGCTTCATGGAGTTACATAGTTACAGCTTAGTACAAATAGTTCCATTACCAGAATATATGTTTAATTTCGAAGCATAAATATTGTAGTCTGATCGTTAGCAACAACTGTTCTTAAGTGATCTTTAGCAGCATGTTGCTAAGGTGTTTCACTACCAAATCGTTTCACATTACCGCTTTTGATTAATAATTTATAATACTACTATCTAATTCTGTTTCTTAAGCTGGTTTTTACGAAGACATTTTATGTGGTAAAATGAACACTTTTGTATTTTGTTTTTATTTTAATTACATTTCAGTTGGCTGACTTCTACAAAAATGTTAGCAACATTTTTTCTTATTGATATTTATTTATTTACAGTACTCCCCCATTTCCAGAGATCTGTTATTTTTGTCTGTTAACTGACTGTTAAGCCACTCTGCCAGCGTCGCCGGCGCTGTCGGCGTTAACCGTCGACGTCATTTGTGACTGTACCTTTTGTACCTGTTGTTGGTTTGGATTTGTTGTTATTGTTATTTCCCTGGCTTTTTTTTCGAATGCTCTTTACGCGCGCTTTTGCCCCGTCATCTGTTTAAGTGTGTGTGTGTGTGGTGTATCTGTGTTAGCTGTATCTTTGTATCCGTATCTTTTGTTTGTTTGTTTGCCCTGGCTGCTACCATTTGCCTCACGTTTTTTTTTATGCAGACCACATTTTCTTTTTAACCAAAAACCAGCAAACGGTCAAACTTTAAAAGGCGAAAGAGATGCACAGAGAGGGCAGGAAAGAGACGGGTAGACAGCTGAAACCAAATTGTGACTCGGTCTTTTATTTATTCACTGTTTGCCAGCAAGTTTACTCTCCTTTTCAGCAGCTACGTGCAACGTTTTCGAGCTTTGTCTCTCTTTTCTGGTCGCCACGCTAGATTAGATACAGATGCATATAGAAAAGATACGGCTACAAAGATACACATTATACGAGCTGTATATTTTGAAAGGGAGGGAAACTGAGAAATGGAGGCTGCTACATGTTTGTTTGGCTCTAAAAAAGGTCAAACCCTTTGGCTACTACGCGCTTAAGCATCCAGCATTAAAATGCAATCTAATAATTATACATAAAACATAAAAGCAACAGCCTGATCTTAAGCTAACTTCTGGCTAAAAGAGTCGGCAGTGTTGGTTCAAGGCTAAGAAGAACCACACTTTTAAAAAATGTGCAAAGTATGTGTTAAGACATTTAATTTAAATTTTAATTTAAAATTATTATATAATAATATAAATACAAAAGAGTGAACTTAGGATGGACTATTTAGAAATGAATTTTCCAATTTAAAACCATCACTTAAGAATGTTTTCTACGGTGTAAAAGTAGAGTTTAACAAGGTAGGGGGATAGAGTTGACGGCGTCGTCTGTCCCAACTACTTAACCTTTCGAGCGAGCCCAACTGCAGGAGATGGCTGGCAGATAGGAGTCAGGAACCTGAACCCAAAACCCGACACTGACATTAACCCGCCAACGCCAGACTCCAGATTCAGCCTCGGATTCAGGCTCAAGCTCAACAATTGCCCAGGGAACACGCCCACGCCGACCAAAAGGAAAATGAGGAAGGGGGAAAAGTTGTGGAAGGAGCTGGGCACACATCACATGTAAAATGTTTTATATATGCTGCACCCACAACAATCCTGACATGGTTGCATTCAACCAGTTGCAGCAGCCTCGGGGAAACTTCAGCCTCATCAGTATGAGAATTATCATCGTACTCCTTCATCTTCCCACCTTCTTCATCATGCCCATAGTCATAGCCTTCATCATCATCATCATCGTCTCCTTGGGCGTCATCATTTTCTTCCAACTCATGTGGCTCATGGGCTCGTTTTTATCATGCATTTTAATGCGGCCTTTGAAAAGTGAAGTGGAGTGCAGCAAGAAGTGGAAAATAACTAAAGTGTCGCCTCAGAGACTCGGACTTCAACGACTTTGCACTGCGATAAAATCGCTTCTTAATCAAGGATATTTTCTGGAAATCGGTAACAGAGTAATTCAAGATTTTATCGTTATTAATTCTCAATAATTCTAACAATTCCTAAAATACACCAGTTTGTTTTCAAGTCAACTAATATTAAACTAATATAGACATTTTCTGAATAATCTTCTGCTTGATTTTCCTCTGTGCAGAAACTGCAACTCCTTAACCAAAACTCCAAAAGTCTGCGTTTCTGTCTTTTGTCTCTAAAATATTATAAAACATAACAATAAGAAGGCAAAGGCAGTGTGAAGTTTACTTTGGACCCCCATATCTGCCCCTCCGAAAAACCAAACTCGTTTGTGTCGTCACTAAAAAGTCTTGCGCTCCCCCCGAGGGACCCTCGTCTGCATGTGGAACTGGTTTCCCCCACTGCCGTGCACCATATAGTATACCACAGGCGTCTACTGTTGCAAGTCGCACCCAGTTCTCTACTTCGAACTCCATCTTCGAGTCATCTTTCTCTCGCATCTCCCGCTGGTTCTTAAAGCTTCGTTTTCAATGTATTTCAGTTCGACTTCTTCGTTTTTTTCCTGTATTTTTCCTTTTATTTTTGGCCTGGCCTAAACTAAACAAACCTGGTCTGCATCAGAGTGTTCCCCCTTTTCTTTTCTCCCTGTAATTGCTTCGCTGCCGCACCGTAGGTGTCTCGATTTCGGTGTTGCCCGTGGCGTTTATTGCCGCATTTACAAAATGTTACAAAAATTAAGAAAAGAAAAGACAACCGCCACCCACTCTCGCTGAATGTTGCCGCTGGTTATGAACATGTTGCTGGCGGAGGGTTGCTGCTTCCGATGTTGCTGCTGTGCGTGTTGCTGGCGAAAATAGTGCTAAAATGAAAAAAATGTCTTTGGGGGATTATTTAATAGCAGAGGTTTTTTTGATAAAAGTGTTGCTGAAAAAATGTATAAAGCTAAAACATTTCTTTAAAGTTTGAAATCACTGCAGTAAAATCTTTTTCTATTGACACACTCCAAGAAGCCGCTCTAGCCACAATTTTTTTGTTTCCCCCGTTGCTGGTATCATTTCATTTCGTCATAGGCCGGGCTTTAAAGTTGGCTTCTTATTCGAATCGTTGCCGATAATTGAAACAGCCGGCAGTTGCAAAGAGTTGCCATAGCCAACTACCATCTACCATTCCCGATTCGATTTTGGGCCCCGACTTTTGTTTTTGGTTCTGGTCTGCGTACGTGATGCGATGTGATGTGTTGCTGTTGCCACGGCACTGTTGCTGTTGGTGCTTCTGCTGGTGCTGTCTTGGCCAACCCGCCAGCAGTGTTGCCTGTTGACAACGTCATTACTGTTCTCAATTTCACATATCGCATGGCCAACTAGCACAAGCGTCTCTTAGCCACACAAAACCCACCGAAACTCCCGCTTTCCTTGTTTTGTGCGGACTGAAAATCCAAGACGACGCTGCTTTACCTGCCATATGCGCTATATGCTATATGTGCTATATGCCGTGGTGTTTTGCTTTCGGCTCTTACTCGATTTCGACCCTGTTGTTCTCCTGCCAGAGTCTGTTAATGTGTCGAAAATGTTACGAGCAGAAACATGTGGCTTGTGAGCCCCACAACTCAACGGCAACAACAACAAAATAGCACTGCAAAAAATATAATTTAACAAAATTATGCAAAAAATATACATCAAATACAAATTAGTAATACAATAAAAGTTTTTTCTTATAGATCTCAAAGAACTTCTTTATTACATAAAATATTTGGTTTGATTTAATTTTTTTCTCTGTGGATCAGCAACCATAACTTTTGCCAGCTAGTAACAGCAACTTGGCGCTCTTTTCCCGGGCAACTTCTGATGTTCGCTAGACATAAATCTAAGAAATTTTGACACTTTTGACATTTAGTAGTTTTGTCTACGCGCAGTAGTCGAAGTTGGGGTTTGAAGTTGTGCCGTGGGCCCCAAGCTTTATCCATTGTCTTGTCCGGAGTTCTAGCAGCAAATCCGTGAGCACAATTAAAAGTTGCAACTACTTGGGGCAGAGAGTGTGGTTGAATTTGGGGTTTGGCCAATTTCCAATGGTCAGCTACGGGGCCTTGTGATCCGGAGGCAATACATTAGCCAACTGTGTTTGCTTTTGGCCCAGCAATTTTATGTTAAACGAAAGTTGCCCGAGTAGCTGAAGTTTATAAGGGAAGGAGCTAAAAAAGTTTTCCTGGACAATATGATATGTATTAAGGGTGTAAACTTTTCGCCTGCATAAGCTGAGCATTATTTTTACGGTTGGAATATTTGAAAAGATTACAGAAGTGGAAGTGGAGCAAAAAATTGTGGTTTGGTTTTGACGGTTTGATTGCATTTTTAGTTGTGCATAAGAAAGAGAATGTATGTAAGAAAACCAAAGTTTTAAATTGATTAAATAATACCAACAAGCATTTTCGTAGGAAAAGAAATCAACATTTCTGAGTTCTTCAGTTCGTGTATCGCATATTCCACATAAATCATATTTATAACAATTTCTAATATCCTATCGTGAAACTTAATCTCTTGTCGATTTCACTGAACATTTCAACCACTAATATTTCATATCCAAATACGTACTTGCTTTGATTTCTCACGAAAAATCAATAGAAATTTGGTTTGTTTTGCGTTTGGGGTTTATTCAATTAGGGGGTCTCCAGCGCCCAGAAAACAATTAGCAAAGCCATACAAACTCAATATCAATCCCAATGTCCACTCATGGACCATTGGCTTTCTTTAAGTGGTTGCATTGCCCGCCTATCGACGATTTACATCTGTTTCAATATATGGTTTAAGTTCGGTTTGTGCATGCAATGCAGAGATTACACCCACATAAGAAGTGTGACAAATGCGAGGGTTGCTCTTGCAATCTTGCTGACAATAATCTTTGGCAATTTATAGTGCTCGGTTGGCGGAATGCTGGGATGTTTGGATGTCGGGATATGGTGGCTAATGTCTTGGGGCAACACGGATTAGATGGTGACAAACCGCCCGGACAAAGTCGCGTTAGTAAGTAACGCCCCCCAGAAAAAAAATGGCACATCATTGGGGGAAAAAGTTCCGATCTATCTGGCAACTGTTGCTGATTATTTATTTGCGCTTTTAGCTCGCCACACACTGAGATAAATTTTCCACACACGCTCGATTTTTTTCCCTCGGAAAACTGCGATTTTTGTGACAGCCAGTGCGGTTAGTAGGGGAAGTGCCAGGAGGAAAAGTTGGAAGTCCTGGTCCTTTTTGACAAGGGTGGACAATGGCGATTAGCGCTTGGCACTAATGGGGGAAACCGAGAGACATGGGAGAGAGTCATCTGTTTGCTCAAAGGCTTTGGCCACACAAGGGGATGAGGGGAAAAGCCAAGAGAAAGGGGGAAAACTGGGAGGAATTGCTAGAGTAAGGGAAGCTGCTGTCTGGGGAGCTATGTGTCCTGTTGCTGGTGCTGACTTGCCACTTGTCTTTATTAGTTTTTCGTATGAGTTTTGCTCCTGTCTCCTAGTGCACTGGCCAAAATTATTTAAAAATCTTCAATTGGTTAGAATAATATTAATCGTAATTATTTTTCATAATGTAAATTTAAGAGTTGTAAAGAAAATTCGAAAATGACTTACTGAAATATAATATAAAATTAGGCTAATCAGCTTTTATAAAGATTTCTCTGAGTGCATCACTCTTGTCAGCAACAGGATCAGGATAAAGTGCATTGGACATACTTTGGGTTTTGGTTAGTTGGTTGAGAGATACGAAAGGAGGAGATTTAGCAATAAGGGAAAGGACAAACGACTTTTGCCACTTGTTTACTTGCTGCTTAGGTTATTAGCCAATGCCACATGTTTGCTTAGCTGGCCAGCAGAGTGTGAAAATTGAATTTTCCTTCGCCCCGCAAAGGCATTTCAGATTTGTAAATTTACATAATTACCCCACAAATGAAAAGAAATCAAATTTCTTATCCCGGACTCCTAAAGTGCCGATTCAGAGTATCAATAAATTTTCCTATCTATTCTAATCTTAGATTTCTGGGGGAATGAACTCTGAGGTAACTATTGCACCACGGGAGACAGAATGTCAATAATCTATCCCGATTCACTCAGGTAGAGGTTGAATCGGTTTCCACCAAGAGTCTAGGTGTCCCGTGTCCAATGGAAATTCTTTTTCGTTGTCATTTGATGTCACGCTTCAAGAGCTGGAATTGGTTTTTGTAGCCGCAGCATCCGAGGAAAAATCTAGCCCAGGTTATTGACTTTTTCTTTGATTTTCTCTCTTCCCCTCTGCCTCACTCGGTGAGACAATAAATACTTGATGTGTTTTGTGTGTTTTTGTTGAGCGGTGGACACTCGATGGGGCATAAATTAAAATTCAATAAAAATGTCACAGCAAAACAAACACTTCTTGCCGCAGAACCTTTTTTGGTAGGTTTTTGTTGAGTCTCGGTAATTGCTCTTTGATTTTGTAAGAGACTGTCCAGGCTCCTCAGGTGGCAAAGTAATAATGTTTAAAGAAAAGGGTTTTGAGAAGTCACTTTCTATGTTATTTTAGTTAGATAATTTGTCATCGCTTACAAATCTGATAAACTTTAGAATAACACAATAAAAACTTGATCACATCCTTTTTAAGTCCCTTGCGGGCACAATCTCGAGCTACATTATAGCATAATTCATTTAATTTAACTCCATCTGAAACTAACTTGAATATAAACAAACTTTGATTGCTATTCAAATCTGTTAAATGCCGAGATCACTTTGAAATTCATGTGTCTGCGCCTGGGGAAGGGAAGGACTTATAAAATGGGGCGATAAAATGAGAATAGAAGCAGCAGAAATCCTGGACAGAACGAAACAATTTATGTGCATTTATAATTTAAAGGGACAGAGCAACAGGAAAAAAGGGAAAATAGATAAAAACGCAATAGAGGCTGGTGGGGAAAAAGGAGTGACCGACAGACAGGCGACAACACAACACAAATTGAATTGGCTAAAAAGTTTTAATTAATTTATTGTTACTTCAGCCTGGCAGTAGCAGTAGCAGCAGCAGCTTGTGATTTCACCCAGGCACTTTTACCCACCCAAAAGTCAGCTCATTTAAATTGTTGTCCTTGTGTTAATGCATGGCTGCAAAAGTTGTCTAATTGTTTAGTGCTGCGGACCCATTCCGAAGGGTCCAAGGACAACTCAATTGGAGTGTTAAGGGGGCTAAAACGAGGGGTTAAGGTCCAAATGGGGGCTGGGTAATGGCCAGCAATGAGTCAGCCTTTTAAGCCGTCAGAGGACTTCTCTGCTTTTTATTTGCCTTCTCAGAAATTAAGTTAGTTAGCTGGTATTTAAAATCAATAGACCAACAGCTTTCGAAACTTATCGTACTCTGTTTTTTTAACTAACACCTCTGTTGAATCTTTAAATAAATACATTTTGATTTCTAATATAAGAAGAATGTTTTAAAAACATTACAAAGGTTCCTTGCTTTTTTAATAGTCAGCTTTATTAATACAGAAAACTCCTTTTGAAACACAAATATCTTTAGGAGGGTTTCGAAAAGCCAAAAGGTCACATGAATAATCCACCATGAAGCCAATCTAGATCCATTTCAAAATGCATTAGAACTGAAGCCGGAAAACTCCCTAAGAAGCCAGACCACATTACGAGACTTCAAGACAGGGCCAATTATTTGGCTAGCAACCGAATCGAGTAATAAATACACATCACCCTCGATTAAGATGTAGGCCAGAAAGGAAAACCATCGAAGAAACCGTGTGAAGGAAACGACACCTGTAACTGAATGGAACAACCCCCGGAAAACTCTAGTATCTAAGAGCTACTTAGCTCAGGATATTCTATTGTCCGACGAGTGAGTCAATTACACAATGAAGTTGTTTTGATGATGATCCCGGGAAAAGCCACCGACAGCTGCCCTTAAAGTGCATTCCAGCGAATGTAAAACTATATTATTAATCAATATTTATGGCGAAGAGCGGGGGCTCAAGACCAGCCGACCGACCATCTATCAAGTGAGCAGTCGGAAAATGAAGGGGTCGAGAAGAAAACCCAAATGAAAACCGGGAAACCTGTTATGCGAGAGCTGGGCAAACAGACAGCGAGACATCTAGGGTTGAGCTGAGAAGGAAAACATTTCCAGGTAGACCCCTCTCGATTCATGCTTGTGTGCACTTTGACCACAAAAAGGTCAAGACGACGCTCCCAAAGATACAGATACTCGGGAAGACGCTTGGGAAAACACTTAGGGAAAATTATGAAGAAATCGACAATTCTGAATGTTTTTTAGATTGCAAAGGAAATGACTTTTTTTTCAATTTATAAAAGAAAGCCTTGAAAGAATATTTTGAAGCATTTCCATCGTTTCAAGTAAACTTTTCCTCAGTGCAGCTGCAGCATTATAAATTGCAGAGGGATTTCAGGGTCTGCCCTGCGCCGGGCTGTCTTCTTTCAAGGTAGTCAAATAAATATTTTTTTCACAGACTCAACTCGTTCAGGTCAACCCCTCCGTACTCCGCCTCCTTCTGCCAATATATCTCTCTGGATTTCACTGTCCAGCAGTCCGTAACCAAACAGATGAGCAAACGGACAACCGTAAAAGTGTTGCCGTTGCTATGGAATGTAAAGTCATCTTCATGCATAAATAAGCTCAGAAGCAAAGCAAAGTAAAGAAAATGAAAAGCAGAACGCAAAGTGTTCCCCTCATATCAATTTCCATATTCAAATAGTCCAAGACTTGTCTGAAAAACGCTTGCCTCTCGTCTTTGATTTGTTTGTAAAATATATATTCATATTTGTACGTTCCCACATCATTTTGACATC
This sequence comes from Drosophila eugracilis, assembly GCF_018153835.1. Taxonomy (NCBI): domain Eukaryota; kingdom Metazoa; phylum Arthropoda; class Insecta; order Diptera; family Drosophilidae; genus Drosophila; species Drosophila eugracilis. The sequence continues at coordinate 3,731,060 of NW_024571981.1, read as the reverse complement.
GGAAATATTTCTAATTGAATGCACAGCGAAGTGAGCTGGACTCTTCCATAGAAAGTTCCTTCTAGTTCTGGCTAGTCTGGGCGCAGTTTCAAATAATTTCATTAAATTTCATGAGTTGGTTCTTTTACCATTTCGGTTGTTTTGCTTGGCATTTCTGGGATAACACTTTTTTGTAGTTTGCTTGGTAATTTGGTTTCCACATAATTGATTGTTGTTGGCTTAACGCATCGATGGCTGGGTGTAAATTTCATAGATTTTCAGTTCGAATCGAGACTTCTGAAGTCAAGTGTTCTTCTCACCTTTGACTTTACATGTTGGGCTCTACTTCTGACTAAGTCACACCTTAAATCACTCCCTGAATTGGGATCTAGTTCTTATGAAATATTCAAATTCGGACTTTAAAGGGCAGTCTTTTATTTTTGCATTTAAATGAGTTGGAAGAAGTAACACTTTTAAATCAATTTCATTATTTGTTGCATCAAGTTTATTATAAACTCTTTGTTATTAAGCTAGTTCTTAGTCCTATTTACTGACAAAAAAGTAGTTTCCATTTCTTTTCCCTCGCCTACGTTTTTCCATTTCTTTTCCCTCGCCTACGTTTTAGAACTCATTCGCCAACATATTCCCCTACCATTTGCAGCCCTTTTTGGTTCCCATGAAATGCAAATTTTTCCCGAACAATAAACCATCGGTGGCCATGTAATTAGAGCCAAAAACAAGGCCGGCACAATTGACAAATGAGCCTGGTGCGAGGACGTTGGTGCGTTGGTTCGCTTTATTAACAGCTTAACTTGTTGTTGGTCAACTGAATCAAACGGGGCCAAAATCCATAGTCCGAAAACCATACGGGAAAACTCGAGGTGAGGCGGATGGAAATACGGTGGTTTTGCCAGTGCCACATGCAACTCAATTAAGTTCGGTGGCATCGACGGCTACAACAGTGTGGCTTAAATATTCGCTGTTGCATAATTATCCTGGCAGCCAGTAGTCGTCGTTTTATAAAATATATTTCGCTGGGCATAATAATTCAGGAACAGGGAACAGTAACGGCGAACAGGAGCAGGCTTCAAGCGTTGCGAAAACTAATTAAAACCGACCGGCCACTGCCAATTAAGGTGGCCAAGAGGACCGCGACACACCCACTCAACATGCATGAAATTCTCATAATAAATAGTTCGCTCGTTGGCGGGGCGTGGCACCTGAACTCCCCCTAATTTACATGTGCTCCCTTCTTGCACAGCAAGAAATATTAAAATAATACCTATATAATTTGTCTTAGTACGAAATTAAGTGTTTTAGGCCTTGTTTCATTTAACTATTAACATGTTCATGTAATTCTTAATACATCTAATCTCTCTTCAGGCTCTAAACCATTAGAAAAGGAGTTAATTTGAATGCAAATGTTTTCTATGTTTTAGGGGGCACTTCTTACTCAGTAAAATATTGCAAAGGAACTATGTTTTTTCTATGTGTAGAACACATAATTAAAGTCAAACCAAAAGAAGCTTTATGAGTTTGGCGACGCCCAAAAAAAGCGGTTTTATATTTCAATAGACCCAACTGTCCGTTCATCCCGACTGCAGTTCAGTAATTAATTGTCACTCCGCGCACGCACACGAACGCAAACACAAGGAGATCCTGAGAGGGAGATAGGAATAAGGTGAAAGAGATGGGAATAACGATAGAGGTAACGCGTAACGGGAGAGACACACTGACCCTAATTACGTGTAACGAGTTCATAAATGCTACACGCACCTGCAGCGGCACTTGCTCCATGGCAAACTCATGTGGCAACAAATGTGGTGGCAATATACCCTAGAATAGGTATACTTTCGGCGGGATTTCGTTGACTTAGTTAATCCAAATAAAATAAAATTCCACAAATATATCTGTGGAAATGGTAAAGCCGGGGATCGTTTATTTATTAGGTTTAACATTATTTTATTTTGATAAGCGACTGGAGATGTAAGAGATCTGTTATGAATTATTATATTTTCTTATTGTAATAATAGGCAAAAAAAATGCTCTTAGTTAGAAACTGCAAAAGATAAAGTAATATGTTAGTTAATGCCTACTCAGAAATCCAATCAATGAGTATCAAATATAAGAATCTGTGTAACTAAAGCTATCCCCAACTTGTTGTGGTCTCCTGTTGCGGCTAATTAAAATTAGGAAAATGAAACCTGGCAGCGGCAACTTTTGCCATTGTCATTTAGGCGCAGGGATTGTCTGACTTCGTATCCGGAATCCGTTGGTTGTATGTTGGTTGTGACCCTCCTCGAGCCACTATCCCGGACGTGTGACGTGGCAACTGCAAAACGCGAGCGTGTGTGTCCTGTATATCCTTGGACAGTTTTGTGATTTCACAACTGTTTCATGGCCATGTTCAGTTATGTTTCATTGTCCTGTTGTCCTCGTTTCGTTTCATTCTTTTTTATTTTTTTTTTCTGTTTTCGTCTGTCGGAGTCAGTTAATTAATCTTGTCACTTGTCACCCGAAGTTTCTGGCTTAGCGCGGCTTGCTGTTATTTCTGTGCTGCCATTAATGCCACCTGACGTCATGTCAGCTCACACCTTTTCATGTGAGCCGTTCAGAGGATTGAACTGGGTGTGGCTGAGGACAATTGTTTAATTTATGAACCAACTGCAAAGTGGTTATGTGGGTTAATAGTTAATAATGGCTGGTAAATTAACTCGCAAGTGACCTTAATAGCTAGGTAATGTACAGGGCAATTTTTTGACTATTTATAGACAGTGTTTAAATTTAATCTTATGACTTACATGAAAACAGTATAGTTTATTATTAAATAGTGTGTATACTTTCTGGGAAATGACATATTTGTTATTAAATTGCTAATGTATTCTACCAGGCAATTCGGATTTCACCTTTAACGCAGCAATTAAACCAAGCTGTCATAAATACATCTGAGGGACTTAAAGAACCAACGACTACACCCAGAGGTTATTATTTCTCATTATCTGAAGATATTTTCCTGTCTTTGGCTGTGCTTCTTGTTTGGATATACTATCTCTCTGGCCGGTTGCAGGTATTATTGATGACGTTTCCCTTAACGAACTCCCAGACAGCACAGCTCCTTCACATGCTCGTACTTATCGTGCGCATATAAAAGTCAAGAGAAATCGCCAGCGTGTTCAGGTGATTGCAGGCTGTTGCTGGTCTCTTTTTGTTCCTCATCCCTGGATGCCAACTTCGGACACCGCCCACTACCCACCTCCCCCTCGATGGTGGATGAGTATATGTGGTATATGTATTGCAGGTGGCAAAGCATAAAACTTCATTATTGTGTCGTGTCGCTTACGTGCGATGATGGCAATAGAATGCCGTTAACATCTGGCAGTCGCATCAGCGGGAATGATACCGCAAAATAGCAGCAGCAACAACAACAGCAATAGCAACGTGCAACACGGCGAGGGGCAACAACAAAAGCAATATATCATGAGTCCAGCTTTTAGCAAGCTTTTCATAATCAGTGATGCATTGCCAACAGCTAGCAGCTGACAACCATGAAGAGCAGTACACTCAACGAAAATTAAGCCCCTGACATACAAAGCATCATGATGATTTTATTTTTAAACGCATCTACGAAAGTTTTATCAGTCATTATTTCATCGATTTTAGAATACAGGTAATGAAATTAACTATCTGGATCATTGATCTTTATTTACTTTCCTTCTAAATACAATTGATTTTCCATCAAACATTTTACTCGTGTATAGAGGGCGCGAGAAATGGCAGCCATGTGAATGACATGACATTGTTGTGACTCACCGCTTTGGCTGCTCTTGTTGTTATTGCTGCCTGACATAAATCCATATTTTGTACAGAAAATTTCACGATTGGCCGGCAAGGACAGCAACAAAAGCGAATCATAGGTGGAAAGCCGGGGAAATTGCTAAAAATTTCCAATTAACTTTAAAGTTGAAGGAGTGCCAAGAAGAAATGCTGACCGTGGTGAATGACAATGACACCGTCGTATTTCGTACACCGGTCGCCTTCGCCATGTGCCGTGCAGCATAAATCCTATTTGAAGATGACAAAATATTCAGGGAATTCTCTCTGGCTGTCTTCCTCTAACCCGAAACTATCTCGCTTGCTCCTTGTGGTGCCATCTTTGTCTCGCCTTGTGTCCATCATTCTTCATTTAGTGACCCGACACGAGCGTAGGATGTCAGCAGCTGTTGGCTCCGGTTCTAGTATCATCATCATCATCATCATCGATGTGGCTCCATTCTGAGAACCTTCTCACCCATATTTTCAATGGGGGCGGATGATGGTAGTGATGCTGTTGATGCAGTGATGTCATTGGAAAAGGGTTGGAGATAGGTGGATGTGTGCAATGCATGCGGAAAACAAACAATGCGCGACAGGCGGACAAACAAACATTCAACTGACAGCAGAAATGCGCCACTGAGACAGATGAATGGTGATGCAGGGTGTTGGTTCAAAAAGGGGAGGATTGTGGAAAAAGAGGGCGGTGTTGCAAAGCAGGCTACGGGTGCTGGTACGAAGTCAACAGTTAAACGGAGCTTGTGGTTCCAGGACATTGCACCCTGTGGTATTTGCTCTCCATTTTTCGCCTTTAAAGTGTTGCCTACATTACAGCTGAAAGAAAATTACTTAGAGGTGAAAAAATATATACAAAATATTTGTAAACAGTAAAGCAAAATCAACATTCGCATAGACAGTGAAGTAAGCTGAAAAGGGAAAAGTGAGAAAGATAAAAATAAAAAAGACTTTTCAAACTTTTTATGAATATAGATGTGATTTAATTATCGCACTAAAACAATCGGCTGCATAGGACTGCAATAAACAACATTCTTATATAGATATAATTAAAGGTAAAATAACTTTAAAAAAGGGTATTTAATACATTGTATTTGTATCAATTGGAAGGTTTTTAAGTTAATTTTAAAAAGAAGTTAATCTAGTATTTATTATAAGCACAAATGGGATTTTAAAAATATCAATTATATTAAATATTATATATATTTGCTGTATTGGATACACAACATAATAACCTCTGCACACGTATAAATAAACGTGAAATAAACAGTTTTAAAATTTATTCAGGGTCAGGCTCTTTAATAATGATTAAGACTCCATTTTTGTAAATAAATCCTCCTCTGACCGTAAAGTACTCACTTTGAGCGACTGCAACAATTTAAATCCAACACATCATCCCAGGCAGCTTTTGCAGGGCTGCCTCCTCTAATTACTTAATTACGTGCTCCACCATTGCTGGGCAACCCGATGTAAGCGAAAGGATGGGGGATTGTGCAGGCCGGACAGCAGAGAAGCCAACAGGAGCAACCGAAAAAGCCGCACTGGTTACACCTGTGGCCAGACTAATCTATCATGTGCCATAAAGCGCTAAACGGGATACGAGGAGCCGACTGCAACAGGAGAGCAGTAGGAGCTGTCTCTTTAGTTTTCCGCCATCCCCGGCCGTTTCCATCCAGTTTTTCCCGGGCTTTTCTCCTTTTTGCCGTGTTGATAAGCCGCATTGTGTCCGGTGAGTTGCGCACGCGGCTTTTGTGGTCGAGCGGACGGTGCAGCACTAGAAATGTTTATGGCTCCGCGGGGAGCTGGGAGCTCAGCGTTTGCCTGCGTGTGAGGTGTATCTTTGAGTGTGATAGTACACTAAAAAAATTTTAGATATGTAATCGAAAAAGTAAAATATATAACGAAAAGATTCTTTAAAGTCTCAGCGTGAGTTAATATACTCATTAAATTAAGCACCCAATTTTAACTAATAAGTTTCTAAGGTTTTAAGACAAAATATTTTATTTCTTTTCAGTGTACCTATGTTTCTGAGTGTAAGAATAGGTGTGGCAGTGTGCATGCCTGTATGTGGGTGTGACTGCCGTGCCACAGTTGTTATTGGCAAAACGAGTTGGCCATGCTGATCCCCAACGAAGCGCCTAAAAGCCTTTTGTGCCTTCTGTCCGTGGAATGATGAACAGTGGAAACCAAAAGCGGGAAGATGTTAAACAACGAAGCTGAGCTGTATCCTTTTACTTCTTTGTAAGGTTGTTATTTTTTTTTTTAAAGTCTTCGTTTTTGTAGAAAATCAGTATCTCATTTATTTATATACTACTATATACTATTTTAATAGTTTTGTAATCGCTGTTAAAGAAACGTTTACGACCATTTAGCCTGCGGCCTAGAAGCATACAATGAAATATGCTGAATATGGCTTTGGCATGAAAAACTGCTGCATATTTTTGGGCGCACTTTTTCACTCGGATAGAAATGGGAAGGGAAAACTTTTTAATAAACTATTTTGCAGCGTCGACAGCTGGAATTTTTTTCTTGGTGTCTTGCCAGCATCTAAGAATTTCTCTTTTTACACATATATGCAGATAGAAATCTGATTTCTTCTCTAAGGGGACAGAATGAAATTGTCAACATAATTCGCAGTGAGCCATGAATTTGTTGCTGCCGACAGACAAAAACAAATGCCAAAACGATAGAATTATTCAAGTGAAAGGGAAATTCCCATAACCTTTTTGTGTGCAACAACAAAATAAAATTTGTTGTAAGCGTCAATAATGTAAATTGATAAGGCAGAGGGGCAAAATATTCCTCTGGGCAGAGCTCCCAAAAACCAATTGAGGAAATGGCTGTCGGGTAAAATATTTAAAAAAAAAAAAGAAAAAATTGTCACAGGATAATTTAAGGCCAGAAATCGAAGGTGGAGAAGGGTTTGACAAACAAAACATGGCAATGAAATTAATGGGAATAATTTTGTAACGAAGAAATTCGACAACATTGTTGTATGAATCTATTGAATTATCACTAATTATGAAAATATTTCTTTACAATTATAACTTAAAAAAAAAAATAAAACTCATCAATACTTTTCCTTTATTATTATTTTTTTAAATTTTATTTCTTTAAATGCCTTTAAAAATCAAACAATGATACCTTTAGTTAGAGTATTAAATTTTTGATTGTATCAGTTTCCAGAGAAGCAAAAAAAAAGGTAGAAAAGGGAGCAATCAAAACAATGCAGAGCCCAGAAAATAATTGAAAATGAGCGATACCACAAAAGATGCAGGTGCCTTGATTAATTTAAAATCAACAAAAACGTAAATGTACTTTATATTTTCCCTGTAAATTTCGTGAGCATTTATCGTCGCCCATATTTTTAATTTTTTTTCTTTTTTTTTTGTTTGTGCACAATACAAATTTTGTTTGCCCACAACTCGCTGGTGGACTCCAATCAAAACGTATGGGAAGAAGTCTATATATATGTAACATACTGAATATCAGATATTTCCCGATCTATGAGAAGCTGTGGATGCCATTTCCATGGGATAGGTTACGAATGCCTTCAGGGTTCGGGTTGCAGCCGCTGGAAGTGTTTCTCTGGTACTTAACAGCTGTTGATGTTGCAGTATATGCTGTTGCTGATGAAGCGGCATTCCCGGCGAAATCCTATGCTGATCAGCGAAAAACGGATGCTTCAAGGCTTCTTCGGCGGTAATACGCTTCTGGGGATTAACTTCGAGGAGACGGGACAATAGATCATAGGCGTTGGCAGGAAATACATCTAGTCCATCGTACCTTTCCAAATGATGCCCACTGTTGCTGCATAGGCAATTAAATGTAGGCTGTTCACAACTCCGGCACATTTCTGTCGACCCATCTGGCCTTCGGTATTTTCTATGTATTTCGGGAGCCAGGAAATAGTCCGCATGACGAAATCTCATGCAGACCCTTCTTAAATCCAATGTATTAACCTTTTGTGCCATCAGCACCAGCCTATCTAGCATAAAGGCTGTTTTTCGTACTGGCATATCGCCGAATAAATTTATTATTTCTGCCAGAGCACCGCAGTCATGAGGAGCCTTAAAAAATGGATGTAGAGCCGAAAGTAGCGAAAGCATTATAACGCCAGCAGCCCAAACATCGACAGCAGTTGATTGCATGGGATATCGGAGTAGTACCTCTGGCGGTCTATATCCTGGAGTCCCTGCCCTTGACGCATGCATTTCCTTCTTCGCAGTGTTTGTGGAAACCACATAATTGTTGGGATCCACATTCGGGTTAATGAGTCTTAGGCGATTAAGAAGTCTCATGGTGTCAGCTCTTTGATTGGCCACATCTTTCTTGGATAACTGTCCGCCAGTCTGCTCACGTAGAGTATGAAGACTTGGTGGTCTAGGCTGGACATGATCTATACCTCCACCACCACCCAATGCTCGCATTCGTTTACTGGCCATATAGTCTTCGGCCTCGGCTTGAGCAGAATTACCATCGGTCAGCATTAGGTTTCTACCGCTTTCCATATCCTTAAGAAAACGGAATGCTTCCGGTGAACTTAGGTCATTTTTTTGTATTATAGTACCATCGTCTGCTATTCTTTGAGCCAAACCGAAATCACAGAGTAAAAGCTTTCCAGTTCGGCGGTTATAAAGAATGTTACTCGGCTTAACATCCCGATGAATCACATTGAATTTATGCACATGTCTCAGGGCAATGAGCAAGTTCCTTAAATAATCCCGAACCTCTTGGAGGCTCAGACTCCTGTAGATGTCATGAAACCGATCGTGCGTCATATAGGGCATAACAAAGGCCACATTCTCATTATATCTTATACAGCAATTAATCCCAATGACATTATCCTTTCCCCCAATGCGAAACATGCACTCCAACTCCCTAAGAATTCTCTCTGGATGATTGGTGGGATTGTGATGCTTAATCGCAAATCTCCTCCTCTGGGTTTCCACGAGACATCTTTCACGCTGCAAAGTACCCAAAAGAACGGTGCTAAAGGTTCCACTTCCAATACGACAATGGACATCGAAGATTTTGTGTATTTCCGGAATGCTCTCCTGTAATTCCTTCATCGCCTCATCGTTCTTATCGATGGGTTGCACATTTTTCGCTTGCATCGTAGAAAACTCTTTTAGTGCATTGTGACGATTGATCTGAGCTAGTTTCTCGTTAAGATCGACAGGGGCTTTGGGAGACTGTTGAGCTATGACCTGTTGTTGATATTGATGATGATTCTTAGAGATGGCCGGTTGAGTTCCAGGAGCAATTAAGTCTTGTCTTTCGTTAAAATATAGATTTTTGTGATAATTCGTTACGGAGCTTTTCGTAGCGGACTTATTGTTTGGATTAGCACCGCCCATATTCGTCGCCGATTTTTCCAAGGCACCCACTTTATAGGCGTAAAGAGATTTGGTTGACGTCTGCTGACTGTGATGATGATGCTCCTTCTTATACATTTCAAAAATCAGGATTTCATTAAAAGACTGCGCCACCCATTAACAGACTGTTTCAGCTTGTCCCAGTTTCTTCTAACCCACTCTTCGTGCTTGGATTGATTTTATAGTTTTTTACCTGTTTTTAGGGAAATAGCTCTATTAACCTGGCGCGGTAAACCGCGGAGTAAACACAATAATTTCGAATATATTCGGGTGGTTTCTGTGTTCGAATTTTGTGCTAGAAAAATTACCAGTTACGAAATAAAGACTATGTATTTGTGTTTCTTTCTAATCATGATTTGACAACTATAGCAATCGTATTCGTTTATTGGATTTTTATTTTGGATGCATCTTAAGGCTAAGAATCTTTTTTTCTCTAACTCTACACTTACTTTAAGTAAAGTACTTAGTACTCCAGCACTTCAAGTCATATCATATATCCATGGCCTAGCTATAGCTATTCATATTTCGCCACTACCTCACACCCCATTTATCTTAGTTTATATGGAAAAAGTTCCTGGGAACCCTATACCAGATGTTGCCCCTGTTGAGTCTGATTGCCTGTACGATGTCGCCACCTAGCTGTTGTTTTTCCTGTTGGTTTGGTGCATGCAATTTACCGTTACAGGACTCGACCCTAAATATGTCCACCCATTTTAGTCGAAATTTCACCCATCTGAAAAAAGTCGGTGTCAACATCAGCTGCCTGTCCACTTTTTTTTCACTTGATGCTCGAAGATGCTACCTCTAAGTCCCCTCCCACCCATGATAAGAAACCTAGTTATCCCGAGAGGAACACCTAAATTTTTTACCCTGCATCTTATTATTATTAGTCTGTGCTACCGGAGCAAAAGTTTTCCCAATGAATATATTAAAATATCCTCGATATGGAGAAAAGGATTTTATTTGTATAATATTTCGAATGAAATACAACCAACATAAATTATTTTAAGACCCATATAGGATGGTTTAAATGGCATGTCAAATTCTAGTGACATTATTGAGAAATTCTTACATAACTGTCAAATTTGTGACGCATTAGCATGAATAAATGATTTTGTATTACTAATTTTAGAGATCTATAAAAACTTGGTATAACTGAAAATTTTTTAGTCTTGGAGCAATCTTGACATTCTAACAATATGAATCTCGCACTCATCTTAGCCATCATACGTAAGACCATTCGTCATTTCATTTCGGACTAATTAAATAAATTATAAAACTTTTCCTTTTTAGTGCTTGCTGAGAATCAACCACGTCCTCCACATGTCACATCACAGCATCCAGCCAACACCTCAATTGTAAAACAAACTTAACATTATGTTTCTTTCTTTCCAAAAAGGAAACTTTTGGAATTGTCTTGAATAAATGGCTTAACTAAGCTATGAGAACATATTTAATCGTCTATACTTTTTGAAAGCTTTTGCATTTATGTTAGTTTATATGGAAAAAGTTCCTGGGAACCCTATACCAGATGTTGCCCCTGTTGAGTCTGATTGCCTGTACGATGTCGCCACCTCGCTGTTGTTTTTCCTGTTGGTTTGGTGCATGCAATTTACCGTTACAGGACTCGACCCTAAATATGTCCACCCATTTTAGTCGAAATTTCACCCATCCGAAAAAAGACGGTGTCAACATCAGCTGCCTGTCCACTTGTTTTTCACTTGATGCTCGAAGTTTTTCAGCGGCAACAGCTGACGTTGTGAGCGGAAACTAACTACCTCTAAGTCCCCTCCCACCCTTTATAAGAACACTAGTTATCCCGAGAGGAACACCAGAATTTTTTTAGTCTGTGCTACCGGAGCAAAAGTTTTTCCAATGAATATATTAAAATATCCTCGATATGGAGAAAAGGATTTTATGTGTATATTATTTCGAATGAAATACAACCAACATAAGTTATTTTAAGGCCCATATAGGATGGTTTAAATGGCATTTCAAATTCTAGTGACATTATTGAGAAATTCTTACATAACTGTGAAATTTGTGACGCATTAGCATGAATAAATGATTTTGTATTACAAATTTTAGAGATCTATAAAAACTTGGTAAAACTAAAAATTTTTTAGTCTTGGAGCAATCTTGACATTCTAACAATATGAATCTCGCACTCATCTTAGCCATCATACGTAAGACCATTCGTCATTTCATTTCGGACTAATTAAATAAATTATAAAACTTTTCCTTTTTAGTGCTTGCTCAGAGTGCCCCAAAAACCAAAGGAAGGTCGCCGACCAGCCCCCCAACTTAAAGCTCAATTTTTAATATTATGTTTCTTTCTTTCCAAAAAGGAAACTTTTGGAATTGTCTTGAATAAATGGCTTAACTAAGCTATGAGAACATATTTAATCTCTATACTTTTTGAAAGATTTTGCAAACAAGTTTAAATATCAAAATTTTCCATAATCCATGATGGGTTACTTTTTTTATAACATTTTACAAAAATATGGAAACCTCGTCTTAAATTAAGAACTTGATAGGAATTTCATGTTATCTTAATGAAAACTTGGTTAAATACATTTTGTTCCACTGTGTATTCACCGCTGATTAAATTTGTATAAATCAATAGTGGCGTTGACAGCTAAAATTGCCCCTTTAGAAAGCTATTTGGCTGTCGCAAATATAAATGAGAATTGAATGTGTTCACTCATTACGAAAGTTTCAGAAATAGTAGGTAGTGCGCCAGGCCCGAAGTAATTGCCCAACAAGGCAAACTGGTTAACTGCTATTTAGGAGCAGGAATTACAATTACCCAATGCTTTCCTTGACGCTGTTTTCCTTTGGATTTCTCTTGCTTTCCGATCCACGCTTTTCCCTCCTGTTTATTCATTGCCGGCAGTCAAGTGCAACTGGCCTTTTCGAAGTTTGTGCAAAACTATTGTCAATTGCGCTGGTTGCCAGTGAGAATTAGAGCTAGGGTTGGCCCCGGGAACTCTCGAATGGCCAAACTACAATGCAGAACAACACTTGGCTGCTTCCCCCGACTTCCGCACCCTGAATAGAATCGGCGAGGGAGCGTCATTCCCACCGCCAACCGACAACAACTTCTTCATCAAGCGAAACTCCCTTTGACCGAATTTCCTTGGCGCCTTCCGTCGTGGCAAGCGCCAAGCGGAAACTTTTCTAGCCAAGTCAGTTGGGATTAGCCTTGACTGCCAAGAGGAGCAGTGTGCGAAGGACTTCCAGGGATCCAGGTTAGACACTCGTTCGGTGGCAAACTGCAAATTAAGCTCGACAAAACGATTTGCTTAGATTGCCGTATACAAATAGGTTTCGGGTTTTCGGTTGGTGAAAATGCCTCGGTAATGAGACTGTTGTAAACGAAATCGTTTGTAGAAGCCACGTTGGCAATTACTTGTCTTGTAAATGGTTTTCCTTAAAAAAAATTAAACAAATAAAATGTTTTTTTTTTTATCAAATTAGGATAAGTTCAAGATGGTAAAATAATATTGATAATTAATAAATGAAAACTCTTTTAAATTCGATTAAGTTCTTAAAGCCAAGATGTCCCTGCTGCTGCTGTGCGTTTTAGACAGTCATATTTCATCTGACTAACTATCCAATTTCGTCTGCTAGCTATCTAAGCCATTTCACAACTGTATCTCTTGTCTCCTCTACAATGAAGTCTCAGATACACTGAAGGAAAAAACATTTCTAAACACTTAATACTGAAATGACTGCATTTATTAGTAAACGAAGGATGCTCACTACACTAGTTCAAAATATTGGATAAATAAGAATTACAATGTGAAGTTCTTTCAATAATAACTTTATTAGGGCACTATTGTTCTTATTTTACAAAAAAATTAAAACAGAATTCCCATTATGCTTGTTCAAGTCTACATCTTAATGGATTACACCTATGGATTACGGGAGGAGAGTCCGTCGATACAAGCAATATTATCGCTATGAAATAAAATTAAATATATAAAAAATGTAAAGCAATTCAAAAAAAATTCACCAAAAATGCTCAGGAAGCTTTCTACACTCATAGTGTTAACACCCCGAAGATTGCCACCACATTATTTGTTACGAACTGGTTGAAGTTTTTAGAATCTCGCAGTATTAGTTACGGTAAAATTCTTATGTAAGGTTCTGCGGAACAAATCTTTTGATTAGATTTTGCTTCCTGATCTACAAATTGAACATTTTCTGGTACTAATTTGATTGATCTATAAAAACCTTGCAACAATACAACGTTTTTTATTTAAGTTATTGTAATATAAGGATTTTTTTAAGTGTAGATCCACGCATTTATCCTCGCAGTCGGAGCCTTTGTCTTGCAGTTGCGGCCAAACAATTTCGCTTACCCCACTCGCAGCACGTTGCGGTTGGCAGAGGCGTGCCGGAAGGGGCTTTGGAATGAAGGTAGTTGGGGTAGATATGGGGGCTTAGGCACTCAAAATCTTGTATGGGCCAAACACCCGTCGCGTTGCTTGTTGATTGTTTTGCCATTTTGCGGTTGCAATTGATGGCACAGGTGGTGTAGAATGTTGCCGGGCTTCGCAAATGACCGCAGTGCACCTGCAAAAAGGGGAAAGGGGTGTGGGAAACTCGGAGGAGCTAAATTCACGAACTCAGCCTGCCTTAAAGCCCGTTTTGGCAACTGACGGCAGCCAGCTGTGTTTCCAACCAAAAAAGTAAGCCCATGGAAAATGGCCATTGGCCAGGGCACTTCTTTGGCTTTCGTTTGCGGCTCGTGTCGGGTTTTTTTGGTTCTAGTCCCTTTGTTAGATCCTGTCATTGCTAATGCTTCACTCAGGAAATATCCTTGATTTTCTTAAATGCAATGATTTAATATAAGCAATACATTTTGTGCTAGAAAAATTACTAGTTACTAAATAAAAACTATGTATTTGTGTTTATTTTTAATAACCAATATAAATTACTTCAAGGCCAATATTCAATTCTCTAAGTCTAAGTCTAAGACCTTTCATCATTTCATTTTGAATTTATTAAATAGATTATAAAACTTCTTCAGTGATTGCTCAGCATCCACCAAAGGTACCTCCCGGACGTCATAACTCCGGAAAAAATGTAGAACTTAAAAATGACTTATACAAGAAATTTTAAATTCTAGTTCTAAATTTTTATCATTTTATGTTTCTTTCCAAAAAATATATAATGAAAAACTTTTGTGTTGCTCAGCATGGCCCGTCAAAAAGAGAACTTAAAAACCAAGCTAAAAATTACAATAGTTTTTTGGTATTGTGCTGAAAAATTAAATAGTTTCACTTAACTATGATCATATACCTAATATTCTATACTTTTTGAACGCTTTCGTAAACAAGTTTAAATATCGGATATATCTTTAATCTATGGTGTTAAAATGGGTTAACTTTTTTATGCCATTGCAAATATATGTCAACTTTGTCGTAAATTAAGATTAGCCCTTTAAAGTTTCCTTTAGTATTTAATAACTTTAAAGCTACTTGACCTCATTTTAGTTTTTCAATTTTCCCTTTCTTAGCCATAAGTAGTCGAAGTGCAGTAATAGGGTATTTGACTGTTGCCTTTCCCGAAATGAAGCCGATTCTTGTTTTCTTCCGTGTATTCTTTGTTTGGCAGTTGGTTCCCAGTTTCAACCTGGTAAGCCGAGGTGCAATTTAATTTCTCCGCCGATGATTGATGCTACCATGTAGAGACTTCACTGATGAGTGTCCATTCCTTGTCCCGAACCCTTGCTACAAGGATAATGCCGAACAAATAGCTAACAAATTTTGCCTGCCAACACACACCGAAGACAACGGAGAGAAAACCACAAACAGCACCAAAGAAAAACTTTTTATCGCTGGGCAGGTTAACTTTTAAGCAGCCCAACGAGGACTCTCGATTCAGGCGGAGCGCAGGACATTTGCCAGAGATAAACAGATTTATTGTGCTTAAGGACGCACATTAAACAGGGCAGGGGGACTCTCGGACTGAAAGCCGAAACACCAAGTACAAGGACAGCGATAAGGACTGGGAAACTGCCAGGACTGTTTATAGATTTTCGGTGTCCCCAATTAGCACCAGGGAAAAGCGGGCGAAATGGGAAAAAGCTACGGAAATTAGGCGAATGAAAGGAGCACAGAAACAGTGCTGCAGTGTCCTTTCAATTCCCTGCTCTTTACTCGCTTCTGGATAATAGGAATGTTGCTGTAACACAGACAAAAATATTCTTGACAAGAACGCCCCAGCGAATTGAAGTTGAACATTTTTAAAATAAATTAATACAAATAAATTATAAAAGAAGAATTGAAAGTTATGTTTTTAACCAAAACTACGAGTTCTTGATCTTACCCTGAAATCGAATGTTGTTATCTAGTTTTATTCTCAGTGCACCCTTAAGCGACTCCTTGAAGCTCGAACTGCAACTTTTCGCTCCTGCTCCACTCCTGTCGCCAAGTTGTGACAGTTGGCAAAGGATAAGCGCAGGTAGCGGGACAAAATTAACCACAAATGAGGACAGTGCCGGAAAATGTGGAACTTTCGCCCATCGAAGACGAGAGCAGGTGAAAAGGATGTCGCGGCTTTGTAGCGCTTGGTTGGCCAAGGATTTCAGGCGGCGGCTTCCTGGACAGCCACTTGCGGAGAACTGCTACCACAAATGAGCTTAGTTGATGTTTAACTCCACCCGCTCATTTTCCTTATCCTTGTTCCTATCCAGTCACCGTTTATGCGAAGGATCTTCAGGTGCTTTGAAGATTACTTTCTAAATGACCTTATTGCTAATGTTTTGGTTCTTATTGATTTAGCTAAAGCTATCAGAAGTGGTGGCTTTTCGAAGGGTAAAAGGACATACAATTGTTGGTTTGCGTTAACGGGAAATGTATTGAAAATGATTTACGTATTTGAACGTGGCTTATAATCTGGCTTAAAATCTGTCTTGAGTATCTAAACAGTAATTAAAAGCATTAAATGATTTCAAATATTGTTTTAATCCTACTGGTGGTATACATTTGAATCCGATTGGGATTTAGATCTATCTAGATTTGTATTAATCTTAGACATTTCTCATCAATTTCACTTCCTACTTACCGTAAACCAAGCTTTCACAGAAAAACAAAACCAAAAGCTAAGACCTTAATTCTTTTCTCCAGCTCGGTATAAACCTAGTTGCCACTGCATTATCCTTCGACTGCGAAAGGGCGCCCCTTTTGCCTCTTGTGCAACGTACTGCAACCTTCAGGCCACCTTTGGAGCCAACTAATAGCCACAATGATGGCGACTTTGTCGCACTTCAATGAGCCACAACAGCAATAAAAACAAATAACAGCTGAAAAGTTGTCAAGGAAAAGCCATCCAGTGCTGGCATAGGGTGGTAAAATCATGGGAAAATCTAAGAGTCAACTGCAATTTCCACACCAAATCGAAGTTGCTGATGTAGCTGTTGCAGTTGCCGCCGGCATTGCTTTTAAGCTTAGTTAAGAAGCACTTTGAAGAGCTTTTCCTAAAGCTGCACCAATGTCCTTGCCTTCGCTTTTCCCTCGTCCGCCGGTGGAAAATTGTTGCTTCATTGCATTTTATGCTTGTTCAAGTTGTCGTCGGAAATTGCTTATTTATTTGAACTGCTCGCTTGGCTAACAAAACCAAACTAAACAAAAAAAAAAACGAAAAAAGGAAATCAAACATCTAATGGCATAATTCCCGGCCTGTCTCACTCCAACCTGATGAGTTTCCCTGTCCGACATAGGAGCAATAAATATTCCCTGGAAATAGCTCTGTTTTCCACTGCACCGGTTGACTGACAACTTGTCGTTTGTTACTACAAAATTCAATGAATATTTTCTTGGCTACCGACCTAAAGAGAACACAGAGATAAATGGGGCAACCATTTTATTGACTGCATTTTCCACATGAGATTTGGAGTTTCCCCCCTTTGGCCACAAGTGAAAGTGGCAGCATATTTTTTGCATGGCTTCCTGCAGGTACTATAAATTTCCAAACTTGTCAACTGCTTTTCTTCTACAAAAATTCATTCAATTTTCCGCCTCTTAAATTCTTAATTGTGGGCCGGGCGAAGGTCTGCTGAAATTGTTTACACAAATATCAATAACAATAAATTGTAGATTTATTGGAGGTTGGGGTGCAGCGAAGAGAGGCAAACACAAAATACAAATTAATATATTTTCAAGAACGAAAAACAATTTGCCTCTAAAGAAAATTTCCAAAAGCCCAAGGCCCCACAACAATTTGTTTTGCTTAATCTCAGTTCATTAATTTAAAGTGCTACTTGCAGAAGAACCTAGAAATACTCGATGGAGTTGGTCAAGGAATTTTCCCATCCTCGTCCTGAAAATTGTCAAAACATCTTTCTGGCCGCATTTGTGGCTTGGTCTTCTTTTGGGCTCCAAGAATTTTGTGGCCCGCACAAAGTTTCTCACACAAAATTTAGTTCCATTTGGCTAAGCATTTTGCAATCATTGGCAGCAGCCGTTTTGAGGATTAGGGTCAACTGGCTGTTGTTGTGACTTTAATAATTCATGAGCCATCTCTGTGGCTGACCTTCGCAATTTTTGGGGTCAATTTATTCTGGCCCAGGAGCATGGCCATCACTCTCCAAGTCATTCATCAGCCAAAGATGCTCAAGGGCTGATGGCCAGACAGACGGAAAGCCGATAGTTCTGTGTAGGTGTCGAGGGTTTACTTTGATTTGATTTCGAGAACAAAGGATAAAGATTATTGTTAAAAGAAAGGTCCTGGTTTGAAAGAAAGTTAATGGTAAGAAAAGAATTAGAATTAAGAAAGTGAGCGATAAAATCAATTGTGCTCTATATACAAATTATTTAAATTGTCGCTTATAAATATTAAAGATCCTGATACTGAAGCCCCATGGCGCTCCCCTTTCGCCACTCTCATCTTTTTATCGCCATCTTAATTTCATCAAATTAAATTGGCTTCCTCGACAGCTTGGTTTTTGATCTTCAGCCACCTGCCACGCCCGTTGCCACGCCCCCACACCTGGCACGCCCCCAGCAAACAATCAACTAAAGCAACACGCACACACACATTGAAATCCATACCACCACATACACAAGCGAACGCACACAAGTGCGCTCCAATGATTCAGGCTCCGGTGCCGGCTACTTTGCAGCTGCCAACGCCTTCTACATTTCACGTTGTAAGACACCCCGCAGAATCTGCACTGCAAAAAATGCTCATGTAAATTCATATATCAAAATATAAATAAAAGAAAATTTCCAATTAAAAATAAAATTATTTCATTTATAAAAATCGTATTATCTAGGAGCAAGCGCGGATTCTTATTTACATATTTGTAATTAACGAAGGCGAGTTTTTCTGTGTAATTTGCTTCCTATTTTTACACCTCTATTCCCTACCCGCCTTTTTCCAACTGCTATCACCTGCAGACGACCCCCGGTAACATTTTGTATGCGTCCTATTTGAAGCTTTCATGCTTCGACTGTGTATTCCAGCCTCTGGCATTTCAACGACGTCGCGAATGCAATTTTTTGCTCTCTCTAAAAAAATATAATGCTGCTGGGTTAAACTAGAGAGGGTGTGAGAGTTCAAAGTCTTCTGGGTGTTCGTCGCAATTTTTTAAAGTAAATAACCAAAAGTAAAGTTCCGAATGGCAGTTAAAATTTGTGAGCACAAAAAAGTAATACAAAGCAAATTACCATCTTTAACTACTTTTTCTGTGTATAGAAATATTCATTACAAATTAAAATTAACCATTTTGTAATCAGGTACAGTTTAATTTAATATTAGAACTTATTTTATTTAGTTACTCTGTTTGTAAAAATTTTAAAAGAAATAAATTAGAGCTTAGAATACGGGGAAAATTGGAGGAAGCAAGAAAAAGGCTTAAAACGAACAAAAAATCTTATGCAAACAAATGCATCTAAATATGCATACCTTTTTCATGGGTGTGAGTGGGTGTGTTCGTGTATGTGGTGGGTGTAAAGTTTTCTTTCCCAAACGCAAGCATTTGTTGGTTTCACTCCTTTTTTAACCATTTTTTGCTTTCACTAAACTCCAGGAGGTGCGACGTTCATACTCTAACCAGGAGGTGGGTGCTTTATTGGGCTAAAAAGTTTACAATTATGAAGAACTTATTGAAAGGAATAAATAATAATCGAAATCTTTTAAGACGAAAAATATAAAAGTGTTTATAAAAATACCAAAAACCTGAAGCAAAATGTATTTTATATTGTTATAAATATTATTGATTCAAGTTTGATTTTTAAACAAAATTAAGATTTATTTCAAAAGTTTTTCTTTCAGTTCAGTTTTAATTCTTTTCTAAATTTATATTAGTAGAAATAAATTTTACATTTAAGAGTATACGACTTTCTTCAAAAGAACGTAACAATTTCTTTGCTTTCTTTTTGTCTCATGCTGCGTCGCCGACAGTTTTACAAAAAAAAATGAAAGAACTCGACTCGCCTGTTCACCCATTACACTGCCACGCCCACTGCCACTTCCACCAGCTGCCGCCCACCCATTGGCAGCATCAGCAGCAACGGTAGCATAAATTTCCATTACCGTTGACAAATATTTACACATCGACCTCAATTCATATTCCTTTTGATGCTGTTGCTTTTAGTTTTGCCAGTCGGACTGGATGATGGGTTGAGGACGGTAAGGGCGGTATGGGTAGGCAAAAGTGGGCGGGGCACTTTTTGCAATGCCGGAGCAATTGCTGCTGGCTATTAAAAGCTGCATTTAGCACTATTCGCTCACACTATGTCTCTCTAAACACCATATTGAATTGCACTGGAATAAAAATTTTGATTTCCAATGTAAAAATATACCATGAAATATTTTTAATGAACCAATTTTAAGGTATTATATAATCTAACAACTCACACATACTTATTTATTAAATTTTTTTAGTTTTATCTCAGTAGGCAGCAAACTTTAATTGAACTTTTCCCATGTAATTTTTTTCTTATTATTTCTCCCA
This sequence comes from Drosophila eugracilis, assembly GCF_018153835.1. NCBI lineage: Eukaryota > Metazoa > Arthropoda > Insecta > Diptera > Drosophilidae > Drosophila > Drosophila eugracilis. Next base: position 3,710,909 of record NW_024571981.1, on the reverse strand, counting down.
CCATGAGCAGGCTTTTCGTGTAAATTCCACAATTCCACAAACCCTGTAAAACAGACAACCGGTCAACATTCAGTCGAACAATTTGAAGCAAAAAATAGGAAAAACCAACGAAAAATGTTCCAAATCGTTTGTTACATTTGCCTGTTTCTCCTGCTGCATGATTTGGACTTTTCCAATGCTGAGCCCTACAACAAACAACTGACCATTTTTGTCGAGGCTGGGCATCAGGAATGCTTTTATCAGCCAATTACCTCTACCGAGAACATTAAAATCGATTATCAGGTGATATATGGTGGTCTCGGAGAGACTCATATCAATTTTAATCTTATGGATTCGAGTCGTCGTCTTCTGATCAATGAAATAAAACAGGAAAAGGGAAAATGCGATCTGGTGGCCAATGAAACTGGGACCTATAAGACATGTTTTGATAACACTATTAGCACCTTCAATCAAAAGATTGTTGCGTTCACCCTGGAAGTGAGACCTGCTGACCGAGAGGAGCGGGAGTTTCGAGATATGCACCGGGAAATGTTAACAGATTACCAATTTGATATGGCTTATACCGCTATCAATAATTACATGGGTAAGATCCATGTAAATCTTATGAGAATCGGGCAAACTCAGCATTTCATTAAAGCAATCGAGGCCAGGGACCGCAATTTGGCCGAATCCACTTTCGCCAGGGTTAACAAGTGGTCTTGGGCCAACTTATTGGCGATGATATTCGTTGGCTTCCTTCAGGTGTTGATGGTTAGAAGTATTTTTCATACACACGGCACCTTTTACAAGTTTTGGAAAAGCTTTTAAAGTTTTTCAGTAGTCTTTGGAAATATTTTTGAATGAATAAAATATAAACTATATTTGTAAAGGTAATTAGGAAATAGGAAATTAAACCGCTAAAATCCTTGAAAGAAGAGTGTTTTGAAATTATAAATCCTCAAGTTCCTATACCTGTTCTTTGGATTACTAAGAGGTCTCTTCCTCATTTAGCTGCTCCTTGTGTCTGCTTCCTTCTAACAGCAATTTGCGCTTCTTGTGTTGAATTTTTTCCCGCTTCTTGGGCTTGGCTTTACCTTCTTCCACGCCCCTTTTTCGTTCGTTCTTTACAGGAGGGCATTGTTGGCGTAATTAACAACTGCGGCTCCCGTTTGCCATTGTTTACTCAGTGGCAGCCAGCGTCGCAGTGTTAATTACTCCCCGGCGTCCCGGTGACTGCTGAACAGCCCCGTCTCTTAACCCTCGTGTGCCCGGCGTTCTCCTGGGGGTCCCACTGACACAGTGGCTCACTTAGCCTTCGAGCTGCTTTCCTGTGTGACTTTTGGGCGAGGCGAGTAGCGATGACAGGTCTCCCCGGCGGAGTTCAAAAGGTACAAATTAAAGCGCCACCTGTGGCCAGTCAAGTGCCCCCAAAATGCAGGTGTACTTCCTCATATATGTTGTCTGAGTGATTATAACAAAGAATATGCTCTGGACAAACTTTACATTGAATTCATTGGGTTTAGCCCTGGAAGAGACTGTCGGGTACCTTTAAAAATGGAAAACAGGCAAAAGATAATCACGAAATCAGCATCCCTATTAATACTAACATTAATATATCTATAATTATATATTGGTCTTAAGTGTGTAACTTTAATTTGAGTATTTAAAATGTCACTCCATCCATATTAATGTCGGTTGGCGGTCACGCCCAAACATGGGCACACTCACGAACCACCACTTGTTCCCGCCATGCAAGGAATCCATCCAGGAAAAAGTTCCCAACGAAAAAAGAAATTGCTTCACACATGTATGCTTATTTCTTGGCAATTTAACGAGCTTTATGGGCAGTTTTACTTTACACTTAAGTGGCGTTTTAAAGCCTGAAGGGAAACGCATTCGAAGGAGGACCAACGATCGTTTATCAGTGCCAGAGGAAATGCAAAAGAAAAGCTGCTGTTAATTTAATTACGCCGACTGCAAAGGCTGCACAATCGTAAAAAAGACATTTAATTGCAGCTGCCAAACGATGCAAAGGCGGCGTTGGCCATTTTAACGATCAAATTATGGCCGAGAAGGAGTTGCCCGCCGCCCAAAAAGAGAGAGAAGTCACAATTGCAGGCAGATATTCCCGGCAGATAATGTCCTGTCCATTTTTGCCATGGCGCCAGCTGTCATCGTCCTTCAGCCCTAAAATCCCCCTTTTGGCCAGCTTAATGGGATGAGAAGAACCGGGTGACAAATGTATTTAAAGTTTTCCCCACAACCTATATCGCTGCATCTGCCTGACTGCCAGTATGGAAACTCAACCTTCAGTCCAAGCAAGAGCTTATAGCTAAGTAATCGCCTTTAACATAGATAAAATGTATTTTGCACAAATTGAAAATATAAATAAACAAAAGCCAGCAGAGCATGTATTTTGCAAAAACAGACGAAGGCGTCGATTGACAAAATATTAATGAAAAAGTCACACAAATGAAACTCAATAGCTGGGGGAGTACACTGACACATTAGTTTAACATAAAAACATTCACGTTTCGTTAATAAGAAAATTATTCACACCAGTTAAGTGATAAATGATTTATTTATAAAATTTTATATTTAACTAAACTTTTGGTATTTTTCAATTTATTTAATTAATAGGATCAAAAATAAAACCAGTTTTTCTTTATGTAAGGACAGAAAACCAACCATAACGACAACTTAATACTGGTTTTGGATGCACAAAAGACATCAGGTGAAGAAGGGGTGCACAGAGCAAGGAATAAATACATGAATATGTAAAGATAAAACTATGTTTTAAGACAGAACTTGAATAGAAATGATGACAGCAACAGAAACCTAAACAACATACGTAGTTAGATTAGGTCTCTAAAGGCTCTGTGGGAGACGGCATGCAAAAGAAGCCAAAAATGAAAGTTTTTAATTGCATTTTGTTCACTGAAATTATTGAGCAAGTAAAGAAATTTAAGAACACCAGTATCTTTCCTTATAATTTTCAATTTGATGAAAATTAAAAGCGTTTGCCTACGAAAGCAATGTGTCAATAATGGAAATACTTTGCTTTACAATTGAAAATATAACAGGATTATGTCGTTTGCATCATCGACAAGAGTCGCAGCATAAAACATCATACCCCTTTAATTTAGTGTAATAAAATTTCATCTAATCTGCATTTACGCCCTAAAAATTCCACTTTTTGCCATCATAAAAGTGGTTCCTTGTCAAAAATTGGAATTATTCTTTTTGAAATAATTCCTTTATCTTTTTATAACAAATATTAACGCCCAAGTGATATATTTTTAGCAGCTAATTTGTGATTCCATTTTATCAAAAAGTAACATTGTTCCTTTTTTCAGTACGCTTTTCCTCCACACGAGTCCTTAGTCTTTTATCTCGAAAGCAATCCCATTAAGAATGCAAGTTGTGAGTTCATAAGAAAAGGAAAGAAGCACGGGACTTGTTCATTATGCATGACAACTGACATATCAAGACATATGGTGTAAGTTGGTAGGAACCTTAACACCCCACCGACCTGCTCTACTTTCATTCCCCGCTCCGCGCCCGTACTTATTCTTCCATTTTAGGGGGCGTTTTAATTGCAAACTGGCACACAAGGAACCCATTTCCATTGCCTTGGCAGTCGCCTCTAATATTGCCTTCCGACCATGGCCATTAGGGGCGGTCAAGTGGCCCCCTTTTCCGCAACCTCCACAACCTCTCTCCCGCCAACAATCAAGGGAACAAATTGGGTTACTGCTCAACTGTCTGGTTAATGGCTACAATGACACAATTAATTGCATGTTGGCGGCCATTTGCAGCACTCGAGAGCCTCAGCTGCCGCCGCTGCCAATGTGAATTAAGTTTTGTGCAAAAATTTAATATGCGGCCAATGCTAAAAATAAATTACTAATTAGTTTGGGGATGCCTTCAAGGCAAGGCCACTACTGACAGCGGCAATATCGAAACCGGAACAGGCCAAATCAGAATATAGCCGCCAATGATGACCTGCAATGTAATGACCGTTATTGAGAATGGTCTAGGACTTTAAAGTCTAAAAATATTCGTTTTTAAAGTAAACTAGTAAAGAACTAATTATTTTGCTCTTAATTGTTGAAATTTCCATGATTTGTATTAAATTTTAAGTTCTTTTTGGTGCTTTACAAAACTGTTTTTTAAAAAATCATGATGTAATAATTAATTTTATATAAATTAAAAACATTTCCAGGAGTACAAGACCCATACAAGTTTTTGAAGTATTTATTATTTGTGTTATACGTCAGGTTATTTGTCATTTTCCTAGGAAATTCATTTATATAAATGGATTTTTAAACTGCAGAAAAAGTTTTCATATGCATAACTAACCATCACTCAAGTGAATTTCATAAGTAAAATAACTAAATTCAACCGAACTTTGTGGGCATACTATTCAGGGAAACCTGTTAATAACTTTCGCCTTAGTCTCCCATGAGGCGATATCTCACATATACCCTTAACCCTTCTTTTTCGATCTGCCGGCGCCTGAATGTCCTGTCCCGGGTCAAAGCATACTTCCTGCGATTGTATTGTGTTTAGCCGGGATATGGGAAGCTGAATAAGAACGGAGCGCTTTAAACTGCAAAAAGCTTTTGCCCTTCAGTCGGTCGGTTCTACATTTTCCTCCGATGGGAAACTTTGCCAGCAGAAGGCAGCTCATAACAATGAAACTTTGCACGCTTTGGCAATTATGTGAGTGGGCCAATACACACACATATGACCCTATATCCTTTGGCAAATTAACCCACTTCTGCTCTGCCATCCAATGTTTTCTTAGCTGCGTCTGCAGTTGTACAATTTTCATTCCGTTTTATGGAGAGTGTTTTTACTTTTCTTTGCCTCCGCTCTCTAACTTTCTTAGGTATGTTGCGTAAGGTTCCAAGCCAATTGGCCAACTTTTGTTTAGTTTCCATCGAGCTTGAACAAGATTTAGTCCAGTCTGAGAAGTCCTTTGATGGGGTTTTCTTTACACCCCTTGGAAAGTGCATTTCAATGTTGAGTGAATTTATGTATCACATATATTTTTGCTTTACCGCTCTGCCTGGGTCAGCGTGTAATATGCAAAGGAATTCCTGCACGCAAATGGATTAAGTGTACCATGAATATGCAACTTTTGGCTGGTCACTCAAGAAAATTTGCATTTTTCCTACCGAAATTGCAGTTTGGCATGAGCGTTGCAAAACAAAAAAAAAACAGAAACAAAATTGTGCCCTCAACTGGTGGCTCATTAAAATGCTTTTGAGTCACCAAAGTCAAGTTGCTAATGGTGCGCTCTCAAACACATAGAAAGCTGGTAAAAGTTGGTAATGCGTTGGCCCGTCAAAAGCTTGCCACGAATTTTCCTCTTCGCAAGTCCAAGTAAAGGAGTGACCAAAGTCAGCGAATCGCACGACTGAACGCCAACCAAATTACATTGGCCATAAAAAACTAAACGAAAAACCAAGTGTGTGTGCCTTTGTTAGCTTCTGCATTTAGCGGCTATTAAAATGTTGTAAGTTGCCAGCCACAGATAACGAGCTAAGGCATGAAAAAAACCTGACAGCGCCAGCCGAAAAAGCTTTGCAGTGAATTAAGGCTTTAATAAATACCCATTAACAGGATAAGGGTAATCTAAATTGATTTGGTGTTAACATAGTTGAAAGCCGATTACCTTTTGTTTTTATTTCTTGAAACTTATTATTTTCCCATTAAAATAATTTTCTACATCTTTAAGCTATATCTTGTTATGAAAAGTTTTTATTCAATTATGATTAACTTTGGCTAGACAATACTAATCTCTCTCTTAGTAAAATTATTTAATAGTACAAAATTAAGTTTTAAGAAATTAGTTTCCTTAACTGATTGAAAATGTAATAACATCTGTTAGTTATCAAAATCTTGCCTTTTTTGTAATAAAATTGCATAGCCTCTTACACGCGACCAGCTTGAAGGTTTTAACCCACAAAAGGACTGGGACAAGATAGTTTGTTATGCCTCCCTTCGGAACCATTCGTCTTGTCCTTGCCCGTGTTCGTGTCCTTCGCCTAATGCGTAAATGCCTAATGAAACGTATACCAGCCAAAAAGCGAAAAGAAGTTTCGCCGTTTAGCATAGGACCGCCCACATTTCCCGGTTATTTCCTAGGGAAAAGCCCTACAAGCCAGACGACAAGCTCAACTAAGGCGAGGACAATAACGACAGCGACAAGGACAACGGAGCAGCTAGGATGCACCGATGCAACGCTGCCAGGATGCTGCCGCCCAGTGACAATAATTTAATTTAATGTGTTTGCATGCAGCAACAACAAGAACAACCTTAACCGCCGAGGAGGATGCCGTTCTGGGGCCCCAAGATAACTCACAATTTGTGGCCGCTGCAACTTGCGACTTGCAACGCACATCTTGCAACACGCCAATGGCAACAGCAATGGCAGCCAAAGGCGAAATTTATGGCTCCTTCCGTTCGCAATTCCCTTGCCTTCTGAAAGGGACGGAAAATTCATGCTGAAATTATTAGTGTAAACATTTTGCATTTAATTAATAATGCGAGCAGCCCACTGCAGCGAAGCAGCGTTGACAGCCGTGGTTAAAAAAGTATGCAACCAAGTTGGGCCCAACTTTGTTGCCAGTAATGCGATAATAATGAGCCATCGACGAAAATGGCTATGCTGATATATATTTGAATAAATTTATTGGCCTGCAATGTGATTATAGAACAAGTCAGAAGATTTAACTTAGAACTTTCAACTCAAAGTGTAAGAATGATGATAACAAAATTTTTAAGAGCCAAATTTAGTTTTTTAATAAACATTCGAACTTTTTTAAATCATTCAGGTGTTTAAATATTTGTCAGTGACATAATCATTCCTTAACAGCAAGGCCACTTCCACACGGAATCTGAAGAGGGGTTGAATGCTATTGATGATTCTCAGAACAAGCCTACCCCAATGAGAACTCAATTGCCAACGACTTAAATAGCAAAAATCCCAAGCTCCCAATTCGGCTTTTATCTCGCCTTTCTTCGCTTATGGGAAGGCATAAATTGTCTGGACATTTTCTAGACATCATAATATAAAGCCTAATAAATAAGCGACAACAACAAACAAAGAAATGAAAATCAAAATAAGCTTTTGGCAAGTAGCAAGAAAAGCAGAACCAACTTAAAGACGGAGATTGTTGTAAATTGAAACGAGGAAAGGTAGGTAAAATAGGGAGCTCAAATGCGAAGTAATGAGCATAAAAATGCTAACAGAACCACAAAGGAGAGACAATAAGGTGAGGGGGTTGTGAGTAGGTGCCAAGACGACCGTAAATCTTTTTGTGACGCTTTCAAGGTAAAATAACAATTTAAGTTTATTACTCGGATAAAAGACAGCAGTAAGAAAAAACTCCACCTAGTAAAGGGGGACAACTGGGAAAAAAGGAGACACAGCACTGACCACGCAGGAGCTGATGCTGGAAAAACCCCCTCACAAATCTATGATATATGACAGAGAGAAATGTGCGTCAGTTGCCAGGACAGCTGTAAGGATTTGTTCGTCCTTACTTTCAGCTTTTATTTCATTTGTCCCACACACAAAAAGCTTCCTCAACGCCAGAGTGGAGGGCGAAAAATAAAGCAATGTCGACGATACTGGGGGTGGGAAAATGTTAAGAAAGTCTCCGAGTCGCTCTTTTATGTAGATTGTCACAGTTGTTGCTTGCTCTTATTTCGTAGTATCTTTTTCTAACAAATCTCAAAGATTATGACGGCTTGATACAAAATTAACAGGCCAACTACCATAGCAAGTTGGTCCGAGCAAACAAAAAGTGGGAAAAAAGTAAGTTTCCTTTTAGTGACTCCCAAAATTTCTTCAAAAGGGAAGTCGGTTTACTTGGCCTTCAGGATTCCCTTCAGGGTCACACATTTTAGGAATTTCTGGTAGTTTTTATTAAAATACACATGTGAAAAACGAATATACCTGGAACGGGTATAACGGGTAACGGGTAAACGAATATGTGGCTGTTAAGTTCAAAAAGTTCAAAATATATCCCAAATTTTTCACTGTGCAGACTGGAGACACCTGTGCGGTGGCTACCACATTTTTGGCCAGGTCCGAATTGAGTGGAGCGATGTGGAGTGGAGTGAACTGAAGGGCATTGGTGTGAGCGAAACATGTGCGCCACTTAATGGCCAAAAGCAGTCGAAGGAAGTGGAGCAGTAGACGGCTTGACTGCCAGCTACTGGATTGCTCTGCCACTTTGACAGAGTGCTCCATGGACACGGAGCGTCCCAGTTGCTTCCCCTGCTCCCTCCCGCTGACAAATCACAATTCGATTGTCTCTACGTGTCACTTACAGGACACGGGGGCTGCATTTAGGCAGCGTCCTTCCATTATACAATCAAGGTGCCACCTCCCAATTTTTCCTGCCATTTTCCCCTCGCCGCTTTCCTCGGGCAAACAAAGCAGTTAATGGCTTGCAAGTTGAAACAGCGCCTGTGTGTGGATTTTGGCCCTGCTCCACTGATTTTCCAGGGCCTTATATCAGTTTTAATGTCCTGGTTTTTGGCCACAGCCCGCTGCCATGGTTGCCATCCATGTGGTTTAATTAGCGCTGTCTGCCAGTCAACCATGTGGACAAATTTGTACATTGGCCACCGTAGAGCGTTTAGGCTAGCTTTTCATTTGCCTTCCAAACCGGTATTCGAGGTTCAGGTTTCGAGTTCATTGATTGCCTTTCAAGGCAACTGTGATTAGGTATTGTGTGGACTTCGATGCTATTGGGATGACTTTTTTGTGATTTGTCTCTAATATTTTTTGCCTTCAAAATAATTCTCTTCGCACTATTTCCTAGTAAATATATTATTATTTATGCATTATACAATAAACATTAGAATTTAATTACAAATTATTTTTTATTTATTAAAAACATAGTAAGGCTATATAATTTATTGAAGTTTTTACAGTTTGTAGAGTTAAACACACATAGGCCTTAAATGAATAGATTTTATAATAAATAAAAACCAAAATATGCAACATAGAACCACAGTTTAAATATATAAGCTAAACCATTTCAAATGGTAAACAAAAACTAGTTGAAAGCTCAAAAAGCTCTCTCCCAAAAAGTGTTCTTTTCATCCCGCTGAATGTGGACTTCAAGCTCAGGAAAACTCTCTTTCCCCAACCGATTTCTCTTACGGTAAAAGCTTTCCCCAAAAAGCTCTTGCAGGGATGCTGTAATAGGCAGAAGTTCGCTGCCAACATCCTCGGATCTCTGCCGCCACTCCGGACAGCTTCGTTCGCTCCTCGATTTTTTCGTCCTGGCCTCGTCGGTTTTGGGCCTGATGTTGTAGTAGGTCTGGCCACCGTCGAAAGGCTGGCTAGTTAACCACGGCGTTTCAGTCAAGCTCCAGCATCCGTTCACAGAGGCGGCCCGGTGCTGCTACGCTCTCCAATAAATCCCAGAGACGAGCAACGCGTACGGTCGGTTGGTTGTCTGTGTGTGTCAGTGGGTGAACAGTGCGTATGAGCGATTTTCGGTGGCACTAAAGGAGGCCCAAAACGAACCGGTGGACCTTAAAGTTGTTGGGTAAACAACGAAAAGTCGGTTACGCGTGGCGAGTAACGGGTTGCGGATTGAATAAACAAGACCAAGAGCGAATGGAAAGTGCACAAACTGGAAACAGGAAAAATCCAAAAAAAACTCCCAGAATCTAAGAAAAACATTGCCAAAAATGTAAGCTCAGCTGAAATGTGTTTTCAGTAAGAAAGCCTTTTATATTAAATCAGATATACTTCCCTTCTATGCAATACAAATTCTTGATTTGAACAACAAACGAAAAAAATTAATTCAAAAATTGGTAAAAAATTAAATAAAAACCAATTCAATTGAAAGTAAATCGAATACAAAAATTAACAAACTGAAGAAAGTAAGAAAGTAAAAGAAAAGTAAAGTTAAGACATTTTTCCACACAAATTTGTAATAAAATAAATCATTAAGTAAAAAGCATTTTGAAAAATGTATTTTTCATTGAATAACAAGAACCTAAATACAAAATGATTTCTAATCAACAAAATATGAAACGTAAGGCATCCGCCCAAAAAAAAGTTTAATAAAATATCAAAGCACAAAGTAAAAAGTCGAGATGAATTTGAATAAGTATCAGAATGAGTACAAAATATTCTAAATTGTTAAAAGCCATGCACTTTTTTTTTAACTACAAATCTATAACCCACAAAAGAAAACCCAAAATGCAAATCAGTAAACAAAATTCAAATTTAAAAAGGAAAAATTATTATTTCTGGCAGCACAGTTAGTTTCGCCTGAAAAACTTTCCGGTCTCCGGTGCAGAATTTTACTGATAAATTGTAAAATATCTCTCTCCGGCACCGAATTGTGTTCGATTTTCAAGTAACCGAATAGTTGCCATAGTTTTTGCTCTAAATGCCGAGCGAAGGCCATAAAAACATATTGGCAACATTTCAAACTCTCCAAAGTTCTTTTACCTTTGGCCCAGTGCAGGACCCAAAACAACAGCACACAAACAAACAAACAAACAGACTCTGACAAACAAAAACCATTTCGCCCAATAAATCATTGAGGAAAAGCAGCAAGAGCAGCAGGAAAACTTGTGAAGAAGACGAAACTTTCTTGTTTTATATATAAATTTTTGTGAAAGGAACTGTGAGCAGCAAAAGTTGAGGAAGTCATATGAATTAGTTTTGGAATATGGCCGGATAACCTGACGTTTGAGCAATGTTGCCTGAGCGACAGGATGGATTTTGATGGAAAACTATTTACTAAGAAATTTGCATCGATTTCTCTGCGGTGATATTGATGTGCATTCAAGATGGCTGAGTTTTCAGAGAAGAAAACTTAATTTTCGTGTGCAATCTCCAGGGATAAATCAAGTAGCAGGTTCGTTTACCTAATCGCAACACATTCGCAAAGCCATCTGGCCCGAAATCGTAAAGTGGCCAGCAGACAGCAGACGCCCTGCAGGATATTTGAACTGGCCTCTGAAAATTCTGGGCCATCGTCTCTCTCATCAACTTAAATTGTGGGAAATTAATCAAGTTGAAAAGGTTTCTTCTGGTCGGGCTGCGAAGACGCCTCAAAAGATTGCGCCTCCATTTTCGGGGCGGTTCGGTTTTGCCCTTTGTCTTCTGTTATTGTTATGGCCTCCAAAGTCTGGCTCTGACTCACAAGACGAGTCAACATGCGAAGGGCGAACCTTTTTTGTTGATGCAAAAAAGCCTTTGCTTTGCATTCAAGCGGAAATTAAACAACTGCACAGAGAGAAAGTTTTTGAAATTGGCAAAATACATTAAAAAGAAGAATATTTTTTTAATTCTTGAATCAAACGTTAATACATCAAAGTTAATACAGGATTTTACAGTCTGAAAGTGAATACCCAAACCATAATACCCAGAAGCCATCCAAAAACAATATTTTTAAATTCCCGTTGTAAAAAGTGGAGTTCTTTACTTTTTTCAACCCGCCACTGCGATATTATCTATATTTGACACAGAAATAATTGTCCGTCACTTTTAAATGTCACTTTTGGAATTGAGCTCTCAAAGGGATGAGAAATTGATACATGTTTTTTTATGTGTGCTTTACAAGGCAGTGAAAGCAGAAAGCCGTTGGGCGATTTTCCCCACATTGCTCAAATTGAAATTGTGTTCCTGGAAGCCTGGGGGCCATCAGCCCATACACAAATACACACACACACACAGACACAGGCAAAGGACACGTGTAACACTTTCTGCAAAGAAAAAAATGGACCTTAAAGCGAGTCTTAAACGCAAGCCAGAGTTTCAGTTTTTTTTTGCCTTTCTGGGTCAACGCCTGGTTGACATTTTAGCCCGGGCACAGAGTTCATGGAAACCCTTTTTTAATTAATACAGTCTGTGCAGCAGCAGCAGCAGTAGCAGTACGAGTAGCAGCCCCTCTCCAGTTGAAACCTCATTAAAATGCGTTCGAAAATGAGACCGCAGACTGTGAACATTTTGTGTTTGTGCAGCTCTCTGGCTGCGATGGCTTTAAAAGCGCGAAATCATAAAACGACAGTTGATGAATTTTTATTATCTGTATTTTTTATGGCCCCCTCCCTTCACACCCGGTACTCTCAGGTATTTAATATAATTTAATTAATTAGTGCGCTTGAAAATATGTCACCGGTTCTGAAAGGCTAATGAAATATGGAGCCTCATTAGCAGATCCGTCAGAGAAAAGAGCTCAATAGCTGATTCAAGTATTTCCCGATTATATTTAAGCAGATTGTGTGCGTTCGAAGCTATATAGTCAAAGTGCAGCTCGTCAAGTGTGCAATTCTCATTAATAAACCAAATGTAAGCTCTTTAAAATATGTATATACGAGTATGTGTATGTTTACATTTACACAAACCGTTTGACTGGGAAATTATTATTTGATTGAGACTTAACTGAAACTAATTGCCAGCAGTTTGACTTCGATTCGGAAATATTATTCATCAATAAATTCAATGAAACAAAACCCACAATTTGATTTATTTGTGACCGGTATTAATTTGTTTGGCTCGAAATTTTCCAAGCAAATATTGAATGTAAGCACAACATTTTCCGTTTAATCCCCATTACATTTTACGTCATTCCAGGCCATAAAGGAACACAAGTGCATATAATATATTTGCGTCGCGCAATTTCCAAATAAACCATTTACATTTCGCGTTGGCAAAAAAACCATCAAAAATAAATGAAGCATAAATGCCAAGAGCACACGCAGGAGAGAAAAAAATGAAGAAAATTCGTCGAGACCGAGAGAAATGTGAAGGGGGCGAAGTGATTTAATTTTTCTGTAATTTTCTTTATGGTTCCTTTTTTTATTTTGTAAATCTCCAAGCGACAAACAACGGTGGAGCATGGAGCGTTTTCAGGGGGAGAGTAAATAGGTTTTGCGAGGAATTAGAAACACGAAACGCCATTTGGCGGCAAAAATAACCGGAAGGAATTATAGCAGGCCTCTAATACTGTCTCTTTTCCACTCAGCATGCCCCATCTCGTTCTAATGCCAGCATCCGCGAAGAGGAAATTAAATGTTTTACTGTCTGCGGTGAGAGATGAGAACACAATTATAATTTCATGCAGGCGACAGCAGGAAGAAAATGCTTGGAATAAAATCAGTGAAAATGGAAAACATTTTCCCATTTTTCGCGGGCTTGTGGGAGTTGCATTTTGGTTTCGTGAAACTGTTTCCATACATACCAGGCCATGTCCTGTTAAGAGGATCAGTGGAAAAGGCGAAGGAGCATGAGGGAAATGGCGGGCAGAGTGTGAGAAACTGAAACTGTAAGGCGGAAGCGTGAAAATTAAGTAATATGCGTGGAGCAAAGCGCTGGGTATTAAATTAAAAAGGAAATGAAATGGCCATCAAATGGAATGGGATCTGGGCTATAAAGACAAATTGCTTTCAGTCACAATAAACACAGTACTTAAGAGAAATTCATTTTCACTTAAGTTTCCTTAAAAATTATATATTTAAGGTAGAAAAAGACAATAGGTTTTAAAAGTTTATTTTAAGGAATATTTCCGTGAAATGAAAATAAAACTTTTCCACTTACTAAAACTCACATACGAAATATATTTTACTAATTCAATTTTTCCTTCCATTTTCTCTTTCCTTTTCCATGTTCCTTTTTCCACACCACAACAGAAGCATCAACATCAACCGGAAATCAACTAAATTGTCGTCACTCCAATCAAGTGGAAATTTGATTAAAAAAAAGGAGAGCAGGGTGGCCAAAGAAAAAGAATTGAAGGGAGAAAAGAGGAAAAATTTGATAAATTCAAAAGAAAAGGCAATAGACGAGTGCGGAAGGAAAATAGAGTGCGGGTCTATCGAAAGGTAGCAGCAAAGGAAATCAACACGCACGCACATGAACGAGTTTGTTGCACGGTTGCGGCAAAAAAACATTAAAAATCAGCGGAGCGTAAAACTTACACAAAGCTTGAAAAAAAATCCAGAATCCCACGTGAACAAAGAGGATGAAAAAAATAAATACATAGCTACAGTAGAAATAAAAACACAAATACAACAGAGTAACGAAGTGAAAGAACAATTTTTAGTGGAAAAAATTAAAAGATTTCACTTGGAGAAAAAAGAAACTAAGCCAGAGGAAATTGAAAGGCGAACAACAAGGGCGAAACAGCTGACGGCCAGGACATATAACGTCTTTCCTCTCCTTTGGGCTAGAGCACGAAATTAAGTGCAGATTATCAGAAGATTATATTTTAATAGCATTTCAAGCTGTTTCCTTTGGCCAACAAAGGCGAGACAGGACCTCCCAGGACTCGCAAAGCAGCAGGCTGACCCTGGAGCTAATATATATGTGTGTGTGTGTGTGTGTGTGCTACAAGTGCGGCTTATTGCATGATTACCGCCAAAGATTTTTTCGGGACTCCGCTACAGGATTCTGAGCCCGGGAATAGCTAAGCAAACATATAAGCGTGCCAGAAATTGAAATTAAAGAAGGAATTAGTGTCGCGAGTGTGTGAGTGTCGGCTTAATAAATATTATGTGCTAGTGCCAGTGAGTGTTTGTACACTGAAAGCCAAAAATCGAGTATACGCAGGGTGGCCCAGCCTTAAGAAAGCTGCTGAGAATAGCAACAGGTATGCGCAAGATTCTATCTTATCTATTTACACACAGACTCCTCTATTAAGTGGTTGTAGTCCTTGCAGTCTGCTTAATATTTCCCATTTATTGGTTCCTATTAGAAATATTCTTTCTACTTTTGAAACCACAAGAATATATTTTGGTAAAGATTGTTTAATTTTCTTAAAGCATTTCTTGTATTTATTTTTGCAAACAAAAGAAAGAATTCAGCATAAAACATGTTTTAGTGCAAAGGAAGCTATTCCCCAAACATAATTCTGTGCGAATTCAATTTCTTTCTCACACATCTACCCAAAATATTCGTATCCTTTTAGTACCACAGAAAATATTCAGCAATTTCCCAGACTCGTAATTTCCACTTGCTTTATTCGCACAATCCTCCGCAATGTCTGCAAGTCATTTAGGAAGCCCTTTTCGCTATCCGCCAAATCCTAAGCCACAACAACTTCGTGGCCTGCACTCGACTGTTAATTAATGCCAACCAAGTTTCCGCTGCAGCATATTTAAAAACGCATTAGCTCTTTTGGCCGCCTTTGCAGCTTAGGCTGTCATAATTCTAACCAAGCATTAGGGAGCATAAAGAGCGCAAATATCCTTCACACACACATACGCGAATTCAGCGGCGTATTCTTGTAATTACTTTAAATGCAAACGAACTCGCTGCTCTGTTCTTTTCTGCTGTTGAATGGAGGAGCATTTTCTTTTTTTCGGTCGGTGTCCTCGGTCGGCATGTGTTGCTAATTTCATTTTGCGGACAAAGTCACAGTGGGTGAAATTTTCTGGTGGGTCTACGTATGGCCACTGCCATTAAGTTGTAGGAGTCACAGACCGAAAGTTTCATTCACGTCCAGGGATAAGGGCGATCCTGCCATTTCCACATCCACCTGACATAGCAGGACACTTGCAAAAAGTGCTTTTTGTTCTTGAAATGGGTAATAAAAACCATGCACATTTTTTCTGTTAAGTCTTTCAAAGGTAAATCTCTTTTTGTGATGGGAAAAGTTAGTTTACAATGTGATATGAACAACAACCACAATATTACAATGATTTTTAAAATCTATAAAAATGTGTTTTGTTGTTGCATTAATCAGTTTTGTTGTTCGATAAAATATTGTAAAATATTTTGACCAATATTTACTCTTCCACTTATTACATTACTCGTTTTCAGCTATACATTAGAACCAAATTAGACGCAACAAGGAATCATTATTTAAGAAACTTTCTACAAAAGCATGAATATTAGAAAGACCGAAAGCTTTTAGAATATTAACCCCTTCTGCTTGCATTTCTATATCCTACCCTTGGGGGCATATTTTTCTCGAGTGTAATGATGATGAGACCGACTACCTCCCGCTGCCGGAATGGCCCATTGTTGTTTGTTGTTTTAATGTTATTTGCCTGGCTGCCATCGTCGTCTTTGGAATCTGTCACCGTTTTACGTGACAATACAGCTGCAACTTTGTGTCCTTAGGTCTGTGGGTGTGATGGTGATTGTGTGGGACTGCGGCGGACCGCTGCGGTGATGCGGTGGCTCATGAAGTGGGTGGTTTCCAGGTGCTTACGGTATTTCTTGGCCGCTCTGCTGACCCTAAGCCAGCTTTCTGTTGTCGCATTGCGTGGCTGCTTACCTGTGGCCTCACCTGACAAAACTTTAACACAAAAATTTCATTTAAAAGTTTCGCTCTCGCTGCCTTTTACCTTCATTTGGACCTACGCCAGATGCTTAAAACTTTCTGTCCCGGGGCATGGCAAAGGAAGGCCCTTCCATTCTTTTATGGCAACTTTAGCAAATGGACATTGAGATCGTTGTATGACTTTCGGTATTTTCTCCGTCATAAATATCGCTGGCAATTTCTCCCTGTCCTCGGACACTCTATTAGCATTGCCGAGGCAAACTCGCCTCCTGCTGAGGACATTTTTAATGTGCCTTCTCCTTTGAAGTTGGGAAAATTTGTTGTGAATGTTTGCGCTGAAAGGAAAATGTCGGAACTTGCTTTTCGAGATCAAAGTTTGCGATTTACCTGAACTATTTTGTATACACGCGCCTGCATTGTTGTAATTAAAGTTAATTTTAAATCTTCAATTGTCGGTTGCGTCTCGTTAAATTCCAAGAATTTTTGCTGTTTTTCCATTTATATACGGTTAAATTGGTTTTTCGGTTTACGCCGAGTAAACAAAAGCCAGTAAATTGTTAAACTGCGTTTTTTACTGCCATCTCAGCTGCACTTAATACGAATATTTATTTACCATCTGTTGTTTTCTCTGTTTGTTGTTACATCTGTCGTCGCGTGACTAATTAAACTGTTTAATTGCATAAATTAAAGTCACGATTGGCATTGCTGGGCATTGGGTATTTGTTTGACATGAAAAGTTGGGCAAATATATCAAGCATGTGTGCGTGCAAATTTCATGATTAAATTATATAATCAAATGCAATAGTCATTTAAATTTCCCGAAATCGTGGAAATTAAACCATTGCAAGAAAGGTATTAAAGTATTAATAGGATATAGGAAATTGCCAAGTATAAATTTGTTATGTAACTTTATTTTGATTTAATATTGATGAAGTGTTGATATATCAGTGACTAATAAATATGCATAATTGATATACATTTAAAATACAATTAATATTTTAAATTGCCTTACTTTAACGATTCGGTGTTGAATTCCCAGTTAGAATTGTAATATTATTCCTCTGAAAAAAAAACAAGCCCAGTAAAAAAACACGTAAATCGCTTTAACTTTGTTCAATATTTATCGACTGGGAATTGATAAGGCCTCGGGTGCATTTCTGTAAAACGACACGCTGTGAAGAACTCGAACTGAAATCGCTCCCTTCAACCGAAAGGGATTCTTTAAAGCACTGCCGTCGCTTCATGACGCACTAAACACTTATTAGACGTTACAGGACGAGGCCCAGGACACGGGATACGGAACTCCGGACAGGGACCCCAGGCAATGGAGCGTGCTGCTAAGGAGTATTCAACTAATAAAAATGTCAAAACGCATGAAGCTGATGACAAGTAAAGCAAAATGACAGCATAGCCGGCTGGGAGAATGGCAGGACTAACGTCCTTCCACAGAAAGAAATATCGGAATTACCTTAGGTTTTTCAAACAAGATATGACATTTAGGTAGGGAATGCTGATAAAGATAAAATTATTGATTTATCGGTTTATTAGATTCAGATTAACATTATTTCACATATTCATAGAAAGCAATTTCGATTTACATTTCTCTCTCTGTAGATCCTGGGCCTTAGATACAGAACAACTTGAATTCATGGCTTGTCGCATGCGGGCCTCGATGTCCCAGTGCGGGCAGCAATTTGCCACACCTGCTGGGAATGTGTGTGTACGTCTATGTGCCTTCTTTCACCACACCACCCTACCACACCTCACATCAACCGGGTTCTTCCACCCACAATCCTAGGTTTTTCCCAGCTAAACTTTCACAATTAAAACTTGGCACTTTCCCTCGTTCGCTGCGCACGCACGATTCGCATTCTCGCATCGCAACGCAACGCTTCAATTTTGGTCCGCTCCCCCACTGTTTGTTTATTGGATTAAGTAGATTTATCATATCAGATGGCAAACGCTGTCTAAATTTATCCACAGCAAAACTGCCTCCACCATTGCAGAAACACATATCCAGCGCCGACGACTTCTCGTTTTTAATTACGCTGTTTTTTCCACTGAGATCACGTACAAAATAAAAAAAGAGCAGAAAGAAATGCGTTTACTGGCAAAAGTTTTCTTTGCTACGTGTCCTGCCAACAGGCATTTTCAATAAATTTTCCTATGCTCGTGGAATTAATAAAAACACAGAAAACTTTTGCACTTGGCCTAGCTGCAGAAGGTCAAAGCTGAGAATGAAAGATAAAAAAAAGGTAAAACAAGTTTAAAACTTAAGCAAAGAAAATAATTACAAGCTCCAGGACTTGTAGAATATTATAAAAACATTTAAGGCGTGAAAAATGGTATTTTCTTGGCTATTTTCTTGATATATTAGATATTCCTACATCAAACTTGTTTTCTTATATCTGGCTTTAATTATTTAAAATATATTTTCATGAACTGGCAGTACATTAAATTTCCAATTGATTCTTCCCCTGTGGAATCTACTCTTGCTTCTTAGTAAAGGAGATTAAGACTTTGTTAAACAACTATATATCATTCGGTCGCTTTCATGTGACACGGTCGCACGACATCAAACATACCAAAAACGCGGCGTATGCGTCATATTAAGTATACGCCCACGCGACACAAGCTCTGTGTGCTGGCCCCAATTTCTCTTCGGAGCTCGAGGCTCGTCTGTTATTTAAACACAACAATTAAAACGATTTTCCCAACACAGAGCAGCTTTGTTGCTACTATTTATTTAGACGCAGGCATGTAGACATAACATTCAGTCCAGGAACAGGAACAAGGAGCACAAAACTCTGGCTGAAGGAGAAACAAATTGAATGAACACGCGCCCCGAAAAGCATTTAATAAACACAAAAGCAACAGCAGCAGAAACAGAAACAGAAACAGTGCCAGAAACTGATGTTTAGACCCGAGAGCGAATCTTGACTGTGGCTGTGGCCCTACTTTTATTTTTTTTTCGGCTTGGGCTTAATGAAATGTAATGATGAGTGGGCGGCCCCAGGGCCCAAAGGGGCGTGGCAGAGACATCTAGACACACACACACACAAAGAAAATGGAAGGAGAAAGTGAGAAAATGGCAGGCCTAGACAGCAGTTTTGATGTAAACTGGAAGTGTAACAAATAACAATGGCAAACTGCGTGGAAACAACAATGAAAATGGGGCTGGGGATTATGTTTATAGAAAGATGGAAGGGGATGGAAGGCACGCATGTACATATTGTTTGTTTTTAAATGTAATAATAAATATGTGTGAATGTACATAGGTATATTGTCGTTCTTTGTTCGACAACGGAAGAAGTTCGACAAATCACATCGAAAACTTTCACAAAATAAAAGAGCTTTCGCTTTTAACTACAGCACTAATGTACACTCACTTCGAAACGTAAAATATAGCTATTTGATGTATGTCCTTATGTACCTTTATAATTAACTTTATTCTTTAATATAGTTATATGAAGTATAAGAATGATATGCAATTTTGGAAGCATTGTTTTAAATTTATAGTTCTTATAATGTATAATTACAACGTAAAGCTTAAACATAGTTTGGATATTTGACTAACCTAAAATTGGGTTAGTCAAAGGGAACGGGAAGAATGGGGTTTACCTTAAGGGTTAGCCCACTTCAAGGGCTCTTTGGTTAAGCAATTTAATGCGCGCACAATTAAGTCAACAACAGCAGCCAGGACTCCACTTTCGGGGTCCTTTTCGTTTCCGTTCTTTCGCTCTCTAGCACTAATTTGCATATGAAACATCCAACCCGCAACAGGAGCAGGACTACCAGCAAATTGGAGCGACATTTTTTATAACCAGGGTAGCCCCCGAGCTGCGCAGTACAGTTAATGTCAACTGCATACGCTCTTCCCATGTGCATGTGTGTATATTTATGTGTATTTCCCTCTTGTCTGCAGTCAATTGCCAACAAAAGTTTTGTTCCCCAACAACGGACGTGCATTTCATTAATCTCTCCCTGGTTTTATTTATTTTTTTCCCTCATTTGTTTCCCCATGCTCCGCAATGGCGGTATTACAAGGAGCAAATCATTTTAAATGCCATATCAGCGTAAAAAATCGTAATTAACGTTAAGTGCTGATTTGTTGGGCACATGAGGGAGTTGCCTTAACTTTTCCACCATTTCAATCCCCTCTTAACCACTGCGGTCGATTGGTTTAATCAGGGCTCTTCGATTGAAGGTTGTATTTCCGCAGATATATTTAACAATTTACATGAGCATTTTTTCTGAGTTATTGAGCATGGAAAATCATTAAAAATGGTAATGATTGTGCACCAGATTAAGGCGGCGGAAATAAGTTTTTAAAAGCCACAAAGCGAAAAAAAATAACCTTTTAAATGACTCTTCCCAAATTTTGATATTTCAGTGGAATAAATAAAGGACATATTTTTCTGTATAGGTTCCATTAAACATTGAATAATGCATTAAATTCATTAATTATTATTTATTTGATAGTAGAAAGTATAATTTTCTATTTCCATTTTCGTTGAATGGATCTGAAAAGTCAGGGTTACAATTTGTTGAACAAGTCAGCATTTGTTACGACTTATCTGGGAGTTCTCCCCCGAAACTCAGTCAGCACCTTGTGCAAACTGTTAACGATCTTTAAACGTCAACTGACACACATTCTCCGATTTGATGTGAAGCAGGGGAAAAGAGCAGGAAAGAGTCGCCAGAGAGAGACAGACAGAGCAATGGCTGAGTGTGCCATGCGTAATGCCAAAATGTTCTACATACATTTAAGTTAAATGCCAGCCATATACAATCCTCTGAGCAGCTCCACTTGGAAATTACGTGACACATTTCTAAGAAAGCAAAACTAATGTCACTGAGCTTTAGAGATATATAGTGGCAAAGTAGGGGGCATTCGGGGGTAGTTTTGGGGTTCTGGCTTGACAAGTTGGCATCATGGAAAAAAGCTAGCCCAAACACTTTAGATGTCATTGTACCGCATTTAGATTGAGTTGCTCTCCAAAGGCAGAAGAAGCAGCAGTAGCAGCAGCAGCAGCCAAAACATAACACCAACTTGAGGAGAGTGCGGAGTGCTTTTGGGGTTATTTTGGAGTGGGTTTCCCGGGCCCACAATTTCCAGCTTTCCACTTTTACGCCCAACTGCCACCGAGTGGTTAGTGTCACTTAAGCCCGAGACTTTGGCACTCGCACATGCAGATGGATGCCAAGGGAGATGGATGGCGAAAATGTTTCCATACGCTCCCTTGGGGTACTCTTAATGTGGCTGGAAATTGGTGTTTTATGGGGATGAGGGGTCAAATTATGCTAGATTTATCAGGTTATTTATGTTCTCTATTGTTGTATTCGCCCATTTAAGCGTTAGGTAATTTAAGTTTAAGTACGATTTTATGAATAACAAAAAGGAAAAATGAAAGTTTTGACTATAGACTAAATTTATATTTCTATCAGTTCCTCACTTTAGTTTCAAGACTACTTAACCCAGATATACACTGTGTTTTCTTAGAGAAATTCCATAGAAATAATAGTTTTTTAATGGCTTTTCTGAGTGTCAAAAGTTTCAACCGAAACCACCTGTCCTTTTTACCAACATTTTGGTTTTGGCTTTCTAACTGCGCACTTGTAAATAATTGTCTATGTAAAGTTATACAGCATCATTGCTGTTGAATCTTCTTCTTCGGCTCCTTTTTGGTCGACACGCCCCCTCAACACCGCCCACTTGTGCTTCCTCTTCTGCATAGGGATTGTAGGGCCAAGCTCTTTGCATGCGTTGTGCATAATTTGAGTGGATTTCGAGGGGTATTCAGACATTCATACATGTGGCAGCGTATTAAACATAAATTTGCAACTGCAGTGCGATAAAATATTTATAAGTCAAACGCAAATGTTTAATGGGCAAACAGACATCGTCCGACGTTGGCTATATCGCCCGATGTTTGCCCCGCAAATAAGCAAATATTTGTGCCCGGCTTTTGGCGCCGGCTAAGCCTCAACCATCAAACACTCCACGCCTGTCAACAATATTATCAATTAAATTTATGAGCCCAATGGGCCCAAATCGCCTCTGCCTGTCTAATGAGACTATCTAACATGGTTTGGCATTTCTGTTTGTTTCCCCACAGCCAATCGAAAATATAGCAAATGAAATCGCTTTAATCGCTTTAACACTTTAAACAGACATGGACATCAAAGACGAGAGAACGAAACTTCAGTCAAGGCTAAATAAAATCCATTTTATTTGCTTTATTAATTTAATAATGTTTATATATGAAAATTCTTTTCCATTTTTGTGTTTCGTTTTCATTAAAATATTAAATTTTATGAATTTAATCAACTAATTTGTCTCAACCAATTTTTGCTCGCTTCTATTTTTAGTTTTTGAGTTTGAGTTTTTAAAATTGGCAAAAATGAGTTAAATTATTTGAAAATAAATATCAATGATTCACTTTTTTGCTTAGTCAAAATTGCTTAAAACCAAAACAATTGTTAATCTTTAAGACTCCATAATAACTTGGGTTTTAATTAGGTAAGCTTTTCGAAGTTACAATGATTACAAATTTCTATCATTTATGCTTCTAGTTCCCAGTTTCCTATACATCTGCATAAACACCTCTGTGTGCATTCGAACCATATCTATCAGTGGCCTATTGGTCTAACAAATAAAGCACAAATTGTGCACTTCCGGCGAGATTGTGCAATGTGTTTCCCACGGCCCCTCCCTACCCTATTTCCGTCCTTTCACCTTATCGCTGCAACTGGGCATATATCTCCCATAACTGATTAACGTTCAAATTGTTATCAATTTGTAATTACGAAAGCACTGTTGGGCTTTTGGTTTTATGCAACAATAGAAACTATGCTTTCCTCTAGCTATCCCTTTCAAAATATGTATCTCTCTCTTCTTTCTTTTCATCTGGTGTAATTCCCTCCCGCTGTTTTCGGAACGAAAGTGTTGGCTTGGCATGAAAAAGCGTTTGCGGTTAGGAGCGGCTGTTGCGGTTGTTTTCCAACGCCCCTGCTGTTCGTCGAATATGCAACACCAGCAACAGGATGTAATACCCTAGAAATTAAAAAAGAGAAAGTTAAATCAAATATTAATAAGAAAGGGTTTTCAAAAATATTTTTAAATTTAAAAAAATTTCTTAAATTTTCATTACGAGTACTTTATTTGCAATAAAAATTAACATCAAAATCTTTAGTTGTTTTGTTAAAAACGCGAAACTAACAGTCCAAATATTTATTAACATTATTACTTATAAATTTTATAAAAAATTAGTATTTATACTGAATATTTAAGAAATTCCTTTGTCGGATTCCTAAATTTTCTTGAAAAAGCAGCTCTTGCAAATTTCAAAACTCTACATTTTATAGCAACAAAAGAACAAAAACAATGTACTAAATTTCAACTCATTGGCTCAATTTTTCAAGTTTCTAACGAGGAAACCGAAAGATAAATCTCGAGAGCAGCGGAAGGGAAATAAACAAGAGTCGGACAAATAAGCAAATCAAAATGATGCCAACGAGTGGCATGAAATCAAATTGAAATTGAAACTAGACAAAGTGAATTGGCAGGGAGCCACAGTTGCCATTGTGCCAATCTTGGGTTTCGAAGGGTGGGGATCGGGATCCGATGTGTTATACAATATTATCATGCTTATATAATTTGCCCCACACACACACACACGCAGTGAGATATAGAGAAAAACACATGCGAAACTGCGATAAAGCTCGAGTAACAAAGTTGAATGGTTGTCTACATCGAGGGACAATTTTCGGGGAACGGGCAATTCCGGCGTATCAAAAGTTATTGTGCTTGTGTCTCTGTGAGTTCGACTGGAGCCAAGGATTATCAAAGTATTAGAGGAGCAGCGCACCAGACTCAGATTCAGACTCAGCTTTAGCTTCATCTTGAGCTTTGACTGCTCCTAAGTTTTCGCACTTTATGGGACATCGTAGTCGTTGTCTTTGTCGTTGTCCTGCTTGCCAAAAGCCTCGGGGGCTCATGTGGCAGGCTCGACTCGTCATAAAATCCCACACCAAGACACTCATAAAAAACCAATAAAAATTTGGTTTTAAAAGTATGCTTAAAATATTAAATATGCTTAAAATATTAATATTGTGTTCATCAATTTTTAATATTCAATTAATAATTTTGTTATTCTATCCATCTAAACTTTTAAAAAACACCAAAGATGCTGTTTTTCTCAGTGCAGGCACTACTGTGAGTCGAAATCGCAGAAAACGGAAGCCGGGCCAACGCACATGCATAAGTGAAAGACAAAAGACGCCAAAAGACAAAAGACACAGGGCTAACAAGAAAAAACCATGAGATAGGGAAGAGCAATAGGAACTACCAGAGCGGCAGGGAGGGCCCAGTTAAAGGACCAGGAATTGCAACTTGCTGCGACATGTAAGAATTATTATCTGCTCTTGCACTCTCAAGTGGACCCCAAAGAAATAGAGAGGGAGACAATGAATAATGTCCTTGGCGCGCAATGCGGAAATGCAGGCAGCTAGGACCCAAAAGGATCCACGAGTAGGTAAATAAAATAGAGCCATAAAGGAAATATGCTTTCACGTACATTTCAATCGACATAAAATTTTATAACCATCGTTTTATTTTCACTCAGCAAGCAAACAAAAAACACCCACAGAATGTATAAAATAAACTAACAACTTTTTCTAACTCTGGCATTTTTCCACAGTTTTGGCAACAAAATATTCCATAAATGTCTATAGCGCATTGAATTTCTGTGGTGTGCGGTTGGCGGATGTTTTATTTTTGCAACTCTCTACTAATTTGAAAATTGTTAGCTGCTTCAAATATGTTTTACGCCCTTTGCCCGTTTCTGGCACTTATTTGGCCTCGGGCCAAATTACTCGGCGCTGGTTAACAGGGCGTATGCATAATATGCTGTTTTGCTAACTTCTCTTTGAAGTGGCCCACGTGAGCATGGCAAACAATGTGCCATCGGGCATTTTTCAATATTTGCAAATTCACTGCTCACTTTTGTTTATTTCGTTGTTCCACTCTGTATTTTGATTTCCAATTTCAGTGCATTCAAGATTAAATGGTGGCCAATTAAAATATAATCAGCTGGCTAATTGAATTACGTAATATGTGGGTCAATTTGGGATTGCACTGGTTCGATGTATTAGAATGTTGCTGAGATTTAAATATTTAAATAGAGTTTGGAAAGGATATATTTTCTGCTGTTTATCACTTATACAGTGGCTACCACGATCTATATATTTTATATTTTTTAAACAATAACCAAATCTCTGCTTTTTCCTAATTCCCCTCTTCTAAATAAAATCAAATCCACATTATTACCTCGAAGCCAAGCCAAAAACATTCCCGAGTCATTTGTATTTATTCCTTTGTATCCGCAATGCAAATGAAGTCGCTCTTCTGGTGGTTACAGTTCTATCTTTGTTTTTATTATTTTTGCAATTAAATTTCATTTGCGGAAAGCACCCATATACACCAACAAATGGAAATGCCAGAGGGGAAAACAGCAAGCAGCAATTGCTGCGAAAGAAGTTGCCAAAAAGAAAAATGGGAGAGGGAGAAAATGTCTATCAGGGAATGCGGAGGAAAAAACAACAAATAATAACGGCGTTGATTTCATTTCTCATCTGGACCCCTGCCCTTCTGGCCCTTTATTTTGTCATCCCCTTCCATTGGTCGTCACTTTTTCGTGCTATTTCCTCTTTTTGTTCGCTTTGTTTGTCTACTTGTTAGCAGCCGCCTTGGCATTAACACGTTAAAAATTCGCTGTCCGCTTTTCCGTTTTTTTGCCGCCCGCACTCCTTTTCACTATTCCCGCTGCCTTTTAAGTGAGCCATAAAAAACAAAAATCAACGAGCTTTCTGTCGCCCAACGCCTCGTTATTTGTTTGGCCATGTTTACGGAAATCATTAACATTTTCCCCAAGCTCCCAGCGCTGCTCTAATGAATTGGAAGTGGTAGCTCCAAGAAAATGCCAGAGTTACAGCACAAATATAATGTTGAATAAAAGTAATTTGCAAATTGAAAAATCAAGCTGCGGCAAACTGAGAGAAACACTTTACGAGATGGAGTTCAGTTTGATGGCTTGTTATGCTGTATTTGAAAGGAGCAAGTTATTCTTTTTAAAATGTTCTTTTATTATGATTTTCTTTAGGACTAAATTATCACGATTTAGAACTATTCTAGGGCTTGGTTACTCATACAAAATCTCACTAGTACCATAAGTGAGAACGTTAAATGAAATTGGTTCCGGTGATTTATTAGGCTTACTTTGAATGCGGGTAATTGCCGTACTTTTCCCACACTTTTGCCCATTTTCCAGCTTCTCTCGCACTATGATGGCCTGCTTTTCAAGCCCCATAACGCGACCCCAATGGGGCTTTTCCCCCCAGCCACTTGGCACAACTCAACTTAACTTTTCACTTTCAATTTGCCAGGCTCTGCGGCCCATAAAGCGGGGCGTTTATGGCCAACACGCGTGGCCAATACACAGAAACCCGGAAAACCCACCGAAAAAAGAAAGTTTCATAATTCATAAGCTGCAGGAATAAACTGCCGACTGCCGAGAAAATCTACTAAGCACACGGCAGCACTTGGATTTACACTTTATGAGGAGAGGCAAATGTGGCATGGTATCCGTGTGAAGGCCACAAATCATGTTTTAACAACTTAATAAGTTGGGAAACGCTAGTCCAGAAAGCCAAATTTGAATATTGGCCCAGAGACGGGACATGTGTCTAACATTCTGTATTTCCTCAGCCAAATACTCCCCGGCTTTTCTACCTCATGACGTGCGCATTTTCCTGCTTCATCATCAAAAGCATACAAAAAAGAGATGGAGAGAAAGATGAGACCACTCCTCGATGCTTTTTATTTGCGCTGGCTTTTTATGACATTTCAAGGGAAAATTTATATAATAATCATAAAAGCGGGAGAGCATGACCGTTGCGGAAATGCTGCGATTTATTTGTATTTGCAGAGTCTTTTCCGCTCACTATGTTTGTGTTTTATTTGCAGCCAATTGATTTGACTGGCGGCGGGTAACTGGTAAGAGCGATGATGGGTATGATTTTGCTCTGAGTATGTTTTTTTTTCGTTGCCTCCGGGGATTGTTTTTGGCGATGGCGAACATAAAAGTGTAACATCATATGGCCGGAGCACTCGTCCTTTGGTGCACGAACCCATCATTGTTGCCACTGCGGCTCACTTTATGTGGCATGAATGCTTTTATGACCGCCCACATATCGCATGCGGAAAAGCTGTGGAAAACATTGGAGAAGTGGGAAAAGCTTGTACAGCAGTTCGGCCGTTTCACTGGGCATCAAATCAGGAAATTGTTGCAATTAAAGTGTAAATAATGATGCAGCTAACAATGAATTACGAGTGGCTGGGTACGGGGAAAGAGTTGGTTGTTTTTTCTTTAAGTTCTTTATGGCATCAGAGTTTTAAGCTTTTTCTTATTCTACTTAACTTAATTGTGGTAATAAATTCAGAATATTCTAATTGCATTACCTTTAAATATAAATATTGTATATTTTTAAAAAGTTAAAACCACTTTTACAGACAAAGTGGGCCTTGACGGAGAATTCCCCATTCATGTTAGCGTTTCTCTATAAGCCTTTCAGTTTACCCCTCAAACTCTACAAGGAAACATCTAACTTTGAGTTCTTACTTTAGTTTTACGAAGCATCACAATGTTGTGAGTATAAAAGCAAACATGTTCATCTTGAAATTTTACTTACCAAATACGATTTTCTATCAGTGAATCGTTCAATTGGAATTCGGGAGTGGATTTGAAGAAATATCGTGATGTCAAGCAACGCTTTGTGAAGAAAGTAGGGGACTTGGAGCGCAGAGGAGTTATGTGGGGTCGATTAATTGGTATCGAAGACGGCAAGGATGATGCTCTCTTCCGTTTTATGCGAGAGATTATCTAGGCTGGCTGACAAAATTTGAAAAATGTATCGCGGTGTTTCCTATAAGTTGCTTTAAAGTAAGACAAGAATAAACGCGTTCAATAAACAAAATACCCTTTTCCGTAAACAAATTGGATGTAGTTTCTTTTTTGTGACACTCGTATCTCAATTATTCGCTTAGCCTTTTATTACGTTGCCGTTGCCTGGCCAACGATTCAACCGCAAAAATGGAAAAACAAAAGAAAAAGCCTGAATAAAGAAAAAGCTTCGAAAATTTTCCACAGGTTCAGTCAAGCTGAAACATATGGCAGCACAGAGGAAAACTGAAAAGTGAGGTGGGAGAGGTAAAAAAAAAAAAAGTTACTGAAAAATTGCTGAAAAATGACATTAATTTTAATGCATCCCAACAATCCGAGCGAAGTGGAAAATACAAAAATTGTCCCAGTTTTTGTGCATCTTTTTTTTAATTAAAAATTGTTTGTGGCGCGCATTTTGCATTTTTGAAAAGTGGACAGGGAGGATGTGTTGCTGTGAATTTTTATTGTGGATTTCCTTTTATTGGCACGAAAAGAATCCTTTACCTTACCCCGCCGCTCCGCTTGTCACTTGAACTGTCAATTACATTTGTGAACCGCTCATCCTCGAGCTACCCCACATCAAACTCATTTTCGTGTGCATGCATGCGAAATTTTCCTTCGATTCTCTTATATTCGGTTTCATCTTTTTCGGATTTTTCCGCCCATATTGTACTTATATTGCTCAGTAGCGGCATTTGATTAACATTTAAATTTGCTTTCGGCGTATATGCAACTGACAGTTGAGTTTGGCTTGGGCTGCGGTACGAGTTTTCTTCACGTTTCCATTGCTTATGACACACAATAATCAATTGTTTTAGCCTCACTTATCGAGTGCCAATAGAATTCTAGCTTCGTCCTGTTCTGGACATTCGATTCAATTCGATATGAGTCAAGTCTGGTTATTGATGATGGCCCTGGAAATCGGACCACACTCGAGCGTATATTTATATTACAGTCGCTGCGGCAAATTGTTTATTGTTTATTGAAATGAAATATTGTTCTCCGATTCCTCGGCAATTTGCATGCGTTGATTGCTAAAATGAAGTGTGCTCTCGAAGGCAAATCAAAATACTGCCGTTCGTTTGACAATTGAAATGAATTCAATTGTTCGAAGGCATTGGCGAAAAGTGCACAAAATATTAGGCGAAATTCGACCAAAGGCTTTGTTCAAATTTATTGAAAATCCAATTCGATTTCCACTTTCTGCTCAGCCAAATTTATTTATAATTTATGTTAATGTATTATTTACAGTAATTGAAGACTTTTGATTTAATGCACTTCAAATGATTGATGAACAAATTAAATGTAAATAATATAATTAATCATAAAATCTTTTAAAAGTTCAAATGTGAACATTTTTTTATATATTAAAACCCTTTTCTGACCTCAATAATTAAAATATCATGAATATCAACTACGTTCTATACGATAATTAGCTTTTAATTGCTTTGATAAATGGCATTAAGAAGTGAAAAATATATTATATATCACTAATGTAAATATGTTGCTGTACTAATGGGTAAAACTTTATATAAAAACTATAATTTCGCATCTTGAGTTCAGATAATGCACTGTACTTTACTGTATTTTTCCATCCATAAAACCCTTCCTCTTCACAGACTTAACACGAAAACTGCAAAATCTGCGCTGTGAGAGCGTGTGTGGGATGTGGCTAAAGTAAATCCTGGCCAGAATGGTGGCAGGACTTAAGTACGTGTTGATTATGGAGCGTGTTTGTTATTATTATTGTTGCAGCAACATCTTCTTCTTCTTTGCCGTTGTGGTTAATGGTAGTGAGTTGGAGTAAAGTGGGGAGGGTGAAAACTTCTACACCATTTACCATATTCCACGACTAGCAGCAAGCGTAGTTTTTTATGCAAATATTTAAGAGCATCATCGAAGGCACGGCGAGTGCAAGATTCTTTCCACTCAACGGGGTGCAAGAGTGTGTGTGTGTGCGTGCAAGTGTGTCTGTGTGTGCAATAATGCCCTCTGAGTGTGTGAGTTGGTAAAAGAAGTAGTGGAAATCCCCTTCCTGCATAAGCCATATGTAGATATATGTTTATGTCTGTGCACTACACTCGACGATAAAATCGTCATGTAGTCGTAATGTCTGCATCAAATTGCATTTGCCCAACGCCTCTGGCACGTCGCTAACTCCCAGTCCCGCCCAGTTTTCACAACTGCCCCCATTTTCCCACCACACTTTTACCCATTTTTCCCCAGAGTGAGGATATGGGGCTTCCATATGTGTCGACATCGTCAACGCAATGTGTATTTATGCATAGTTTAATGCGGTTCAATGTCTGGTAACGACATCAAAACACAGCCAGGATGTTAGGGAGTCAAGAGGGGGACTGTTACACCCACTCCCACTCACTGAAGTCATAATCATAATCAGGAATCATAGTCAGTCGAAGGAGATAAAAAAGGAAGGAGCTGCGTCTGAGTTGAATAGATATTTTTATTATTTTCAAATTGAATTCGCATATCGTTAGTAGTGGCAAAGATCAAGGGAAATCGGAGAGCGAAAGGAAACTGCGCTTGAATGCACGTTAACCAAATCGGATTTGTTTAATATATGATCCGGAATTTGAATTTGATTGCTCAGTGCATTTCATGTGCATATCGATGGTTTGACAATGTTATGACAGGACTTAAGTGGGGGGATTAAATGACAAAATAGGGAAAGACCTAAATGACTACGATTAGGGGGATTAAATGGAGATTTAAAGAAGCAGAAAATAGAAGGGGAAACACTGAGGATGTGTTTATTTAAACTATTGCTTTAGAAATCAGCTTAAAGAACAAACGAAGTCTCTGCTTACAATGCAATAAATTTCAATATAATTTTCAATCCTTATATTAAATCAACACGCGCTGAAACAAGAGACCGGAAAAGTTGAGCCTAAATATATATCCCCAAACTGTGCGACGATAAGGCAAAAGAAATATGACCCTGAATAGCCTTCATTCCAAACTATTTTAAGTTAATCTAGGCGACGACCTTGGCTTTTTCCCAACCCGAACAAGACGCCCCATTCGTGTCATTTGCTTGTCTAGAGGCATTATATCATTCTGCTGATTTCAAGTACCAGCAGAGACGTATTTCACTCGGTGTCCTGGATCTTGTTTCCAGCGTATCCTGCGTGTCCTTCACCACTCTGACGATTTGAAGATGCAAAAATGTCCATTTAACCGAGATTTATGGCAGCCGCCAGGGTTATTTATGGCAATTTGTTTTATTTACACGATATCTGCCAGTGGCCAGATGGAAAGCCACCTCCATTCCCTGCCACTAAGCACTGGCAAATAAATTTGCACAAATTATTATGGGTCATGGGGATTAAATGCAAACACGCTCGGGTAGGAAAAAATAAACCTGGAGATGTGCCTATAGCCATGGTTAAATGGATAAAATTCGATGGGAAAATTGGTTGGTGAAGAGGGCAGGGCAGATGTGGGGAAAAGCCCGCCAGCGGGTCAGTTTATCGCATTTATTGGCGCTCTATATTTTATACATAAATTCTGAGCCACGTTGCAGGTGCAGCAGCTGCACACAAAAACAAACTGGCAAACACGCAAACAAACTGAAAAATGAAACCAAATGCAAATAGCTTAATACACATTTTTTGGCCTGGCCAAAACAAGCTCTTCTCCCTCTCATTTTATCCGCACCTATATAGTACACATATATCTGCATACATATAGATGGAAAATAGGGAAGCCCAGCAGCATAATGAATGCCACATAAATCCGCTGGCTCCGTGCACTAGATTTCATGGCAATGATTTTGTAATAAAAATGCATTTTTATTACGAAATAAATTGCATTCCTTTCGCTGCCTTTTCTTTATTTATAATTTTCCTTTTTTTTTCTTTGCTCTCTTTTGTCAAATTGTTTGGATAGTTGAAGTGGGTGAGATAAATCCCTCAAATCTTTATTTAAATTCTCTCGAAAAAATTGGTGAGCTGGATTCTGAAAAGAAATGAATGAAGCATGGAAAATGGTTGGGCAGAACAGCCAAATATTAATTAGTTAATTTAGGTTCAATGGCCCAGAAATGTGGGAAACTGGAAACGATTGCTTATTTAGCTGATTATCCTTGGGTTAATGTCGCGTGCACGTAATGGGAATTAATTTCGGGTACTAAGCAACTATAATGAAGAACTTAAAGGGGGATGCCTATTATATTATGTGTGACTAATAAGAATTATCAAGGAGACTTTTGAAACGGTGTAAATTGGGTTACATTTCTGATAGGCCCTTTACAATAAATAATTTTATAAATATAGGCCTAACTATTAACCTTAGTTTTTATTAAAATTAAAATGTCTATACTTTAAAACAATTCAACCGGCAATCTGCTCTCGTTCCATGCCATTTAAATTGATTTAGTGTAAACCCCAAAATATATTGCGTATACGCGATGTGAGCCGCTTAGCGTGCAAAACTGTTGCATGCTAAACGGGCCTTCGTGTCGTAAAAACCGCAAAAGCCAAGCAGCAACAAAAATGGGCAACAAATGGCAATGCAAATCCAAAATGGCGTCAACTACAAGAAGAGCAGCGAACAACAACAATGTCAATCCCTTTTTAAAAACTTTTATCGTGCAGTCGAGCGTAAACAAAAATGCCCCAAAAATAAATACAAATACAAGGAGACGAGACTGTGATGGAGACACCCATACAGACACACATACATACAATATGGCAGCGTGGAAAACTAATATGCTTTAATGGCTTAGGACTTTCAAGACTTTGAATGGCTGCCCTCACAATGTTATCCTTTTCTTCAGCCTTTGTCCCTTGGCTTTTTTCGTAAACAAGTCAGATGGATAAAAGCCAAGAACACTGAGAAAAATAAGGATTTAATTTATTAATGCATAAATTAAGTTTATCTAAAATATAAATCAAAATTTCAATCTAGTTGTAGTAGCTCGAAATAATGAATATTAAATTTCTTAATATTAGGAAACGTCTTTCCTAAGTTTAGTTATATTTTTTACTGTTTAGGGGATGTGGCCTGCTTTTTTCACTGCCCTTCCCTATATTCTTAGCCATCCAACGATTCCGTCAGTGACTGCTGCATATGTTTGGCTTGACTTGCGTCTGCTTAATGCGCAAAATATTGCGATGATCAATAACAATCGCCTGTCCCTTGCAGCCTTAAGCTTCGGTCCCTCCCCTTCTGGGTTCCTCCTCTGAAAATCCCCCGTTAACCCCCTATTGCCATTTGTTGTTATCATGTTTGGCGTCATTATTGTTGTAATTTATTTACGCTCTGCACATTTTTCGCTTACGCCTTCGCTCAGTTTTTGCCTTTTGTCCATTTGTATTGCTTGTGTGTGTGTCGAGTGAGTATGCCAGCGACTTTTATCAGTTGCGACAAATGTGGCAAGCTGGAAAAGCTCCATTCCACATACCCACTCCCTCAGTTTCTCCCCTGCCTTGTTGTGTGGGTGTGTGTGCATTTGGCATGTGTGTTGAGCGTTTGATCTTTCAATTATGGTTTATGGTTGATTGATAATTGAATGTCTAATGTGGGCAGCAAGAACCGAAATCAAAGTAGGCGAATTATTAGGAAATAGGTTTATGGTGTGGGGTTTAATTTGTGGGTTCGAGCTGAAAGAGATATTTAGTCAAGATTTCAGTTCTTTTAGAGAATGTTGCCAAATTTACTTTAGAGAGAAGTTAATCAACTGAGAATTTTGATACAGATTCGAAACTGTTGAATCTAATGAACTAATTTTCATGTGAAAGCATTAATGGAGTAACTATAATGGCCAAGGGCTAACCATTCAATTTAAAATTGTACAAAAACAATTTCCTTTTTCTCGAACTTTCTGTCAGACCACATTAAATCTCCGTTTTCTTTTCCCCGAGATAATAAATTATATTAGAGCGAGGCTAACACATACAGTTGACCTTCCCTAAGAGCTGTCCAAGTGAAAAGCTAATAAAGCGGCATCTGCTTTTTGTATGCCCCCATTTTCGACGTCCCTGCTCTTTCCCACCTGTCATGCATTAATTTGTGCAAATGACAAAAGCATGTTTGCTAATGGAAAACCTGTCTGTCAAATTTGCTTAAGTGAGTAAAATTTATTCTCACCTTGGTTATTTTTTCACTGCCCTCTCGTTTTTCCCTGCACTTTACCTTTTCTTGGATGTCAAGAATGACTTTCGTTGTTGACTTGACATCGGGGTTAATAATGAGCGAACATAATTAGTGGCAAAAGTGCAGTTTTCGTTTGGCATTGCAGTGTCGTGGAAAAGGGTAGCGAGACTTTCTCATTTATCATCCGATTGTGAAAATCGTCTGCATTTGACACTTTCCTCTGGGCAAACAATAAATTTAAAGCCAGTCCGAAGTGAGAGCAACAAATTATCCACCAGCACACATGCCGACACAATTAGTTAGGAACTCGGGGAAGAAAAAAAAATACAGTAACACCACAAAAATAAAACTTGAAATGAAAACTATGCTCTGGTGATTTATGTTCTCCGAAACTTGCCCAAAGAAACGAGCGAGACAGTGCCGGAAAATCCGAAACTATGCTATGCAAAACTTCAAAAACAACTTCCCAGGAAGAAGGGGCAAAAGCAAGGGGAAAGGCCAAGCCGCAGCAATAAAAATTGACGGCAGGGCCAAGGATAAAGGAGCCTGCCTATAAGGGATACGAACTATGGGCAAACCCCGGAGAAACAGCAACTAAGCCACATGTGTCGCGCCCCGATCGAAAGCGCCGTAAATTAGGTCAGCGGGAAAAAAGGGAAAATGTCGAGGGCGCTGCGGAAAAGCGGAAAAACCTTCAACCAGAGTGTAACTCACCCACAGCGAAACAAATCGCTGAAGCATACCAAATCATGAGGGTAAAACGTGCTCACACTTGACAAAGCTGCTAGGTTTTATTTACAGTGAGGAAAACTTAGATTATTAAAGTTTAATACAAATTTTAATACATATAAACATTTTGAGAGCTTCACAAAACTTTTGAATGTATTTATTATATATATTAATACGAAATATATGTTTCTATTTTTTTGACATATTTTTTGAATATTTCAGTAATTTTTTTCGGTGGATAATCAGCTCATCTGATGAACGAACAGATATATAAAACTACTCCATTTTGCCGCAGTAAATGTATTTATCAATTTGCAATTGCAAGTAGTGCACCCAGACAAAAGAGAAATCTCAGGGAATTACATTTTATTGCCATGCGGTTATATATATTTTCGGTTTTTTTCCCGGGAAGCTGAACTCGTTTTCAATGGATAGTCAGGTGCCTAGACTTGCACTAAATAACTTAGCTTCATCTTCTCCACAGTCCCTTGGTTTCTGGGTACGAAACTTTACTTTCAGCACGGTCGAAAGTTTCAGGAGTGTGTGTAAGCCACGAATTCCTTTTTTTTTTTAGCCATTGGTGCAGTTTAAAGTTAAGCCAAGTCGTTGAAAAGTTGGCTTTGCGGCCAACGGCAGCCGGAAGGCTTCAAAATAAATGCGCTGTGAAAGTCAATCAAGTGTTGCAACATCGACTTTCTATCCGCTGCCCCTTCTGCCACTTGCCACTTTCTCTCGGAGTTTTCCAGTAACAGCATTTACATCTTGATTGCAATTGATAGGTGGTCGGCAGAGTAAGTCGAGTGCAGCAGAAGATAGTTAAAAGTGCCTGGCATTTCCTATTAAATATTAATCACGATGAAAGTGGACGATGGAGAATCTGCTGAAATCGATTGATAATGGATTGCTGTTCAGTAATTAATTGAAAAGTTTAATCGCTCAATATATATCGGAAAATGCTTTCAAAATAAAGAATTTCTCTCAGTTAAAGACAAAATTCAAATATTTATTTTTTAATACACTTTTTTTAAAGTATTATTCCTTAATATATAATATATAGATATAAAAATATTTAAAAAAAAAACTCTAAAATATATACCATATTATTTTAGAGTTTCCTGAGTTGTTACCTGCTTTAATTTATTTCCCCCAGCCACTTCTCCGCATTTTCTTCTTTGGCCTACAAAAATAATTGCCTACTTTTCGGTGCCACCAAACTTCATTTGAATTCTCTGGGGTTTTGACACCCATGGGAATAAGTTTCGGTTTCCTCGGCCGTCGTCTGTGTTTTCCAAACTTCTCCTGAAGTTCCCTTCATCAACCAATTGCGACTGTAAAATTATACAAATTAATTTGGGAGCGACAATTGCGTCGAGTCTCATTTGAGTGGGAAAAATAGGGTGGAAAATCCCTAGGCGGGAGGATCTATTCCGGTTGCCATTTCCTGTTTTTGGGCGGCGGTCTATGGGCGTGGCATCGCATTAATTATGCTCAAGTGTCCGCTGGGAAAGCGGCCAACACTTGTTCCATAATGACTTTTGTACCATCAGACGACACGCCCTCAAAAAAATGTCAGGAAAAGGGGACATCAGGCTTTTGATTTGATTTAGATTCCAAGCACCTTTAAAAAAGCAGAGTGCGAGGAAAAATGAAAAGATTTTTAATGCATAAGACGAAGCGTCAAGAGTCGAGCTGAAAATTTATCGGGCCAACAGCAGTAAGGCAATATATCAGAGATTTATGTCAGCATCATCACCCACCTAAAACAGATAGCGTTGGGTTGTGAAATATAGAAAGAGAGCAACAATGAACAAACTATAAACCCAAAAAGGAAAGTAAATAAAACCCTGAAACGCAATACAAGAAAAACAACACTGAAAAGCGAGGGCAAAGCTGAAATTGGTGAGCGTAAAAATGAAATTGAGCAGCAGGCTCTAGTCTATCTATATACACACATATATAGTAAGTGTGAGTTGGGAAAAGTAGGAAAGCAAATGGCAAGCAAATTGTAAACCTTATCAGAGCCTGTAGCTTCAGGATGGGCGAGGAAAATGGGAAAACGGATAAACTGGCAGAAAGCAAACATGCAAATAAATCTGTGGCTCCCAGAAGTTGCTCGACTTAATTTGATTGAAGGAAAAACTACAAAAAAAAAGCTGAGAACGAATAGGGAGTCAAGTGACCCAACTAGGAGAGAATTGCTTCTAATATTTCCTCTTAACGGAAAATAAAACTTTAATTCGTCTTGAAACACTTGTCAAGCTGTAGAAATTCTACCCGATGGTTTAAGATTTTCTGTTTTTTAAGCAGATATAATTTTTTTTTTACTTTTTCATACTAACCTAATTGATGTGGCTTTTTTATTTCTCTGAGTGCGCGATTGAAATAAAAGTTTCTTTGTGGACTGTCATTGATTTATTTCTTATCTTCTTTAAAAGAATTTTTTTCTTTAATGCGTTCATTTCATTACTCATGCTCTCATATTTCGTTTGATTTCTCCACATTATTCAGCTGTGCCTGTTTGCTTTTATCTTTATTTTTCCTACTTTTCCTCAGACTTTTCCCATCTCACAGACCCACTTGTATTTATTTGTTCTCAATTACTCTCGCATCTTGAGGCCGCCAACATTTTTAAAGCTTAACAGCATTTTTCCACCCACTTGACTGCTGAAAATAATATAAATTTATACATATATATATATGAATCCAGGAAGAAAAAGCGAAATTGTTCAGCTCTTATTTCCATTTCTGTGGCTTATTTCGCTTTAGCCCATTTCTGTGCCATTTGTTATTGTTGTTTTACGCTTTCGCACTGCCGCAATTTTAGATATTTCTCTTACTTGGCCAAAAGGGAAAAAGAAGCAGAAACAGAAGCAGAAATTGTGGCCAGCAAAAAGTTGAAGTTTATTTATTCTGCTGTGGGTGTGCAAAAAAAGGGAAGCTGGAACGAAAGCCACCTGCACTTTTTCTTTCACGTGCCAGCGACCACGAGCCACTTTTCCAGGAAAACGGGATGGAAAATGCCTGGACTTTCATTACATGGCCAGAAAACGCAGAAAACTTTTCACTTGTACCCCCGGTTTTTTTTTTGGTTTCTGTTTTTCTTCCCTTTTTCTGTTATGGCCTGCGGTTTGGGCTGCAGGTATTTATATTTAAATGCGGCATGCGGTTCGCCATTGCGCCTATTGTTATGCAATGAAAGTTTGCTCGCCAACAGAGACTCCCTTAACCTCAATTTCGGATGGGTTTTTCCCAGCTCTCCCGTTCTCAAGAGCGCCAGTCCAGACAATTTTCATAAATTTTCCGGGACCTACTCGCCTTGCGGTCTTATGTGTCTATCGCAGCCATTCCTCAGCGACCTTCAATGTCAACGTTTTTATTATGTTATTGACTTCTAACCACATTTTCACACCAAATAAATGTGTCCTTGACAGAAAGGACACACAAAGAGATAGATAAATGTTGGGAGATACCAAAGAGTAAGAGAAAAAACGTTTAGAAAACTCAGTGAACCATAATTTGTTGTGGTTTTCTCTATCCTTTATAGTTTTCGGAGCCTATCTCTATTTCCAATAAGAGCACAAACCAGAATATAGATAAATATGCATAAATATAAATAAATGTGTATACTTGTAATAGTATATGACCGACATCTCTCATATATTGTAAACTGCCCAGGCATAAATATATATATTTTCATACATATTTTTTTTTTGGTTCTCTGATGACGCAAAAAAGTGTTTGCCTCGCCCATTTCTTGGCTCCTTTTTGGGGCTTTTATTTTTTGCTGTGTGCTTGCAAAGTGAAATTTATTAGAAACGCAAAATCTGTTTGCAGATTGTGTATAAGATTTGATTATTTATGGTCAGTTGTTTGTTGTGGCCAGCTAGCCAGAAGCCAACATTGAAAATTGGCTAACAAAACAAGCCAGAAAAAGCGGAGCAAAGAGCCAAGGAAAAAGCGTAAACAGATAGCGAACGCTGGCCAAGAGAGTTGATTTATGTAAATTTCTTGGTTTCGCCCACAAAAGTTGAGGCGGAAATGTTGTGGAAATATGGAAAATTTTATTCAATAAAAATATATTCCTTCCCACAAGCCAAAAACTCGCATTTACAAAAAATACCAATTTCTGTTGAAAGTTTGGATAATAAATAAAGTTTATTTCAATACAAACATTACCCAACCGGCTACAATATACACATTTCCCGAAATGTCAATATTGACAACATATTATATATAGACGGGAAATGTACTCTAAAATGCGTACCCTTCCAAGCGTGTTTCAATGTTTTTAGATAATTTCAAATGCTTTTCTAACAAAAAAAACATTTTTATTTACTTCGTATCCATTAGAAACCCCAAAGTAAATCAACATTTAAAATTTTGCGAAAATAAACTTGCTTTAATTTTGTGAAATCTTATTCAAAGTTGGTGTTAGAGCCAAACAAATCACTTTGGACCCCAATTTCTTGGGAGAATTCTCTCCAACATTCTTTCGGCGTTTGTCTGCTTTCGTTTCCCCAACTAGACGCAAGTTTTGCATCCACTAAATTAAACTAGGAAAAATTCCCCTGCTCACACAAAAAACTCTTCAACACAAATTCAACTAATTAACTTAAGGCTTCTCGAGGAAGCAACGAAAGCAAAGCAAAACCAGACCATTCCAGGATTCTCTCCTCCCATCAACTACAGGAAAAGCAAATAATTTTCAACAAATTTAACTAACGCCGAAAAAAAACTTTACCCTGTTGTTGCTTTCAGAATTAACCCGGCAGAGAAAGGAAAAATTGAGAGGAGAACTGGATAACTGGAGAACTGGAGCGTGAGGTCAAACTAAACAGGAGGTAAGTTGGGTAAACAACCCGAATCGCAATTAACGCAAAGGGGTAGAGTCCTGGGAATCCCCCTAAAAACAGCTCCGTACTATTTGGACAGTTTTTTCTTTGTCGCTTACGGTATTTTATTACAGGTCACTATTTGCATAAGGACTCAAAAGCACTTGCCGCATGCAAGTGAAAAACTATTAGCCTATTGGGGTTACCTTAATGAAATACGCGTAACAGAATTTGCGTTTTCCATGAATAACGCATGATCCAGGTGGACACAACTGCAACTGTTGCTTGAAGCATATAATCGTATGCGACATTTTTTTTCGGTGACTGACAAACTGACAATAAGTTTATTTTAACAACCAGATATCCAGTGGGAAAACTTTAACCCAACTGCCATTAAGGGGTTAAATAGGAACTGTTCTTATTTTTTGTATTTCTTCTTCACTCTGCTTGTTGTACTTTGGCAAAAAGTTTTTTTCGCTGAGTTTTCGTTTTTATTTCGTGCGTCCGCAAATATTGACCGAATTAACAAAAGCTGCTACGAAAGTTTCACCGCAAACAAAGGCGAGCAAATGGCGGTGGCCAGGCATAGTCCCTTCTCTTTTATACATCCCGTTCCTCTCTCTTTCTGCCATCCTGTAAGTGGGTTTGAACCTGTCCTGCGAAGTGTCAACATGTCTTGGTAACCAAAAGAGCAAGTAAGGGGACTCCCCGCAGGTGGAAAACTTATTACTGACACTAAGCAAATTTAACCAGAAAGGTAGGCAGTGAGGTGGTGAACTTTAACCGTACATTTATTCAGCTTGAAATAATGTAATCAATCTACGCAATTTTAGTTTCCTTTAAATTATTCTTCGTTTTACAAATGCTTTTCGAAATACATTTGACAGTAATTCAATTTTGGATCTTTAGACAAAAAATATTTATATTATCGATTTACTTTTTCATAATATTTTTTCAGG
The DNA here is from genome assembly GCF_018153835.1 of Drosophila eugracilis. Lineage (NCBI taxonomy): Eukaryota > Metazoa > Arthropoda > Insecta > Diptera > Drosophilidae > Drosophila > Drosophila eugracilis. The sequence continues at coordinate 3,670,008 of NW_024571981.1, read as the reverse complement.
AATGCGACTTAAGCAAACTTCCAGCTCAAACAAAGTAGTTTTCATTTAGGCAGGAATCTACACCCAAAACAAATTGTAACCAATCCAAAATATTTCAAACTACAAAAATAAACTAAAATGGAATTCACAGCCATAGGAGTTTGGCTAAAAAAATGCGGCCTTGTTTAGTATTTGTATTTGAAAATTCCGTGCACGTTCGACCACGGGGGTACGTGTTTGGTCCTGGGAATCGAGGACTTGCACAACAGATATCCACCCCCCGGGCAGTTAGAGTCCAGTTAGTTAGACATGCGGGTAGGGGAAAGGGGTGTATGAGGTTTGTCGGGTGAAATGCTAAAAGCAAAAAGTCATGCAACTAAATCCTGTCGAAAACGTTTTAAACTCCCAAAGAAAACGAATAAAAAGGATTTGTGCTAAAAAGCAGTGGAAAATGTGAAAGTCAGCGGGGGTTGGCTTAGACCGGACACTAATGCAAGTGGCTGACTTAATAAAATCCAAAATATGTGGTCCGGCCATAACGAACTTAAATGAGCCAAAAAGGGATTTTCTTGGCTATGGTTACAAAATATTTCGTAGCTAACAAAGCGATTTGGGAAAGAAATTCACACGTCCTTTATTGTTTGTGAAATAAAGATAAATATTTGGGAATTCTTTGACCTCAAATCGAGGTAAATATCATACATATTTTTATTTTTGGTTTTTTTTAAGTGTTCCTTAATTTATTTAATTAATTTCATTTCGTGAAATTTAATTTTGTGTAAACAGAGAAGACTTTCTTAGTCTAAGTAGAGAACAAAATGTCGGGTATTCCCCATTACAAATCCTCTAAGTGAAGTCTGTTGGCAAATAAGAACTTATACTGCGTTGAGTCAGCATAAGTGCAAACCGGCATGCAACATTGCATCCGTGCAATGCAGCTGTACCTCTGTCCTTTATTCCCGCTCCTCGACTCCCTACCCTTTTCTCCCACTTTTCCTAGCCCATTTCCACTGCATTTCCCCAACCAAACTCGCCCCTTATCGGGGAACTTCAGAGTTGTCAATGACTGTCAACGGCAGACAAGCAGAAAAGCGAAGCACGACATTGCAGTTGGGAATCTGGGAGACTGGGGCGGGGCTGTTGAAAACTCCACACTCGACACTGAACTGGTGACATTTCAATTTTCACACACGCTCTGCGGTTTTTGGCAAACGAAGAGCGCAGCAGAAAAACCCACATAGAGGGTGAGAAAAGCGAAAAGGAAAACCGAAAAAAATCAAATCCCAGTCTTAAGTGAAGGTCCAAGCTAAAAAGGCGTGGCTGGGCACAACAGGGGTGTGGCCACTATTGACCGCAAGCCACAAAGTGCAAATTAAAATTCAATAAAGCACAAAGTACCTAACCCAGTGGAACTATTTAGCTGAGGGACTTCAAGCACAGTAGACCGTTTTTGATTGAATTTAATTTAAAAATATTACAGTTATCCTAAATAAAAGATATAAAAGAAAAGTATGAAAATTATGAATAAATTACTTCAAAACTACAGTTTATATTTTTACTAATGATTTGTTTTTATTTTAATATATTATTTTATTATGAAATAAATGGAAATACATTTCCAACTGAGAAAATTTTTCACAAACTTTTAAGTTTTCCAAGTGGGAATAGTTCACCCTTTCGATTGACCTCTGTGACTTGAAATATAATTTTCGTGCGGACTGTGAATTTCATTGGTAGTTAATTCCCAGCCCCAACCCCAAAAGCGAGTCCATCCCCAAATTGCGTACTAATTAGCCACAGAAATTACTTGGTTACTGGGAAACAGCAAATGGGCGTGGGAATTCAGGGATTGGGAATGTCTGGGTCCTTTGTTAGGACAGTTCAAGGTCCTTTGACAAGGTCAGTCATTAACCAATAGTCCTCCCATTCCTTCGTTTTCTCTATAGTTAAGCTTATTTGCACCCCATTTTACCTTACTCTTGCTCTCTATTTTCTTTGTACTGAAAATTGCATGCAAATTTCATAGCCAGGAGGGGGCTTTTCATACGAGGCTTTTCCAAGAGCAACAAAGGCTGAGCCGGCCATGGCTTTTTCACACCCCCCACCCCTCTCTTTGCCTCGTTGACATTGTAAATAAATGGGTGTGACTGAAAACTGTGTCAAGCTGCAAGTGCAACAAGAACAATAAAAACAATGGCAAACAGGAAATGTGCAAAAATTTGTTTAAAATTTCAACAGTTAAGCACCAGTGGTGTTTCTTCTTTCGTATATGTGAAATGTTGTATGTTGGGTGTTGTGTGACCACGTTTGTATGTAAACTTAAATACATTTTATTGTTTGAGTTGCAAAGTGGGTCAAGCAATTCCAGAAAAATCGCCTGCAAATATCCACGAGCTATTAAAAACTGTTAATAAGCTATGAACGTTAAGGCTGAGTAAGAAATAATGACTGGGTAGCATGACTTCTTTAGTTATTAAGTTCAAAAGTCTACTTAAAACGGAAAAGAACACGGAGCACATATATATCATAAGCACTAATAGTTTTAATCCTCGTTTTATGTTTATGTCTCACTCAGTAGCTCTTCAGACAGTCTCCGTATCTGCATCTCTTTATCCTTGGCCTCCCATCCAATTTATGCTGCAGTGCGAAAATAAATCTAGTAAAAGCATGGCAAACATATTCATATATCAAGGTGCCACATAATTTTTATGCGAGCAACAAAAAGTGAATAGAAAACAAAATAAAAAGTGAAGATGTGAACGAAGACCTAAGGAAAGTGCTGCATAAAAATCCCACAAGTGCATAAATTTCAAGCTGATTCTATGGGGTTATGATGCTCTCAAGCAGCAAACAGCCCTAGGAATTGGGTAAATTTAATATGCCCGTTGCACTAGGCAATGAAACAGCTTGTGTAACTGCAATGGTGCAACACGTGCATGTGTGCCACACCTGCCGAGATTTTTGGACATGGCTGCATTTTCCTTCTTTCCCTTACATTTCCTACCAAGTTATAGCCACAATTTCTGGGCTCCAACTTCAGCTTATTTCTTTCTTTTTATGCATCTTAGTTCTTTCTTACACTCCCTTTTTTGCATTCACAAGTCGAGATTTCCAGGGGCCAAAGTTGAGCACTGGGAAAAACATTATTACGTGTCAGTGATGAAAAGACATTTGTATTTCTGGATCCTACCTACAGATACCCTTCAAAATCAAATTTATATTATACACTAAGACCTGACATCTAATGGCAACTTGTAGTTGAAGTAAATATTAATAACATTTATTTTTGCTGTGCACTATTTGAAATGAAAAATAGAGAAGCTCTTCGCCGCGTAAAAAACCAAAAAGTGTCACCAGGACGACAAGGAAGCTTCAGCTTCTGTTGCTTCTTGGGCAGAACTTTGCATCAGCTTGAGCAAATAAAATTTTTCGAAGCTCAGCAGGTGTGCCAGTAGCGGTTTTCTGAGGTGAGCAAGGTGTAAGGAATATCAGTGGGGGCGTGGACCCTCCTATTAGCCTGGTTCGTATGCCAACTGAAGTGGCAATAAGTGCCATGCATATTGTCGCCAGCAGCTGCAGCTGACTCTGCTCGACGATGGTAACAGGGGCAGAAGAGGGATAAGAGATTGCGAATGCAAGTTGGCTGGCAGAGAAACTTGGCTTATTAGAATTACAATCGCTGGATAAGAAGTGGAAGAGGTCGAGACACACTTTAGAAGCAGAAAAAAGTTCATAAACCCTTCAGTGAAGTATCTGGATACTCTCAACAAAATTATGACTCAGCAGAGCAAGAACATAATTTATTTATTAGCAGACCACATCTTTTATTTAACTGTTTGTAAATTATTTATTTAACATAGTTTAAGTCTTTGGAGAGAAACACAATTTTGTCCAGTTTTTTAATATAAAAATAGTTCTAACTATTGATTTAAACTTTATTTGTGGGAAAGTTAAGAAAATAACACTTAACTTTGGGGTTACGTCACATCTCAATTAGATTAAAAATTTACCAATCTTGTATTAAGCACAATACAAACTTCATACCCAATTCTTGTTAGCCACGCCGCAAAAGTTTTTGCCCACCACAGTCACAGCGGTTACAACAACATTTATCTCAACTTTATATCAACCATGACTTTCCCAACTCCGCTCTTGGTGTATTTTATTTTTCGCAAATTTTCTAATGGATTTTCCGAGAGGTTTTTTGTTGCAAAGGGAAGGGGAATGATTGGCCAGGGCCTTCGACTTTGGCTTGTGTGCACTTGACTTGAAGTGGTTTATCCATGTCAACACGGCTGCCTTGTCAATGTTGGTGGGTCAGTGGTCTCGGTGGTTTCAGGGTTCTATGCAAATTCGAGCCGCGTTCAAAGGTCAACAATGGCGGGCAACAAAGGAAAAAAGGTCAAGCAATTAGTGTCACAGCCGCCTGTCCAACTGGCAGACATTTGTTGAAGCTTGTTCAACAAAAATGGAGGATGAAATGGGAGGCCTTCCCATGGGTTGATAAGATAGATAAGGGTATTGTTACACTGGCACTGCGTTTGACTTTGATTTGTGTGCCTAAACATACATGTGTGTGTGCCTGAACTGTGACCTGCTATCTGGGATTTTCCAATCACTTAACTTTTCAACGCTTCCAACCTTAAAGATCACATTAAATTAAATGCAAATGTGTGTGGCACACACGTCTTCGAGTTTTATTTACACCTCGCAGACAACCTGGTTTCGTTTGTGACACATTCCGTGTTGTTTCCTTGCACATGAAATTTAATTGCGCTCAGTGAGCGCGGGCATTTCTGGGTAAACTCTTCATATTACTTGCACTATCCTAATGAGCAACATACTCACACAGCTGCTCAAAAACAAAACGTTTAAAGGAGTCGCGGGGTGTACATGAGAAAATAAGGGGTATCCAGTTAGGGGTTTAAATGGTAGGCTTAATATGTCTGACAAAAGCTTATGTGTACTTTGGGCAATTATTTCCAGATGACGTTTAATTCATGGAAAATTCTATGTGGTAACATTTTGTGAGATGAATGAAAAGCTACACCTTACTATATATTCTCAATTTCAATTTAAATTAGAAGCTCATTAAACTCAAAATTATATGGAAACTATTCCGTATTTCTGAAGAATATACTTACGAGTAATTTAGTCTCCATAGCTACCATCAATTTTTGTTTCAACAAAGAGCCCTTACTATTTATATTCCTTGCTACTCTCCTTCGGATAGAATCCCCTTCTAAGGCACAGCTCAATCCCCATTCGAGTATGCTCAACCTTTTCCTATTCCACATTTTACATATTCATTGCGTTGTAGTCTGTGGGTGCTTGAGTATGAGTACGTCCCTTTTTTTTAGGCTAAACTTTATTTTCATTTTACTTTTGGCACACGGAGTCACTATTTGCTGGAGTGGCTGCTGCCTCGGCCTCAGTCTGCAGTTAATGTAATATAACCATCATCAGGGTTCCAGCGACCTTAATGGCATGGCGCCGTAAGATATGCTAAACTTTTGCAGCATCGTGACTGGCACGAAAATGAAATGATTTGTATTCACGCGAAAATAAATTATGTGCAAGTATTTTAAATACGTTCACTGAGCATTTTTTGCCAGCTGTCTTTCTTCTTTTTGTTCCGCTTAAAATGAACGCGCAATTTTTCATCAGCTTGGCCCGAAGGAAAATGGCAAAGGAGGTGACTCTGTCTATGGGTTCGACATAATGAAAATGTCGAAGTGAAAGTAGTAAAATTTACATAATCTATGCGCACGAAAATAAATGAGAAAAAATCACAGGCGACTCCCCTCTCCCTCTGCAAAGATAAACATTTGATTAAGCGTATTAGATGAAGGGAAAATGTAGGAAAAAAAGGGCAGTGAAGGAGGACGAATATCCTTGCAGGTAATGCTCCACTTGATAGTGGAAGGCAGCAACTTTTGATGGCACAGAGCCAGCGATAGAGAGACGAGAAAACTTTATTAGATGTGAGAAATATTAACATGGCTCACACTGTATATATATAGTATATCTATGGGTGTGGGAAAAAGTTCTCCTGGGAACAACAACTATGCAAATCAACATGAAGCACTAAAGGCAGTGAAATGGCAAAGTTGTTGATGCTAAATTAAAATGCATTCTAAATGCAGCCACGACAATGGAACTTCTTTCGAAGTCAAGACTTTTCTAAAGAAGTAAGAAGCGAGAAGACAGTTGGAATAATACATAGAAATAAGCGGAGAATAATAGAAAACAACAGGGAGTTGCGAAAGAAGTCTACCTTGTTTTTTTTTTTGTTGCAATGGAAGACAGAAAAGGGGTTACACCTTTGTGTCGGAAAGGGTTTTTTTTTATTAAAAATTTTCAGAGAATAGTAAAAAGAAATGTTGAAAATGAAGAGAATAAATTAAAATTATGAAAGAAAATAAGAAAATATATTACGCTAAAAATCATACCTATAACTCAAAATTTATTAAAAGCTTTCCTCTTTACTATATATTTTCCTGGGAAATACTTTCCCTTGCTTTTATCAAAGCTTTCAGTTATTGTCAGTCAGACAGTCGGTTTGGTTGGCGCGAGCTCTTCAACAATGCGAAAGCCAAGATAAGCTCAATAAAACTGTCGCCTTGCCACTTTGCAAATACATTTACATATGCTCTCTTTTGCCCAGTTTCCCTGTGCTTTTCCATCTCCCTCTGACTTTCGACAAAGGAAAAGTGCAACATCAGCGGAAAAATAAAGTGATATCCAGACTCGCCTGCTCTTCGCTCTTTATTCAAATGTGCAAAATATTCATTTATATATTTGAGTTCTAGTCAGGCTTTTCCGCAACCAAAAAAGGAGCAGAAAAAGAAAACAAAATCCAGCAAACTCTTGAAAGGAAAATGCAAACGTCATCGACAACAACAAAAGGTCTCCAGTGAGTGGAGTGAACTCTTGTTTCTGGTATCAGGTTCCACAGCTTAAATTGGTTTAACCTCTCAACTGTCCCAGGAAGAGACCGAGAGAGAGAAACGCAAGATTCTGCAAGAATAAAATATTAGGCAATGAGGGATCTACCAAAAAACAGCATTTAATATTCTCTTTCTGTAGCATTTATTTAAAATTTATGCTGATGTCTCCAACTGTCTGTGGGCCCACAAATGACACTTATAGAGGGGAAGAGACAGGCACATCCTCTTAGAAAGAGACAGCCACTCTCATGTGTGCTTATGTAAATGTATTTACTTGTCTGCCGTCATTTTGAGGCAGTCGCCAGTCACAATCTGCTACATTTCCATAAATATTTTACAAAATTTACATAAAATGTTAAAGGCGCAGGAATTCCAAGAACAAGGATGAGCCGCAGAAAAAGCGACAGACAAGCGGAGAACAGAAAATAAAAATTAATTCATGACGACAAAAGTCAATTTTGTAAATCCACAAAACATATGGTGCAAAAAAGCCACAGCACATATATGTTTTGTGAAATGAAAATGCAAACGATGTGCGGATGCCTTTGCTTTTCCACCTCTGCTGTTGTTCTCTTTCTCCGCCTTCATTTTTAGATTTCCCTGGCACGTGGCAAAAATTTAGACGCATTGGGCCGCATAAAATTGCATTAAAAGCTAATGAGCTTGAAATAAAAGACAATTTGCTTTTGAATTGAAATTTTCTCTCCTTTTGTGGCATTGGCATTTGGTCTCTTGTTTCCATTGCGGCTAACCAAAGAAAGCCATTAAGGATTGCAGAACCAAAAAATCCCCACGGGGTGGCTGCAAACGTGGAAATTGCGGTTGGAATGTAAAGTGGTGGGATCGGGATACTGTAGGAAAATTTACGGGTTTCTCTTGCAGCTGACAGAACTTTGATGAAAGGAAATCATTTATTTGGCTAAAAATAGAAAACCAATATTTATATAAAAGTATTCAAACTAGCAACTAGCTTGAATCTGCTTTTGAGCTTTCGATAACTGTTATGGGAAGCTGAAATAAGCTTTGTTAGTCTCTAATCAACAAATAAACTGCTCCTAATTAAAATAATCTGGGAATCTGCAGAACGGTTATCTGATATCCTCATTCACATCCTCTCAACTCTCTCTATATAACCATATCAGTATCTCTTCCTTTCAAGTAGTTTGCATAGCTCGTAGAACAATTTGCGAGTAAAAAATTTGCTGCCATTGCAGTTAAATGAACCAACAAAGTGGGCAAGAATCTTCCTATACAGGGGTGGGCGTGGCTTTGTGTTGAAGTGTTGTTCAGTCTTCTAACCTCATCAATCGTTTACTTTATGGTGAAAAGGCTTGGCATTTATTGAAGCTGCTTCCCAGGGCTTTTGTATACGCCATGTAGCAGCACAATATTCCTTAAGCACTGGAAGAAATTATATTTAACATTAACATTAACATTAAGCTCTTACAACTTGAGTGATTTACTAAATTTTAAAAACGAGTCTGATGCAAGAACAAATATATCAATTCCTTGCTAATGTTTTTTTCTAATCGTAGATAATATTTAGAAATCTTTTGGAATAACTTCTCTCTGTATACCATTGCAAAGAGCTGTGGATCCTTTTCCTGGCTGCATGCGTATTTACAAGAGAAGCGGGGGGCAAAATCTCAACTGACTCTGCTACGTCTGTCGTTTGCATGAGGCTCGTCATTTCCCCACCTCCCAAACCCGGACCCTTCCTTTAAATCTGGCCCATAAAAAGTAATCTTAATGGCTTTTTTGTTGCTGGCGAAGCAGGAGCTAGATGCGGTTGCAGCAAAAATGGTAGAAAAAAAGTCCAGGCAGGCCATGAAAATTGCAAAATGCATTCAACGTTCCGGGGGCCAAACGCATAAATTGTAACCCCAACGAAACTCCTGCCCTTTCTTAGACAGGCGGCTCCTGCTTCAGCTCCAGCTCCTGCTCGTATGGCGTCTGCGGATTTGAATAGCCAATTTGTTTGGCATTGTTTGCCCAGATACTCTCTGGTTCGGGGGGGCGGCTGTGGGTGTTTCGAAAAGTCTTGCAGAAAGGGCATTTGCATTTCTAAGATAAAATGCAAATATTTCAATTTGTAACTTAAGCAAATTGCCTCAATGAGTGCAGCTGTCAGTCAACCTCAGTGGCATTCTCCTTAGACCCTATTCCTTTTTTCAGACACAAGCCTTTGACGCATAAAGAACCTTCAGAGTTGATTGCTTTCGGCAATTGACCATAACATATTGGCCATATATCGGTTTGAAATGCACACAATTGTGAGGGAATTCAAACGACATGCACTTTGGAAATTTATGCATTTTATTGATAGAGCAATTAGAAAGAAACGATTTTTAGGGGAATTAAAAAGGTGGCATTGTTTATTGAACCGCAAAATAGTTATTCTTTTTAAGTAAGTGCCAAAAGAAAAAAGTTTGAAAGGATATATGAGATTTATAGCAAAACAAATAAAATCTTAATTGAGTTTTGTGTTAAATGGCTTTATCGAAAGCCTTCCAGAAATTTCTTCATTTTAATGGACAAAAGAAAATTTTGTTCAAGGCATGTGTTTTTAAGCGTAAACAGCCAGAGACTACAAGCAGTTTGTAATTTATTCTTTGAATATCGAAAGGGATTTTATTTAAACGATTTTGTAAATTTTAAACATCCGTCTTAAGTATGATAAAAATGTGAGTAGATAAACCTGTTGTTTATGAGGTCAAAAACTACGTTTTCCAAAATAATGCCATAAATAGTTGCCTGGATTTTCCAAACTACCCACACATTAACAGCATAATCTATAATTATTTAGGAACTTATTAGCTCTTTCCACCAACATTCTAATTGCAGTCAAAACACTTTCGAAACAAGTGAAAGTGCTTACTTAGCCACTTTTCGCACATCACAACAGCAACTAGACAGCAACACAGTAAGATCACAGTAGAAGCAACCTTTGAGCTACAGTCAGGGTGCATATACCCAGCATTAACAATAGCTGAGATATTGCAGCAGTTTTAGAAGAAACTTATAGCCAAACATGATTTTGAAACAAGTGGCAATACATCAGCAGCCTTGGAGCAACAATATAGGCAACTACTGTAGAAACTAATCAACAAGAGCAGCAACAACGTAGTATCAACTTGGCAGCATCAGCAGCTACAACCAATACACAGATATTAAGAGGCAACAACAGGGCTATAACAGAAATAGCATCAACACTACACATATCTAACAGCAACAACTTTAGTAAAGGACTCGCAACAATAACAACACATCGGAAGCCTTGCAGCAGCAACTTTCTCAGCAACAAGAACAGCAACAGCAGCAGGAATATTTCTGCAGCAACAGCAACCACACGGTAGCAACAACCAAAGCAAACAAGCAACACGGACAACAAGTTTGTGAACAACGCTGGGCTTTTCCTTGTTCCAGTTAGTGTTGCTGTTTCTGCTATTAGTGTTGCTGTTGCTTTTGTTAGCAATAAACTTTTTTGTCCTTTCTCAGTGCAAGTAGCATTCTTTTCTCCATTTCCCTCAGACTTTCTCCACAGTCGCTGTCCAACTGTCTTATGGGCTTGTGTACTTGTTACTCTTGCTGTCTGTCAGTCAAAACGTCATTATTGTTGCTATTGCTGTTGCTGATGTTGCCACTGTTGGCTTTCTTGTACAAGCTGCGTGTTGTTTGAACAAAAACTATGCACACTCACACACACACACAGATAGAGAGAGAGAGAGAAACACACACCGTCCACCCACACCAAGATGAACATGTCGAGCAGCTCGAGAAATTCTGTGGCTGCACTTTCAAGTGGGCGTAGAAGGCGGTGAAGGATTTCGGGGGCGTGGCCAACTGGGTCCTGACACTCTTGTTTGCTAACAATGCAATGTATGTCAAGGCAAAATATGTTCATTCAACTCAACAAACAAAACAGCAGAAAAAACGCACACACGCACACAAAGAGCGGCAAAAACAACGGGCGGGGGTAGCATCAATAATGCAAGCAAACGAGGGATTTCGCCTTGATATGTGTTTGCCACACTGAGAAAAATGTGTAATTGGGCCCTTGGTAGCATCACAAATTTAAGATGTCGAGAATCATAACCCACTATAGAGATTGCATGCTATCATAATATGCAACATAAAGTTTATAAATAAAAAATTAAAAAACAATTATAAATAATAAGCCAATATTTATCATATTTATCAGTGCATGGCTGGGGTTTAGGGGTGCCCCTTGTTCGTTGATTACATAAATGCAATCGAAATGTACGAACACTCTGCAATGGAAATTGAAAATTACAAATGGTAAAGGACTTAGTCCCGCCTACCAATTTTCCCTTTTCCATTGAGCGGTCTATATTTGACCTTGGAAGGGAGTGGGGCGTGCACTTTCACTGCTGAAGTACAAGAATGTGTTGGAAATCTGGTGAACATCACAATTGAAATGGTTCGAGTGCTTCAGAGTGAAGTACGGCTCTGTTTAACAGAAATCACAGAAAATGCCCTTGCAATGCTCTTTCCAAAATGTGATGAGTGTGTTATCAAGCTATCATAAGAGGAAAATTGTATGAACTTAAATATTAGCTTTATTTGTTTGAAATTTAAACTTTAAATGGATTTAAAATGAGTCTTTATTCCACTTGTCCTCGATGCCTCAATGCCATAATTCCTGTTCGAGAACCTCTTCATTAAGTACTTTTTAGAGATACAATCTCTAATAGACACGAGCAAAATAAATGTCCGTTTTAAATGAAGCCTGTTTGATGTAACTCAAAAACATTTTCATGGCCAAACTTTATTTGCCAACCGTCGTTTGAATCTTTTAACGCGCTAGACATTCTTGGTCCAACTTTAATAACAGCAACAGCCCCGTCATCATCATCAGTAAACATCATTTTAATTAGTTGTTTGCCTTTGCCAAGGAAAAAGAAAAATAGATATTGCAAAGGGGAAATAATGGGGGAAGGGAATTGCATTGCTGCCTTTTTAAGTCTCTTCTACCGGCAAAAATTGCATAACAACTGCCATTAAAAGGCAGACAAGCAAATTAAAATGCACACAAAACAACAACGATGGGGAAAAAGGGAAAAAATGAAAGCAAAACAACAGCAACAACAACGGGAATCAACAATAAGAACAACCGTGACGAGGCAACAAAAAGTTATAAACTTTGTTTAAAAAACAATTACAAGCCCCGAAGAAAGGAGGCATAAAGAAAATATTAAAAAATATAAACTTTACAGTCAATAAAAGGCGCCGAAAGGCGAGACGCTAAAAGAAAACTCTTTATGGCAAAAAGGCGAAGTAATAATAAACCGAAGTAAGATTCAGGAAAGAGTTCAGGATCAGAACCATGGATACAGATACCAGGGCTAAGGATACGAATTCAAGTACGGATACAGATACAGATACAGATACAGATACAGTTCCTGGCATAGGCACTAAACGGCCACTTAAACGTTAACTTGATTTAGCACCTCGTAACCAAGGGAAACCCAAACAAAGGAACGGAAAAAAGGGGGTCAAAAGTCACAAGTGGCCACTGTGGGCGTGGCACCGAGCTATAAAAACAGATCAGCAAACTCGAAAAAAAAAACGGAAAAGAAAAGCCAACCTCGGGAAGAATTATTCGGGGGAGAGCAATAAAAAATGGACAAGCGACCAGAACGAATGAGCCAACGAATAAACGAATGAATATGATGGCCTGGAAGATTAACAATGAGTGTTCTGCTATAAAACTGGGGGTATGCGAATTGATATCAAAGGGATTTGATAATTGTCGGGGGATAATCGTAAAGTATGGAATCAAAATTAAGGTCAACGCTTTCATGAAAACCCAAAGAAGAGCATTAATGGATTGATATATACATTAGCTCTCTTTAAGTTCTTTAAGGCTGTAAAAAATACTTTTTATTGCCGGATAACAATTATTTTAAAATTTCCATTTCAAATGATTATCTGTTAATTGATTCACATTTGTTAATAAAAATTTCCCGTTTAGACACAGGAGACCTTTTACAAATGTTATAATCCAGTACGTCGCTTTCGTTTTCTGCGTAATTTCCACCCACTCAATTTACCATCCCCCTCCGCAGGACAACTGAAACGAGCCTTATTATCACAGAATTGTGTAATTTATTTCTCCCTGAACTCGCAGATCAAGTTGGCAGCACTTCATTCGTATTCACCTGTAATCGCTTTCATTTGTCTGCGAGTACAGTTGCCCCAACTAATTGCGTCATTAGTTCGGTGAAATGAATAATTGCATATTCTTGAGGGCGGCCGGAGGGAGAGAAAGGGAAAGATTGTAGCAGGGAAAACCTGTCATAAGTTTTATCACAAGTTTATCTTCAACTTCTAACGGCTGCAACAAAAAGCATTTAAAGGCTAGCAAGGGGACTGAAACTGAAGAGAAAAAACTGAACTCAAAGGCAGTGGGAAAAATGCACCCAAAGAAAAAAGAAATGCTAAACCCACAGGGAGAAGATGGAGACATATTCATGGCAGAAGAATGACAAGCATATAAGGGTTCCTAAAAAGAGGGGTGTGCGAAAAAAAAATGGTCGAAGGGTAGTCCAAGAAATAATGTCCTGCGGCCGCTTTGGGAAATGAAAACTTCTTTGTAATGTGAATGACTCTCGGCCTTTGCGGACTTCTCATCTCTGTTCCTCTTCTCGTTTGCTTTCTTTATATACCCTTTAACAGGTTACTTATATTTAAAAAAACATTAGTTACCTGAAAATGTTTTTAATCTATTTTAAGCAAATTAATAAACGAATATATTGGGAAAACGATTTGATTTGACTTGATTATAATGTTGTTTACTGTTAAGGCTCAAACAAAAATGTAAGTGCCTACAAACTTCGGCTTACAGTCTTCAAGTTACATCTTTTCCCTGAGTTTTCCTGGGTTTCCCATCTTTTTTTTTGGGTTGGAAAAGTTACGAGAATTGCTTGCAGCTGATGAGTAGTCCAGTGTCAGTCTGGGGAGTAGAAAACTATGTGGGAGACTGGTCGACATGAGAGTGAACGCAAAAAGCGGTGGTATCGCTGAATTTATCGCCCAAAAACCTCACAAACCGCAAAAGTCGGCAAGGGCAATGGCAAAGGAATTCATCATCGTGCCTCTGCCCTTATCATCATCATCATCATTGTGATGACCATCGTTAACTGAAATATCACGTATACAGAGGTGTTGCGGATGAAGTCCTTTGGGTTCCCAGCGGTCTCCTGTTTGATGTGGCCTCCGCCGCCATGTCCTTTATTATATTTCTTTAACTTTTTCGCCTGTCTTCTGTCTCTCGCCAAAGTTAATCCTTGGGCATCAATTTCCCGAAATAATTTGAGCTACATCAAAAGTTTTAATATGTCCAATGATAATGGCGCCTCAGTCACCCGGCCGAAACTTTTTTATTGCTCGCGCTTCGTAATTTCTTTGTCATGAGTTATGGCACCCAGCTGGCTATATGTCCCCCCTGTTTACCCCCGCTGACGACCTTTGACCCCACTCCATTATATGGCCTGCGGTCAGCGATAGTCATTATGCTGTTTATTGGGCCCCACCTGTGGGGCAGAAAACACAGGCAGCCGAGGGAAGAATGATGTAAAAATTCGCGGCGGGTGACTGAAGCACTTCAGGATGCGAGTCTCCGGAGTCCCCGGATCTGATGAATCGTCCATGTTCCATTTCGGCAAAGGACAATAAGGGCACTCAGCATGGGTTTCCGAAAAAGTAGCCTTTGTGAACTTATTGCGAACGCCGATTGGCAGCTGATAAATTACAATGACTTAATGGCGAAATATTTGTAGGAATTATCTCGAAAAAGAGTCGTTCTCGACCAATTAAATATTTTAAGAGAGGAATTGTAGATTGGAAATTTAGTTACGGTATTAAAATATCGCAAAACAAAATATATATAGTAATATCTTATTTTATTTCTTATTTAATGTATTTTTTTGTTCTTCTGTCTTCTACCTTCCACAAGACTATAGAAAAAATAAAATTAAAACCCTATTTTAATAAAAAAATAAAATAAACTATTCTACTCAACATAACAAAAGTCAAAATGGGTGGGGCAACGGCCCACCCTAGATTCCAAAAAAATAAAAAATAAGAAATAGAAAAAGAAATAGAGGAAAAATAAAAGCTAAAAATTCGTGGGTGAGAAATTGCGGAGGACAAAATAATGTTTATTTGTATAAAATTTTAAGTTTGGGGGGGAGGGGGGAGGGAGGCAAAAAGGGAAAAAAAAAAAAAAAAAAAGATGGTTGTTTTTGTGGTGTGTGTAGATTTTGGATTTTTTTGTGTAGAAAGAAGTAAACGCAAATTTCAAAGAAAAATGAGTATTGCTAGTATACGCATAGAGCCTTTGGGCAAAGACAATTTCGACACCTGGAAAATACAAATGCAGGTAATTAATGACTCGTGGGAAATATGAACGAAGGGACTCATTTAAAACCCGAAGAAAACCCCACGCGGTGGATAAACGAAGATGCAAAGGCTAAGTCCGATCTCATTTTGGCCATGTCAACATCGGAACTAAGGCATACAAAAAACTGCAGAAACTTCAAACGATGTATGGAAAAAGCTGCATAGCACTTACCAGTCAACCAGGCCAGCCCGTAAAGCCGCGCTGTTGAAATCACTGATCCTACTAAAAATGAATGCAGGCGGAGACATGAGAAGCCACATAGATATGTTTTCCGATTTAGTAGACAAAATAAACGAAGTTGATCTCATGAATATTGACGATCTGTTAACCATTTTGCTACTGTACAGTATCCCCGAGGAATATGAACAGTTCCGAATCGCGATCGAAACGCAGGAAAACTTAATCTCAACGGAGGCACTTAAAATAAAGTTATTAGACGAATACGAGGCGAGAAACAGAAATCAAAGCGAGTCGACGCCCGGAGCATTATTGGCACACAAGAAGTATAGTAACAACAAACCAAAAGAAGTAAGCACTAATCAAAAGTTTAAGTTTAAATGTTACAACTGCGGAAAAGTCGGTCACCGTGCAGCTGAGTGCAGGTCGAAGCCAATAAAGAACCAGAATGATAGCATGTACATCAACGCAGCTTATCATACAATCAGTGATTGCAGTAACTGGTGTCTAGACTCTGGAGCAACGTCACACATGACTGGCAAATGATGAGGCTACAGACATAAAAGGATACGGATCCGTGCAGTTCTCGCCAAACAACAAGTTCACTGCCAGCCTGAAGAACACGCTCTATGTGCCGGATTTAAGGACCAATCTCTTATCGGTCTCAAAAATATGTGATCACGGCTTCAATATTGTTTTCAAGAAGGAGAAAGCTGAAATTATTAGAGCTACAGGAGGAGAAATAGTGTTCACCGCTCCTCGCAAATTGGACTTATACCAGATAGAAGAAAAACTCGAATGCAGCCAGATCGCTGCAGGTAAGCAAAACAGCATCAAAGAATGGCATGAACGTTTCGGCCATCTTAATGAGCCGGACCTAAAAGAACTAATAAGAAAAGGTAAAGTACAAGGAGCCAAAGTAAACCTCAAGGAGACTCTTCCAATTTGCGAAGTATGTATCAAGGGGAAGCAGTCCCAAAAGCCGTTTCCAGTATCAGATTCAAGAGCAAGAGACGTACTAGAACTAATCCACAGCGACGTATGCGGTCCCATGCGTACAAATAGCCATGGCGGCAGCCGCTACTTTTTAACATTCATTGACGATTTCTCAAAATGGTGCGAGCTCTACACTATCAAAACAAAGTCTGAAGTGTTCCAGAAATTCAAGGAATTCAAAAACTACGTTGAACGGCGAACTGGAAAGAAGATAAAAACAATCAGGTCAGATAACGGTACAGAATACACTAATAATCAGTTCAAAAGTTATCTTGCAGCCGAGGGAATAAAGCACGAGTATTCCGTAGAATATACTCCTCAACAAAATGGTACAGCCGAACGTAAGAACCGGACCCTTGTTGAAATGGCTCGCTGCCTGATGTTGCAAGCCGCACTTCCTGCGAGCTACTGGGCTGAAGCAGTAAACACAGCTAACTACATAAGAAACCGATGTCCTTCAAGGAGCCTATGTGGAGATACGCCCTTTAAGCTGTGGAACAATCGCATCCCAATTGTAAGGCATATGCAAAAATTTGGACAAATTGCATATTCACTGGACAAACGATCGAAGAGTAAGTTCAGCCCAAAATCAATAAATGCGTATTCGTTGGATACTGCACCGATGCCAAAGCTTATAGGCTGTACGATGTGAAAAAACAAATGTTAATTAAAAGCCGAGACGTCGTTTTCACAAATCTATTTGGGCACAGTATAAGTTCGAAGAGTTCATTGAACCTCAGATCGATGTCGACGTTGAGCCGGTAGCAGACAATCAAACAGAAAATGACCAAGATGACAACGAAAAGCATCCAACAGAAGATCCTGAGTCAGAAAAAGCGGTGGTATCGCTGAATTTATCGCCCAAAAAAACTCACAAACCGCAAAAGTCGGCAAAGGCAATGGCAAAGGAATTCATCATCGTGCCTCTGCCCTTATCATCATCATCATCATTGTGATGACCATCGTCAACTGAAATATCACGTATACAGAGGTGTTGCGGATGAAGTCCTTTGGGTTCCCAGCGGTCTCCTGTTTGATGTGGCCACCGCCGCCATGTCCTTTATTATATTTCTTTAACTTTTTCGCCTGTCTTCTGTCTCTCGCCAAAGTTAATCCTTGGGCATCAATTTCCCGAAATAATTTGAGCTACATCAAAAGTTTTAATATGTCCAATGATAATGGCGCCTCAGTCACCCGGCCGAAACTTTTTTATTGCTCGCGCTTCGTAATTTCTTTGTCATGAGTTATGGCACCCAGCTGGCTATATGTCCCCCTGTTTACCCCCGCTGACGACCTTTGACCCCACTCCATTATATGGCCTGCGGTCAGCGATAGTCATTATGCTGTTTATTGGGCACCCCACCTGTGGGGCAGAAAACACAGGCAGCCGAGGGAAGAATGATGTAAAATTCGCGGCGGGTGACTGAAGCACTTCAGGATGCGAGTCTCCGGAGTCCCCGGATCTGATGAATCGTCCATGTTCCATTTCGGCAAAAGGACAATAAGGGCACTCAGCATGGGTTTCCGAAAAAAAGTAGCCTTTGTGAACTTATTGCGAACGCCGATTGGCAGCTGATAAATTACAATGACTTAATGGCGAAATATTTGTAGGAAGTTATCTCGAAAAAAGAGTCGTTCTCGACCAATTAAATATTTTAAGAGAGTGGAATTGTATTTCATATAAATTATAATGTAATTTCTAATGAGAATTGAATATTAAAGACTTCTTCCACATTGGATTCTAGAAAACCCCGTTGTTTTCAAAAACCTTACTCAACTAGAGTCACAAGAACTGAAAAGCCTCTCTTCTTTCATCAACAATTAGTGGAATTAGCGTTTGCCAATAATCACATTCAATCGCCGTTTTCCAATTTGGCATTTTCTAATCAACGTCCGGGACGGAAAAATTCGCAATCAAATGGCAGCACTAGACACAGATAGAGAATATGGGAGAGAAAGGGAGCGCCGGCAATCTCGGAAATAATGCTCATAAACAACAAAGCAATGCAATTAGGCGATAGATCCAGGACATGGCCATACGTAGAACAGAGCCCCCGAAATTATGCAACAACACTTGGCTGCGTAACAACGGACTCGGTCTCCATATCTCACCACGCCCATTGCTGCCTCCCCCTTATCTTTGCCAATTAAACGCATTTGATAAAAAACAAATTTCGAATAGGGGCGAAAGTAGGCATGAACATGGGATGGTGGATGCAGGATCCAGGTTGCACTATGCACACTGCCATCGATGGGACACACGGACATACGGCAATAAGCAAAAAGCCCGAGACCAGGTGCAACAAGAGCTCGCTCATTTGTTGCAGGTGTACTGAGCAAAAATATGTATTACGTTCTTGAATCAAAAATAATAAGCTTTAATTTTTTTATGAAAGAAATTTCATTTTATTCTTTAAAAGTTTGTGTTCCAAATTGATGAAAAATCTTGAAAAAATCGTAAATAGCTATCTCAATTCGTTTTTTGCAGTGCTTAACAAATGCCAGAACCAGCTCTTTTTTAATTACAGTAAGATAAAAAGTACCCTACCCAATACAATATTAAACTTTGAGTACTGTCGTTGAAAAACAAAATCCATTTATGATAGCTTCGTCATGCAAAAACCTGGTGGTTAATTATAAAGCCCCTTTTTTCACAGTGCACTTTTGCTGTTTCCTTTCCCAACGACTGTTCAACGTTGAAACAAGTTTATCAACGTGTGAAAATTGCGAAGCGCAATATGCACATACAAGAAAAACAACAACAATAGCATTATGAGGAAGAGGGGCACACCATTTGGGAGAGAAGGGGTTGGGAAAATTGTGGAAGTTGTGGGCGAAAAAAGTAAGAGAGGAAAGGAAAATGCGTCGCCATGCTGGCCCCATATTCAAATGCAAATCACGCCATCAATATGCAGCACACACTGGCATAGACACATATATAAGAGACACCCACTATACCGCATCCGACCCCCAATTCTCTCCGCCTCTGTGTGCTCTTCAATATCGAACGTTGCATTTTGACAAAATTATCCCTGGACGGGGTTAAATTTTGTGGTCATGCGATGCCGGCACTGAAGCTCCACTGTTCCACTGATGATGATGAACTCGATGTCGTTGACAAGGCAATCTTTTCTGTCCCAGCCTCTCATTCAGCCCCTCGTAACCGCTGAAGTCACCGCTTACACGCGTCAGTTGCCAGGCGGCATTAGAGCATCACCAAAGTACTTACGCGATGCCACTAGAAACTTGTAGGTTATAATTATAGTGGCAAATGGGAAGGCATTTTGAATTGCATGAGAAAAAAAAAAGGTTACGTATTTGCAAGTCAGTTATCATGGCTAAGAAAAACCATTTTTAATTTAATCAAAAATCATATTTTACACAAAAAAAGGGATTCTTCACAGCAAATGAGATGTATATATATTTAAACCCATTGCAATTTAATCAACCCGCCCTCGTTCAACCGCCTGCATTGGCCAGCTCAATTAAGTTAAAGCCTTGTGTTTGTGATGTCAGGGGCAACTGGGGCGATGACGCTGCCACTTTTGCCGGGCATCGATTAAAAAGTTTCACATCTCAGGCTCACTCTCAAATTTGGGAACGGGGTGGTGTGGGCCCAAAAAAAGTGTGCAAAAAATAAGTCACTCACTTAAAAGTTGGGTGCTTGCAACGTTGCAAAGTTTGCTCAGTGTCCATGTCCATGTCCATGTCTGGAACCCATGTCCTTGCCCGTCGCTGGTCAGTTAGTTTCAATTTTAGTTTTTCAGTTCGCAGTTTTCATTTCTCGCATTTTCTTCCTTTTTTTTGAGGCTAAAAGGGATCTCTACAAACTGGACACTGATTACATGTGACAAGTTAATGAGTTTGTGGCCAAACATGGTTTGTTAAGCAAATAAATTAATTAGCGCTCTAATTGAGTTTTTTCAAGGACCTCTGCAGCGCTTTAAATAATTCTCATAAATCACATTTCAATTACTGTATCTGTCCCGATGAAATCCTGCAGGCTGACTTGAGCATTTTAATTTATATGCGAAACAATTTCAATTTCCCCACTGCAATAAATAAACATATACAAATGCATAACAGTTCTTAACTGAGTTCGTTGAACTGAGATTTACCAGTCGCTCGACTGCCAAAAAACGGGGAAATTTATTCTGAGCTCCCTTGCTCGGTTGCTGTTGCCATTGCACATCATTAAGCGATAATTATTTGGAGCACAGCGCGAATTCAAGGGGAGGAATTATTGCATTTTTAACAAGAGGCCTGCCAGCAAATGATAAAGCGAGGGAAACATTGCGGAGTCGAAACTTAAATGGATAAAATATGGCCAAAAAGAATTCTGAACATTGAATGACTAGAATGAAATTTGATTTAAGTTTCTCTTGGTCTTAACAGAAGAATTTTCAATGGAAAAAAGCTAATTACTTCCATTGATGATTTTGAAAGAATAATACAAATTTAATACATGGAAATTTTAGCTTTTTAAAAATGTATAAATCAAAAGGAATTAAAACTCTTTCACATAATTTTTTTATAAATTTCATACGAAATAATATTCTATTAAGCTTTTCAAGAGCTATTAGAGTTCTTTAATAGGTAAAATTTTCCTATCCCTACTTTACATTTTTCAAGAAAACTTGTTGGCTTCTGCATATCGCCTTTCCTTTTTGGTTTTTCTGCCTATTAGGCAAAATTAATTTTCTGAAACCCGAATCCCTGGAAAAGTACTCAGACAAAGGGAAACCCCTCCAACTAGGACCAAACTCTGTTCGGTCCACCAACAATTGACGTTTCCTTGAAAAGTCCAGAAAAACCGAAAGGCTCTTTATTTGTCAATTTGGAAAAGGCAAGCCAGAAAGGCAACTAAGAACCAAATAAATATCTTATAAAAAATAAAATGAAAAGCTGGACCCAAAAGAGTAAGAACGGAAACTGAAATCCGAAAAAGAAGAGGCAACAAAATCCCATAAACACGACATGTCACAAAGGAGGAAAAGCTACAGAATGGGATGCTGCCTTCTAATTTAAAGAAAAATCAAGCCTGAAAAAATCCGAAAAATAAAGCTGACAAAATATTGGACAGCGGCAGGGACTCTAACATATTGAACAAATTTTGTGAACTGGATTTCCCCAATGACTTTGTTGTTCCATTTCGTTTCTTTCCATTTGCATTTCAAATTCCATTTGAATGACTCTCCCTTTGGCAGTTGGCAGTTAATGTTTGGATTGACAAAAGCCCTGGCCAGCTTGGCTAATCAGAATCTGCGACTTGTCCCTAATTAATTTGCTAATGCATATGCATGACTCGGACAATTGCTGGGGGGCAGTGGAAATTTGGTTAATTGAAGGCAAGCCACATTTGTGTTTCGGCATAATAATTTAATTTATTTTTCTCTTTGGGTCAAGCAAAACAGAAGCCAAACAGAGTATAAAAGAAGACTGAAAAACAATTCAGGGGCGTAGTTTCAAAGAAACCCAAAGGAAACTCCGCTGATTGATTTGTAGACTTTTCTTTCTCTCATTTTTCTTTTTGGGTAAAATAATATTTTTATTTTTTTCAATACACTTGTAAAAACGTTGTTGACAGAATAAATTCACATTTTGTGAAAAATGTCTTTTGAAAGTTGCTATTTTTTGAGTGTCCCCCTTTTAACTCCCTTTTTTCGCCATGAGAAAATATGCAAAACACAATTTTATGGCTGGTAGTAAACACACATTGCTCTTATCTTCTTTTTGTGGTACTCATTTACATAATTATAAGATAAATAAAAATTTTCCGGCAATAACAACGACTGAGGTTTTCCATCCTCGCCAGCTTTTGTTTCATTTTTGATTTCTCGCTGCCAAGGACGACAACTAACAATTTATGCAAAGTGTTGTGGGTTGGAAAAGAAAAGCAAGGAACGTGTGAGGGGCAGGCGTGGCAGTCACATGGAAATCATAAACAAAAGTTGGCCGAGTCTAAGCTAAAGTGTGTGACAAGCGGATGGCACAAAAGTGCCAAACAGGAAACAAACATGGACAGTGGAAATTTCTCTGAAATTTATTGCAAAATGGAGAATGAGTTAACAAATGCCCAGAGTTGCATTTTATTCCACTTGGCAGCTTAAGTGGTCATCGTGTCAAAATACATCGCAGGCGGAATCTGCATTAACTTGTGACACTTTGATTGGTCGGCCAACAACTTCGACAGTCCGTTTTTTAATTGAAATCAGAAAAGTTAAAAAATGGATTAAATTCGGTTTCGCTCTTGCTTTACGGGTTCGTTGCATAATTGAGTTTATTAAAATTTGAATGGCGAACGTTAAATGTCTTTTCCTTGTTTCATTTACCTTATGAAATTTTAATTTGCAACTTATGAATATTTCATGCTCACAAAATGCTCTACACAATTTTCATTTTTCGGTCAAGTCAACTTTTTGGGGGGTTTTTTCGATGGTTGGTATACAAGAGCA
Source organism: Drosophila eugracilis (assembly GCF_018153835.1). Classification (NCBI taxonomy): domain Eukaryota; kingdom Metazoa; phylum Arthropoda; class Insecta; order Diptera; family Drosophilidae; genus Drosophila; species Drosophila eugracilis. The sequence continues at coordinate 3,647,026 of NW_024571981.1, read as the reverse complement.
AGAAAACTTTATTTCCAAAAATTTAGGTCAGCTGTCATTGTTGCGAGAGACTGAGGTTTTCCTCACTTAATTGAGCTAATTGGGGGTTGAAAAGTTTGGGACTTTAAAATGTTAGTTATTGTGACAGAAAGGAAGACATTTGGAATAAAATCAAGACCGACAAGACAAACTTTATATTTGAATCCAATTTTCTTTTATACAAGACGATTCTTATAGAATATTTATAGAGAACGCCTTTAAAAATCTTTTGAACAGTTCAATTTAAAATTATGAATTTGCTGATCGGGTTTAAGTTAAGTTCTCAAGAATATTAAAGTCCGTATACTTACAAAACCGCAGTTTCTTTGAAAGACTTAACCCTTTACCACCCAGACCGCAACAGCGAGCTCTCTTTGTAGAATGCCGCTCAAAAGATAAATTCCCGGGCGTAACAAAGGATTTAAAATTCATTAATAAACACCTGAGAGTCCCTGGCCAATGGACCACCCCCAAGAAATCATCAATTCCAGCCCGCTTTGGCCCTTAATTAAACAGTTGATACTATTTTTCACTCCCCATTTTCCCAGGCTTCTCATTTTCCACCTCTTAAGGATGCTCGATTGGGCGGACAACGAAGCAAACAATTTAAGCTGATATGAAAATTATTTCGCTCTTGTGTCGACAATTAAATGCCGCGCCCAGTGCATGTTGTGCCGCCCCGAAAAAGTACATAATTAAAAACAGAAATGGGGCGGGGCAGGTTGGAAAAATCTGTGCATTTAATTGAAAGCCGTTGAGGAAGGCCAAGCCGCAATCAGCTCGGTGTTGGTCCTTCTCCACGGCGTCTTCTCATAAATAAAATACGCCAAAGTGAGCCGCCAAAGAGTTTGTCTTAATGCCCTGCCATGGTCGTCGTGGTCCAGACCCCCCAACCTTCTCCGCCCCTTCTCGTCTGTCAATCAGGCTTTTCATCAGCTGCTGTCGCAGTTTGGTTTTCCGGGAAAAGTCCATGTTGCTGCTGTTGTTTTTGATTACAGGGAGTCGAGGCCATTTAGCAGACAGTCGAGTTTTTCCATTCTGGGCCACAGAAACTCTGACATATTAATGAAGTTCAGGGCGAACAAGTTGCCGCAGCAACAAGCTTTTTAAATCAATTCGCGAAAACAATTAAAAACTTGACTTTCGCTGCCACGCCTTCTTCGTTTCACGCCACTCCCTTGTGGGTGAAATGCTGACATCGCGCATACGACATGTGGCCCAAGAGAGAGAGCAGAAAGAACTTGCTCCAAGTTTTTCTTCATTGTCACGGACACTCCAAAAAAGTATTTTTCTTTCGAATTGAAAGGGTACAATTTTTGGTAGTTCATACTATTTGCAGCCCAAATTACTTTATAAAACTTTAAAATTCATTTTGTTTTTTCACAATCCGTATACACTCCATTGCTCTGAGAGATTATTTCTATTTTTCTCAGTGTAGTTACACACCGAAAACAAAACGAAAATTTAAATGGGTATCGTGAAAAGAGGAACAGCGTGCAGAGAACTCTTCTAACAGCAAACTCAATTCAACAAAAAAGTTTCGCTGCGCTTTGCATAATTAATGTTTTAATGTCAATCATACGCACTGTGTGCCATGAAATATATGCAAACTGATTTTGCCGTTTTCCAATTTAACCCAGCTTTTGTCTGTCGTCAAAAGTTTTTCTGGTAATTAAATTTGTAAAATTTCCATTTACAATGCTAAATGTCTAGGCAAGTCCTGTGCATAAATTTCAAGTAACACAAAACTTTAAACGCGTTATTTTTGAGGGTGAGGGAATAATACTGAAAAGCGAAAGCACTCAACGGCAGAATACTTTAGACACCTGCTGCCAAAGAAAGGAAAATTGATTACACATGACACGCCCACACTAATGTGCAAAAAGCAAACTATAGTGAGATGAAAAATCACAACAAATATTCGACAACAAACAAAACACCGACAATGGCAAATAGTAATGGCATTGCCTTTGGCAACATCTATGGCCCCAGGAACAACATTAAACACCATGGGAAAAGGATCTCAGATCCTGCGGCGAACAATGTGACAAACGATGTGTGAAGGAGTCGCTGCTGCTGCTCAGAAATCCTGAAGCGTTAAGACGGGGTAACAAAAAATCTAACCACACAATTGTCACGGGGGTTGCTGGGTTAAGGGTATGAGTTCCGGGCCAGGCATTACGTATACGCAGCGTTGAATTCGGTCATTTTTCATGGCTGGCAAAGACATGGAATGAGCCGAAGACGATGACTACAAATCGTGACAAATTCTTGATGCGGGTTAAGTTACACATTTTTTTGTTGCCTCAACTTTTGGTGATTTTTGCTTTTCTCTTTTAGCTGCGCCAACTTTTTAGCTTTGGCATACATTCTAAAATATTTCTGACATCTGGTGGACATGTAGGGATTGCCTAGACTTAACTCTCGTATCCGTTATTCAATTCGAGGCCCCATAAAAATCGAGACGAAGACCAAGGCGACAATAAAATAAAGGGCGGCTCCCGGGTAAAATGAATTTTAAATATTTTACGGATGAATTTGCATGGTTTCCGCTGTCAACGCTGATGGGTTTTTGCCCTATATACACGATTTTGCATTTAAATTTTCGGTCATAAATTATACTGGCCAAAGAGGGCGGTTAGAGCTGGGTTTTTTTTTTTTGCTGTTTCATTGTAGCTACACCACCTGACCATTACGCAAAAGCATATTCAATGACAGCATTTTTAATGCAATTTATGGTCGTTAAGGCGACAAAATATAATAAAAATGAATAATATGCCAACTGCTGTGCGGGTGATGCAACACGTGACAGGGTCCTGCCACAGGACACAGAATCCTGAGTGCGGCGTACAGGGCCCACACATTACCACCGCCACCACACCCACAAAATTTATGAGTGCCGTAAATAAATCGACGCGCCAAATGTGCGAAACAATACATAACTCAAAACGAACGCGAAATGAAACGAGAAAAGCTCGAATGTACAGGGCGAAAATATTAAAATATTTATGGAATGTAGGGACAATCACGAAAATGCAAAAAGAGCCATTTATTTTTTATTTAAATAAAAATTATCAATCTGTTTATAAAAAAAAAAAATTCGTTTAAAATAACTTACATATAGTTCGCCAAACATTACAAAACACCTTTATTGCACTTGGGATTACAGAATGGAAAAGAAATATAAAGAAAATGCTTTATCTAAGCGTCAAGTGAAAAAAGTCAATCAACAATGCATTCCACTTTTCTCAACTCATAAGATGATGCCAAACAATATAAATATTTGATGATCCTTTTCCATATAAGCATGCATGTAATACAGATAAAGGGAATATTAGGAAGTAGACATACCTGTCGGCGAAAAAAGCTTTCAGACAAACAATTCAATTTAGCGTAACATGAAAAGAATGACAGACTTTGATCTTTGGATTTGAATGCTTTTCAGAACGATATTTACATTCAACTTTATTAAAAAAATATATATGTCTTCCACTTTGAAATAAAAAGGAATTTAAAGAGTTTTAATTTTAAACACCCAGTATATCTTTATCTAAACCTTTACCCCATAAAACTCCCTTCCGATTAACGAGAGAGCACCTGACTCTCCTCCCTGATCATTATCCTTCATACACCTGAGCATGTATAAACATTTATATCAATATACACGAAAAACATTATGACCAAAGGGAAGGGCTCATAAAAAATTCAAAACGGCTTAAGTAGCTTCAAAGTATCGTCAGAAACAACAAAACAACTCGCCTCGAAAGTGAAAAGTACACAAAACAGAGGCGCTGTGGAGTCCTGTCAAAGGGGAGTGTGGTTTCTATCTGGTGAGGGGCTGCAGCTTGTTCTGCACTGACCCGGAACAGAAACCAGACCCAAAAAAAGCAGACCGACCCAACTCGACACGCATGTTTATGTGCTTTTTACAGCTGCTTTTGGCTTATCTTTGGCCCAAAGTTCCTACATGTGAGCGTGTGTTGGCTCGGAAATGATTTTAAAAATAACTTTTGCGGTCATTTCACTAAATGTTCAGGGGTCGGGGGTTGAGAGTGCGTGGATAAGGGTTAAAATGTTAGGGAGATGAAGGTGAAGTCTGCCTGTTGGGGGTGGCTATTAGGTGGCAGAGGCATACGTTGTTTGCTTTTTTTGGTCTCACGCGTTTGGTAATTTATTAATAGGTTTTTAATGGCGTTAATTACTGGGGGTGAATCAATAAATCAAGGAAAATCAGAATATAATTATAAAAAAAAGCATTTTATTGATGCTTAAAAACAAGAACGTTTTAATTTTTATAAATACTTTAATTTCCTTAACATGTTAAATACAAAATTTTAGAAGGAAACATTTTTCCGTGTGTTTTTTATTTTTTGCGAACTAATAAAATGTATACGAGACGCTAAGAAATTGGCAAAAAGTTTTTGCGTGTTGGCTGGTTTCCATTTCCAACTGCCAAACAGATAAAAACGCACTTTCCAGGTTACAGTCAGGAAAATTGAGATGGTGGACGTGGAAAAGGTGCGTTGGGAAAACTGAGGAAAAACACATGCAAGGTTTTTTCTTTCCTTCCTTCTGCGTGCGTGTTTTTTTATTGTTGCTGAACTTTAACATGGCTACAATATAAATTAAAATGGCAGGCACTCTACACGGGTCGCAGGGAAACCGGGCTTGGGGCATAGCCAATGAAGTTTATGTGCCGCGCACTTTACGCGAAATCACCCAGCCCCCCACCCTCCCCTCTCACAACACCCTCTTGCATTTTACCCTCTGGCAGCTGCCATATGAAATTATGTATACACATACACATGTGGTTTAAATTATAGTAGCAACAGCCGGTTTATTCGTACAAGAAACTTATTTATATAAAATAAAAAACATTAGATTTAAGGATATAGATGTTTTCTAATTGAACCAAGTCTCTTATCTTTACGTTTAACTATCAGAAACCAAATTAAAGAAACTTATGATCCCAATATATAAACAAAATTACAAATTTGTAAAAATTTATTTTTATTTATTATTAAAAACTTCTAGTATTTTGCCTATGGCTGTATATACCAAAAGATATAAGATATAAGTAAAAATGTAGAGCAGAGCCTACCAAACGCTAGACAGAGACAAGAACAGCGCAACAAAAAGAGATGGCAGAGTGGCAGGATGCTGAAACAGATTCGACTCTTAATAATTTCCGCACTCGAGTTGATCGAAATCATAAAATTTTATGAGCCTGCCAAGAGCCGAGTAAGTGGAGCCTGTATCTCTCTTTCTTTTTTCTGCCCGCCACTCTCCGTCTCCTTCCATTTTTCCAGTCAGTATGTTGGCAAAATGGCTGCCACACTCAGTCAGTCAGGAAAAGCCGGGAAAAAGGCCAACAATGCGACAGATAGACAGTCAGACATGAAAACCGAAGGGTGGGCAACCAAAGGCGCCTGTCAGGCAACCTTTTTTAAAGCCTCCGGCTAAATGAGCGTTAAAGTTATACTCGTTTTTTTTTTCACCACATGCTGGAAGCAACAAATATGATAGATGGTTAAAAGAGTCTGAAGGGAAAAGGAAAAAAACGTGACAAGGGGGAAATAAAAAATTGTTTTGTCTGAAGAAGATCTATTGATTTCTTTTGAAATGTCATTTGCCTTAAAGAAAAGTTAGCCATTTCATCGTTAAAAAAAGTTTTTTATATTATAAGGTAGTTCAATATTTTGCTTAAACCCTCTGAAACTATTTTATTAACTCTCAACAATAATTTAGGTCAAAGAGAACTACTTAACCAAGTCATAGGGAACAAAAAAGTTCTTGAAACCATTGACAAATCTTCCTAAAAGCTTACTAAATACTTTCAGTTCAAGAAAAAACATTTAAATAGAAATCAAAGAAACTTTGACAAGATAAAGCGAACATATTTTCCAAACAGCAATCTCAGTTAAAGCCCACCCAGATTTGCTTAGATTTGAGATTTGATAACCATAAAAGTCAGAAGCTGAACACTTTTGGGTTTCTCTGAAGTCCCCGAAATTCCGACATTCCCGCCTGGCTTTCATTTTTCATCATACTCGCATTATGTGAAGCTTCTTTCTACCTTCTTTTTCCCCACAAGCTACAATTTGCCATTACGTCGATTTATGCGCTGCTGGCACTGGAGAATATTTACCCACCACCCCGGCTAAATAATGCACTTGGGAAATTAATTTTCCAACTCTGGCTCAGCATTGGGAACGCAGAACGTCTTCGGCTGCATTAAGTCATAATTTTCGTGAAAGGAAATTGCGGGCCGAATTGATTGAAGTTTTTCCAGTCAGAATAAATTAATTCGATTGTGCGGTACAAGCTGCTCAATTAGCAGAGGAGTTCTTGAGAACCTGGTGATTCCCCGGGATCCACCCCTGCAGCTCTCCACTAATTATGTTGTTTGTGCATTGCTTTCGATAGCTTCATGAACAAGGCCGAAAGGCTACAAGTTTCTGCCATTTCCCTACATGTTCTCCACGTCTCCCAAGGCTGTCTCTTCGGTGGGTGAATTCGAAGGAGGGTGTAACGGTAAAGGAGACCATGTTAACCATCCAAATGAAAGCAGAAAGGCAGCCAAGGAGAACCACCAACAATAAACAACAACAGAGGCAGCGACAGTAAAGCAAACATAAAACTGGCGCTGGTAAAAATATATAAAAAGATCTACAGACTGCTAAATACCCAACAAAAACTTATTTTATAGAAATACAACACATTTAGAATTATAAAATAATACATTTTTTTATTCTACAAGAACCATTTTTATTGATTTATAATTACAAAAGATGTAATAATTTAATATACCCCCTTACTGAGCAATCCCTGGGTATTGGCGGCACCAAAAACAAAAGCCAAGGCTGAAGCTGTTATGTTTATTATGCCAGGCATGTGAGTTAATTCTTTGAACTGTTGAGGTTGTTGTTGTTATTATTGCTGTTGTTATTTCGCGTTGGTAGTAGAAAAGCCACGAATATGCCATCCTTTCCCCCTCTCAGTTACCCTCTTCTCTTTTCCCTACTTGCCTTGATCATTATTTTTATTTCAGTCGCGTGCATGTAACACAAAAATGTTTGATAAAGATGTTATTTGATACCACAAGCACACAACCTCGAATAGATAAGGTGCCTGCACGAAAACACAGGAAAAACTAAAGGAAAAGCGTAGAAAAGTCGGGGCAAAAGTGTTGCATACTTAGCAGGGCAATAATCGAGGGTGGGGAAAGGGAGCTTGTAGATAAAGTGAAAAATAAGTAGTGTCAGTAAAGTAGCAACTGAAGCTAGTTAGTTAGCTATGTGGAACTACATAAATAGTAATTTAGCTTAAAGACAAACTGAGAACTTTTGGATGTTCTGTGCAAATTTAAATCGAAAAGAGAAAGCGAATTATCAGAGCATCATTTGAGGAAACACTTTGTGACTTCGGTGTAAAATCAATCTCAGTAAAGGAGTTCTTTATTGTTACACTTCCTACTTCAAATCATCTTCACTTCCTTACATCTTTAAGAAAACCAGTGCATAATAAATCCCCCCTCTGAATCACTGATGGCATGCAGCATTCCACTTAGTTATGCCCAAAACCTAATTACAGCTACGGTCATAAGACATTACTTTTCATCTTCCTTAAGGGTGAGTCTCCACCCTAACGACTGCATCATTAACCCAAGTAGGAAACCAACCAATCGTCCCACCACCACTACCCACAATCTCATTATCCCGAAAACCAAGTAGAATTATCGACACCGAACTCCTTTTTGGATACAGAGCCAAAAATTCAACCTAACTGATACATTTAATTTTATTTATAACGCACGCATGGCCAGAGAACAAGTCCTGAGTGGAGTATAGGCATAAATATTAATGCACTCTCCAAGGTTCGGGGCTAAGGATAAGGATGTCTTGAGCAGTTCTCGGGATACCTGAAAGCAAACTTATTGGCTTATTAAAGTCTAATGCTACACGAGACTGTGTGTGTTTGTGATAATGGAACCAAACAACACCTCCGACAGGATATCAACCATTTAGGCCGGCTGCACTGTGAGAAATGTTGATAACATTTTCCATAAATGGATATCGACGTTTGGTGGACTTTTGGTCCAAAAGTTTTGAAAAATACAATTGATAAGATTGTAATTGATTACAAAGATGACTTAAGATGAAACATGCAGAATGTTTTGAGTACTCCATCTAGCTTGTATAATTTTAAAAAAATATTTTTGGCATGTGCACTTCCCCACCTTCTATAATTGTTTCACCTAGCCATTGAAGTCGAGTTCAACGCTGCATATTAATGCTCGAATTTTCGACTGCCCGCCGCTATTTAATATCAATGTGGATTCCCCACCAGCAGCCTTATAAATATCCAAAAAAAAAAAAGAAAAAAAAGTTTTTGCCGACAAAGTTGAGCTCATGAAATGGTCAAAACTGTTTAAGCCATGCCCAATATTGGGCATTAAGTAGGCTTTGATGAGCCATACCCATGAATAAGAAAGAAGCTGCCCAAGTTGCTGTCCCTTTGGCTTTTATGACGTTCAAAAAATCAAGCCAATAAAGTTTCGGGGATGGACATATGCCCCTTCTCTTCGAACAAAACTTTCCAACTCAATTTTGCCGTGCAACAAATTTTGTTCTTCTGGTTTTTGGCATTTTTTAAATATTTATGTTATTACGTTGTGCTTAAATTTATGAATTTGCCAAAGTATTTAGTCAATAGCTCAGCCCGAGAAAAGCCAAAGGGAAAACAACAAGAACTTTTCGATGCTGCATATTTTATGCTGGCTCCCATCTATGTAAGTGGGTAATATTTATGAGAGCAAGGTCTTGAATTTATGTCCAAAGTTTCGGCTGCTTAATGTGCGGACAGTTGAACAAAAGCATGGACCGCATTATGAAATCTTAATAGATGGCCGACAGAGGAAAACTATCCTGGCTTTCGATACGATAACCTGAAATAAATGTCTTATTGCGTCATCGCAGAACTTAAATTTAATTAGAGTTAGCTACTCTGCATTTATTGATAAAACAATAACCAAATTATAAACAATTCCATTAACAAAATAAATACAATGAATTTCACCTCATAAATTCAAGTTTTAAATTACTAAAATAAATAAAAACCTTGCTTTTATATCAAATTTCGAAAGCCATTATATTGAAGGGATGCTATTAACAAATAATATTAATTAGAGCACACAGAATGCACAATAATTGAATTTATACATGAAATGTCAAAAGCTGCCAATATGGCATGTAAAACAAACAAATAAATCCAATTCAAATCGGGCAAGAAATTTCTGGCAGAGAGTGAAATTACATTAATTTAATGAACATTTTAATGCTGACACAAACAAGTAAATGCGATTGGGAATCCGGGTCGTCTGTTGTTTTCCCCTCCAGCGAATTTTCTCGGTGAGCTTTTGGAATTGAAATAATTTAGGTAGGTACGAGTATATCCTGAGTGCAGCTCTGCATCTGACCATTGTTTTCAAGGCCCCAAACGACCCGGCACCGAAACTCGAGCAGCGGCAATTTCCGCTCCAAATGCTCGACTCGGCAGGGGAAATTATTAAAAGCGAAACCGGGCGCGCTATTATTTTTTGACACTGATAAATTTACGGAGCCGAGCGGAAAATGTGGAGCAGCAAAGACCTTGTAGCACTAACCTCCTCTAGAAAAAACAGCGAGGACCTCATGGCTAACGGGGAAGTAATATAAATCGGTCCTAGGGGATAAATAACTCTATATTAGTTATGACAGACAGTGTGTTTGTGTGTGTGTGTTTGGCAACTGCATTGAGTTTATTTTTTCCTGCTAGTGTCTATGTGTGTGTTTGCCAACTCTATAATTGCTAGCCAGCATTTCTTTATGGCCAACATAATTATGCAAATTAATATCATGCAAATATGCAACGCCGCAGCCAAAAGCAACTCTGGCCAAGGCACAAACAAAAATTATTTAAATTAAATTGCATACAGAGTTGGCCGACAATCTAAACCAATTTGTTTGTGTTTTTTGCCCGGAAGCAGTAGTTAAATATTAAGATTGCTAATGTAATTAATGAGAATGAATATGAAGACATGTGTGTTTTAAATTATGACAATTTCGATATTTAAATTTCATTAATATTATATGTCGAAGGCAAACAAATTGGCTTTAGCATAAACAGATAAATCTAATTTATAAATGCTTTTAACGTTTGAAGCTTAAGCACATTTTGATGGAAATAAAAATTAAACAAAATGCTTTTTTCTTATATTTCAGAACAGAACTTCAATACGAAGAAGTCAAGTAACTCTAGAATTGCAGTCACTTTCAATAGAGACAAAGGACTAAAACTGATTCGAGGTACGTAAATAAGTCAGAGGGCACTCAAAAAATGCATTTAGTCATAAATAAAAATAACAAAAAACTACCAGAAAAGACTTCTTTAAGCCTCATCCACAAAAGATGCCAAAAACAAAAAGGAAAAGGCTAAACTTTTGGGGCTGACTGTCACAAATAGAGGGCAAACGAAGGAACGCTGAATTTGGGGGTCTTTAGCTGCTAAAAATTCAAATTTCTGGCCAAGACTGCATTGCCACGCCCACTTATATCCTAAGGGAAAAGGGGCGTCTACCCATGTTAAAATTCTTTGAGAAAATGTCGCGCATTGTTTGACTTGAACTATGCTGTAAGTTATTTCTTTATTTTAAGTCACGCTCGCCATTGTCAAGCTCCTTTTTTATATTTTGCATCCACAAAAGTCACACATATATACGCACAATTTCCAAGCGCGACATTTTTTTTGCAAATTTTCGGTAAAAGCAGGAAACCCTTTCTTTGCGACATGCTTAAGCTCAAGCTTTATGAGGCCACTAAAAGAGGGGAAGTGAAAGCGCAGGATGGGGTCTGCAATATATTAGCGAATTGTGCATGTGTGCTGGCTTCTAAAGGCACTGAAAACAAAACTATTACGTACTATATTAATTCAATGGTATATCATAATTAGCATTTAAATTCTTATGATGTGTTAATCAGAATAACTTATCCTTGCCCAACTACAATTTTATAAAATTCAAAAATAATCAAATTCAAATAGAATTAAAGATTCTATAAGGAACCTACAATCTTTTTTCTTTGTGCATCGGAGAATGTTTGTCTATGCGAGTTTGCTGGTGTTAAGTCAGCTAAAAGCCTTTGGTCCAACCACTTGAATTTTCGGGTGCAGCGTAACTTTTTAGAAACGGATGCAAGCTGAATTACACGAGATAGAAACGAGGGGCGTTCGGAGTTTGGAAGGCGGTCTCCACAAAGCCAGATGACTATTTGTGGGGTGGCGAAAATTCCGGGTGCTTTCTGGGGGAAGGTCAGTGAGCCCGAAAAAGTTTTATGGTAGCGCCAAAAGTGCAGTCAACGCACTTAGGGGCAAAGTCTAAAAATATGAGTTGCGAATGGGATTGCTAAATGTGCAGAAAGTGGACCAGAGGGGTGTTGCAAAGCCCGGCATCCAAAAGCTGAAACTGCGAAAGTTTTCGTTTAAATAAATGTGGCAGCTTAGCCAAAGGCAGCTGGATGAGAAAATAAATTCCGTAATGAGGCGAAATGCAGCGGGAATTTGTTGAAATTGATTAGAAGCTACACAGGAATCGTCCTAGAACATATTAAAGGACCCTTTATAAATAAATGAGAGAAAATGTATTGCCATTTGATATAGCTAATTTTTATTCAATTTAAAAGAATGTATACCTCAACACCTTGTTTAAGCTCACTTGATAAATCCAAATTTGTGTTTAATTTTACCAATGAATATTTCACACCTAATTACACAAACTGAACTGAAATATAAATTAAAATGTGAAACAAATTGGTGAAGTTTGCTAAAATTAATTTAATTGCCGTTCTTAAATTAAATACAAACAAAGCCAGCCGTTTATATCATAAATTCCATTTTAAGAACGAGCTGCAAACATTGGTTTCTATTGTTACAACAATGTTTATGCTTTTTTTCTGGCGTATTGTTGCAATATTTGGTTAACTTTACAGCCTTTGAACCGTACTTGTATTTGTTTAATATACATTTTCTAGTGTTGCCTCTCGCTCTGGTGCTGTTCTATCTGTCTCATTCTAAGTACATTTCTGCTGTATTCTCTGGCGAAATGATTTATTGCGTAAATTTCATTAATTTGCTGCGCTGTCATAAAAATGGCAGCATCGCAGAAAGCAAAGAGAAAAAAACTTGAATAAAATAAATTTGATTTGCTCCTGTATGCATAAGCTTATATGTGTCAGTGCGTGTGCGTGTGACTGTGTGCGGGTTGTACGTGTGCGTGTTGAACAAATTTTTATAGCCCACCTATGGGCGTTGCATACACTCCAAATGGTATTTATGGCCCGTCGCCAGAGAACTCATTATACGATCCCTCTTGCCCTGAATTGGAATTTTAAAATTCTTGTACATTTTACGCTCCTGCGTAGCGTTTTTTTTTTATTTTATTTTTTGATATTTTTATTTGCAATGTCAAGAACACATGTTCGGGCTTTTCGGTTAAGACTACGTGTCAAAAATTAAAAATGACACCCACTCATTTCTTGCCAAGTTTATCAAGTTATATGCTTCTTGTTTCTGGCCTGTTGTCTCTGACTCCTCATGCATATAAATCTGTCCGTAATAGATCGTGTCTAATTTATGAGTTACGCGAGCATTACAACAACTTATTACATCACACTCGTGCACATACACATGCGTGATTACGAGGGAGCTTTGGGAATTTAGGTTTATATTTTGGTGTACTCAGCAGAGGTATATAATATCCTTAGTTATGTAAGTTTGTGGGTATTCAATAATAAAAATTATATACTTATGTAAAGATATAATTCCGTAGCTTTAAAAAATATATATATTATATTTTTACTTAAAGGGTATAGAAATTTCTCTTCTCCAAAATGAACTTTGCATGTCGCTTTTTTTTAGCTTTCTTCTAATTTACGCTTTGCGTGCTCTTGGCCAAAAACTCTTGGCCCGGCTGGAGCTTTTTCCATTAAGTCTGCAGCTGCTTTACTCATAATTCATGCCACCCACACACTTACACTCACACATTTACTCACACTCCAGCACCCATACTGACTCACAGAGACAGTCACAGATTGGGCCATGTTAATTTGTAGGCCAGTGCAGGCGGAAGTCCTTTTTGAGGTCTTTAAACGCAAATGAAAGGCAGAACGAAGCTTTTAATGCCTGCGATGAACCCATGTATCACTTGTGCTGCTATCTCCATCCCCTTTTTTCCCTTTCCCTTGCACATTTAGTGCGTGTTGCTCTAAATTAGATTTTCATTTGAGTTTGGCGCTGTCCTTTCTGGTTTTCCCCTATTTCCATTTCTATGCTAGTTATCGGGCGAAGGGCCTGGCACTTTACGACCTGGACATAAAACCATTTTACAGATATATAGAACATATCCCACAAAAGCAAAGTACCGTACGTATCAATGCCAAAATTAATTAATCCAGCCAAGTTAAAGGTCTCGTAAACCGAGTAAAAAATGGATCATATGTGAATGCGAAATAATAAAAATTTAAGCAGATGTGGTAAAAGTCAAGATATGTTTAAATTCAAATGTATTTGTTAGCTACACTTTTATAAAAAAGATATAATTGATAGGAATAAGTTGAAAAAATGTACCATTTTGCAAAACAGAATTGCTCAGAAAACTGAAACTTAACAGAAAACCAACCCAGTGGCCAACTATCTGAAACATTTAACCGTTCTGAAGCTGCAAAACAATGTGAAACAATTAACTCATTACAGGCGCTCATTAAGTGCCACAAGTTGATTAAAGCCTTCAAAACTTTTCCCAAAAAGAATGTTTTGAGATGGGCTCCCTGCTCCCAAACAGAAGTCCCCAACAATTTGGTCCCTGGCGAGACTTGTGACAAGTGAAGTGCCTCTCGAAATATGCCCAAGATAAAAATGCTTGTTGGTGTTTGGTTGTTGCTTGTTTGGTTTTTGCCGTTGCCTGTCGACAAAACTTGGCGATGGCAAACTTCTTAAAAATACTTAAGAAGCGATAAATATCACAAATATATATACGCACACGAAGGGTGGCTGGCGTGACTCATGTAAGTTAACTCAAGTTGCCTATTTGTTTCCCTTCATATTTATACCCACCCCCCCCATTTGTGTCGAATCGCCCAATTATATATATTTGTTTGTATATTGTAACACAAAAATCGGTGAAATCTCCATACCGAACCCACTTGTTGTTGCTATTTAGCCTGTTCTCATTATCTTTTAACGTTATTATTACATTGCATACTTTCTGGGGAGCTTAACTGTCATGCCATTCCATTATTTATCCTCTCGAAGAAATTCCTTTCGCCTTTCCCTTCCGTTTTCTTGATTATTATATTTGTTTTGGGCTTTTGTTTTCGTTTCGCCGGCTTTTGCTTATTAAAAAGTTGCCATCGATTATGCGAAAAGTTTGACATCAAAAAATATTAGAAAGTGGCTGGGGAAAATGTTGTTGCCTAGCATAAGGCGTTCCAATTTGGGCTTAAATTACTTGAAGGGCGCTAAAAAAAAACTTCAATCGACTGGGACATCAGAAATAAAATAACTTTTCAAACACGCGCCTAAAAAATCAATAGACCAAAGGACAGCTAATTGGCAAAAGATGTTCGGTAATTTAACAACAGGTGAATAAAATATATATTGTTAGATAATATAAAAGGTAAAAGTTTATCCGTTATCCGATTTTTCAATAAGCTTTTAAAACGCAGTTTAATAACTTTTATGTTGTACTATAATTTTATTATCAGCCTTAAGATGGAATAAAATTCAGGTCTGTTCTTTGATAAAACAAAACTTGATTGATGCCCAAAAATTGATTCAATGAATTTTCTCCTTGGCTTGCTGTGGAAAAATCCTTGATAAACAAGTAAATAACTGCCATAAATTATTTGTACATATTTACAAGCACACACTCCTTCTGATACTCTGGCAAACAATGAAATCAATTTAGAATAGACTTTTCAGCACATATATCGCCTAAGCCTAATCTTATCTCTCACTCTTTGCCTGTCTCTTTGCAGTTATTATAGACAAACAACCGGCGGCGACTAAGCCAAGTCTATTAACAGGGCAAACAAAGACAGGCCGCCAAAAGGAAGCTGAATCTCAGAAACACGAAATCCAGAGAAAAGCAAAAGAATGTAAGCAGTGTAAAATACAAAAAAAAATAAGAAATTCGGAAGAGCCGGCAATGAGAGGGCCAAGACGACAAGGGGCACGGGCCAGAATTGAAACAGTTAGCTGGCAAATCGGATTGAGAATCTGCTGTATTGACACAAGGAAATCGTTAGCCGGCTTAGCTAGCAAGAGGCCAAATTTAAAATTAAAAATATAGCAAACCAGTTTGAAATCAAAGTGATATGCTAATGCCCAAGTCGCGGAGGAGTGTGGCATGAATATTTCATGAGCAGAGGCACAGTGATGACAATAAGCCGGCTCCGGGAATAAAAAGAAGAAGGACAGAGTGAAATCAGGACGATGACAGAGCTAAGACGAGCTAATGGCCTGCACAAGCAGCATTCCCTGAGAGATCGACAGGTTCATCCCATGTTGCACGCCTTGGCAGATCATGGTTGCAACTTGAGCAGTGGTGGCAACAGTGCGGCCAGCACCACCAGCAGCAGCACGGCCACCGCAACCACAGCACTTGGTGGTGGCGTAAATAGCGGTGGCGCTGCCATAACCACTCAGCGGAGCGTGGAATTCGATGAACATGACATCTTCTACGTCTCACCTTCCAAGCGAAAAGGAGCCACAACAGGTGGGTTACACTCTAATGAGAGGGTAATAAAATACCTCAGCCCAATCAATGTCAATCAAATTTAAGTATCGGATGTTTCGGAAGGAATGCGCGAATTTTCTCTCTAATGAAGACAGAATAAAAAGAATAAAATATGATAAATATTTTTATCTAATGCCAACAGTTTTGATTGTAAAATAATTAATGAAATCATTATTTATATTAATTTTCTTAGCAATAATCAAAGTTATTTAATTTCTACTTTAGGTTCCTCTGGCAATGTGGTGACCTTCTCGAATTTCGTGAGCGAACAGCGCTTGACACCCTCGTCGTCGAACCGGGGATCACTGAGGCGCAGCAAGGGCCGCTCCAATCAGTCCCTATGCAGCTGCGATGCTGGCGATGAGGCCCAGCTGGATTTGCAACCGAATGCGGCCAGGCCGCTGTATGAGTACAGTTTGGAACGAAAGCGCAAGAAGCACACTTACTCCTGCGAACAGAACGCGCAGATACTCATGAGACTGGAGCGCGAGCGTAATCGTAAATTATCGCTGACTGGCATGGAAACGGGATTGGGAATCGGATTGGGATTGGGAATGGGATCGGGCGGAGGAACAGGTGGCGCGGTAGGAGACCCTCAGGTGAGTGAAATCCCCGCTCCACTTTGTGTAATTGTAATTGTAATCATGAGCAGCCAGCGGCACGTGCCCCCACCTGAAATTCCAGCCAAATTTTGGCCTCCTGCAACAGGCAAATGCGATAAGCAAACAGAGCGTGGCACGTAGTAGGTAGGATGTTGTAGTCTAAGGACCAACTGACTGACACCTGCCACACCCACTGACTCCCTAGGCATCAGGTCGTCTCCAGGCCGATTCCGTGATTCCAAGGGGAGTCGGAGGAGTTGATTGTTGTGGCAAATGCTGTATAAATTTCAGAGATTACTTAAAGCCAGCGTCCAATCTTTTATGCAACTTGAGTAGTCAGAGTACTCTCAGTTGCCTACTTATAAAGCTTTTCAAGCCTTTTAAATATTTTGAAAACAATATTACAGTGTTTGGTGAAAATGATTATGAACTTAAAATTGGGATAAGAAAGGGATTTTGTGATATTCAACCAAAGTAGCCAAAAAAAAATAATCGAGTATCGATCAAGTAAGTCAATTCCTTAACTGTCGGCCAGTTTGAACAGCCCGCCCTATTTGTATACAGTATACATTCACACTCTCATAGTGTTGTTCTCGATAAAGCGATATTTTTGTCGACTTTTAGTTTAAATAATTTCTCGATTGCCATGGCGGGCAAACGTTTAGACAGCTTGACATCCACTGCAAGTGTGATGCAATCGACCGGATCGATCGCCAGTAAGGGTAAAAAACCGAAGAAAAATAAGCTGCCTACCTTTGACCTTTCGCTGTCGCAAAAGGTGGACATTAAGAAGGCCTTCGATTTATTCGATACCCAATGCACAGGCTTCATCGAAACCAAGGAACTGCGTGTGGCTATTCGCGCTTTGGGATTCGAACCGAAAAAGGAGGATATTAAGCGTATGATGGATGAAATCGATAAGGACAAGACGGGCAGGATTGCCTTTAACGATTTCCTATATCTGATGCGCCTAAAAATGGCCGAAAAGGACTCCAATCAGGATATGATGAAGGCCTTCTCATTTTTCGATGACGATCGCACTGGTTGCATTACATTTGAAAACCTGAAGCGCGTCGCCAAGGAGCTGGGCGAACAACTTACCGACGAGGAACTGCAGGAAATGATTGATGAGGCCGACGTTAATGGTAATGGCGAGATTACTAAAGACGAGTTTCTCAATTTCATCAAGAAAACTAATTTGATCTAGTCCCATTTTATTTTAAATTGTATTTCCCACTTTGTTTTTGCTAACGGGGAAACGACGTTGTTGATTTACTCATTTCAGGCACTCCCAACTTCATCTTGACACTGACATCAGTATAGTATTTTGAAGAAGTTTGGATATGCTTCGGTTTAATAAAGCAACGCACTGAACTGCATTCAAAGATTCCTCATTCTTGGAAACAGTTGGCGCACGTACATGTTACTTTTACTCAGTGCCACCTGTGCTCCCACTGTAATTACTAATGGGTGTTTTCAGTATGCAAAACTTGTTGACACATTCCCTGGAATATATAGTTATCTTTCGTACTCTATCTTAGGAATTGAAATTTATTAAAATTTTATATTACATTTGAAGTTAAAACTACTAAAATAAAATAAGTTACCTCGCGGAATCATAATTAAAGAACTATATTTACTTATAGTTAGCTTTAGATTGAGGGGTAACTCATAGTTCTTCTCATTCCTGAACGCTCATGGTTCCTCATGCCATTTTTTGCGAGTTTGCTGGCTGGCACAGGCCCCTGTCATGCATAACAAATCTCTTTGACACATTTGATGTATGCCTTTCCATGGGCCTGCTCCATTTTCAGTTTTCAGTTGAGTTTGTTGCAGCAAATTGTGGCTGCAATTTGGTGGCATGCGTGGGCGCTTTTCCAACTGCCGGAAGAGCTTTCCCATTTTCCATCTCTCTGCACTTCTGTCCCTTATTCACCCTTAAACTCAGTATCTCCGCTCCACTGTTCAAACGGCAAACATAATTTAGTAGCGTCGTTTTTGGGTTTTTATTTACGCTATGCGTTACATTTAGCTACACTTAGTTCGTAGTCGCTTTTGGGCTTTAAATTTATCAACTTCTAGTTCCATTCTTTCAAATGGATGAAAAGATTGATTGATGGATTGATATATGGTTGACTGACTGGCTGGGTGAAGTGGACCAAAAGTTTATGCGACACAGCCGACATATTAATTTCAACCAAAAAATCATTTATCTTACTTTTGATATTAACGCATATCAATTTTTTGGTTTTAAGTTTAAAAGTAATTTGTTATCAAAACCTATAAAGCTATGGAATGCTTATATTTACACATGTCAAATAAAACTATGATCCGTGTAAATAAATAAAGAGCCTCGAACTTTAATAAGTACTGAAGCCAAAAACAAATTGATATAAGTCTAATAAAGTCTGGACAGAGGCAATATATTACAGGCACTATATCTACACTCCTCACACTCAGTTTTTATGGCCAAACTTGCCACGTTTACAGCCCTAATAATTGGCCAGTTTTTCTTTTTTGGCCAGCTGGCTTTTAAAGCCAAAACAAAAGCTGAAATGGCCCTTGATAAAGTCGTAAAGTTAAAAGCTCTGATGGATAATTACAAATTGGCAGGGAGAGAGAGTGTTCTTGGACGTCAGGAAAAACTAAAACAAACTTCAGTATTTATAAAAGTTTTTGCTTATTGCTTTTGCCAAATCGATTAAAGGCGATTGTATTTTGGGGAGGGTATGGCTGGTCCCACCACATGGATAGCGAAAGTTCCAGTAAAATATAACCAACACTCAATTTTACGAACATTTAACTAAATACCCGAACAGAGGGAAAAAGTGAGACAGAGAGACGTTCGTAAAAAAGTTTTTCGCAAACTACAAAACTGCCATAACTCAACATTACGCCCGACACACAAACCGCTTCGCTTTCGCCCTTTTCCCTGGGCAAAATTGTTGTAACTGTAGCAAGAAAGTTGAGAGAAGGCTACAAACCCACACTCTGACACACACACACACACATAGTTACATAAATTACAGTAAAAAATTGCACAAAATTGCAGCAAAGTAGACGAAAAATTATTATAAAATGTGCATTATGAAATTTAAAACGAGACAAAGAAGCAAAGCATAATTCAAGAGAGCAAGAAGATGAGAATCGCGAAAGGGGATCCTGAAGAAATGTCCATGCTAGAAAGTGGCTGGGCGAAATCCGGGAGAAAAGTCGCGAGGAAAAACTAAGGCGATATATCAAGCAATTTAATGCTCAAAAACGCAACGCGATGCGGTTCACCACAAGTTTTCAAACCTTTCTCTTTACTACTTTTTTTCCCATATTTTCCCAGCCCTTTTTCAACCCCATAAACTCGGCTTCAAATTTGCTGCATAAACGGCAAATAACCATATACTGTTGCATGCATTTTTGCGAATTTATTCGCATTATAAATATGTATGCGGCTAAAGGGTTAAATGGCGAAAAATAGGGGAAAGTATAGGGTGCTCACGTTTAATTAGAGAGTGATTTGCCATCACAGCAGCTGCAAAGAGCAGCTGAAAAGCTCAAGGGAAAAACTCCACGGGGTTTTGAAAAGGAACTTTAATAGACATATAAGCCATGTCAATTATTAAAGACGAAGCAAAGCTGTGATAATCATATGATTAACACGTAAACTCCTCTAGTAATGTCTTTAAAAGATTTAAGGCGAGGGCAAGATATTATTAAAAGATAGTCATTGTTGTTTTGACCAACAAAAACTTTAACAAAAAAAAACTGGTATCAACTTATCGAAAACAATTAAACTCACACCAGAAGAGACCAAAAACCAAAAAAAAACAAGATGCGGAGCGTTCACAAATTGGCCTGTCCCAAAATATGCAGCACACGCCACCGCTAAATATTTGCATAAATTATTTGAGCTGTCGTCAGGCGGAGGACCAAAAGAATAAATAAATTACCAAATGAAAATATGAAAATTTCAATTTCCACTTAAGCAGCGGACAGGATGCGACAGGACAAGACACCGCCATCGAAAAGGACAAGACAAAGTAAATAAAAATAATCAACAAAAAGGCGCAGACAACAATAACGAACCAAGGGCCGAGGTGTAAGAAATTTTCTGAGAGTGGGCATAAAGCAATCAAAATTCAAAGGAAATTTTTATTAATGGCAATGCGTTTCGTTTCGCCCAGACGCATAAAAATAATTCTACCAAAATAAAAGAGGCAAAAAAAACCGTCGAGAGGAAAAGCAAATCAATGCAAATGTATTTCCCGTAACTGAAATTCAATTTCAAGTCCCTAAGCATCTCGATGATTATGACGACGACGACGACGATGATGATGATGATTGTGATGGTCATAATGCTGATGCTGACCGTAGCAAATTCAATTAGGGCACTTGGCACGACCTCGACTCTGGGAATCCTTGGGAGTTTTTTGGGGGATAAACCTTTTTCTTGCCCTTTTTCGCACGCCTTTATGGCTCTCGTCCTCCCACTCTCTCTGGGTGGGTGTGTGGAAGTCTTTCAGTCTGAACCGGTGTCTATGGCATAATTAAATTTTATGTAGCCAGGGGGTCAAAGGAACGTCTTCACTCTTCCACACTTTGCCCCATCATTGTAAATCTCTGGCTCCTTCTGGCAATTTTTCGCCAAGTAACGTCAAAAGGAGTGCGTTGCATATTTTTTCGGGGCTCGTTACGAGCGGAGCGAAAGTTTTAAGGGCATTGAAAGGCAGTCTTTATATTCTCTCCCAGGGAGAACTTTAATGTTTTATGGCAAAAAGCAGGATAAAAGCTTTGCCATCTCTGTAAAAATTATATCTTATTTAAAACTTTATTTTTATGTTTATAACTCATACATGAGATTTAAAAACTGAACTTAATAAAATAAAATCTTCCAAATACGTTTTTCAAATATATGCTAATTCAAATAAGTAATTGAAAGAGCATCCACAAGTTTAGATAGTCTCTAGTAAACACATTCCGAACCTCATCCTTTTCCAAGGCACTTTGTGGGGTTATATCCGCCGGAAGCTGCTCATGTCCATATTGATTAAATGCGATTTCCCTTTTGTCAACAGCTTGATACTTACTTCCCTTTTTAACATTCCAGAGCGACACGCCCAGCCTGTCGGATGTGGATGTCATACCGCCTGTGCCGCCGCCGCCATCGATGAAACGCAACGGCAGCATGCGCAGCCTGCGATTGTTGCAGCATCTGCAACAGCAGCAACATCACAGCAGCAACAATAACAACTTGTCGCAGCTGTGCAGCAGTGATCTTTTGCAGGACTGCACTAAATCGGCATTGGATGAGTGCACTGCCACATTGCTAAAGTGCACCACGACCAGCAATCACAGCAGCAGCAACAACAGCAACAGCAATGCCAGCAATATTTGCAACAACGCAAGCAACTTAAGTCACAATAACAACAATCAGGTGAAGCCAGACCTTTGCCAACCTCCTGGCCATGCCCACAATCATAGGCACAAGCTACCCAACAATGCCACACCCACGAATAATACCAACCCGCCCCCGCCCCCATTTGCCGCCCATGAGGAGGACGAGATATTCTCGCCGCACTCCAAGAAATCGGATCCCAGCCTGTGCTTCCTGCCAGGTGGTAATGCATCCTCGAAATACAATACCATTGGGCCGAGCAGCGATTATGCAAGACATTTGGCCCACTACAGTCGCTACCTGCAGAAGCAACACCACCAGCAGCAAATGGCGCACTTTCAACAGCAGCGATGTCGCTGCTTCTCGCAATCTCTGCTCAGTTTCCCACAGCAACAGCACCAGCAGCAACAGCAACACCCAAACCCACAGCAACACCAAGCCCCACAGCAACATCAGAAGGCCCCCCAGCAACCGGCAATCTTTCACACCAGCAGCATGGACTGGACGTTGCCAATTAATAGTCGCAGCTTTGGCAATTTGGTGAACATTGATGGCTCTGGTGGTAATGGTGGTTGTCGTGTGCCGTATCAAAAAATGCAGTCGGGAAATGCAGTTTCCGGTGGAGCAATGACAAACGGTGGCTTGGGCCTAGCCGCGTCATCCACATTTACGCTCACCTCCTTCGACAGCGATATTGGACATGGCCTCAAAGAACGCGAATCGCAGACATCGCTCCACCATCCGCATACGCATCCGCACACCCATTCGCATCCACATCCGCATCATTATCACGCACATGTGGGTGGTGTAGCGGCGGGTGGATCGGGTTCGGTTACACCGCAGAAACACCACCAGCTCCACTCGAGCGTCACGAGCATCATGCCATGGAAACACCGACAGTGTCCCAGTCGTGGATCTTCCAGCTCCGGCACGAATTCGTTCCGTAAGTATAAAGGGGATTACGGATTGTTAGTGTCCTCAGGGTTCTCAGGGACACTGTTTTTAGAGAGATTATAGAGGAGTACTGCTGTATATCTCAGTACTTTTTCAAGAAAAATTTAAACAGCTGAAAGTATTAGAAATAGTTTTACATGTTGTAAGTAAGTTTTAAAACTAAATCCCAGACGCAAAAATAGATCTAAGATTTCAAATCGCATTCAATACCAATTTGGCCACTTCGCTCTGATCAATTTTAAAAACTGATTTAAGGTGGAATTTCATGATAGCCGTCTCTTTTCGAGCTAAATGCATCGGTTTATGCCTTCTTCTACTGCCAGACGTTGTACATGACATTGCACTTAATATTCCTCTACCCGTTCGCTGCTTTGCCCCACCCCCTGGGGGACATTGCCATTTAGTCGTTAGCCGTTTGATTGCGCTTCATGTAACATGGCTGCTAAATGTTAAACGTTGCCAATGCCCGCGTGACTTTGGTCTCATCATCATCAGCAGAAACATCAGCGGCGGCAACGTTGTCATCGTCATCTCCATGTTCATCCACATCGCCAACACCCTCCCCAGGATGGTCATTATCTCCATCAGCATCAGTCTCCGGCTCATTCCCATCCTCGTCATGTCTCCTGGCAACTGCAATTCGTTAGCAGTCAAAAACTGCGTAACTGTGGACGATGTCCTGTTCGCTTAAATTTATGCAAATCGCTGGTGCGGCCGCTGCCAACTGGACTCGTTACACTTGCAGGACAATTGCAGGATATAACAGTCCGAACAAGGATTCTAGAATCATATCATATGTTAGTTTTCTAAAGTTTGAAATGGCCTTTATTAGGATTCTAGGTCCATGTAAAAAGTTAATTACCATTTCATAAAATTAAAAACCAATTGGCTTCCTTGCCAATTATAAATTGCATCTTCTCAGAAGTTGCATGATTTTAAAAAATGATGTTTCTTTATTTAGAAACTCTTTTTATTTAGGTTTCATATATGAGCTACTCAATTGTCCCCGATTTAATTTCTTCAACGATTTTTCTTTAAGTGCTCACATTTCTATTTCATGGAGCAGCGGTCCTCATCCCTCGATTCTCGTTAGGTTGCACATTGCCTTTCATTTGCCACTTGCTTATCGGTAATTCACTTTGGAGTCGCCCAGGAGCCGGTCACTATAATCAAATGGATACATTGCAGCCATCGCTCTTTCTGCTGGCTGGCTCTGAACCAAAATTTGAACCGAAATCTAAAGAGCAGGAGCTAGTTTTTCGCCTCGCTTGGCTTATTTGCTTAGCCTGAGCTTCAGTTACACATCTATGTACATTCGCCTCTATCAATTGGATTAAGTTGCATAATCAAATTTGTCTAGCAATTACAAATTACCAGTCGTCATTGATAGTCGGCAGAAGGGAAATCGTATAATGAGATTTGCATTTCCATTGATGGGCCTTGCTTTAGTTTCCTGTGGTTCACAATATCCCTGGTCGAGGAGTGCGGGGTGCACTTCATCATCTTCTAAGTCTTTGCAAGTATGGAGTAATTAGTAACAATGGGGATTCTATGGAGATGAAGTTATTTGACTGTATCGTCGCTTGAATTTTAAAAAGGATTAATTTAGATGTTACATTTGAGTAAAATTAAGCACACTGTTTAAGCTACTTACTAACTACAATTAATAATATTTCCTTTCAAGAATATACCAATTTAACTTTATTACCTACAGTATCTTGATATTCCGAAAAAGATAAACGTTTCTTGAATTCCAAAATCACAATCATCCCTGTGAGCTAATTTCAGCACATATCCAACAAGTTGTTCTGCTTTGTTAAACTCGATTTAGTTCGATGGAATCTCGAGAAAGGATGAAACTTGAAGAAGGTTTTTCTTAGCCCTTCCTATTTCTTCTTTTTGTTGTAACCAAAAACCAACCCAGCAACTCAATTTTGTACGTTTAACTAACCATATTTCCTTATTATCGTTTCTTTTTTACTTCCTTTTTGACCGCCGCAACTTGATGCTGATGTCGATGATGCCACTGTGCTTTCCTTACACTGATGCTTTTTTACTCCTGATGCTTTGCTGCCATCGTTGTTGCTGCTGTAATCAATGCCACTGTCACGGCAATTTGCACACACACAAAATGCATCACAACAACGAACAATGAACAATGGAACCACCATGTCCATGATGATGATGATGATTGTAATGATGATGATGATGATGACAACGGTGCTGCAAACGACTTGGCATTGAACTGCCAATAACAACGACAACAATCGATGCGGAACCCTTGGTCATCATGAATGCTGATGACGCCACCTCCTCCGATGTCTTCTCGTCCTGTAAAACTTACAGGATTCGATGCAGCCAAGCACTGGCTGGCAGTGAGCTCCATCCTCCTGATAATTGGCGCTGCCAGTGTGGCCGTGCCACTGGCGCTACGTGTGGCAGCAAGTGAGTATCGCATCGAATCGATTCCAAAGCGGGGAACACGGGGATGCCCCGACCCAGATCCAAAACTGAGACATGGACACTCACTTCATAGACAATAAATCAATTACCATAACGCATTCGACACGTGGGCCGACACAGCCAGTGAATCTCTGGAGCTATTGTGTTGGATGATGACGACCTAAATGGCAGGCACTTTAAGTTAGTTAGCAAGTGATTCTGTTGTGCACTGGAAAAGGAATAGAAAGTCAAAAGAAGACAACATGGAGAGGAAGGAAAAAACATTAAACAATATACCATTCTCTGATTTTAATCTTCATCTTCATTTTAATCTTCAGGAAGGCAAATATAATCACTAACTGAACACATTTTCAGGTGCACCTTTTGAGGAGCGTTTGCGAGTGGCCGTTCAGCTTCTGGATCAAGTGCCTTTAATTGACGGGCATAACGATTTACCCTGGAATATTCGCAAGTTCCTGCACAACAAACTAAACGACTTCAAGTGAGCATCTATCACATAGAAATGCAATTAAATTTTAACATCAATTTGTGTTATTATCCCCACCCATTGCCCACCATTCTCCGTCCGCAGCTTTGATGAGGATTTGCGCAATGTAATGCCCTGGGGTCGCAGCCATTGGAGTCACACGGATCTCACGCGACTGAAGAAGGGACGCATATCAGCACAGGTAAGTTAAGTGGCCAGGCTCCGCTTTTCCTTTCTAAAAACCCTTAGCCGCTCACCTGAAATTATTATAGCACGTAGCTTAAACTGAACTTGGCAGTTTAATACTCTTTCCTGGTCGGGCTTTTAAGTTGGGAATTTAAGTTTATTGAAGGGTTGAAGGTAATCGAAAAAAATGTTTATAAAAATGTTTACTGAAGTATTTTGGGTAGAAATATATAATCTAAGAACCTAAGATCTCTGAATACGTTCTCTATAAGAGCATCCCATATTCTTCCTTAAGTCTCACAGAAAAATAGAATTTATTATTATATCTCCTGGCAAGCCGTTGTCCAGGCAACAGGCGACTTTTGCTCTCAGTCAGCAGAATAAGGCAAGAAAAATATTAATTATGAGCCACTCACGAAGCTCAGGAGCAGGATGCTCCTCCTTCTGCTGCCAATGATGAAGTTCTTAATTATTTTTTTGCCATGACACCGTCTACCTGCCATAAGTGTTCGGATATCCACTTGATGTCGTTATTGATTCGTTTATGGCTCGAAATTTGTGAGCCATTTTTAAAGTGGAATCGAAGGGGAATGAGTAAACAGATCAAATGATATGGCTGCTAGCAATTAAACTGCTAAAATTGTTCGAGTAATTGGTATTGGAAAGGGAATTCCTACTGATTGACGTGGCCAGGAGCAACCAAGATTAATGAGGCAAACCAGGCAGAAAATACCGAAAGTAGGAAACGATTAACCTGGGGAAAAGTTCATAAATCAATGGGAAACCGAAAACCACTTGAATATTTCAAATTGTCCAGAGAATTTCCCACTGTCTGTTATTCCCCTTTTGCATTTTTTCGTAGACCAACCGCAAAGACGATTTTTCACGTTTGCCGCGAGAGAAAGAGAAATGCGCAAGCGAAAGGTAATGGAGGAAAAGCGAAAGCGGGAATTTCCACCTGCTTAGGCCATAATGAAAATTAACTTTTCCATTGCATTTTGCTTTGGCTCCCTGCAGGGCCATAAATTCGGATGCATTTTGTGTTTGTGTTGAGGGCTAACAGGTAATTGCAGTTGGCCAACTACCAGCAAAGTTGGCAGCCGCAAAGTAAAATTATGCACCACTCAATTTAATTACCCAGCCAAATGGCTCGAGCCCTCCTGACTCATGTAATCACAGAAATGGTAAATTGGTACACCGATACAAAACTCAGAAGAATTTTCATTTTTGAAAGAAACAATTCAGAATATTATTTTTAACTTAAATAAATTTGATTTAATAGGACCAATAGGTTTAATCATTTATTTTTAAGAATTGCTATTAAGTTACTGAAATATTAATATTAATATTTTATACAAAAATATATTCTCTGTGCAAATTCCGAGACTTGCCTTAACACTTTCAACAGCCGTGATAGGAATCAAAATTGATGGCCTTATAAACACATACACTTACCATTTTCCTTTAATTTTCCACCTGAGGAAACCTTGTAAGGCGCACTCACACTTGTGAGCAAGGGAAAACATCTTGATTTCATGTTCGATGGGCGTGTCAGTTATAGCTGCAATTTCTGGCTTCTCTTGTGGGCTAATTGAACTTGTTGACGCGGCTTCCTTTGAAGAACTCCGCCAGACGGCGGCTTCCGTGCGAAAAATATTGTACAATTTCTAAGGTGCACTTAATTGCAAGGCGAAAGGTGGAAATTGCCTTCTTGGCTGCATATAATTGGAGTAGAAAATACAAATAGTGATTCATTTTAATATAATCACAATTTGTTTTCGTTTATTTTCCGAAATTATTATGCATTTATTATAAACAAACCGCATATCCTCACCGTCTTTCATGGTAGTTTTATATGGTTGTAGCTTAATGTGTTGTATAACTACGATTTGAAAACTTTGGCAACACTCGATTCCCGACAAAACAAGTTAACTCAATAAACTAGCTCTCTGCTGACTAAAAACAACAACTAGTACGGGAATGAGGAAAACTGCCATAACAAAAAAAGGCAACAACGTGGAGACTAACTAGTTGACAACATGTTTCAACAATTGTTGCCCAAAATGCCAAACGTGCAACGAATGCGCCTCGGAAAACCGTAGGGAAAACCCCAAACCAAAAAAAAGGAAGGTACAAGAGATGTGGGGAAAAAATCGTTTTAATAGACTTGCTGGAAAATCACGTTTAAACCATCAAGAACTTAAAATCTTGTAGGTTGGCAAACAGTTTTCAGCGGCTCAGCCTTTTCTCTTCAAAAGGCAACATCTGCACCAAAGGCGATGCCTTGATGAGAAATAGGGAAGATCAGGATAAATACACAAAGACAAAAAAATTAATGAATTTTGTTTAAAATAATATAAATATACATTGAGTATTACTTGATGCCGAATATATTTTGTAAATTTTATTTGTAGAAATTTCAATCATTATTAATCCTGGCATTATAAATTCGAAAATTTATTTTACTGTATAAATGAAAAGAAGACCAGAAAAAGGTAGCAACAATGTCGAAACATCATGAAGCCCCAAAAAGTTGGCTACTGTTTTTGGGCCCGGGACACGGAAACGTCGTGTTACGCTTGTCCGGCTGCATGGCTGCCTGCATTCTTCCTTTCCATCTTGCATCCTTTTTGGTTCTCTCCTCCATCCTTACACCCACACATATACATAGAGAAAGAAAGATTCAGCCTAATAGAAAGTACACACATCGAAACAGTTGCAGAAACAGGGACGAAGGGCTACGAGCGAAGGACGCGCTTGAAGCGGAAATAGCCGCAGCGCAGAGTCGTCGACGAGGCTGTAATCTGGGCCAGGACATCCAGGACATTCAGGGCATGCAGGACAGTAAGGACACGCCAACATTATGGAAGGAAAACTTGCTGCTGCCTGTTGTCTGCAACTGTTTACAGAACCGTTGAAGTGCAAGAGTTTCAAGAATGGTTTTGAAAAGTTAAGAACTCTTGGTTTTCGAATTCTTTTTCGAATTCTGTTACTAAGAATCGTTTAAATATTGCTAGCAATTTCTTTTTAAAGTCCGAAATGTTTTTTAAAGAAAGTTATGAAGACTTCAAGTAACTTCTTAACAGTCAATATATATTATTAATGAAAGTCTACTTACTTTTCTCCTTTACTTAACTATTTATTTCCCATGAAGTGATCTAGCTTTCCTAATTAAGTATTTAAGGGTGCTTAAAACTTTGCATTTGGCCTTCAAATTCTTATAAAATTTTCTTTCTGGTGAATTAAGCTTATCTTTCTGCAACATTTGCCTGAAGTATATATTTACTTTCAGAAAGTATTTAGTGTTGTTCAGACTACCGGCTCAGAGGTAGACAAGGAAGAAACCTCTGACCACAGACCGAAAATGCAAAACCAGACTAGAACCGGACCCACAGACAACTCTGTACATTTTTTTTCTCTTGCCGGAATGATACTGGTTTTTGGAGGATTTGTTTTGCGGGCTTGTTGCATTCCTGTGGGATTGTAAAGGTGTTGGACTTGCGGTTTTTGCTGCTAACCACAAGCTGGTCAGCTTTGGCATTCCTCTCAGACCATTTCCCAGTCCAATTTTCCCGTTTTTGCGTGTAATTATGGTATGCATACCGCTCCGTGCAGGCAATCAAATGCAGGGCTGCCCAAGGGCGGAAATAATTTTAAATGCATAACGAACACATTCATGGCATTGTGCTGAGCACAAAAGTGACACCAAATAGCCTCGAGTTCCGGCTCAGAAATGTTTTTGATTAAATGCTTTTGCAAATATGAATATATTTATTGCATTGTTGTGGTAAATTCTAATTAAGTGACCTGCTAAAACCTATAAATACAAAGCATACGAATTAATTATTTAATGTCGGTTTGCAATTGAAATTAAGGCACAACTTTAAACCAGGACCTTGAATTTGAATATATATATATATGTCCCTAAGTATGCAGACATAAATCTGAATGCCCTGGGCAACCTCGGGTCCCAGCTGCAATTGCATTTGTTATTATGTATTCTGCTGACTTTAATATATATGAATGCTCTAACAATAATAGCAGCAAGGTTGCGTAAGCAACCGCAGAGAAACACACAAATTTGCACGGAGGAAAATAGATTAAACAATATTAAATCATCATTATAAAAAGTTTCGAATAATATTTCTAAATTATCTTATGCTTTATAATTTAAAATCAAATTAGAATCAAATCCAAACAAGAGTTTTTCCTGATTTTTTTTCTTCAAAGGTCTTTATAAATATCACATATTAAGCCGAGCTTAATGGCTTATCCTCCAACATGTCCTTTGAGCTTATTTTTGGACCACAATTTTTTTTTTTCCTGCATAAGCCCAGGCACACATATAGCCACATTAGGTAAACACATTCACACGTGCCGCCCATCGACAACAAATCACGCATATGGCCACCGCCACCACAACAACAACAACATTGTCAGATTCACAATTAACTTGAAGCCGAAATGTTGTCCTTAAGGGAGTTGGTGGTGTTGTTCTTGTTGCCGCCGCCAAACAAGTTTAAATATTAATATGCTTTGTGCCCAGGATGTGGGTGGTGAAAATGAGTCTGGGAAACTGGGAGACTGGGAAATAGAGAATGAGGACGATGATGAGCCTGATGACGTTGGTTTCGAGGACAGCAAAACACCAAAGGCGACGCCATCGAGACGCCGACGACACTTTGGCCACGACGATGATGATGATGACGATAACGATGGCACTGCTGGGGCGACGAACAGGTGTATTTTGGCGTGGGCGTGTCAGTGGGCTAATGGCAAAGTGCCGTGCTTAAACACACTTGAAATTCGCCCCAGAAAGCCAAGTACACACAAAAGGCCACCCCAAGTTCCATTACAAAGCCAAAAGCATCCAACGTTGCCCGACAAACAAACGTACTTGGCCATTGTAAAGTCATATATGTGAAAAATGAGGGAAGGATGTTGGGCTAAGATGCTATAATACAACCTTCAACAGGTGCCGCAGGAGACTTAAACATAAATGAAATATTTTTTTGCCTTGGGAGAAAGAAAAGAATACTAACTTGCATTGAATATGCCAGAAGGCAAGTGCTGAATATAGCTGGGAATTGTGAGAAAAATAAGGAGAAAAATGGCGAGAAAAACAAGGATAATACCAACGGACAAAAAAATAAAACACTGCTAAAATGTGTACGTAATAAATATAAATTTAAAACAAGAAGAAAGCTTTTCGTAATTATAAAATTTGTCACAGAAAATACTATATAGAACAAATGTTACTTTTAATACTTTCTACATTTTCTGCTTATAAATTATACTTAAGTTGCATCTTCTCTCAGTGAAGATGTTTATAACAAATAAAGAAACAACGCAACACCACAATCATCTCCTGAGAAAATTGCGCATACGCCGCGTTGAACCTGTTGCCTTCAATCATAAAGCCAGACAGACACTTCACACCATTGCAGTCTTAGGAACCCGTTTGAATGCCCACCAAAATGCTTTAAGAGGATTTTCACTGCTAAAATTAGATAAAACGACTGCCACAAAAAAGGACACATGCCGAGCAAAGAAATGCAAAAAACGCGTGGAAAATAGCGCGAACAAAGCGCCGAGAAAACGGATGAAAAAACGAGTTTTCATCCCACCTTCCTCAGTTTTCCGTCTGCGGTAATGTCGGGGTAATTTTTCTTATCTACCTGGAAATGTTTAATGTAAAGACGCAAAAAAAAGCATTTAATGGAAATTGCTTTATTTGGCTTTTAATATAATAAGCCTGAAAAAGGGTTCTCACTGAATTGAAAGAAGGTTATTAAGAATATAGTATTAAGGCATCAGAAATTATATTTTAACCAGCAAGACCAAAATAAGGTTATTTGTTCTCTTTAATAATGAACTTTAAGCTACAAACCAACTTGATGTAATTAACGTAATTACTAGGTACATATGAATTCTCGTTGCAATCATAGTTTCCACAGATTCCATAGATTCCATACACAACCATTACCATTGGTATCATTTATCCCAACGCTTCATTATTTTACCCGGAAAGCATAAGCACCGAAACACCTCGAATTCCGAGTCCTAAATCCAGGAGCGTAAATGAACGCAAATGGTAATGAACAGAGTTAGTACTGCACGGACCATACAATTAACCCGAATTGAACTAATGCCCTGTGCTACCGACCACCTGATAAGCCCCTCTATTTCCCAGGACCTTACTACCATTTTAGGATGCTTTTTTCGAGGCTGGTATGCATAAGTGAGCTGCCCAGGGAAACAAACTAAAAATCAACACTGGGAATGAGATTTCCCCCAGGTCCAGGTGGATAAACTTTATGCCTCCCAAACTGAATTTTCAGCTGTCCCTGTTATTGTTCAGTGTTTATTTGGCCGAATGAGAACTGGGGAGCCGAGCAGGTGCTTGCAAATCCACAAATTTCCTCGTCTGTTGTGCAATTAAAATTGCACAAATGCAGAGCCAACAACCGAGTTGACCCAAGTCCCCCGAGTCCGAGAGCACAAATCCAATTGTACAACTAACACCAGCACACACCAACACACACAGTAGTCCATCTCTGGTCGTAATTGTTTTTCTGTGACTCGTTTATTGAAAAGTTTTACATATTTCATATGCACATCGGCCAACCTGGGAGCAAACCAAATTTAGCTCCATGAATTACGCCAAACTTTATCATCGTCATCATCATCATCATCACCACCATCATGAGGAGCTGCTGAAACAGAACAGAAACGGAACAAATGAAC
This sequence comes from Drosophila eugracilis, assembly GCF_018153835.1. Lineage (NCBI taxonomy): Eukaryota > Metazoa > Arthropoda > Insecta > Diptera > Drosophilidae > Drosophila > Drosophila eugracilis. The sequence continues at coordinate 3,614,372 of NW_024571981.1, read as the reverse complement.
ATTTAGAGTGTTGCTTGTTTCGGTTTTAATTTACTGCCTCGGCCCAGAGAAAATGGTTTAAAACTACGTGCTTAGCAATGGAGGCAAAAGCAACAAGAACAAAAATTGCAGGGGAAATAGGGTATGTTTTCCTGGTTCCCTCTTCCGGGTTTCTGGTTCAGGCCTCTCACGAATTTATATTAAAAATTATTTATTACGGAACCTGCTCAGTTTTTCGCTTTTGTGCGAGTGTGCAGAGCAAAAAGCTAAAACTTTTTAATTGCTCTTTTTTCCGAATCGCTTTTTGCCACTTTCCAGCTCGTTCCTCATTCTGGTTCCTGTTCCACGGAGACACGTACGTGCTTTTATTTTCCTTTAATGATATAACGTGATGAAACTGTTTTGCTCAGTTTTTCTTGTCTGCTCCATTTTGGGCACTCTCTTAAGGAGTTTCTGTTTATGGGCGGTGCTATAACACCCTTCGCAATAATGTGCAATTAACAAAAAACTTTCAGATTCCCAAAAAATTACAATAAATCGTTCAGACTTAAAATGGAAACTTTGCAAAGAATATTATATATGACGGTAAAGAGACAGTAAGAGCCTTGCATTCTTATTTTTATGCTTTACAAGATGTAGGAATTATATTGTTTACTTTTACAATAAACTTCTGTTAAATGATAGATGAGTTCTTATCCAATATATTAAACTATATCCCTATTTATTTGTTTGTTACTTCCTGTTTTCCAGTTCTGGGCCGCCTACGTTCCCTGTGAGGCGCAGCATCGTGATGCAGTTCAGCTGACTCTGGAGCAGATCGACGTGATCAAGCGGCTGACGGACCGGTATTCACCGCAGCTAACCACTTGCACCTCATCGCAGGGTAAGTTAACCGAAATATCCCACATACGCCGCGTGGGCCAGCTGAATTCCTCAAGCCGGCAAAAAAACTGCAAGTATTCCGGGAACTGCGAAAATGCCAGCCAGCCAGGCATTCGACTGTTTTTCCTCCTTACCACTAGTTTTTTTTTTGGTGCGCCATTTTTTTTTTGTGAGCCGGTTACGCCGGAAAACTTTGACTCGCGAATCTTGGGCAAAAGTTGTTGAAAAGTATCTTGGCCGGCTACCAAAAAGCAGTTTGTCGGAGTAGATGGCGGCCCTTGAGGCGGCTTTTGGGCCAGCTGCTTACCGCGTGCCATATTTTTGCACCATTTCCTTTGATACGCTGCTCACTCACCTAGTTGCCAGCCGGGGAGGCCTCGTTTAAGCGAAAGGAAAACAGTTCATATTTCTTTGTGTATGCGGGGGTTGGGGGTCAAAGGGGAAAGGCAGTCGCAAGGATTCCACTTGCCAAATAGCAAACAAACCATACACTTAAAAAATGACGTCAGTTGGGTTTAAATCGATTGTAACTTTTCACTATCCCACAACAGGAACAAAAATAGATTAACTTTTCAATTGAAAAATCTGTATTTATTTATTAAAAAGTTAATTGCCATTTTATTTTTATAAATACGTTTATATAGGTCACAAGTTTCTTGGAAAACAGTTATTTAATATTTAATTTTAAAACTATTCTTTGCTTAGTATTTTCATTTTAGTGTACGAAAACAGCAAAGAGCGAAAGCAACAGAAGAGCATTGCAAGTAGCAACTTTTGACTTATGCTCCGACTCCCCGGCCAGCATTTAAGTTTCCTTGTTGGTTTTCCGTTTTGCATTTTGATTTGCACTCACTCGGTTCTGGGGTCTTGGCAATATTTTAGTTCTGCAGCTGAGACTGCATCTGTACAGTCAAACACACATGCACAGCCGCACTTTCGGAAAATGGCTCAGAAAAAATGCTGGAAAAACCAACAAATCGCTTCCGGCATTTGCGTTGAAACATTTATGTACCCGTAAATGGAAATGTCAATAAATCATGACTGAGAAAAATCATCCGCAAAATAACAAGAAATATGAAACAGGAAAACTTTTAGCAAAGAAATATTACTGCAAAAGTGCATTTACTCAATGGGCGAGGAATGGATTGAGGATGTTTTTATTTTTCAGAAGGCCAGGCATATTTTTGACAGGTGAATCGCTAAAGAAAACTCTGAAACGGAGCACATATGGTCAGCACTGTGCAAATCAAACGGAAGCATCGCACTGAGCAATTTGCCAATCTCCTTGATGGCCATAGTTTTTTTCTTCCATCTCTCTGTCCGAGTCAGCAGAAAAACTCTTCTTTTAATTGTTGTGGTTTTTTTTTTGTGCTAAGAAAATTGGATTGAGTCAAGCGAGTGAAGTGGCAAATTGAGCAATAAATTTGATTAAAATTGGAGCAGAAGATAGAGTGGAAGAAAAACATAAATAACAGAAAGAAAAGTGCAAAAATTCTGAATTTTACGGAAATTAAATAATTACACTTAGACGAACAATGATAGAAATGGTTTTTGTTTAATCTTATTGTTATTTAAGATACTCTATTGAAATAATGTAAACATTTTTCTATGTTTACTTTGCCGAGCTCAAACAAAAAAAAACCTGTGCTTGTTAATACATTATATTATTTATCCAAAAGATTCAAGCAAAAAAGTATACTTACCCCAGTAAAATCCCCTCGAACGATTTAATTTTGGCAAAGCCGATAATTCTTAACCAGCCACGCCAAATAATAATATGCAAACTGATTTCTACCGGAAAAAAATCCCAATTACTTGCCAAGCAAATCCCCGACACATTTCCATATAATCAAACGAAATCCCCTTTGAGCTGGCTGTAAACAAGCTGCGAATCAAAGGCCCAAGCGCAGAAATCAAACCGAAACCCCGAAGAGCAACAAAAACTGACCTACCTTTGTGCTCTGCAAAGTACCAAAATAAAAAGGGATTCAAAATAAACAACCCCGCCTTCACTGTGGCCCTTAAGTTTCTGGTGAAATCCCAGCTGCCGCTGCACAAAATAAAAACGAGCATTTTATTTTAACTACTGCAAATAAATTCAGTCGAAATTGTTGTCCGCTCTCGCTCACATGCCGTGTAAATAAAATGCGAATCCAAGTGACTATTGAGCAAGTGCAGCAGGGCATGCTGTTCCCACTCCGATCTGCAGGACTTGTCCCTCCTATAGTCGGTAGTACACTTTTGTCCCGTTCTGGAGGAGCTACTGCCAAAGTGATTGTAAAAAATGCAAACCTAACGAACCGAAACACAACGCGTCGAGTGACGGGCCACGTCACTCAGTCCGCTCTGGAATGCGAAACCAAATCCAAGTCCAAGTCCCTGTCCCAGTCTCTAAGCGAGTGCAAGCTGAAGTTCAGGTCCAAATCGAAATCCTGCACTGGAAAATGTTTCAGATTAATCGTTAAATATATAAAATAAATAACTGAACAAAACGGAAATTGCTGAAAAATATTATTTTCCTAGTTTCCATATATAACACTTTTAATATAGTTTTTATTATATTAAATATAGTTTAGTAACTTTTTATACTTTTTCTTATAAATGCTAAGCCTTTGGCAATTTTTCAAGTGCACTCAAAAACTCTGCTCTAGTACCTGTCTCTTTTCAAACTAAACAAATGAGCGCTGCATAAACACAACAGCCACACACAAAGAGCGCTAAGGATATATATACATACCGAAATATCCTTGTGGCAGCGTCCTTCTCGGCTGTCACCTGCCAGTAGCCAGCTACTTTACATTTGGAACATTCCCCATGTGCGAATCGTTTTTATTTGCAGTTTTCAATTTTCACCTTCAATAGTGTAAACTTCAATTTACACTGCTCCAGCACCACAATCCCAAGCAGCAGGAGCACCAGTTTGAGGAAAAGGATATTGAGAAAATTGCATTCTGCTGCAGCAGAAAGAAAAATAGGAAGCAAACGAAGCATTTGGTATCAGCCTGGGCACTCTAACGCTTACGGAGCACAATGGGTTTTATTCCCTCGCAAGGGATTAGGGATAAGTTGGAGGAAAAGTTTTTAATCGGGATAGATACCCCATAGTAAACCTTAAAGCAATAGGAAAAATATTAGAGTCTCATAAGAAAACAATTGAATTTATGTAAGAAATCATATTTTTTTTTATAATTTATAACTATTATTTTCACTTATTATTTAAACAAACATAAATATGCAACTGAAACTCAACTTATTTGTTGTTGACCCTTCAGGGTATCTGCATTTCCAGCAGCTCCATTGCCCACCCTTTATTGTTACCCTTTTTCTGGAGCTGCTGTTGCCATTGCCTTTGGTTTATTGCGTCAAGTGGCATTTGGTTGGGATTTTCATTTTGAAATGTATTGGAGCATTTCCCGTGTGCTCGTGTGTGCGAGAGACTGCTACACGGTCACTGCCTCAATTCGCATCCGATACTGGGGCCATCTATTATACATTACGGCCCCCGGTCACCAGAAATCGAAAACAGTAGCAGTCACAGTTCCAGTTATAGTCCCAGTCACAGACAATTACATGCAGAACCCCCAAGAACCGAGTCAAAGTCCTGGACTACAAAATTGAACTTCAGCTCACGTGGCGCATTTTAGTGCCTCTTCGCTCTGAGAAGGATTCGTTGGTATTGGTTTTGGTATTGGCCCTGGTACATTTGTTTATTTGCTCCATATTTTAGGGTTTTACGACGTTTCCGACATCGACCAGGTTCTTGTGGCAGGTATTTTGGCTTTTGCCAACAATACAAAGAGAGGGCTGATGGGAAATGGAAGAGAAAAGTCGAAGAACCCACTCCAAAAAATAACAATGTCCGTTTATTGACAGAAATTATTTTTTATAATGAAATCTATAAATTTAATTGATAATAATACAATTTAAATTTTCTTTCGTAGTTTTTCTCATCTCTTGTTTTTGTCAAAAATATAAATATATATTTTTTTCAGTGTCCGCAATAGAAAACAGCATCGAGAACAATTCCCGCATCCTTCCACCTGCCGTTGCTTTTGATTTCGCACAGCTTATTTGCTTATAGCCATGAAAACTTCGCCAGACCTGTGTCTTGAGTCCTTTTCCTGTTACCGATTTCTCCTCTCCTGGCAGGCAAATAATGCCTTTTGGCCTTCGTTATGCGGCAAAATTTATTAACCCGCTTTCCGTTTGCCTTTTCTGTACTTGTGAATGTGGGCGATACATTCGAAATGTTATCAAAATTGGGTACACAAAATGCTTGATTTGAATAGCTGGGAAACACAAATTTCAGGGCCTAAATGGGCAAGGTTTTTGGGAGCATGTTTCCCCAATTAGTTGCAGATAAACCGAAAGGGCTGTTGGTTGATTGACAAATCCATTAAAATGAAAAGGTTTCCCATATCTATCAATGACACTATTCCTTCTGAAGTAACATTTTAACATTATTAAATGGCAAAGGCAATAACTTTAATGATTTCCTTTCCCAAATTTAATTGCTCGGCCTTTATGTCTTGATTTTATTTCAACCTTTTCATTTCAACCTCTTGACAAAGTTTAAGTCAATAACCAATACTTTTAAGCCCTTAAAACTCTTCAAAACATTTTCAAGTCAAAATGATTATTTTAAATCATTAAAACTTTTCCACTGACCATTGAGTCAAGATTTTGGCAAAACTCCTCTTCACGCCACTCCAGTAAATGTGTACTTACTCGCATTGTGTCCAACAACTTGGCCAACAACTTTAAGCAAACATGGTTCAAGCTTGGCTAACTTAAAATAATGGTAATAAATGAATGAAGAGAGCACAAGTATTTTGACAAGAGCTCGTTGGCAGCAAAATAAAATGTCAAGAAACAGATCAAAGCTGCTCGGGCCAAGACAAGCGTGAATATTGCATGGCCCAGCGAAATGTTTTGTTGGCCAAGGATAAACTGACAGTTTGGGGGCATTTGGGGGTACTAAGTCCCAGGACCCAAGAGCCAGAATCCTGGACCAGCCACAATGCACTGAGTGCTCAATGGGGGCAGCCGAGCAAATGACAGGCCACAGAACAACAAATGTTACTCATGGCCAAAAAACAATGCCAAGCCAAGTTTGAAGTTTAAGTTGTGCCACCCCACAAAACCCCAAAAACATTTCGGCCACACATCTGTTTCTATGCAGCAAAGGGAAAATTACAAACGACTTTGAATTAAAAAGTATTTTTTTATTTTATTTAATATTTATTAAGTTTAAATGATCCTGGAAGAAAGTGTTGAAATATTTAAAAAAAAAGTTTAAGTAGTTCCTCTTTGACTTATAAAATTTATTTTATTATTTTAAATTATCTTAATCATATAAAAATATTTCCTATAAAACATCTTTGTATCTTTCGCTTTGCAGACATTATCGATGCCCACAAAAACCAGCAATTGTGCTCCTTGACCGGCGTAGAGGGTGGCCATTCCCTCGGTGGATCTTTAGCGGTACTGCGCACCCTGTATGCCATTGGAGTGCGTTATATGACGCTTACATCAACGTGCCATACTCCATGGGCGGACTCGAGTTATGCGGACGCGCCGACCTTCAATATGAAACACGGCGGCCTGACCATATTCGGCAAGGTAAGTCCTACGCCCACTTTTCTGCTGTTACAGCTGATTTAATGCTAATTAGTTGAACGGTCCTTGGTCCTTGGTCCTTGGTCCTTGTCCGTGGGTTGCTGTCCTTTGTGGGGCTTACATGGGGATTTGGTCGCTGATGAGGCGTCCTTTCTGCCCTGTCTTCTTCCCGCCTCCAACTTCATTGTTCGAGCTACTGGGGTCAACCGCAGTCAACGCTTTGTTGGCTTAGCCATAAACATGTGCAGTAGAACGATGGGCGGGACATAAGTGCACTGCGAGAAACACTTACATTTAAAAATAATAAATATATTTCCTTTTATTTTCAAGATTGAATATCCAAATTTATATATTTGAACATCCCTTAAGTTTAATTAAAAATCCTTAAAAATGAAGAATTGTCATTATACATATGTTTAGTTTTGTCAGTGTATTAAGGGAAATCGTATAGGGCTAGAGTGAGGGTAGTTGTGTACTTAAGTGCCCTTTCTGTGGGGGTTTTCGGGTGACTTTGGAGGTCTGGTTGGCGAGGAAGGATCTGCTGGCACCTTGTGCCCTCTAATGGCTCAACAGTTCGCAAATTAGGTGCCTACTACAGTTTACAATTGCCAAGCGGCTTTGCTGCGGGATTTTCGTGCGACCCAACCAACCAGATCATATATATTAAATTAGGCCCACGGACTCCACCTCAGAAGTGATCCGAATCCAATTCCTGTGGCCAGCTTCAGGATTTAATGGGGCATAAGCGGTGGCGGCTGGTTGAATACTTGAATCTATTATGGATTTGCGCCAAACAGAATCTGAGAGTCCCGGCCTGGGCATCGATTTCATGGTTAGCTGCTAATTGGGTATATGCAAATAAGCTTACGAAATAATCCGCGGAAGATGGGAACAGCTGGCAAAGTGCTCACGGTTGGCAAACGATAGTCTCATAAGGAATCAGTGAACTTTAATAAGCTAAAAGATTTAGATCTTAAGGGAAAAGCGAAGAGTTATTTATTAAATAATGATATTAAATATTAATGAATAATTAATCTAGATCTAATCTCTATCTAGAATCTATAACTAAATGCAATTTGAATTTGACCTCATTTATATCTCGAAAAATATTCCACTATATGTTCAAGTTTTTTTTTTTTTTGTACACTCATGAGTAATTCCAAGAAATAAATCATGACCCATTTACATATTATTGCTTAAATTTCCCCCAATGCAATTTTTCCAATCAAAATTTTCGACGAAAAGCCATCTGAACTTGAAATTCCATTTGAGTTTCTGGGCTCTCAATCAGCATGAGGTCATCAAACTTAATGCTGTCAAGCATCAAGGCCACATGACAATCAAATTTTAATCAAAATTCGCCTTCTTCAGTCAGTCAGTGCACGCAGGCAAACTCATTTAAATATATATAATCGTATATACATCCCTTGCATTTTTACTTTAGTGCTTATTCTAGATGTTTTTAGCACTCGTGTCGGATTCGCGTGTAATTATTTTGAAATTCGAAATTTTCTCGAGCACCTCGAACCCCAATGATGAGGTTCAAACACAATTACAGCGAAATTGCAATTTGTTGGTGCTGTTTGTTCTTGATGGCTACTCTTGACGGGCCTCCGCTTCCTCTTTTTCCGTGGGCTAGTGCCAAATGCTATTTGCAGTGATTCGCCGGGACAGACAAAGTGCATGCGGAAATAAATCGTACAAAAATGTGCACCCAAACAAACCGAACACATTGAAAATAATAAAAGAATAACAATAATAACAATGGCAGCGAACATATCAACAAACCATCACAGCTGGCTGCTTGCTAACAGGAAATGTAAATTACTGAGGGCGAAATATATTCTCGAATTATTTATGCATAAAAATGATATATTTCTGCGTGTTTGCTTTCGATTTTCCACCGACCAAAGGCCTGGCAATTAAATATGGAAAACAAAATGACAACGAATACCAGCGTCACTTCCTCATTTAACCTGCGGAATTTTCAATTACACATCTCAAAACAATAGACAACGAACAAAATACGAAAATGAAAAGTGAAAAACTTGCTAAGGGCGCAGGCGCCAAGAGAATTTCCCCAGCGAGAGCGAAGGAAATCGGGAAATAGCCAACAAGAGAGAAAAACATGCCGTAGCTAAATGGAAAATTTTAGACGAAGCTGAAATGAGCAGGCAATGGGAAAATCGAAATTTTCATTCATACTATAAGGTGAATTCAACAGTGATGGTAATAAGCGGAAAAATCTGGAAATTATATTATAAGATTGGGTAAATTAAAAGAATAATTTTTAATTTTTGAAAGTTTAAATATTGCAGAGTCAACTTAGAACTAACATTTTGAATCAATCACAAAATATATATATATTAGCTAAAAATTGATTTAAAATTATATATTACTGACATTTTCTCCGGGTTGCAATATGGTTGTTTTGCTCATCTCATAAAAACTTTTAAAAATCTGAACTGAAAAAGGTTTTTATCCTAAATAAATTTTGTATATATTGAACTTAGATATTATCACTATCTCTAAACCCACGGTAGCCACTTAGCGCTGTCCGCCCGCGCTGTCTAAAAATACCCGCCCCACCGCTCTTGCGCCCATCAAGTGGCGCCAGTCACATGGGCCATGGTGAAAACTGGCTCTCTGCGGAGCACAATCGCGCTCCGATGCTCTCTCGCTGGGTTTTCCTCGCTCTCGCCATGAATTTCCTTCGGTGTTTGTGGTAGGAAAAGGCTAGTTTTCGATGCGAATCGGCTCTTTGGGGCGCCGCAGTTTCAGTCGCCGAACGATTTTCGCCCCAACAACGAGGAGGCAGCTGCTGAATATCGACTCGTCGCGTTTTTTGTGTGAAGTGAATGGAATCGAGGGAACGAGACGGAGGAAGGAAAACCAAGAAAATACGAATATACACAAAATATACACGAAATTCTTTTTATAACGAACCAAACGCGCAACACAACGCACATAAAGCCACAAAAAGGTGAACAAATTAGCTAACAAATTCGAGTACTAACCCGCCCATGTTTTTTGGAATGCAATATGTACTAACCCAAAGCGTAAAATAAAAGAAAAAATGTTGAAAACGCAGAGGCAAGTGGACTAATCGACTACTTCCTCCTCTATACGAAACGAAAAAAAAAAACACCCAACAACGACGACGACGACGACACTTTCTGGCATCGTGATTTTGATGATGACAACGCAGCAGCTTGTGGGAAACCCAGAAGCAGCGGAAAACGAAGAAAAAACACCAGCAGCAGGAGGAGAAATGACGGCGGCCACAGGGGGCGGAGGCAGTGGTGCGAGTGGAAAGGCTGGAAAACACAGGTCGAGGTCATCCGCTCGCTACGACGATGTGGAGAAGCAGCAACGGAAAAGCCGAGGCATCGTCTCCATACCGAACACCATAAAACTAAGTATGCTCAACAGCGGTTTGCTATCGTTTGAAAGGATAAAGCTCGAGGCACGCGATGAGAATAATTCTCTGTCAAAGACGATACCCAATGGACCCATAGATATCCGCCATTTCCTTAAGCTCTGCGATTTACGCAGGAAATTCCCAGTGCTCTACAAACTGGAGTTCCAAACGGCGGCCAAAGTTGAGACCAACACCTGCCGGCATGCGATGAAGAAGAACAACCTGGAGAAGAATCAGAATCCAAAGTGCATTCCCTACGACTACAATCGTGTGGTGCTGGAGAAAGTGGGTGGTTTGCAGGACTCCGATTATGTGAATGCCTCCTATGTGGACAGTTTGCTCAAGCCCAATGCCTACATAGTGACCCAGGGTCCTGTTGAGGAGACGGTGCAGGCCTACTGGCGAATGGTCTGGCAAGAAAATATTAGTGCCATTGTGATGCTGACAAAAACCTTTGACTTCGCCAAGGTCATGTGTCACCAGTACTGGCCACCCAATATGGATGTTCACGAACAGTACGGTGATATCTACATAAATATTGTGAGGGAAGAGCAGCTTGCCAATTTCCACATACGAACCTTTAGGCTTTACAAGATGAACGAAAAGCAGGAGGTTACCGATGAAAGAATGATCCTGCAGTTTCACTACACCGAATGGTACTCCCACTCTTGTCCCTTCTCAAATGCCCTGCTAGAGTTCCGGAGAAGAGTGCGATTGGTGGTGGGAAATATCATCAAGGATGAGGATGACATGAGAGGTCCTATTCTGGTGCACTGCAGCGATGGCGGTGGCAGATCAGGAGTCTATATGTCCATCGATGCAAATTTGGAGCTGGCTGAAGAGGAGGAGTGCTTCAATGTATTTGGCTACCTCAAGAAGTTGCGACAGTCCCGAAAGGGTCTGGTCGAGAATGTGGAGCAGTACAAGTTCATCTATGATACCCTGGAAGAGCACATTATTTGCGGCAAGACATGGTTTCCCGTCTCAGAGTTATCGGATCGCTTGAAGGCCAAGGCCAGGAGGAATTCCGGAACCAAAATGAACGAATATCAGGCGGAGTACGATCAGATATGTAAACAAACCCCCAGATTTACTATTGGGGATTGTGCTGGTGGTCACAGAGCGGATAATCGAGAGAAGAACAGGGATGTCCTGTGCGTACCTCCAGATAATTTCAGGCCCTACCTGACCTCCTTTCAGGGCAATGCCTTTACGGACTACATAAACTCCGTTTTCGTAGATGGCTATACTAAGCCTAGGGAGTACATAGTCACGGAATGGCCCATGAAACATACGTTGGGTGAGTTCTGGTCCCTGGTCTACGATCAGGAGTGCTCAGCCGTAGTGGTCCTGTGTCAGCCGCCCGCGCAATCGCAACAGTATCCCTCCTTCTGGCCCAACAAATCGAAAATGGAGAAATACGGACCGGTATTCTCCGTGCACTACGTGATGTCCAAGAGCTATACAAACATCAAACAGTGGGAGTTCAAGATCAACAAGAAGATCGTCTCACTTACCGAAATGATGGCCGGGGTCAAGGCCCCGACTCGAACCGTCCAACTATTCCAGCTGACCTGCTGGCCCATGGGTCACAAGGTGCCCAGCTCGACGAACTCGCTGGTCTACCTCATGAACATGGTCGAGATCTGGCGGAATAAGGTGGACTACGGCCCTGTTTGCGTTGTCTCGCCCGATGGTCGCAGTCGTGCCGGTGTTTACTGTGCCGCGAATGCGTGCATCGAGCAGGTCATCCAGCACGGCGAGGTCGATGTCTTCCAGGCGGTGAAGACTGTACGCCGACATCGTCCGCAGCTAGTGGAGAACATGACCGAGTACAAGTACTGCTACGACCTGGTACTCCACTATGTCCTCCACTTTCTCAACAAAAAGGAGTGAGTCGTCGGCCGAATAATTTGGAATATGGAATTATTGGAATTATTTGGTCAATTTGTTTATTTGTACTTTTTCTGGAGCCGTGCTCTAACAATGGTTAACAATGATCCGAAATACTTGTGGTCCACATTTGATGATGCCGGGATTTCTTTTTTAATAATTCCGGGCACCGCCTTAAAAGCAATAATACTGAGTATTTTTGTTGTCCACAAAAGCCAGAGAAGGGAAACATTTTATTTGTTAAAAGCGTCGAAATGTAATTTCACGCCAGTAAAGAGATACTTTTTACTTGTTTTTTGAGCATAAAAACAATGATACTACTATATATTGTATAAGCTTTTTGATCTGAAATGTATGTGCCATTTGTAACCCTAGTTGTTGTTGTTATAAACAGAAGGATATGAAAAGTGTGATGGGGATTATGGGTATAGAATGAAGTAATGAATTGATAGGAACAGAGAACTATTAACATTAAAATTTATATTTATATCTGTAGTTATTATTACGTTTACTCTAAAAACTTGCTACCTGGGCAATTGTTGATATATATCTAACTACATATACCTATTACGAATCTATTTATACATAAATACATATATATATATATATATATAAATGTTATGTACTGTTGTAAATGGGAAATAGCTAAGTTTTTCCATTACTGTTGACAGAATTTTATTTTTTATTCATGTTAAAGAACAAATATTTATTGACTCACAAAAAAGATGTAACTTCAAGTTGTTGAAGCAACAAAACACACAAACACATACAAAACACACGAAACACTCAAACATAAATACATAGTTATATGAATTGCATCATGATTTTCCTGTATTTTCGCATTTATGCATTCGACACACAAACAAACCTACCTACTTATATTGTTGTAACTCTAATAAACTTATTTTTTAAATGCTGTATAAATGTTCGTAAGTCCATTTTATCCTTTGTATAAACCAATCTACATGTGTAAACATTTAGCACAAAAAAAGTCGTATTGGATTAGGCGAAATGAAAATGAAGCCAAGAAAAAATGAAACGAATCAAACTTCAAATGTCTGTGTTTTTATTTATGCTAGATGGATATTTTTTCAGATAATTTAAGAGTGAAAAAAAGATGTTAAAACTGTTTCTCATAGTAATGATACGATTGGCAGTTTTAATTCAGATTTATTGAACATTTTTCTATATACGTGCTAGTGGCCCATATTTTCGAAACAAATCCATCTGAGTATAGAGATGATCTTGCCTCTCTGCGATTTCGCATTCCTCAACTGAGTCATAAAATCGGAATATCAATCAAAATATTTGCCTTTCCCCTTCGAGGCTGAGATCATTTGCTGGCCAGCGTGGTTCCAGATGAATTGGCAAATGGATATAAACAAAACATTTAGCAATCCCGTAGGGAGAACAGAAACAACAATCCATATAAACCTTGACCAGATTACAGTTTAATGCGTGCAAATCAAACAGAGGCGTTGTCCATATAGATATGGCCATTCGATAAGGCACGGAACACGTTCGGTAAGCGATGAGGTAAGGGGTGATTGGTGATGGGTGAAGGGGAGCCGTGTGCGGTCGCTATAAAATCGATAAATGACAACACACTTTGCTTTAGTCGGCAATAAAACCCATGGCAATAATAGTAAAACTTCGTGGCTCGCAATGACATCAGCGGAAAATCGGGAAATCGAGAAAAGTTTGCCCTATGAAATTGAAAAATTGTGTAAAACTCCAAATCGAGCGATTTAAGCCAAAACGAAAATCAACCTGACTGGCAGAAAGTTTGCCATTTCATTTATACGATTGTTCTTTTTCCATAACGCCTTTTTTTGCATTGTTTTCAGCGCTTTAATTGCAGAGCTCCTGCAGCGCGGAAAATGTTTCCACGGCTGGGGCTAAAATTTTATGCCAGACAAATAAACCAATTAGGTTTTTGGAAAATTTATCTTTACGAGCTATTAATACAAAGACCAGCGCGTGGCCAAACAAATTGCTGGCATGGTTCGAGGGGGAGGAAATTTAGTTTTAGTTAATTAAAAACTCAGTGGCAATTAATTTGGGGGCTCTGCCCGGAAATTTATGGCGCTCTCATAAAGTTATGAAAGTGAATCAAAGTGGATTGGCAAAATTGGAATTTTTATAGCGTTGGGAAGTTGGTGGAAACTTTCAGTTGGACAACTGACATCCACAGAGGAAATTAATTTTAATATTATAAATTATCTTTGAACGAATTTAAAATATTAGCGCTTACATAAATTTAAAGACATTTCTTAAATATTAAATACCCAAATATGGTCACTAAAATAAAAGTTCCTTTAAATAAAGAATTTAATTTCTTTAAAAAAAATTCAAGTTTATTAATTAATTATTTTAGTTTCCCAACTTTAACATGACTGTAGAAAATAAATATACAAATTTAAGTAGTCCTAACCTAATTGCAAAAACTTTCGACAAGTGTAGAAAAGTTAACAGTTTTATAAGTTGATTGATTAGTTTCTGAGCTGAGGAATTGTTTACAGCTATCCGGGTGTGCCCAGATACATTGATGAGGTTTTCTGGTTGGTCACACTTTAACTTGGCCTTAGTAAATCACAGTTTTAATGCCAACCAGCGGGTGAGCGAGTGTGTGTTATTGTCCTAAACATCCTGAGTTGTTAGCACACATGTTTACAATAAACCCGGCCAGTCAACTTGAGTGCCAACAAACCAAATGGCAGCTGCAAACTCCAGACATGACAAGCTCACCCACACAGACTCAACTCTTTGTGTGTGTGTGTGTGTGTGTGTGCAGGACAATGGACATTAAGCAAATGCAACATACGCACACAAACACACTTTCGGGATATATGCAAGCATATAGGTTTATATTTCGAGTCAAAGTCAGTCACTTAGGCGGCCAGGAGCGACCATTTCAATTTGTCAGTCATCAGCAGGACCTAGTAGAGTCTCTTTGTGTGCGGTTGTATTCATGTGAGTGTCTGTGTGTGTGTGTGGTCTCAAACTATTTGTATTGTGTGCCTGTCAATGTCGTCGTGTTAACATTAATTAAATCTATAGCCTGACATGCACAATACTGCACTTCCCACCACTGGCCATTGTCCTTTTTGGCCTACACATTAAATTATTGGTCTTGATTCGACATTTTTCATTAACCAGGGAATTCCTCGGCCACATATTTGTCGCAGCTATTTAAATATTGAACAGGACATTAAGTAAACAGGCATTTATGTGCTTTTATTTTAATTTAAAATTGTCACCGAGCTATTGGCATGCTGAAAAGTATGCTAAGCCCCCAAAGGGGAAAATAATCGCACAAAAGTGTTTTATTATTCACGTAATTGTTTTCAATGCTCTCGATTTTAGGTGTCGCTTTATTTGTATACAATTAAATGAAGTGAGCTGATTTGCCTCGAGGGTGTGCATTTCTGTTATTGTTTTAAATAACTTAAAGTGATAATCTGGAAATAAGTAATAATTTTCTTAAGTAGTCATATTTTACTGTGGAACCTAAGGCATTTTAAAATAGTTTTCATTGCTTAACTTATTGTCGCATACATAATATTTCAGGTTTCATTATATATTTATATAAATTTTTTCCTTCTGGCCAATCGATTTCAGTTGCTCGGCTCGTCAAATCCTCCTAGGGCTGGGCTTTTTCGAAATTAATTGAAAACGAGTCGGAGTGATGAAAAAGGAAGCCCCGAGCCATAAGTAGAAGCACAAAAGGCATTTGTTTAATTATTTAAATTTAATTTCATGTCACTTCAAATTAGTGCCACTCATTTTCACTCCGAGCACGTGGAACGTGTAAAGGCCCGCTCCTTTTCCCCTTTACTTCCTGAATGCATCATATGTGAAAGGCTAAAGGCCAACACTTTTTAACTCATTTCCATTACGTGCCCGACCGTGGGCTGGCTTTTCTCCGGCTTCCCCTACATCCTTTGTTGGCCTGGCGTAAATAAATGGCAGAATGTTTTTGCATTATGCTGCCAACATATTATTATTATTCTTATTATAAACTCGTTCCGCTGGCATGGCGGTCGTATGCGTGACTGAGTGCCGAGAAGTGTGTGCATACAGGTGTGTAATGGGCATCATTGCAATTGCACTCCAGAGGAGGGAAGCAATGCAAACACACACGTAGACGGTGCATAATTGAATTAGCCGAACAGCGAGCATAGAATCAAGGCAGCACAACGGGCCAGAAATGCCTCAAACAATAGCTAATAATGCACAATTGGCCGGGCGATGGGGAAACTCAAAGTGGCCGACTGAGGAAATTGCCAGAAACTTTGGGGAATTGACGGCGGAACAAATAGAATACAATTTTCCAACAACATGCCAGACATTTAACAAAGAGTGGTCCCCTTCTGGGGATCGAAAAACAAATAAATATATTTCAAGGATCCATGGGAAATTAACAGGGAGAGCGAGATAGAAAGCAGGAAGGGAAATCAAAGCAGGATAAGGATGTTGATAGTTAAAATTATATAATAAAATTTAAGGGGCAGTTTCCATTGATCAAAAAGAGTTAAATAAAATATTTAAAAATTCGAAACCGCAAACAGAATTCCTCCATTAATCAATCATTGATTTTGGTTTTGTCAACTAGGCTTGTCGGGCTCGCAATAAAATAAAAACGCGAAAGAAACAAATCATTTTAAATTCAATGTTTAATTTCGACTATTGAAAACCAAAATTCGCAATTCTTTTTACTTTCATTTATTTTACATTTCTGGTTGAACGATTTGATTGCCGATTTGTAATTTATTCATTACATTCAACCAAATAATTGCAAATCAACAAATATAATCAAATATTTATTGATTTGCCTAATGGCATACGCCATTTCCATTTCCACAATCAGTACTAACAATTGCTAGTACCAGCATATGCATTCAGCTGGTTTCTAATTATGTAATGTGCAAGCCGCATAAAATATTTTTAATGATAGAAAAATTGGGCGGAGATGTTTCTAAATTGCTTTCATAACCCACAGTGCACAAATTAATTAAAATCGTTTTGTTATGATTTTTTAGAGTTTTTTTTTGTGGGAAGAACAAAGGTTTTGTTGCTGTCAACTCAAAATGCAATTGAACTAGTTATGCAATTCAAATAGTTCACTAATTTTATAAAAATGTTTAAGCCCTTTTAAATATATTGT
Organism: Drosophila eugracilis; assembly: GCF_018153835.1. Lineage (NCBI taxonomy): Eukaryota > Metazoa > Arthropoda > Insecta > Diptera > Drosophilidae > Drosophila > Drosophila eugracilis. Next base: position 3,597,411 of record NW_024571981.1, on the reverse strand, counting down.
TGTACTTGACATATTTAATATAGTTAAAGGAGCAGTTAGTATATCAACTTTAAAGTTAGTTAGAAAATATTTAAATAAATTTTACATTTTCCAGGGGTTACCCTCTTGCCCAACACATTCACTAAGCTTTACACTAATCTCCAAAATTATTTATATTAAACTATAATTTGTTTATTTTACACGTAAAGTTTTCAAGTTGTTGGGGCGTTGCAAAAATTGTTAATGACATTTAAGTAGACAAAGGGTTTGAGGACGGAGGCGGCGCGTTTCAGAACAACTTTTTCATGCTCTGGCCAAACTTTTTTGCGGCTTAGTGTTTGCCTGTGCATGTGCATTGTAGAATGCACAAAAGCGTAATTAAATACATAATGAACAAGAGGCGAACAAAATATAAACAGCGGGTTGGGTTTTGAGTCGGGACAGAGTTCGTTGCATATCAAATGTGTCTCATATGTGTGGGTTGTTCAGCATATAATATATATACTAGTACAGGGCTCACAAAAAAGCTCCACAAAATTTGTTCAACAACCGAGCAGCGGAAGCTCATTATAAGTGAACAACAAAAGCAGTGGCTGTGCTCTTGTGGAAATGCATCCGAAATTTGTACTTTGCTGCCCGAAATTAACTGAGAAACAAAGGATTCTTTGTCTGGTGTCAGAAGAAGTGTTGACTGCAGTTTGCCTGCTAGGCGTTTAATTAAATCCAACTCAAGAATAATAAGAATTTAATATAAGATATAAACTCTTAGCCTTCAGGATATGGTTTCAAGTATGTAGACTAAGAAATATCAGAGAATTTCGACTTCTTGTAATTAATTGTCTGAACATCAACTGGAAATTATTTTTGAGCTGTGACTCAACCGAGAAATCTCCACTTATCACACTGCCCACAAATCCTGGCCCCTGTGTCAGTTTCGGCTATCCATCATCATCAACCAGCTGGCCAGCTGGATGAATATTTAAGCCAGGTTCCCAAGGAGCTGGGTGATTCGGTTGGCCCTCTTAATTAAAATTACAAAGCCCTGGCCACAAGGCAGCTGCTGTCAGAAGGCGAGTTGTGTTCTAAATTGCCAACATGCCAGTACCACTTATTGTTATTGCTGCTTGCTTGGCCATGGATATGGGAAAACACTTTTTGAGGTTTAATTGAAAATTATTGTATTTGAATTCTGGGGCCTCAAAATACAATGTGGCCTAGCATCGATTACTAAACATTTGGCCTAACAATTGAACCCCAGACAGTCGTTGTTCCATGTTAATCAAATCAAAGGTTTCGAGTCTGGGCTCCAAGTAATATGGTGAATATGTCTAAATTATGTTTGTCCATTGGCATTGAAAATGCATCATTGTTGTCCCATTATTGTTTGTTATCATTCAATGCACAGGCAAGCCATCAACATATTTTACCTGTTAATGCTGACTGACAAGAAATTCCAGATTGAAGCTAATGAGACCAAATGAACATTAAGAAATTCTCCGATTAATTTCAAAATTTAGTGGGGTGTAAACTTAATTTAATAGAAGGAATGGTTTATAGTTCAAGATTTGTGAAAATATTTATGATGCATGATTTTGAAAACTTGCAATATTTTATCCCTTAAAAGCTAATTCAAACTGCATAGCTAGAACACAACTCCATCATGAATTACCACATCAAATGCTTAAATAAATTTCAAAAACTATGCAAGAGACGAGTTCCCATTTGGTCAGATCTGCCGCAATCTGCTCTCTATACCAGCAGAAAAGGGGAGTTTTCCCACGACCCCACAACCTGATTTTACTCTAATGGGAATTACGAACCGCGACTAAAAACGTCAAAGGTGAAGCAACAGAGAGTTTGTGGGAAAAATGTAAATGAAACATATCGTGGATTAAAAACCAACTGTGAAATACCAGATGGAAGAGCTCCACACACGCACACTTTGGTACTACAAAAATACAAAAATATCTACATATATATATGTATGGACGCATACATAACCAAACACACGTATGCATAAATTTCACGCACAACTGAATTGCGATGCGAATGATGACGAGGCTGCCTTGTATGTAATGTAATATGTTCCGCGATGGATGCGGAAATCTGCACAAAGGAGCGTTGAAAAACAACAGAGTAAGTGATAGAGGAAGAGAGAGGGAAGGGAAAGCAGGGAAAGAGATGACTACACAAAACAAAATGTAAAACAATCGAACATTATTCTTAATTTTAGTATTAAAATAAAAGCGATTTAAAACTTTAAAACCTCCAGTTTAAGGGATATATTATAAAGAAAGTTAACGAAAATTATGAACTTTCTTAGATAAGTTTAAAAATTTTAAATTATATCATTAAATATATAGTCTCTTAATTAAATTAAAATGTATATAAATATTTTTAGCAGTGTATTTAGAGATTCGGTTGGGTTAGACAGTTAAATAGACACGGCTGACAGGTTGGTTGGGGCGTGCAAAAATTCAGCAACGCCATCATTAATCTTTATTTGCGCCGCCACCTCAGCTACCCCCACTCCATCAAAAACCAGGCGCGTGAATAATTTAGCTACCTAATAATAAATCATTGCAGCCTGTGCATTAGTTGACTGTCTCTTAGCTCTATCTGTCTCACTCTATCACACCCACACGTGGACCAATCCACATACATAGAACCGGAAGTGCAGAGTTACATGCTTAAATGCTTATCAAATTTTATGCGTGGTCCCATTGTGTCTGTGTGTGTGTGTATGTGTACGTCCTGTCAGGGACTCTGCTCCTCCACTAATGAGCATTAATTAATTGCCGAGTTGGTAAAATGTGGGCGGTTCAGGAAATGCCACGCCTACCTTAAAGGCCTCGCCAAGCGGAAAGCATTTTTGTGGGCTTTTAGACGCTTTTATTTTTGGTGAAAGGCTAAATATAACTCATATGTAATGTAATCTAATGATTTCTTTTTGTGGGATAGAAATGAACGTACCTGAAAAGAAAAGAAAAGAAGAGAAAGGCTGGAATATATTTTATTTCTAGATGACGATTCATTTTATATCTTATTCAGGCAACTTGAATTCATTCAAACAGTTTTCCCTCAAAATTTAAGGAAACTTTCCTTAAGCCTAAAAACACTTAAGCCTCTTTGATGTTTAAACGAATTTTACAAAACTTACAATAGAAATTTGAAGTATTTTGTAATTTAAATACATTTTATGGTTCGAAATCTTTTTGATGCACATTACTTATACGCTATGGGAGCCACAAGTTACTATACCTTCAACATTATTAAAAAATTTTAGTGAAAGCAAATCTTTTTTTAAATTTCTTTCATTTATTGGTGCTAAATAATTTTATCTTTTTAAGAGGAATTCAAGACAATAAAAACAATTTGCAGAATTTCGAATGCAGCATAATTTGATTACTTTGGCAAATAAAGCACGATGAGGCAAGCTGACAAAAATGTGTGGCAAGTGTGTGGGCTAGGTGAAATAGGAATTTTAATTAAACCAGGGGAACACACACATACGCACTCATACACAAATTAACACGGATAAAAGGCAACAAAATACAGCTTCAAAATTCAGGAACTGTCCAGTGTAGAAATGCAAGACAAAATAAACGGGTGGGAATGCCATAAAATATGGTGAAATATTTCGGCATCTATTTGCAACTTAGTTTGCGGTTCTCATAGAATGCAATAAAATATTTAAATGCACAATCAATAAACTGTGTGTCTGCTCCCCAAAGAAATTCAGATCTGCATTTATTTTGCTGGAATGCCATTTCTTTTACCTTTTTTTCATGTTGCACAAATTGATATTTCGGACAGGGCTCTGCGGTCACCGGCAGTGTCAAATGGACAAATATTTTCAATTAAAAATGTTTCTCGCATTCGGCCAACGGTGTGATATCCCTTGTGTCGATTTAATTGTTGTCCAACCCTGATAGGCTTGACTCCACCTGACCGTTGCAAATTGTTGCATAATCGAGTGCACTTTCAGTTTGGTATTTTGTACAACATCCAGAACGAAATGTGAGAAATATTTTTGAGGAATAGCCGCCTGGCCTTATGACATTTCGTTCAATTGCATGTTTGGAGGTGAAACAATTTATAAATTATTCCCAGGACTTGTGGCACTGTAATCTGTCAAATAATCTTCAATTTTGAATAGATGGACCCACCCTTTTAATTCGTATTTATATCACAAACACTTTTTGTGCTTTGGCTAGGAAATTCTCAACAAGCCAAAGACGACCAAATAGCAGGAAAAAGGAGTGGAGTATACCTGGGATTTAAATGCTATTTACACAGCTTTCGTCTGGCCAATAACATGCGCTCAAATCGGAGTCGCACAGAAGAGGATCGGAGTATAGCGGGAAAAGGAAACCCCATAGGAGGTGCGGAGTCCCGAAATAGTGTTGACCCTTTTTGCCATTGTCTGGGCACGTATGAAAGGGCTAAAAATGTGACACTCCGGGAAAGGGAAATGGGCAGCTTGGGCTTAGGTGTCTCTCCCTAGCTTTCCATCTCTTAACATCTCGACCACCCAGCATGCCCATTTCAACCCACTCCCTGCAGAATCCGGCAATTCCAAAGCTGGCTGAGATTCAACTGGAAATTGTGCACACCTGTCGACAGACAAAGATGGCAATAATACAGTTGAGGGCAAAAAAATAGGAGTGTTTTTAATTAATCTAAAGTATATTTTGATTCATTTTAAGTTTTTTATAAAAAATTTGAATCACAATCATTACACATCGTTGTTGATTATTAGTCAAAGTATGGTTTAAGGAGATAGTATTTTGTCCCCAGCTGTGGATGGGCTATGGGAATAGTCGGACGGGCTGAGTACTACATATCTTCCGCCTACCCCTCGACAATTCCCGACTGAGGCTCAGGGAACGTTATTACCTTGACACATGTGTAACGGCTTTGTCTTTTTTCCATTCTTTTACCATCCTTACTCTTTTTTTTCTGTTGCTGAATTCAACTGTAACAACAACTGCAAAAGCGGCTTTTGTTTGGCCCAACGGCAGGCTGAGCAACCTTTAACCCCTCAACGGCTACCCCGCACCCTTTGACCTGGTCGTTGTTAACACTGCTATGGGCCTAGCGTGTTGCTAATGCATGTTGAGTCGAGCTTAAGTCACAATTTCAGTCTGCTGGAAAAGATTTGTGCGCCCCCTTTGATGTGAGCCCAAAAAAAGGCGACCTAGAGCAGTCGAAATCCATTTAGCAATTTCCTCATTTTCAATCAGCTGTGCGAGGAATCCCCTGTTGGGGCTCTGGCAATCTCTTTCGGGTCGAAATGATTAAGTATGCTGCACGGCATACCCTGGAGATGTCAAAAGGGTGACAATTTCGTTGGGGAAATTAGGAGATGAAATTCGGTTTCATATAAGGTTTGAAATTAGTTCCTCTTTTTGATCAAATTGAAACTCATTGTTAGCAATAATCAGTATTTGTTATTTTGAAGAAAACAGTTCTCCATAAGCTGCAACACAAATCCATTCAAAACAAACTCACGCGTATTACTTCTACATCGCTTCATATTCATTTCGATTCATTGAAAGTTATTTTTGTCATTTTTCCAGCTCGATAATCGATCACATAAATCGCATTTGGCTGTCATTAACGTTCCAGTCTCGTAATCCATTCCAACTTCAGAGTTCACAGCGATTTGATGCCTTGTATACAAAAAAGAAAACCGGTCGACTTTATAGTCGCCCACCCGTTTCGAGTTTCCCCCTTAGAGGAGATGGCAACGAAAATTGATGAAATTGATTTCCACATTGGCAATTTTCTAAGCGGACTCACGTTTGCACCTGACAACTGCAACCGGCTGACCTCTCAACTCCCCGACCTAACCAAGTAAATGCCTTGCCCAAACATTTTGTCATCCATCTTGGGCCAAGATCCCCAACAGCCACGTCGCTGTCTATTAGTTTCTGCTGATTCCCTCCTGCTCCTGCTCCCAATTTTCCCTGCGGGTTCAGACGTCGCCATCAACAGAAGCTTCCATTTCCCAGTCTTCTTGGCAATCTTGGCCAAACTGTAGCTCCTGGATTTTTTTCCGTTGCATCACGTTTAGCCAGTTGTTTTTTCTTGCTCGATTTTTGTTCGCTTGCAACAAATTGTGTGCTCTGCTTTGGGGAAAACGAGTGGAGAAAGGTGGGTATTCACTAACGACACTTTATAAAATATTCAACCCGACTGCCAGACTGGGCTTCTAGTTGAATGTGCTGCTGCCGCTGTCGCTGTCTTGGCAGCTAAAAGTTTTTAATGAATTTTTTAGCAAGCTAATCGAAGTCAATGTTAGTTGAAAAATGCATTAAATAACGTTGAACGTGTGTTCAACGCGTCGTATGCGCAATGTCTCCAACCAAATGCTGACATATCCGTAACAAAAAAAAAGCCACTGTTTCTGGTTTTTCTTCTTCTCGTTTTGCGTAAAAAGACTGAGCTGCCACTTTTGACTTTTTGATGTCAGCTCTCGCAGAAGGTCAGACAGTCGGAAAAGTGAGGAGGTAGAAAAGCTAACCAGGCGCATGAAGAGTTTTCTTTTTTCGCACACCCGAAGAGAGAGAGGATATAACGTGCTTATCAAATTTGCAATGCAAATTTGGAATTTTCCACTCGCTGGATATGTGGAAAAATGGATAAAATGAAGGGCTCTGTTAAAGGGCAGAGTTGACCGAATGTTAAGATAAATATTTTATTGTAAGTGCAACTCAACTGCAGAGCAATACTTTTATTTCCAGAACAAAAATTGACTTTTATCAGGGTAATTAAAGAAACTGCATATATTTAATCCTTAAAGATGAGTTAAATTTATAGAAAGTATAAATTTAAAAATTAAATAGGCTCGTAAGTAGAATAAAACCTATTTCAATCCTGATTTAAAACCCCAACTAAAAGGGAAACTCTATTTTAAAACCCCGCTGAACTTGTAATTAACTTTCTCTGCTTGGTTTCGCAGTCTTGTGGCATTACCAAAATATTTATCCAATTAATTTCTACCTTGGTTGCCAAGCAATTTATTGCAACATCCTCATTACGCTCTTCGCATATTTTCACAACCTCAGTGTTTGCTTTGGCTCATCTCAGCTCTTCTATATCTCATTTTCCCAGCTTATGAATTCCTGGTGCTTCTCTTCAGCATCTGCTATGTACACCTTGTGCCCTTGGGCTGTTTTGTCAGTTGCAGTTTTCCCCAGCACACTTTCCACGCTCTTTGATTGCTTCCCTAACTCCACGACTGCAAAGTAAGGACCTCAATTATAGACTCAGACAGAAAGATAGACAACTAGACGGTGAAATGTGAATAAAACTCAACTGACGAAGGAGTCGAGCATTTTTCTGCTATTTCAGGCATGATGCAATTCTTGAAAAGTAAGGAAAATGTACGAAAAGGATTTTCCAGAGCAGCTCATAAGTATCCCAAAGCTAGCTTGGCTGCATGACCTGCAATTGAGCTTTGAGTAAATAGTGTATTTCGCTGCAGTTTGACGTTTGATTGCTAATCATTGGCAATATTCCTGCGGGGATCAGAGATAGTAGAGTGTCGGTTAAGGAGATGGCATATAAGATTTAAAAGGAGTTTTTAAATCAGGACTTTTCTAGTCTTATAATCTCCGCACAAAGATACATTTTCAAGAAATGCTTTTCTAGAGGTCATTTCCATATATGAGTAACGGAATTTATTGTTTGTTTCCTTTTCAATTTGCGAATAACAAGTTCAGTGTCAGCACAAAGTTCTTTGACATTTTCCAAAAATTATTAGCTAAAGTAATGAGGCTCCACGCCCTGAAAACAGCGGCATGTCCACACTTCATTTCCGAGAATTTGGCTTTCCCATTCCTTTCGTTTTCCAACCCTGCTTCCCGCCTGCCGAATTTCCCGACCCCTGACAACCAAAACCAGCAATGACCTAATAAATCCGTTTTATGTCTTGGTCCTGGCGCCGCCTTCATTCAACGACTCCAATCGCTTGGACGGAAATGCCAGCGGCGTCTGTTTGTGGTAAGCCCCTCAGACAGGGCCTCCATTTCTCCATCCTCATTTCCCTATTCTAAGCCAAAACACTACGAAAAAATTAAGAAAAGTTATGACAAAAAATGATTTTAAAATGATTTTTTTTGATCTTACTTACTTACACTAAAGTGTCTCACAAACTTCATTTTTCTTTTTGAAAAGTTATACTTCATTTTTTTCAGTGTACTTCTTGGCATTTCAATTCATATTCAAATTCAAATTGTAGGCGTGGCTGCGCCATTTATTGCCTGCGCCATTAGCTGCACTAATGATCCATTCAGCAGGAGCCAAATCAGTGTGGAGGGTTAAAGGGGGGAAAAACTCGCAGAAGGGAAAATAAAAATCAGAGGAAAGGAAAAGGAGGAGAACCCTTAGGCGACCATATTTAAATAAGAGCCGGGTTGCAGACTCCCACGCACACACAGCCAAACAAACCCATGCCTAAGTGAATGCCAACACACATACACACACACACAAAGACAGACAGACACATCGGCATTGTCAATATGCTTAATGGATTTTCAAATATTTAAACAACCCCAAGAACCCAAGACGATGGCGGTTTTCCTCATCCTCCAACCATTTGCCCATTCTCCCCATTTAGTCCTGAATGCATTTGCACACATTTTCGCATTCAAGCATATAAATCAAATGTTATGGGTCCCGGGCTAATGGAATTACAAATTGGTATTTTCTTCTATTTGCCAGGCATAAGCGATAATTGATAATTGATAACTGGGTCAGAGGAAAATCCGCATTATGCCGTTGAAAGGGAAAATCCACAAAAGTGCAATTTTCCCAGGCAGCCATAAAACTGTTAAAATTCTAAAAAGAAAATATTTATATATAAGTTTTACACAACTTTTTGATTTAAAGTAACTTGCAAGCTAAAACGTGCTATTAATAGTTTTTAAAGTTATATTAACAAGAGAAAAAATCTTTAGTTTCCCTGTCCAAATGTATCCCCTTTCGAGAATGCAGAAGCACGTAAGCCAAACATTTCTCTATTTATTCATATAAGTTATGTGGGTATGCATTTATTTTATTTCAATTTAAAGTTTTAATGAGTTTTTGTATTGTACCCTAATGCTTCTGTGTGAAAGGGCCAACAACTTGCTGGGATTTACTCCGTGTCGAGTTTTTTTATTTACTCTTCACAGCGATTATTTCTAGCATAGTTTACAGGACTTTCGCTCGTGTGCGGATTTTCCCCTTTAGCTGAACGGATTTGAGCGAAAATTTTAAATTAATTTGAAAATAAATTCAATTTAAACGTGGCCTGATTGTTGTTGCACTGTTCTGGCTTAAACTAATTGCCCCTGCAGTTGGTAAATCTCTGTGCGATTTGCCATGCAATTTTTATATTTGGCCTTCGTTATCAAAACTCATAAATTGCATATTAAATATTTTTGTAGAACGAATACCAGAGCGAAGCGAAAAATTTCATTTTAATTGATAGCTGGTCAAAATATATCCGACCAACAAATAGAAATCAAACACAGCTTGGGGGCCAATCTATATACAAAATTATTTAAACTATAAAAGCAATTCATACAAAATTAATAACAATCGATGCCATTTTCTCTGCTCGTGTCAAACTGTCAGGCACTCAGCATTGTTGGAAAAACATATGCGAATAATAACAAATACTTAAAATAACTACGGCTGAAATACCGCTGACAATAATGAGTAAATGTGAAAAGTTGACCAATGAAAAAATGTCTGATTGCCATTGTTAAATATCGGTACACCCACGGCATTGTTGGATGCCAGGCTTTGTTCGAATGTCCTTTTTACTGGACAAGCCAGGCTGCCTCAGGATGAAATGTGTCAAATTGAAAGCACAAGTCAAGGCATTTCTTATAGTTATTTGCACATAAAAATATTAAAATTTTTGTTTGCCATGGGAGTATTACACTGTTGTAAGAAAATGTATTGAAATTCCTTTAATTTTATTTGTCACAAAACAAGCTGGTAACCTGCAATTAAAAATTTAATTAAATGCGGCTGGGCGAGCATGAAAAGGAGAATAGCCCACAAAGCTGAGGGAAAACATATTTCAATTAAATTGATTATAATTTTGTATATTTTATATTGACCAAATGATTGCTCGTTGTTGGGTTCCATGCAAATAATTGGAATATGTGCTTATATACATCAGCAAATATTGCCTGACAAATTATTTGTTTCCGGTTGCCTGGCTAAGTAATTAATCACCAAATAATTTGTTAATTTTAATTTACTATCTTCGCCCGTCCGCCTCCCTCTTCCCCTTTGTGCGCACACAAATAGAAGTGCATAAAACCAATTTATGCCTAGGCACCGTTAATTAAGATTTAATGCCCTACTAGCACTCAAAATCGAATCCTGCCACGCCCCCTTATCCCTTTTCTATTTGCCATTTTGTGTGCGTAATTAAGCGACAATAAGCATTTAATACACATTTTCTCTTACGCACACAATTGCAATTAGTTTCGGCGTGTGTGTGAGTTTGTGTGTTTTTGCCTTCGCCCTTAATGCCACGCCCATTAAGTACACACTCCGCCCAATTGCACACACACACACACACACACACCCCGATACAAACTGCCAGCAAACAACAACAAATTGTTGGCTAATTTGAGAGGCACCAAAATGCCGCCGCCTCCAATTGACATGGCTATACGGTTGTTATATAAATATATGCCTATATGTGGGAGTATATGTATATACATATACATTTATCAGCATGCCGATATGTCGTGTATATATGCCTGCAATTAAAAATTATCTGCCAGGCGGCATCGGACATAAAATACACTGCAAATTGGACAGGAAATTACGGATAACAAGGGGGCAAGGATATTCAAGGCTATTATTATTTTGGAAACGAAACTTAAATTCTGATAAATTTTATAAGCAAATTTAATCAGCACTATTTAATCTTTAATCGTAAAAAACTCAAAGTTTGCAATATTGGTTTTGCGTTTTAAAGCCCTTAAAGGTAGGCAATATTTTTGTAAGTTATCGATAAAGTCAGAAACTTTTGGAATTAACATAATTTTTTTTATTTCATTCAACATAGTTCTGGCATATTTAGCAGATTAAAATTTATATACTCTGGCACTGTATTAAAATAAATACAGAGCAGCATTTCCTTTACCACTGTATTCTCAAACGCATAGATAACTCTAAAAATCTATTCCGAGATAAGAAGCGAACAAAAGCTTCCGTTCTGGGTAATTCTTCGTCCATTGAAATGTTTAATCAGAGTTCCTTAATTTAACGGCTAGCAGTGTAATAAATTTTGCCCACATAATTTGTGCGTTTCCTTGGGGCTAATAGTTCGTAGTCGGGGGCAACTTGCATCAGATTAGTAATTATGTAAGGCCCACAAGCACACACACACACATAAGACCACGGATTCGCCCAATGAATCCCCATAAATCCGCGCATAAATACAAATTACACTGGCAGCCCAGCAATATCAATTTACTTGGGCGGTAGCGGGTTAAGGGGTCAAGTGGCAGCAGCCAAAGGTTAAATAAAAGCCCCATGCATAATGAAAAGCGTTTTGAGATGTCCTTTGGCTCGATGGTCATTACTTATGTTTTATGACATGCGGCTTAGGTTTTTATGCCCTCGGAATTTCTCTTAAGGCAAATCCAACATAAGTATATTAAAATAGAGAGAGATAGAGGCAGCATCTTAGCACTAATCACTGACTTAGTAACTAATGCACACCTGCGATTAATCCAATTACACAACATACATTGCAGACAATCATCCGCGAAATGAATCGACTGGGCATGATGGTCGACCTGTCGCACGTCTCCAAGGGTACGATGAGAGATGCCCTGGAGGTGAGCGAGGCACCTGTGATATTCTCACATTCCTCGGCCTACGAACTCTGCAACACGAGCCGGAACGTCCAGGACGATATCCTTCAGGCGCTGGCCAAGAACGGCGGCCTTGTTATGGTCAACTTCTACTCGAAGTTTCTCTCCTGCAGCGACAACTCAACCGTGCACGATGCAGTCGGTAAGTGAAACATTTTAAGGAGTATTTTTATGTTAATTATCATTTTCAATGCTTTCTTTAATTTTATGTTTATTAGTACTAGAAGGTCTTTCTTAAAAAGGTATTTTGTACTCCAAGCTTTAAAAAAAAATCTTTTAAAAACTGATTTCTGATTGAAAAAATATAAATCCTAAACTATATACATATATATCAAATGCAATCCTTGATAATATATAATTATGTTCCGATTTCTATGTACAATTCAGCAAAAAAATTTTTGTAATTTCTTTTATACCTTGCGAAATGCCTTTAAGGGAACTTTGCCCCATCCGAAATCAATCAAAACCAGTGACTTGGTCGCGGTTGGTCTTTGTTGTAGAGAATCCTGATTGTCAGGCCATTGTTTCAGTTAGTTCATTATTTCCTCTTCCCTTTTTTTTGCACTCTCTTTATCCCCTTTGGCAATGCCTCTGTTGTTCCCCTTTTCTATTCTGATTTTTGTGGCATGGCTTTTGACGAGCCATCAAAATGGCTCTCGTAATCACTTCCTGGATTCGCTGTCTTTCTTTGAGCCACCTCAGATGAAGCCCACTTTTTTTGGTTTACACAGAGAAAAATGTATTCTTTTTAATTATATTTAAACATTTTCTTTTTAATTTTCTATTTTTTAAACATTTTTGAATGTTGTAAAAAGATAAAGTATTAAAAACATAAGCATTCAAATTAATAATTAAATAAAATTCATTATAAACAAATAAAAAATTTTCTAAAATATATATTTTTTAAGTGCTGTAGTACGGCTCTAATGTCCCCTTCTTCACTCTCATTTCTTGCCTTTGTTTTTCCGGCGGCCGTGGACACATTTTCAAATTCGCGAACATTTTAATAACGCTGACTTATGGCGGCAAATACAACAACAATGACGGCGGACCTTTAACAATGGCCCTTAATGAACTTGACAACAAATGGCAACCCTGCCACCGGATATCCTTCTGCTGACCAACACACTCTCAACACACAGCGCATATTAATCACATTAAGCGAGTCGCCGGCATCGATCACGTTGGACTGGGCGCCGGCTACGATGGCATTAATTAGTAAGTAAAAGTCATTTATTTCACTTAAATTCACATTTCTCCCCTCTCTCTCTCTCTGCTCGATATTCACGTATATACGGGCAATATCCTCCAGGTGGTTTTGCATTTCTTTGCCTTTTGTTTTTTAAGTTATTAATTGATTATATTTAAGGCTCAGGACTTAACTTTGGCGTATTGCCAGAGCTGCGATGGATGTGGATAGACCGTTATTATTTTACCGCTCATTACGGGCACTTTTCTGCCATTTTCTTTTTTTCTGCCGGAGGTTTTCCACGAACAACTTGTGCAATCTGTTTACGAGGTTTTTAAGATAATTTAATGATCTCTCATCGGGAAAACGGACGATACAGTCAAGCCATAAAAGGTTATTAGCCATTAGATTGGGATCGAGAACTTATGATAGTCGTAAAAGGATTGAATTGGATAAATTATTTTCGTGAGAATAAAATGTTACCGAATGTTATGGCATCGTGAAAACTAACGAAGCCACTGCAATGAATATGGTAACATTTCTTGTTTAATAAATAAGCCAACTAAATCGGAAATCATGTATTAAAAGTTCTTTAATTAAAAGTAAATATCCTATAAATAAATCTGTATTTAAATAGTCTCCCATACTAAAGCTGCCATTAAATCACTTGCTAATCAGCTGGAATTTCGACCAACTAAAATTTAAAGCCCGTCCCAATTAGCAGGACCAAAATGTTCGTTCATTACCTCAATGAGAATGGCCCACTTGCAGCCGTCAAGAGTATCCTTTTTCACCGCTCTCATCATCATTGCCACATCGGCATCATCAACGTCATTCGTCTTCATTATCGTTGTAATTATTCCCGTGATGCTGGGGCAGAATGCATTTGCATAGATTTCCATTTCATTGCATCGTGGTGGACACAATGCGAAAACAAACAAAATGTTGAAGCCCAAATTTTGATAAACCTACCTGTCGTCCGCCCCAAAATTTCCATCTCCCTTGGCTGTTTTTGATTTAAATATTTTGAGTACATGGCCAAAAATGAGCATATGAGCTCGATTCCTAACCAAAAATAACAACAAGGACAGCACCAAAAAATGTCCATGTAAATCAATTTCCACCAAAATGAACTTCATTTTGTTTTGGTTTTCAGGGCGACGCGACCACAGAAATGTTTTTGAGGTATATTTCGGGGAGAGAGTTGGAAGAGAACTCCAATAAAAACAAGAAAACTGAAATTTGTATATTTGAATATTTATGGGGCAATTGCCTGGGTACCAAAAATACGAAACAAACATGAGCATGACACAATAAATAATCTAAAATTCTATAAAATTACTAAATGTCAAATGGTCTCGTTCCGGTTCGCGTCAAACCGCATGGTAAATGTGCAGAGGAACATACCTAATAAATCGAATTTCCATTCTATAGGCTTCGTTGGGCTTCTCCCCCCTCAGGACACCTGCCCAATTTTATTGAGGTTTGTTTATTTAATTAAATTGTCATTACTTCGAATGATGATTTTTGTCGTAATATTGGAAATTGAATTTAAGTTTTGGTCATCGAAAGCCACAAATGAGTGCAATTAATTCGGCAAAAACAACCTTGCCGGCGCACTCGAATCGAGAAATTGAAAATGGCAAAAGCCAATTCAAGTTAAAAGGACATAAATTGTTTTGCTCGCCGCAGTTGTTATGGTTTATTTTTTGGGAATACTTGTTTTCTATTATCTTTACAGGGTGTCGCAGTCCTTGCTCTTTGTATTAGTCGAATAATTGAATACTTAAAAACAAAATAAAAATATTTAAAATATATTGTTTCTATAATGATCGGAATATGGAATGTCACACCTCGTTGAGCTTGTTATTAAAACTCCAATCGACTGACATTTTTCTAGGACATCACCCTATATATTTTATCTTAACTCTAATACTATCCCATATTTCTGCTGTTTGTGTCATTTAAATCGTGTTTGGCCTAAACGCCTGCACATAAAACTAAATTATTATTTATTTGTTCGAATGCCTGTTCATAAAATATGATTACCGAGCACTTGAGCGTTCGGCCAGCAAAATGTTTATTTATTATTTATTTTCCTTTGTGTGCTATTCATTATTTATTTGTTTTTCTCTGCTGCTTGACTCAATGCGACTTTATTACGCCCAGAATGTCCTGCACACGAGTTGTTTTGCCTTTGGCCCTGCCCTGCCTTTGATTTGCTTATTCAATTTGGTTTCTGTATGTGCTGCACGAAAATTAAATTTAATTGTGCGGAGAGATTTTTTGAAATATATGTACTCTGAACGGAGAAGGGAAGAGAGAGATGGGGAGGAGCTGAACACATTATGACCATTATTTATAATCCGAGAAAATAAACTAATATTTTTCAATGTTGAATTGTGCTTTTTAGTACCCCCAAAGGACTGGAGGATGTATCTTCATATCCGACTCTATTTGCTGAACTTCTTGGTGGCGGTTGGACAATTGATGAGCTGACCAAATTAGCCGGCGGTAATTTCCTTCGAGTTATGCAGCAGGTGGAAAAACTAAGGGATGACAAAAAGGCGGCGGGCGTTAAGCCCTTCGAGGATCATCCCAATTTCCGCACGGATGACCCCTACAATTGTACATCCAGCTAATTGAGCACTGGAACCAAACACACTGAGGTTGTACCAGAGATGCCGGGGAAGTCCCCAAAATCATAAGCCAAATCGATTGAGCTCCTGCTTCATATGTATAGTGAATAAACTTATGTAGCAAATTTATAAATATATAATATATAAGTTTGGCTAAAATACGGCTTACATATGTACGATTTGTATAAGCTTTAAATATTTAACTTTAAGATAAATAGATATGCCTACTTATTTGGCTGAAGAAATAATTTCCCCTTTCCCTGATAATCCAATCGAATTTCTTTTCATTTTGGTGACAATCTACAGACTGCCAAGAATAAACAAAATAATTATAAATTGCACAAGAAACCCACACAAATTTTCTGTAAAACTAATTTCCTTTCAATCCAGAATCAATATCAAAACCAAGACTATTTTATCTCATCTTCAACTGGACCAACCTCATTTCCTTGCCGCTGAAGTTTTTAATTTTTCCACTAATTTACACGAAAACTACATATCAAGTATGTAATAAACTAAGATATTTAATTATATATGAAACTTATTTAATTTATTGCATTCAAATCCAATGCAAAATACTTGTGAGTGGGAAAGCATACACTTAAAAAACCAAATGAGTAAAATATTTAAATAAATCTTAGGAGAAAATATGAAGTAAATGTAAATACTTTAGTTCCAGCTAAGGGCGGGACATTAATTATATGTTTAATTAAATTTTAAGCAGTTCGAGCGAGTAAGAACTGAAAGAATGAATAGCGTAATAAATACTAAATTAGTACGTAAGCCAGTATGTGGGCGTGGCACTGCCTGCTACACAATAAATTGTAAATAAATTCCAAACGGAATAAGTATTAGAAATAATTTATAATACTATATACTCGATGAACATATAGAAGTCACAATTTTCCAGCATACATTTTCCCCTACACTCCCAAATAGATCTTGCCGCTCTGCCAGTCAGTCTCTCTGTACCTTCTAAACAAAAAGAAAACACAAGAAAATCTAGTAAAATGCGTCTAGACTAAGTAAACAAATTATACATACTAAACCAATTATTGCTAGCCGAAAGTCGAAAACCAAAAACCGAAAAACCCAAGACAAAATCAATAATTGTACATTTTTCTAACCCAAAACCGAATAATATATATAAACAATTCTCTACATATATAATATATATATATGAAAATCTATTGTTACGTTTTGTACGATTTTGTATGTATATATAGCATTTTTACCTATGCTCTGATTTGTATGATCATTATATAGTTTTCTAGCAAACAATTCAAGCGTATTATTGTACTGGGTCTGATGAGCAGAGAGTTGTTGGTAATCACTTAGTTCTTAGACTGGCCTGGAAGGCCGAAAATAAATATCTGTAAAGTTTATACATATACGAATATGCCTAGTTATAGAAATTAAAACGAACTAACATAGAAAGACATGCATATATACACTGAAACTCGATTCTCCCAATGTCTTTTCATTTGATTGACTTCTCTTTTTTTAGTTTGAAATTTAAACTGAAACCAACACACAATCTCAGAAACTCATATGTAAAACCAAATTGTAGTTAAAAACTTGAAAATGGTAAAATGTTTAGCAAATAAAACTAAAAAGGCAAACAAAATGAAGTAAAAATAAAAACAATTAAAGAAATACCAGTTGTTTTATTTTTAATTATGGAGATATTCATTTTAACTTGGCATAACTTTGATGAGAAAAAATTATACAAATTTTGAATTTCCGCGGGCTATTACGCCAAAAACGCGTTAGAGTATATATAGCCCACGACTTTTCGGTATGTATAATAATTTGTACAGAATAAAATTTTTTATACCGAATAACGCTAAGATATACTAAAACTATCGCCAACAAACATACTGATATAATACCAAAACCATATGACCTTTTACAGTCATGGTCACACAATTTCATAAAATTCACAAATAACAAAATTTCGTTTAGGAACTTTACCACAAAGAATAAAAAACACAACAGCCAGTGCATGATTGCCGATTTAAGGACTTTAGGTACCCACTGCCAAATCGAATGGCTTCAGAGGAGCGGGATGGGGATTATGTTCTCCAGTTGCATCCCGAGGAAATCAGGGAAAATGATGGACAACTGCCCAAGGAAATCCAGCGATGTTCTGGTCTAGATTATAACGATTTTTTCTGGCGTTATATGCACAAGAATTTTCCGGTTATCATAACCGACGTATCCAACGACTGGGAATGCCAGAACTGGACTGTACTCCAGGAATCTCGGGATCTCAACTTCAATCCGAGTGCATCTTCCATTAACTTTGACTACCTCAAAAGCAAGATCACCAATTGCCCGGTTCCAGTCGCCGATTGTAACTCATCGTACTTTAATAGCCATACTAAACTGGAGCTGAACTTTTACGATTACCTGGATAAATGGAAAAACGGACTTGAAAATCAATTACCATCATCGTTGGAAGTCAATAGTAATGTAAGTCCCAGAAGCAGGGACAATCTCTACCTCAAAGACTGGCATCTGGCTGCCCAAATGCCAGACTATAACTTCTACAAGGTGCCTAAGTATTTTGCCTCTGATTGGCTCAACGAACAACTTATTGATCAAAAGAGGGACGATTACCGATTCGTGTATATGGGACCCAAGAACTCATGGTAAATGGTCAACTTAATGATACATTTTTTCTCAAACTATATCCTATTTTCAGGACCTCCTATCATGCGGATGTGTTTGGCTCCTTCAGTTGGTCCACTAATATTGTGGGTCTTAAAAAATGGTTAATAATGCCCCCAGGAGAAGAGCTCAAACTGAACGATCGCTTGGGAAATCCACCATTCAGCATAGACGAAAAATTGTTAGATGAACACAATGTCCGATATTACACCATCAACCAGCGGGCTAATGAAGCAGTTTTTGTGCCCAGTGGTTGGTTCCACCAGGTGTGGAATCTAACGGACACCATATCGATTAATCACAACTGGTTCAATGCCTGCAATATATCCATGGTTTGGCAAAACCTCAGGAACAACTTGAAAGCCGTGTGCGAAGAGATCTCCGACTGCCAGCAGATGGATAATTTTGAGGCCCACTGCCAGACAATGCTGAGGGCCAGCTTTGGCATCAACTACCTCGATTTTATAGAACTTCTGGAGTATATAGCCACTCGCCGATTGGCTGAGGAAACCACCAAATTTTTACTATTTGATAGCTACAGAATGAATCATTATCATGTGCAATACGATCTCGAGTGTTTAAGGCATATTACGAAGACATTGACAGAGGATCCAACTATTCAACGTAGTCCCCTTCAATTAGAAGACCGCTGCCATCAATTGCTCGCCCGATTGAAACTTTAGTAATAGCACATGGAAAAGGCCTTGGCATATTTTTATACCAAACTTGTATTCATATACAACCGATAGTCGTAATATTTTAATACAGACATTTAAAAACCAACTACTCGCCGCCGGGCCAGGTGAATTCTCCTTTGGTGGGTTTCGTTCTCAGCCAAAGACATTGGTCAATGACTTTGAAGCCCAGCTTGCTAAACATCCCGGATGAAGGTTTATTCAAGTGTCCTACCAAAGCCATCACATCGTGACCTTGTTCCGCAAGGCGGTAAGAGATTTCTCTAGTCACCACACTGCCAAATCCCCTACGTTTGTGGGAGTCTTTCACTTGTAGAGCTCCCAAGTATCCGCCTTGTAATCTGAAATATTTTTCATTAGATAATAGGATTATAGAATTATATATGACTCGCCTGATGCACCAGGCCACCAGCTCTTGGGAATCTTTCTGATACAATCCAACACTGACGCACATCCGAATCTGTCTCTCTATAAAGAACAGAGATCCCAAATGATGATTGGGCCACTCTTCGTTGACCAGAGGAGCGTCTGCCACGCTCAAAGATCTTAAGGTAAATCCTGCTGGTGGTCTAAATAAAGAAAGACTTATAGAAGAGTTCCTTAGAGAAAACAAAAGTGATAATCCTTACTCAACCCTCAGCTTGAGAGCATCCGCTGCCTTCATATAAAATAAGTCAGTGGGGTCTCTAAACACTATGTCTAACTTTTTGGACTCGACAATACTATCCAAGGCATCAATATGTCTGAAAGGCACAGAGCTACACTTTAAACCCGTCGACCAGTCTAGTAAATCCAAAGCTTTTCGAACCAGACCATTCGTGTTGTTTAAACTGCCCACAAATAGTTGATAGCGATCCTAAAATATGACTCGTTCACTTAGTTTGTGGATTACATAGAAAAATCAATAATATATGTGTATAACTCACGACTATAACAAAAAGAGCGTCATCTCTGGCCTGTTTTATATTCAAAGTATATGCTTGCAAGTGCTTAATTTCTGGTTGTTTCTTCAGAAATTCTATGAAATTATCCAGGCAGTAATATTCTTGGCAAAACTTGGGCCAGTTCTGTTTGTAAAGCCCTTGGAAATTCTTGAGATCCGGTAAACCAATAACCTCCAATAGAGCGGACATTTTAGTCAAGCGTAACAACCTTCACGATCAAATAACTCAGCAAGAGTAAATTGCATATTGCGTTTGCTGTGATTAAATCATTCAGCTTGTCAAGCAGCTTCTACATTTCTCTTTTAAGAACTCTCTCGACGTCATTAGAATCTCTCTTATATATTCTCTTAAGACTAACCCAAACACTTTTTGCACATCAAAAACAAACCAAATGGATATATTGCACATATATATATCTTGTTCATCTACAAACAAGATCTTTAATCTTATCTATCCAAAACTGACGCTTCTGTTATAAGCCAATGACACTGATCGTTGATCTTGAAGCCCAATTTTTTAAACAGCCCTAAGGATGCATTGTTTTCTGGAATTACTTCGGTGATTATATCGCGACCCAGGAGAGCTTCTCGCCTGGAGAACTCTTTAACAATCATAACACCAAATCCCCTGCGTTTGTAGGTTGGTTTCACTTGCAGGACGGCCAATAAACCATCCTGTGCCCTATTCAAAAAGGGTGATAAGAATGTGTTTATAAAAATTATTTTTTAAATGTTTACCTAATACACCAGGCCACGAGTTCATTGTCTTCGTCCTTATACAAGCCCACGCTAGTGCTAAAAACAATTTGGCGTGCAATAAAGGAAAGGCTTCCTTGTTCACTCCACTCCCAATGATCGTCAATCACTTGAGCATCGGCCACACTTACTGATCTTAAGGAAAAGCCAGCTGGTGGTCTGCAAAAACGTATAAAAAGTTGAAAAATATAAATGTTTATACATTTTGGTACACACTTACTCCACTTGAAAATGTAGAGCCTCTTCTTTGTTCAAAATCATAGAGTAGGTGACACTATTGAGATACATTTTTAGTTTTTTGGCCTGAATAATATCTGTAGCAACTTTGAAGTATCTTTTTGGCATGGAGGAGAATTGTTCGCCACCTAAGAAGTCCAATTTGAGTAGGGATTCTTTCAGAAGGCTCTGGGATCTTTCCGCTTCCAAGGAGCCCACAAAAATTTGCCAATGATCCTTAACGATTCACATAGAAAATCACTATTACACAAATTTAAGATTAATATAACACATTTCATACCACGATTACAAATAAACCGAGTTCCAGATTGGGAAGGGTGTAAACGCTTACACCCTCCAGTTGGGGATTCTTTTTATGAAGTTCCAGAAAAGTATCCAGGCAATAGTACTCTTTACAGTATTTTGGCCAATCCCGGATGTAAACACCCTTGAGATCCTCTAGTTTTTTGATACCGACTTGCTTTAGATCATCCATCTTACAAACTGATACCTAGAAACCGGTTGTGATTGCATTTATACGCTTTATTTATCTGTCTTGCACTTTATGGATGTTTGTTAGTTTAGCCCTTGTGCACATTTCCGTATCACTATTTGCTGTCTGACTAAATTAATCCGATCATCTCTGTTCATGTTGATCCATTAGCTTAGCTGACTTGATTCGTTGCCAGGCCAAATTATTGGACCAGCATGAGTCGATTGATCATGGGTAACTGCTTACTTCGGCGATTAGTATATGGGTACTTAGTAAGTACTACTTACAAAACTGATCAGTGTTTGAAATTAGACCTTTTTTAGGACAGATCTGTGCTTTGTCAGCAAAAGATCAAATATACGATAAAACAGTTTTTTTTTTATTTTGCCCTTTTTTCGTTCAATTTTTTATTTTTCATATGTTTATGCACTTTACTATGATTTGAACTTTATGGCATTGATTTTTTTTATCAAGTTTAAGTGAAATTAAACAGACCCTTTCATTGGATTTTAAAAGAAAGTTATAAAACTTCAACATTATGATTCTATAAAACACATATTCTAATCATGCGAGACAACCTTTCCGATCAAATAACCGATCAAAAATGGATAAAACTATTGGCTTAAAGGTGATTAAATCAGTAAAATAATGAGCTTCTTTTTCTGTTCTCTTAATTTTGTTACATTGTCTTGTATGGTTTCTCTTAAGAGTTTAATCTTAGCCATTTATATGCAGAAAAACAAAAGATTTCTGATTAGCACTCCCTTTATCTAATCCATTTAGGGCTTTCTGTCGTCAGTCAGGAACACTGATTGTTAATCCTGAAGCCCACTTCCTGGAAAAGGGTCAACGATGTCTTGTTTTCTGGAACAATTTCTGTGATGATATCGCGTCACAGGATAGCCTCTCGTCTTAAGATTTCCTTCACAATCACAGCGGCCAATCCTCTGCGTTTGTAAAAGTCCTTAATTTGCAGAACAGCAAGTAAGCCATCTTGCGATCTTTTCAAATTAGGCTTTTAAGTAGATATTCATCGGTTTTATTTTAAAATAACCATATAATCGTATACACCAAGTTTGGAGTTCATTGCCTTCGTCCTTGTACAAGCCCACAAAATTTGACATTGAATGAAAGGTAAGGAACCTGGTTCATTCCAATCCCTACAACCATCTATCATTTCAGCATCGTCAACTCGTAAAGATCTTAGAGAAAATTCAGTTGGTTGACTAAAAATGTATAAATAAGATTTTAAATATTATATCGCAGAATTGATTTTAAGATAATTCATTTTAAATTGATTTTATACAACTTTGTAACTCGTATCTTTTAGGTAAAGAGGGAAATTTATCACCCCTAAACAAGTCCTGTTGTAGTAGGGATTCCATTAGAAGAGTTTCTGACCTTTCACTTTTCAAAAAGCCAACAAAAATTAAACACATTTCCATATCTCTAGTTTCTGTCTAACTTTATTCATTGTTTGGCCAAGATATCTGACCACCTCTTTTCGGCTTAATCATGCTCCAGTGGTAGTGCTCGCCGTGTTGCAATTTAAAATTTAGTTTTTCGAATACACGGCAAGCAGCGGTATTATTCATGTTGACCAGGGCGGTAATATCCTGCTGAAGATCGATGGCAATAGCTTTGGAAATGGCGGCAGCAACTACTAAACCAAGACCACGTCGTTGATGGGTTTCGAGTACTTCTAAAGCTCCGAGAAAACCGCTTTGGAGTCTTTAAAAGAAAATGGGTTTTCAGATTAATCAATCATTTTACAGAATATGACCTACCTCAAGCACCAGGCACATAATGAATTCGATTCCTTATCGTACAATCCCACATTTGTATTGTAAGATATAAGCATTTGAATGAGTTTTAGGGAACCGGGATGACGAGCTGACCACAGATCGTTTATGAGATCTGCATGTTCCAAACGCACTTTATCCAGATAGTAGCCCTCGGGGCAATTGATTTGAAAATTCCCAGCCTCCTGGTAGGTCAAACTATACATAATGGTATTCATTTCACGATCAATCTGAAGATCAAGATCCGCAACAAGTTCCTTATAGATTTTATGATGGGTCTCATGGATGGCGCTGACCTTGAAGCCGCCCGACCAATCCAACAAATTCAGCGCTACTTTCAGTTCGGGTTTCTGCTTACTTAAGTTACTAAAAAATAACTGATAGCGATGCTAAAAAATGTATTTTTTAGAGATACAAATTCATTTACATCTGTTAATCATTTTTATATACCACCAATATAAACAATCCGTCGCTTTTCCAATCATTATTTATGGTATAGAAGTTAAGATGTTTTAAAGTAGGATTTTGGTGTAACCATCTCAAATAATTATCCAGCCAAAAGTAGCCGACACAGTTAGTGGGCCAATCCTTCAGATACAGCTTTTGGAGATCCTTCAGATCGTCTTTATCTGTGATTTTCGTCAGCTGTTCCATTGTTGCCATGCCGGGGAGAAACACTACACTAAACACTTTCGTTGTGAATTCTCTCTCTTGTTTTCAAATTGTTTTTGATAAGCCAAACAGATTGTTATACACTCACATATAAGCATACTTTAACTTTGTGATATCGTTTGTAACATTACAATATATATTTATATATACAATATGATTTACTATCCATTTTAAATCAATATTTTTAAGGACTTCGAATTTTTTATTTTTTACAAGAGTATAAAAATATTCGTCTTTTTAATTTTATGATCTACAGCAGGTGCTGTAAGACCTGAATGTGATAATGAAAAAACGATAGATAAGCAAATAAATACTGAAAAAAATATTTACGATTTCCTGTTATTCAAGTACTAATTTTATTAACACAGAGTTGAATAAATTTGAATAAAATTAAACTAAAATTTGCACTTTTTTGAATACTTTTTTTGTGATTCTAATATTAGACGTAATATAAGAAGAACAAATTTTAAGCAATTAAAATTAATTACAAGTTTTTAAATTATTTTTGTTTCTAAAGGATTTACTTAAACATTCATATTAAAAATATATTTTAAAAGTTACTAACTGATCTTAGTTCTATGAGTTATTATAATAGCACTTACATATAACACTATATTCTATAGTAAGATTTGGGCTTCAGTCCCTGCTAAAAGTGTACTAACCGACGAATATTATCCAAGTTCACAACCTGCCGAATAACATCAACAACCCTATTCAAGTTTTACACCCGCCAGCTTGCCTTTTTTAGTGCATTTTTATTAGGTCGCAGTATCAATTCCAGTTCCATCGGCAGTCACACTGAAGAAACGGAACGAAGCGGACGCAGGGCGAAAAATACAGATACTTTTCGGGGAAGAGATACTTCTTCGTATTCGTGCGTGGTTTCGTTTCGTCGAGAGAAATTGCACAAATTGACGGAACTGCACACTATCGAGCGGAAAATCGTTTGTGTGCCATCGCAGATCGAAAAGTGCAATCAGTGTGTGCGAGTGTATGTGTGTTAGTGTCACCTCAACCACAATTAATAAGGGAGATAACGTAGAAAAGTAAAAAAAAAAAAAAAAAAACCTGTGAAAGCAAAACTAAAATATGCTTAAGCTACGGTTTAACCAAATTGCCAACTAGCCAAAAGTAACCAGCACACCCAAAAAGAAAAAAAAATCATATAGCCAACGAATCACACGAGAGGTAAATAACAAAATTGCTAAAATATTTACCAGCTTGTGGTAATTGGAATTCCCTGAAACGCTCGCTGTTTGCATAAATTACAAAGGAAAATAGTTGCCGTTCGATATATAATATTTGCAAATGCCATTGATAAATTCATTGGGGGAAAGGTGTACGTATATATAATATTCCGAGAACTGGGAATAAGGGGAATCGTCGTTTATACAAGTTGGATATATATTTATATGTTCGCTGAGCTCTGTGGGCCCAAAAGAGCGATACGAAATTCCCAGAAACGCATTTTCTAATTTAGACCGATTTCTGAGAAGTGACAGACAGCCCAAGCGAACCAGCAGATACAAAGATACTCGTACCCGTACTCGTACTGCCACTCTCACAGATACACAAACCGACATACACACAGATACACATAGTGGTCCGTGCGCCTGTGTGTGCTTGTATGCGATGATGTTGGCAGCTGCCGTTGTTGTTTTTGTTCGAGCTATTGAATGAAAAATGCTGCTGCAAACATTTAACACCGCAAGCCAAGCTGAAATGAAGCTGGCCCTCACACAGACTCAAAAACTGAAGCACACACAGTGAGACACGACACAAATACAGATGCAGATGCGAGCGCACGAGCAGATGCGGATACAGTGGAGCCTCGCCGGAGTCACGCGCTTAAATATAAACAACTGACTCACATTCCACTCCTAGTTTTCCCACGACAATCATTAGTAGATCAAATATCACTGATAACATGAGCTGTCAAAACTTGTATTGATTAACCCATGTTGTGTAGGCTTTTCTGTTTTTAATTTGTTTTAAAATATTTAATTTTTACAATTTAACTAGAATAAAGGATTTAGTATTACTGGTTAACAATATATTCAGAACTGAGGGTCTACATAATTGAGGGAAAATATATGTGACTAATAGTCAAACATAAAATTTTTAAGATTTTGTCCGAGGTTAATAATAATACCTTTCTTTTTTTTGATATTTGGAAAATGAAAAGTTCTAAAGATAAAACATAGTTTCCATCCTTTCTCACAGAGACATCACTGTACATGCACTGCTCTCCCATCCACACCAATACCAATATCGAGACCCGGTTGCTGCTGTTATAGCCTATAGCATAGTCGTTGTTGTTGTTGGGCCTCTGTTGTTGGCCATGGCTTCTTGCTAAAGGTGTATGAATGTAAAGGTGTAGCCGCTGAATTCGGCCGAAGCCGTACAACAACAACCACGGTTAAGCAGGGGACGGGAGAAGGTTGAGGCGGAGGAGGAACAAGAGGAAGAATGGTAGGGGAATATGGGAA
The DNA here is from genome assembly GCF_018153835.1 of Drosophila eugracilis. Taxonomy (NCBI): domain Eukaryota; kingdom Metazoa; phylum Arthropoda; class Insecta; order Diptera; family Drosophilidae; genus Drosophila; species Drosophila eugracilis. The sequence continues at coordinate 3,570,965 of NW_024571981.1, read as the reverse complement.
CATCGGCACTGCTGTTGTTCTTGTACCCTTCATAAGAAAAGGTGTTATTAACTTCGTTTGTAATGCGTCAAATTGTTGTTGTCTGCGTTCGTTCCTCTTTCCCTTCGTGTGTGTGTGTGTGTGCACTTTTTGATTATTCTTGGTAACAACAAAAAAAAACCGCTTTTACCATCTTCTTCCGCTCATTTCCTTGAATTTTCGTATTAAACTTGAGAGGGTTTTCAATTTTTTTAATAGCTTTTCACGTGAAACGGTTTCTCGAACACAGGATAAGTGCGGTGTGAGTGTCGGAGCGAGGTAGCTGCTACCCAGAGTAAAAGAGAGCGAAAGCGATCTTGCGAAAAAATGCCAAATTGTCTGCCCAGCAACAATATCACGTCTCTCTCTCTACTGCACACCTAATCGTAGGTAGACTATTGCCCTCCTGCTCATACAACCACCCCCTCTCTATTTCTTTTATGCCTTTGTTTGTTTTTCCATTTTTCGATGAGATTTTTCGTTGGAAATTTGATTTTGTTCGTTTGTTGTTAATTGTTCGCGTGAATTTGTTCAATTGAAACGCAATGCCAAAAGTGAAATGTGGGCAAAACACTCAATTGTTAGTGTGTATGTGTGTGTGTGTGAGTGGATCTTGAGTGGGTTTACAAAGGGAAAGGGGGTTGTTCTCTTTATATAGAGATGTTTTTATAGAGAACTGCAATTAACGGACGGAAAACACACATGTTTCTATTTACTGTTATAAAGCCATAAAAGTGCCGCCATAAGTTACACTTAAGCACATCGGATTCCCCAGAAATGATTCTTCCATATTATATATTGGTTATACTAAACACAAGTCAAGTTATTTAGATTTAATATTTATTTCTGACTTAACTGTATTTCCAATGAAAATCAATTAAATGGAGTATACTAAAAATACGTTGCTATTTGGCATCGGTATTCAGAAAAAACCTTAAGGTATTTCCACTTTAAACTGATAAATTATTGTCTGTAATTAACCTAAGGTAAACAGAATAATCAAGACTGCAGTTATTTATAAACTAAAATCATAAGATCATAGATATTATAAGACATGAAATAAAAACGAATAATGTTTTGTAACACGTTTATAATATCTTCTTTATACTTTTATTTTTTCAAATCGAACCATATATTGTTGATAGGAGAAGCAACTTAAACTGAAAAAACAGTTCAAGTATGGCTTATGTAAATTTCTGTTTTGAAATCTGAAATCCCTGAGCGCTGTGAGACTACCATAGCAGTTTGTCTGTTTGTTTTGGCCAATAATAATAACTCTCTTGACTTGACCTTACCCCCGCTGTTATATTTGCCCTCGTCTTTATCGTTATCTTAGCGCATGTCGGACGACAGTCATCCCCTTAACCGCCCAACGCCCACTTTACCCCATTTTTCTCATGTTTACCTACATATTTGCTTTTCCGTGGAAAAACTAACGAAATGCTTTTGATTGTTCTTAGAATTTTGTTTCATTTTAACTTTGCAAACGTTTCTCTTGATGATAAGCGGGCGTGTGTTTGTGAGTGGGTGGTAGTGAATTGCGTATGGGCAATGTTGATTTTGTGGTTCGTAGTAATTTATCAATGAAGTTTTATAGACGCTTGTGTAAACTCTTGATGATTGTATTTGCCCAACTACGTATGTATGTATGAATTCGCAAAGGCCGTTTCAGTTCTTGGGTAATCAGATTCCGTAATCGCTAAATTTAAAACTATTTAATCAATCACGTTTTACGAGCTATTGTTAGCCTCCGTATCGGTATATAAAATGTCAGTTCTCTCGTTCAATGGCTTCCAGTTAACAATTTAGCCTGAAGCTAAGAACAGGTAACAAAAAAACTGAACATTTTAATTTAAATTGATTGTTAAGGGATGGTGAAAGAAATGCAGTCAGGTTTTTTTGTGACATAAACCTACCTCAATAATGGGTTCGTAAAGTGTAGAAAGAGTATTCTTTGTATTTAATAAAATGTATCGCATGGATAGAAATATCTTTATCACATATGGACATCAGCTACTTCTACCCAGAAATCTTTATCACTTGAGTTAATACGTAGAAAAATCTAGCATCTGTTTAGTATGAAAGTACAGTGATAATACTATCTCTAATACGAAGAAATCTGCAAGATAAACCGTAATATTTATTCTGACCTGTTCCAGATAAACAACTCTGCTTCTGAATAAACTTTGTGAGCGGTTCAAAAACCTTAAAGTTATTCATGGTTTCAGCGTTTGTATCTGTGAACTATCATTCAAGATAATACGATTGTGATATCACAAAGCTACCAAAACAAATCCCGCACACACTCCTCAAATATGTGTGTAGTTTGTGTTCCGTTAGTCTGTGTTCCATAACAAAAGTTCTGCGTGTGGAGGAGCTCATGGTCATAATTTCAGCTCAAAGCCCAGACAAAGGGAACCCGACGGGCCGCCTATAGAAGTATCTAGGGAAACCATCTTTTTTATTTTAGCCAGAACGAAAAACGAAAAGGAAAACAAATAACATTTTGGGCCTAACCCGGACCTGGAGCGAATTAAGTTGAATTTTGGTTAGTGCTTTCGTTTAATCAGAAAACCGCACACAAGCACAAAGGCAACTCCATGACTTCACCGGCATGTGAGTACCGTGTGCATATTTTCCAGGAATTTTTCCCACCCGTATCTGTGTGTGTATGTGCGATGGATTTATCATGGAGAGCCCGTTGTGTGCGAATTTCCAAGAAATCGCCTCTTTTCACATTTAATGTTAATATTATTATTTTCGTTATTATCGTTTTCGGGCCTAGATAATGAACACTCTGCCCTGTCTCTCTTTCCCCCAGCTACCTTGTGATAACAAAATGTGAAAAAGAAGAGAGCAAGGCCAGATAACAAATTCGAGCGGAGAATTATTCCTACGTCAATGGAGATATTGTATGTACATAGCATATTCTTAAGACCCCGTCGAACATAATCAGTCACGAACTTTGTTTAGCCCGTGCCCCATCCGAATTTGCTAGGAAATGCTAATTAAAGTTCCATATAAGTTTGAATACCGAATGGCTATTGGCCATCATGAAAACCATTTGTTTATTTATCACATTTCCACCCGTGGCGCAATGAATGGGCAAATTACGAATCCCCCAAGTGCCCAAAGCGTAATAAATCTCATTTCAATTTTCCTGTGAAAAATATATCAAACCGAAATACACTTTCTCAGGATCCACCCCCCAATCTCCGTCCCGTCCTCGCCATTTGGCACTTTACTGCTCCGCTTTGCATGTGATTTTATTTTCAAGCGAACTTCATTTGCGAATTCCCAGTAAATGCAAAACAAAATGGAAACAAAAAGGAAAAATACACAAAAAGAAAAAGAGAACGAAACGATGTCGGCGGCAACAAAAAGTAATTGAATTCGCTTTAAAATCCTATGCCTCTGCCCCTCTTTCCCCTCTTAGTGGCTGGCTTTTTCATTGTTGTTGAGGTTTCTTCTCATCGAGAGAGTTTCCCTGACTTGGCAACAGGGTTGATCGAATTTTACACATTTTGCTATATCTTATTTAGAGGAAGTTTATGACAACTTCGTGACTATATTGTTAGCAAGACTAGCAGTTGTTTGGCTTCTTGAAAATATAAAAGTTGCGTTTTTATATTTATTTTTTAAAAAAGTATTTAGTTTTATTTAAAAGAGATAACACTTTCAATAATAGAAAGAATTACCATAAGTTTTAATCATTAACAATAAATTTTAAATAATAATTATTTTATAGAGTATCTCAAAGTCCGTTTAATTTCTAACTTGAGCTCTTCTTTGTGTGGCTTACTTTATTTTTTGCACTAGCCCACATTATGCCCCCCATTCGCCCCGATGACCGCAATTCAAGCTGCTCTTTGCTGTTGCTTTTGCTTTTGCTTTGTTGTGACAATTTCTGCGTAAAACATAATACAGTGGGACAGGCGGCTAAGCCATGACTAAGTTGTTGTTGGCCAAGTTGGGCTGGGAAGGTTACAAAAACTCATTTCGAGTGCCCGGTCTCCAAATGGTTTTTTAATAACGGGCCTTGACGACGGGGCGCGGTCCATATACAAAAATTATTCACTTACAGATAATAAGATTGGATTTGAGCTAAGGAAAAAAACGTTAGCTACAAGCTTCAAGTTGGCAGTTCTTCTATGAGCTCATTACTGTTACCCAACCCTTTCTCAGTATTCATTTAAATATTTGTTTTTTTTTTTTGGTTTAAAGTTGTGAACCTTTTAGAGATTTTTTAATGGTGATTCCCCTTTCTGTTTAAAATTATCTAAATAATATTCACGAAATCTTGAAATATCAATGCTAATATATCTTCATCATTTATTCGGTTTAACGAAACCTTTTTGGATTTAAATTAGGTTTGGCTATTTTAAGATACACAGTTGGCATAAAAATTTGTAATACATGCAAATCAAATTCCATTTTCCTGCTCCACATTTGAATATCTTGTTTTGGGTTAATTTTTCTCTTATATTTTATTTTTTAATAAATTCTGCACATTTTTGAGTGAGTTTCTTTAAGGTGGTGAATCCCCCGTTCATTAGATAGTCGGTAGTCCCTTATTAGCCATTCAAACCACTTCGTGTTGTTGGCTTTCTTTCGCCCATTCCCATCCGTCTCCGCCCCGACAACATTTATCAACATTTTTACCCCGAACAAGTTATGTATTAGATCATTATCCGCATTTGGATTTCTGACGAAATTTCGCATTGTCTGCAACGGCGCAGAAAAACTTCAGCTGCTCGTTGCCTCCGCGTGGCAACTGAAGTGAAATAAAAATAAAAGTAAAGACTCAAGAAAAAGTTGAGCTCGACGACGAGCCCTCGAAAATGCTCGACCGATAAAAATGCACGAGGTTGTATGGAGTTTACCCAGAGTTTCTTCGTTCCGTCAGACAGCCTGCTGCTACTCATTGTCTGAGTGACTCATGTAACGCCTTGTCCTACCTACGGATACCCTCCAGGTGCACTGAGCGAAACAGAAGAATTTTTAGGAATCAAATATTTTTAATCCTTCAGGTCATCTGAGAAGTTTATATTTTATTTGTTTTTTAATAATCGGAAATAAACAAAAATTTCTATATTTTTATGATCTGAATTATTATTACTATAATTCCCAAGCTATTTTTAAGCTAGATCATATATGTATAAGGTCATAGGAAAGAACAAAGATTGAAAATGAATTTAAGTAGAAGTCAATTTCCAGCTGCTGTTCCCATTGACCTTCTTTTATTTTCCCGGTGTACTTGGCCAAGCGGATCCAGTCCCTCTGCCTGGTTTATCTGCCGTTTCAGTTTTGTATTTCCATTGAAAAATTTTGTTAGCTGGTTGCCGTCTCATGCGGGTCTCTTGGAATCTGAAGTTGAATCTTGAGTTCAAGTCACTCTTTTGTATTTCATCATAGTCGTAAATATATACAGAAAAGGTGACCGGAGTCTTTCGCGGTTAGGGGGAATATAATAATTATCTGCGGTTAAATGCGAACGATCGTGTCATACGTTAGCCAGAATGTATTGATTACTCACCCGATCAAATCGTACGATTTGTGCGATTTGAATGCGATAAATTGCCTACAGCACGTGCCGTATACAATCGTGCATGAAAATTACACGAAAAAAAGTATCTATAAGTGTGCAAATTACCGTTAGACAGACAACGGTGAATACAAATTGAATGTCTGGGGACTTAGTATCCATCGTAGACTCTATAATTTGAACGGCAGGCAGTGAGTGACCCTGCCCCCGCCCCATATCGTTTTCCAGCTAAAACACTTAATTCATAATTTTTCAATTCTCGTTAAAAAGCTGCAATTTTTGACTGTTTGCTGTTTGGCGTTTGTGGGTCGCATTTCCGGGAATTCATTTTTTAATATTTTCCCTTCCATTTATATTTTTGGGAAAAAGTCGTCAAAACATATGCACTGTTAATTGCTTGGATTGTTCGACAAGGTTTTCTATTTCTGTTTGATTAGGCCCAAACATACATATGTATGTATGTACATACATTACACTCATAAGTATATACTATCCGTACGAGTACATATACGGCTTGTTAGGTGATTAACACAAGGGAATTCCATGGAAATCGTTCAGGGTTGATAGCAGCTGAGGAGGTCGAACAACTGGCCGATAACTGATAAAAGACCGTCCCGCAATCATTGTTCCAGCGAATTCCCTATATGGCCCAGGCCCACCCCAAATCAAATCGAATATGTTCTAGGGAATTCTGCGAAATTTCCAACTGCAAAAGCCAACTGCGAATCGTTAAACATTATTTCCGCTTAAGTCTCTCTTTTCCCGATGTACTCGTTGATTACACTTTTGCGGCCTTGTTCTTGGTAATTTTTAATTAATCGCTGCGATAAACAATCTTGATTAAGTTCAAATAAACAGCGTGATTATAATCGTTAGTGCGAAGACTTAGTTTACGATCAAAACAAAGTGTTTTTGAAGGTGCTTTTTCCTGACTAAATTAAAAAAATCGAACAGATAAGAGGATGCACTTGAACGTAATGAATTTCATTTAAAATTATAACTACATATAAACTTATCTGAAGGCCTACTAATATTACATTTTTTGGAGGGCTACTTAAAGCTTAAATCTAAAAACTAAAGCACAAAAAACTAATGAGTGTACCCCCAAGAATGTAAATTTTGTATCTAAGATTAAAAAAAATTGTAGCATCTGTTTAAAAACATTAATTTCCGCAATTCTAAGAATTATCAGTTTTATGGTTTTATTTATCGCTTTAAAAATATTTTAAGGAATTCAAAATATTTTTATATTTTCTTAGAATTTTAAATATTTTGGGAACTCATATTTTTGTAAATATCTGAAAAAAACCATATCGTCATGATTGAATCAGGAAGTTGCACTTCAGTTAATTACTGGAATCATTATGGCCCAACCATGACTGATTACTATCGATCAATCAGAGGGTTTATTAGCCAATCGGTGATCTAATTATTTCGCCATTGACGGTAAGAGACACCTGCAGTGCGAAATACGATTTAAAAAAAACCGCAATGATATTGCTCATAGTCATAGCTTTTATACCCATTTTCTCGCGATTTTGGGTAACTACCAAGAATTTCGATCACCAGAGGATGAGTCAGTCAGATAGTAACCCGTACCTTGGCTCCTTCTTATATTGCCGAACATGGTAACAAGATGACGCACCTCAGTGATGATGTGGGCGCGATAAGGATTTGTCAGTGCGAATTCAATTACTAAGCAGAAACCCCATTTCCAAGTTAGAAGAAATGACGTGCCTCCAAATTACATTATGTTATTATGTACATATAGCAAAATTATCAGTGAATAATAAAAGATTTTCCATGAATGAGGGCTTACTGTTGGTGCCGTTAATTCATTGCAGTTTCCGGAGATAAGTAAGCCAACTTGACCCAGAAGTAAGTCAAATGTCGCGGGGATTGGTGATGCGGGAATTACGTGCCTGGCGTATCGTATACATGCTTTCCTCATTGATTTCATCAGCTCCCCATGGGCGAGTCTCTAAAAATAGGATGAACACATTACAATTTGGTGTGTATATTTGTACGCGTTTGTACTTGCTGCTCCTATGATGAGCAGAACTGAGAAGTGATGCGTGGGATTGGAATGCCATTGTTTATCGTCCTCATCTGCATGAAGAGATCCCGAGATCCCCTTCACAGATGAGTCAGTACGTGGGGGAGATATTCCCCCGAAGATCAGCTCTAAGGGGGGAACTCCATTAATCAGTATAGTTAGACAGTGGAACATTTAATTGCCCATTTGACCGGCAAATGAGTAGAGTCGTCGTCCCTTTGCCACTGGAACACTTCTCCGGCAGTCTAAGTGGGTAATTAATGCACTGGTGAAGCCCCCACCAAGTGACTCTTTGCTGTAGGTCAAGACAATTCACACGCCGCCGGGGAAACTGGGCAAAACTCGTTCCACTCGGCTCCCGGCTATTTCTAGATGTTGCGAAATGCCCGCAGAGCAAATATTAATAAAGAAACATGCTAACTAAGCTAGTCAATAATTAACTTGGAACTTATAGGGGGTACTTCTCCTTACCCCATACATAACCCAATAATAAACCAATGTAAACTGTTTTAGTAATATTTACCTACTTAGATAAAGATTTTTAGTATCTTTTCCCCACTATTATTATGTGAATTCCCAGAATTAAAAATAAAAGCTAAATTACTAATTTCAAATTCAAATATTTCCTCCATTCCAGAAAGCATCTAAGAAGAACCCACCCCAAAGAAAGAACTCTGCCCCCCACTTAGAGCTTCCAATGGGTCATCACCTTAGCAAGCCCACAGTACGCGCCAATAACCAGGACAAGAGTGATTTGCCCATTAGTTCGAGCCCCAGAGAATCCGCAGAACTAGTAGAAACAATCGGACTGGACGAGGAGGAGTTGCAGGTAGAAGAGATCCTCACGGAGGCCACATCCGCCACATCGTCGGCGGAAGTGCGTCAGATCATAATTAAAATTCAGTTGGCCAAAATGGAGAACGGCAATGCAGTAGTAGCTGGTCAGGTGGAGAATCACCTGGCGGAGGTGGAGGCCGAAGAGCTGTTGGTAGTTGAGGGCGATGGCGACGCCTCGTTGTCTGCGGACACGCTAAATGCAAATGGGCAGATTGTGAATGTGACGCTGGAGGGCGGCAATGGAGAAGTGGGCGTGGTGACGAATCGAACTGCTGGCAGTTCAACGGAAGCGCCAAAATCCGAAAGACAGCCCGTGAATAACAACAATTTAGAGGGAAGCGTCGGTGCTGCCATAAGTACGTTACAATTGCACGACGGCAACAGCAACAGCAACAGCGGCAACACCAATTACAGTAGCAACATCAGGCCCAGCAGCAACACCAACAACCCTGTAGAAGACGCCGAAGACGACGACGACGACGATTACGAATTGGATGAGTCGCTGCTGCGTCGGCGTCAGAGTAATATCCAGCAAAACCACGAGGCCGAAGCCGTCGAGTATTGCGAAGTGCTCGAGTCGCTGGCAGTCAGCAATATGTTGTCGGCGGGAACACAACACACCAGTAAGCAAGGTGGGCGAAATAGTCAAATGAATACGAGAAACTCTCTTTAAATTTAAAACTGCACAGTGAAAAATTTCCGATCTTTAATAATGAGAATTATTAGTTTTTGAAACGAAAACTTTCAAGGAATAAATTTGTGAAGTGTTCTTATTATTATCATTCGGTGTTCCTAGAACTTAGACTTTTTTGTGCTGATAAAATTTTAATATAAATATTTTATTGTGTTAAATTAAATTCGAATTGAGTAGCGCTAAAACTAATATAACAATATAAAATTTAAACTAATCTATAACGGAACAAGTTTAAAAGTTTAGATTTAAACGGAAATCCTGTGAATCAAAAAACGTTTTGAAAAACCCATAAAAAAACACAAAGTAAAATGAATCATTATAAGTTCCATTTTCATATTATCAGTGCAAAATAATTTATTTAAGGCGAAAAACCCGTAATTTTATTTACTGTGCACGACAAGCAAATTTAAAGAGAATCAAAATTAATCTTATCAAATTTTAAGTGAAACAAATTACTTATAAATTGTTTTCTCAAAATCAGTTTCCAGAAGCAATAATAGCAACAGTTGCTGCCGCAGTCGCAGCAGTAAGACATTGTCAATGGGCGCAGCAACATCCACATCCTCCGGATCCACATCCGCGACTTCAAAGAGGCGATGCTGCAGGTGCAAGTGCCGCGATGCCATCCGAGGATTAAGAGACATGCTGCCAAGCAGCAATTCAGTGAGCAATAAGAAGGATTCCAGTGCGGTGGCGTCAGTGCCAAGGAAATCCCGGACAGCTGATCGCCGGTCTACACCGCCCACTTTGGGTTCGTCGAGTGGGAGTAGCCAGCATCGGATACAGAGCCAAAGGAAACGGAATTCCGTGGCCGTTCCAGATGCGAGTCATCACCATCACCAGGTGATTATAAGGATAACATCGCCGCGCTTTGTGGTTGAGTCGCCCAATGGCGGTCGGGTCACCGTGGTCACCGAACCAGCCCCCCAACCGCCCCAGACTCCACCAAAGTCACGACCCCTGACATCGGCCGAAAACGCATTGCCTGGAATACCGTCAAGAGGCAACGCCGCTATCGGAGCCCGCAACGTGACCGTGCATTCGCAAATCGATTTCATGCACTGCCTAGTTCCCGATCTGGAGAAGATCACGAACAGCAGTTTCTACTGGGGCAAGATGGATCGCTACGAGGCTGAGCACCTGCTCGAGGGCAAGCCGGAGGGTACTTTCCTGCTCCGCGACTCCGCTCAGGAGGAGTTCCTTTTCTCGGTCACATTCCGCAAATACGGCAGGTCATTGCATGCCCGCATCGAGCAGAGCGGTCACAAGTTCAGGTGAGAGCAGTCGTCCTTATCTCCACAGAATTAAAATGAATCATGAATGAAATAATTAGACAAAATAGAATTTCTAGGAAATTTGATTTAATGTTCTTTTGTCATTGAATTCCTTGTAATGAGTTCATTTCATTTAATCATTTTTACTTAGAGTTATTATTTTTAAGTAAAAAAAAGTTTGTTTTGAATTTTTGTATATTTGATAATTTGTATAAACTAGAATTTAATTTTTTTTGCTACTAAACATAATAAGTCAAAAACGCTAACATTTTCCAATTTTTTTTACAGCTTCGACTGCCATGATCCGTGTGTGTTTACGGCGCCCACGGTGACGGGACTGTTGGAGCACTACAAGGACCCCGCCTGCGTGATGTTCTTCGAGCCCTGCCTTACCATCCCACTCCACCGAAGACAGACCTTCTCCCTGCAGCAGTTGGCGCGGGCCACTATTGTCTCCAATACCAGCTACGATGGCATCAATCAGCTGGAGTTACCTGGCAGACTGAAGAGCTACCTCAAGGAGTACCATTACAAGCAGAAGCTGCGCGTCAAGCCCATCGATCAGAACACACCGGTTCCGTATTACGGCAATGTATAGCGGGAGGAGCAACAGGTGGGCTTCACCTACTACGAGGATGTAGAGAGCGGCAGCGAGGAGGACGAGGACGATGATGAGGGAGTGAACATACGGGTGTCCTATGTTCAGCACGCCGAGGTGGTGGCCCAGCTGCAGCAGGTCACCACAGCGCCTGGAGCGCCATCGAGCTCTAACAGATCGTCCAATCTTCAGGAGCAACTCAGTAGGCTGCCCAATCGGATGGCCGCTGCCTTTGGCCGGATGTCGGCCAATCTGAATTGCTACCAGAAGACTGTTTCCACTCCGGAGCACCGCTCCTCCTCCTCCTCCTGATGGAGTAAACCAGAAACCAAAACTCAACCTGAGACAATCCCAGTGCAGCGTGTGCCGCCACCATAAATTTAAAGATCAAGAGAAACCATAAACTACAACAGCCCCAAAACAAACAAAAAAAATCGCTCGCTTGCTACAAGACTGTCATAGGTCAAAAAACTAAACCCCTACCATCTCCGTCTGAGAATAGAAAACCAGCCCATTAATATCTCATCTATAAGAAAGTAAATTGTACAGATTTTTTGAATTGTGACTTTCTTGTTAGTGAGTCGGAGAATTGTAGAATCAAAATCGCATCTAGCTAATTGTAATATAAACTAAGTATTATTACTTAAAGGAACCCCCTCTCCCACAACCATAAGTATTGCGAAAACTGTATTTTCGCAAGTAATTATTGTAATATTTCGTTGTATTTATTTAAATGTATGGAATCTAAATTATGTGTAAATATGATCTACAAAATACAGTCTAGTTAGTGTAAAAACTCTCATTAGCCAAATTTCCAAATGTAATTTTCAATTAATTTATAAATTTATATATATTATATTATATTTATTTATTCGAAGTGATTTCGATTACAAGCGAGTGCTTTGTTTTTACAAAAACCATCAGTTATACACGTGTAGAGCATTTGTAAATATATATTATACCGAATTTCGCATAAGCTATAGCTATATTAAATATAAAGAATTATAAATCATGTATTCCTACCTAGGTGGTTGCTGTTATTCGTAAACATTCAATAAGCAGTTGTTTCCAAGACCTATTTAATGTATTCTACATATCCAAAATGTTGATGAGCATGAGTATCAATATTCGAAAAAACAAAACAAAAAACTTAAAAAAGAAAGCCAAACAAATAAAGTTGATCAAGATATTAGCAAAAATTTTGTGTTTTTATGTTGATATGATTAATTATTTTATTTCATAATATTTTAAATTATTGCGGGTGTTTGAGAAAATAATGTTATTTAAACTTCAGATGTTACAATGCCTCAAATGGACAATTCTTAATGTTTGAAAATGGTATTACATCAGTGATACCTAATAATTTAATACAATTTGAAGCTTTCTTCTTAAAATTCTTGCTATGAACTGCAATAATAATCAAAAAATCAAAATTTTCACTTTGGTCACCTATCTTTCGATTTTGAATTTTGAATCTCAAGCAACGGCTTACAATATGACCGTTTCGAGTTAATCAATATAATTGGTATTAACCAAATGTATCTTAAAATACATATGTAATAAAATTATACAATTGAAATGATCACATATCAAATCAAATATGAAAAGATGTGTCCGAAAATTAATTTAAATTAATATTATTTCATAGAGAACAAACCATCGAAACAGGTTATCGATATAACACAGCAGCGATTGCTCTTCCATCTCTAGTGGTAATTTGAGGCCAACCGACAACTGGTCACACTGCTCTGGTCGCGTCCAAAAAGTGTACAATTTTTCACCACCTCGGTTTGGTTTTTCTTGAGCAGGTGAAACACCTTCGATTAGATCCATTTCCGATTTCCGTTTCCGATCCGTTTTCGGATGATAGCTCTGAGTGCGCTTCTAACCAAATATACGATCGGTATTATGAGCAACTTAAGCAATGGCAATAATAACAACAACCAGCAGCAACAACAGCAGGGGCAGAACGCTCAACAGCAACCACAACAGAATGAAGGTGGAGCGGGGGCGGAGTTTGTGGCGCCACCGCCCGGATTAGGTGCCGCTGTGGGCGTGGCAGCCATGCAACAGCGACAACGCCTGCTGCAACAGCAACAGCAGCAGCAACAACATCAGAATCCCGCCGCCGAAGGAAGCGGATTAGACCGCGGCAGCTGTCTTCTGCGATATGCCAGCCAGAATTCTTTGGATGAGAGCTCACAGAAACATGTGCAACGGCCAAATGGCAAGGATCGCGGCACAGTGGGACAATACAGCAATGATCAGCACACGGCGCGATCCTTCGACGCGATGAACGAGATGAGAAAGTAAGGAGAAGTGAAGACAATGTCATAGGCTATGTGGTATCACATAATGTTTGGTCTTATTATCAGAAATACCTTTCACAAATTCATTCTGTCTGAAGATTACTAGGTCGAACATAAGTTCTTAACTCAACATAGTTACAATATCTTGTGGCTTAGAATAAGATCAGGCTTCCTATATCGTTATGCATGTGAGGCATTTCTTCATAAGAATGTTAAACATATAACAAAGATAATGTCACTATACACACTCAGTTTCAAGCCACTGTTCCTTATAATTCCTATATTTCAAATTGATTTAAACTCAAGACTCGCCCACATTTCCAAAAATTCTGCTTAACAGATGTCTTTATTTATTGGATTTGTCAGTATCGGGTTTTCATAAAATGATGATTAAACTGTTTTAAAGACGACATAATCCAAAACAGGTTTAAAATAGAAACGTAACCATTTTTAGCACTTTTGATGTATCGTTCCTATTCCAAACAAAAACCTTCACTTTTAAACAGATGAATTCATTTCTGACTTTTTGACCTACCTCAAAGTAATCTAAATAGAACTTCCCTACCTATAAATATTTATTCTATTTTTGAACCACCTCCCTTTGTTCCCGAACAAAGGTTGGCATAATTAAATCCCTATATTCGACAGGGGCAGGTGGGCCGTCTGCCTCTCGAGTTCTCTGATTTGGGCCAAGATGCGAAAATATAATCGCTGAAAATGTCGGACGATCGTCAGTCGCATATTTGCGCAGTTTGCTTTGTTTATATGGCCATTGCTAATATTTGTGTTTGCACACTATATTTGCCGACGATTTTGTCGTGGGGCCATTCGCATTAATTATTGTCTAGTTTTTATTATGATGAGTTTCATACGCCTTCGGGTTTCGCATTGGGCCCCGACCTTGAACTTGGTTGGGGCCAAAAATACATATATTTCGTATTCAAAATCAGATTTCGATTCCGCTTCCGCGTCTCCGGTTTTTTTTTTGTTATCTGGAAAACTACTGGCGGCGTGGAAACTTTATTGGCAGCTTACATAAAACTAGTTTTTTCCTCAATTCAATCGAAAACGGCGTCAAAAGTGAAGGTGGTGTAACCCAAAAAGTAAACCATGCGCTGTAAACTGGATTGATGATCATTTTTTGGGATTGTATTTAAACAAAGAACTCGAGATCTGTATATATTAGGAGGTGTTATTTATAGACTTTTAAGGAGAATCGTTTATGATTGTCATAAAATTCTTAAGTGCGAGTGTAATCACCACAAACAATCTCTTCCAAATTCAAAAGGCAAAAGATTTATAACACTTTTAGCAGTCATCAATATTTTACCACGCGAAACTTTGCTAACAAAGCAAAATAATAACCAGATTTTTATTTACAAAGCAAAACATTCTTCTTCCATGAAGAAATCGAAAAGCTTCATTTTACAAACAGCTTTACCCTTGAAGATATTTGGCACGCTTTTAAACTGTTTATTTGGCAATCAAAACTGCCAGTTGATTATTGTTATGTTTGTAATGATAATATTGTTAAGTCAAGTCGTTAATTTCAAGGAAATTGCTTTATAAAAGCACATGACTATTTTTAGAAAACAAACATTAAATTTAAACTTTTAAATAATCATCAAAACAAAAAAAATATAATTTCCCCATTACAACTTTCAGACAAAAACAACTCTGTGATGTGATATTAGTGGCCGACGATGTGGAGATCCATGCCCACCGCATGGTATTGGCCTCGTGCAGTCCGTACTTCTATGCGATGTTCACCAGCTTCGAGGAGTCGCGTCAGGCGAGGATCACCCTTCAAAGTGTCGACGCCAGGGCTTTGGAGCTGCTTATCGACTACGTTTACACTGCCACTGTGGAAGTTAATGAGGATAACGTTCAAGTTCTTTTAACTGCCGCCAATCTGCTGCAGCTCACGGATGTCCGAGATGCCTGCTGTGACTTCCTGCAGACTCAATTGGACGCAAGTAATTGCCTGGGCATCCGGGAATTCGCTGATCTTCATGCCTGCGTGGAGCTTCTCAACTACGCAGAAACCTACATCGAACAACATTTTAAGTGAGTGGCATGATTACGATGACGCACTATAGACAGACAAATATAAAATTGTTTTGATTTGCTGCCTAACAGATAGTGATCCACTTTTCTATCCGTTTCCTTTCAAGTGTACTCGTATTTGTTGGGAAATCCAATTTAGTAAATCTGTTTAGTTGTCTAGAAATGTTATTTCTCATTTATTACTGATTCACTTTGCACTTCTAGTACTAGAATCTAGTACAAAAAATCACCTTCTTGCAGGTTAATTATTTAATGAGATCGGTTATCTAATATGTAGATTACTTGCTAAAGCGCCTTTAATCGTTCAAGTTCAAGTGACTTTTGTTCAGACAGAAAGTATTATTTTCTATACTATTAAATATTTACATATAGTAATTTGCAATAATTTCGTTTCAGCTTTTTTAAGTCAGTTATTTAAAAAATTCAGCCAAATCGTTATTTATAAGACAATCACGTATCTGTGTCTACGAGAAGTTATTTTTTGACGTAATTCTCTGGGCTGTTATAAGATCACGTTTTAAGTGTTATTGTAAGAAGAATTTGGTTATAGAATCTTGCATCTAGTTTGAATGATTTGGTAGAAAAGAAATCAGAAATAGTAAGGATACCTTGATTACGAAATGATTTGAAATTCCTTTTCATTTTTATTGAAGTAACCTATTAAGCCAGTATCTTTTTATTAGGCAAAGATATATATATAAAAAATAATTTAACTCTAAAGAGACGCGAAATCAAAAGCGAATGTGTAATTATACACATTGAACCGGTTAATTAATTGAATTTCGGCTTACTCTACTCCGTACTGACTGCTTGTTTTTGGTTTATTTCCAGCGAGGTGATCCAGTTCGATGAGTTTCTGAACCTCTCGCACGAGCAGGTCATCAGCCTGATAGGCAACGACCGGATTTCGGTACCAAATGAGGAGCGCGTCTACGAGTGTGTGATCGCCTGGTTGCGCTATGATGTCCCGATGCGGGAGCAGTTCACCTCGATGCTCATGGAGCACGTGCGACTACCGTTCCTGTCCAAGGAGTACATAACCCAACGCGTGGACAAGGAGCTTCTACTCGAGGGCAATATCGTATGCAAGAATCTCATCATTGAGGCTTTGACCTATCATCTACTGCCCACGGAGACAAAGTCGGCTAGAACAGTGCCCAGGAAGCCGGTGGGAATGCCCAAGATTCTGCTTGTTATTGGTGGTCAAGCACCAAAAGCTATACGCTCCGTAGAGTGGTATGATCTGCGAGAGGAAAAGTGGTACCAAGCTGCTGAAATGCCCAATCGCAGATGCCGATCCGGCTTAAGTGTTTTGGGTGACAAAGTCTATGCTGTTGGAGGATTCAATGGCTCCCTTCGCGTGCGCACTGTGGATGTCTATGATCCTGCTACAGATCAATGGGCCAATTGCTGCAACATGGAGGCCAGGCGATCTACCCTAGGAGTTGCAGTACTGAATGGTTGCATTTTCGCAGTAGGAGGATTTGATGGCACAACTGGACTTTCAAGTGCCGAGATGTATGATCCCAAGACTGATATCTGGCGGTTTATCGCCTCCATGTCAACACGTCGCAGTTCCGTGGGCGTTGGCGTGGTTCATGGACTCCTTTATGCCGTTGGCGGCTACGATGGCTTCACTCGTCAGTGTTTGTCTTCCGTGGAGCGCTACAATCCGGATACAGACACCTGGGTAGCTGTGTCGGAGATGAGTTCGCGAAGGAGTGGCGCCGGAGTGGGAGTGCTAAACAATATTCTCTATGCCGTGGGTGGACATGATGGTCCCATGGTCAGAAGATCCGTGGAAGCTTACGATTGTGAAACGAACACATGGCGTTCGGTAGCTGATATGTCATACTGCCGGCGAAATGCCGGAGTAGTAGCGCATGATGGCCTGCTGTATGTTGTCGGTGGTGATGATGGCACCTCAAACCTTGCTTCCGTAGAGGTCTACTGCCCAGACTCGGACAGCTGGAGAATATTGCCTGCACTGATGACCATTGGACGCAGCTATGCGGGCGTGTGTATGATCGATAAGCCCATGTGAATGGAAGAGCAGGGTGCATTGGCCCGGTAAGTAATAAACAATATATCGCTGCCACAATAAACCCTAATTTTATGTTTTTTTATTATCTACATCCAGCCAAGCTGCTTCGCTGGCCATCGCACTGCTGGATGATGAGAATAGCCAGGCGGAGGGCACGATGGAGGGCGCCATTGGTGGTGCCATCTATGGAAATCTGGCGGCGGTTGGTGGGGCTGCAGCAGTAGCAGCTCCAGCTGCGCCGCCTCAAGCTCCCCAGCCAAATCATCCGCACTACGAAAACATCTATGCGCCTATTGGCCAGCCAAGCAACAACAACAGCGGCGGTAACAGCAATCAAGTTGCACCCGCCGCTAATGTCAATGTCAATGCCAATGTCAATGCCAATGCCCCTGCAAATGCCGAGGAAATTCAGCAGCAACAACCACCACTGCCAGCTGAAGCCAATCTTAATAACAACCCGCAACCACCAACAGCACCAACTCCATCACTACCACAACAACAACAACAACAGCCAACACAGCCATCACAACAACAACCTCAACGCTTACTGCCTATGAATAACTATAGGAATGATTTATATGATCGATCTGCCGCGGGAGGAATCCTTGGATCGAGTACCTCTGCCGCCGCTTATGATGTTCCGAGAGCCGTGAGATCTGGCCTCGGATACAGACGTAACTTTCGCATAGATATGCAGAATGGTGAGAATATATTTTGATATTTTAATTAGTTGATTACTTTTATTTTTTATATCTAACTTTAAGAAAAATCGTCTAATTTGATGGCATATAAAATAGTAGTTAAAAGTTTTAACTATTGCGGTTTTAGTTTACCTTGATCTCCGCAAATTTCAAAAGTAAACAAAATAGTTAAATGTGCGATATTGTGAATAAGTTAGCAAAAATCAAAATATGAAAAACAAACATATAAGAAATATTTGCCAATATTTGCTTGGCAAGTTAGCTTAGATTAGTTTTAAATATAACTAAATTACTTATGTAACTGCATAATGACTTCGTACATCTGCAATATTAATATATCAATACTTATAATTTTGTATACCCCAGGAAATCGCTGTGGGAACGGACTGCGCTGCACTCCACTTTATACAAACAGTCGATCCAACTGTCAACGCCAGCGCAGCTTCGACGACACAGAGTCCACAGATGGCTACAATCTGCCTTATGCCGGAGCAGGAACAATGCGATATGAAAACATCTATGAACAGATTCGGGATGAGCCACTTTACCGCACATCCGCTGCCAATCGAGTACCGCTCTATACACGTCTCGATGTTTTGGGTCATGGAATCGGAAGAATTGAAAGACATCTTAGCTCCTCCTGCGGCAACATCGATCACTATAATTTGGGAGGACACTACGCCGTTTTAGGACACTCTCACTTTGGGACTGTGGGTCACATTCGATTGAATGCCAATGGTGGATCGGGAGGAGCTGGAACTAGCGGTGCTGGAAGCGGAACTTGTAACGTTCCAAATTGTCAGGGTTATATGACAAGTGCTGGTTCCACTGTACCCGTAGAATATGCCAATGTTAAGGTTCCTGTGAAGAACAGTGCCTCCAGTTTCTTCAGCTGTCTGCATGGCGAGAATTCGCAGAGTATGACTAATATTTACAAAACATCTGGAGCAGCAGCAGCTGCAATGGCTGCCCATAATTCCCCATTATCGCCAAATGTGTCCATGGAACGGGCCACGCGATCTGCTTCCGCTGGAGCCAATGGACCAGCAGCAGCTATTGAAGAGAATTCTGTTGCGGATAATATTCCAAGTTCATCGAATGGTGTTACCAATCGGACCACGGGTGCCATTCCAAAGGTCAAAACAGCCAACAAGTCAGCTAAGGAGTCGGGAGGGTCTTCTACGGTTGCATCGCCAGTTTTAGATAAAACTACATCCACAGGAACAGGGAAAAGTGTAACTTTGGCCAAGAAAACTTCTACAGCAGCAGCACGATCCAGTTCTTCTGCAGATGCCAATGGTAATGGAACTTTAAATCGTATCTCTAAGTCTAGTCTGCAATGGCTACTAGTTAATAAATGGCTGCCACTGTGGATTGGCCAAGGACCCGATTGCAAGGTAAGTAATATTAATATTTTCTTTCGTTTATTTTATTTATAATATTATTCTTTCTTTCTATTAGGTGATCGATTTCAATTTCATGTTTTCTCGTGACTGCGTAAGTTGCGACACCGCATCGGTGGCGTCCCAGATGTCGAATCCGTACGGAACTCCTCGTTTGAGTGGCCTTCCTCAGGATATGGTGCGTTTCCAGAGTTCTTGTGCAGGAGCGTGTGCTGCTGCCGGAGCAGCTTCTACTTTACGAAGGGATACAAATGCAGCAGCTCGGCCACTGCATAGCACTTTAAGTCGCCTGAGGAACGGAACTGAGAAAAGGATTCACAATAGAGTTGCTGGAAACTATCAATACGAGGATCCTTCGTATGAGAATGTCCACGTTCAGTGGCAAAATGGTTTCGAGTTTGGAAGATCACGTGACTACGACCCGAATTCCACCTACCATCAGCAGCGTCCCATGCTGCAAAGGGCGAGATCAGAAAGTCCCACGTTCAGCAATCAGCAGAGGCGTCTTCAGCGACAAGCTGCCCAAGCTCAACAGCAAACACAGCAGGTGAAGCCTCCAGGATCTCCAGATCCCTATAAAAACTACAAACTGAATGCGGATAACAACAGTTTCAAGCCCAAACCAACGGCTGCCGAAGAACTCGAGGGAGCTGTTGGCGGAGCAGTAGTTGAGTTATCTGCCCCAGAACTGGAAACGGAATCTTTAGATCCTGTAAACTTGAGTGATAATGAGACTGAGACAACCAGCAGTCAAAACAACCCTTCAGGCACTACCAACAGCAGCAATGCCAATGAGCACAATGATTAGAAATCGATTTAATGGAAGTTTGTTACGGAAGAGCAGCGTTTTATTAATTATTTATAGTTAAATGTCTCTAAAAAGGGTTCTTCGAAATTTTTTAAGGATTGTAAGATTTTTGTATATTTTTTAGAATCAAAAGTGATAACAATTTATAGTAAGGAAGATAGTTTTTACTCGAGTATTCAATTACAATTTGCTATGTAAAAGTAATTTTTCATAAGATTTATATGTCTTTTGAGACTATAATATGTCC
This sequence comes from Drosophila eugracilis, assembly GCF_018153835.1. Taxonomy (NCBI): domain Eukaryota; kingdom Metazoa; phylum Arthropoda; class Insecta; order Diptera; family Drosophilidae; genus Drosophila; species Drosophila eugracilis. The sequence continues at coordinate 3,550,364 of NW_024571981.1, read as the reverse complement.
CACAGAGAACTTTGACTGTATGGAATTTTTAATAACAACGCTGCTCTACGAAATTGGATCTCAGAAAACAAAAAAACAGTAAAAATTAATCGACCAAAAAAAACTCGAGCAAATTCAAAATACATTTTAACAATCAAAATAAGGAAAACGAAAAATATTTAAAACATTGTAGAATTTGATATTACTATAGAAACGGGCAACTCTGTATAACCAGCCAAAGCTCAAAATCGAATATTATGTTGCATACTGTAGATGTAGTTGAAACAAGAATTTTTGTGTGTCATGTCGAGTTATAGTAAACCTAAGAGCCATACCATATCACTCTCCGTAACCATTTATAGGCATACCCATAAGCAATAATGCATTTGATATGATAGTTCCGTTTCACTTTCCACTGCCTACTCTAATTTCCACTACACATTGGCATTTGTCACATGCACGTTCTTTGTTAATTACCTTAAGTTGTGGCTATAAATCGAAACAATAATAATTAAGTTAGCTATTGTAAAAGCTCTCTATTCAAAAGCTAATCGTTTAAGTCAATTAGAGTTACAGGTATTATTTACATGCATATATATACAAGCGCATATACAATACTCCAAAATCGGTACATATAAATATAATCATACTTACATGTGTATTGAGTTTAACTAATTCATAATAAAATAGTTCAACGAAGTGGTTGTTGTTTTTCTGGAAGATTTTTGTTTTTATTTTAACAAACTATTATAAAATTGGATGCTTCGTTCTCATTGCTTTTTTTGTTGTTGTTGTTCATATACACAGATACATTAAATATCAATACCTTTAAATTAAAAAATACAATATCTGTTTGTAATATATACTCGTATTTATAGATATATCTTGCCTCGCTCCCGTCCACTACCAATGCCTTCCAGGGAACTCTACCTTCTTCGATTTGCCGATTCGCCGATTTAGCCCCGATATGTTTTCGCTATGCTCCCTCACATGGATAGACTCAAAAAAGCATAAACACTGATGAGCGCTAATTGAATTTGCATAGTATACGTATATGTTTATATTTTGTTGAAATTTCACTGCTAATATTTTACTCTTCGTTTACTCTTTGAATATTTGTAGTAATTTGTTTGGCTGCAATTTCTCGCTATGTCTACAAGCTTTGTCTAAATCGCTGATAAGTTCTTTAGGATAAGGTTTTATATATTTGTTGCTGTCGCTGTCGCTCCTCCTTCATCTGCTCTTGATGTTCATTTTTTGTTTTGTAGTATACTTCGTTTCACCGCCTCGTTCAATGCTAAACTTAAAATATACACGAATAACTAAGAACTAAACTAGAGAAATGCTTTAAAAAATTAGCCCAGAACTATACAAAAACGCTTCAAGCGCCTCGCCACCCATTCTCACTCCTTCCTCTAACCCATATCAATTGCAAAAAAATAATACGCACATCGTTAATTAATTGCCAAAATAAAATAAGCGTCAGAAAATATAGAATTTAAAGGGTTGATGATTGATTTTAACATTTAGAAATTATTTAACTAAAAAAAATTTGTTAAAGTTACAAGAAAATAAAAATCTAATGTGGTGTATTTCTAAAAGAACAATTTCATAGTGCCACCTATAATATTTTCGCATTTACATTCGCGATATATATTTTGACATAATTCCAGCTATCAAGATCCCGCTCACCTACTTGGGCAACTCGTATATTTGGACGGGCAGCGCCTTGGGCGTAATAATCTCATCCTCGAAGTCTTCGTCATCTCCATGAATGGTATAGTCCCCGCCATTGTGCTCACCCTCGAACTCATTGGGTACGATTTCTACATCGCTGGGCCTTGAGGTGCTCCGTTGTCCCTCCGCCGGAATCACCGTGCCGGTTGGATCTCGTCTTGGTCGACTTGGTCACAAAGTCACGCAGCATGTGGGAGTACAGGATGTCGTCCAGATAGTACATGGTGCCCAAATTATAGACGAACACCTCACTTTCTGTAATCTGGGCATTGTTAACGCTGGTGTAGTTGCTGCCCGGATTACGAGTGATCTTTATATGACCACCGCCGATCGTCTCGAAAACCTCATTATCGCGCAGATCACGGTTGTACAGACGGCCTTTGACGAAGTGATTTAGCAACATTTTCACGCCGCGTTGAGAAGCCTGCAAAATATTATAATTAATATATAACATTTTGAATAACTATTTAATACTAACCATGACCTCATCTGAAAGCTTGTCGAAGCCTAGTTTCTCAAAGGCCCGATCTTCTGGAACAAAGAAAGTGTAGTTGGCACCGGAAATATGGGGAGCAATCTCGGCACTGTTTAGGTATCTTTAAGGAATTGTTAATATTTTTTAAATATATTCTTGCTTAAGTTTAATTTCCAAATATTATACCTAGTAATCTGTGTAAATCGAGGATCCCTTTCCAAAGCCAAAAACGAATGGGACAGGAACTGTGCTCCAAACCAGGGGAATGCCAGAAGGGGAGGCGTCTCCTTATCTTTGTGCATCTATGGGAGTTTAAATATTAAATAAAATATTATATATTATATATTATAAATATTTTTATCCTTAACGATATAGGTAGATATTAAATATTAAAAAAACCTTGTTTAATTTTTCCATCGACCCCTCGAATACCGATTTTGACCCATTGTTTGGATTTGGCATAATCAGCTTACCTGATGTAATTTGGAGACCACAGCCTCGGTAACGAAGAGGACCTCGGAGATAATGAAGACCTGATTGCCATTGGAGAGGTTGTAGTCGGACATAATGCTCACATTATTCACCGTGGGAGTGGCTATCGAACGAGGGAAGCGCCACATAGCGTTGTCATAAATTGAATTTGGGAATGTAATTTATGGAAGCCACTTACGTTGGCCGTGGAAGATGACATCCTCGCCACCCATGGTGGTCACAACGACTTCGTCCATATTCCGAACATCGGCCAGCCGCAGGGGTCGCTGCATGGGAAGAAAGTGATTCCTAAGCACCGACTCGGTGAATTCCGGTACGGAAAACGGATAGAATCCCCAGTCGATGGGATGCCATCGTTGGAAGGCGTTGTCCGATGGAATCAGGACCGTATACGCATTGTCGTCCATAATGCGGGTCAGATTGCTCTTGGAGAGGAAGTGCTGGAACACCTTGGTACCCGTCTTCATGTTGGCCAAAAAGGACATCAGTGGACTGGCCTTCGATTCCTTGATAACGGGCTCCACCTTAGCATGTGCATTTGTAATGTTCGGCTGTTCCAGCGGTTGGGGGTCGTTATAGCGGCTGTTTAAAACACAGAGAAAAAAAATTGTAGTTTGTAAAACTTATATAATTTGCTAAGCATTGTTTTAATTTGGGAGAGGAATAAAGGTAATGGATAAAGTTGTTCTTGACCACAAAAATCATAGACTAATCTGTTTCTCTGTGTGCAATGAATATGCAGTAGATGATTATGGGGATGTGGTGGTACTCGGTCCACAGATTGAGATTGAGATGGCCTCGGACAGAATAGCGGAAGAGGAAACCCCTAAAGTTTACAGAGTGTGTGTGTGTGTGCGAAAAGTTGGACCAGCAAAACTTTGTTTGCCGCCTGATAAATTTCGCATGAGTGCACTTTTGACCGCAAACAAACTAGGACTAGGAACTTAGCAGGAGTCCTTCACAGTGGCTTTAAACAAGTGGCATAAATGTATTATTTTTATTTTTTTAATTAAAAAAATAAGTAACTGTTTAACTTAACTGTTTAAAATTTCAAATGAGAAACTTAATTTTTTTTGTTAACTTTGCCCTATTAATAAAATCGCAACATTATTTTATATTTAAGGCCCACTGTATGGGAATGGGTGGCGGTGGCTATACTCACTTGTTCGTTTCCTGAATATTGCGCTTGGAGTAGGGCGACTTCCTATCGCCCAAATAACCATCAATTGCAATGGCCATCAGGTTCTCATTGATACGCAGCTTGTGGAGTATTTGCTGGCCATTGAGTAGCCAAACATTGTTGTGGGATTTTTCCAATTTACGAAAAACGATTTTATGTCCGTTCCCATTGCCGAAGGACTCCTCTTCCTCCTTGCTGTTACCATTACCATTGCCCACCGTGCTGTAGCTGTCAAAGACTTTCCCAGGCACCACATGCTCCAACATGAACTCCTTCAGCCGCGGCTTCTCAATGCTTCGTACATCGATTTTGGGCACAATCAATGTGTAGGGCAGGTCTATGTTCCGCCGGAGTATGTGTCCAACCGGAATCGCGGGTACATGCAAAGGAGACGGAGAGCCAGTTTTTACCAAGGGAATTGCTCACTTAAAAATGTAAACTGTTTTCGTTTCATTTACGGCTAAGTGCTGCGCTCAGCACACCTGAATCCCCAACCTGTCTGCATGCTAATCAAGTAATTAACTTTGGCCCCTGCCGTGGGTACATCATTTTTGTTTTTTGGTTGGCTGTGTGTAGTCTGCGGAAATTCGTGGCTTTAATTAACTTATATTAGTATGGCACACGCGTCTCGGACTGTTATGTCGGGTGGGTGTGTCAAAAGCTATTTTCAATGATTCCTAATTACTTTATGTCTTGTTTATAATGCCTAAAAGTTGGAATTCATACTTTCAACTGCCAGTTTGAGTTTAATATTCATAAGCGATTTCTTAAATGAATATTATTTTTGTTTTGAAATTAAGCATTCACTTAATATCTGCCATGAATATATTTACTTCACAAGCAAATTTTAATTCATGACAGTTTTTGCTGCATTTGCTCACTATTAATTCATCAATGTTTTTGCTAGCGTGAAATCATTCATTCATATAATTTTGTGATATGTGTAGAGTAAAAAAAGTTATTTTAATTTTAATTGCTGCAGGAAAATGCATTATCATTTCATTTTCATTGCACATGGAATATATTATGTAGAACAAGAGCTTATTCTGGTCTTTTATGTAGATTATTTCTGAGGTAAAATAAAACGTATTGAATTTACATTTTCCATAAACTGGCGGTATCTAAAGCTTCGGCTTGTTTTTTTCTGTCCTTTAATACTCTAATTTTCCCAGCCAATGGTAATGGGTAAATTGGGTATTTTTTGTTTATGATCAACATTTGGACAGCTGAGCGAAGTCATTTGTCAATGTCACACCTTTCCATTTTCCCATTTTCGGAGTTTTTCAGCTGTCTAAAGCTGTTTCTGAGAGTCAGTTGCACCATGTCCTGTCTAACGAGCATTCTGCAGCTGTTGCAAGTACTGACAACGCTTACGGGTTGCAACATCTACAGATATGTCGAAGGCAAGCGGGTATTTCGACTGAATCCGAAGATGCATTTCCTAGTGCGGACTATACATAGATTCTGGTTACGACCCTGGCTATTGGTTGTTATTATGTTGCATACCAGCCACTGGTTATCGGAGTTCCTTCCATGGACTTGCAGATGCCACGCCAGGAAGCGAAAGACCCCTGAATCTCATCTATATAATAGGGAATGACCATCGCCAAATACCAGAATTTGTTCATGAGCATGGGATTGGCCTATTACTACAGGTAGTTTTGATTTATTTATAAAATACAATCTTAATTCTCTTAAATATTTTATATTTTTTCAATATTCAACAACTTCAAGTGCAGATATCATCAAAAATTGATTCAAAAAGTGCTCAATGGCTTTGTTAGGATCTATTTTAGCTACGAGAAGATCTGTGGACGAGCCCCTAGAATAAACTGGTGGCTTTTCGGAATTCAGGGTTACAGAATCGTTTCCGCTTCAATGTCGCCCTTTATACAAACTAAAGGTCTGGTTATCGGTTTACGATTCAACTTGGACATAATTGTTCAAAAATTTGGAATACTCTTTATATGCCTGCAGCCCTTTTTATTATCCTTCGTTGTCCTCCTAGGTATCCTCATCCTTCATGCCTGCTATGACATTCAAGATCTTTCCCAGCAAAAATCATTCCAACTTTACGTCTTCTACAGGCATCTGATCAGACTTAGGCAAAACTTCGACTTCTTAGCCAGACCCTTTGTGTGGACCATTTTATTGGAAAATTTTTTACTTTTCATAGCGAGCTTCCATTTACTCCTCTATGATCAGCAATCAGTTAAGCACCTTGGTCATACCCTCTTAGCTATATTTTTATTTCCTGTAGCACTTCTACATATCAATGTTGTTATCAATTCTGCCGAGAAAAAGTTTGGCCATTTTAAAGCAAACTTCAGACCACAACGACAGGTGAGAAAAATTAGCTTTTAAAATGACTAGAAATATAAATATTTATAAAATATATTTTTATTATTCTTTTCAGACACAAATGCTATGGCTTTACCAGCAGGTAATGAACGAAACGGTGGATAAAAGTGAAATGAATGTCTTTCGTCTGGATCGGGGACTTATTTTGGAAATGCTAAGACTGGGATGGGTTTTCGCTATGTTTACGAATAGCTTAATGCTTAATAGCACAGCCAGTCTTAAACACTTTAAGACTGTTAATTACAAGAAACTACTGTAGTTAGGGAAAATTATATAGAACAGAACTTTTATAACAAGTTGTAGTATTCGGCCCTTCAGAAATTTTCGATATTATTTTGAACTCCCTCTTTTCTTAAGTTTTAGAAAAAATAATAAGTTTTTTATAAGTCAACCTATGTTTTAAGAATTTTTGATAAACGTGTTTTGATATTTGATGTACCCCTTAGAAATCAAATTATAAATCGGGTTTTCATATCAAACCCTTTTACTTTCTTAAATACTTGTCTACCTATAAGTTTTGTAAAAAATCTTTTTCTATCAAATTTTGTAAAGATATTATAAATTTGGAAATATATATGTGAAATTAAATATATGAACGCTTCTAATATGCTAATTTTCTCCTTTTTTCAGTACTCACCCGATTTCGGCTTGTAGCCATATAACTCGAGGACGGGAAATCCATCGTCGATAAACCGGTAGACTTGCTGCCACTTTTCGTCTTCCTGGTTAACGCGTTGCAGGATGGCCAAATCGGGGAGCACTTTGCCCTCAATCAACTTGGCATTCTTTAGGCTGGCATCGATTCCGGTTGTCGTTGTGGTTGATGCAGCTGCTGCTGTAGCTGGCGCTGCTGCATCTGGGACAGCAGCGACATCAGCAAGATGCAGCAACGACAGCAGCACGAGTGTTGCCACCGGCACTTGCAACATTTTGCGCGACATTCAAGATTCGGTTTCTGTTTTATTATATTTTGTATTTCGCTGCTCTTGTTCGTTAGCAAACTGTGAAATTATTTTTAATTGCTTGCACTTTCTGAGAGAGTTTTCGTTTGTTGTTTCCTTTGAGTTGAGTTGAGTTGAGTTGTTGCCACTTATTCTTTAGTCTTTTGATAGTTTTACGGTACCACGAGTTTATTCATTTTTTGTTGTTTGCAAACTTGTTTTCGGGCGAGAGAGAAGCTTTACATAATTGTCAAGTGCTGGAAGAAGAATGGGTGATTTTGATTAGTTTGCCAACTTTTAACTTATTGAAATTCCAGGCGTTGCCTATGCGACTTAATGCGGGTATTCAAGTGTTTTGTATGCAAATGGTATCGCGTTTATTCGCCCCTCTATAAATACGAATATCTATGCGGTTATACGTATATATATATCTAAAATAAGAATAGTTTGCCTGAGTTCATCACGCTGTGATTTGCATTCGGTGATTGCAAATGCAATCTCGGGAAAACCCGAAAAGGGCGGCACTTTTGCGATGAGATGCCAGCCAGATGGGTATCAGGAATTGTTGAGTTTGCACACTTCTAGTCGTGATGGGCCCTCTCACACTTTATTCTCATTTTGCATATGAATCGTGGTTCTATAATAAAAACCATAATGTGCGACAATTTGTTTATTTGCTGACCTCTGCGCTCAAATCTGATCGCATACAAGGCTGTTTACTCAGCGGCATGTGCACACAGATACGAGGATAGATGTATCTGTATCTGGCAGATACTATGTGAAGAAAGTAAATTAATTTCAATTAAAGTTGACAAAACTAGACGGCAAACTACGGCGTAAATAAACGCAGAGAAAATGAACTGCCACAAACGCCAATCAGATTGAGTGAAAGAAAAACTCCCAATCAAATTAAGTTTTCCACAGAATCCGGAAGTTTTCGGAAAATTAAAAAACTTTTAAAAGTGTGTTGTCTTTGAATGATCTTTTTTTTGTATTTTTGTTTGAGGTATGCACCTTTGGCGCGCATTTGCGAACTGAACCGCACCGATTCCCGATTCGAACTATACTGTGAGCCGCTGGGGTGGTCAAATCTGCCGACTGGAAGACCAGAGCACAAGACTGAGACATCAGACAAGTCGGGCGAGAAAACGGGCTCAGCGGCTGCCCGGTGGGAAATGGGATGTCTCAGTCGCAATTTTAAGACCCAGGGGGAACCTGTTTGACTCAAATTACTCTTAAGAATATAAACGATGGAGTAAACAATATTTTGAAAACTGCAAGAAATGCAGAAATGGTAAATGCCTAATTTAAGTTAAACAGATTTAAATTCTCTAGAACATATTTTAAAGTAATTTTTTAAAGGGAACCTCATTGAAGTACCCAAAAGTCTGAAACATAGCTACACATCAACTCAAAATAAATTGGTATTATGCAAATTTCAAAATATCGATCCATTGGAAAAAGTTTTCCCAGGCCGATGCGATGAAAACAATTTCCTTCTTATTTAAATTCCCTGTGCATTTGCCACCGGGCATTTATCACTTATCACAAACGCTCATTATTCATGATTATGCTTTGGCTTTTGTGCAAAATTGTGCAACTACCGCCGCAGTCCCGGCTCACATGGACTACTGGCTGTCTGGTCTGTCAGAGGTTCCCCATTATGGCGGAACTCCCCTCCATCACTCCCAGTGCCATTCTCCAAACACAATCCCATTCCCGGTTCCATTTTCATTTTCATTTCCATTTCCACAGAGAACAAAAACAAAAACTATATTTGATTTTAATCATATAAACTTTTGCGGAATTGAAATTTTCTTAATGGGTGTCTAACTTTCATCTCCCTAAAGCATTGCATACTTTTTGGAGTACAAGGTGAATAAATATGGTGAAAAACTAAAACTGTGACATTAATAAGTTGGCATTTTCTAACGTCTTAAATTTATTAAAATAAATTTAAAGAAAATATATTTTCTCTCAGTGTGGTATACAGTCTGGAGACTGGCAGCAATTGCTGTGATTGTGCTGACGAGGTTTTGTGGCCGAGCTTTAGCATCAACCGACTGACTGCTGCACTATATAAATGTTGTCTTGCCTTGTTACAACTTTGTATTTTTGGCTTCTTTTCGATCCGCTTTTGTGTGTGCGAGTGCTTGTGTGGTTTTTAATGAGAGTCTCGTGCAGGTCTCTTCCATTGTTGGCGACCGACTCGGCCGGTCGACGATATTGTAATTGATATTATTGTCAACCGGAGGGTTTATTTATACTTTAAGTTGGCTTTTAATAAGCAGCACTATATGTAGCTGCAGCTGCTGCATTTCGTATGCGAAGGGAGCACTCCGTTATTATCTTGATTAAAATTTTGTTTTTTATTGGTTAGTTTAAGGTCTGCTTTTATGAAAATGCTTAATTTGGAGTTGGGTTTCTTAATGGTTAAGGGAAAAGTAAAAAAAAAACAGAAAAGTTATACAATATATATTGAATAAATAATTATAAATAAATAATAAGCAAGTTTAAGAACCATTTGTAAAATGTCTATGACTACTTAAAACTAATAAAAGGGTTTTTCATTGCCATAATGCGATAACCTGTGGTTACGCATCTTTAATTTTTGTAATTTACTTCGTCACTCAAAATCTGTTTGAGGAAGTGCAATGACAATTAAAGTAAATGTCGAACATTTGCAGTGCTTAACTGTCAGACTGAACTTTCAGTCAAGTTGGGTGAACTATTTAAAAAATTACCCACTTAAAGGTGAATTTTAACGACTTGTAATTGGCATCTTTGGGATAGTTTCCGGATACGCTCTCTTAGCCATAAACACAAGCGTTCTTTGGCTAGCTTTTTAATTACTTTTCCACGTAAAGCTTGCCAAACTATGCTCGTCCTTTTTTGCACGTTACATTCTCGTATGATTAAAAAATTCTTGGGAAACAATTTTCATAGTTTGCAACCGGAGAAAAGCCGGTAAATCAAGCCAGGCACGCACACACACACAGACACACACACACTCACTTGTTATTAGGGGAAACGGAAATGAAAATGGCAAGGAAAAGGGAGTGAGGCTGGGAAAACTCCATTGCCGAATTTGTGTATACGAAAACAGGAAGGTTGTGGATAGTAGTGATAGTGATAGTGATAGTAGTAGTGATAGTACTACGACTACTACACAATACTACAGTGACCAAGAGCAACAGCAACAGCAGCAGGAACAACAGCAGCAGCAGCAGCAGCAACAATAAACAGTGCCGCAGAGTCCAGAGTGCAAACCAATTGAAATTAATTTGCATAATATAAATCTGGACATTCAGCAATAGAATGGAACCGAATCCAACTTTCCATCCACCCACTTTCCCCCCCGATGCACAGGCCGCTAATTCTGGGATTATTCACAGTTTATTGCACTTAGTTTTCTTGCACAAATGTTCTTGCCCCCCAACAGTTTTTCCTGTTTCGGCCTCACATTTTCCATAGTTCAGGGTTTATTTTCTTTCGTTTCCTTTTCACATTTTCATTGAGCATTTAGGTTTTAATTGGATTGCTTTTGGGTTTGTTTTATTTTTTGTTGCAATTTTTAACTGCTACTAGTTTCACTGGACTTTACTTTTCCGCTCTACGCAGCTCGCGCGTTACTCTTTTGGCAAATGTTGCGTCTGTTATGCCGGAAAATTGACGACAAATAGAGAGCTTTCGCTTTGGCTGAGTCGCTTGTCGGTGCTTTTTGGGCTCCTTGGTTATGAGCCAGGGTTGCCGAGTTTTTTTTAATTTCTCTTGTTTGAATTTAGCTTTGGATAATTAAAATTTGCCCTTTAACACATTGGTTGAGAGGAAAGAAAAACAATTTAATTTTATAAATTTTTATACAAAATATAAATTTAAAAATGTTTATCAAGTCTAACCATTTTGTTACCCAAGACAGCTTCACTGAAACAAGCTTAAAAAGTTAAAGTTTGACTGTAAAGCTTCTTTTTGCAGCTTGGACACGAACCTAATTTCAAAATTCAAATATTACGTATACGAGATGTAGGCGTGTATTTTTGACATTCAGTTAATTTTCTACTCTCATAAATGTATAATAGTTACTTAAACAACTTCCAAATCTCAAAGCATTTTTAACTTTTTGTATAAATAAACTATTATTATTAAACATAAAAATTCGATCAGTAGTGACACTTAATTAAATTAGTTTATATGAAAATCTTCTACCCAATTTATAACTATGTTCCATCCTTTCCACTACTTATCCTTGTTATTAAATTAATCAATCATACGCCAGGTACACTGCACACACTCAGGCAGACTAACAAGACATTAACACTTTGAACAGCACTTGGCTGGCAATTATTAACACATTAACAGGTCGCTACTTGGCTGATTTATTTGCACAATTTATAATTATAATATGCAGGCATCACTGGCTGGCGACACGTGACAATAAAAGCAATACATAAAATATGCGGCAGCAATTTGTTTGTATATTCCGTAAACATAAAAACAATGAATACGTAATACGAAAAAAATCAAAATGGGGCGATTGGGGCGCCTATAGAACAACCGTATTAAATGTCAAATTAATTTTCATGCCATTAAATGCAGCAAGTGCTACCGAAAGCAAATATAAACAAAACAAATACACGTAGGACAATCAAAAGCAAGGACGTCCAATCAATGCGACCGATTCAAGGTTTTTGCAAAACAAAACGACAAAACGACAACGAACTAAAAATGGAGGAAAAACAAGTGCAGAAATGAAAGCAAAATACGAATCGAAAAAATGTGCATAAATATGCCGCAGAGCTTAGGGAGCCAGTGGCTTAAAGTCTTAGGAATCGTCTGAAGAGAGCACACATGGGCAAACGAATAAATATGGCTATGCCATTTATCCAGACGAGAGTTTCCACTTCGGCCGAGAGTCTTTCTTTTTATTTGGCAACATGTATTTACATAGATTTACATTGAAAACACTTTAAATGCCTGGCAATCAACGCCGGACTGCGTAGAGATCCTATGGCCCCAGCCAGCCAGGATAAAGGCCCAATTGTCCTGGCCGAAACATGGTTAAATGACATGAAAGACCGATGCCCCTTGGCCAAAAACAAAAGTGCAACGAGGTCGACCGAACATATACACATTCACTACAGCAAACTTTGTGGTTAAAACTAAAGTGGCCTTTTTAGCATTCAACAAATACAAATACAAAAATAAAACTGCCAAGGAAGGGGGCTTCGAAAAGTGTCCAAAAAGTTGAATGGAGAAAGAATTTTGTGCCCGCTCATCTGCATTTGGCCACATTTCTCACAGTTTTGGCCTCTTTTTTAATATTTCAACAAAATTTCTGCATTGCATGGCAATGGCAATGGCTTTGGCCACCAGGAGCTGAATCCAGAGGACTTTGGTCTTCGTGTCGCTCTGCGGTAATTTATGCATGCTGTTTGCCTCCTCTCGACTGTTGGCTTTTGTTGGTTATAAAATAAATAAAAGATGTCACAAAAATGCTTTGACATGCTCGTTACTCTACCGAATCTACCCAAGCCCAATATATACAAATTTACTTGATTTAAAAGCCGTTGAAGAGAAGTGAAAGTAACAAACACTGAAATATAAAAAAAATCAATTTCAAATGTTTTAAAAAAAAAAAGATTTCACACAATGGAGAAAAGCATCCATAAAAATATTCGGTATCAAAAAAAAAAATATAAAATATTTTTTGGTAAGGACGGAGTATTAACAAAAAACCTTTTTTAAATACAAAAATTTAAACATTTTAAAACTAAATCCATTTTATGTTTAGGCCAGCACTCTTGCGATCCTCAGTGAAATCCACTCAACGCTTTTAGTGTCATCCTTTTGGGTATTAACTGAAATTATCACCAGTGGGCCATGTTCCAAGGCCATCTGAGGAGGCCTTACAGTTTGCTTTATTTTTGGGGGGGAGCTAACTCAGAGAGGGTCTTATCACTGAATTGGCAGTTAGACTTAATTGAATATTCAAATGGGTGCTGGCTTGCCAATGGTCCTGATGAACCTCTTCCCCATCGTCGCTACAATTTAGAGTAAAAGAACTTTCCATTGTTTTTATTAAAGCCATCTTTTGTGCGCTTTAAAAACTACTACTAAAGAAATCATTTTTTTGCAATTGAAATTGTTGAAATTTTAATTAATGCGGTCGCACTTTGTAGTCTTGTCGTAATTAAATTATACATTGTGCGTATGAAAAAGGCCGCTTAAGTATTGAAAATTTGCATAAATAATTAACATAAAATTGCCGTGTATTGTGGGCATTGTGAGTGTTCGACTGAAAAAGTGCTTTTTAATAGCGAAATCTATGATAAATTTTAAACGTAAATTTCGAAATAAAATACTGTATTATGCAATACTTTGGCCAATAGTTGAACTTAGTGAGTTAAATTTAAGCTGTGCATTAAGTGAACATCCAGTGCTTTTGTTTTCTATTTTCTGTGATTTATGAATAAATTGCTTAGAGTCATGCATGGAAATAGTATTTATTTTATTTGTCCCCTATTCATTTTCCATTCTGCTGCCTCGTGCTTGCTGAATGGCCTAATGAAAAGCGTTCAAGTGAGATTTACTTAAAGAAATTCTAAGACACATTTCCCCAGGCAATGGCCGAAATGGCTGTGGAGTCAAATGTCTTGGCTCCCCAGTGCAGCTGAAGATTGTGAGGATGCAGCCAAAACATTTTATTTGCATTTCCACAGTCGTCCTTCAGTTGCTTTGCAATTGAGTTTCTCATTTGTGTCCTTTTTCGCCGGCTTGTTCAAACTCTGAATAATGGAGGTGGTGCTCGTTTGTGCAAAATGCTGTGATTTAAATATTTAAAAAGTGAGAGAAATAAAATGGAAGACAGCTTTTGTTTAAATGCATTTTATGTGCAATATTGAGCCAGCAGGCAATCGACCAATAAATCAATGCAAAATAATGCATGTGCATATCGAATATTTTTTCTGAGCTTCGACTCAAGGTTGTTTTGGCTTCTATAAAAAAGGCAGTTCGTAATATCCAACTGCAAAATGGTTTAAACGCAACTTCAGCGAGCCTTTAATTAAGGAACTAACAATTTTAAGGCATTTGAAAGGTACGTTCAATACTGATGCCAAGAACAAATGTTGATATTCTTAAAAATGTTAGTCTGGGAATTTATATATATACATTGAAAAATAATTTATAATATTTGGAAAACTACTTTTTTAAATTTGGAAGCGTTTGATTAAATCTTTTCTATACTTAAGTTACAAAAAGTTATAAACTTTAAGCCTTCTTCGGTGCCCATCCGCCTAAACCTTTTCCAGGGTATTCTCAACCAAGCTAGTGTTTTTGCCCCAACGCAGAACAAAGTGTTGGCTTGCAGGTTGCGCCTTAGTCTCCGGTGGTTGGCGACCGGAAATGGCATTAATGCCTAAGCCCAACGCCCTTCGCGCCATTATAATTAAATGCGCTGGCGACGCTCTCCACTTTTCCTGCGTCTCGTCGGCGGAATAGTGCACCCTGCAAATAATTAGCATGGCTCGGAATCCTGTGAGTAATTAAGGTAAGTCAGCTGTTGCCCCTGTCTCGAGTGGTAACAAAAAAAAAAAACGAGGAAAAAACGAAATGAGCAAAAAGTGTCGTCCATTGTCAACGGAAATTAAAGTTTAATGGGACACAGTTTTTTTTACTAAAATTTTCAAGTGCAAAATGAGCTTGTCCGGCTGTTTTTATGCTGACCAAATGTTCGTAACAATTCAAGCTATTAAAATAGAATTTTACCAACTTGATGACACAGAAGTTGGAACGAAAAAAAGCTGTTGCGAAAACATGGGAAATTTCGAAATTTTCTCGACCCAGAGAGGGAGTCTGAGTTTTTCCACCAGTGTCATGTGGAAAAGCAATTACAGAAGTGATTTAGAAATATGTGCATGTGAAAATTCGATGGGGAAATGCTGTAATTGAAAATTTGTTTGCTTTTACTTGAAAGCGAAAGTTGATAACTATTCTGTGTGTCAAACACCAAACGCAGATGATGCCGAACTGTAAATATTTTGCTTTATTTCACACTTTCAATAAGGTATATTTGCTTTAATATAATTACATTAGCACTCCAACTATTAGCACTAACTATGACAACTATTAATTAAATTCGAATTACCGTATTTGATTTTAATAGTTAATTGATAAGGCATTTATTGTATTTATTACGCTTTGTTAATCTATTTTTGATGAATATTGCATTAATTTATATGTCACTTTAATGTTTGTCTTTTTCACAATGTTATACGAAGTGCGTATTTATTTTGCAGTTAAATGGCTCAAATTGTTTCCAACAATTCATTGTTGTTCCATTAACTTTTGTTTGCTTATCTCCCTGCCACTTCAATGGCGCAAAGCCCTTTATCTGGCCAACGTTTTTGCTCTCCAGATTACGTTCATTTATGGGTTGTAAATAATTGGTTGATTAAATCTAAAATTATCGAGGAATGTTTTAAGCACTGTCTAGTCAGAAATAAAACACATGGATTTAAGGTTTCATTTTTTATTTTACTTTGAACTTATATTAAATCTTGGGTATTTGGTTCTTAGCGCCTAATCGGTAAAGTCGTTTCCTTTTTAGTTAAGCTTTCAATTTGTTTGCACAACACAGCTCGATTGCCACCGTCGAAAAATAGAACGGCATTTTTATGTGATAACGTAGTGAATTAGTCACTAAACTTATTATTTCACCGCACTTTTATGGACTGAACCTCCAGCCAAATCATGACAGCAGCTATAGCCACATATATAGCCACGATCATGAAGATCTGCAAGGGACTGGCAGTGAATACTTGGACCACCAGCATCACAGTTCCCAAAATAAAGACTCCGGTCAGAAAAGAAAATCATCAATATGGTAGACCAGTTGCGAAACCAAGCGTGTTTTTTATCCGGCGGCGGTACGTAGATCGGTTTCAATGGGCTGTACTCCTTACGGTACTGGGTCTCATAGCCACTGGTGAAGTCGACCTCATCGTGGTACGTCTTTGGGCCCGAGGTGCCCGCCTTTGTCTCATCCGTGTCCATCTCGAAACGCGTTCTTTGCTCGACTAAAGAGCGTTTCGCTGGCCACCGAGTATTTTCACTGATTTTTTCTTTCCCTTTTTTTTCTTGATTACCAATCAGTTGGGGTCTGCGTTATTATCGCCACGGCAAAAGGTGTTAATTGAAGCAACAACAAGGCAAACAGTGAACCGTCAAGAGCTGACAACGTTTTTTGTAAAGGTTTTTTGTGACTCAGATAAGATATCTATATAAGTCTGAGGGAACCCGTCAAAAAAAGAGAGAAGAAAAGACCCAGAGTGACAAGAAACT
Organism: Drosophila eugracilis; assembly: GCF_018153835.1. Taxonomy (NCBI): domain Eukaryota; kingdom Metazoa; phylum Arthropoda; class Insecta; order Diptera; family Drosophilidae; genus Drosophila; species Drosophila eugracilis. The sequence continues at coordinate 3,533,857 of NW_024571981.1, read as the reverse complement.
TACTCTGAAATAAGAGATTTGAGATAAAGATCTCCTTCACAGAACTTTATCGTTTTTATCAGTTTATGAAAAACATATTATCTAATATCACAGAAAATAGATTTTGATAAGAAATCATTCAAGATGTGTGATGCAGTTAAGGGTTAAAGATGTCATTCAATACGACTAAGTAATAATTGATTTTAGATTCTCTTTTGGTGTCTTGGAACTCTCTTAAATTGTGGTCTCTTTACTCATTGATAGGCTGGGGTTGAGGGTTTTAAGATAAGGATATTTATTTAATTATATTCCTTTTCTTAATATTGTTGCCATATTCTAACCATAATATAGTCTATGTGATTTATTTATATGCATTTTTTGCTATTTTGTGATATTCCTTAAATAACTAATTTAAAGAATTAATATAATAATAGTAAAAAATATTTTTAAATATTTTAAATAAAATATTTTTATATAACATATATTTATAATCACACCGGTTTGACCAATCATATTCTTTTAAATAATATTTGTCGCTTTAATATTAATTCATAAAGTTATTTTTTTTGAGTGTTGCAGCCTTATGGAAATTCGATTTCTGGGAAGTCTTTTGCCTGTACTTGATTTCAGTGAGTTACGTGCTCTTTCCCAATTCTTAGTTTATCCAGAGCCTTTAAGCTGAGAAGATCACTGCGAGCTTAAATATCATGAGGTATTTTAAAAATATTATAAAAAGCTGTAAATATTAAAAAAAATTAAATAATATTTAAGGAAAATCAAAGAGGAAGACTGCTATATTATTGATATGGATCATCTTGTTTTAGAAATGGACGAGGAACAACCAGAAGAAAATTACAACGAAAGTAATATGGAAAATGTCCCATTACAAGATCAACGTCCATATAATTTTTTGAGAAATTGTAACTCTGTTGGACTATGGATCTGCGTTCTTTATAACCTTTGCATGGTTTTGTTAGTGGTGTTAATATTAATTTACAAGCATTAAAAATGTTTATTGTTTTTAAATCAAACTTTAATTGCAGATAATATCTGTCTAATCTGGGCTAACTTAGTGCACTCAAACATCAAAAGAAAACAGAAGCTGCTTAGTGCCCCAAATGTACTTAAACTTTTCTCAATTTTATTGCCGCCAAACAATTTAAGTTGTTGACAAAGTCATCAGCATGCTGCAGGCAGCGGCTTTTAAAGAAATTGCAGCATCAGCAGGAAAAAACAAATTCAACAAAGTTGCCTCTGTTGCATTTTTAGTTTCTTTATTGCGCCTCGACAAACTTTTATTTGTTCCCATTTCGACTTCGAATTTTTGGTGTTCAACAATTAGACTAAAAGTGTCCATTTTAAATATGGAAAACAAAATTTAACAAAATAAAAGACTAGTGATTATCTTTTCAACAATAAATCCTTTAACTTTTAAGCCAATTTAATGACAACATTTTGCTGCATTTTAAAAATAAAGCACGGTTCTGCCTTGTGTGAACTTTATATATCTGAAAAGTTAAGTAATCTGATTGAAGAAAGCCATCGTATATATTAAGCCACGCACGATTGTGTCCCAGTTTTGTGCACCTTGGCCAGTACTCATTATTCAAACCTAAGACGGAGATTAAAGTGAACGCGATAGAATGGCTGGCGGAGTGAAAAATGCAAAGAATGAATCAAAAATTCATGAGGCGGTGCCAGGGAATTATAGCGACTTACTTGATGGTTTAAAGGCGCTCTTACCACGGCCATTCAGCTTCCCTGTTTTGCCCGCCAACATGCGTTTGTTGTTGCAAACTTTTTCCATCAAAAGTTTCGGTTTTCGATACGCCTGCTGGTGGCAGCTCCCGATCCCCATTTTCCCGTTCCAACTTGAATTCCGCTCCAGCTTCTGTTGGGTAAAAGTGCCACTTCCGCTTTGCGTCAGTGCACACGGCTGCCGAGCACAAAAGTGTGACTGAAGTGGCTGGCTGAAACAAGCCCGATTTTCCCAACCGATTTTCCAGACTGCTTTTCCCAACCGCCCACTGGCAAGGCTCAGGTGTTAATTAACTTGGGGGCCAGCACTAAATTTTAAAACTGCAACTGGCCCAAAATTAATGAGACTGACGTTTGTGCGCATTACGCGAGCACTGGAATTATAATTTTGGCTTGTCGTTCAAAACTTGCAGAGGAGGCTAACTTTGAAGTGATGAAAAGGGATGGGCAGCAGTTCATGAATATTCATCTCATCCTGCAGCCGTGTTAAGTCCGGAGTCATCAAGCTATTGACTTTTACTGTCAGTTGTACACTTGATCGAATGATGTTTGGCTTTTTCATTTCATGAATAGAAAAATAATAATATGCTTAGATAATTTGTTAAGTTAAGACCTAAGCTATCAAGCAAAATACTTCTTCATCTTTTGGTTACATAAACAGAAAAACTCATTAATATTTAGCTTTGTGAAAATATATTTTCTACCAAAAATATTGATAATAATATGCTTATAAAGTATTTCGTGTAATTGTGTTTCGTTTAAGTAAAAAAATATGTTTATTTAACTCGCCTTGTTAATAAAATGAACATATTTTATTAACCAAATGGAAAATACTTGGGAAGATAAAATGATCTTATGAAGTAATTGTCCATTTCAAGTGGCTGATTGGTTCTCATGTATGTCTGGTTGTTTGATTAATTAAACCCCAAGCTAATCAAGTTAGTGTTTGAAATTCACTTGTCGTTAACTTCTGTATGCCATCGATCTTTGGATGGAGTGTGTCAACAGGGAATGTTGACCAACAACTGCAAGGAGGAGGATGAAGATAAGGACGAGAAGGAGCATTAGATGCCAAATGACAGACGGCAAGTGAACTGTTGAGCTCAGTGCATGACACTAAATCAATTGGGCCAAGTGTCTGTTGTGACATATTCAACTAATGATGACGGATCAGGCATGCGGGGCACTAAGTCACTCACACATGGCCGTCGGTCGAAGGACGAAGGATGGAGTCCTGAGACCTAGTCCTTGTCTTTGTGCGACACCATAACTAATTTCCCTGCCGGTCGGTCACTTGTTGTCTCCTCTGCTAAGGACATTAAGTTAAGCTTGCAGGACAACTTGTCACGGACACTACACCATTCTCTGACCAGTTTTGAGGACACTTTGCCGGTGTTCTCATTATTTATTAATTGCATTTAATGCTGATGCAACACGTTTCGCCTGGGGTCATGCGCTTGACTGTCATTTAAATAACAATTTTGCTGCTGGTTTTTCTAAACTCTTACTGAACCTAATTGAATTTGTTCGTATAGTTTTATCTCATAAATTAGGCTAAATAGTTTCAACATCATTTTCATTTAGGAGCATAAATAATTCAGCGGGAAAAGTGTGGTTTCAGAGTATCTTTTTTGTATAATTTTAGATTTTAATTAACAAAATGGCAAAACGGGGAGAGCAAATGCTATATATTGGTATATATTTGCAAATAAATCACCAACTATGTAATGTTATAATTGAAAATTAGTAATTAGATTTTTTTATTAAATTGAATTTGTCCATTTAGCTTATTGATTGCTTAAACCAAATCAACAGCCGTAGGGTTTCACAGTAAATTAGTTTCAAATAAATTTGCATTTATCAAATTATAATCAATAAAAACTATGTGTTGCCTTCAAGAGCTTCAGGAATAATCATTGAAGAGTGCAAAGATATGGAAAACAATATGAAAAATTTTAAATTCTGAAGAGTTTTTTGTGCGGCAAATAGTTTTAAATGCTCTACTGATTGCATTGAGTTCATCACTAGACTAATTGCAGTCATACGTTCCTATTTAATTGGAAATTACATTTGCTTTTAACAGCATCCACAATCCGCTTACCCTCTAATGCTCATTAAATGCAATTAACTTTCCACACATTATTGGTTGGTTTTTCGTAAAAAATTACCACAGTTGAAAAATTTAAAAATTTGTTGGTACGAGTGTTGTTATAAATATATATTTTTTTAATTTTAAGTGGTGACAAATTGGGCATGACGCTTGAAATTAATTTTAAGCTATTTTGACAGTTAAGGTTTTCCCTTTGGATTGTTAGTTTATTAAATTAAGCAGGCATTAAGTGTGTCTGTGTGGAGTATTTGGGTCATCGGTGGAAAAACCAAAGTGAAAGGGCTGGAATTTAATTAAATGCGCGCATAAATTATGCAATATAATGGCAAAATGTACTCGTACACTTGCATATGCAATCGCTGCCTTGGGCGCATTACGCATACGCACCCCGGGACTCGCATAATTATTTCCAAATATTAAATTCAGCACCCGAAAAGTATGCAGCCGAAAGTGCCAGTCGCCGTTGTTGTTCCCATTCGTCGTCTCTTACTGCGCCATTATTAATGTGATTTCCCCGGGAGATGGGCCGCTCCGTTATTGCACCAGAGATATGCGGCTTAATTCCTGTTAACCATATCTCATGGAAAGACGTCGACAACTTTGGTTTGTTGAAGATAAAATATTTCTATGGGAAAATTTTCTTGAAATCTAAAGAAACTGATCTTAAGGTTCGATGATCGTAAAGTTTTGTTTAGAGGTCTTTGGAAAATACATTTTTAAGTTTTTGAGAAAAGATAAAATAAAATAAAATAATAGAAAAATACATAAAATGAAAGAAAATACTTTTTCAAATTTAAAGCTTAATATTATTAAAATATTTATTATATTTTAATTTCTTAAAACATTTATGACCAAACGAAATGCTTATCTGGAACAAACAATCAGCCGCATCGTTTGTTTGGCTGTCTGCATGGCAAGTGGGCGTTTGGCTTTGGTAATGGTAATGGGCGTGTCACGGTTTCAATTTACATGCCTGCAGTTCACACGCATGTCCATAATTTTCGTACAAGAGCAACAATATTGCCATTGTGGCTGGATGTTATTAGTGTTGTTGCCGCTGCCACTTTCCGTTTCTCGTTTGTTGCAAAACAGTTTGCACATTGTTGTCATTAAGGACAATCGCTGTTGTTGCCGCTCATCTGCGGGACAATAATGCCATTGTTTATGTTGTTCCTGGCCTGGCATTAATATCACAGTAATTTCAATATTTAGTCAACCACTTCATAATGTGCGGCTTACTAATGATTATTAATTATTGTTGAATGTTTGCCATGATTTGAGCGCAGCTTATCCCTCGTGCGGTTTTGTTATAACTTGGTTAGCCACACATACACACACTCTATGTGGTAATTACGAAGATCTAGCTCAGGTGAAATTGGCCAACTCACAAAAATGTGTGCTTAGGGTTTCAAGCAATGTTTTGTTATTATTCACCACCATCTCAAATTGCCAAAACGTCTCCCGAGAAATGGGTTAATTCAGTAGCCGCACGTTTTCAGCACATTATGCACTCCATTACCAGATTATCGATAAGATGTGGTGCGTTCATTTATTACGTGGCCCAATCCCATTGCCCACTAATTACCAGCCTGGCCAACAATTAAAAGTCATTTATTATCTTGGCCGCGTCCTTGGCAATAACAATGAGTTATGGCCACTAATTAAATCAGCAAATTACAAGCACGCACACATTACATAAATTGTAAATTGCAAATAAGTCCCTCCGAGGGGTAAATATCTGTCTCATCAGGTGAATCTTTAAATGTTAATGAATCCATAAATGGGATAATAAAGTTGGTCGAAAAGTTGGCTTAACAATTATTTAAGCCGCCTTCAGCCGTTATTTTAAGAGATTATTTTTATTCGTAAATTGTCTGTCATTAATAAATATATTCCTTTTATATTTGACTCGTGTTTTCGTGTTTAATTCTTTTTTACGAAAAGACCAAGCACAAACTTTAAGCCAAAGTTAAAGTTTGACCTTCTAATGCTTTGGTCTGACATTTTAAGGCTATTTAGGTTCACCCTGTTTGTTTTTACTCTGAATGGTAAGTGCCCTTCCTCTTCTCTAGTGTTATATGTGTCCCTGCATATGGATTATATATGCATATAAGCATTTTCTCCCCACATCCAGATGGCTGCCAAACCACAAACGACACCCCAAGGCGAACTCCGGAGCCAAGTCAGCTGCTCCGAGCTCAGATTCTGATTTTCCTGCAGCTCCTGGTGCTGTCAACACTCGACTCTCAGGACTGTCAATCACAAGGATGTACGGCAGCGGGTATCCGAAGAAGAGCAACCTGTCTTCCCTGCCAAGTAGATTCCCCAAGTCAGATCCACAGGTATGCAATGGCACTCGAAAAAATAATTTTTATTAAAGATTCGTTATGACACTACTCTTTTTTAATGCCAGTATTATGTATAAATATTAAAAATAATATTTCTAAACTAAAAATAAAATTTCGAATATTTTTACATGTCCATGTTAAGAATTTTTCACTCAGCTGCTTTTAAACAATTTTCCTATCTTTTTTGCTTATATATTTTTAATATATTTTAAAACGAAAAATTAGAACACTTTAGTGCACTTTTTATGTCTGCCTACTTGGGTTGAAGACACAGCGGTGACAGGTGATGTTGGCCCCAGCATTTCACTCACTTTCCGTTGGACTTTAAAAACAATTTATGCAGCATTCTTTGCGGCGATGTGTGGCAAGTGCATATGGCGGGTTCAGTGGAAGAAGTATGCTACATATAGTTGGCAAGCGACCCAGGCATGTCCCGAAAAAGCTAACCGCTCCACCGTTGGTCTGGTTTTCTAAAATGGCTAGAAGAGACAGCAGCCAGTGCAAAATACGCGTTAAATGCGCAAAGCGTGCGGCACGCGCTGAGATTGCCAGGAAAAAGGAGGAGGATGAATATGGCGGAATGGGCGGGGCCAGTTGTGTGTGAATATGTTGTCAAATTCTCGTAAGGACCTCGGCTTTTAGTTGTTGCCTTGTCTCTTCTATGTTTTACTTCTCTGTTGTATTTTTCGTTGTTGCCTTTTTTGGCTGAGGAAGGCAGTCAGCCAAGAGCCGTCAAGCATATTTCAAAAACTCAACTCCTGAGTGTGCTAAGTGCCTGCTTACAAATACATTTGCGTAACGTCTTCTCCTCGTATTTGGCCCCCTTTGTATATCACTTTTATTTGAGTTTGAGTTTTGCATTAGGCATATTACGCATACGCCAGTATGCCGCACGTCCCATGCATTATCCTAGATACCCACACTTCCATCCTGGCGAAGTGAAATTAGAAGATTATGATTTTTGCCTCGACACTAAGCCCGGCTAATGGCTTAAGCTTATGTTTTTCAGCACATTTTCCTTGTGAGCTGGCTTTAAGATATGTATTTATAATAAATTCCCCAACTAATTTCCTGTTAAATTGTGAGACTTAACACACACTTCCGGAATTTGCAGAAGTACGTGAAAGGAGAGTTTAATTTAATATTTAAGCACCGAAATCACGGAATAGGAGTGATTATAATATTTTGTCTGTATTCAATCTTTTCTTTCTTCCGCTTTCAAATCTCCATCCACATTTGCATTATTTGTATGCAGTCGCAGCCACAAAGAAATGTAGAAAAAACTCACTTAAATATGGATCTTGTTACATTAAATCTCTTGTTTCACTCCGCCATTTTTCTGTTCATCGCATTATTTAATAAGGATGCTTTGTGTTTTGTTCAGATGTCAGATTTTCCATTTCAGACATTAGCCTCTTGAAAGTAGTATATCGAGTTTTTTTCGGGAAGAACTTATTTTTGCAAATTTTATTGTTGCCTGTGGGCGATGCAGCATTTATGGCATACAAATACAAGCAAGAAAATGTATTTTCCTGCTGCTGCTTCAACACTTGATTTACTCCCTTACATATGCATACATATTGTAGGAAAACTCATGCACATGCATTCGTACACACTTAAACACCAATGTCAATGTTTATTGATGCAAAACAAGATTTTCCCGCTGACTGCAGAGAAAAATGGCAAAGGCAAGTTATTCCGTTGAGTCGTGACTTATTTTAATCGGTTTATTTTTATATTGACAAATGGGTATAACGAATAAGGTCAATGGTTTATTTCTCACTATTTACAGCCATAAAAAATTTTAGGAATTTCCTTAAATCCTTAACAAGCAAATTTAAATTAAAATAAGAACAAATCCCTTTAATGACTCACACAAATAAATGTACCAACAAGAGAGATTAAATTAATAGTTTTTTATTTCAAAAAAACAAAAGTAAACATTAGTTTTAGCTATACAATAACACAACATTTTCAGAATCAATTTAAATAAATTTTCTTCATTTTATTCAAAACACATTTACAGGCCATTTGCTTGCAAAAATACACAACATGCATAAACATGAAATCACTCTTGAACTGAACTCAAAGGAGTCGAGTTTGCATTGGTTAATGGATTTAAAATAGTTTCCGACTTGTCTCTAGTTCAACAGGTAAGTTTATCACATTCTATTACAATTTTCTTAACCCTTTCCCCAAATCGGATTTAATGCCTGCAGCTGCAACACGAAATCAACACAATTAACAAACTTTGCAGAGAGTGAGACTTTCATTTGCACTTCAGGAAGACAAAGTAATCATGCTGAAAACACCGCAGTATTTGATGCAAACTAACCCGTACAGTAAGAAAAATAAATGTAACAAAGAATACAGTAAGAAATTAATAACTATGTATTGCATAAAGAATTATAAATAATAGTAGGTTAAAGGTATTTTTCTCTTGAAAAACCCTCTTCAAGTGATCTTTGGTATACTTAAATTATTTCCCGTGCACCCACTAGCAATGTGTTTCTAAATAGTGAGGCAGGAAGACAGCTTTTAATTGCAAGCGCTTTGGCAAATGTAACGCAGGTTGCAGGTTGCAGGCTAAAAGTTGCAGGTTGCTGGTTGGCGGATACCCACCGAAACCCGGTGACTGATTCAAAGTTTCATTCGGCAGCAAGTGCTGCGCTTAACCAACCCGAAAGCAAACCCCACCAGCGGTGCCGAGCATTAAAGCCAAGTGCAAACATGACAATGACAGGCAACAGGCGAGGACGATGGGGCAGGATACAAGAGGGGAGTTCGAAGGATTCGGGGTACTCTGGAAATCCTAGTGGAGGCGACAAGCGACAACAGCCAAAGATTATTCTTGGTGCTTAAATCTGAGCGTCGGGCTGGCTGACTGGCTGGAGACGTGAGTAGATGCGTGTCATGCTCTAATGCTCATTGCGCAATCAGTTGGCCTTAGCTCCTTAACTTGGCTTCAAGCGATGCGAGCGTGACACACAAATACATCTTGATTCGTGGCTATTGATTTAAGCAAAATCTGTTGATTGCAAGACGAGGGAAAATGGAATAAAAATACAATTTCCAAATTAAGTATAGAAGAAACTTTTTAAATTTTCATCTGAACTCATCAGGTTTAGGTAAGAGACTATTTTAGGGTAATCATTAAAGTCCTGGGAAAGTGCTCTAACTCCAAGTTCTAATTTAAGACGTTTCGGTAGACCTCAGCTTTAAGGTAACTTCGCAATCAATCATGGCTCACGAAATCAATGCCACGTGCAACATTTTTGCATGCGATGAGTGTGGATGTGTGTTTGAAATTATTTGTGGTAATTGCTGTGTTGTGGGATCGGGGGAATGAAAAGAGTTCTGCCAGTTTCAGGTAACATTAATGCGCATTTAGCATTCGTTTTGCCCTGGCATAAATGTTGATTTTTTGGCACCGAGGGCGGTGAAGTCGTTGATGCTCGTCCAACGTGCCTGGAAATTTAAATGAGCGGAGAAAATAAATGTTTTGGGCGGCATTGGAAATCAGTTTCGTGTTCTATTTATGCTTAGAATATTAGGGCGCACAGCATGATGATAATCAAATACATATTTTGTGAGTTTAAATTTTATGCGATTCATTTCTGGCAATATATTATTGGAAGCTTTGGCATTTATCATGAATTTTTTGTTTATGTTGTGTTTTCTGAAAATTCTGTGAACGGAACTTAAATTTATAAAGTTGAAATGAAATGCATGTGGCATTTGTTCAAGTGAAAATCGAATTATTTGTTTTCATTAATAATATCATTTAATTTGACAAATATTCAACCAAACTTAATATTGATACGAAATGACGGCTATTTGGCTCTGCGCTAACGAAGCTAACAATTCGGCTTATTATTAGCATGAAAATGTATCCAAATGTCAGTTGATTATTATTCATTGTCTGCTCATTTCGGCTAACTTTATTCCCTTTATATTTTTGGATTTTTTTCCCCAACAGTTAGGCGAGCACGGGGCGTCAATTATGCTAACAACCTCAAACACTCATAATCACTCCACAGGCAATCGTTTAGATAAGAGCGCGCCCGTCGCGTTAAGTAAACGCTGCGGGATATGCGAAGGCATTAGGGGAAAACTCCGGTTGGAAAAGTGGGAAAAGTCTAGGCGCAGCATTGAGAAACAAAAGCACGATAAATGCCATAAACAAGACCGAAACTTTCGCTAAAGGAGGAAAAGAGGCGAAAGTCCAATAAAAGTCACGCAGTCCATGATACAGAATAGTCAGCAGAAAAGTCGGACAAGTCCTATTCGCTGGACAGGAGTGTATAAAATGAAATATAAAAAAAATAAAAACACGAAACAAAACAAAACAAAGCTAACTGCGTGATACGGTAATTGCTTAAAGGAAACCCTTGCTTACAATTTGCAACTAGGTGGCAACACCGAGTCGCTTTTCCTGCTTTTTCCCCGCTTTGTTGAACCGGTTACAACTCTCCGAGGACGAGATTTATGCGATTGCCGATAAGGACACTCGGCCAAGGAGTCGTCGAGTCAAGTCCTTTGTCGTGTAATGGCATTCGTAAGCGTTACCAACGGAAGCTCCTTGAGGCAATCACATTGTCCTTATTACACCCATCCTCCTGATTTTCCATATTACCGCCTAGCTAGTTGAAAATTTGCCATTTCCATAGCGAGTTTTTCCTCGATTTTATTGTTCTTTAAATGCTGATTTCAATTAACATTGGAAAGCAAACAAAAACTTGTGTTTACGTTAATTATTCATTTACAATCCGGACTTTCGAGCCCCACAAAGCACTTTTTTGTTTACGCTTGCTGAGAGTCGCATTTTAATTGGTCCATTTCAATTGTTTTTTCCAGTAACATATTTATGATAATGTCTTTAGTTGTTTATAGAAAAGCCAGGGGCCGTACATTTTGGGGCGTGAGAAGCTGTCTTCGCACAGCAAAAATACATATTTATGAAAGTTTAAGTTTACGAGTCGCCATAATATTAGCTTTTATCGATAAAGTTATTTTTGACAAAGTCTAGACTTGAACATTTTTACATCGATTTGCATTGCATTAATTTTCAGAAAATGCTGTAGGCGAATCTCTTTAAGCGCATTTTTTGTGCCGAACCACTTTCAATTTATAAATGAAAGCGATTTCTTTAGAAAAACTGTTTTCGTTCAACTGGGTCGACGAGAGTGTATTTCCCATCATTTATAATAGAGAGAAAAATCGCGGAAAATAAGTGAGTGGTGGAAAAGTTTCTCGCATAATTTACAACTACGCTCTACTTAGCATTTCCATTAAGATCTTGCAGCCAACCTGTGTTGACCTTTGGACCCAGACCGGGAAACTTCCCGGTGGCCAAGTTAATGCGGCTACAAATTCGCGCTATCATCGTGGAACGCTATCGGCGTCATTCATCATGCGCTGCCAAACAATTGACAACCAGAGGACGAGGATGATGAGGAGGACGGCGAGGCTCCAGGACACTAAAATCCACCGGGTAAATCCAGCGTTTACCTGCAAATGAAACTTTTGAATTTTGATTGCGTTGGCGTTCGTTTCGTTGGTTGGTGTTGGAGTTCATTGTTATGTTAAAGTGCTTTCTTTTTATCTCTTTTTCTTCTTCAAAATGGGTCGTCAGAGGTGATGGGAATCATTGGTTACGCTGAAGGATATTTCTTCATTTGCAAAAATTTTTAATATTCTTTAGATATTACTTATAAAAAAAGTTACGGTTGTACAATAATGATATATATGGCACTATATTCCTATAAATCTTCAACTATATCTAAAAATACACATCTCTAAAAGATAGTAAGACGGAAGGTGGGTGTGTTGTCAGTTCGGGCACTTCATATGCAAAGTATGATCCACTTAATGCGATTTATAACGCTACTCCTTGGTCTGAACTGGCGTGGAATGGAATGGGAGGAAAGTAAATATATATTGGGCAAAGAGTGCTGAGTAAACTAGGTGGGAGTAAGGCTGCAACAGCTGTACGTCGGGTACGTCTCCATATACGCTGAGCTCGTTTGTTCCGCCTGTCATGCCCATCATCTCTGGGATTCCATCCGACCATTTCACCAGCCCAGCATCCCACTATCATGCCATCCTGTCAACCATCAACGCTGTCGCCTTCGTCCTTTGCCTTCGATGATGCTGCGCTTTCGGTCGGAGCGATTATGCCGAGTATGCCATTGTTGCCTCAGCCCTAGGAAATCCATTTGAAATCCCCAGTTTAGTGTGAATTTATACGAAGAAAACTCACTGTTCTGTCTCTGTTTTGCTATCTGATTCAGCTGCCCTTTATGCTCGTGCTTACCTCATAAACTGGCTATATTTCGTTGTTTTAATTTAACGCCAAAAGAAAGAGAGCTGCTTAAAAAAAGGAAATCACCATCTTCGAATATTCCCCATTTTAGCTTAATCCCCGGTTACATAATTGTGCGCAAACGCTTCCATTTAACGCAGATTTTTATGATTTTTTTCGGACCTCGATTCGATGGCTGCTAAAGCGCTCGACGGGGGCCAAAAGTAAACTCGGGCACCCGCGACGTATGCGTAATATTGTTAGCCATTGTTCTTCGCCCTGTTTTCCCTTTCCCCGGGAGAATTTTCACTGCCGTATAAACTTTATTCAGGGGATGAGAAAGAGGATGAAGGATGACTGCGTCATGCAAGGATTTATATATATATATTTAAACATGAGTGCCAGCAACTGCAAGCAGATGTCTTTGTATTATTCTGACTCGAGAATGGTATTATAATGTTTCAAAATAGTATAACAACGTATTTAATTCGAGTTTGTGAATAAATCGAATTTAAAGCATTTGTTTATCAGCCATTGAGAACATTTGTTTGTGTTTTGAATGTGTTTGTTTGAATTTTGTTGACTTTAGCTACTGAATACTACATTTTTGATAAATAAACTTTGTATCAACTAAAAACTTTGAGACAACATTTTCAAGTTTATTGCTAAAACAGCAGCTTAATTTTTTTTATAGAACTATTAGAGAAAGAATGCTGTCATAAGAACATATTAGTATTATCAAGAAAGTTAAGTGTAAAACTATGTAGTGCCGTAAGAAAATAGTCTCTTGAAAGTTGCCCGCCTGCAAGTTAGCGACTCATTAGCAGCTACTTAAAAACTACTCGAGTAAAAGCTGTCAAGTGCTCACACTCACACTCGCACTCGCAACTTCAACCCTTGCCACATTTTATACTCAAGCAAATGGGCTGTCTTGCAGTATTCAAAATGTCGCATGACGGTGGCAAATGTCAACAGAACTCCACATCCAGGTAAACTGACTGCCAAGTCTCCGGGGTCCAACAACTCGGGTCTCCAGTCCTCTGGCGGTTAATTAAAAAATGGAATTCCTGAGCCACTGCTAGCACACACACAGCAGAAAAAGTGTTGAAGTCTCGCTTCTGGGGATAGCAACCATTTTGGTTTAAAGCTGATGATTAATATGGCATTTGGTTTAGTGCAGAATAACACTCCATTTAGTCCTGGCTCACTTCACTTTTTTGTTCAGCTGCTGCGCACCTGTCAATGAGCTCATTAAATTGCAATTTGAGCAGATAGCTTAGAGGAAATGGAGCTTGAGCTTCCCTGATTACCAGCAACTACTCCAAGTCCAAAGTTTCATATTCTCTTATTTTTCTCACACTTTCTTAACAAAGTTGAACTGCATTTATAATTAAATATGTCTGCAGCTTTACTTACTCTTCGGTTTTTGTTATATGCTTTTTCTTTGGAGTTAAGGGAGTTATTTGAGTAAAGCTGGAAATGGTTATAGCCAGTAAGAAGATAAAAAGTTTGCTAACTTTCTTTATATCTATTTTAATTTCATTATGAACTGGTTTCAAAAAGTGTTTATAAAACTTTTTAAGACTAATGTGATTTTAAGAAGGTAATACTTAATAAGAGATTAATTTACCTCTTTATTGAAATTAAAAACATTTTCTTTTAAATCCTACACTTTAAGAACAATTTTCATCTGTGAATGCGTTTCAATTTCTGATATTCGTATATAATTCCCTGACAGACCAATAAAATTGTCACATTTCACAACATGTCCCTGACAGTTGTTTGCGGCCAGCAGCTTCGCCTCCTTCTTCTTTTGAGTCCAGCTCAAACTGTTTGCTGGGTCAGTTTATTGTCGGCCAGGATGAGCGGGAACCGCCCGGCCGATGTTGTTTCTGTGGGGTGCATCATGCATCATTGAAATATGTTTTTCGTTTACAGCTGCTGCAGAACGAGCCGAGGCCGACTGCAAAAATATTTTAGCAGCAGGGGCAAAAGGCATCATCCTGCGGTCCAACCACGATACCGCAGCAGGCGGCCGACCCGAAACCAAACATACATAAAAAAAGGCGAAACACCAGAAGCAAGGCCTTCATTAATCTTCTTCAATGTCCGGCACATACTTTAACCCATTCCAGCAAACATATACATACATATATATGTTTGGGTTTGGCCGCAATATAAACAATTTGCACATTTTAAGTTGATTTCTTTGGCATCCTTTGGCCCACATCCTTGGATCCTGGCAGCAGTCACGCGTTGCATACGTGTGTATTAAGTATACGCCGTGTGCTGTCCTGCGAATTGGCTTTTCTTTTTCTGGTTGGCACGGAACAGCAACTTTATGTGCATTACGTGCACACAAACAACACATAAAAACGCAATCCCAGCGATTTCCAGTATCTGCAGCACATCATTGGAAATTGTAATTTAAAATTATCGTGGTCAGTTCTGTTGCCATTCCGAATGTTGGCTAAAAAACAAACAGAATTGCAGAATTTCGTAAAATCAATTAGCCGTGACATATGCATAGATAAACAGAAATCAAAAGCCTTTGGCAGTCAACACTGTAGTTATACTTGCCGCACCTGAATTAGCATAGGTGAAGCCTCAATTTACATGCAAAGTATTTTGCCAATATTGGCATGCATACATTGCGCATACGACGTGTGGACCAGTTGATTTGCGTTCATATTGGTCCGGAAATACATGCAATTATTTGTCTATAGCTGAAGCTTGGCTCCAAGAGTCCGGCATTTTAATGAACAGACATTTGATTAAATAGCTAAAGACCTGCATCATTTTGTTGCACTTAAGGCTTTGCCCAAATCGTAAACACTTAATCTCTAAATGCAAACAAATAGCTACGGAAGTGCAAGTTTATTAAACAATATTCAGTTGAAATAATTACATTGTCTGAAATCTGAAAATTGGATCTCATCTAATCTGAAATTAGATCTCATGCTAATATAAACGTAATCTAATCAAATATTTTTGTTCTTTTCAATATAGATAATTTTTGTAATTAAACCTATTTTGATTTGACTAATCCAGAGAAAATATTCCGAGACTGGTCACTTCCAATTCAGTACTAGAAATGCTTGGAGATAATGTAGTTGAACTCTTATTGCAATCCAGGTTATACGGCTGTCCTCTTTGTTTTTTAGGTCGATTTGATAAGCCCTCAGATACTTGATCGAAGATCGATTTGGCTAGTTTTAGTATAGCTACGTGGGCTACAAATTGCAGGATCATGGCACCAAAACCCTTGTAGAGTCCAGAAAAACCCTCAGAAATAAGAGTGGATCGATAGCAATCGAAAACTCCTCGATAGTCTGTAAGAATCGGGACAACTGAGTAACCATTATCCAGATTATCGATTATTGTTCGTGTGCCTTGCAATTGCAATCGGTGTAGAATAGTTTCAAATGGGAAAAAGATAACCTCCGTTGTGAGCAGAGCGATAAGTCCGGCGTATATTTCAGCATTTTGGTGCTCCAGCTTATCATCGGAAAACTTTACGACCTGATTGTCCTGCCAAAATGATTTCCTCCTCAGCATCATGCGAGTGGAAACTCCATGGATTAATAAATTAAAAAGATACTTTGTAATGCCAATCGAAACACAGGGACCGATTAATGCCCAAGTTGGTAAAACACGGCCATTTTGCGTGGAACTCCAATAGAAAAGACGAAGACCTCCTTCTCGTACAACATCCAAGAGACCTGTTTTTTCGCTAGCAATGTCACTTTGCACTGTTTTCACCAATGAAACGGCGTGGAATGGCGCAACTACCCCGATGCTTATACTTTTCAAAAGGACATGCTGGCCGAATCGCTTTAAGGTCGTTCGACTATCTATTTCTTTGGGCCAACTGGTGACTTTCGATATTACATCGTCGATGGCACAGGACATTCCTCGCACAAGGAGGCAACTGCTTATTCCCTTCCATAACGTCGTTAGTCCCTGGCGTCTGTGCAAATGGACAATACTGGGCAGAAGGGTAAACGGATGTAAGTGGTAACATTTGGAAGTATTATAAACCTGACACTGCCAACGCAATACTAGAAAAGGATGGCTGAGCACATTTTCGGTAAGTAGAGAAACCCAATGAACACCAACGACCGAATACTTGCGAAATGATCCGTCCCGATCCTGGTTATCTAAATATTTGTCCAGCATAGCATGTTCTAAGCTAGGATATTGGATTCTTGCAATGGCATCTTGGTCTGCATTAAGATTTTCCACAATCGACTTCTCGCGGCAATCAATGATGCTTTCTAGGGATTTTTCAGTACTACAGCGAGTGCTTACTCGATGTTCTTCAGAAGGATCTTCAATAACTGGTTCACTATTCCTTTCAAGTTTTAGATCAGCAACGTTTTCCTGGTCCTCCATTCTTTAAAAGCTTTTGTATGTATTTTATATATTTTGGGTATGTTTGAGATGAAAGTTTAACATATCTTAATGTGTTCAAGAATTTGGCACTACTATTCAAAAGTAAGTGTATATAATGACAAATAATGATAAGATTTCTATGAAATCTTAGGTAGCAATTTTCTTTTAAAAAAATGCATTTCATTATAATATCTGCAGATGTCATAAAACTTCTTACGTTTAAATTTAATGGTAACTCGTTGGGCAACCTTCATTTTGCGAGCATCATTTTTCATCTATTTGCGAGGCAGCCGAGAGAAATTTAAAATATTTCCTCACTTTAGGTAATGTGTATTGCTTTCAAATCATACTCAATCCTGCGGCTTGCGGTTGGCTTTTAGTCTACGGGAATCAAAGGACATATTGTACGCCGCGTGGCATCAAGTGCATCATGTGGCAAGCGTAGCCGGCAACAATGACATTGTCTTCGTCAGGAATCGCTGGAATGGGAAGGGGGAGGAGTAAAGATTGACATGCACATTATGCGGGTGGAGGATGTTTCAGGAGGGGATGGTTCTGGGTTGGCATGGCGCCCAACTCCAAAGTCACAAAGTCAATTCATGGCTCCTGCAGCCGACGCACATAAATAAGCCCGGCCAAAGTTAGCCCAGTAAAAGGCTTTGACGGATGGGCGGCTGACAAAAGTGGTTTTTGGGTGGCGGAGTCCCCTAGTTGATTGCGCATTAATTTGTGAGCCACTCTCTCTATGGCTCTGGAATCCTTTAACCATTTTACCTCAAGGCTGTCTGAGTTATTATT
This sequence comes from Drosophila eugracilis, assembly GCF_018153835.1. Classification (NCBI taxonomy): domain Eukaryota; kingdom Metazoa; phylum Arthropoda; class Insecta; order Diptera; family Drosophilidae; genus Drosophila; species Drosophila eugracilis. Next base: position 3,516,165 of record NW_024571981.1, on the reverse strand, counting down.
TGCTTAAAGTTTTCTTCAGCCAACAATAAAATGCACAAACGCAGTGTCTTGTGAATGCACAGCCAGCTAAAGAAAAGTTTGAAAAGTAATAACAATGGCAAACTTACTGAAAGTATATTACAATGATGATGTTGATGGCTGGAATGCATTAAATTAAATACAATTGAAAATAAAGCAATTCGAATCTGCAGCTAGCTTTGTTTTTGCCTGCCTTATTTACATGCAGTTTTCAGTTTGTTTTCCGGCTCTTGTCAACATCATCCAGCCCAAAAATAGAGAACAGCGTTCCAAAATTCTTATTTCCCGGAAATTTCACGGTGTTTCAATGGATAATTATATAATATATGTTACACTTTCTAAATTGTATTTATTTTGATTATTTTTAATTTAATAGCAAAACATTGACCTTAAAATATTTTTTTACTTACAGAAAGTGATTTTTTCTTCTTCTGCATGTTTTCTGAAATAAAATAAGAGATATTAGAATAGCTTATTTTATCGTTTCGCCCAAACAAATAGAATATAAATCGAATAAAAATGTTTTTTCGTAGAAAGTTCAAGTTCACATGGCATCGCACCCCATAAAGTATGCAACATAAATTACCAAGACCCGAAATCCCTTCCCAGAACGTATCCTTTTCTGTTTGTTTGTTGCTCTCTTAATGCGATTGCATTTAAATTTATAGCGTTGGCAACAAAAGTGCTGCATATTCCAGCATATTTTCTGGATTTTTTCCTTCTTTTTTTGGCACTGCAATCAGAAGTGTTTGAGTGCCGGAAACAACTCGTTTTTCTTGACGGCAGCAGGGAGCAACACGTCGCTGTTTCGCTGCCTATCTGCGCTGTTTGTTGATATTATTATGGTTGTTGTTGTTGCTGTTGCAATGGTTGTTGCTGTTGCAAGTTGCATGCATTTGCACTTGATAAGCAAACACGAAGGAGACGGCTGGTAAGAAAAATCAACACGGCCCGGGAAATATGCATGTTCTTGTTACCGGTAGATTTCCATTTTAGATGGCGAAGTCGTCGCCGTGGCGTTGTTTATATTTATGATTGGGGCGTGGTCCGCCCTACCCAGGGATGACGAGTTGCCGTGCAATCTGCGCCTTATGCAAACCAATCGAATGTCACTTAATTGGCTTTTTATGCGCCGCCCATCTGCTCCTCTTTTTATTCTTTAAGTTTCCAATCCGGCACAAAAATTGCAAATGCATTTTGGAGTTGCAAGGACATTGTCATAATGTTTTTATGGAACTCTTATTCAAGTAAAAAGTCAACAGCAAAAAACCTATAAAAGAACTTGCTAAGAAATATGTTGCTTTCTCAGGCTCAGCTGGAGAGCTCAAACAATAAAATGCACAGGGAAAAATTATCAAATATTACTCAAATATCTCTGCAATTTAGAAAACAAGTAAAGTTTTTATTTTAGTGGGTAAAAAATATGTAAAAATTGAATGAAAAGAGAGAACATATAATTAACAATTTGTATTTAAGCCTTCCGTTTATATTTAAAACGAATTTTTCAAAATGACACACATTTGAATTTTATTGAAAATTTGTATTTGATATCTCCTGTTGATGATATATTTTTTGCCATACGTCTGCTTTCATGGCTTTGACGTTCAGCACTTGTAGTTTGATGGCGTTGTTGTTGCCCTGGAACCCACTTCTACACTTTTCGCATACATCTTGAGCCCGAACAAAACAAGTTGTTGATCACATAAAGCTGACTTCAGTCTAGAACAGAGCACGGAAAACAGAGAGCTAAGCCAAGAGCCTCGACCCGAACCGAAACTGAACGGGCGTCACTTCTTGTTTTTGTACCGGAGGTTCAAAGGTAACGCAAATGGGCACGACATGCAACCAGGGGGCAGTAGGGGGGCTTGGTTCTGGGTCGAAGGTGGCCAGGAATGCCGCCAACAACTAAAACAAAACATTGACATAAATACGTGAGCGCTTCTGTGGCTGCGGTTACAACAAAAGTTTGTGTTTTTCCCTGTTTTTTTTTTGGCTTGTGAAATGCCCTTGGAAAGTAGGTATTACAAATTGCTGATGAAGTCTGCCGGGAATATATGGCTGAGAGTGGGTGTGCTGGATTGGAGGGAAGTTTTTCTGGTGTCCTCGGGTATGGTTATAAAACTTATTTAAGTGCTTGCGGGTTGAGTAATGATGGCCGCACATATACTAGATATTCTTGAAAACTTTTATATAAATTGTTCCAATATATTTATTCTAAAATTAAGTAAAACAATACTGCACCTAAGCCAATAATTATCAATTTTTATTATTATCCCCCGAAAACTAAAGTGCCTAATAATAATTTAAGAGCATTCCTTGTGCCTGGAATAAGCCCGAGATTTTCTTTCCTTTTACATTTCCCATTTTCCTTTCTGCTAACGACGTTAGTTTGTTCGCTTTTTCCACCTTGTTTTTGCTTATTAGTACATAGTTTTCATTTTTATGCGACGGCTGCACGAGCATTTTTTATATTTATTTTTTTTGAAGGTTGCTTTCTGACTGGCTTTGTTTTTTTTAACTGGGCTTGTACTTGGGCCATAAATTTTTAAAACTTGAACGCGAATGTGTGCCATAGTGGGCATTGTTGATGTTCTTGCCGCACTTGCAGGCCTGAAAATGCAAAGCTGAAAACTTGCTGTGAAACATTTCCCTGCTGGTTTATGATGTTTTTTGTCGCTGTTGATATGTTAATCGCGCTGTGCATGCAATTTTAGTATTATTTGGCCATTTGTTTAAATTTTACGCCACCTCTACAGTATTTTTTTGCCACTTGAAATGCATTTAACATTAAATTTAATGGAAGCAGTCGGGGTATTTAATTTTAATTACAAGGCGTACATAAAAAATGGTAACCTATGCCGCAAATTATTATGTAAATTAGTAGAAAGGGGGAGTAATATCGTATACACACACCTTTTCAAATACAATCAAAGGTATGCTCATATAAATGCTTCGAATTTTATTGTTTTACGTGCGACGAGGTCCTTTCCCTGGTGTGAGCGTGTGGCAAAGAGTGTGAGACCTCATAAATGGTGTAAGGCGGCCATAAACGCCTCTCTTTGGCCATGTGTGTGAGTACCTTTGTCATAAAATGTGCGTAAAACTTCCTTCTGGCATTTATTGATAAAACGTTTGGGCAATGAATTCCTATTTGAGAAGAAGGCTTAAGGCCATAGAGAACAAATGTTATCTGCTGGATGGTAGGGGAAAAAACTGGAAGATTGCATGCATACCTGGCATGTCTTCTCGGCGCTTTATTTATTCGATAATCATTACGCAGATAGTGGAGAGAAATTTCCAGGGTTAAAGAGGTTTGGGGGAGTTATTACGCATAACTCTACATAAACTCCTGTTGTAAATTTAATTATGATTCATTTTTACAACAAACATTAGCTGAATTATTAGTTAAAACATTAACAGATAATTATTCTTTATACCAACATTTTTTTTATTTTCTTTATTTTAATTTTAAGTTTATTACGTAACTAAAAGAACACATGAAAAAACTAAAGTTCATTACGATTTAAGTTCTTAATAGGGTTTATTTATTTAAATTATTTATGGGAGAGTAAAACTTTTGCAGCTCCATAATGAAGCACTAAAAATGCAAGAAAACTTTACGCGTTGACTCAGCAAAGTTGTTTCTTCTTTCGCACCCCGAAAAATTTCACAATCATGATGTGGAACTTCCAGGGACGTAACGCAGTCCAGATACATTATCACCATCTAACATCTTGTGGGCGTTATCACCGAATGTCAATGGCAGTTATCTGACGATAGATACAATTGCTCTCAAAAACTGATATAAAAGCGCTGTTCAGCGAAAATGTCCCAATCGAAACGCTTAGCCCCCTTGAATTGGTTCAAAAATGGAATTTTCCCTACTGATAATTGTGCTTGTGCTCTTACCTGTATTTACACCTGTCCACTGTCAGGTGGCCTGCAATGCGAAGAGCGGTGCTGTCCGCCAGAAACGCATCGTTCTTAGCAACCCGGGCACAGGTGAGTTGGCCAAGTTGGACACTTGCCAGTACCGCGTGGCGCCATGGAGCGGCCAGGTGTGTCAGGTGCGCTTGGATTTCGTGCGCTTGGAGCTGCCGCAGCCGCAGGTGAATGCCAATTCCGGACTGCTAGAGTGCGTCGATTTTCTGCAGGTTCAGCATTTCCGGCTGTGCGGTCGCAACAGCGGTCAGCACTTGTATTTACCAATTCGTCGAGGTCAGGAACTTCAGCTTTTGTTCCAGTTGGCCACGCCCCTAGGTAAACAGTCCTCCTGGCAGTTGACTCTCACCCAGCTGGAGTGCCCCAGGGATTCCCTTACGTTGAATACAAGGCAACCCGAAGTACAGACACCAACTGTGCGACCGATTCTGCCCTTTTTGGGCAACTTTCTGCCACGAACCATTTTCGGCGGACAATCTGGGATTGGCTCGGGGTCTGGTCCTGCTGCTCAGCTCATCCAAACTCTTACCTTGCCATCTGTAGCTGATCTGGAGATGCTGGCTCCTCTGGGTTGCGATCAGTACTTTCGGACTACCACTGGAGGCATCGTGAGCTTCAACTTTGCTGGTGGCATCTATATGCCCAACATGAGGTATTCGATTTGTGTAAAGGGAGCGGCAGACAGCGAGATAAGGTAAGTGACTCAGCCCAGCAACAGGCATTTTTGCTCTATATTTCCGATACTTTCATAGAAAGAATATGTGCATCACTTTAAAGTAATTAGTTCAAATTACATGTACAATTAAAATTTAATTAGTTGCAATTACTACTGTTAATATGAAGTAAAAGCTTTCGATTGGAAACTGCATGTTTTAAAAGTAACAGTTGGTTAAGCATCGCAAGCTAAACAATTATTTTGTTTCCATTTTTTTCGCAGTAAATGGATAATGTAACTTAATCCTTAAAAATTATAAAATTTTCTAAAAATTAAATTGTTTAAATCGACCAGAAACCTGACCAGATATTTAGTTTTGGTTGTTAGTTACGCGAAATAATCATTCATTATCATGGCAAAGCCAAAAAAGTTGGTATCCCTTTCCATAAATTTGAAATTTTATCCAACCTGATTACTCGCCCTAAACACTACCGAATATTTTGCCACAGCAAAGCCAAAAAAAGTCGGATTATGGAATATTGTATCTCGTTGAGATTGTTATTCAATTTCTAATACAACTTCATTCGGACTTTAAAATATACATTTTGGACCATTTTTTTTTGCAAAATTAGATGATCTTACCCCTTTCCAAAAAGATGAAGTTGATTCATAAAAAATTCGTATAAAAATGAATAAAATCCTTAGTTAAACTCAAACTAAATATTTTATTGATTAGTTTTATATGTTATGTTTTCTTTTATATGAATATTTTAACGTTTTTGTTTATTTTCTCTGTTTATGCTAGCTACAAGATCGAGCACTTTGAATTGTCGAAGGCGAACTCCGAGCAGTCAGGACCTGCCTACGACACCGATTGCCGCAGTACAGTGTTGACTCCGTTGCGTGTATCGGATTACCTGGGCATTCCCAATTCGTACATGGTTAGTAGGCCGGAGCTTCAGGCCACTTACTACTGTGGCAATGGTCTGACTGGACAGGAACTTGTGGCTCGACCACCGTTTGTGCTGCGATTCGCCAGCGACTCGCAGTCCAGTGCATCCGAAACGGGCTTTCAACTGACGTATACGGTCCGCCGGTCACAGGAATCTCCAGTGACCGCAGAACTGTAAATTGGCATAAATAAAGCCGGAGTCTTAACTAAATCAACGCACACAAGTCAACTGAAATTGACATTATTAAATGCTGCAGTGATACTCGCACTGTGAGCCAGGACATTCCATGGCAACGGATTTGCCTTAATTAAATGCCCGGCTCCGGCATTAAGTCACATGTATCTATATATGCAAATAAATTATGGAAGGCCCAATGGCATAAATGGCATGTGGCCGACAATTATGGCAATATGCGTTGGGAAAACGGGTTCAATGGAATGCGGATAGAATTTCATAGTTGATTATTTTGATATATGCCCAACAATGTTGAGCTTGAACAATTTATTGTCTCCGTCTTTTGTATTGAATAAGAGAAAATTATGTGGAATAGATATTGACTTGGCCATTGTGATCACATTTCATGACTTTATGAAGATATGTTATTGAGAAATTTAATTGCTGCCATTGATAGTTGTTGTTTTATTGTTTCTTTAAAGCCAAAACGGTTGTGTTTTGCTAATTATGAAATTGTTTCACCTAAGGTGTTTTGGAATTTAGTTTACAATTAGGATATTAATTACATTCTCTATGAGCGAAAACATAAAGTTCTTCTAAAGGTAGAACTTACTTTCTTGAAAGACTTCTCAAATTTTAAGCATGATTCTTGGTAACTTTTAAATAAAATAAACTCGACAGCTACGTCGACGTGGGTATTTACATATATAATTGCAAACTGGTGTAACTTGTTCGGATATTCCGTGGGAGGAAATGCTCTTCTTCGCCCCCTTAAACTTTTCACACATGGCTGCAGGAGGCGGATGTAAAAGCTTTTCAGGGGTATGGCGGAAGGGATGCAGTGACATTTTGATGCCGACACAGCTGCCACAATTGCCAGCCCATGTATTTTTAATGAAAATTTAACAAAATTTCTGCGGTTTAAGTGCGAAAATTGTTGAAAGCGTGCAGCGCAGGTGGTTGATCGATATACATATAAAAATACATATCGTATATTATTCGACGGAAGCGAACGCGGAAGTGCGAATTTTTGCGATTCAGTTGATGGAACACATATGCAAGCTGCTGTAAAATGTTGAGCAAATAAGGCCTAAGGCCAAACGGATATGCAAAGGGATAAATTCAGCATTAAAGGGGTCTGGGGACATTGTTAAGTGTCTGGTAAACAGAATGAAATTGCATTTGCATCGATGACCCGAACACTGGGGAAATTGCCTTTCAAATATGCATAGTCATATGCTCCGACACGATGCCAAACAATGTGAGCCAGCTCTTTTGGTCCAACATCGACTACTTTCCCTCTCGAATTTATGTAGTCTCTTCTTTTTCGGGCCAACACTTTTGCTCGTTTAACGTTTCTATCCTGGGGCAAATTGTTTTTGCCCGACCAGCAAAAGATGCTTTGGCATCTCGGACCATCTTGCTATGGGGCATCTTCTTTCTTCGCCATGTGCCTTTGGCTTTGTGCCAGCTAAAAACGAAAACTTAAAGCCTGATCATAATCCAAACTTAAAAGCCAGCTGGGAGCTTGTATTAAATATTGCATTCGGTCTTAATGGTCACTTCATAAATGCAGGCAATTAGAACGCTCGGCACACACTGCGTATGCGTGCTGAAACTTTGGCAGCTGGTAAAAGCCATGATTTTTGTTGGCCAGGCGCAGTTTTAATTGCGGATTTTCCAGAAGGCAGTGAACAACTATAACTGCGATATTTAATTAGATTTTGGCTTCCAACTAAGTAGCCGCATATTTGATTACAAGCAGTTTTTTCATTTAGCCCTCTCCAGCTATCAGTTTACTAACCTAATATTTATTTTGAAACAATACTAACTGGTTTCTATTTTTCGCTCTCAGTTTTTTTCCTGGAAAATTTTAGCCAACTGAAAACTATAAACATAAATTGTTTGGCTTCCACTCTAACCATAACCAATTTTATGAAAGGGGGAATGGAAATAATTCCAGAATGTTTATACCCGTTACTCGTAGAGTAAAAGGGTATACTAGATTCGTTGAAAAGTATGTAACAGATAGAAGGAAGCTTTTGCGACCCTATAAAGTATATATATTCTTGATCAGGATCAATAGCGAAGTCGATTGGGCCATGTCCGTCTGTCCGTCCGTCCGTCCGTCCGTCCGTCCGTCCGTCCGTATGAACGCTGAGATCTCAGGAACTATAGCAGATACAAAGTTGAGATTAAGCATAAAGATTCCTGAGGTCCCGGTACAGCGCAAGTTTATTACAGCATCCTGCCACGCCCACTCTAACGCCCACAAATCGCAAAAAACTAAAATTGCTGAAATCTCAGGAACTATTGCAGTTAGAAAGTTGAAAATCAGAAAGTATAATCCTTAGATGACAGCGCATCTTATAGTAGTACTACTATCCGGCCGCACCCACCCATACGCCCACAAGGCTCAAAAGACGGTTTACGGATTTTCTAGAAAAGCTGATATCTCGGTAACTATAAGTGATAGAAAGTTCGGATTAAGCATGTAGGTTTCTATGATGCTCCCAATGCGATCAAGCCACGCCCACTCTAACGCCCACAAAACCCGAAAACCAAAAATGCAAAACTCTCGAAAACTATAAGAGCTAGACAATTTTGCTTAGAAACACATATTTAGGAGATGCCTCTGCAACTTGCCACGAAGATGCATTTGGCCACGCCCACTCTAACGCCCACAAACCGCGGAAAACTGTGGCGTCTATAATATTAGTATGAATGCCTTTGTTTGACCTTGTATAACTTATTTCTGTTAATATCTATCGATTTACCAAAGATTTTTCAAATCGGAACATTATTTCGCTATTTATGAATCAATTAAGGTTATAAGGCCTCACATGGGCAGTGACGTCACTATAAGCATACTCAACATACTTCCTCTGACAATAGGTGGCGCCTTGTGAATTACCACTAGGAAAATAATATTTTAAAATTTTGTAAAACAGTAACGGGTATCTTATAGTCGCGGCACTCGGCTACAGCGTTTCCTCTTGTTTTTAAATTGAATTTTTAAATTTTTTTTCCCCCAAACCACGTATTCAGAGATTTTTCCATAGTTCTTTTTCGGGGTTAGCGCGAAATGGTCTATGTTTATTTAAGCATTTTTTCGCTGCAGATTTCCCCTCTGATGCTGTCAACTTTGTAACATCTGACCCAACGCCAAAGGCCCAATGCAATTTGCGCTGCTAACAAAACATAAAAAGGGAACCAGGATCCATTGTACATGGCATAGAAAATTGTAACATAAATTCACAAAAAAACGAAATACAAAATATACATACTAGATGCGGTTTTAACATTGTAGTTAAAATGTCAGAAATTATTAATTGAATATGGATTTACTTAGCGGTGAGTTGCCATGCATTCTGGAATTTTTAGCAATATTTTATGAAGTTATTTTTAGAGCAATGGGCTGTGAATATTTTATGAAGTTGCGTGCTTATTTCTTGTACAATAATAAAAACTGACCTTTACATTAATTTAATGTCGGTCTTATCGCGGCTTGAAACACAAGCATTTTCACAAACTTAAATGCCAATTAAATAACATTAAATTGTGCGAAAAATGAACCCTACAGAACAAGTCCTTGAGCCGGGAGAGACTGTCAACATGACAAAGGAAAAAATTAAGCAGCTAAACAGGGTTTTATGGACGGCCGGCAGAAATAAACAAACAAGTCGAGGGCCAATGGAACCTCCGGAAAATCTGTAAGCCAAGGCAACATGACACTGGCCAACTCGCACCCAAAAACACACTCGGACTTGGCCGACACACAAAGGCCCAGGCAAAAGCTAAAGCCAACAACATAATCTACGGGTTGTCAGCAGCCCGAAAGACCATAAAGCCAAGGCAAACGAGCTGAAGGTCGATGGGCGGAAGGGGCAAACCCATCTAAAAGTGGGTAGAACGGGAGAAGCAAACAAATTAGTATGCAAGTCAGGCAGCAGATTAGGACACCGAAGTTTTCGCGACATAAACGGACAGTAGGCCACAATGGGAACACCCGGACATTCCCTCACCCATCCGGTCCTTCAAGCTCTCTTTTTTCTTGGTTTTTGGGATTTAGCCGAAATAATGAAGTCGGTCACTGACGCGATCTGTTGCTTGTTATGCCTAGAGAAAAAACCGCAAAACCATTAAAAATGTTATAGCAAGAAACAGGTGATTGCAGGGACTCGGTTTGTACTTACCTAAGAAAATCCACTAAATAAATATTTTGTTATTTCTTTAAGAAATTCAGTTTTTTTCAAATTAAAAGTTGTTTTCATATAGCTTTCGCATTTAACACAGTCAAACAATGAAATTATATAGCCTTTGTCTGACAGTTCTGTATTTTGCTTGCCACAAAAATAATATTCTCGAGTATCATTTATTAAAAGGTATCATAAGCATTAAAAAAGTATAAAAATGTCAGCCAGTCTGCGTACCTTGACAACCAATTTTCCAAAATTAAACGTTTTTGTTGCTGGTCTCCTTTTTTGGCTGACAGGATGCCTCTTTTTATTTTATTTCTGTTTTTTTTTTTTTTTTTGGGTGTGTTTGTTAAACATTTCATTAAAAATTCCGCGCACAATTGCACAAACCCTGAATAGAAGAAGTCAACCCTTGAAAAGTCACTGGCCAGCCAAAGAATTTCCCAAGTAAAACTGAATTAAAACGGAATTATTTTCAGAAAACGGCTATTATAAGGCGTTCAATGACAAAAGAAAATCTGTCACACAGAAATGAACGTATTTTCATGAATGAATAATAAAGTGCAAAGGCTTGGCTGTAAATCAAATGCTGACCAACAATTTATAAAAGAAAATCTAATAAAATGGAAAATTTATAGGTTCAACGCAGAAATGATAAAGTAAGTTTTCTGTAAAATAAATTTAAATAAATATGTTGGCATTCTTTTATTTAATCTTCTTTTGGCAATTTGTCTACAAAAATATTCTCAATTTTTAGTTTGTTTTTTGACCAAATAAAAGAAAAATGTTATGCTAACACTATTTTTAATTAATAGCATATAGTGACTATGTCTAAAAATAACCAGTAACTTTAATAAATGATTTCTGAACATTTTTAAAGATTTTATCTAGCTTTTTAAGTGGTATTTGATTTGCTAGTAAAATAGTAAATATAAAATCTTAACAAAATTCGAATTACAATTAATCGTTTTATTTAATATAATATTTATATTAGCTACTGACAAAGCTCAAACAATGTATTTTATTTCCCCAAGTTTGCTCACCCCCAACAGAGACTTTGTTAAAGTTATGGCCAACACATACTGGCAGTCATATAATTTTCATATTTTCATACATTGTTTAACTTGTTCCCTCGTCCTTTTCGTGGGCCACAAACAATGTGTGTGCAAAACGTAAGTTTGCGTGCTTGGTGCATATAAATTAGTCGCTTATAATATTCTTTTGGCATTTTTCAAATTTCCAGTTCGGTATTTGCCGGCTCCGGCTGGTGAAAGAGTTCGTACGCCGTAAAGTATGCAGCTTACGTGCTCAAGGATTTCTCCTTTCCTGCCTTCCCATGCATAGCATGAACGAACAGCAAAAAACAATTATTAACATATTAATAAATTTTAGCATATTTGAAAGGCCATAATTTAGTGTAATTCTAGATGCCCGCAGCTGGGCAACACCTGAGCAAAATTGGATAATCCAGCCGAGCACGTAATTTGCATTTTTTTATGGCACCGTCTTTAAAGAGCCCGGTCTGATAATGGCCTTAAACAATGCCGAAAATATCCCCAGCGATTGGCGAGATTATTGCTTTGTTAGTGTTAACAGTCTAATCAGTTTTAAGTGCATTTGACTTGTTTGTCAGCCACTTTGGGTTTATCACAGCCCTCGGCCTTTTGTTCGTTGTACCACTTGTGATTCTTTGTGACAAATATGCCTATTATCATTACTGATAGTCCCAGGAGAAGTAATCCGATTCCCGTATACATACCAATAGTCCCAGCATTTAGGGCAAGCTATAGGGAAGATGATTATTATTTATTTATTTGTTAATGGTTATTTTGATAGATGTCTTACTTTAAGTAAGCTTGTAAGTCCTTCATCTAATTCCGCATGGATTTTCATGGTGAAAAGGGGCGCATAGTGATCATAGGCCACATCCTTGAACAAGCTGGAAAAGGAAAATACATTTTAGAAAAATCAGATAAGACTAAGATAAGATTACCTATATTTAGATAGAATATATGTTATTTGTAAAGATAGATATCTTTATGTAAAGTGTTAAGTGTTTAAAATTAAAGTCACAGTCAAGCTTAATACTCACTCAATGGCCTCATCGCGTACTACTTTCGTGCTAATCATAAGCTGCCCCCTCAGGTTCAGTGGAATTCCAAGAGTGGGCTCCATTATGACGAACATGCCATGCTCGGACTCCTCGGGCTGCAAACCAGTGGTGTTCTCCCTGTACATTTCGTCCGTAAGGTAGAAGTGTGGATGGGACATATAGAACGGGCCATTAAAGGCGGGAGGTCCATAATCCAAGACACCGTTGCGCGGACACTCGCGATTCTTGAGGCAAAAACATTCAGTGTCCGGCGACAATTGGCCATTGTCGAGAGTTCGATTGGTGGACTCATATCGCCAGACATCTATGCCATCGACGGTGAGGTTTTCCTTGGGGTAAAGATTCAAATAACGCGCTGCATCGGATAGGAAAATGGAGGTGGGCTGATCCCAGGTCCTGTCAGGCGACCAAAGTTCCCCCGTGCTGCCATTGACCTTGCCACATTCGCCGGGATAAAATCCAGTTGAATTCTTTCCATTCCATAGGAGAAGATCTCCCATCCGGCTGAGATCTCCATGGCCAGTGTGTACTGTAAAATTTCCCTCTGCCGTTTTGGAATTATTCCTCTCGTAAAACCAGCCAAAGGTGTTGCTGTAAACTGGCAGCAAAGGTGAATGCAGCTGTTCCACAAAGTCAAGCAGATGGTCATAGTAGCCATCGAAAAGCCACTGACCAGCTGTGTGGGTCATGTGGGTGGCGCCACCCTCGCGATTGAGGGCAAAGTTCATGACCTTGCGCAAGATGCGGCGTAATCGGCGCGAGTAGAAAGCAGCTGTCTAAATCAGATAGTAGGATTAGCGGGGATTATACGATGTGGTGTCAGACACTCACACTGAGACTTAGTACTCTCTATTTATACATCTAATGGTGTATATTAAGCTGATGCTCTTAAAATTATTAATTAACAGGAGTTCATTAAATCGTTCCGTTTAAATTATTTTATTATAACAACATTTAAACTTTAAAAATCCTTTCTTACGTGTTGACACCACAGATTTTCGTTTCATTTGTGATTTGTGACTTACCAAAGTTGGAAAATGTGGAGCTATAACCACATCCTCAAGAGAGCCATTTGACTTTTCGGGGAGAAAGTGCCAGGTGCGTTTGCCATAATAGGTCACCTCTGGCTGATTCCACTTCAAATCCTCCTTTACCTTAAAGTCACTGAAAGTGTACGGTCCCAGTTGCTCAAAGTTGGGCTTAACACCCTCGGTGTTCAAATCCTCTGGATTAGTCCAGTTAAATAGGTAAATTGTGCTATATAGTGGCGTGGGCGTGGTCACCCATCGTTTGTAGATGAAGGAGTTGGGAGCCAAAGGCATAATACTGCGAATCCATTGGCGCAATACAGCTGGCCAGGCTGTGCTCAGAAATATCCCAATGACCAGGATCAGACCTCCCACAGTGAAGACCCAGATCTTTTGCTGGCGAACACTGCAGCACCTACAACACATCGCCTCCAATTTATTTTTGCAACTGGTAAGTTTGCATTTTAAGCAGTCTTACTTATAGGCAAGCCCACTTTTGGAATATATTGATGTTTGTTAATGGGATAGAGATTAGATTTAAAGACCGATCCCCCTCGAATTAACGGCTGATTCTTCTATTTTTAATATTGCTTTCGGGGTTTTATCTCGGCGCACTCCTGATAGGTTAATCGCCAAAAGCTTTTCACAAACCACACCACAAAAAAATTGTGAAGAGGTTTTATGAGTAAAGGTATTGGTACTTTTAGATAAGAACGAAGTAGCACAAAAATTAAGTTTCCTGATTATATTTCTCTGAACTTATCTCGGATACTGGTAGAAAAAATATAGAATAATATAATGTATAATACAAATTGATTTTAAAAGTATAAATGCCTTCAAAGTTTTTTTTACTTGCGATACATTTTATTTCCCCGACAAACTTTTAAATTTTTTAGAGTATAATATATTTCTCAAGATTAACAATTCCAAAAATAAAGGCAAGCATTTATTATTTATATAATAAAAAAAAGTTATTAATAGCTATATTTGTATTTATAATTTAAATTACTAAATCAAAAAAAAGTTTATGGTTACTTATCACATCAAAATCATTTTTAAATCACATTTATGTGTTATTACCAAATCAAAATGTTAATACTAAATTACTGGTTTCGGTCAACATCATTCTCCACATTTTCTGGGTCATTCGGGGTTACTTCGTTATCTTTGAGAGTCAACCTATCCGATTCAGCTTGTCCATACCATTTCCTCTTAACGGTTAATAAGACACCAACAGCTATGAGAACGCAACCCAAGCACAAAAATCCAACTCCCGTGTACCTGCCAATAGCAGGTAGATTGAGTGCCAACTGAAATAATTTTAATTATTAATTATATATTAAGCAATATTTAATTCTAAATTTACCTTGAGTTCTGAAGCCAGTGCTTCATCAATTTCTGCTCGACTGGCGGTGGTGAAGAGAGGTGCATAGAAACTGGGAAGGTCCTTCAGGATGCTATTGTAAAATATTGCCAATATTATTAAATTATTTAATGAATTATAGTTCGAACAACTCACTCGATAATGCTATCTGATTCTATGAACAACGTGATCATGACATTGGCGTTGACTTTCAAGGGCACACCCATCTTGCGCTCCATAATGATATAGAAGTTATTTTGATCATAGTTCGGCTGGTAACCGTTGATCGTATTGCCATAGCTCTCATCGGCATACATAAAATGATCCGCAGACAAGTACATGGGAACTCCCTCGGCACAAGGCCCCAAATCAGTGGCTCCAGTGGCAGGACAGTTATCCGGTTGTCTCTCCGAAGGACACCAGCACTTCGCGTTCCCATTTATCTGGCCATTGTCAAAGGTGTTCGGTGTTATTTCATATTTCCATCCCGTGATTCCCTGAATTGTTTCACTCTCTCCTGTAAATTCCAAATTGATAATTCTACAAGTGTCTGGGATAAAGATGGTCAAGGCCTTCTCCTTGGGCTCGTCGGGAACGAAAAGATCGGTGGTGCTGCCATTGAGTCCTCCGCATTCACCCTCGTACCAGCCAGTGTGATTCTGACCCTTCCAGTACTTAATTTCACCCATCTCCTTGATGTCACCTACGCCAGTGTGGACAGTGAAGGGTCCTTCAAAGTCCTTGGATCCATTGCGATTGAGGAACCAGGCAAAGTGATCAGTTTCGATTTCCGGAGCCAGCGGATTGTTCAGGGTCATGGCGTAGTGAAGGAACTCATCGTAGAAACTGTCAAAGAGCCATTCGGCTGCCGTGTGGGTAACAAAGAGATGTCCTCCATTCGCATTTAGAGCCTGGTTGAACATGATCTTTAGGAAGGCGTTGCTGTTTCTCATTTGGTTGGCTGCAGCCTGGAAAATTCAAAAAAATTAAATTATTTTAGATCTGTACTTTTAGAAAATTAA
Organism: Drosophila eugracilis; assembly: GCF_018153835.1. NCBI lineage: Eukaryota > Metazoa > Arthropoda > Insecta > Diptera > Drosophilidae > Drosophila > Drosophila eugracilis. The sequence goes on along the minus strand of NW_024571981.1, from coordinate 3,500,698 downwards.
ATATTAAGATCATTGACGATCAATTTTATGAATAATATTAGCGATATTATTTGGCAACAAGATTTCCCTCAGATGAATAGTTAAGTTTATAAAAGAACTTAAGAAACTAATTAAAAGAAAGCTCTTACCAGCGAAGGTAAATGGGGTGCAGTAATTAGATCCGTTTGCTTGCCACCGGACAGTTCTTCCTCCCAGAACCAAGTTCTCCTCGGGTTAAAGGTCACCGTTCCATTATCATGCCACTCCAGATCCATTTTCTTTCTCTCCTCTCGATATACATACGGACCTAGTTGTGCGAAAGTTGGTTTCACTCCATAAGCCTGCACATCTGCGGCATTTGTCCAGTTCCAAAGATACATGTACACATAGACGGGAATGGGCAGCTCCTCCCATTTTTCGAAGGTCTTCGAAGTGTTTGTCAATGGCAGGGCCTTTTCAATAAATCCTTTAGTACTCCTCATTCATTCAGTTTTTATACCACAACTAACCTTCATAATCTCCGAGTCTATAAAGCCTGGCCACCATATTATGAACAAAAGTCCAGAGACCGCGAAAAGGGTTCCAAGGCCAAAGACCCAGACCTTTTGTTGGGTTACTCCACAGCAGCTGCAACACATGTTGAGGCGAGACAAAGGCTTCCAAGCGACTGGACAGCGGAAAAATAGCACTAGTGTTTATATTCATTCAGCACTTAATAGATTATCCACTAGTGAATAACGCAGCGGCTAATCGGTATGTCTACTGTAATAATTTGCTTCGTTTTGTTTGCTCAACTGATAACGCACTGTATGTATTCTGTTCTTGATAAATGCAGATTACTGCACCGAATTTCTTGTGGGTGTTTGCTTATCAGCCAGACTACTTCATATTTTCTAACGCCAACTACTAATATCACTTGGCAACCTGATATTGGGTTATGACCGCGGTTATAAGAAGTTATCAGATCTGTGGTATTAGGTGTTAATGAGTGCCCAACGCCCAAGTGGTGTTATAATTTCCAAACCAAAATGAAATTGTAGAGTGTTTTCTGATTCGCCTTTGCTAAAATATTTAAAACTATTGATTAAACTATAAATGCGGTCAACTATTTCTGCCTTGGGTCTTGCCATCTTATCGGTTAATATAGCTTATACTTAGCTTATGTGTATTTGGAATGCAGTTTTATTGTCAACCGCTATAAAGTATCACATCCAAAGACTATAATCTAATCTGCCTCAGTGAAATTGGATTACGGCCATTATGCAAAATCATTTTGCCTAATCAACCATCTAGATTGCCAAAATGTTGGTTTGTCGCCTAAACATGATTAGCTGCATTTCTAGCTGTATTTCTACCGAAAAAGGTGCCCGCTGGAAAATGAATAACAACCAGATGCGTTGCCGTAAATCTTTGTGGCTAATTGAATGTGCCACAAACCATTTGTCTGCAAACGTTGCAACTTAAATGGGTATTGGTGTTGAACATGGCAAGAAGGAAGTTTACTTTACTTTAGCCCATATACAATAGATGAATCTGAAAAGCGCATTAAGTGTTTCTCTTATATATCTAATTATCCATTTACTCAGACTTAGTTCTGTAAATTTGGCACAGTCAGGAATTAATTAGTGTATCAAGTTCTTAGAGTATTAATAATTGGAATTACTTAGCCGCAAAATCAAATCCCACTACAAGTAAGTGAATGGAATGCACTGGCTACTCTTGATTTCCCCATTGCACTTCAATAAATACATAATCAGCCTACGTTGCAAGATACCAAGTACAGAGGAAATTCCATGAAAGTTCATTATTACGTGTGTGCATTCCATTAAAATTATTACATATTATTAGAATATTCCTTCTCTAAAATGCTTTTAAATTTCTAATATTGATATTTTCCTAAGATTAGTTTTAGTTAGTATTAAGTTGCTCATTAAACAAAATGACCATTTACATACATAAACTCCGTTCATATTTAATTGTTTGTTTAGTTATAAATATAATACACATACACACATATATGAATATTGAATTTGCTATATAGGAAAAGTACGACGACTGCAGTTCAGAACATTTCAGCAACATCAGCATTTATTTATTAAGATCCACAAAAATCGGTTAGATTTGTAGAAATACGCCATTTTTTGTCATTAGTTGAGGTAGCCAGAATCTGTTTAGGCTTCGATGGAGCCCTCGGCTTCCAATTGGGCCTTGCGACTTGGCTGCAAATTAAAGATATTTAATTATATTTTAAGTATTTTTTACAAGGAACAGTTCTACCTTAGGATGCATCAGGATGAAGGGCAGCTCAGCGCAGAGCTCTCCGCCCAAGGCTCCCAAAAAGAGCTTGACCTTTACTGCATATGAGACAATTATGCCAAAGGCATCCCTGGCATCCTGACTGGCAATACTGGAAAATATAATTTAAAAGTTATATAAACAAATGGGAATTCTTATTACATTATCTCATATTCTTACAGTGTGGTCGAGGCCAGAGCCGTCTCCTTGCGCTTAATATCTCCCTCGACGGCGATGCCAGCGCGATCACAATTGGCCACCAGAGTGGGCACCAGGTACATGACCTTTTGCAGACTAGATCCCGGGTTCAAGGGACACCCCTCGCTTGTCTCCATGAAAGCGATCGTATTGCGGAACTGGCCGTTCTGGAAGAGCACCACATCTACGCCCTGCTGGACCATTGCCTTGACCTTCTTGACCACTTTGTTGGAGTTGTTGCGCACGCAGATGTTCACCGAGATCTTCTCGCCGTGATGGTACAGTTGCTTATCGAGGGTGACCTCCAGTTCCAGTTCTCCGGGCGACAAAAGGAAATCCTTGCGGACAACGGTGCAGGGCTGAATTCCCTGCTTGGTGGGTGCGTACTGCACCTTGCGGATTCCCAAATTGATGGTGCTCCTGCGATGCGAACGATCGCAGTCGCTGTCCCCGGTGAAGATCTTCACGAAGTACTGGACTCCACAGGGTTGACTCTCGTCACTGGCCTTCTGCTGGAGAACCACAGAGGCCGGGGAGCTAGGTGGCATCTGCATCACGAAAGGATAGGCATTCGATCCCAGCTTCTTTAGCAGGCGCTCCTGCATCTTGGTCAGCTGGATGTCCTGCTTCTGGGGTGGGCACACCTGCTGCGAAACCAGGGTCAGTTCCTTCTGGAACCTCAGGCCGATCATCTCGTCATCCTCTCGTCCATAACGGAAATTGCAGACCAACTGCACAAAGATCTTACGGTTTTGGCGCACGTACTCATCGTCCAGCACCACGATTCCATCTGCAATGGGATGCTAATTAATTGGAGATTAAGGCAACGATGGTCCCAGCCTTGTGGTCACGTAACTAATATGCACGGTTTGCTATTAGTGCAGTAACTTTGGATTACAGGACAATTTAATTATGCCAAAGGTTATGTCTTGCTGACCAGGACAACTTAATTTCAATGGAATTTGAATTATTTTGCTTTCATTTAATTCCTGAATGTAGTTAATTAAAGTTTTCCTTGCTTAGGCATGTTTCTTGTAATATTTTGAGTTTTTTTTAGATAGGAAATCACTTTTGTAAGTAAATGTATTTACTTCATAAATCACATTTTACTGGTGCTACCTACCAATTGGCTCCACTTGAGTCACGGAATCCACAAAGTCACGCCTGTTCATGTAGAGCGTGATCATGTTGTTCGGGGAACACTTCTTGAACACCTTAAAGTTGACCACCATTTTGAAGCTGTTTACTTGAAAGTTTCTCCGGTAATAAATTATTAATTCGATGTGAATTTCACGTTCCGCGCTCGTGTGTTATGGGATACGCCGCGTTGCGTGGTCCGCTTGGCTATTAATTAGAGCTCATTGGCAATCCGGCATTTATACCTGGCATTGTGGCACCTGTCGCCCCTGTAAATTCAATTAGTCGCACAGCAGAAATTCAGCATTTCTCCGGCGGTAAACGGATATGGCTTCCACAACCTTGCTGCGCAGTGTCTTTGATATTGACATTGCAGTTGCCGAGCAAAATCGAAGACTTAAACATTAAATAATGCGCGCCCAACACGGCGTATTAGCAATGCAGCGCACAACATATACAAAAATAGCTCGTGAAATCAATATAGACTGTGTATTTTTTTGTTTGTCGTTTTCCTCCCGGGATGACGTATTGGTACACAAAAATTACGTTCTGTCCGATTTTCTTTTCCTAGTTTACGTAATTCTTTTTAATTTAATTGAGGCTTTTACTGTCCTCTGCTAACTACTGATAAGCGTTCCGTTTTTATGTTGCAAATTACTTAACTTTGCTATGGGTGTACTTAATAATGGAAGAGAAATTTAAAACTATTTAAGTTAAGTCTTCTTTAAATGATGTATTTACATATATACATAAGTGCGGTATCAACGAGATTTCATAATTAGTAAAATGTGAATTGCAATGACAGAAATGATTTCATTAATGAAAAGCTTTATTTTATTAATTTAAATCCAGAAATGTTCATTTATTTTAATGATTTTGAATGAAAGATAGTTTTAAAAAGGTTAAATCATCAGATACAGATAAAACAAAAACAATTTTATGTATTAAACAAGTAAAGTGGAATTCCCCAACGATTGTATATATTGTGAGTAAATAATGAAGTATAAGCACTTAAACTTCACCAGCAACTGTCACTTTAAGAACCTGGCACATTCAATTATGTAAAAATATTCTATTCAAAGCTCTGTGCTCCACCCTAACCATTTGGCCATTTTCATTTTATGCAATGAAATCACATTAGCATAAAGTAGGCTACTTAACAAAGTCAATGAACGTAATAATTATACTCCTGACATTAAAAATATGAACAAACTTGTGTGAAATATATTGTCCTTTATTGTGTGGTTTGGGAAAATGCGGAGGGTTTTCCCCAACTACACTCGTGTGTGGAAATGGGCGGGGAAAGCGGCGGCGGACAGTCGCCAAGGGTCCAACAAAACCGACAATGAGGCCCTTAATAATAGCAAAACTTTTGCACTCACGACGTGTGGGCCAGCAGGAAAATGGCGCTGGTTATGGGCTTGTCTCTCATTTAAATACATTACAAGTGAACTTTCCGAGAGGCGTGGACACGAACTCATCCTAGGGAGTTGGCAATATGTTGTGAAATGTGTCGTGTTTAAGATTTAGTTAAGAAAGTGTAAAAGCAATTAAATTCAATCAAGTTGGATAAAATCCCAAGCGATTTCTTAACATTAGATAAAGTAAATAATTTAAATAACTAGGAATCTTAAAGATCATTTAAGATTGCTAGTAAGTGGTTAAAGTTCATAGTACTTTAAGTATTTGTGTGCTCTGCGGTAACATCCACTTTGTACAAGTATAGCTATAACCAGGAAACAATTGCTGGCGACCGCAAAATGCAGTCACTATTATTTTCGCCCAATTGTGCCAGATGTGAATGGCATTAACCCATTTCCGAGAGTACCTCCTCAGACTTCCATAATTTCCCAGTTCGGTCTTAAAGTGACAACGATTTAAACAGCCACGGAAGCAGATTGCAACTATTCTTCTCTTTTGGTCCACTCGAAAGCTAATTTGGGCAATTCAATTGCCTGACCAAGGCGAGACAAAGTCGTCGGCCAAATTGCATTGCACAATCAGCGCGATTGCCACGGTCCGAGCTGCGGAGTTTGGCCAAGAGCCCAGGGCAGGCATAGAAGCCAGTGCAATTGTCGTTTGGCAAAATCGACGGCCAACTGGAGCCAGAGTTTTAGTCGGAATCAGATTAAAGTGAGAGAAAAGTTTTACTATTAACGAGAATCAAATTACTATTAACAAAAATTTAATTGTAATAGGTAAGATATAAAGGTGTGATTTTTAAAATTTTTATGTTTTTATTGATTTCCAACAATCTAAAAATCGAAAAAAATTAGCAACACATTTGTCTTATTAATCCTTTCCATTCCAAAAGAGTTTTAAGAATCTTTTAAGAATATAATTTTAGTACCAATCAGTTCATAAAATATAATTTTTTTTATAATTTTTCCTAAATATTTTCTTTATATATTAATTTTGATATTACGGAATACAACATCGATTTTTTCTGTGTTGCATTTAAGAACGAGTAGCAGGCCTGGAACTTTCAGGTGGTAACTTGGCTCGAACCAAACCACCTTGATGCATGGCCGACATCTGCCTTTGAAACGTGCGCTCGGGCAGCCGCAAAGTTTTAGGCCAGAAGTCGGGCTGCGAACCACTCATCAACCTGATCAGGGCCAATAGCACGGAAAATTGCAACGAACCCGAAATTGTTGTCTTATGAAAAGTAAAAGCAAACAGAATTGGCGCCCATCCTTGGCGCTAGTTGCTGCCATTTCCAGTTACCATTAGCCGAAGGAAGGACATGTCGCACCCTCAACAAAGGAAAAAAAAAATAAAGAAGAAAAAAGCCGTAGAAATATACAGGACCTGTGCTGCATGAGCGAACTTGGCAGCGATGTCGTCGCCGTCTGACGATGTGCAAACTGGCGAAGTGACAGCAAATGGCGCGGAAACAGTGTGTACGCCAACGTCAACTAATCGTGGGTGAACAAATCTTTGTATATAGAGGGGCATATCCATATATACATATGGACTCGGTACACAAAATCCAAGCTGATTTTGCAGCCAGGGGCCGTAGACAGGTAGCTGTTGCTGTTGACGCCAGTCGGTTTCAGGTGCACTGCCTTCCGGATTTTATTCATGATGGCTCTGAGGCATGATTGTTTTGACATCTGCATTGGCGTTGGTTTAATAGTTTATCCCGCATATCTCAATAATTGATTTAATTCTGGGAACTGGTCGACAGAATTTGACCTTAATAATAACATACTTGTTTAGAGTTTATTGTTGTTTAAAGAGTTGAAACATAATGTTACCATTCATTTTTGATCTGACAGAGGTTTCTCAAAGTATTTTATTGAAAATATAAACCAATTTGGGAATTCGAAAACCAATAGCACCCAAAGGTCTACCAATCGAGTCAATGGAACACTGTATTGCATATGATACTATTTTACAAAAAAAATTCCATGGTAAGACGTTCAAATAAGCGGAATACAAAGAAAATGCTCGAAAAATAGCGAGGTTCCTTTTCAGCGGGCCAATTCGTACCATATGTACGAACGTGTCATGAGCTCTGCTGTTGGCGTAGTCCGAAAAATACCACTATTCCTGGCTAATTTCCCAGGTGCATGCTTGCTTGTTAAATTGATGTATAGCGTATACCATATAGCGTACAGCAGCAGGCCAAGTCCGAAACCGAGTCAGCATGGCAGCGGCGTGCGGTGAAAGAGGGTATCAAAGTGGCAGGCCATGTGGCAGAAAAGGGGGGCAGTAAGGGTGAGATAGAAGGGCAAGAGCATAACTGAAAATATTGTGAAAACGGCATTGACCTCCGCACACAACAATGGCTGCAACGGAGTCACCTGTACAGGTACCACTCTTCCGACAGAACGCCCTCTTTACATCCTGGTTCGGTATTTGCGGTCGGGTTTTTGACACAAATTTTGCCGATGACATGTTCAATACACAAAGCTGCGTGCTTAAGTTCGCTCATCCGTATTGTTGAACCATGGAGACCCGACTACATGTAGTCCTCAATATTTGCAGCCAGCACGTGTTTAGGGTTGCCACAGCGCCGTAGTACTCCGACTGCAATTGGGTGGGGATGTGGTCAGCTAACTGGGGTACTTTGAAGCTGTTAGCTTTACTACGAAAGTTACTTTTTTGTTAAATTTTAATTTTCATGAAAACGTACAATTTTTCATAACAAAAAAATATTATTTGATAGACTAGAATTAATATAAAAATATTATTAGAAAAAATATAAAAACTGCAAATAATGTAAGTATTAATCCAACACTTTGCTATTTTTTTTAATAATTTTTTTTTTTTTTTTTATTTTAAAGACTTGACTTTATTTTTAAAGACTTGACCTTATTATATACCTGCCAACACTATTGTGCCTCTTGTGTGCTCAGAATTCAACTTCATTTATCACATACAACGAAAAGAAAAAAGTACACAGCGGAAATACTGCTCTGGTTTTTTCGCTTTAAAGTACTCTGGCCAGTTTAAATTTGCATTTCAAGCTGTCAGCGGGTGTCAAATAAATTTGACAATATCTACTTTTTCCTTTTCCTATTTCCGTAAGCCACATTATCCTATTAAGGGATTTAATGGAGTCACACACGCGCGCAACTTTGTCTCATCATAAATCTGAGAAGCCAGCCCAGCGGGTAATTCTCTCTGGAGCGTAAAAAATGGCAGAGGAAGGATGGAAGATGGAAGCCACAGCATTGTTTGATATATTTACCTCATATCGGATATTTATGCCTTTCACTTACCAGGTACCGTATGGATTTATGCCGCAACGATTATGGCCAATGGCCAAAGTTGCCACAAACAGCCAACTTTACCGAAAACCCTCAAATTAGCCAAAAGCTTAAGGAGTGGCCGGGCTAAACGTGTGGCATTTAAATTATTTTATCTGCACCGCAAAAATTTATGAATTTCGAAAAGTTTGTAATAACACCCAAGGGACCGTTTTCGCCCGCTCTGCCAGTGAAAATATATCGACGGCCATTTGGCAAACAAACTGTGAGGCAAATTTTGATGTCTCATCGTTTTTGGGTTCTTCTCGAAAGAAATTTCGCTAAATTCGGTTTTGGAAGAATTTTCTATTTTTCTGTCTGAAAAAGTTTTTCATCTTCATTGATGGAAATGGAGTGGCAATCAATCTTGGAATAACTTTGATTCAAGTTGACTTAAACTTTGCCCACTTGAGACGATTTAATTGGTTGTGCAATAGTTGGTCCTCTTGCCCTCCTTTAACCCTCAATGCTTTAACCCATGAACACATCCGAGTGTTGTCACAATCCATCGCTGGCAATTCTTTTTCCGTTCGTTTTGGCTTGCATACTTTTGCATCTGGGACATACCGCAAAAAGTCTTTTTCGATTTTGAATTTAGTTTTTCTATGTCCTGGTACATAGGGAGAAAAATGTTGTTCCCTGAGGCTGCTTATTATTAATGCATATTTGTGGATCAAGTTTATGTAAATAAGATATTTCGATCTGAAATTAAAGGTGCTGGTTTTTTGTTTTTGGTTTTGGCATTGACAGATGAAAAAAAATGTGTTTAAATCGAAAAAAATCCCGAGGTCACTTTAAATACGTTTGTTCCACGAATATCAAATTAATTCAAACAGTTTTTATTTCTACCCAGCTTGTTTACGATACACCCAATTATTTGCTGTGCACACCAGCAACAGCTCGGCCATAATAAAATTCGTGTCCTGACGTCTCTCAGCAGGCTTGTCACACGTGTCGAAGCGTTGCAGAAATCTCGGCGCCCTTCAGCGCCTTTACCTCACTTTTTATGCCGGTGCCCCCGTGGAAAATTCAAATTGTTCATTTGCTCTCTCTATATGTGGTACGTATTCAGTTGGCCAGGCTATATCTTCTCTTTTTAGGTCCTCACTGTCAGAGGTTAAAGCCTTACGGTTTTTGCTTTGCAACTTTTGCAAATGCTTTGAAAAGCAATTAGTACTGACAAATGCGTGCCTTGACATTGCTGGAACTGAAGACATTGCCTGTCATTGCGTTTAAACGATTTGTCATGACAGAAAGGCTGAGGGTTTAAAATTTGGACGAAGTAATGATTGATGGGCTGGGTGGCTAAACGATTTTATAAATTATTTCAACTGATTTAATTGGAATTACAAGTTTGTTTAACATTTAGGAAATTCTTTCGACAAGCTGATAAGTGCTTTGAATTTATTTTAATTAAGATATTAAACTTCCAATAATAATTTAGCCAAGCTGATCATCCTATCAGTCATATAAAAGCCCTCTATCAATGAGCTAGTTAACCTGGGTGAAATTTAATTTTACTTCAAAATTTTTCCGCACTTAACCTAAGTAAACCAATAAAGCGCAGACGAAGGAAAAGGAGCAGCAGCCTGAGACACAGGCGCAGAAAGGATCCAAGGGCCCTGGTCCTGCGGCTCCTGCTGCACTGCACCAAAGTTGAGTAAGCTGACTGATTAAATTTACACATCGAACCGCAACTGTTGCACACTGGCATACGAAAAAGTAATAAAAAGCAAGGAGTTGGACCAAATTTTATATCCTCTCCAGCAGCGGGGAACAAAGCTGAGGAAGTCGAAGTCGGCGCTTCTGTGCATTAAAGTAGGAAATCAATTGATGGCCAACGAGCAGATGGTAGCCGAGTGGCTGCCGTTTTCCTTCGCCAATTGCTTGTAAGTGGGTGGTTGTAAAAGTTTTTACAACCGGACCAGAGTGCACGCTGCGTATGAGCAATGCCAGCTGCTCAACTTTAAGAGCTTCCCGGTTGCATCGAATTAAAAAAAATATGGAAAAATAGTCAAATTTCATACATCTACGTATCGAATATCTCCAGTGGCAATTTAGGATTTTTCTATAGCCCATCCAGAAAAGGGGAGATCGCTCACTTCAAATGTTAATCAGGACCGGACAGGCTCACCCATCTTACTCTTCATCCCTTCCGGATGTGTCAAGTGTAGCAATATTGATGTGCTATCTCGAGTGCTGCAACCGCACTGCTCAATTTGCATTCGCCTGGGCACTCGACTGCTGTGCAATTTGAAATGCATTTTCAATGCACCAGCCGCACAATCGGTCGGAGGGCTACGGGAATAGAGAGTGGAGAATGGAGAGCCTTTACAAGCACCATGCATAAATTCAAATGTTTTCCCGGCCAATAAATGGAAACTGGACCTGGCCTGGACATTGTCTCTAAGATATATGAATCGGCAAACAAATGGTTAGCAATTTTTCACAGCACCACATTATGCATCGACTGGGGTTGCGATCAATAAGCTAAGTCTGCATAATGGCACAGCGTCTAATGGCTACGCCGCATCCTATGTAATGAGTCCATTCAACTAGTCTTCAAATTGTTCATGATGGCAGGGATTCAATTAGGTAGAAACAGTAAATATCTACACTTATGATCATATTGTTATATTGAACTCTAAAAATTTCTTCATCTTAACTTATCTGGTTGAGACTATAAACAATAAACAGGACTTCAAATATATCACACTAAATTAATCAAAATTACTGCCACTTCAATTACTTTTAAAAGAATCGACTGTCCTAATGTCCCCCTTCAACTGACCAAAGTGAACTAAATCAAAGCGAACTGATGTTGCTTGTTCACAATGCAATCAGCAACAATAGCAATCCGAGTGCCGTATCCTTGCCACCGCGGAAACGGAAGCAATTTTCATTTGCGTTGAGTTTGGTTTTAGCCTGGTGTCGTCCTTGCGGTCGCTTAGGAAGCGTTCCACGGTCTCGGTCTCTGCGGAAAATCGAGGGGGGCGGGAAATGGTTAAATGGAAATGGTGGGTCGGAAAAGCCAGCACATGCTCGGCGACATGTTACCAACATAATTTCAGATGCCACACAATGGGATAAGATAGATGGGGTGGCGCTGGGCCAAGAACGGAAAACCGCAAATGATGCAAGTGTGCAGTGCAGTAAATGTGAATTTTTATGAAATAAATTGCTGGCTGGAAGACCTTACCATTACTGCGGATTCCATTTCGGTTTCAAGAATAACACGTATCTCTTTTTTGGTTTCATAAACAGTCACACTTTATTATGGATTACGGTTATTGCTGTGTAAAATAAATACAATTTCTCCGACTTAAGAATACGTGAAAATGCCAAGTTCTGTTATTGATTCGAGGGGAGAACAGAAAATCGTTTGGGCTACTTGGTTGGGATTCATTCAAATGATTGCCGACTTCTCCTTATTTAAATTGAATTTGGGTCTTGAACGATATATCTTTGACATGCCTTACTAGCTAAGTTTATATGGTAGTTATATGTGTCTGGGAAATCTATGCCACTAACTACGTGCTATATTAATGTTTACGTTTAAATTCTCAAACACCGGCTGTTCAATTTTGAATCGCATTGGCCAAATATACAGGTTTTTCTTTTATTTTTATTTTCACTTACAGATTATACACTCAGTTTTCTTTATGGTTCGCTTGCCTTAATACTTATTTACAGAATACGTTCGGTTTTATCACATTTGAAATGTGTCGAAATGAATCGTGGTTTTACTTTACCTAAATTTAGATCAATTTTATATACAGATTCGCATATAAAAAACATTAAAATTAAGTTACAAGTATCTTAGTGAAACACTGGTAAAGTTCGTTAATTGTGAAAATGGCAGTATGGAATAATTTGTGCAGCAACCCCTTTGGGGGATTGGACCGGGCCAAATTTGATGATGATCGTCTGGAGTGATTAATGAACTTAATTGCGAACTCAAATCCTAATTACTGCACTTCAATGTGACCCCGCATGGCCATTAATTATACGCCCCATCGTCCTGTAACTGTGCAAACTGCAAATCCAACTCTCCTGCGGCTTACGTCGGTGTCGTGCCAACTGTTTGCTTCGCAAACTTGCTAGTCGATGAGGATGCGGTGGCTCCATTGGGGCCCCTGGGTCAGTTAACGCTGACCAACGGCTCCAGCGTGCTGCTCAGATGCACCAGCTGCTGCTGCACCTCCCGCAGGCTAGCCAAACTGCCGTCCATCTGGTGGTGGTGGTGCGGTGGCGGCGGCGGTGGTGGCAACACCACAACCACAGCCTCGGCGGGCGTTGGCATGGGCACGGGCATGGGTGAGGGGGCTCCTGGCGGGATGACAGTCGCCGCCGCTGCCACAGCAGCCATAGTTGTAGCCGAGCCCGGCGAATGCGACACACTGTACATCAGGCTGCCCATATTGGGATGTGGATGCTGTTGAGGAGGCGGTGGTGGTGTTGGCATCAGTTCGTCAATTGTGCAGACGCGATCGTCCACGGGAAAGGTAAAGTTGATTTCCTTGCCCTTCTCTTCGGAGATTCCATGAACGGGTGTGCTGCCGTTGGCAGGACTCAGACTCAAGCCCTGTCCATTTGCTTTTGGTGCATTCGTGGCCGCCGGGGAGGTGGCCAGGGTCAGCGTGGTCGTCGTCGTGGGCGAGCTGCCATTGCCCACCGTTGTAATCGTGGTTGCCTCCAAATTCTTTTCCAGGCACTTACTCTCGCCTGGGGAAGATAGCAAAAAAAAGATTGAAAGGAAAGAGCAGATGAGAACCAGCTATATAATTCAAATCGGCTCTGGATCCACTACAAAAATAATATTATTGGGAAAATAATTTTGTAAATAAATTTTAACGAAAATTGTAAGGTATTGTTTTATTGTTTATAACACACCTAAGAAGTACAATTTTAAATTATTTATATAAAGAAAAAATTTTTATATTTTAATTTTCATTAAATTTTTTCGAGTGCTATGTGCAAACTAGGGCAGCGAAAGGCTTGGGTGGCGTCATAGTTTCCACATTTTTCTCAATTCTAAGAACTCCTTTCCGGAGTGCGGGAAGTCGTGGCAGTTTTTGCCTGCTGTCAGCTGAAAAATTCGTATATTTTTTTTTGGCCCGGCTTTCTCTCTCCGTTTATCGTGGGAATCGAATTTTTGTGTGCGGCAAAAAGTTTTCGTTGTGGCCGGGCGACAGCCTCTAAGGCCATTTTATTGTTTGTGCAGAAATGCTACAATTGCGTAAATTCAGAAGTTTGCCTTTGTTTTCCTTTTGCGAGCCCTCTGGCCCTTTTGCTCCTTTAACTTTTTTTTGGGCTCGGTTTCCCTCGAGTGCGTTCTGCTGAATGGCGGATGCCCCGGGGCAAATTTCAGGTGAGCACAAACATTAACGCCAACGGAACTTGGTCAGTGTGAAATTTATTTATTCCCCAATTAAGAGGAGAGCGGGACAACAACTAAGGGCCCAGGCATAATGAAGCACGTTCTTGTAATTAATTAAGTGCGGCGACTTTTTCTTTTTTTTTAATTTGGTGAATCATGCGCGTGCCAGTATCCGGCACATAAATTTCCGGATGTCTTTTGGTCCTTTCTTATTTCCACGCCTGCACTTGGCAAATTGCCCAGGGTCGGGGCTTAAGATGCCTCACCTTCCTGAAACTGCAATTAAATTTAAATTCAGGTGCTAATCTGTACTTACTGCCATTCAGATGGTCCTCCCTCGTGTAGTAACGAGCCCGATTTTTCGAAAAGCAAGCCACCAAGGACAGTATAATGACGGCGATTAGCACAAAGATGATGCCACCCAGAATGGCCAGAGTATTGAGACCGCCTGTCGATTAATTAACATATATTTAAATGTTGGGAATATTGGACTTTTAGGAAGGCTCTTTGCGAAAATATACGTATAAATGAAAATAAAACAAATAAATTCGTTGTCTACTTTTGTTTCATTTAGTTACGGATATCTTCAACATTAACATATTATTTAGGAGTCTCTTACCATGCTCAAGAAAGTTATATGAAGTGCTGGCAGCATTTTGCTCCTCGTCGGTGATGAAAGTCAAGCATGTGTGCAAACCATTGATGTCCAAATTATTTATTTCTGCACCTCGCAGGCTCTTGGGCAAAAAGCAAATGGGATAGGTATCCCATTTCCACTGCAGCTGCACGGGGGAAAACAGAGAGAAAAGTGAAAGGAAAATGTGAAGTGAATCAACTCAGCGTCGTGTTGTAAGGCATCATCAATCAGCTAGGGCTTTGAAAACTAATTGAAATTGAATTTTCACTGCCGGTGGCGTTTATTTTGTTTGCCAACTGAAATTCCACTTACTTGGCGCACGACATTTATTAATTTTCCCATGTGACACTCGTCGCATATCAAAGGATTGTTGTCGAGTCGCACGTTGCGTATGCCTTGGATCCGGAGGGCCGTATCCTCGCTGATTCCATGTAATTGATTCCGAGATAAATCCAAAAACTGTTGGCAAACCGAAACGGGGCCAGGAAAATGGCCAGAAAAGTTCAATTAAAAGTGCATTACAAGTGGATGGACAGGGGAAGGAAACGCAACCGGATGGTTGGTAAACAAAAGTTTAATTTTTATTGGAAAACTCTGCTGGTTAAATGACAATTAGCTTAGGAATACGTATGCCTGCACTTAGAAAAAATGTTTAAAGAAGATAATCTAAGAAAACATAATAAATAAAGATTTAAAAATGATTTGAAAGTATGCTTACTTGAAGAGTTTTTAGATATTGTCATTTATGATTGTGAAAAACTCACTATTTAATTCAAGTTCGGCCATATTTTTTAATGTGTAGAATTCTCCGGGAATCAAGCAAAACAATTTGGTAATTTTTTGGCCAGCCACAATAACAGGACTCAAATGGCTTGAGTGAAGTGTATACACAATTAAATTCAATTAAAATGAAAGGCTTAATGGCTATAAAATGATTGTTGTTGCTCTGGCTGCTGCTGCTGCTGTTGATGCTTCTTTTGTAGCTTTTGTTGGTGCCCAATAAATTTGCCATAGTCAACGGCAACAATAACAGCAAATTCGATGGCAGGACTGTGGCAGCAAAGGATACCCAGCACGGCACCGAAAACAATCCGCAAGAAGAGTGCAAGGACAAGGGTGTATATATGTATGTACATGGGTTATATAGCACAGGGACTGACTGACGTGGGGCACGTACTGAAAGTTGGGTGACAACCAGGCGGATGGACGGACGGAGCACGAATCTCTCTGGCTGGGAAAACGGAATAAAGCCACGGCTTTGGTCTGTTGTCAGAAATGTATAAACAGAAACGGCAAACGCTAACGAAAACTGCAAATATCTCTTCCGTTGTCCCCTCAATTCCAGTAATGGTACCTGGACTGCTAACCCTCTCGTTGTTGTCACAATGTTTTACAGTGAAATATTCTACAAATTGGCCAGAAAGAATCAACAGTCCAGGATGCAGGACAATAGATCTAAGGGACAAATGTATGTGGCATTCCAGGCTGAATTATTGCCTAGATGCTGTGACTTCTGTGAGTGACTTACCTCCAGCTCTCTGCACGGATCGATGACCTCCAGAGCTGTGTTGTTCAAGGAATTTCCGGAGATATTGAGATATTTCAACTGCTTAAATGGATGCAGCAGGCCAATGGGCATTGTGCCCATATCCGCAAATAGCCAGGTGGGTGAGCTGGGGAATGAGCTGGGAAATAGTTTGAAAAATGGGAAAAAAATTTGTGAAAATTTGTAACATCACATTTCAATAATAGAACATATTTACATGTGATTTCTACGACATCATGAATTGGCAAACTCACCTCAAAGGTTTCCCTCATTTCCCTTAAATCCATCAGCACATTTCCACTTATGTTTAGAGTCAGCAGATTGCTCAAACTCCTTATGGACTGCGGCTCCAGACGCACCAATTTGTTATACGACAAGTCCAGGAAGGTCAAGTTGGTCAGCTGAAGAAACGAATCGTTGGGCACTTTGGCCAACCGATTGTACGATAAATCTAAAGTGGTTCAAAAGAAAAAAGGAAACCCAAGAAAACAGAAAGCAATTCAGAGTTTTTAAAAGTCCGCGGCGGAGTGAGTATAATTTCTATGGCGCACCCAAATGATTAAGACTCTTCTGCATGCGAAAGAGCTGGTCTACCACCACGGACAATTGATTGCCGTCCAGCAGAACTTTTGTGAGTCGCTTCACATCCCGGAATTCATCCTTTGTCGAGGAACTTGAACTGCGCGAAAGGATACAAATAATTGGAAACTCTCTTTTTATTTCGAAAGATGAAAAAACGTGGCGGAGACAAACCTCATTGCGTCCCAAATCCAATTCGCTTAAAAGCGGCAATAAATTGTACATCTGCGGATTGATTTTTTTCAGCTGACAATTCCGACACTTGAGCACTTTGAGTTCCTGCAACAAAACAAGTCGAGTGAGTAAGTTTTACTGTCATAACAAAGCATTCATATATGTCTATTGGATATAGTAGACAACTCACCGGCACATCGCGGAACACATCCGGCTGTAAATCCTGGAGCGGATTTCCGCTAAGGTCCAGATACTTGAGTCTGCTCAACATGAAGAAGTTGCGCTGCACGAGCTCCACAATCGAGTTGTCGGCCAAATTAAGACGTCGCAGATCCTTTTTAGGTAGAGAAGCAATTTTGGAAGTTTATTACGACACGCACTGAATTAATAATGTTTTATGATCAGGCAGTAGAGCTACTAGGCTAATAATTCATAAATCAGGCAAATATAACCGGGGTCCGGAAACTGCCAAAAAAGTTGCAAACGCTGCATTGGCTTTTCCTGAGAGAGGTTGGGGAAAAGCGGAAAAGTCGGGAGAGGAAGTCACCAGAGCGCAGTGGAAAACAAAATCGAAAGCACATTGAAGACAGCGAAACTAACTTCTGTGCACTTGCACTTCCGCCAGTTCGCCGGGAAAACGGGAAAGTGAGAGAAGGAGAACTTAAATTCAAGCACGTAGAACTTTTCCTTTCTCGCTCCGAAAAGTAGGCAACAAATTTTCAGCAGCAACAAGGCTATTAAAAATGCCGCACAATTTATTACACGCTGGCCAAATGTTGTCGTGCAAAAATTGCAATCATCTTTGAGATTATATTTGTTGCTTTTCTGTTTGTCTCGATATCTGATTTTCCCTGTGTAATACGTAATACTGCGTGTCCAGTACAAATATTTTCCAACTGAACCGGCAGTCTTTGTTTTTCGTGGTTAATACAGTTGAACAACGCTATCAGTTACATAATGAGAGTCAATTTCAAACATACTATGAAAATGTCGGTTGCAAATAAAGGGACTATCAGTCATCTGTTCGTTATGTACTTACCGTCAAATGGCGAAAAGTTGAGCTGGCCATGCGTAAAATTTTATTTTTCGATAAATCCAATTCCAGTAGATTATCCTGGCCCCGAAAGTTGTTCTCCGTTATGTTGGTTATATTGTTCTTGGACAGATCTGCAACGGAAATGAATAGTGGCAATTGCCTGTTTTATTTACTGTCTTTTTTTGTTAATGACAATTCGTCTGGCCGATATGCCGTATGAATAATTCCAATAACTGTGAATGCATAAACAAGTACAAAGTACTGCATGAATATTTAAATTCACTGACTGCGATTAAAACTTTAAGACCGCTTATTTTTCCGCTTTTATTGAGGCAGCTAGAACAAACCCAAAACACATTACACATACGCCCCATTGTCTAGAAAAGGACCGAAGGCAGCCTCGCCCCCTTAAACATTCAACAAAATTAATTTAAATAGAAATGGGAAAAAGGAAATGTGAAGCCAAAAGAAATACCAGTTGTTCTACTGCTCTTTGCTGGCAATCCGGCAAAAAAAATCATCAAATGCATGCAGCGTATCTTTGTTTTTGTAGCTTGTGTAACTCCTGACAAGCGAATGAAACACCAATGGCTGGGAGGGGCCGTGGCAGATCCGAAAAAATAAGATCCGAGCATGTAAATAATTGGGGGCAGTACCGTGGCTGTAAACCGCCAGCAGGGGGCGAAACGGCGCACATAAAGCACAAATAAACAAGTTTAAAGCCCCAACGATATCGGGGCATTGCTTTCGTTGGCTTTACACTTGCTTTCTGCCGCCGCCAGTCCAATCTTGTTTTATTTTTCGGGCGCTTTTTGCTGTTTGGCGCATCAATTTCAATTTTATTGACAAGACAACAATCGTTTGCCAGGGCGAAAGCGAAGTTTCATTACTCTTTTATATAGTTTTCGGATAATCTTGTTAAAACTTAGCTTAAATCTCATCAGACTCTTGAAAATCTTTGGATTTTTAAGTAGCTTAAGCTATTTTGGTTTTATTGATATTCAAGTTATCAAGACAGCAAATTAAATAGTAAAGTAAATAATTAAAGGCTAGAATTTGAAGTCCCCAAAATGGTTCTATTTCAATAGTTACACAGTTTTAAAGCATTTAACAGTTTTAGGGCTACTCGTAAAGGTGTCTAAAAGTATGTAACATATATTTTAAAACTGATATATACCACAAGTACATACAATAAATTCTTATTAAATTTCCTCCCACAAACTGCATTTAAAATTTCAGAGACCCTGAATAAAATTATAAAATCTTCGTTATCCTTTAGTGTCCTCTCTCGGCCTGCCACTGGTACGCTCATTTAACGTTTTGCGACGCGTCCGTTGCTTTATTTTCGTTTCGCATTTTACGAGGCTGCAGGACAACCGCATCGCGTCAAAAGCTCCTTTTCTTTCGAATGTTCCCGAATTATTTGCATATCAGCGAGTTAAGTTTTAAGAGCACGCAGCTGCTTAAATTGAAATCGCTGCCCCTTTTTTTTTTGATTTATGTCTATCAGGGCGAATTTAAGAGGTTTCAGGCTCGTAAAGCCATTGATTACTCACCTAATATCCGCAGATACTTGAGGCCCCAAAACGACTCGGGACCGATGGCCGGGAGATTGGAGTCTGTGATGCGCAGTATCTCCAGTTTCATGAACTGCCGTAGGGCAGGACCAATTGTAATGGAATTCCGGGGTCCACGGATGATAATAACCTTAACATCAATGTCCAACTCATTAGGCGAAAGCAACGAGTTCAGGCCTCCTGTAAAATAAACAATAAAAACCACAACAGTTTAAAATAGTTGAGGTCGAGTTGTTATGTCAAGGATACTTGAACTAATTTGATGCAAACTGCGGTTGTAAAGCAAACTTTACAGTGAGAGAAATTGGATTAAAAACTTGTTCGCCCTTGTGCTTGTTGAGTTAGGCAATTTATTTGATATTTAATTAACAAGTTGTCTTTCATAATAAAATAAACTAATATTTTATTTGTATTCCATTTCCAATTGGAAAGATTATTTTCAATATCTGCAATGTACTGGTCCCGGCAAACAAGATCATTAATTGCAGCCCCAGCTGAGTCTACCTTCTTTTTGTATTATTCGTATTTTTATATGCCAACAATGTCGGGCATTGCTGGGGCATCTATTTAGAATTTGCCAAGTAACTGGCAGTACAACCAACTAAACGGATCCCAGTCACCATTAACATCGCATTTGTATGCAGCACAATTTTTACTCTTCGCTCACTTCCATTGTGTTTTGCCGGGGTTTCAGGATCTGGGCTTTATACATTTTGCATGGCTGTGCTCTATGGGCATGTGAATGTCTAAGGGGCGAAGTTGCATTATAATGCCCTCATTGTATTCGACGGGGTTGGGTTGTTGTTGCAGCGGTTTTATGTTGGCTGAGCACGCTGCGGGAATTTTCATAAAAATGCTGAGCATTAACACTGATTGTAACATATTTTAGCGCGCGCACCCAGTTTTATTTCGAAGTTGTTCTTATTCTGTTTTTTTTTTTTTTCGACATTTTTTTGGCCAGTCCTTTGTTGTTGGGTTAAAAGATAAGGGTTGCTCATTAGCTTAGCTGCAGGAATTCTAACAAATGGCAGCTTAGAGAAAATTAGTAGAATTTATTACCGAGGGGTTTCCAACGGACAAATTTAGGATATTTAAGGAAAAAGAAAATGTTAAAAGCGAATGTTTAATTTAGCAGAAATCTTCCAAATGGGTAAATACAGTTAATAACAATATCTATTATATTGCAAAAATGATTAATTTAAAGCCAAAAATTTAAATCTCAACTAAAAAGTAATTCTTTTCTTGTCGACTTTCACCTTCTTTATGTTACTTTTCTTATTTCCAGTCAAATACTTAAAGCATTTTTCCATCACTTTGTTTCAACACGATTAAATTAAAATCTCGTATCTGAAATCTCATTTCTATTGAAAGATCTAAGCTCTAGCAATTATAAAAAGCCCAACAGTTTTTGAAATGAAATTAAAACGACAGAAGCATCACATTCAAAGCAATTCGAGGACTTACTATATGTGAGTGCTGGCCAAACAAGCGTTAAATTGAAATTATAGATTTTTGGGGGACCAAAAAGACGATGAGCAGTTGAGCTGGGAGGGGCTAAATCGAAGTAAAAAATTCCCCAGCCATAGCGACGACGGCAAATGACAGTTGAACAAATTGAAATTGTCAGACATTTAAGGGAAATAAATGGCGAGCTTTAAAAGTGATGTCCGGGAGAATCCCCTTGCATCCGGGGGATTGCGTGTGAGCAGGGAATTTACGCCAATCGAAGCATCGCATTACCACTGGATGTGTAATTATGATAGTATCCAGCGGATACCACCTTATCGAGACTCAAGACAACCGACCCCTCGTTTTTTCCTTTTTCTTTGCATAATTTCCGAGCATTTACTTGGGGGTTTTTTCCGGCATTTCCCATACCCGTATCGGTTCCGCCTTTTGCATTTATTGCGCCACTTACCTTTTGTGCAGATGGCCTGATAACGATCCAAGTCGTCCATGCTGCATTGGCATTCAATGGGGCATTTCCTCCTCGTATTGCTGAACATCGCCGGCATTATGCACAGGCTGAACAGGAGCCACTTGAACAGCATCTGTCAAGGACGCGACGCAGAATGGAAAGAAAGTAAACGATAAAAGGACCAAAGTTAGTTCAGTATCTCAGTCAGTGGTTAGTGAGTGCAATTAGTGGTATCTGCCTTTTCAGGTCTTTATTCAAGTTATTCTTTTACCCAGAATAAGTATTTAATATATTCTATAAGTTTGATTGTTAAAGAAATATGTTGAGACTTAAAGTATTAAAGAGGTGTTTAAATACTTAACATTTATAATTTTCTGGGTCCTTTCCACCAATTTTATTTTTGTCTATTAATGTCCTTTGGGTAACCCAACAAACGACTTTAATTATTCTCAATTACTTAGCTGGATGATTGAGCGACTCGCAGAACTAATTTAGCTTTTCACCTCTGTGCTTTCTGCTTTCAATTACTGCAGCTGCTAATCTATATATAAAACCGCATACAGCCACATACTCCACCTAACATCCACCAAAGACCCATTCAAATTGAAATCAACGTGGTGTCACATGTTGACATGGTTTCAGCTGCTCCGCCAGTTGTTTTTGCACTATGCTATACGTGTTTTTTTTTTTGCTTTTTAAGTTCAGTGGTTTTGTTACATAGTTGCGTTTTGTTTGGCTCGGTGTGTGTGTTAGGGTGTGTTTATGTGTGCGTTGCGAATACGCCGTGTTGACCTCGGTGATTTGTGGTCAACAGCACCAGGACACTGGGACACTGGGACACTTGCGCGCCGCGGCCAGCGATAAACTGTGGCGCTGGTCCTGTGGTCTCGATGCAGTCTAACAGTCCAACGTGCTGCATAAATTAGCCGCAGCACATTGTGGTTGGGCAACAACGCAAAAAACAAACTGAAAATCAAAGATTACAGCGGAAAATGCGGGAAGTAAATGCACAAAAACAAATACCGAGTATAAATTAAATGTTCATTTTAAATTAATGTAAAGTTATAAAATTATACAAGGTAAATAAATATTTTTTTAAGACGAATTACGTTTTACTATAAAAATTTTACAAATAATTTTCTAGTCTAATATATTTAATTAGTCGCTGTTATTATCAATTTAATATCCGAATGGTTTCCATGTGACCACAATTCAAGGATTTTCCTTTTTTCCTCTAATATTATCACACATTTCTCTGTATGAAAGAACCAAAATTTATTATTGTGTGCCACGTTAACCATTTCCAATTTGCCTAAAAGCCAAGACCTGCGACTGCATTGGGAAATTAAATTTCAACTTGGAGAGTTTTTGGCTTGGACGCGTCGGCTTTTCCTTGCAGACGTTTGCTGGGGACATGCGAAAGCCTAAGGATTTATGTGCAGCATATTTTTCATTTTACATATTTGGCAGGATCGCAGTGCCAGGATGCGAAGAGAAGCACGAAAGAGTTGTCTGGCAGACAGGGACTGTCAAGTTGCCGGCTCATAGTCGGCACCTTATGCATTGTGCTTGCCGGATTTGTTGTCAGGATATTGCCGCTGGGCCCGGCTGAGTAATATTCCCGCAAAGTTGCTGCGGTAAAAGTGAAAAATTGCGACAGCCTCCGCCGCAACTCCGCCGTCAGGACAGTTTTTTGCACTCAAGTCGGCGAAAAGTTCCAAAGGCGCACTCTCAACTCTTTATTCGCACACTCACACTCAATTTAACATGGCACATAATTCACAATAAACTTTCCCCAAAAAACTGCATTCAAAAAATGCGAAGTTTTGTAAAATACGCAGTGGTAGCGCCGCTCTACTCGAATATAAATTCTATTTTACATGCGAGTTCCTCAAGGCGGACATTTAAATTCAAATTGGGTGTCACACCTGGGAAATAATGTTGTGGATTTGGGGCACACAAATAAAATTTAATCGTATTATCGTGTTCCCTTGCATTTCAGTCCATAAAGTTTACTGAAAGATGGAAATTCAACATTTCCTTTTACAAAATGCAACAGGAAGGCAGTGGAGGGATTTAAATTTGTTTAGCTTTTAAATTGCCTAAATTCTAAATCGACTTAACTCTTCTCGATTATTGTTTGAAAGTTATTATTAAAATCAAATTTTCAAAAATATAGGGCAAGTAGGAGGTAGAAGAGCAAGGAAGTAAAGAGCTCGGTTCATTATTGATATTCTATTACACACTTTTCAAAGTGGTAGAAGTAGTTAAAATTTTAATGCATATAAAAGTTCTTGAGTTCCCACAACCAAAATTTAATCACACTCTTCATGGTAAACCGGATGGATGTTCCAAGAATCAGCATCTGTCTGACTCGTTAGCCACCGGACTTGGAAGCAAATTGGGGGCCACACACTCTGGTGGAGAAACAACAAATACCACTAAAAGCAGCTGACGTTCTACACGCTCCACTTGGACTTTCTGCTAACTTTGGACCGACTGCAGATGGCGCACGCGAAGTGGTCGAAAGTGGCGAAAAGCGAAAAGTTGTGGGCCGCGAAGGGAGAATCCTGAGTAGTTGTTGATATCGGCTTTCAGCAACGAACTGTTTGCTATTTAAACATTGGCAAATTTGTTTGGCTCTCTGCCCATTCCGGAGGGCAAACAGAAGGCCGGAAGCACAGGCCAAGATGGACAAAAGGAAGAGAAAGGGCTGGGTAGAATATTACTCATACGCCTCCTGAAACAGCCGCCGGATGTGGCATTTAATACGTTCGGTACTTTTGTAATTGAATATGATAAATCAAAGGCAACTCTACCCCAAAAAGCCTTAGCCTAAGCCAAAACGGAAGTGGTTAGAGCATTCCTTCACTCTCAAATTACACACACAATAAACTCTCATTTGCCGGCCAACTGAACGGTATTAAATTTGCTTAAATTCAGCAGGGGATGAGCCGAGAAGCCGGCTCAATTCAAAACCAAATAAATCTCAATACTTGCCAAGGGAGCAAAATCAAATTACGTTAAAGTCCCGCCAAGAGGTTAAGGTCCATATTCCCATGAAAAAATAAGCATCTGGCATAGCATTATGAATTATGCCCGATGGCGGGCGTGGCCGATTTGCGCCTTTTGCTGACCGACGAGGGCAACATTAAAATTCATGAACACATTTATTGCCAATTACTGCAAGGCCCCCAACACGTTTCATATATATATATTTATATATATATATATATAACACAAAAACAAGGCCAGCAAGCTGGCAATGAAGGCCAAAAATTGCAGGTCAGGAGCCCAAACAGAATTGTTGGTAACAAAATAAATTTCGGACTCCGTTTGGCGGGATTTTTTGTGGGCTTCGTTTGCCAAAAGTTGTTGTTTTTTCTCCTCACTCACATAAATTGATAAATTAGATTTACGCTCGAGAAATTATATTACAATATAATATATATTTCCGACCGAAGATTTGTGATTTTTTATTGTATTTCGGGCCTAACCCGGGCCTTTGTTTAATGCGCCACCAAATTATTTTAAAGCCTGCGAATATTTCATGCATCAGTTTCTGATATTTTGACCTGACGTTTAATTTATGGCTTTCATACGTTTTCTCCTTTTGTTGGCTGCGGCCTTAAAATTATGGCCATCATCAGAGCGGCCCGCCGTGGAAATGTCGGGTGATTTACTAAGCAAAAACTGTTGATTTGGCAGAATTTTATTTAAAAAATTGTATTCAATTGCGAAATAATATGAAAGCAATTTGTTACCCAGCTTTGGTTATAAATTTCAAAGCTTAAAGCAAGGGTTCAGAGAATATTTCAAATTTATTTAATCCGATAAGTATTCCACTTGGATATTTAGCACTTTGGTTTTGCTCGCTAAATTTAGCCATTTGGAATCCTTACGTGTGGCGAGGAGGACAAACATTTTTATCAATTTCCAGCCACAAATTCGAGACTCGCGGATACCAAGTAAGCTGCCGGGATTGAGCAAAGTGGCGATGGCGATGCGTGATTATGCCCACGCGGAATACATGGGAAAAAGTTGAAGTAACTTTAAGCGAATATAAGGAAATATATAATTTAAAATGTGTTATCTTATATAAAATATATTTCAATCTTTAATGAAGTTTCATTCAAGTTTTCAAATCAAAAATATAAATGTTAAATATAATATTATATCGAATTTTAGCCCCATAATTTAGCCGAGTGTAAGAGTCCTTGTAGGTGAAACACCGAGGCGATAGACACAAGGATGCATGGTCACGAAAGTGCTCCTGCCTGCTGCCAGGCTGCCTGCCGAGGGCATAAAGGACTTGAGCGATTAGTTGCAGGACGTGCGGTGCATGAGAGCAAGGAGTATGCTGCGTCCTTGGGCACGGGATCAAGCGGCAGGAACAGGAGCTGGAATCGGAATTGGCCACGTGCTGTCCGTTGGCCGAGCACATCGCATGCCGAGCGCCCATAAAGCTAAGCCCAGAAAACCGCTGAAGAGCTTTAAGCCATGTCGACCGCTTGGTGACCTTCTTGGGGATTTACATGAGAAAACCAAATTGCCGTTTATGGATACACTGGGATATATAGATACATCTGTATCTGGAGGTATATTGGAATGGGCATGATAGCAACTGCTCACACGTGTAATTGTTGTTTACAAACCACGGGAACGTCCTTCTACTTGGTCTCTCTGTGTCACTTTCCTAAAAAAATAACGTATTTTCCTTGATTTATTTTCACACTCAGATGTGAGAATTTTCATGTAATTGCCTTTGTGTGGACACGAGGAAATTTATATAAAATTGCCAGGATAACCTCTGGGTGTGTGCAATCAGCTGCAGATTTTGTCGCTTGTTTTTTGGGTCATTTGGTCAATGCGATTAGTTTTGGCCACACCCACAAAGCCCACAGAGACAGTGTGGGTGTGTGTGTGCGTATATAGGTGGTTTCGTAACAGTGTGTTTGGTATATTCTAGGCGGAAGTGCGAAGGAACGAAAGTAAAAAAGGAGGACAGGGGAGCCGGACAGAAGCCAAAGCGGAGGGGACGACATTAAGCTGACATTGGCCAATTAGGCACGGCAAATGAGCAGCAATCTTTTGAGGCAATGATGCCTAAAACAGGGATTAGTGTCCCTCACTCTTAAACACCCACGCATACGCACACACCTTGTCCATCGACATTGACTGGAAGAAGTTCACTGAAAAAAATTTAAATACGTTCCATAAAAATTATTTTATTTAATAGCTTTCGATTCTTAGAAACTAAAATTGTAGGAATTGCAAATTAATATACAAAAATATTACCTATTTCCTAATTAAAAATTAGATTTTGAGCTCTTAATAACCCCCTTTTCAGTGTAAACCCTACTGCTCTCCCCTCTGAGATATTGATTCCAATTAGTTCCTGGCCCTTATTGATCTTCGGTGGCATTAAAGGGCATTTCCGAGGAATCCATTTACCTTTCACCAGCTCGAAATTCAGAGATTGCGTGTGGCCAGCTTCTCTTGGCTGCCTTTGTACTTAAGTTGGTATTTCAAGAACCCTTCACTTCCACTTCCACTTACGGAGAGACTGTTTTATGTTTCACTTGACCAAGCGTTGCAAGATATTAACTTTCAGCGGAGGAAGCGACATCGTCATCGTCTTGGACGCGGTTTTCTTTCACGTGAATGAAATAAAAACGAGGGGGCAATGGTTATATATAGTCGTCGCACCTGTCCAGCTTTAGTTCCTACCTGAAGTCTGGTCATGGTCACAGTTACGGCTCCTTTTGTGCGCTTTGTTTGCCCTCTGATTGCATTTTTAACGCTTCACGCCGCGTGAGTGCATTGTTTTTGGTCCGCTTTTCTGCCTCAGCTTAATTGAATTGCAAATGGTGAGGAAATGCTAAGGAAATACCAACTGCAAGGCGCACAGGATTATGGCGTACTAATAGCACGTTGATTGAATTAAGGGATCTCCTCAAATGTTGTTCCTTCCACTCGTTTAACTTTTAATTATCCTCGCACCTGGACTAACGACACACTGATTTTAATGCACTTTGTGTGTGCGCAGCTGGGCTTTAATTTTAAATGCACTTTAATGCCACTTGAGCTGACGGCGAACACAATGCGGAATTTATTTTTATTCAATTGCCAGCAGGCTGGAATGAGTTTTTAACAGGTAATTCCGTAAATGGTTTAAATATTGGTTTGCGGTAGAGAAACTGTCACTGGATTTCGGGAAACCGAAATGCTGGAAACTTTCTCTTTTCCTGCACAACAAATTTAAAGTTGGACCTTTGGCGAAAGTTTTCGATTTGTCAGCTTTGCTCTGGCTAAAGGCGCCAATTTGTCGATTACAAAGGAGTTCCAATCCCCCAGTTATTTTTCTGTTCTATTTCAGTTGCCAGTGCGAAACTTTTTGCTGGCTTTAAATTTCACCAAAGCAAATTTTTCAATTAAGCCGAAGTCGAGGTTGAGCTTGAAGAGCACTCGAGACTGTCTGCGGACGCACAAAAGCCGTAGGAGAAATAGCCGGCCAGGCCAGGCGGAAGATGTTTCCATTTAAATTTATCATTTTTTAATGAGACTCTTAATTACAGACCGGGAGACCAGAGGGCAGGAGGGAGGTACACCCAAACAACATGTTACAAATAATGCTACAACGCTAATTGTTTCCGCTTGTTCATTTGGCCATCGCTCCCCTCAAAAACATCCACACACAGACACATACCACCTCATTGTGGCAAGTCCTGCAAAGGGACACAAAAGAAAATGGCTGGTCCACAAGCTAAATCCTCTATCTGCTCACCGCACATGCGACTGTCTCTTCATTAGATTCGTTTAATTTAACTTATTCGAGACACCATGGCACTCCAATTAAATCACAGACTTTAAGTTGGATGGCTCTGGATGATCTGGAAACCGAAATGCAAGACCTTTGGCCTTGCGAGAGCTGTTAACTCAATGGTTGAATCAAATTGCTGTCAATTTGTGGATGGAAACTTACTCTTTGCTCCAAGGACAATTGAGAAAGTCGAACATAATATGCCAGCCTTTCTAAGACAGATGAATTCTAGACACAAATAAATCCTTTGTGTGTCAAGACTCAATCGAGAGCTAAAATGTTAATGGAAATTGACAGCTCACTCTGGGAATTATAATTAAAGGTGGATTTAATTACCAAACGAGATTCATTTGTGGTACTAAACGAAATTAAAAAGATATGTATTTATATTTATATATATATATATATATATATATATGGCGAATGATGATCTATTACATTTTGTAACCCATTTACTTGATTAAACTCGAGCTTGTTTCGATCTCATTTTCATTTACAAATTTTTAATAAATTAAAATCTGTAAAAAATGTTTGCCATTTACTTTGAATAAAAAATTGTCATTCAGCATATACTTTGACTGTTTCCACAAATTAACCAAACTAAAACTTCACATTTTCATTTTTTGAAGAAAAACAGTTTCATAGCAAGTCAAGCAATTTGACCGTCTGTGACTTGTTAATGGAATTGACTTGTTTAAACTCCATCAAATCAGGGCCTATCCTCTTGACCCCTTTCTGGGAGCCACTCAAAGCGATTGAAGCTGTTCAATTTCCTCGCCACACGTTTCAATATTTATTATTGCCTATTGACACTGAGCAGGTTGATTGCCGAGAGTTGATGGCTCCTGGATGAAATGGAGACCACGAGGCTTCGAAAGCAGAGCAAACACATGTGGAATTTTTGCGATGTGAGGGCAATGGCTGGCAGTGACTATAGCAAACATATTATTGACATTTTATGGTTGGAAATTCATGGAAAAACAATCAAAAAGGGTGAGGGGTCTGCTCAGCCCACGCACGACTGAGATCCTTTAGGTAGGGGTGTATGTGGTCCTGGCGCTGGGCCACAAGTCGATTAACAGTTTGATTGAGTTTTCCTATATATCCGATGCGGTATTTGCGGTTGATGTGCTTAAAAGTCAATACAATGCGACACACACACCCATACAGGCACTGGAAAAAAGGGTAAAATGGAAAATCTTAATGGAAAAATGCCTCGTAAAAATGTTATGTGACAAATATTTGAGCGGCAAGAAAGCGGTTTGAGGTCTTGGCAATTCGAAAATGTAATTAAAAGGCTGTTCAGTGACAGGGCCATTCCTCATTTGCCAGAAGTTAAATGCGTCCGAGTGGCCTTCAGCTTTTGTTATAAATATTAAACGAAGACACAGTCCATGGATCCTTGGCCTCCTTTTAACTCTCTATGGGTAATACTTACCATTGCAAAATGTTTGCCATTGATAAATTAGCAAAGGCATTCACGGGAGCCACAGGAAAGAACGAAAAGAGGGAAAAGCATATTTTCTTTTCACGTCAATTCGAACAAAATACCATAACGAGGAGAAGGGCAGTGGGATGACAAAAAGCAGGTCATAATCGGTTCACTGAATCTGCTGCTGTTTTGCCCTGCTTTCCAGTCCACCCTTCCGCAATTGATTGAAATAATAAGCCGGGACAGCAACTTGGGTACCAAATTGATGAATGCAAACTCAGAGGGATGTTTTTTCCGATACACCAAATAATGCTCGTTTAGTTTTAAGGGAACTGGGTGGGGCAGCCAGAGTTCAACGTATTAATGAGCATTTTGACAGGCACTCGCAGCAATCGAAACGATTTTGTGACAGACCGAGTATAAGGAGCAGCGACCCCACGTCATTTATGCCATTTCAGTCTGCATAAATTATGGCAAATAAAATGATTAATGACCACACTTCAGCGGCGGAGTGCCGGACAAAAATACAATATTCAATGTCCTTCATAAGTGCTCGACAAGTGACGAAGATGGGGTAATTAATTTCCATTTATTTTATGATTATTATGATTTTTATATGAGTTTTATAGTTGACAAATAAAATTAAATTTTCAACATATTTAAAGTTAAAAAAAATTTTTATTTGTGTTAAAATATCTAAAAGTGTATTTTAGTCAAAAATTTATATATTTTTATCCCAATATCACTTTAAGTACTTTACTATTTGATGAGTTTGTCGGGTATAGGCTAAAAATAACTTGACATGTGTTATACTCACATTCATTCTTTTAAAAGGACTTATCTTTTCGACCGCACTGCAGAAAAAATTAATCAACTCTAAGCCGGCAGACATAATGCGGGCTTCAGGGAAAATCGTATTAATTAAGGCGAGGTTATGATTAAGCGCAGGACCCTTTCCTTCCGCATCCGCCGGCTTTGATAACTAATTTACACACATTTATTAGTCGTTGTGCAGCTGGACAGATAAGCCGTGGCTGAAGGTCTGGTAAATGGTGAATGGTAAATGGCAAATGGCGAATAGCAGCGCGTTGCTCATACGCCATGTGGTGCCTGCGGTGTGCCAATAATGCTGGTGTCTGCTCTTATACGTTTTCCCCAATGTACGCGAGCGTGTGTCTGTGTCAAAGTGCGCATTTAAAGCTTTCGGGCTTAGATGGGAAATCCCCGCCGCCATTGTTCATCTCGCTTTTGGCTACTGCAATCTCAGATGCGCGACAAAATGGCAACAACCGCACCCGGGATCTTGAATTTCCCTCTCATTTAAGACGTCTTTAAAGCTCTCAACCGAATAAGTTTGTTGCTCAAAGAAAATCCCAGAAACTAAGGGAGAAAGTGTTAACAGCATTCTCTGTTAACTGGCCCATTAACTAGCTGCTCGTTTTAATTAAAAACTACATTCCTAGTCCTCGCTTCGATATTTTTTTCCTCTTTTTCGCTGTGCAGATTCCTTGAGTCAAAATGCTCTGATATATGCGTGTAATTTCATTTTATGACTCACTCGCACACACTCACGTTATGAGATATGACCCCTGCGATGGGGTTGCTGTTCGCATAATGATTAAAAATTCAATTTAGTCGACGCTCGAAATGAAATTATTTATGAGATGCTTGGCACACGAATGCGGGTCAGTGTGGGTTAGTGTGATATATGTGGCATAGTTTGAAAAATTCTCATGGAGTGCAGATAATATAAATAACAAAAAATGCATCGATAAAAGAGTAAACATAATTTATTGTTCAATAAGATTTTATAATCGTATATAAAAGTAATAAAATTAAGTTAAGCATTTTTCTCTCTTATAGAGTAAATTTTAATACTTCCAAAATCTGTTCATTCCCATTTAGAAAAGTGATTCTAAATCTTTTGAAAATTAATTGCTTTACTTTGCCAAATTTTTATTGCCCACTAAATTTTCTCGCTTTAAGCTTGTACTGGCTCATTTTTCACTTAAAAAGCTCCTGTGCCCTGGCAAATATTTTCTAATTAGCAAAAAGGCATGCCAGAGACTTGGAACTAAAAGCACGTGAGAAATCCTTGACGGAGGACTGACTCTTACTCCATCTCCGAGGACGAGACGAGACCTGTCTCCTTTTCCTGTCACTGCCCATTTTCCGCTCAGTTTTTCACCCATCTCCACTACTTTCCCACCCCCTTTTCAATGGCATTGTTTGCATGCTTTTCTTGCTTTCCAGCGTCGACGTAAACTCATATACTCAAAGTCTTAGACTCGGGGGGCCTGCACTTCAGCTCATTCATCAGTCATTCAACGGCCACGGGAACACTGGCAACCAAAATACAATCAAGGAGCCTCTCGCTCACACCAAGGACGGCAACATGTTTTTGCAATTTACCGATTTGCGTTGTAACCGAGTCAGACAGGAATTTTTTTGTGCCCCATTTGCCGCCTCTTCCTCCGCAACAGCCCCTTTCAAGCTTTCCCCATTTTCCTGTTCTATTCTCGTTCGTTGTCATCATCAGTGCGCAATTCAAGCGGAATTTCACAAAATTTACTTTGACGTTTGTGCATTGCGCATACGCCTCGTGGGCCGTACTATTTGCTCAGGCAAAAGCGAAGCCTCACTTCATCTCTGCCCCATATTTGATTAGACATTAAGAGCATCTTGTCAGGCTATCCAAATAATCTGTCAATTGTGTTTGGATAGATAAATAAATACATGTGACTGTGCTATATTTCTTTTCCGGCAGAATTTGAATCTTTTTTCTATTTATTGGATGCCAAAGGATGTCAAATTTGTCGCATTAGCTTAAAAAAAATTATTCATATGCCACTTGAGCCTAAGAGTTTATTTAGGTGATCAGATATGCAAAGGCATATTTGATTAGACATTAGAAGCCTCTTGGCTGACTATCCAAATAATCTGTCAAGTGTGTATGATTAGAGGTTTCCTCTGTGCTAATTGTGTATGATTTTCGATGTGATGATAACCACAAAGTCCTCAAAGCGGATTTTCGGCTGTGGTCCGCTGAGTCCCCCAATCAATTAGTCTCGAAAGCATTAATGTTTCCTTTCCGTCAAATATTGGATATCCTTATTGAGCTTCCTTTTGATGTCACCCAGTCCTGAACCATTTATTTTCAGCGAAATTTTCACCCACGCGCACGGCTGAACGTTGGCAGAACCTGATTTTGTCATTCCGTAATTGAAAGTTAATATTTGTGAGTTAATAGAGCAAAAAAATGGCTAAGTGCGGTGTAAATGTTAATACAAACACAATTACCAGGCTCAAAGGCACATGACACATGTCGAAAAATACCTTTATGTGGAGTGTGTGCCAAGTTAATACCCCTAATGTACTTCTCCTGGAAACCAAAAGCGAACAGCTAGTATTTATCTTCCAGGCCAACGCAACAGTTTGGACGTAGGCTTGCACCCACACTATCACTGGGAAAAAAGACCTATATTATTCATTGATTCAAAGTTAATCTACTTATGTTATTAAGGTATATATAGGCCTTTTAATTCCTTTTGAGAAATTTGCCTTTTAAGTTTATAAGTTCGCTGGCAATTTGCTGCTAATTGATTTCTTTAAAAAGGCAAAAGTATGCATTTTATTTATCAAACAATTCAATTTAGCCTTAAGCTACTAAACATAGTAAATATTCTTCCAGTGCAGCCACACGCATATGTAGGAGTTGGTTTTTTATAGATTAGGAGCTGGCCATGATGGCCATAACAAGGAGCCCAATAAAGGCCCACTTTTGCCGGGCGTTGCCAGGACGAAAAGCCAAGACTCTCAGTCTCAGTCGCCGACTCAATGTTTAAATGTTTCGAATTGCCGACAAGGGATTTGGCATCATGGTATTCACGCCCAGATAAGCGCCTGTAGTGGGTCTTATCTTTAAGGATACTCGTACTTTCCCGCCTGGCCCCGATTTCCGTGAGTGGTCGCCGAGATTTATTACAAGCCATTTTTCTCGTTCAGCACAGGGACCAGAACCAGGACCAGGACCAGGACCCCACAATTAAAGCATCTTTTCCCTCTTATTTTTCCTTTTTCTTACTGCCACTCAAATAGTTAGTGAAATACTTTCGAGTTGTTTGCCCGTCCGGTTGGGTATGCAAATTATTTGCCTTTAATGTGTGTTGAGAACTCTGGCAAACTTGCTCTCAATTTAGTCATTAAGCTTTGGGCCAAAACTTTTGCTTTCTCTGCGAGTGTCGGAGGAAAACAATTTTTATTTTCCAGTTCCTTTTTGCGCTGCTAGTATTAATACAAGCAGTCAACTTAAAATATAATTAAGTCGAGCTTGAGCCTCGGATGACAAAGCAAACACATGGCCAAAAGAAAATGCCTCAGAGTGCAAGAAAATTCGCATAGTATGCGAAAGTGGAAAGGAAAATAAAAGAGCCAGAGCACAAAGAAACTGGCATGTGAAAGCATGTGAGAGCGGGAAGAAAAGAAAAGGAAATGGTGTCGACTTTTGGATACTGAGTGCTAGTATTTAAAATTTAATTAAGGAACAGCGAAAAGGGTTGGGGAATATTATAATTTTTTGTATATATATAAGAGAGTATAACATCCTTGGTGTAATTTCATCATTTTCTTTTATCTTTAGAAAGCTTAACTGTGAAGGAAAGTGCGAAGAACAAACGATGCCAAAGGCAGCCGCGGAATAACTTTGCAGTTTAGTGAAGTGTTCGCCATGAGAGACATAATTATGCGATTTAACACTTTAGTGCTGGCAAAGTGGAACGACCAGGCCTGCGGCATCATCGTCATCCGCATCCTCATCCTCATCCTCGTCATCTCATCAGGCACATCCTTGCCCGGCTGGCCGAGAACAAAGGATGCTGCTGCCAACAAGAAAAGGAAATTTGTGCTAAAAGTGCACTTCCAGTCAAAGTGAGATGCGGATAACAGGAGCGACCACAACGCGATTTAATGAAGCTGCAAATACAAGTGAAAACTTGGCTAGCCAAATCATGGGAATGGGTTCGGGTGTCATGATGAGGATGAGGATGGGAAATGAAGGGAGCACAGTCAATGCAAACTGATTGCAGAAAATGCCTCATTTACTGGGAAATCAAATCGCTTCATTTCTAAGTGGATAAACACACAAATGATGGCAAATAGCCATGAATGCATACCGTCCACAACCGGCGGCAAGCGGAAAGCCACTCCGGTGACCTGGCCAAAACGCTGAACGAATGAGCGAAATTGAATGAAAATTATGCTGCCACTCGAATCAGTGGGCTCTGGGCCTTCTCCGTGCCTTCTGCTAGATGAAATATAATTTTATAAAATAACTTGGCCCTTTTTTTCAGATCAGTGAGCTTTCTCTCTCCCCCCGTTACCTTTTCCGAAAAGCAAAGCAGGAAAATTTCTTTACTAAACAAAATTGAATTGTATTCTGACTGACGCCGGGCCCCAAGGCCCTATTTTGTTTAGGTTCTTTTTATTTTTCGGCAACCAAATAAAGTGGACGCATTTCAAACGGAATATTTAAAGAGCTCTTTAAGTCTGTAGGTTATCTGGAAAGCAGTTGATTTCATTAAGGTTATATTTAATTCTGAATTTGTATTTAGTTGTATTCAAGTCATAAAGAACTTTAAAATCAATTTTGAGTATTTTCTACAAATTTCAAAGAGATCCCAAAAACACAATAAAATGGTAATTCGATATGAACAAACTTTTACGCTCGCACAAAAATAATGCCATATATCGGTGGAAAAAAAAAGAAAAAAGAGGAAAGGACTTGAAATGTTTACAAATTTTCATGGGCCAACCAGAATCACCGCAGGCCTCGTAAAAATGAACATTTGAAGAGCCGAAAGATGTTGAAATGTGCAAACATAAAACTGCCACCAATTGATTGAGATGTAATCAAAAAGGCGACCCAAACAAAAAGCAGAGGAAAGAGCTCTTTTTTCCTCCGAAAAAGCGACAAATGTGTAAGGGAATAAAAATCATTGCCCAAACGAAAAAGGAACGAAAAATCAAATTACGCATACGCAGTGCAGACCCAAAAGGGAATACCCGTGCTGCTGGCTTTGCCAACTCAAACCTCGTTTTGGTTATGGAAATACGCCGGGAAAGCATATGGGGCAACTTACTAATGCTAACTGGGGTTAAATGTGACTGCCTTCGGGCAACATACATCAACGCAAACATAAATTACTCGCCATATATGCGCATGACTAATTTGCGACGACTCATGTCTGCCCTTTGATGCTGCCGCCCGCAAAGTTTTAGCATTCATATTTTATTAGCCACAAGTCAGTAAGTTTGTGTTCTAAACAATTTATTAATCAAATGGTCCAGCAAACTATGCTGAAGGCCAAAAAAGCAGGGCAAAGAATCGTCACAAGAAGCGAATGCGAATCCGAATCCGAAACCAAAACTGAAACTGAAACCAAACCCAGAAAGTCCAGTCATCTCCAACTAGTGTGTATATATAATTTATGTGCCCTGTATGTGTGACAAATTGTGTGCCGGAGGCCAAGTTTCGTGTTTTGTTGTTTGGTTTTCAGCTCTCGACGGGATATTACTCCTGAATAGTGTTGTCACATCTTTGGAGACAAGTTAACTAATCAGAAAAAAAAATTAAAATTGGACCCTAATATTTGATTAAAAATTTTTAATGAAAATAGGGAAATAATAGAAATTACTTATTTGATAATACTTTTTTATTTTTAATGTAAAATTGTTTTAATTATATTAAAAATGTTAGAATAAAGGTTAAAAGTTTATTTGTTTATTTTAAATTCGTAGAAAAGTCATCAGAAATATGGCTTAAGATTAAAGTGTTTCACTAACTTTTCGGAATTTTTCAAACTGACAAAAACTGGCTTTAACTCCAGGGAAACACTTCAAGCATGGCGTCTGCTGTCCTTTTCCCCTGCTCAATACCCTCTCTCTCTCACATCCGCCCAACTGCTCGTCATCTTGTCTGGATCCCCCACAAAAGTGTTACAAATTTATGACATTTTCTTTTTGCATTCGTCGACCCTTTAAAGCAGCTCGCACCCAATGGCTAAATCCAAAGCCAAACAGCTTCGAAAAAGGTCAACAGAACGCTCGAGGTTAGAGACGCTGGCCGAAAAAAAAGAAAAAAAAGGAAGTAGTAAAAATGTTGTTTTCTTCTTCGTTTTACGGTTTTGGGTTGGACATTTACAAAAAATCCTTAAAAAAGAAAAAAACGGGTGGAAAGGGGTGGGAAACTGTAATGGGAGGGAACGAAACCAAGACACTAATGTCGCTCATCTTTTATTAATATTTCTTTGAGATTTTTATGCTGCTGTTTTCTTGCCGCAGGGTGAGCAGAATCCTAGGGTCTAGCAGACAGTTGAATGAACTACTAGAAAAGCATATCTTAAATAAAAAATATTTGTCTCCCAAAATTGAACAAATAAACAAATATCATATTTCAAGAACTTGCCAAATTTAATACACCCACGTGAATTCGTTTCTTTCGCTTAAAATCAATAAGCTTTATATATTCCCTTCAGCTGACATAAAACATTCGCAAAACCGTAGGAGAATAAACCCTGTGGCACTTGATTTGTTACATAAGGCGTGTTGCTTACTTTTACTGTCATACTTTCTTTTATGCTGGAAATTCCTCCACAGGAATTTCTCCTTAAGTCATGTCTGCGATGACTTCCTCGCCGTCTTCCTGCCTGCCCTGAAAGTGATTTAGCGGAAATTGTTTTTTAATGTGGCAGACATTCTTAAACTATTTAACCTGAAGTGGCAGAGTCACTCTCACCGTTCCAAAAAACATGACCACCATTTATCAATGGATAATCAATAGACCTTAAACCATTTTTTTCTTCATTTTGGGTTCAGTGAGTGTGTTGTGTCTGGGGGTAAATTTTATAGTTTGGCAGGACGAAATTCAAAGCCGGTGCCCAAAATAACTGCGCGGCATGCGATAACGCTCAGGTATATATACATTTTCAGGGAGAAGATTCACTTTACCCATGAGTTTTCCCATGTCCGCACATTTGGCTAAACATCCGCTGCAGCATTTTGACATTGCGGATTACAATAAAAACGTTTTCATTCGTTTGCATGACTGGCAGAAGAGCCGAGAGTGACTGACAGATAGGTGAAAGTTGAAAGGGAACGATATGTACACACATAGAAAGTCCCTGACATTCATTAGCTATTGGCACGATGTTGTTACATGTCAACTACCCGTTTAACCCCAGTATTGATTTTGACGCCAAACACAATATTATTTGTTTTTGCCATCCAATACATGATTAGGTACAATTTGCTAAACTCCCAAAATAGTTTTATTCGCCCATGTCAAAATTTAAGCTTAGCTCCGCAATTTTCTGGAAGCCCAGGCCCGTAGGCAATTTCATTTTAAATTTAATTTGCCTGAGTGAAGATTATTAATTTGTGCACATGGCCCGGGTCCGGGTGCGTATAAAATCCTTTGCATTTCGCACAGCCATAAACTTGGGCAAATAACTTAGTAATCATCGTCAGCAGCACTTGCAGGATCATCAGCATTTTGCCAGAGCATTATAATTACATAAAGATGCGCCTTTTGTGGCTGTGTGTATGTGCCACTGCTCTTTACACACGAATAAAAAAATAATAAAAGCAGGACTCGTTGGTAGTGAAAAGGCGCAGACAACTTACCTTTTTCCTCCTGCTTTTGACAGCTCTCACTCAGCACACACCGACTGTGTGTATATATATTTTCGGGGGGAAAGCACTTGCAAGTTTTACGATTTTCAAATGATGTACGTACAAATTCATAGAATTTTATATTTAACAGCGCCCAAAAGCAGGCAATGTGCGCTATATGTGTGTGCGTTTTAGTTGTTTAGTCAGTTTTCCCCGAGTGTGTCTGCGGCAGGCAGTCATTTTTCATTATTTGCCGCGCAGTTTTCCGCACATTCGCATTAATCAAACATTGCGAGTGGGAAAAGTTACAAACAAACAGAGGAAACATATAACTGGTTACTTTTATACGGTTACTTTTTTGTTGTGGGAAATTAAAAACTGTTGCACAACATTTCTAGAAAAATATTAGAAACGTATTTCACGTTTATTTGGCCATCAACCAGCATGACAAGCTCATTATAATCGAATACCGATGCCCGAAAAACTTTTTAATTTAGTTGGGAAAGAAAATAATACACAAAGTAAAAGCCATCATCATCATCATCGGCAGGATACTTTTCCAGCTTGCTGCAAATGTATTCGTGTAGGAAAAACTTTTTCCTGCCTACTTTTCCGCACATTCATTCGCCCACTAAATGCAAATTTGTATAATTTGATTTTGTTACATTTGGCTGGAACCACGGGTAACGGCTACCTTTTTTGTTCTGTTTTTATTTCCCTAAAAGAAATTTCATTATTTTTCTTTATAGCCGCAAAATTAATCAAGTAAAAACACAGAGAGCGAAAAATGGATTTTTAGAAAATGTTTTCTTAAATGGCACATTTCCATTTCGCAACGAAATTTGTGCGGAGCAGCCGGCATTTATGGAATTTTATGTTCCATTTTATGGGGCTATCAAAAAGTGTGTTCAATTTCATAAATTGAAGAATAATTGCGACGAAAGTGGATCATAGAGGCAAAGGCGGTTGGAAAATCTTTGCTGATTATTGACACTAATTGGTCTTTGGGTTGAATAGCCAAGAAATTCAATTTAGCTTCTAATTAAACGCGCTGAGTTTATCAAGCTGAAAAATGCGTAAATTAGGACTTAAATTGAAGTCTCGTTTCATGCAAGAAAAGAAAATGACGGACAACTTTACCAGGAAAGGGAGGAAAATTAAAAGCAATAAAGCGATTACGACCTTATTAACTCTTATTAGAATTATGTGATTAATGCTAATCAAAATGAAATGTTTGTACCTCTTGATAACATATTAATTTCTTCCTCTTACCATAATATTTGTTTTTACTTCATATCGAAATACTCACCTTTGCTATAGTTACGATGTCCTGCAAAGAAATAAAAGAAAGTAAGAAAATACTTATTAATAAACTTTTCCTGGGCCAAGTTGGTTTTATATTAATTAGTCAGAGAGCCCTACATGCAAAGCATTTCCAAAGTAAGTCCCCTTGGCTAATGCTCAAGTGATGTTTGAGGAATCGTGGGGCATATGAAAAATATGTGTGTATATAATAAGCCCAGTGAGAGCTGGCTCACCTTGACAACGCCTCAAACTCAATGGCAAATGTCAAGCTTTTCAGCTGTATAACCTTTGGTAAACACACCCGTGCTCTAAGTGCCTAAGGGAAAGTGACACTGAGTGAGTGGAAAATTTATAAAAGAAACATTAATACCAATGATATACGAGCTGTGGTAAGAATTAGTTTACTTATGCTAGTGGGGATTCTATTTAAACTGAACATGAGTATGAAATAAAGAAAGTGTTTCTTTTATTCAACTTTACTAAGGGGATATTTATAAATGTTAAAAAAATCAAAAAGTTAAAGTTCTTTAAATATTAAATTTTTATTTTTAACTCTTTTGGCGTTTTTCAATTTAAAAACCTCACCATGTGCATAAAAATCCAACCATTTATCATGCAAAAAAATCGGAATTAGCCAAGCGACTAACTGCCTGCCCGTTTATTTATCCCATTGTGGGCGTGACATTCGGTGTACATCACCGCCAGAGGGCGCGCCAGTATAAATGGCCTGCACTGAAACTAAAACCAGACTAAAACACGCGGTTCAAATGGCATGACAACGACATTGACGCGCCGAGAGTAAGCCCTTGGCCGTAGTATCCTAATGAAGGATTTTTAAAGCCATCTAGATGAAGGCTAAAAGAGGGTGTGGCTGGTTGTTGAGTAATTTTGCTGACACCTCTGGCTCAGGTCAGAACCAAAGCTGTCTGGAAAAATGCAATTGGGTTTTAATGCAACTGCAAATGTTGCAAGAATTCCATTAAAATTATATTAAGCACCAAAATGCCGCCACTACAGAAAATAGCCTTTAAGCAGTAGGAGGATGGAAGTTTAATTTTTATTGGACGCTGCGCTGCGCAGCAGGAAATTCAATTAGTTAGCCGGGATTCTGGGCCAGCAGCTAGAGAAGAGAATCAAGCCAAGCTGCCGAGAGTTAATCAGTTTTGCTAACTTCATTTGAGCAACTAACGGCAGGAAACTTTTGTGCAAGGTGGGTGGCTTCCAGCTGATGAAGTTGACTTAAGGCTCACTCCCTGCCAGGCAATTACACGCACTGCAATCCTTTACAAAACTTTTCCCACCACTGCACGTACTTATATGTGTGTGTTTGCAGGTTAGTGTTGTAAGAAAGAGATTAGTTAAAATGCTAAATTAGGCTATTGTAATAGTGTAAGGTAGGCCAGATCTCTAAACAGTTATATATTCTATGTCGAGATATTATTTTAGGCTAATGGCAATACTAAATTTAGACTTTCCTTTTCATTTATTTTTTTTCGGACTTAGTCTCTCACAATATTTACTGTTTCATAATATCCAAGTATCCTCAATAAAAATTCATACTCTTAAACTCATTATCTATAAAACTTAAAAGAATTCCGGATTTTTCGTATTTAATACTGGCTGAAAAACATCCAAACTGCCAACACAGTTGCAGTCACTCAGCGGGCAGGTTGAAAGTTGGCTAGACAAATGTTGCACTTGCATTTCCCGCCCCGTTCTAGAGGAGATTTACGGCCAGGACAAAAGAGGAATTAAAAGGCTAACTGTGAAGCACACATTAACCCACATTCCGGTAGGGATTTATGGCTAGCCAAATACGTTTGGAAATAAAGCCGAGAGAAACGCATGTTCGATTAGATATCACATATACATATGTGCACTTATAACTTATTCAGTTTTTCCATCCGATTAACAAGCACATAAAATGTCAGTGAACAAATATTTAGCTCTTGCAAATTTAATCTCTCGCCGGCTTTTGTCAATTGGATGTGTAGTTGATTTGTAAATTCGGAATCAACATTGCTGCAGGTGTTGCAAATTTTATGAGTGTCGTTTTTGGGTCGCTTACTGTCCGTCAATCAAATGCGCGTATTTGACCCCCAATCAATTTGCCCATAAATCAGTGCTAGTCCCAGTAAAAGTCTAAACAATTACAAAACAATTAAATTGTCAAACCGATCTGTGAAGAGCAAACCAAGTCAAGGTTATTGGCCAGGGGAAAAGTGAGGTCGAAGCGGTATCTGTTTGGCTCTTTTTCACTCGGCGCTTTTCCTTTTTCCCCTTGGACATCCGACTGCTGCTCAGTCAACACGTTTCCGGTCTAATGTCCGTGCACTATCACAAATTTCTATACTTTTGAAAAGTTAAGAAATTTGTTTTCTATTATATACACTGACATAAAATATTTAAAATACCAAACCTTAAATTTAGTAAAGAATATTTTTAGATAACACAACTTCTCAAATTGAAATTCTTTGCATCGAATCAATGCAATTTAAGCAATAAAACTGAGAAACACATTTATTGAATGCTCATTCAAGCTTTCCATTAAAACTTTTTCCATTAAAACAAAATATTTTTTTACATGTTTTAATATAAAAAATAAAAATTTTTCTATGTGCAACAACTACGCCCGAAGGAGGAAATGGAAAAAGTGCACAACTCGAGCACAATATAAACTTCATTGTGCGCCAAGGCCAAATCGAACTGGCCAGCTCAACGTCTGTTTCCATTATTTATTTGCAGCAAATTAAGTCCGACCCTCCGAATAAAAAAGGGGCGAGCAAACAAATAGCGAAGGGAAAAGGCGAACTTGCAAGTCAAGTGTCAGCATAAATGAAATTTCCCACCACAAACTTCCGGAAAGACGAAGAGAAGGGTGTTCGTTTGGGGGACTTGGCTTCCTTGCTGTTAACAATGCATGTGCATAACAGAGAGCAAATGTCGGGTTAAACTTTTCACGGTTTCACTTTTCCGTCGACTTTCCATTTGCCAATTTTTCCCTTTCCCTTTTGGAACACGCGGACCTCGGACATCGACACACTCGGCTGGCACCATTAAGGTGCAACAAAATGTGCATACGGGAAGTACTTCCAGTGGGTTACCTTTACATCCGTACCCTAGTATTTCGCACAATTCAATTGCACAGTCATTTCCGGTTTCGACTAACACCCCTGAAAAGCCATTCAAAACTACTTCGATTGGGGTTGCTCTCTGGGCGATGATTTCCGTTTTATGAGTAACGCATAACACGATCCGGTTAAAGGTGCTCCCACACTTGGTAAAATTGGTAATTGGTTAAAGTACAGGATATAGCAAAGATAGCTTAATGTTATGGAATGCAGTGCGTTTTGAATATTAAACAGACAATGGTAAGAAATAGAAGAAATATTTGACTTAGAATAGTAGTCGTTGAAAATTTTAAGAGGTGATTACTAATATGGAAAGGATCTTCCCAACCTAAGGATGCCTTTAGTTACTTATTCTTTTAATATCCTTTCCTCCATTGTATGTGTTTTCTAATAGGGAACTGTCTTTCGTTTAATCACTGCATTTATTTCACTTCCCCTTTGCCACCATTTTGTGGTCATACACAAATGAGCCGCATCATTTCCGCTTTTTCCCCTTTGCTTTGTAGGTGTGCAAAAGGTTTAAACCTTCAGGGACTTCTGCAGATAACAAAGTATAGTCAGAGGTAAAAGGAAAAATAAAAACAATTTTTCCAAGTTCTAGTGAAGCGTTACATTTGTGGGGTTCCGTTCGCTTGAGTTCCAGTCGCCGGCTTTTTGCCTCTTGCTGCTGCTTTTGTGCTAACTTTTTTAATGAACTTGTTGATGTTGCGTGAGTACGTAGTTTTTTTTCTGGTTTTATTGTATTTGATGTACTGTTTTTTTTCTTTTTGCTTTTGTCGGTTGTCTGTCAAATGATTTGCTCAAGTGCGGCGAGTTTTGCAGTGCATGTAATTGACTTGTGAACTCGAACATTTGGCACTTAATTACCGACCAGCAATTGCAAAACTTAATTCATGTCAAGGGAGATCTTTATCGAATTCGATTCTCATTTCTGTGTAAAACATTTTATTGATTTCAGTAGGAGAAATGAATCAACGCAAATGTTTTTTTCATATTTTTTCCTTTTCCTTCAGTAACTTGAAGTAATTTAATATGTTCCCTCACCTCTTCAAGCTTCAAGATGCCATAACATTTATTCAGCCACTCACTCAGGCCTTGGCACACCCCTACTTAGTTGTGAAATATGCAACACACTTTAGGCTATACATTTTGGCAGCACATGAAGCACCCTCTCCAACGGCTATGGTATTATGAATAATTAATTAAAATTTAATTAAAAGTGTCTAACTTGGCTCAGAACAGCCCTCCGCCGTCGTAAAAACTAATGCGGCCTGCGGGCTGCCAAGTCGGGCTAATAAATCAAGAGCGCGTTAACGAAACTGATATGCCATCTTCGTTGGAAAAATTTCATGACGGTCTAGATAAAAGTCCCTCGATGAGGTAGGAGGGTAAACCAAAACTTGGTGGCCAGCCAGGCGTTAAAAGCGCAAGCGACAGGCAAACTGGAAATGTAACAATTAATGTCATCAGCTTGCAATATCAACAACGGCAACAGCAGTCAAATAAACAATGGCCACGAGTGGTTAACAATGCCAAACAACGTGGCCAACTACAAAATGGTCCAGTGGTCACCCAACATGTTATATGGATAAAGGGATATAGGGGGTGATATAGGGCGATCTGCGGCATCTGCGTTGTTTGCATGTTGTTTGACCAGGGTGGCACTGCACACTGGCTGCATAACTTGTTGACTTGTTCTGACTAATTGTCAAACGAAAACGAGTATCACAGACAAATAAAATCAAGCTAAATAAACCAGAAGAGTCAATTAATCCGCTAGAGGTGAGGATTTTTAAGTAAAGTTTGGGATAAAAAGTACAGAACTCAATTGAGTCCCATAATAAACCACCCAAAGGGAGATATAATTCTGCAATGGTATTGAAGCTTCACTCACAGCACTCCCACATATAAATAACTGACCCAGCTTATTGTTTCCCAAGCATTCCAAAAGTTGACCCAAAATACCCGAGTTAAATGA
This sequence comes from Drosophila eugracilis, assembly GCF_018153835.1. Classification (NCBI taxonomy): domain Eukaryota; kingdom Metazoa; phylum Arthropoda; class Insecta; order Diptera; family Drosophilidae; genus Drosophila; species Drosophila eugracilis. Next base: position 3,456,149 of record NW_024571981.1, on the reverse strand, counting down.
CCGAAATCGGTGCCACATTTTCTACTCATTTTCCCGAGCAACTGGCATATAAAAGCGAGGCTAACTCAACAAACGCTTGGCACTAATTAAGTCAAAACCTTAGCATTTACCTTGGGGGCAGGTGCTCATGGACCCAAGGAGGACGAGGTGCGGGCAGAAGGATTCATCTTGGGGCCACCGAGAAGGATGTGTATTAATAGGAAAGTCTTGTTGCGAAGGCTTCGAGGCACATAAAAATGTCATATGTCAACTACAGGTTGCCTTGTCAGCACTCATTAAGCTCTTAACCTCATTCGAGAAAACACACACACACATTCATACTTGGTACTCTCACACAGACATACACAGGCACTCAGCATCCTGGACAAATGCAAGTGAGCGCTTTATTACCAATGTCGACACGCCCGTTCGGTAGAAAGCAAAAATGGCAGGACAACGGATATGGCAGGACTCCTGTCTCACTTAAATAGCAAGTTCGTTGGCCGGGAATACGACTTTAAGTCCTCAACTTGCTGAAAAATTATGAATGTGCAGCTCTCGCGTAATTCGCTTTCTTCTTCCGTTGCCTTTCAATTAATTTAACTCGCCCTGTTTTTGGGCCCTTTTCGCATCTCCTTAGCCCGAATGAAATTAAATCAAATTAATTACGAAGACGACGAGCTGATAGCAAAAGGACGTAAGAAGGATCCGTCGCTTCCTTATGCACATGCATGAAAATTTCTTTTCATAATTTATGCTCCTTCTTCCGACCGAGCTCTTTGTGCCATCTACGTCGTCTTCTCCTTTTCGCCATTTCCCATTCATTTCAAAGCATTTTCAGGCAAATCTTATCTGGCATTTTTATCATTATCAACTTCATCAGTTAGTTAGGCAGTCGGCCAAGTCAAGATTGGTAAATAGCTAAGATGGGGTATATATGTTGGATACAACTTATATTAATCAGAAAGAAAATATTCATTTTTATTAGATATTGAAAGTGTTCTTTAAATACTATAGGTTTTTATGCAACAACAAAAGTAATTTAAAGAGCAATATTCATTGAACTTTTGTCCTCATATTTGCCCTTTTTTGTGCCACAACTTTTTATTGGAATAAATATGTATGAGTCTCCTTACTCATAATTTGATTTTCCTCTGTTTGATTAAGGATGTCGAACACACCCCTGGATCTACTCACACATTGAAAGGAAAATACGTTGGCTATTGTAGTTTTAGCTTGCAGTCATTTTGCGCTTTGGTATTGGATTTCAGTTCCCATTTCTGTCATTCCTTCACATATCGAATTTTCCGCCTTTGAGCCATGGCCAGCATATTGTTAAACAAGCTCCTATTGGCCCAACGACTTCCTTTTCTTGAAGCAATTGGAATTTTTTGTGTGGGCGTTGAAATATTTGGCAGCTTTGAGTAAAAATATTTTACCCAAATGAAACACACATACAGTTGGTATGAACTTTTCATAAAATTGCAAAAATTATTCTCCCCATATTTGATGATGGTAAGATAAATGGCACAGAATGAGTGCAACTGTCAAAGCATTGAAATCTGTCTCGAATGTCACAACAAGTTGAGGAAAATCAAATATTTGCTAGCAAAACTTACCCTCTTCTGTGTCGGTTTATTGAACTTTCAACCTTGGTCAACGTCTGTCTGCAATAAAGAGTTTTATATATATGTTGATTAAAATGCATTAATCAAGGCGAATTAAGCGTATTTAATGTTGACAAAATCTTAATCAGACACAAGTTATCTCTCTACTTAATTAAGCAAGTAGCAATTCAATTAGTTTAACAGACAAAGTTAAAGCCAAAGTCACGTGGGAAAAGGATATACGTATAACATGTACACAGGTGTGCTAATAAGAGGACACACACACTGAGGAAATTTGAGGTGGGGTCACGGTGAGCCACAAAATCAGAAATGTTAATTAAAATCACTGAGCGTTGAGCCTAGGTGACAGGCATGCTAAGCAGGCCGAAAGTCTTTGGGGAATTGGGCAACTCTGGGGAAAAGAGAACCGAAAATCCGGAAAACCCCTGACCACAAGGGTGAAGGGAAAGACAAACGTAGCAGATAACAATCTGGTTGGGTTTATTAAATGTGGTGTAAAGATGCCAAATCCAAACAAATTAATTTGGAGTAAGGCAAGTAATTTATTCAAAAGTGAAGGTCAAGGTTCAACATCAAAATTATTTCACTCGTCTTCACTCGCTTATTGCTCACACACATTTTCAGTATTTAAAATCAGTTGGAAATTTGATTTGTTTTTATGACTTTAAGATTTATATTTAAAAAACTCAAAAAATTATACTCGAACATCAAATATTTTTCATTTTTGTTCAAGACTTCAAACCAGCGATTTTTGTGCCCCGGTTGCCAAAATAAATTCAGAACAAAAAGACAGAGGGACACAACAAAGCAGAATTGCATTTAAAATTCGTAATGGACGTACCGGAAATACAGAATTCCGATCAGGAAGCACAGGGGTCAGGAAATGAAGTAAAAAAGTGCAGCAAAAAGTACGCAAAGCCAAAGGGAAAGCTCACAGTTAACTCACACAAAAAGCGTAAAACGAAGGTTACAAAATAAACAAAGGACCAGAAATAATATTTATATTAAAAAAAGTGCAATGCAAAGGACGCGGATAGAATGGTCGACCTTCCCTTTGATCATAAATTGAGTACAATAAATTTAAGATAAATAAATTGTTGCGACAGCAACCGCAGAGCAAAAAAGAATTTAATGAGATGAAAATTCCCTAAAGATCCGGCTAATCCGCTGAAAATTTTCCACTGAGCTGCTTAAGCCGATAGCTTTTAATTTCGTCTGGGTGAAAGTGGTCAATGAATCGAGTTCCGGTCACGGCAACACGACTCCCGACAACAAGTTGCATTAAAACGGATGCTAACTTTCATTAAAAGCCACTTAACCCGAGCCAGGACAACAGAGACCGCACCGCCATCCCCTGCCACCCACTACCAAGCACTTGACCAGGCAACCACTTGACCCACATGACCCACTGTGCCAGCAATGGCAACAACAAAGGCCAGCGAAGGCACGTGGATACCCCGAAATCCGCCCCCTCTGCCCAGGATTCCTGTTAGTTGGCTTAGAGGACTTAGAAGTGGGGGCGTGTCTGAAAGGGGTGTGGCACTCCTGCACATCGTTAGTCATATTTTTTTCCACTGAGCAGTGCAAACTTTTTGGCAAACACGAAGCCCGGAAAGAGATATTTTTAATTAAATTAAATAACAGTGCGTACAAGGAGAGCGTATAAGAGGCGACTTGTGGTTTTTGGACGAGATGCAAAAGTCAAAAACTGCTGCATACTTATGTGGCCAAAAGTTTCAACCGGATTAGAGATTTTATTTAAAATCTTAAAAGCTCACAGCCCAAAGGGAACGTTTCCACACAAAGTTGATGCAAATATGGCATCCCTACAGGGATTACTTTAGCAAATTGAAAGTTTTTTCTTTTCCAAAAAATATATATTCCTGCATTCCGAACATTTCTATGACTAATTGTCAAGCAGTTATAAACTTTGTTCAGCCTAAGTTCAACTCTCAGTTGATCAAGAATATTTTTCATAGCCACAATGTTATGTGGAGAGCTCGCATATGTTGCCGCATTTCGATTTTGCGGAGTCAACGTTCGTTTATTTCTATTTCATTAGCTGATATTTTCCTTTAATTTTTTTCGCCACCAAACAAACAAACAAAGACGCAAAGTTGAAAAATGACAGAGAGAGAGAGAGAGAGAGAGAGACGGGGAAAACTGAAAAAGGAAAAAAAACGGCAGGAGCCAAAGGGGAAATGGGGGCACTGCAGACAAAACTGCAAAACTTTGGCGATTCTTTCTTGGTTATTTTTGGCCCAACTGTTTTCTTTTCATGCCGAAGCGTGAAAACAAAACTTTTTCTGCCTCTCACTCGGCACTTTCAATCCGCGACACTAATGGCCCGAAATTGAAATGGATTTTCGAGCTTGTGCAAATATGTTGTCGACTTGAAAAAGCAAACAAAATCGAATGAGTTTACCAAAAACATCAAATGCATGATTAGCCAAAATGAACAATCGATTTAAGCGAAATGAAGAAATCAGCTATTAGAAATAAAATAACAAAAGGAATTGATATCGTTCTAAATTATTTTCATTTTAGTTATGTTTTAGGGATTTGTTTTATTTTTATTTAGTACATATTAAGGCTTAAGTTTTAAGTTTAAGTTCTCAAACTAAAAACAACACTGTACTATAATTAAATTTACATATTTAGAGTTATTTCTGGTTATTTTTTGTAAAAAATTTAATATATTCAATAAATAATAATTACAAGATTTATTTTCTCATTTTTTTAGGATAAACCGTATTATACAAATAATAACTGTCAATGTATTCTCTTATTTATTAAACCATTTTCTTTGTTTATATTATTTAACCACCATATGTTTATCAACTAACTATTAGGCGATTAATTATATGCGAAATTTGAAGTCTGGTCTAAAACGAAAACCGCCAAGCAAATATGCAAATCGAATGCTAATCAGCGACTGCCAATGAAATTCAATTTTGATATATGGTATCTATTACAAATGAGTCCCACAAACCAATTTGCTTGTTTGTTTGTGTGACCCAGATAGAAGTTTGCCCAAAATTCAGCGCTCAATTTCCGCAAACAAACAATCGAACAAAAGCCAACATCACTGTGAAAGAATAACACAGAACCCAAAATTTTGTGCATTTGGCACATCGATTTGGGTCTGAACTTGTCCAATGCAGTTTGACTTGGCCCGCGGCTGGGATGATTAAAATTAGTAATTGAAAAGGTCGGACAGATACACGGTGTCGGAGAATAGCCAACCTTGCATACATCCACATCCCCAGGCAATCTATCAAATTCGCCTGGCAATTTTGTAAATTCAATTTTCCACAGAATAAAGTTCGAAAGTGCTAATATTTAGCAAGAGCCCTTCGATCGATGAGTTTTATGGATTACTTGGCAGCTAGACAGCTGAAGCCTTAAACAGAAATTGATAGCATATTTCTACATTTGCGCAAAATTTAAGCACAGCTCGACCACAGTTCGCTTTCCATAAATTTAATTCAACATTTTTGTCTATGCAGATTTTTTGCTAGCATTTCTGCGTGCCAACAAAAGCATTCGATGGGAAAATATCTATGCAAGGAGGAGCCAAAAAGTATTCGGTTATATGGGTCAGAAATGTATTAGAAAGTGCTAACTAAATGAAATGAATGCCTTCGATGCGATTTGCTCTAGATAAATATTGTACCAAAGTTTCTCTACCGGTAACGGTAAATAAACTTCTGTGGTCAACGGGTCGGGTAATCGATATTAAAGGGGTCTAGTGGAAACCCAATGTGTGGTCCCAACATCAAATGTATAGATATCTTTGATTTTTTGGTCTCCACAGTGCCAACGAATTTCAGCATTAATTGAATTCGGTTCGTGGCAAATTCAGTTTCCTCTCTTTTTCGGGTTCCTTGGAAATTTAGCACTTGTGGTGAGTGCGGTGACCAAAGGAAGGCAAACAGCGCGGCCAAAAATTTGTAAAAAATGTCATTTTTGAAGCCATGCCAAGGACTCAAGGGCGAAGATGTCGCAAAATGATTTAGACTTTGCAAATATTTGGCTCAGCAGTAATTAAAAATTAAAAAAACATTTATTTTTGTTGGTTTAGTACCCAGGAAAGATAAATCAAGTACTGTAAGTAATTATTTTAAAGCTTTAAATTTGATTCAAGTAATGTAAGTAATAAATTGATAGCTTTAAATTTGAATCCAAGCCCTTTTGTTTAAGCGGAGCGTGTAATATATTTTGATATTCCCTAGAATAAGTAGTCTCCTAAGTTTACTCGCGTAAAATAAAGTTTTTCAAGACATTGTGCAACTTTCTGGACCCAAATGAGACTGGTCTAGACCACTGCAGTGACTAATTCGCATTACCTTTAGTATGGCTCAGTTACATTTTCCTGGTGGAAATATTCCTGTTTTTGGAGCTCTGCACTGGAGCACTTTGTCGGCTGCCTCATAAATCTTGAGTGAAAATTTTCGTTTGGCCCATAAAAAATTAACAATGCGTAAAGGGGAAGGCTGGAGTTACGAGGCAGACGGCTGTGAGGTTTTAGCGTAAGCCAGGATTTCTGAGAGGACTTGCCAAGTATGTCCCTGCTGCACTTGAGACCCACAGGCACTCATACACACACAGAAACACGTACACTGCACCCGCACACTTCGGTCTGCCAGTATGTGTATGTATGGGCAGCCCTAAAGGTTTTGTGGTCCAGTTGGGCAGACTCCTCGGATGCCCTCATACACGCCTCATCGCCTTCGAGAGTGCACGGGGAAATAAATGTGGAAAATCAAGAAAAAATTAAAGAGAAGAAATCTAAAACCTCTAAAGGTGAAAATTCTATGACGATTTAGGTTAATCTTGGTGCCTGAGGTTATATGTCATATATGTATTTTATAATAGTCTCAAAAAGAGGTCAACATAATGAACTATAATAAACGAATTGTAGAAACTTCAATATCAAATTTTAGCTTAAATATTTTCCGTTCTAAAGTATTTTTCTTTCAGTGTTATTGGGATTGAGTCCGATATTTGCGGTCAGTTCTTCGAGTCTGCATTAAGGAAGCTGGAACATGCGATTTCCCTCCGCTCTTGTTTAATTTTATATGGGCTTGCCTTGAAGTGAATTGGATCCTGGGACTCTGGCTGTGAGGGTCTATCTTGCTGTCAGTCAGTCCATAGCCCGTAAGTGCATTGGGGAGCATCGCTTGCGCTCTCCGCATGATGTCCTTAATTGTGAATATGTGTTAATGTATTCCCTTTAGCACGTTAACATTTTATTTTGCCATTTTAAATACTCCCAATCTGGCTTTAAGCCTGGTAACAGAGAGGAGGGGGCGGAGGATTCTTGTCCAACGTGACACTGAACACGTTTTAACGCCGAGAAGCTTCTGGCCCCAGCCTTCATAACTTATGCCCATAGATAAGCGACGGCAGGCTCTCCGTCCTTTCCCTCCTTTTTTCATCCTTGCGGTTGCCTCAAACATTGTTGTGTTTCTTCTTTTTTCGGTGGTTCGTGGGGGAACATTTTTGGGTCCTTGGGCTTCCCCTCCTTTAATGCTGCTGGCCATTTAAGCAAATTATGAAATTTTCATAATTCTGTATTGTAATTGCTTAAAGCTCAGATGAAAAGGGAAACGAAATGTTCTTGGAAGAACAATTCAAATGGCAAATTATTAATGAAATAAATTTACAAAAATACTTTATTAAATTTATTCCTCAGACCAGAAACCTTCAATCTTAAATCGTTTAAAATGTGAATCTTTTCCGGGTAAAATACAAACAGTTTTTAGGCAATTGCCCATCAATTTGGGCCTAATCTCCTTGGCAAACCGCAGTAAAAGAATATCTCTTGGGTGGCAAAAGCCGGCTGTTCGATAACCGCAATCGGGGCTACACATATTCCGACCGACCGACCTTTATTTATATTTAATTGTGCTGACCACATTGTTGGCACGTTACACCTCAAATTGTAATTATTTTCTTGATGGACTCGACCACTCGGTTCACGTACCATTAATTATGAAAATATTGCCCAAACACTTCTGGGCGAAAAGACGCTTTTCTCGGTACCTCTCGCTTTTGCACTTTATTTTCCAGACCTCTCTCTCACACCTCAGTACACAAATAAAAGCAGGAGTTGGGGCTCCCTTTTCCCAGCACTTACATTAAATTTAAAGTATTTACCACAATATTTTCGCTACACTTGGCTCAAATTGTATTTTCAGTTTGCCATTTGCAACAATGCGCGCACACACACATCAAGTTTTTTTTTCCCAGAGTGAGTGTGTATTTTATAAAATGTATTGTGTTTTTTGAGTTTTCGTCTGGGCTGGACAACTCTGCTTTTCGTTTTTGTTTGCCGCGGCTGCGTTACGTCCTTTGTGACTCTGCTCCGTGTTATTTTTTTTGGGAACGTGTTTGTGGGATTTCACGGTAGCCAAAGAGTGATTTTTACCCGGCTCAACAGGAACGAAGGGGATATTAGTTCTAAGTTCGTTTATTAAAAAAATAATGCAATTTTTCCAACAGAAACAGAAACAGAATTTTCTTAACTGACAAAAATTGCTTCATTTATTTTCTTTCGACAATTGTTTTAAGAAAAATTCTTTTTTAATGGCTTTTTCTTTTTAAAGTTTAATTAAGTTGAGAAGATTTTCATTAATGACAGATATATATATCAAGCTAACCATTTTATTATATCAAGTAATCACCAATTCGATCTTTTGAGTTTCGCTTCCTTTTTCTCATTTCCAGCCAAGTGCATGTATTATTTACTGAACCAAATTAAGGACATGAAAAATCCTTGCCAACTTGGGCAGGAGGCAAGATGAGAGACTGAAATTGAATAACTTGCTGGATGGTTAGTGGGTGAAAAATGTCTTAATGAAAATTAGGCAGCCAGACTATATTGTTCGTGAGCCAACTGGCAAACTGATTTAGGTCTTACTTCTTAAGAAGCCAGGACACGTAGGCAGCGGTTGCCGCAGGACATTTACGGCAGTTAAATTTCTGGCCACCGAATAGACCCCGAAAAACGTGCAATTATTCAAAGTACGGAAAGAGTTTTCGCATTAAACGTGTAACTTTTCAGAACGCAAATGCGGAATGGGCTGTAAGAAAATTGTTCATAAGTTGGAGACAACTTTCCGTTAACTTCTTGCGGCTGAAACGGGCCAAAGGAAACATTTTCATTTTCATTCCAGTCAGCATCTAATTTATTGCCGCAATTTGCGTTGCTCGCGTTGTTGCCGAATATTAATTTAACATAAACGGCTCACAACCATCACCAAATTGCCCCCAAAATGATTACACGACACTCCGCCTCGTTGTCCCCGATATCCTTGCTGGCTTTCTGACGATGTTTCGGATTTGGCAACGCGCCGCTGAAGATCAACATCAAATTACCCTAATCAAATTGTCATTACGCATATTTTAAGTAAATGAGTGCGTGAATTTAGATCAAATTAGCAGTAGGCAGCAACTGGCTGACATTCAATTTACATGTGATTCTCGGGGCTACATTTTTTACGAGCCCCTCGAATAAGAGAAGTTAATGTGCAAGAGAAATACTCATTAAATTTAAATTTACAGAGGCAGACGGAAATTCTTCTCCTAGTGAACATTTTATTTGTTTTTATTGCATAGCAAAGTCTGTTTTATATTTAATTTAACGGTTAGATACAATCATTTATAGCATAATTTAAAGCTGTCTAGTTTTCTCTGTTTTTCTGGAGTTAAATTTAAAAAAAATAATTTTTGAGCTAACAAATTTTCCATTTCCTGTCATGGCATCAAGAATAAACTTCACAAAATACCCAAGCACAATGTATTTATGCCGAGTTAATTATTTTTCATGCCACAATCGCTCCTTCCACTCTTCAGTCAAACACGTGCTGAAATATATATCCTTCACTGCCAGTGAGAACTTCCGCAAACAAAGCCCAGTTTTGTTGAGTACTGGAAATTAATCAGGAACGGGTTAACCGCTTGGCTGTGAAGGCGCTTAAAGGCTTCCTACCATCGAGATGCTCAGCAAACAAAATAAAGCTTAGTTAGCAAGCAGTTTAGAAAAGTTGCGAAGGAAAAAAATAAGTAAATATGGAGCGGAGCATATAAAACTACTAACAAGACATAAATGGACGAAGAATAAGCAAGGATAACTGAAAAGTTTAGTCTGCAGTAAGGGAGCATAGTGGAATAGCACATGCAGAGAACAAAAAGTTTTGGCAAAACACCTCAAGAGTCGTTGGGATGGGTGTGGGTTGAACTTTCCACTGAACAGAAGCTGAACTTTTATTTGTTTGACTCGTGAGCAACAAACTTTCCCTCAATGTTCTTTCCACCAGTTCAACTAGTCTTTTCTTTCTCCCTTGATTTTAAATGGGTAAAACGTCACAGTCAGCGACGCGAAATTTTGGATTTAAAAATAAAATATTTTTGTAGATGTTATGTTATTAAATATTCTTATCTTCTAAATCAACTTCATAAAATATTTTGATTATTTCTTAGAGTTAAACACAAATTCGATTTAAAACATGTTTAAGTTTAATTTTTTTTAATTAGTAATTATTATAAATTTATTTTCTTCAATTCGACGCCATGGTTTTGTTTTTAAAATAATTTCAACCATTTAACATACCTAGTTTGGCCTAGAAAATCGCCATGCTAACAAAACTCAGTACGAGGCAACCCCAAGTGCTACCAAAACGAGCTGAAGAACCGCTGTCCAAGTGCTCTCCAAATTACTCGAATGATACTTGATGGTTGCAATCAGCAGAGACCCCCGACCGACAAGCAGACTTCATTATTTTGATAGCAATTAGCAAATTGAGTTCTATAATATTTCTGTTGTCCGTTTTACAATTCTCCCTCTGAGTTCTTTTAATTTTATTTTGTGTCTCGTGTGTGGCGAAATGTTGTCAAGCAATTAGTGCAGCACGACTGCGTTTTTCTTTTTCCAAAGGGGAACACTCTGCGTACGCTTGATATCTATATGTACATATGTATATATATAGTAGGGTAGAGAATCCTTTGGGAACCACTTTATGATATATATATATATAAATATAAATTGATTTAAAAAAAAATAAGTACAACGGGTAAACGTTCAAGAGATATCCTTTTTTTTTTTTTTTTTTTTTTTTTTTTTTTTTTGTGGCATTATTGAGAAAAATGCAACATTTACTCTTTTAAAAACAAATTGGTTAAAAATCCGCTTAAGAACACTTGGCATTGTAATGAACTTGGGAAGAAAATATATTTAAATATTTTTTATGCATTTCAATCTCTCTTTATAAAGTGACAGTTTTTTGCAACTTTAGATATACATATGGCATAGATCAAGCTAGCCTTTTCCGCTTAAACCACCAAGACCCACTTTAATGGCTCAATCATGTCTGCAATTGTTATGTTCCTGAACCATTTAACCTCATTGCCAGCGAACGAGGGCCGCAACAAGCCAAATGAACTGGAAACACAATTTCTCAGTGCCTGATTTGTCGCGTTGTTTTTTCCCCCTTACACACAGACACAGGATTCCCGGCGATAATGCGGATAATATTATGAATATGAGTAGGGGAAAATATGATACTTTAAGCTACAAAACATTGTGTTTTATGTTTATTTGCCATCGGTTATATAACCGGGTTACACAGACCAATGACAAAGCCAGTTAAAAGTTGGCATCGCATTGATCCATGTTGACAATTTTTGGCGGGTCGCGGAATATAAATAAATATGCCAAGTTATTCGCATACTTTTACACTCGACTGCTCATCGCCGCGTGGTGTGTGGCCAACGTCCCAAGGAGCGGGGTAAAAGGAGATTTGTTTTCGGATTCGTTGCTGGAACAGTTTATTTTTATTGCCGAACGACGGGCGACGGACTATACGACTTCGCCATATCGATGCCACATCGCCTGACAAAAGGCAAATGCACCCATTTGTCATTTGGACAACGAGCTGACAACAGTTCAGTGCCACTTGTCACTGCTGAGCCGCGAAAAACAGACCGCACAGCAAAAATCCCAGTGGCAATAGCAGTGGCAGTGGTCCTTCAAACTGTTTACTTTAAAAGTATTCAGCAAAAATCAAAAGTAGCCCGCTTTCATCAAATGATAAAAACCCTTTTGCGTAATGGGCTGAACACACAAAGTGCTTTTAATTAAGCATCGATATGTGCTTAAATATGAAAAAGCCTTTACATATTTAATTAAAAGGAAATTGTATCCCGTTGCCATCTACAAAGGGACTTTGTCCTCTTTTTTAATTGCGCATTTCATGCATTTTAATGCGACTGCCCACATAAAAGACAGCTACCATTACCCAAAAGAAATTGTAATGAGCTCAAAACCAAAAAAGGAAATTTACACAGGCCATACAAAAAATAAAAATGAAAGCAAATTAAAAGCAAGGCAAACACATAAATTTTATATGCCTTCCAACCAGAGAGATCTGGCGAATCGCATTGATATGAAAATAAACTCGGGCCGCTAATCAAATGTAAGCACATTTAATGTTTAAATAAACAGAAATGAGTTGATCTGGCGCAAATAGAACAGACGTAATGAAAGGAGACTAGAGGCAGGAAGGACCAAAGCTGGCTTAAGCCGCAGACCCATGTTTTTCCCTTTGATTAAGTCCCGCATAAATATTTATGTGCAGCGGCAAAAAATGCGCATTCATGACGAGCAAAGTGGTATTTAATTGAGAAGTAAAATATAAGAAGCACGTGGCAGTAAACAGAATATTCGGATACGAAAAAGGTCGAATACGAGATATCCTGGGTGATATAATATTTCGATAGTCTGAAATATCTAAAACTTTAGCAATTAAAAACCAAAGCTCTTAGGAACAATTTAAAAATGATTTCAATACTCGATATATTTTGTTATGATGTCAACCGCATTTCAATCAACAACTCTTTAATGCCCCTTTTATTCCGCGGTCATAAAATTTCAAAATAAACTTCAATATGATAGCAAGCACATGCGTTATGCGATGCTTCTGTTCACGACGACGCCACTTGAAAAAAATATCATAAGTTGTTTTATTGAGTTAGCAGTGGAGCTCTCATCCTCGAAACAATCTGAAACAAAACACAAATGCGGACCACGAGAGCCACTTTCAGACTTGGCAAACAAAACAAAGTCACCGAAGACTGGGAATTTGTGTGTATTTTTGTGTGGATATTTTTGTGCCTCCGTTTTATTCCTTTTGAAGTGGAACCCCAAAAAGAAAGAAGCACAAAGTTGAGTTTATGTCTGCTTCTGTGGGGCATAATTCCCTTTAAAGACTTTAACGCTTTTTTAATAATTTTTTATTGTCAAGAAATTCGCTGGGTATTATTTGCATTTGAGAAGTTTTAAGTGCCGACATCGCGGCTGTTCCTTGCCAAACTTTATTTGCGTCTTAGTTTAATTTCTGAGTTTATTTGGGTTGTTTGAAAAGTTTAGTAAACGCTTGAACTCATAAACCAAACTCAGAGAGCGCAACCAAAAAGTATTCAATTTGTAATCATTAAATTAGCGACATAATTCCATTAAAGTCAGACCTACTGCAATATTGCCAATCAATGGCCATGCAAAAAACAATAACTTCAAGGACGCTCGCAACTTTTTCATCAATTAATTCCAATGTTCGGAAATATTGCGGGGCAATATTTTTTAAGCCGCATTTATGTGTTCGTTTATATTTAATTTGCATTTATACATTTGCATAGGTCACCGTTTCACTTTGGCAAACAAAAAAAAAAAAAGAAAATAAACTTTTGGCATTTGTTTTGCAACACTGTGGACTGGAAAGCCAACAGAATGGGCGAATCGGAGGCAAATAAACGGAACTGGGATTGAATTGTCACAGCTGCAATTTTTCAAATGTCAAATCAAAACAGAAAACCAATTACTTTCGATGATTAATTACTATTTTCGAAGGAAACAAATGCTGGAGACCGCAGAATGATTTTGATTGCGAGCCGGGCTAACAGGTTCGTTTGATTTATGATGCGATCAACCCTTTGCTGACAAGTCCCCGATGTGACGAGCCACCTCGACCCAATCCCTTAAGGATACCCATCCCGAAAGTTCTGTGAACTTGGTCCTGCGACATGGAAATCACCTTAAAATTCATAAGTTTGTTTGTTCAGGGGGGAGTACGGGTAAGGAAAATTTACTGAGGCGTCAGGCTGAAACCGCAAGTAAAACAGCAGCTGCATGTCATTAACTATATGAGCACCGTGGCGTAATCCTCGCCACTTGACGCACAACATGGCGGATGCGTAACGCTACCAAGTTTCTAACGCTTCATTTTTCGAACATTTAGCACACCCACTTTTTAGAGAGTGTGAGTGTGTGCGAGGGTGTGGTGTATGACACCTTTCAGTCCACACTCCGCATTATTTTTTTTTCACTTTTTTCTCCTATTTTGTTGTCATCAAAGCTGCAGATTATGCGCACAAAAAACGAGAGTTTATGTATGAAATTATGCAAAGCAGACCAGCAGACGATAATGATGGTGGTTAGGAATCCTGCGGCTGATGACGATAATTTCCCACAGCCAGGACTCTTTAACCCGTCAAGGCCGCCGCGAAAGTGAAAATGAGTTTGGCTTTGTTCCATTATATATGCCATTTTTTTGTATTTTTTTGCGATTATTATTATTATGATTAAGATGAAAAGTGAAATTTTGTATGGCTTCGTGGAAATTTTATATTTTAATTACAATTTGCTTCGGCCGCAAGTGACCCAAATTTAAATGTACCTACATATATAGAGGAAGAAAGGGTCCTTTCAACCCTTTGGCCACCGACGGTGTCCTCAGATGCATGACTGGGTGCATAATTATGTTGCCAAACTGGTTGGCTGACCAGCAAAAAAAAATATAAAGGGGAGAAATCCCAAAAAAGTCGAATACCAAAGTTACTTGAGCATGACGAATGGCTTTGTTGAGTTTACCACTTCTTTGAGAGATTTTATTAAAAATTCCTTAGACACAGGTGCAGTTTGAAAAAAGTTTTTAATTCGCCTTCTGCCAAATAATTGGATGGATGGTTTTATTTCTTACGAATTCTTTTCGTCCTTAACGCTGGCGAAACCTGTTGTCGAGGATTAAATATTAATGGTACCCATTAATATCATCCTCGGCCGTCCGAAACCAATAAAATTTGCCTAATGTCGCGATATTTATGGTCGCTAATTTTATGCTTGAGAGGAAATTAAGTAGAAATCGATACTATAACTGTAGTTACTCGTTGATTTATTCGACTCAGCCATTTATTTTTAGTTTCTAGGTAAATTACTTTTTTTGAGGAAACCGCTTTAAATAGGAAACCCTCTAACAGCGGAAGTAGAAGCTATCTGATATGATCGTGAGTCCGCAGGCAGTTTTTATTCTGCTGTTTCTGATTGCCAAGTCATTCGAGCAGGTGTAAATCAATCACAGCCCATGGGTGACTTCCTATGTACCTTGCATTTCCAGGGAAAATAAATAAAAATATTCTTGGTATAAAGAAAAGTTTTTTAATCGTTTTTTTTTAGATTTTCATTCAAAGGTTCAATCGGTAAAAACATCGATAATGCCTAATAAAAAAAAATAATTATTAAACTATTGAAGGAAATTTCATCTTGCAACTATCATTTTTTCAATTCCAAATACTAAATAAAAAATTGTTGGAAAAACTATCACAGTATTAATAAAGAATATATCTCTAAACATAAAATAACCTTTAAAACTCGATTAGAAAATTAAAATTTTTTTAATATTTCACTAATATTGCACTTTTAGTTTGTGCATTACTGAAAATCATTTTCACATTCTTCGTTTTGCAACATTGCCCCAAGCCCAAACAATGAATTTACGCATGAAATTAATTCCAGGTAATGCAATCTAAGCATTGTAAATAAAATTCAGGAATCCTCCGTCAAACTTACCCAATGCACAACGGCATGTAAATCGAAAATTACCAGAAATTGTCACTTTACATCACGCCTGCTGCAGGACCTATAAATCATGCTGCACACACACTCAAACACTGGCCTAAAGAAGCCACAATCTGGTCTAGTATTTTGGCAACGGAGATCCTGGCGTGTGTGAGGGTGAATATTCAAATCAGTTGCTGGCTGCCAATAAATGAAATTCGCTACACACTCACTGAGCACATAGACACACACAAGTACACCAAACACACACACCCACTCTTAAATTGAGTGGGAAAACTCGAATGGTCCCGTGTATTTAGCAAATGAACCGTACTTTCTGTTGATTTTCCCGGCTTCTGTTTTATTTTTTGGTAACGCGCACTAATCAAATATTACAAACTCCTGCACAGCTATGCGATCAGCGAAACGGAACTAAATTAAATGCCAGATGAATGGCACCATCATTACAACGGGAACACTTTGGCTGCCAATTAACTCGCCCGAATTCAATTAGGTTTTGGTCTTCAGGATTTAGGTCCTGATTTGTGGGCAAGTCTTTGCTTATCTGCCAGATCTGCGGCAATCCTACGGACTAAATACGTTAAAACAACTAGAGCGGAGTGAACTGAATCGAGTAGCAAACCGCACTCTCCGAATAAATAACGAACACTGAAGACGGCCGAAAGCGCGCTGTAGTTAAATCCGAAGTCGAGAACGCGGCTCGAGCTTCCAACTGCTCGAAGCAATCCGAGTGGCACTTGCAACATGTTGCAGGTTCGCTGCTTACTTCGGGATTCTATGTTTCTTACTCCAGACTTCCGATCTTTAACTTTGATACTTTGTAAACCAATATTTGTTAATCTAAAAGCCCATTTTGTTCTATAACATTTTTTTTAGGGTATTTGAAAAGTTTTTGAGTTTGGCAATACATAACTATTAAAAAATCTAAGTTAATTATTAGGTATATAAAATATGCTCTGAATTTGTTTGTAATAAAATTGTATTTTTTTGTAAATGTATACATACATAATGTATTTGATGAAAAAGACAATATATATATAATATATGTAGTGTGACCATATAGAATTCCAATGTAATTATTTGTGCTACTTCTAGTGCCCTCAGGATTTTTTGACATTTAGTCTTAGCTGTCAGTTTACTTTGGGAGAAACTGAATTTATTTTAATTTAAGAACTTATCCTATCTTAAATGGAGTATTCAAGTGACTCGGACAGTTCCAACTCAGACAACTCCACCACTACCACTTACTGGACAAGCTCAAGCGAGGACTCTAGCGACAGGTCTGTGTGTTGATTTGCATTTTCAATGTCAGCTAACGTTCTTAGTCCACCTAGTTTTTCGTTCAGTTCCAGTTCTTCGTCGAACTCAAGTTTTTCGTCGAGCTCAAGTTCTTCGTCGACCTCAAGTTCTTCGTCGACCTCAAGTTCTTCGTCGACCTCAAGTTCTTTTACGACTTCAAGTTCTTCGTCCGACTCCGATTCTTCGGCAAGTTCTTCGTTAATACTCGATATTGTTCGCCTCAGTACCCCGTTCGACTTTAGTTCTCTGTCGAGGTACTCTAATCCCACCGTCAATGATCCGGCCTCAAGACCTTTGCCGGAAAACAATTTCTGGTCCAATTTAAATTCTTCGCCTAGATCCAGTCCAATCAGAGTCGAAGCTTCCCAGCGCTCAACTACAACGGCCAAACGTGCTCTTAATGGACCAAATACCAATAATTCGGTAGAAAACAAACGGGCCAAGCCCGATGTGAGGGATACCGAGCCCTACAAGTGCCCGGTGTGCCTTGAAGATGTCCGTTATAGAGAACCGGTGTCCATCTCTTGTGGGCATGTATTCTGTAAAGCCTGCATGCTTCTCTGCCATCGCTCAACAAAGAATTGCCCGATATGCCGAGCTGAATTCAACGAATATCATCAAATTTTCATGTAAAATTTTATAGGACTTTCATGTATCTTTGTATGCATATTCGTATTTTATACTTTATTAATAAGTACTTCAAAAACTGCCAGCGTATTGTAAGCTGAGCTACTAAATGTATAACACCTGGAGAAACTGTTGCTCTATCAACAATATAAAATAAAAGGAACTTATCCTAAGTGCTACAGCCTCACAGGGACGACAATGCACTCGGAAAGTTTCAGCTAAAAAACTAAAAGTCAAATATAAGAAGACAGGCAACTTTGGCCATAAAACATGACACAAAGCCACGCTCACACTCATGCCACGGCAAGCACAGAAAAGGGGGACCTCACCAAAGCAATGAAAATTCCGACCTACCGCAATAAATTCCGCGGGAAAAACAACGCAAGCAATGCCAAAATGAGAGTGAAATGCCCACACACACATACAGACGTTTGGAGTAAGAGGAATCACACCCCTCGGAAAACCTCAAGGAAGCATAACGCACACAGGGACACCTCAGACCTCAGATACGGCGCTATAAATCGCGCTTAGCCAAAACAAAACATAGCATCTGAAGGCATCAGATTCGGTTTCAGTTTCGCTTTTCAGATGGAATAGGAAAAGCGGGCGGAACAGTCCCCAACAAATCTTTGACCTGGCACAATGCTCTACATTCTATGTTTTGGTTCGAGTTGTGAGCTCGATACGCGTCTGCGCAGTTATCCTTCTGGCCAAACAGCTGTTCTAGACGAGACCCTTACCTAGGACAACATGTGCATCCTTATGGGCGTCCATGCAGCCGAATAAGTGGAAGCTGCCTACCCATGTTTATACAAGAATTCGTATAATTTTCCCCATATTTAAATATATTTTAATGTTGTTGGTTTTTAAAATTTCATTTTATTTATGAACAGCAATAATCGGAAAATACTATGTAATGAGAGCTTGGGTGTTTAAGCCCCCCGCCAAGGAAAGGATTACGAACAGCAACATATCTCTCCAGCAGTCTTTGGTGGAATATTCATATGTTTGTATTGCCGGGTTAATGCTGGGGATAATATAAATTTTTGAAAGAATTCTTATCGAATCATTTTTGATCTATAACTCACCCATGATCGGAGATTATATCGGCCTTTTTTTATTTGGGCTTTACCAACCGCAGGGACACGAGCTGCAACCGCCACACGGGCCACAACCACAGCAGGGGCTGCAGCAACCCCCACAGGGACCACAGCCACAAAGAGGAGTGCCTCCCATCAGAGGGGCCAGGCAGCCGGGTGGGCAGGGTCCCACGTAGAAGGGATCGAAACTGCAGCAGAGCATCAGAACCATTTTGAAAGTTTTAGATTTGCCGAAGGACACTCACGAATCACTTTTCGAATATGGGGTTCAAGCTGCCAAAAAAAATTGAAAAAGATATTTTTTATAAAACCGCTTTAAAATTCACTTCACATCGCGTGCAATTTTTAAACAAATCTTTATATAACTTTCCGTTTATACCGCTTTACCGAATAACTTACACGAACTTTTGTTTACTGCTGAAGAAATATGTCAAAGTTATTCCTTGGCTAAGAATTTAGAACTTTTTTTAGTTTTTCATATTATTTTTATTTTACGAAGGAAGGAGATGTGTTCAGTCCAAGCTGTTAAAAATGAATGTGTTCTATTCGTTTCGAGCCACACAAAGCCGATAAAAAATGTGAAGTTTGGGTCCAAGGCCTACTTGAGACTACTAAAAATTTGGTTAGGTCTTTAAATTCGGAAGCTCCTTATTTCATATCCGGACTCCCTTTGTTGATAGGTACTTATTACTCCTCCGGTGGATCCTCAGCCGGTGGATCAGCTTCAGGTGGTGTTTCTTGTTTTGCAGGTGCCGGTTCCGAGTCCTTATTGTCGTTTTCCTCTTCTTTCGGGGAATCTCCGGATTTCCGACAGCTCCCTAAATTGGGCAACAATGGTCCCACGAAGGCACCTACCTTACCTCCAAAACTTTGGACCACGGAGCAGGCGCCATCCATACGATCACCCTCCACCAGAGGAGTTTCTCCCTCAACGGCCGTCAACTGATCCACCACTGGACCACCGCGAGACACTAGTTCGCAGATTGGGTCACGGGATTGGTCCAACAACAAGCCACCCACTTGCCTTGCCGAAGACGTCACCACCATAAGGAGGGCCACTACGCCTGCTACGCCGATGGCGGTGTGCACCATTTCCATGGCTCCAAAGATGGAACAGCCACTGCTGAATCTTCAGTGGGATCAGGGCGGGAGATTTCGGATTTTTCGAATAGCCCGGCTGACAACTACTTCAAGGGCTACTCTACACCTATTCGGATAGAGCCGAGATGGTGTTGTAGGTCGAAAGAGCCAGATTACGAATGCCCCTTGATATTTCTCTCAATAAGCCCCTAATTTCTTCCGAATTGACCACCGTCTCCTGATCAGTTACATATTGCGGCGTTGGATCATTTACTATTAAAACTATTTTATGTACGGGTTGAATCACGCCGGATACATCGATCACGGGCTCCAGTTCCTGGTGATCAACCACAAAGGATTCATGCAGGATGATCACCAGTTTCCGGACGACTGGTACTATGCAATCGAGGGCATCAATTGCCATTGGGGCCAGTACATGGTGCACCACGTGATCCACAGAAGCCGGCATGAGGGTTGTATAAGGCAACTTTTAATTTTGAATTTGGAAAAAACAGTTGTTTTCAGACAGAAAGTAAAATGATTTTATGATACAAAAAGCAAGGGATTAAAACATCTGAAACCATTGTGATCAGATATTCTAGGTCTTTTAATCTAAAAAGAAGTAAGGATGTTTTCTAATTACAGAAATTCTCCGCGTTTTTTATTAATTTAGTTGGAGTTTCATTTTATTTTATTTGTTTTACATGGTGTTATTTCAGTGTTTTCCTTGATTGTGTTCTTCACTTTTGTGTAGTGCTTCATTCTTAATAACTTCTGTAGCACTGACTATGCCATCCACCAGGTGTATAATTCTTATAAATGTCAAAGTCACAGGGACAAACAGCGCATCTTGGGTAGGGGCCAATGTAGAAAGGATTCACGGCAGGTGTCCAAGGGCGGCTTAAATATACCATTTTGAACACCTCACGAAAGCCTACAAGGATTATCTATTAAAAAATTTTATATATTTTTAATGTAAACAACTTACCAAAAAAAAAATGAAAAATTTTAAACCGATATTTTGCCGAAACTACATGTGTTGTGTTTGAATTTCAACTAAACAAGTCGACATTCAATTTTGTTGACATTTAAATTTCAGCATGCTTATTTGAATTTATTCTTTATATACTTAGCTGCCACTTTTGCTACCTATTAACTATAAGCAATATAACCACTTTTTATATTATTAACATGAAAATATTTTAATTTGATGATATGATGTCAATATGCTACACGCGTAAACAACATCTTCCTCGTAATTCCTTTAAAAATAAATAAGAACACAAAAACGCATCGAGTTGTCAGGGAAGATAATAACGATTTTTAATTAAGTCATTTAAGTGTATTTGAAGTCAAGGTGATATGTATAATCATGAGCCATATAACGAAATAAGTTTTGTGTAGCTAGTTAGGAACATCTCCGAACGACAAAAGGTCTATTGTTATAAGCTCCTCACTACTCCGCCCTCTTTTCTCCATAGTGATACTTCTACCGCTTCTGCTCCTTTACGGTCTTCTGTTTCGGTGCCTTCTCCTCAGTCTCTCGGGCGGGATTGCAACGGGGTAACTTGGACTCCGGACAAACCCCACACTCTGGAACAGTGCAGTGCCCCTCCTCCAAGCAATCCGGGTCACAGCAGGGCGGATCGGGTCCAATGTAGCCGGGATTAAATATGCACGGCATGTTGCAGCTCCTCCACGAGAAACAAATTTCAGGACGGAGTCAGGTCGGTTTTACTTTATAGATTTTGTGAATTTACATAGATTTCTCACTGGGTGCAATTTTGGGATAATGTGAGGCTCGAAAATTTTCCCATTACTATGGGGATTAGAGCACAATGGAAAAGGCCAACTAGATGCCCGATATGCGCAAAGCTCTAAACAGAACTGGTTAATAGCATTTTACTATCGACGCATTCTATTATACTAACCTGCAGTTTACATTTAAATCATTCAAAGTTAAAACAAATTTCAAATTTCAAAAAATTGTAGGGAATAAAGAAGTATATGAGGTACGAATATAGTTGTAATTAGTTTTAAACAAAAAGGTTTGAAAACATTTTCTCTGCTATAAATATATATATTGTCTTACTTTTTAGAAATATTTTTTGGCACAGTGTAAACGAGTATCATTTACAATGAACTCTTTCCTTCTCTCTCTCTCTGAAAAGTTGAATCAAAACCCAAATGCAAACGCCCCCTAAATTACCGGTTAGAGCGTGCAGTCTGCTTATAATTATTTCATAATCGGGCAACACTTCAGTTTTATGGTGACAAAAGCCTGCGGATGGACAAAAGCCCCTGCAGGCCATCGAAACTGGGCCACAAATGGCTGCAGGCGCAAATATGGAATTTAAGTTGAAATTAATGAATAATTAAGCTGCGTTGGGCAGACGCTCGCAGCGGAAGTACAGCATTTGCATAGCTAACACAATGAACTACATACGAGCGGACAAGACTTGGGCCGTTCATAAATTAGATATGCAAATGCAAATGGAAATGGAAATGGAAAACTAACGGCAATTCCTTTGTCAATTAATCAATCAATCAACGCAGCCGCCCTCTGCGATCCAGAAAGCACTGCGGAAATCACTTGTCCCACATAACTCCGCCCCCCTCCCATAGAAACTTCATTCAGAAACATTCCCTCGCCGGTATAGCTGGAAATGCTGCATCTCCATTCATCTACATCACGCATGCCAATTTGCTGCAGCACGGTTTTTGATTGCCCGCTAAGTTCAGAGCGCTGTCATTCCCCCATCGAAGCCGATCCCCGGGTTTTAAGGCGATAGCAGAGTCATTAGCATCAAAGGGCAGCAACGGTGACATGACCAGCGCTCCTGGCAGTCGATCTGCACATTGGTTTTCAGGGTGTCCAATTGATTTTTACTTTTTTAAAGAAACTTTTTAAAGAGTTATACTTCATACAACAAATTGTACATTTAATTTCTAAATAAATAATTTACATTAAAAAGCAATCCCAACAAATAGAGTACTAAAAGCTAACTAAAGAAAGTATTTATTTATATAAGAAAGTAAAATCAATGCATTCGGTTTTCCAAGAGTAATACCAGAAATAATCATTTTGTAGTAATAACAATTTCGTATCTGAATTATAAATATTTAACTTATAAATTTCCTTGCAGCTTATTCTTAACTGTTTCACTAGATTATGAATTATGGCTTGGAACCACTGTGCAACGTATGGGGCGTTCAATGTCGCCGGCTGCAGCCATCAAAGTCGTGTGCACTATTTGTGTAATTTATATTCAAAGCGCAACGCGATGCGGCGCGTGTGTAGGTGGGCGATTGGGTTGGTAAATGCGGTGATGGGTGTTAGGGGGGCGGCTGTTTTGAGCCATGGGACCGGTCACTCTAAGGCAAAGAGCTTTCCTCTGGGGGCGGCTTTTCCAGAGGCACTGAACTTAATGCAGTTGCGCGAACAGCTTTTAAGTGGTGTTGGTAAGCGGTAAACTAGGCGGTGAGGTATTGAGTTACTGGTAATAGGTAGGAATTACTTTTTAAGCATACGTTCTTTCCTACCTCTTACAGTTTAAGAAACCTTCCTAAAAGAGATTTCAACCTTATTTCCTTTTTTTTTTTTTTTAAATAAAAATTATAAAATTCCGAACACATAAGTTTCAGTGTAGACCTTAGATGGTAACCATCCAAGCTTCGACATTGTCTATTCGACTTCCGCTTATCGGACGAATTTCTATTACTTCTTAGACTTCGCTTCTGGTTTTAATAATTCAAGTTCGAACCCAACTAGGCACACGCGCTGGGGCCACTTGTCTCGTCGTAACTGTTTGAGAAATGTTGTGGAGGCCTGACAAAGTGACCGGAAGATGATACTGTAATAAAAAATATAGACACTCGCAGCGACATAGAACGGCATCCAATGTTTGCCTAGGAAACAGAAACCAAGTACTAGAAATGAACATGAACAATGTTTTATATGCTCTGTGAGTTGTTGGGTTTTTCACTATTCGTAGTTTTTCTTTTTTCTTTTTTTGTTGGCCATTTATTTACAAATGAACAATATTTATGGCCTCTTTTTGAAAGAGTTGCGTGGGTCTGTACATAAATATTTAGTTCCTATTCGGTGGGGCCAGACTTCCGTCACAGCCAAAGCATAGAAACGATCTCTTCATACTGCACATACATATTTGTGTACATTATTTTGTGGTTTTATTTCGGTGTTATGCTCCACGCATACCAAACATCGATTATGAATTAGTAACTCTGCACGGATGGCATAAATAATTCTAATTTGCCAGCAATTATGGGCTGCCAAATACGCTTATCCAATAACATGATTTTGATGGTCGCCGAAAGTGTGAACTGAAGAGCATTGTAGAGATTTCTATGACAATTAGTATAATTTAAGTATAAATTTTAAATTCATTGTATAACAATTATAATTCAACTAGACATTTATCTGCCGTTTAAAGACTGTAAAATAACTTGCCATGAACTTATTTAAAGTATGCACTATATTGACCGATAAGAAAATCAAGATCTACGTAAGCCAATTGGATTTATTACAGTTTAAGCATCAAGAATTATTCCCAACCCATTATTACTTCGAGCAAGTTGCAATTAGTGTTGTCATGAGAAGAATTTATGAGGAGCAATTGAAGAGGCTAAAACAGGAACCCTAAACGGCGGCACTTAAGCGATCATAACTTTGCCCGTGATAAATCGAACTGGAATAGCCTGCAGAGATTCAAGATTCTGGCCAAGCTTTGCATGGCTATCCAGGAGGACAAAACTGGTAACAAAGGGGAGGAAGTGGCTGAAGGAACCCCGAGCAGCTGCTGCCGCTGAAAGGCGAGATCGCTGAATGAATTGGGCTGTCGTTGTCTTGGCAATCAGCGCTACCGGGCATAGAAAGTTAACACACCCGAAACCGGCTTCGGTTTCAGTTGATGCAGCCAGTTGATGCACAGAAAGAAAATCTTAGATCTATATAAAAATATTGTATCTAATAAAAAAATATTTTAGTTTATATATATAAACGGGAAGATCAAAAATGCAAAAAGATGAGATGTATAAAGTTAAATTTGTTTTTGCTTTTTCCGAAAATACTTTTAATTTCTCAGTGCTGTCGCTAGTTTGAAGTTGTTGGTTGCTGCTCACCAGTCGCAAGTTGCAGGTTGCCAGTTGTCGCTGCCGCAAGAAACTTGCCAGGATGGACTGCGGCGGATGTGTGTTCTTTGGTATTGGCGAGGTTAAAAGAGGGAACTTTGGATGGAAAGGGGATGCTAAGCGTTTAGCTTGGCTTTTGCCTCGCATCGTTGGCCCGGCAGAGCGAAGTGAGCGCATCCAACTTCAAATTGCCGCAATTGCGTGTCGACCACAATCTTAACCAGCTAAAAGAAGCGGCTGAAGGAGGCGAAAAACTTCGAGACAACAAGGAGTTCACTGAAAAAAATATTTGAAAATTTAAAAAGAAATATAAGTTTAATAAAATAAATTTGAATGAACTTTTAACTCTATCTGTTATTTTTCTAATTATTATAATATTGTAATATTTACAAAGTTATTTTAGGAACTTCAGGAAGGTCTTCTCTCAGTGCTAACTTAAGACTTTGACAGAAACTGGCACTGGGTGTTGGCCCAGGTTCCGTCCCCACGTCAACCCCTTATGCAAGTGCTCCTGCCTGTCTCTGTCTGTTTCCTTTTTGTTTTTAATGAATAAGTTGGAACACCTGCTCGTCGTTCGTCTCCTGTTGAGATCTCCGTCCGTCCGACTGTCTTGGTACTCTGGTTCTGCTGCTCAAGTGTGACGGCGCTTACGTGTTCTACCTCTGCATCAGACTTGGTCATTGTTGATACCCCTTGATTCTGGATGTATTAGGATAGGTTTTGTATACAAAATTAAAAAAAATAATATCGTTATTAAGAAATAACTTAACTCATAGTTGATAATAAAGTTTGATTCGTATTATTAATGTGTTGTTAATATTTCTTTAATTTAAGAAATAACATATTTATGTCATTCGAAGATTCGCATAATAAAGTTTTAACACAGGGTTTGTAAAAATTAAAAAATATAAAGCAGTAAAATACCAATCATAAAATTAATGAAAAGTTTATCAGAATGGGAAACATATTTGTTAATTAAGATCCTATTAAATTTGTTTTTAGATCATTTTTTTAGTGACTCATAAGAAGCGTAACATAATTATCCCATTCGATAGGTCCCAACGGAACTGGCTTGTCTGCATTTGATGCGTTAATTATCCAGTTGTTTGCCAAGGAAAGCAAATAGAGTCAGTTGAAGTCGAAGCCAGAGTCTTAAGGCTTAAGTCAATAAATAACCTGTTTGAATATCATTACGCATAAATCTGAGCCAACGCATGGCCCCCTGTAATCTTCATTCATTAAATCGAGCACACCTGAAAACGAGAATCGAGACATTGACATCGGAGGAAGAGGAAACCTAGGGGGGAGAAGAGAAGGCAATGCCACGACAAGTGCCGGCCACGTCAAGTTGCAAAATTAAAACCAATTTCCCAGGGACTGCCGTATCACTTGCTCATCAACAGAAAAAAAGGGAAAGAATTGAGAAGTAAAAAGTGAAGAGCCCTCCACACATGAGTGCAATAATGATGGTAGGGAAACAATGCGAAAGGCGGCCCAAGAGCACAACGAGATAATTGTAATAAAGAAATTCGTAGCATAATTGATGGGGGCGGAGGAGGAGCCGGGTAGCTGAACCTCCGGAGCCAGAGAAGTTCAGATACTTGAGCACTGATGATGCATCGACAGCCATCATGGAACCCCATCAACCCATCACACACCTCCCACATTTTCAGCCGCCCTGAATGCAAATTGAATTTCTCGTCCGAGAGCTAAAAGTAATTTCGATTGCAATTCTTTCTTTGCCACTGGCTGCCGTTGTAAGTGAATTTCATATGAAGGTGGCTCGATTTATATGGCATTACGTAAGATTCAATTTGCCAAAGCTCGTGCAGTGCGAAAAAGCAAATGTGTAAATATATTTTTTAAATTGCTGTTAAACTTTGTTTTAATAAACAAAGATTAATTATGGTTAACAAACAGATAAACTCATTAAATATAATTACTAAAATATTTATGATACTAAAAAATCGCTGGCAGATACAAAAAATAGAAAGCCAATCAAAAACATTTATGTATACAAATATTTGTTTACTTTTTTTTTTTATTTTGCCGAACAATTAAATAGGTTAACACCTATAAGTAAGCATGCATTATAATTATTATTTACTGGAAAAATATTTATCAAAGTACAATTTTTTTATATGTGCAATGCATTGCCCACTTACATGAAAATTCTGTTTTCCCAGATAGTAGTTGAAGGATGAGCGAGGAACAATTAAAGAGGCGTGCAGTTAATTCAATGTCGGAAATCAAAGCACTTTTACTGGCGCACTTTGCACAATTACATGGCACGACATTGCACTCATCCTCCGGATCAGCAAGTTTTGTGGCAAATAATTTTCTTCTGCCTGCAGTTTTCATCATTTCTTTATATATATATATATAAGAAATATACTTATATTTTTATTTGAGTTCCCTTTTTGCTGCTACTGCAGACATTTTTAATAAGTTGCCTGGCAGCCGTTGCACGTCTCACTTCGGTTCGGCAACAACAAACAGTGCAGCTGCCAAGTTGAAAATGAAATTCGTGGCACGAATAGATTTCCAAACATATATGAGCAGGCAGAGCGAGTCGGCTGCACTGAAGGAAATGGAGAAAGAGCGCAAAAGAGTGCACGTCGGCTATGACAGAAATTCGAAAATGAAGCAATTTACTTGTATATTTGATACAAATCCCAGTCCTCGGACAGTTGTCAACGATCTGTGAACGCGAATGGGAAAGTGGCAAAAGTGGGAACCGCTGGCCAGTTGGCGAGCTTATTAAGTGGTTTCCCTTTAGCCGAACAAGCCGCCCTTCGTGGTTGGATAATTGGCAAAGCATAGTTCAGGCATTCTCAGCATTCCCTGGAATTCCGTTTAAATACCAGCTTTAATGGCCTGCGAAGACACTTCAGTTATCTAGCGTTTGTAGGTTATATTGGCATAAATTCAGGAGAAAATCATTTCAACTTGCTTATGAGGCAGCCATTCATTGCCATGACATAGCCTTCAAACTCTGATGAATTATTATATCAGTAAATACTGGCCAAAAGCTATGACCATTATGCGTTTTAGCTTTGAAGGATATGTATGTTATATAAATAAGTAATAAAATTGGGTCATTAATAAATTAATCGTTGTCTTCATCCAAAAAAAAGATAAGCTATTATTATTTATAGTTTTATTATATTAAAATATTAAAATCATATTATTATTATTATTTTCTAAAAAGGCCCATAAAACATTAAAGTAATTTTAATATCGCAATTATTTATATTTATCTCTGCTGCAATTGACCTGTAACTTATGTGGGTTTATAGTTAATATAAATTTCTATTTACTAAATCAAAAGCAAAGACGATGGTTTCCTCATATCCCAAAAGACCAATACGTACGTGCTTGTCTTCTACTATATAGTGACTATTAAAGTTGATGGCATTCAGTTGGCAATTTTGTCACTGGCAGAACAGAAGTGAACCCTTTACCCTGCCTCGAGCCGAACTTTGTTGAAAGTTTTTGGCCGCGCAAGAAACCAATAAAGAAAATGCCAAACTAAGGGAAAAGTACCGCAAAAGCTGCCATAGACCTACTACTGCCACTACATCTACCATATATATACCTGGGGCAATATGGCAGGAGTTTGGCTTAATGGCTCGATGCTGGAGACCCGGCCTTTAAGGATGGCACAAATAATGAAAGCGCCACGCTAATACTACGTGCAAAATGGTTTTGGCTGCACACGCTTCGTATACGTAACGTCGGCGGGCTTATGCAATGCAATTTTCATTTACATAAATTTTGATGTTGTCTCTGCGAATTTCTGGGTGTGCGGGTGTATATGTGCTGTCCCCCGAAAAATTAAACAACACAAGTTCAGCGGGCAAACTTTTACCCCGCACAGTCTTTTATGTCAATTTGCTGGGAAATTACCTTTTTGTTAATAGTGGAAGACGCAAACTTCCCGCCGGAGCAAACATTAAAAGTAATTCAAATGTTGGAGCCACAAACGCTGCAACCAGCTTAGTGTAGAACAACAATAAATGCTTATTTAACTAATTTTGCAACATGTATGCAAATATTTACAATGCAACAGCTGCATAATAAGCGGGGGTTGATTCAAGAATTTTATAGGTCTTTATATGAAATGGTTATATTAAATACATAAATAAATTAAAGCTTATATGAATAAATATATATATGCATATAGATGTCAAGTTTTTTTATTTAAATTTAAATTTTGTGTAAAAAAAAGCTATCCATAAATCCCATTAGCCACCCTCGCTTTTGAGGCTTCACTGGTAAATAAGGATGTCTAGCAAACGACTGCCATTAAAGCTTTTTGTTTAGTTTTTAGCTACTTCCCGTGTGAGTTTCCTATTTTTGCCATGCCCACCTCCTCCACGACAGAAACCGGAAAACCGCGTGTCGGCTGCGGGTGTGGAAAATTAGAGGAAAAAGTTGAAGGGAGGGAAAGGTCTTGGTAATGCTTGCGTCTGACACTTTGAGGGTAACACTTAAACGCTTTGCTTTTATGGACACTTTTGAGCTGATTAATTGCCAGCTTCGACTTAATGCCTAATTAGCGTTTGTTTGTCCGTCGATCGGCTGAGCACCCGCCTTCGCCACCTGACACTTAATAATTCGCGTGAAACTTCACACTTTCGAAATCGTAAAGTGCCCTGGCGTGAGACAAGAAATGCAAACAGCGAACGAGCCACTTAATTAATCTTTGCTTACTCACAGAAGGAAAACAATATTAAGGCCGACCATGTGAAGAAATAATCGAATATTTCAACTTGTTTGTCTTTTTTGAAGCCATGAAAGCCATGCTTTATGTGAAATCGGGTGATTAAGCTTCTGGCAGGACTGCGCTTAAGCCTCCTTGATCGCGTATACGCCATGTTGCGCCTTTGTAAATAACTGAAGCCTATTAAATGCCTTCGCTGGACACATTTAATTAACAGACACGAACAACTTATAATTGCCACTCACGGGGCGTTCTCAGCGAGGTAATTGTTTCTTTTCAAGACTGAAATACTGAGAGACTGAGGGCTTACACACTGACTGAGTGACCGACGGTCGTTGCGTGCAAATATAAATATTTTTCAGGCTGGCATTAATTACCGCAACATGCGATTTCCCACACCCTTTAAAAAGGATACATTCCACTAAAGGGCTTCTTTCTGCCGGAGAGTGCGAAAATTCATTGAGCACTTTTCGAGTGGGAAAATGCGCTTGTCAGGATATGTCCCAGAATAATTAAAAAGGCAGTCCGACAATCTCGACCTATGCATTTTTAAAAACCAATTTCAGCCTTCATTTCAGGGCCACTAATCAACAAAAGCTATTTATGAGCAGCCTCCATTTTCGAGCGTGCTTTTCAGGTCAAGGACGTCGAAACCAAGTTGGCCAACTTAGACTGCCAAAAAAAAAAACAGCGAAACTAAGCAGAGAAAACATCCAAACATTGTTCGCCATACAAGTACTTGGCAAAAGGCATCATAAATGTCAGATTGTAGAAAAAAGAAAGTGCAGAAAAATAACATATTTATTAAAGTTTGTTTAGTTTATATTCAAGGTTAGTTATTGCTTAACCTCAAGGTGGGTGAAGTCTGTTGTGGCTAAACTTTGTGCTCCATACTATTAGGCCCTTCGTTGCAGCGCAAATAGTCTTTGTGGCTAAAATTTAATTAAAGCACCACCAGTCCGACACACAAACTCTGCTTATTTGTTTTAATAATTTTAATTAAAAAGAAAGCTACTTTGCAAATAGGCAGCCCTGTTTAAAGGGACCGCAATCAAATTGCCAAGTGGCCAATTCGCGGCTCATTGGCATGCAAGACCCCTCTGCGTTTGAGAATATTTTCGCTGATTGCTGGGAACACAAATCGAAATCAAAACTAATTAAAAACCACATACACTCGAATACAAACAAAACACCTCTGCCTATGACTATTCCTAAAATTCATATGTTTCGGGCTTATTTGTGCGAATTTCTGACCCCATGGCTAATGAAGCGTTCGTGTTGATTATAAAAAGGTAACTTTGTTTGGCCTTTTACAAAAGTAGAAAACACACACAGAGTTTTGGCAAAATGCAAGTGTTTAATTAAAAGGCTGGGCTAATTAGCATGCGGTCAGTTGACTGGTTAATTGTGTGGCTTAAATGCTAAATTCTGTGTTAAGTAAACCGTGTTTTTCGTAGGATATTTCAAGAAAAGTAAACAAAGTAAGCTCTATTTTCAAATGCAATTAGATAAAACAAGATAGCTGTTAATGCAAAATAAACACAAATCAAAAAGTGTTTAGCCTTTCGTTTATCATTCGTCCATTTTTACCATTCATCCGTCTAACTATTAACCAACTTTTCCGCTTTTGCTTTAGTTGGCCCGATATCTGCCGTCGACAATTCAATAAACATATTGTTCGTTAATACCGACCTACTTCGAAGGGTTGCCAACCGGCCCATGTCAATGCCAATTTCCCTTTCATGCACAACTTGGCAGAGCTTATTGCTTTTCACTCTTCATTGCGCATAAATTTAGAATATACGATATGAAAAAGTCCGGGGGCCTTTTTAACCGGCTCCAGTTTTTCGATTCAGTTTGCTTTATTTTATTTTATGCGATTTTTCCTACCCTCATTAGAGCCACACCAACTCCGGTCACAAATGCAGGTAATCTGCATACAAAGCGCCCGCTCAGCTGCATTGCATACTTTCAGGCGGCGAACACAAGGAGATATTGCCATAATAGAGACAGAGAAAAGTAGGGGGAAAATAGCGAGAGAAAGTGGAAAATGTTAGAGGGAAACTACATATAACAGCGTTTAAGGCAAACTAAATGAGACCCACGTAGCGGTAGTGAGCATGAAATTATGCATATGTGTGCCTCCGCTTTTCCCACCGCTTTTCCGCATTTTCCGTTGCGGGTTGGTAAAGCATTGCAAACGGAAATAATTCAAGTGCAATGCAAATCATGGCCCAGCAACGCTCAGGTAATTGTGTGTTTACCAAATGAGGAGCATGAACAGGAAAGCGTGTCTTTCGCAATGCCAATGCCAATGCCAGGAGCAGAGCAAGCAATCCGTACGGGAAACGAAAGTTGGACAAACTGATACACCAGCAAAAGAATAGGAAAAGGGCTCTACGCCGGAGGAAGTGTTTAACCTAAAAAGAGCAAACCCCGTTTTTGGGCTTTATGCCGGTAGAAATAGTGGTGGGCAAACAAGTTTTCCGATTTCTTATTTGCTAAAATACTTACTAACTTTGAAATTGCAATTTGGTAAAACTAATTATTAAGCACTTAGCTTGAAACATTACTACATAATCACCATTGGTTTAACACTATGTATATCTAAAGGAATACAAATCAATGAATTCTTAAGAGATTTTCTTTAAATTTATACCGAACAACGCAAGCATTATTCCTCCAACCGCAAACCAATCATCAATTATGGGGCAAAAAGAATTAAACTGCCTGCGTTCACTTCATTGGCTTCGCATAATAAATCGAGAAAAATCCCGTTGCATCGCTCAAATATTGTTGCATTTATATGCGATCCCTCGCCTCCCCCGTCTTCCGCATAGCAACCTTATCTGAAGGCTGCAGTTCGAGGCGAGCAAACTTTGTTCAATTTAATTCAATTCAATCCTTGAGAGTTCAACGAGAGTGAAGGAAGAAACAGGAAACGGCGGAGAAGCCAGCATTTATTTGGAAAATAAATAAATAGACAGGAGGGGAGGGGAAAATGGGAGCACAGATAGTGATGTATAAACAAACCGACAGGCGGACAAACAAACTTTTTCGAGCACATAAAAATGGTGTAAAAAGTGCCTTTCGGAGGAAAATCGAAAATGCGTCACATTTGCCCAGCCAGAACATCTATCAAATTTTGCGTTTATTTCTACCCATTCAGGGAAATCAAATGAAATGTGTGAACCAAACCAGATAAAACTACTGGGGAAATACATTTTATATACATATATAAAATGTAGTGGAAATCCTCTTACCATGCCTGTGTTTCCTTTGGCTCAGTGGCAGGTCCTGTTCTTAAGTGGATTTCAATGGCAGCTTTTTGGCTTTCGGTGATTTGCAGAAGAAGTCTTTGAATAATCACACAACTGACCTTTGCATAGAAAATCAGCTCAGGAAAATATAAAAGATCATAGGTCAGTAAGGAAAATCTCAGCAGACCAAAACAGAATCATTTCTAAAAGTTGACATTTTATTTCATTTAATTTCCTTCCAGTGCTCATCATTTACAATAATGTCTACGTAAAATTAACATAAATTTGCGATTTTCCAGCAGCTTAGACGAGTTTTTCACAATAACAACTACCAGAGTGGTGGCAAAAAGTCAAGGAAAAACAAATAAAAAGACAAAAGAAAAGCTGCAAAGCAGGATAAATAAAAAAAGCGTGAAATATGCTAGAGTTGACAGCTTAAGGCCTTTTTGAGTGCGGCTGTAAGAAAGAAAACAAAATCAAGCTGTCAGGATTTATATTCTTGAGGTGAAGTGACCTGTTTAGATATTGAATTTAAAAGTGCAACACTAATGAGAAAAGCAGTTAAACGGAGCCCTTAAGCAACAATTTATATTCAATTTATCAGCGCCTAAAAGCAAGCTTCGAAAATCCCTCAAGCTGATTCTTTCTCAATTGAAAATAAATTTCAATCGAAGATTATTCACAGCACTAAGTGACGAATTTGTTTACGTTTAAGCATGTAGAAAATGCCAAACTCAAGCTCAATGCTCATATCAAAATTGTTTGCCAAAGCCCAACTTTAAGTACTTAACGGGAAGCTCAATAAATTTCTCAACTTACACCACAAAGAAGTTTTGCCAAGAACTCGAAAACTTTTCTGTTTTTTTTGGTATTCTTTTCCTTTTTTTTTGGTGTTGAGGAAGAAAATTATTTCAAGTGTTCTAGAAACAAAATTACCAAATTTGCCTCTCCGACAAACAAACGAAAAACGTGAGGATCTGGAAATCTCTCTATACATATTTATACTATATATAGTTCGCAGTTATATGTAAGTACATTGTAACGACTGCCCTGCATATCCCCCTACGTACCATAATCTTCATGTCTGTTTGCAACTGTTTGCGCTGACAGCTTGGGTTGGTTTTCTGGGTGGCTTTGTGGGCGGGTTTGTTATAGGGATTGTGTTAGGTTCCGTTCCTCTTTGTTCGCTTGCAGCGTGAAAATTGCACAAGATTGCATGTGCTTCTGCTCCGAAAATATTTATATTTATAATATTTTTTGTAGCTGTCATTTGGCCGTGTATCTGCTGTGTGTTGGGAGTTTTTTTTATATTTTTTTTTGTTTTTGGGTAACTCAAATTACGGTTTGCGGAATGCTGTTGAGTGCCGTCATCGCCTGCGGTTGGCAGTGGCTAATAAATCACGAAAATATAAAATTCTATGTGTTCCACATCAAATCCAAAGTAGGCCAGTGGGGTAGAAATTTAATTGGAGTTTTCTAGCCATTTTATAATCGGGTGAGTGACAGGAATCACATGATTTTGTTGAATTTCTTAAAAATGTGTTTTGGCGGTGCTATTAATGTTAAAAACTTACAAGTTTAATTTATCAATTTAAATAGTGAAAATCAATAAACACCTTGTGATTAAAATTTTACTTCCACAAGGAAAAATATATTCTCACCTGTAAGAAAAATACCCCAAAAGTCCTTCGCTGCCATCAAAGAACACAACTTTCAATTTACCAATAACCGTTCAATCATCGCGGCTAATCAAGTGTTTCGAGCAGGAACCGAACGCCAAATGGAAATTGTTGCCCCCGGTGACCAGCTTTTGGGTCCTACTTTCCTTTATGCATAAGGTCCCATAAATCACTTGCAAATTACCAGAGAATCGGGAAATCCCAGGGAGGAGGAGTCGGGGAAAAAGGAGAATCCATCCAGGCCACAGCCATTTCTCAGTGCCTATAATAAGCAAGTGAATGCGAATGTGGGTATGACTGTGACTGTGAATGCACAATTATGGCCGCTTCGTTGGTCGTAAAACAAGAAGGGATCCACTCCTCTTTGACCCACCCTTCCACGCCGTTCCTTTGGCCCTTGGAATCAACCTCTTTTCACCCACTTTACCCCACATTACCACCCGCTGATGACTTTGTTATGGCTCCCTCCAGTTGCAAAGGCAAAGTCAGCGGCAGCGACATCAATAAAATAAACAGTGACAGTGGGTGGATGTGGACGATGGGTTGGAAATTTGTGGGTGGTGCTTTAAGGGGCTGTCGGAGGAGGCTGGGCCTGCACAATTGAACACGCGACATTTGGCCAATGTTTGCTGTTTGTTATCCACGATGTTGTCTTCACTGCCTGTCGTCTCCACTTTGACTTTTATCTATTGACATAATATTTTTTTATGTTCCTCTCGCTGGAGGCGCTTGGTCTTTGAGGCGTGGCAATCATGGGCTACGCTGTTTCACTGAGAAAATAATATTCTTGATTCGAAAAATAGAACAAGATTATCTAAATATGATTTTTGTGTCTTTTTATATCATGATATGGCTAAATGTAAAAGAATTATAGAACAATCAGAATATCTTAATAATGGATAACTTTTTTAATCTGTTCAGTGTATTGCTTTGGCTTTCACACTCCAGCCAGCGCACTTCACTCAACGAGTTCTTCTATCCGATGGCTTAGTGTCGACGGCTTGCTTAGATTTAAGGGACACATTTGCAGCACAGTAAACGAGACGAAGATCCAATGACATTAGGTTTAGAAAAGAAGATGGAAAATAGATTGAAGAGACAGGGAAATGAATTCAGAAACAAGTTTTAGAACGAGATTTAAAAAACAGATATAGGCAGGAAAATACTTTTCTAGGTTGTTCCATTTTTAGCATCCAACAAACTCCTATTGTTCCATCTTTTTTTAGAACTTAAGTGCTGTGCCTGGACCCGTTTTGATTGCACCCCATAGAAATAACGAGGTGCACACGTGCTCCCATTCTCCGGTTACCCCAAACCATTCTTTAGAATAGCTGCACTTTTTATAGCCCCCACATCCGGAGAGTGTGAGAGATATCTGTGACCATGTCCGTTTATGCAAGTGTTAAATAAAGTATCCGTCGGCCATTGTAGTTTATGCCCGGTTCAACCGAGCCGCTGACATTTATTGCTTGTTTGAAAGCGGGTTAGGAAGTTGGAAAGGTCCAAAAGAACGGCATGACAACATTTATTATGGCCAAGGCACATAAAACAAGAGCAGCGGAGTTTGTAGTTGAGGAGGTTCCACCTCTCATTCTAAAGGATAATAATAAATGTTCTTCAGCAGGTGGGATACTAATTAGGTTACTGAATGTGCTCAAAAGCACTGGCAAAAAATATCGTAGTAGAAGGCAATAAAAATTATTCTCTAGATTTTGTTATGACTAATTCTGATAACATTTATGATTTATATATTTTTTCATCGAGTATGTTTTGCAATGCGAAATTAAATTGTGTTGTTGACCAAAGTCAAAAGTTTCATAATTTCTGGTTCTGGTTTAAAATAAACTTCTCCAACTAGCATAGTTGTATATTATTCTTGCAGCTCTGCAAATATTTAGCTTCAACATTATTTTTCAATTTCATTGTAGCCGACATCCGTATTTAAATTTGTTTTATTTAGTTATTTCTTCTGCTGCAAATAACTTTTGCAAATAAAGCAGTTTATTGTACCGGTGGGATTTGTAATCCACACAAGCGTTATAAGAGGTCCCGCACCTTCACAGATCCCGATACCAATCCCAATCCCAATCCCCGAGAAGGAACTTAAAAGGTTAAAAAGAGAAAAGGAATAAAGAGTTTCAGGGACTTTTAGTCCTATCCTCGCAGCATTTCAAATTAAAAGCACTCGCCGCGTTTTATTGCTGTGCCTGCATTTTTCCTTACATTTTCCTGCTGCCGTTTTCCTCGTGTTGGACATACAAATTTTTATGTCCATTTGGCTTTATTTCACACTTTCTTGTTTATTATTGCTGCTGTGACGGGGTCGGAGGTCTGCAAACATGAAGCGGGAAAAATTTAAGTATTTGGACCCTTTTTCATTCCCAGCGCCTTCTATGCCCAAATAATGCTGTTGCCATTGATTTATGCAGGGACTTTTGTTAACTCTTTTTTGGTGTCTGCTTCTGTCCTTTATTCGACTTAAATGCCAACTTAATTGTTGTGCCAATGTTCAGAAAGGAGGCAATTTACGTGTTTTATGCTCTCTTTTTCGAGGAGGCCTGACCCAACCTTGCGTGTCAGCATTAAAAAAGTGCGGAAAAATCAGAGCATTCCATTAGGTCACTTAATTTAGCGCAAAATGATTAGCGACTAGCAATTTTCATGGTCGTGGGGCCAAAAAGCTTATGGAGCGTGTTAAAATTGGGTGCAAATTTAAGTAAACAAAAGGCGCACTAATTAAAAACGTGTAACCAAATTAGAAAATAAACAAGCTAGCAGCATTTATTATTTTGTCTGAATTTGGTAATATATAATAGCGTGTAAATTCCCAGATTTAAAGAAATAAATTAATTAGCTAACGGAGAATTATTTAAAGGAAACCTAAAGCTTACATACAGAACATGCAGAACTCAATGATTATTCCCATTTATCGAGTACTTCTTCGTGCAACTCTTGGCAATCTTTGTTGGCCACATTTTTCCAACAACTTTTATCCATATGATACAGTCTCACCAATCCGCCTGAAAAAACATCTCTCATAGTGGCATGATACACTGCGCGAAAGGCCAGATCGAAGGCCTCATTATCACTCAGATTATAGTTGTAGTCAGTATCCAATATTCCCAAGGCATTCGAAGCTCCACTGCCTACGGCAAAGACTTTTCCATGAATGCGCAACGCATCGGAATCCACATAAACCAAACTGGGTCCTTCGGGTGACCAACCTGCGAGCATCATTCCCATGCAGAGACCCATTCCCTTATAATCGGCTGCCACATTGCAAATAAATCTGGCAGCAGATCGAACAGATAGGCGCTCCTTATAGCGCAGTTCGTGAAGACGGCACTCCCTGGCCAAAACACGATCCCAGTAAGTGCAATCCGCTGCTCCTCCTGCCATTGTACTCAGTATATACTGGTTCACCTGGACGACCTTCTGCATACTCTGGGATCCGATGAAATTTCCCGCCGTTGCTCTAGAGTCCACACAAAGAATAATACCACCTTTATAGACGAAACCCACCGTGGTGGTTCCATGATTAAAGTCCATCCGCACATTACTCTGGGCTGTTAGTTCATCCAGTCTTTCCCGCGGTCTCTCAAATGGTGGGGCCATTATTGCAAAAGGATCATCCATGTTACTCCACGCCAGTCGGATTTGTTTAATTGTCTGCTCAGAGTTAAGAGATCCATATTTCCTCATAAACGCATTCTTATCCATTCCGCTTATGTTTTCCAGAGCCATGATTATGGTCAAAGTCTGCTATAGACAATTCTTTTTGTTTATATTTAAATATATGTGGAAATACCAATGTTAACTTTTAACATATTTTTCTAAGCAGCCTAGAAAAATGTTTTTTTTTTCTTTAAAAATTCGACTTCAATTGCCAATTTACTTAAATAAAAATCTATAAACAAAATAAAAATGTTTTTCCCAGAAGTATTATAATTAGCTTAAAATACATTTTTCCCAGTATTAATGTTTATGAATAAATCAAAGGAAAACTGAAGTGTGCAGTTATCCGAAATCCAAATAGAAACATTCCCATTAATTGGAAATTGGATACCAATTCATGCTAGTAAATATTTTTTGAAATACCATGAAGCCAACAATACAACTATAAGATTAAGCTATTTTTTGGGAGATTTGTAAAAATATGCTAAAATGTACAGCAGTATATTTTTACACAAACGGAACTCAATAAAATGCAGGCAAACAGTTTTGTATTTACAATATTCTCGTGATAAATTCATCCTGCCAGCTTGTACTTTTTTTCATTTTCATTTTTCGGCAGCATTTACCCATGTGCAGATTAAAATATGTTTGCCATGGGTTTTATGAGTTTTTCGCATTTTATGAGGTGGAGGCCAGGATATGGCCAAGAAACGAGAACCGAAAATTGAATATTAAATAACCTCAAGCAATAAACAGAATTACATGGCGTGCGAGTGCTGTGTAGTTGCATGTGTGAATTGTTTATGACATTAATATCCGTTTGTTTGCGCAATCATTTAAAAAGGATTATACGATTAGCATCGCAGAGCGGCAATTGATAACCGCTTAAGGCAATGCGGAAATTGTCATTTATATTAATTTTCCTCGCAATCGCTTGTGCGATTCCAACTTATGCTTAAAAGGTTGCCAATTCAGATTAAACGATAGCAAAGTGTTGAAAAGGAAATATCAGCAAATGTAAGAAAAGTTCACTGAAAAAATAGAATTATTATCTTTTAAAATTAAAACTTAAAAATGTAAGGGCCCTAACTTTAAAATAAAAAACATTTTCCATGTATTAAAAGAAACAAGTATACATATATAGGGAAATATTTCCATTTGTTTTAATCCATTACCTTATTAAAAGAAAACGTTTTCCTGTGTTGCTGTATAAGGGAACACTTGAGGCCTGACCCCAAAGATCCCAAAACCATCTATTAGTCAAACTGTTGGGGTAATCAATTTTAATGTTCGACCCTACTGTTGGGCCACAAATTTTCAACAATTGAAATGTGTGCAGCCTGTCAAAGGTTAAAGGCGTTTTGTTGTATTGCCAAATTTGCTCTTGACCAACGACGAAGGCGACAAAAGTGGGCGGTCCCTAGTAAAGACCACATTGTCAATCAGGAAATTCCTTAAACGCAGCATTGCTCCTACCCCGTCTCTCCACGATTTCCTGGGTTATTTGCCAAAGTCCGAATGGCAAACACTTGGCCTAGTCCTCCGATTTGGGTTTTGTGTTTGGGTTTGGGTTTGCCACCTGACCTAAGCCTGGATGCTGTGTCGAAATTTATGCATTGCAGTTGACTTATTAGGGTCTCTACAAACCACTGTGAACCCCTGTGACCCCACCAAATTGTGCTGTTGATTCGCTTTGATTTGCCCAAAATGCCCCCGAGCTGGCCAACTGTGTGTGTCAGAGCTTCACTTTGCATTCGGTTTTGGCCCGCTCCAGGGGATGTGCTCTCGTTAATGGTGGCTAATTATGTTCAATTATTCATTTGAGAGGGCGTCATTTACGTTTTTCAGATGAGATGTTCTCCGTTCTCAGCTTCTTAAGAATGGAAAATGATTAATATGTAAAGAAAGTTTGTTACAATAATTATAATTATAATTTTTAAGATCAATTTATTTAAGATTCTTTATTAATAAAAAATGTATAGAGTGTTTTCAAAATTTGTGATCCAGTTTTAAACAAACTTGCTTAAAATTTATTGTCAATGTCTGTTTCTATATCATGAAAACTTATTCTTGAGCTCTTAAAATTTGTTTAAAAACCCAAAATATATTAGGTCGTATAAGCTGATTTCAACACATTCACTAAATTTAGTGAAAGTTAAACAATATTTGCAACCATTACGAAAAAGAAATCAGTTTCAAAATACTTTTTCTTCAAATTTGGAAACAGATTGTAGTTCTCCGTTTAGGAAAAATAATTTCAAGTGCCCTCAGAGAAACATCCACTATTCTATGAATAGGGTCATATGTCGTATGTCGAACTGAAAATAGTCTCCAAATTGACTAGGGTGGAATTGATTTTGATACTAGTGTTTTCCGTAAATGTATTTTTTGAGCTGCTTTCTGATAAACTTCGCATTCTTTCGGTCTTGCTTTGTTTAAATTCAGAAGTGTGACATAATTTTTAAGGAATTTTCCACTAATTCACAAAGAGTACGGTTTGATGGCTCATTTCTTTCTGCCTTGTTAATTGAACATAAACTCATAATGCGCTTTATATCCTTATAGTAATTTTTAGTCTCGCGTTTTGCAGTAATAGACCTCTTCCTGAACATTAAATTCTCCCCCAGTGCATCAAAATCTTGAGACCCAGCTCACCTTAAATGGCGAATGCTGCTCCACAGGAAAGCCCCAAAGTATGCAGCAACAATTCATCGCCGGGACAAGGCTTTTAATCAAGCCAAGGACCCAGCCACGCACACAGGCAGGCACACAGACAAATATGTATATACAAATATGTAGCACATGTGTGTGTTTACATATTCCTGCATACTTATGCGCTCCTCGGAGACGGAGACAACATAATCACATGCGTAGCTGCAATTTCCGTTGCATATTTACAGGCGCCGTCTCCTTGGACTGCCCGATGATATATAACTGCGATTCGCAGGCTGTAAATTTTGACTTTCAATGCGAGCTGGGAATTTGACATTTACTAATTGCCAGATTATGCGCCACAGACACTGAAGACTCTGAAGGCCTCTTGAAGATGCGAGGACTCGAAATGCATTTCCCAATCGAAAAACTCCCCCTTAATGTAAACTGAATAGCAAACATTTCGCAAATGAAAGGGGTTAAGCTGCTCTTAACTTTCTAGTCGAAGGTAGCAAAGCCAGGCGGCAGGCAACTCAACTAAGTTCTATTTCCGCTCGAACGAAGGAAATTCCAGCAACTGTCATCGGCATATCGACGGCATTAATTAATCAACGTTATGCATCGCAATCGAAAAGTGTGCCACCCATCTCTTTCTAATACTCGTTGGCATTTCTCTTCCTTTTTCTTCGGATCAGAATATCACTTTCGTAAATTGAAGTTGCTTTTCCTGTCTCTCGATTTCTGTTGTTGCATGTGTGGCATGCTTCCATGGCAAGTCATGCATATTCATTGTTTACATGTACACAAGGACCCACAAACATAAACAATCGTTCGGCAATTTTACCTGATTTCTTTTCGAAAAATTCCACCCACTCGACCCTCAATTAGTTTCCTATTGCCCTCTTGGCTTATTTGCTCTTGTATTTGGTATTGTTTGGAGGCGTGGTAGCAAGCAAAGTATCTAAAATGCATTGGGCCAACAAGAGTTAACCTTATTCGCATTGTTTTCCGTTTAAGCTATTTGAGCAATTCATTAAATCGTATTGGCAAAGGGACGAAATATTTAGTCAGGAATCAGAAAGCTTGTACTTATAAGAAGGAGCTACCCCCATTCCTATATTATAACCTTCAAATAGCAGATCATCTGAATTAAATTCTTTTATGGCTAACCACCAGATATGAGGAAATTTGCCTAGCAACTCAACATACACGACCTTTAACCGCTCTTCTGTTCTCAATTTATATTTATTTATTAGCCTGGACATTCATAAATTGCATGTCATAGAACCCATAACAATCATAATCTTCGATATAATTTCCACTTTATGGTTGCCAAGCTGTTGGGCGATAAAAATTTACACATTGATATGCTTTTATGGTAGCAAAAATAAAATAAGGAAAGTAAACAAATAAACAATGTACAGGGGTATCAAAGAGCAATTTCAATGCAAAAAGCCAAAGACTCCCAAACACATGCTAACAATTTTTCCCATTTTCCTCTTCGTTCAAATGCAAACGCCTTGAATGTGTTGACAGTTTATAGACAAAAGGTTGGTCGGAAAAGCTGGCTGGAATAACATGTAATTTGACAAAATCCATAAACCATAAATTCTTGGCAAACCAGCACCAAAATTGCCACATCCCCCCGGAGGAAGTTCTTTCATTGTCTTTCTCAGTAGATTTCCTTCACAGGCCCAAAGAAAACTGTCTCCTAATCGCAGGCAATAAAAAAAGAACAGAATCACATAAAATATTATCGATACGAGTGCGAGTAGTTGTCAACCCTGGCAGCCACATAAAAATACCCCAAGCACATAAATCGCCATCAGCGAGCAACCATCACGACTATTAGGTTAAATCAACCCAGAGCATTGAATAAATTTAGTGCCCATTTTGGGTATTTATCATGTAATGCTCCGGTCCATTTTATTAAACTTCCAATTAGAGGGATTTGTCTTTGATTTTCTGGTGGTATTTAGAAGATCTAATGAGATGCAGATCATAAATTGTGACGAAAGTAATAGCAATAGTAATAGTAAGTCTTAATCAGATCACTATTTTCTTACTTTAATCTTAAGACATATCACATATTGATAAAAGGAAAATCCTTATTTTGCCTTTTCCTTTATGCATAAAGTTACCAAAAAATGATAAAGAGAAAGTATAAGGATAAATGAACAATTTAATCATACAGTTAATTTGCTTAAATGGCTGGAAGTTGCCATGGCAATTCAACTGTTGACAGTACTAACAGTTTGAGCTCTTTCACAAAAAGCAAAAATTGTCTACTTTTTTTGCAAGCTAAAGAGGATTCTCCTTTTTTTTTGCCCATGAAACTTTGTTTGATTGCAAACAAAAGAGTGTGGAAAAAGCGAAGGGGTTTGCATGAAAGGAAGTAGAAAGCAAACATTTTGGCGTTGCTGCATCAAACACATGAAGACAGCTTAAGCGCTTGAAGCTTGGCTTTTCCTGTGGACCACCCATCACATCCTGTGAATCATCGAGACCACCCAACCTGCATCGGTTATTAAATTTGCGTGGAGTTTCTTTAGGTTCTTTGTAGGCTGAGCCTTCGCCTGGGATATGCGGTAGTCTAACTCATAGTTTACGGAGTTAGTTGGCCTAACTAAGTTTTCCACCAATGCCAAAAGTTTAGGCCCAACTTGAATCCCCCAGCTCACCGAAAATCCGATTAGAATCACGAGAACTTTGGCCCAAGATGCAAAGGGATAAAGAAAATGAATGTCCTACCATAAAATATTTAATAAAATCATAAATTATAAAAGATATTGCTTTTATTAAACATAATAAATTTAAAATATAAAAGTAGAAAAAATATTAAATAAATGTTAAATAATTTACTTCATCTTTGAAGGTAACTTAAATCTTTGTGCTAAACTTAATGATTCTGTAGTAAAATAAATTTTATAGCCTTTTGATATGTAATACTCCTGCCTTAAACTGGTCACATCACCTGCTGTCGCCCAAAATTGAGTTGTATCAGCTTTTGGAAAGTCAGGAGCCGTCCTGTCGAATCTGGTCATGCCCCGTCCATGCCTGTTTGTCTGTCCCAGCTGTTCGAGCACTCCCGCACAATTCAATTAATGGGCATTCAAATGATATAAACCTGCTGAGGCATTTTTAGTGCATCCGTCCAGAGTGGATTGAGGTAATGCCAGGGGATGCATGAAAACTAGTCAGGGACAAACACAAGCCATCCAGCACTCTC
This sequence comes from Drosophila eugracilis, assembly GCF_018153835.1. NCBI lineage: Eukaryota > Metazoa > Arthropoda > Insecta > Diptera > Drosophilidae > Drosophila > Drosophila eugracilis. The sequence continues at coordinate 3,412,152 of NW_024571981.1, read as the reverse complement.
ACTCCATGTCCAAGCCATGGCAACTACAACACGTGTCATATGCCCAAAGGCAAACAACAGGTGCAAGGAAAAAACACCAACACGCTCAGCAAAATCCTTAGTAACAGAAGCAAATACACTGAAAGAAACGTCGAACCTATAATTTTTGGTAATTTTCGAAGAGGTCCTTATAAAAACATTATTTTTACTAGTAACAGGGATTGCACAATTTTAATAATATTTTAAAATAATTTACCTAATATAAAAAATATCTTAAAATTTATTAATGTGTAAAACCCACCACTTCAAGGCAACATTGCAGCAGTTGCCCATGGCAACCGAAAAGGACAACAAATAGTTTGCTTTTGGAAAAAGTGAAAGAGTTTCGGTGGAAACCGAAAGTTAACAAAAGGCGTTGGAAGCAGAAAACCTAATTCAATATGACCCAGCGCACAAAATTTATTATAAATACTTCTGGTGAGTTTGATATCGGTTTTACCACATAAACTTATGAAAAAAATATTTCTTTGCTTTCCTGAAGTGGAATACTTTTCCGCCCGTTTGCCGGGCTCGGAGCTAGACGAGCAAACGGCCATGATTCTGGAGTTCCTGGAGCAGGAGGAGCACACTGTCATCTCGGCTGTGCACAGTAAATCCGATGGCAAAATCCGATTCCACCATCGCATACCGAATGAGGAGCTGTGCCTGCTGTTCTACAAGGTGCCGCAGGTGGGCCAAAATCACAAGGATGGTAATAGTGAGCCACTGCTAGGCATTTTAACCCTAGAAGGGGGCCTGGTCAAGTCGATTTACAATTCTGTTTCTCGAGTATTCTCGCCCTCTGCCAACTCAGCCCGGGTAAGTATAGATACGTGTGGGTCTGTATGTTGGCCAGTGTAGTATAGTGCAGTCTAGTGTAATATTCTACCTGGCTAATTCCTTCACTCGGCTTAACTTCCCATGCTCGCTGTCGCACTCTCTGTAGTCTTAATCGCATTTGCGCATAATTCAATCCAGTCTGCAATTTCATTTTGTCAATTATACTTCACCCTGCCATCCAATTTGTTTTTTCCGATAGGGTTTTTATAGCGCTTTTTTATGTCTAATATTTTTTTTTCATTTTTAGCGCAGTGAATATGGACCCGAGTTGAGTGGAATCCTGGAAAACTTGCACCAGAACTTGGGATCCAGCTTGGGTTTACCACAGAGCGGTGGGTTTTCACTTTTGACAACTAACAATCTCAATGCCAAGTTATATCTTATTTTGTATTATTTTACTAGGTATTACAAGTCTGCGGGACGAGATAAAATATTGGAAACAAAAATTGGGACAAAAGTCCAGTCTCGCTTGGACCGAGAGGCCGCTCAAGTTTTCATTGGCGTTTTGGAAAATATCGAAAAACAAATCAGGTAAAGAGTAATGAAAATATCATATTGTAATCCGATTAAATATGCAATCTCAGCACCATTGACGGGAATAATCCTAGTGGCACGATAGAAGAGTTCCTCGACCATGCCCACAACAATCTAGATGAATTGTGGCGACTGCCCTACAATTATCCACAGCAACGGATGTCGGATCTCCTGGACATCATAGGAAAGCGGCTATTGGAGGTTTGTTTAACCCAATTGCTGGCCGAGGACATTTGGAGTTTGAACTCCAGCCATGTCAATAATCTAATGGGTCAGAGCATTGATACGGTGGACGCCTGGATACAGCTCTGCGACTCACTCACTCGACTCTTTTGGCCAAATTATGTAAAGCATCCGTGGCTTGGAGATCCATATGTGCCCAAAAGGGGACAGCAATTTAAGGAACGACTCAGTGAGATCCGGAATATTAAGCAGCTTTATAAACAGATTGCCACCTTACTCGATGATGCAGAGTTGCAGGAAATGTTCCAGGAACAGGCTCCTTTCACGGGTGAGTCTATAAAATAAATAACATTTGTTTATTTAACTATTTATTATGATTTTCTTTAGACTTCAACATCTTTGATACGACGTCATTGGGGCAAACTAAATGGCACAAGGCATTGCAGCACTTTGAACTGGTCCTTCAACCAATTGATGAACGAATTGCTGCCGCTTTGAAGGGTCAATTGCATAACCACCTAAGTAATCCACGTCAGGTGATCTTCATCTTTTCCAAGTATGAGACTCTTATCCAAAGACCTGCTGTTCTTGAATTGCTGACCATCGAAAGGGAGCAGTTTCTGCAATCGCTGCATATCCTTTTGCAGGACTTACGCAAGGCGATGGCGGATTCGAATATGGAACCGGATACGGGTCACTTGTCAGTGATATGCAACGAGTGCCGTTGGCTGAAGGTAGTTCAGCACCAGATTCAGGAGATCGAGAAGGTTAGCCATTTGATAAGTGGTCGCGAGGGCTTTGACAAGATCAACAAGGCAGTGCAGGAAATCAAAGAGGAAACTGAATCCCTACTTCGCACTAACTTTGAGATCTGGTCAGGACAGTGTTCCACATCCGTCAAAAGCGGAGAGCTGCGGTAAGGGTGTGACATTTACTGTTTTTGATATTTTCAAATTTAAAATTACTTTATATTCAATTGCTTCAGACTTCGTGATGATCAAGCGGTTGTAAAATTCGAAAAAGAAGGTCGTCAACTGATGCGCGTAACTTTCAATCCCAAGTTGGTGACCTTCTGCCAGGATGTACGCGAGTTCGAGAATCTCGGCTATAATGTTCCCCTTGAACTTCGAGCCGCTGCCACACATGCAGCCAAATATATGTGCTATGCCCGCCGATTGCAGCAGATCGCCACATTCCACAACACAATTGGAGATCGAATGATTCCCTGTCAGCGACCTATTATGCTGAAAAATGCCTTGGAGCTGCAGCGTCTGGTCCAAAGCGAAACAGTCGCCTGGCAGGACGAAAAATCCGTCCAGAAATATGTTGATATCCTGCAGGAAGCAGTTTCCAAACTCTCCACGGATAATACACTTCTTGTGGGATATCATGAGCAGGCCAAGAGGACAGTAGGTTCTTAACAAACTTATAGAGAATATTACTACTATTACTAGTATCTTTCTTAGGTCATGAAACTTATGTCCACCGATCTTTTTACCCAAAACCAAATTTGGAAAGACGAGCTGCGACATCTCCGTGAACTGGTGGTTACTTTGGAACGTCAAGGATATACCCACTTGGATGCTTTCAAGCTGCACTGGGATCACCAGCTGTACAAAGTTCTGGAATATCAATATATTCTTGGTTTACTCGATATGAACAACAAACTACCGGATATACATGTAAAGCTGATTCTGCGCCAGAGAGAACTTGTGTTTAGTCCGCCGGAAGAGGAAATTCGTGATTTGTACTTCAGTCAGCTGAGACGCTTTATTGAGAGACCTTGTAATTTCCATGGATTATCGGAACACAGTCAGGAACTCTTCAAGTCCATGGTCACTGTGAACCGTAATCATTTTGGACCCTTATATCAAAGAGCAACTGAATTGTTTGACAAACTGGAGGATTTCAAAACCATTTGGTTGCCATGGATCGCCTTGGGTTGTGTGGACGTCGAGCAGCTTTGCGGAATTCACCTTAATGAAGCCGATGATTGGGATCGCAATTTTAGGTCCTGCAAGCACTTCAGTCAACAATTTGCAAAGCTGCAGCAGGCGGAGGAATCCATCGATTGCATTGTGATCAATGTGCTGCCTTTGAGATCTGATATCGAATACATCAGCAGACGTTATTGGGAGTCTCTGGCGAATAGTTTGAGAACAGCTATCCTGACGGATGTGAGTTCAATCCAGGAATTCCTGCAGAGCGCCCTGCAGTTTCTTCAAAACGTGCCCATGGATGAGGGCAGCATTAGCCAATCGGGAATGAAGTACGAAAAGATAATGAGTGAGCTACCGCATATCGAGAAAACTTTGGAGGCGGTAAGGGAAAAGGATGCCTGTCTGGCAGGTTGGTGCAAGGAAAGGGTCACCGCTCTCACCGGAATCGTGCAACAATGGGAACAACTGCACCCTCTTCTGGATAATCATGCTGTGATTCTCCAACGACAAGTAGACATAATCAAAAATCAGGCCGAGACGCAATTGCAAAATCTCAAAAACGAAGCAGAAAAATTTTTGCTCAGATGGGAATCCACAATATCTGAACTGGAGGCCAATGAGAATTCTACTTTGGAGGTCTTCAAGGAACGCAGACAGCACTGGAAACAACTGCAGGAGAAAAAGAAGAGTTTGCTGGAGGAGTGCTCCAAGTTTAACATGGAATTCCCATCAGAAATGCTTAATCCCTTCATAGAAATAGATGAGCAAATGGAGCAGCAATCACTGCAATGGCAGGTCTATGATAGTTTTCTCACTGAACTGCAGCCAATTCTTCAGGAGGAATGGGCCATTTACAGGCGACGTCCTTATGTCCTGAATGAGTTTATTGGCAAGTGGGAGAGTTCCGTTCATGCCTCGATTGATTTGCCCTCCAAAAGAATCCGGCAGCAGGTGGAGCGCATTCAGTCGGCATTGCCAATTCTTCAACAACTTCAATCGGATTCTTTGAGTGAACGCCACTGGGCTAGGATATTTCAGCTTCTTAAACACAAGGATCCCAAGCCACTGCATTCTATTCTCCTTCAGGATATCTTACAGGATTTCGATGTCCTTCAATCGGCTGCTCAAGAGATCAGCAGTATAGTCAGACAAGCTTCTAGTGAACAAATTGTGCGACAGGCACTGGTGGAACTCGATCAGTGGTCAGTCACGGCCCAATTGAAATTGATCACTAGAACGGATGCTTCTGGCCAGAGTGTTTCCCTGATCAAGGACTACCAGGAGGTGCTGAACAAGATAGGGGATAATCAGTCCCTGTTGCAATCCGCCAAGAACTCCGCTGCTTTCGATAGCTTTTCTGATCAGGCTGAGCTTTGGGAGAGTCGTTTAAACACATTAGATGCACTTCTAAGTAGCTTAAATCATTCCCAAAGACGGTGAGTACAGAATTTAAAGTTATGTTAAGTTAATACCTATTAGTATTCAATAAAACACGAATATTTTCCAGTTGGGTGTACTTAGAGCCAGTCTTTGGATCTGGAACCCTGCAACAGGAACAGGCACTATTTAAGCGCATCGACAAAGACTTTCGTTTCGTGATGCGGGAAATCGAAATGGACCCGCGAGTCACTTCTCTGACAAAGATTAATAACATTACCACCATCGTCAATGCACTGGAGACCCAATTGGCCAGGTGCCAGCAAAACCTGATGAGCTACATAACCGTGAGTGGCTTAAGCAATCAAACCAATTGTACACTTAATCAGGATATATTTCCCTTCCGCAGGATAAACGCAACTCCTTCCCCCGCTTCTACTTCCTGGGCGATGATGATCTACTCGAGCTGCTTGGACAGGCCAGCAAGGATGCAGATGTCATCCAAAGGCATATCCGTAAACTGTTCCCCGGCTGCCAAAGCCTGAGCATCCGGCAGGTGGCTTCTAATCCTACCTCCGATATTAATCAGTACAGCATTATATCCGTGCACAGTGCCGAAGGCGATGAGCTCAAGCTAAACCAGCCCGTGGAGATGAAGGGCGACATCGAGGTGAGTTACTTGTCCGAAAACTATAAAATTTAAATACTTATGTAAATTATTTGCAGAGGTGGCTAAATCATTTAGTGGCAGTAGTGCAGGATACTCTGCGTGATCAAATTTACGAGTGCTACACCAACACCACCGGCGGAAGTGATAACCTTGGGGAGAACATCCTTAAGACCTATGCCAGCCAGGTGTTGGCCACATCCAGGGCGCTTCACTTCACTCGCCAGGCGGAACAGGCCATTGGTGGCATGACGTTGGGAAAACTGCAGCAGCAGCTAAAGGATGAAATCACCCACCTGGCTGCCCTGAAACACAAATCCCAAAACGGAACGCTGATCAGCCTCAAACTAAGAGCCCTTCTTCTGGACTTAGTACACTACTCCGGGGTGGTGGAGCAGCTTCAGAAACACAATGTGGTCCACACCAGCGATTGGCACTGGCTGTGTCAACTCAGATATTACCTTGGGAAAATGGGTGGCACATCGGGCGGAGTTAATACCAATCGACAAGTTTGCGTCCGCATGGTTTATGCCGAATTCGAATACGCCTACGAGTTTCTAGGCCAGGCCAGCAAGTTGGTGCACACGCGGCTCACCCACCGTTGCTATCTCATCCTCACGCAGGCTATGCACATGGGCCTGGGCGGTAATCCCTTTGGCCCGGCTGGCACGGGGAAGACGGAGTGCGTCAAGGCCTTGGGGGCCATGCTGGGTCGTTTGGTGTTGGTTTTCAATTGCGACGAGGTGAGTGAGGGTAGACTTTTCAGAAGAATCCCTATATATTTTTTCTGAAGTTTTCAAATTGAACTTAAGAATGTACTACAAATTATTATCTCAAAAACTTGATGAAATTAAAAAATAATGTGGTGTTGTTAAAACAATTTTAAAGTCTCCCCATACAAATACCCCTATTTTTCCTGAGTGCATGATAATTCTCTTGCTATACATCATTATGCTATGGATTGTTTGCAGAATGTGGACGCCGAATCGATGAGCCTCATCCTCACTGGCTTGGCACGCTGCGGGGCATGGGGCTGCTTTGACGAGTTCAACCGACTACAGGAGGCCACTCTTTCGTCCATCTCCATGCTGATTCAACCCATCCAGAGCGCCCTGAAGGAAAGAGCCAATAGCGTCCAGATTGGTGAACGACAGGTGAGCAGGATGAGTTATTGGTTGACGTTCTTGTGGCAGGAATTATGGCTTGATTGGTAGGGTTTGCTAACAGGTGCATTGGGTTGATTTAGAGAATCCTCGCACACATACAGAATATTCAAAGCGAAACACAACACAAGAAAATATAATATTTGAAAACTATAATACAGGTCCAGCTTAATCAACACTGCGGCATCTTTGTAACCCTGAATCCGGCCGGAGGCGAGTACGGTGGTCGCCAAAAGCTTCCCGGCAACATCCAGGCCCTATTCCGACCCATTGTGATGCAGCAGCCGGAGCCTGGGGAAATCGCCCGGGTTATGCTCTTCGTCGAAGGTTTTTCCGAGGCCTCTGCCATTGCATCCCGCATTGTAGAGCTGTTCGATTTGTGTGGCAAGATGCTATCTGCCCAGAGGCATTACGATTGGGGACTTCGGGAACTGAAGACTGTACTGCTGGTATGCGGGGAGGGTTTGAGGGGACAATTAACCAGTGAGGAAAACAACCAGACTACTGCTAACGAGGAGATGTCGGTGGTGGTTCGCTGTTTGCGTTCATCCACCATGTCCAAGCTGGCCCCCCACGATGTCACTCGATTTGAGATGCTGCTCCGAAATGTTTTCCCCGAGATTGGCAGCTCACCCGCGCCAGAAACTCTGCTCCATCAATCTCTATCCGCCGCTTTTGCGCAACTGGGACTCTGTCGAAGTGAGAGGCAAATTGAAAAGGCTTTGCAACTGCACGAACAGCTTCAAAAACGGATGGGAGTGGTATTAGTGGGACCACCAGGATGTGGAAAGTCCACTATCATGGCGCTCCTTAAACAAGCTCTGAGTGGATCCCAACTAAAAGTGCACACCATCAGTCCGAAGTCCATGAGTCGGATTCAATTGCTGGGACGTCTGGATGCCGATACTCGTCAATGGCAGGACGGTGTACTCACCCACACAGCGGTGGCAGTCAATCAAGAGCCATCGCAAATCCACTCGTGGATCGTGTGCGACGGAAGCATCGATCCAGAATGGATAGAGGCACTCAACTCGGTTCTAGACGATAACAAGTAAGTCATACTAACTTTTCCGATAACAAGTTTCATAAATACGCTCTTTTTAATTTTTAGCAAAACTCGTTTTGCTGCTTATATTTCGCTTGTTTTTGCGCATAAATTCGTAATAATTATTTCGCGGCCGGCCATACTATATCATTATATCGTATAGGTATACAGTTATCGTTATATCGTATTGTAGATATCGTATCCTAATCTAGCATATATTGTATCATCTATCACTTAGCTGCTAAAATACGTACAGATCTAGAAAACAAAGAAATGCTTGAAGGTTGACGACATAAACAAATTATGACGGGGAAGCCCACTAAAGTAACGTAATGTGGTTTGCGTAACGCAACATAATACGTATCGGCATTTTTCAAATGGCGTTTTCTTAAAATACATAAAAAAAAAACATGGGTGTTTTTTCAGTGCGAGTGTGTGCGTTTAAGATGTTGGCACACATCCTTGAGAGTTGTGAATACTACAGGATAGTTGACATAATAGTTTAGGTTTATATAGCTTTAGGGTGGGGGCACTTTATCACAAAGTCTTTTCATTACAAAGTTACTGGTATTTTTTCTCGTTGTTAATTTGTTATGGTAATAAAAGGAAATGTGGCCTTAAATAATCTTTAACAAACAAAATACGAAAAAAGGTTTAATGAAAATACTTTCATTTTTAAACTGCTTAAAGCAAGAGGGACTCACAACATTAGAATGACATCATCATATAGACAAAAAAAACTAAAAGCTTTTCGAAAACAGAATTTAACCTAAACATAAATATAAGCCTTATAAGGAGATAGTATGAACTTGCCAAGTAGAGTTATGTTTTCTAATACGTAGCTAGCATTCTTTTTCTCCATGAATACTTGTTGGATATCATTTTGTGCTCGAGCATTTGCGGCAATGCAATACGGTTTAAGGGATTTGAAAATCACATAAATAATCAGATCACAACTCCAGGCGTGTGTGCCCTCAAACTTTCGTATGCGTTTAGCTGGCTAGAGAGTTGAGCTTAGGACTACAGGCAAGAATATTTAACTGCGGGGCAAGTTGCAGTTGCTGTGGCGGCGCAGGTTGCTGTTGCTGATGCTGGTGTGTTGCAGGTGGCGGGGGCGGCAGTGGCGGTAATGTTAGCGAGGGCGGAGGCGGCGGTGGCAGGGATCGCATATGTTGCATATGTGCTTGGGGAGCCATATGCTGGAACATGTTACAATGCTGTTGTTGCTGAAGATGATGCTGCTGTTGCTGCTGCTGTTGATGCTGCTGGTGGGCACTGAAATGATGCTGCTGTTGCGGCGGTGGCTGGGCGGGATTCACATCGGGTCTAGTTTGCAGTACGACCTCTGGCTCGAGATTAATCACCATATCAGAGTCATCCTGTTGCTGCTGCTGGGGGGATTCCTTAGCGATGCCAGTGCCGCCGCCTGAGCTGCCGCCATCGCTGAGGCGGAGATGTCCTGGCCATATTCCTGCTTTATGCCATTCGGTGGACCCGCATACAAAGTGGCACTAAGGTTCTGATGCAGAATGGGATGACACAGCTGGGGCATCAGCGTCACCCCAGCGATTGGCAATCCGGGATGGCCGAAACTCCTGGGCGGGTAGAGTTGCTGCAACTTATTTAGCTGCTGCAGGTGTGAGGCATGGGCGGGGGGCGTGGCAAGCTGTGTTAGTTGGCTGGACATCATTCGGTTCCGCTGATGCGCAAGCTGGTGACTCAACTGCTGCTCCTGCAGATGCGTAGGCGGAGGCTGATGATGCTGCTGCTGTTGCTGTGGCACCTGCTGATGTTGCTGCAACTGCTGTTGTTGCTGCAGCTGTGGCGTGGGCTGCTGACCTTGCGGCGGGGCTGGTGGCACTCCTAACTCGGGCTTCACCACAGGCACTGGCGGTATCATGGCTGCAAAGTCTGGCGGCAACTGTGACGGGTCCGTAAGCAGTAAGCCTTTCTTACGATCTTTTCGGATCTTATCTCTCAGCTTTTCCAGCTGCCTGAATGCTTCATTGGCTCTTCTCGCCTTTTTTCTGTCCCTATCACGTTCCTGTTCCAGCCTCCGGTATTCAGGATTCATTCGCTTGATCCGTTTTCTTTCTCGATCCCGCTCTCTTTGGATCATTTTCAGTCGCAGTTCCTCCTCGGGAGTCAACTGCAATCGGAGAGAGATAAAGAAGGGGGGAAACATATTAAAGCACAGTGTTTTGGGCCATAAAAACTGTGGGGGTTTGTCTGGTTCGGAGGGTTCAAGAAGTGTCAACGGTCCCGGGATCTTCTAAACCCCTACCCCCTATTCTCTCAAGCCATGTGAGTATGTGTGTGTGTCGTGTGATTCAAGTGTACGAGTGTGGGATAATGTTTATAAATAATAGAATATTGGAAAAATGCTACGTTAGCACGTCGTGCCTTCTTGCGAAATCTATCGCGCTCGCGTTCCATTCGCCGGTACTCGGGATTGAGGCGCTTGATCCGCTTCCTCTCGCGATCCCGCTCACGCATGATGAACTTGTGGCGGGCCTCCTCCTCGGGGGTCATCAGCTGAAATTACAGAGAGAGTGGTTGGTTGGCAAACGGCAGTCAGCAGAATGGGTCGTGTCTCGATCTGAATCTGAATCTCGGGCAGTGTTCTTGTGTGGCTAAACGTGGTCTTATGCGGTAGTATGTTCTCCTTCCATCTTGTCTTGAATACAGAATATCTTTTCGTATAATAAAATGTGATTTCTTGCAGGCTCTTAACTTTGCCATCGGGCTGGAGGATTCAATTCGGAAGTAACGTCAACTTTATTTTCGAAACAGACGATTTGAGGCACGCCTCACCGGCAACAATTTCTAGGATGGGGATTGTCAACATGAGGTGAGTTTAAATTAATAATCACGGACACTATTACATACTACCCAATTAAAATAGCTATGACTACTATCCAGCTGAGGAGATACTTAAACATGAGCTGTCAAAGGAACCCTATGGTGATCTGTTGCAGAATTACGTAGATGGCAATTTTCAATATGCCGTGGATTGGCTCGAAAGTCAACTTTTGTTAAGGTAAAGTTGCTAGTATTTCTAAAAATAAAATTCAAAAATTGTAAAACGTAATTTCCTTCAGTCATCTACCCGGTATAAATCGTGTCCATCTCCTGCGTTCCTTGTTATTACAACTCCGTGGTTCCCAATCTCTAGAGGAATATGGAGCAGCGACTCTTCGTGCTCTATTTGGTTACATACCCAACGCTCTGCAGAAAGAGTTTGCCCAACTGATACTAAAGCGCGCCAATCTTTACATAGCCAACCTCAACTACGCGGAGCTAACATATTATGATGCCCGGAAAAATTCCCTGGAACAATATCCTGTAGATGCGATGGAAGTATCAGAAAAAGGCTCTCAATTAATAATAACATCTTATATGAAATCATATTTGGACATACTAGAAACCCTGCTGAAACCGCAGGGAAATGTAATCTCACCCTTTCTGTTAATTGGTCCAAGTGGATCTGGCAAAACACTACTGATCCAAAGAGCAGTGCTAGATAACTCTGGCTATCAATTAGCTACCATAAACTGTTCCACCCAACTAACTCCTAGCTATATTTTACACACATTGAAAACGCACTGCGTCACAGTGAGTGGAATCAAAGGCAGAGAGTTTCGTCCAAAGCAAGCCAGATTAGTGCTCTTCATGAAAAACTTGGATCTCTGCCAACAGGATTCTTGGGGAGCTTGTGAAGTGGTAGAACTACTACTCCAGTTGGCACAACGCGGAGGCTTTTACGCCGAGAATCTCGAATGGATAGGGGTGAGTGGGTTGCAAATATGTGCCTCCATTAGCGGAAATCCTGGGAAAATAGCACCGCGCTACTTTGCCATCAATCAGTTTTTGCGAGTTTCCCGGCCCACAAGCCAGGATATGCTAGAAATTGTCCAGCGGCGATTGGAATCACTTTTGGAAGAGCACTTCAGGAGCACGAGAAATCGAGGAGGGTCCGGGGTAAATTTGCAGCACGTCAGCGAAAGCCTGATGGAGTGCTTCGAGAAGGTTGGTATCCTCACCTCACATCCTGGAATACATCATCGCAGGACCTGCTAATTGACTTTACCCTGTTATAGCTCCAGGCGACTTTTACCACCGTGGGAGGCAGGCAGGCCCACTACCAGTTCAGTCCCAAATGCATCATGAAGCTGCTGGACACTCTCGTCTTTTACCCCGCCAATGATTTTACTGAGGTATGTTTTGCACAGTGAGAAAAAAATGGGAAGGTTCATTTAAAAACAATTCCCTAAAAAAAACAATGTCAATTTTCAAAATTAATTTTAAATCTCATAAAGGAAAACAAATTTATATTCCATAAAAATATTTAAAATTTAAATTTCTCCTTTGAAGACAAGGTCACTTCAACTGAAATATTTTCTCCCAGTTTATGGCTAATCTGATTAAAAATGTGCTTTTCCTTACAGGCTCTCTACTGCGAGCTTTTAGGCATGTTCCGCGATAGATTGATTAGCGAAGAGCATGTCCAGCAATTCGAGGCGATACTCAAGCAAACGATGCGCAAGTACTACGGCAAAGAGGCAAGTTTAGTTTCGGATTTGCTAAAGGAAAACTCAGCTAATGATATCGAATCTTTTAGAAAGTGTTTTTCGTGCCTAAGTCTCAAAAGTCGCGGGGTCAACTGCATTGCCTAACCCATGACGAGTGGCTTGAGGAAGTTCAGCGTCAAGTGACTATTTGCAGTGAGTATGAAAAATTAAGGTCCCCTTTCTTAAACATTTTAAACAAATGTTTAAAATAGAAATATTTTATAATTTAGAAATATTCCTACACCACATTTAAACCAACTGTAATATAAACTTTAAAAGTCCGAATTCTGCTCACGCATCAGTTGAAGTTTCCTAGTGGATATTCCGCAGTTTCAAGACAAGAGGAGGAGATGGGTGATATTTTTGGGGTAATCGGGGATAACTACACTGGGCCTGGGCGTCAGCTTGCGAAACCGATCCCGTTCGCGTTCCATTTGCCGGTACTCGGGATTTAAGCGCTTGATCCGCTTCCGCTCGCGATCCCGCTCTCGCATGATGAACTTTTGACGCGCTTCTTCCTCGGGGGTCATCCACTGAAAGTACACAGAACCATTTAGTTTCGCTGGGCATCGGTTTTTTGATAAGTTTTACAGTATTACAGGAAAAAATATTTTTTTAGTAGTGGATGAAAAGGAAAATGATTCGTAGGGGTCAACTTCAAGGATGTTTCATGAGACAGTTTTTAATCGGCAGGGGATAGTATATACCGGAGGGATAGTTTCTATTAATTTTTAAAAAGTTATTACAAAGTTATTCGGAAAAGCAAGAAACAAAAAAAACTAAAAATATTCCCCGATTTCCCCAAGATGCCGAAAGCTACAGCATAACTGCACCCATCACAGAGGAACTTCTGAACAACACTGCTAGAATAACCAGAGTTCTATCACGAACCGATGCCCACATGCTTATTTTGAATCAATCTGGTGGAAGACACCTGGACGCCATATACACGGCGGCTACGTTGCAGGAGGCTAAGGTGATAACTTTGCAAGGGGGTCCCTCCTACGACCTTCCCGAATTCTATAACGATCTTAAGGTGGCCATGCAAACGGCTGCCTTGGAACAGCAGATGAGTTATCTTCTCATCGAACATTGTTGGCTGAGTTATGTGCCAGATATTTTGAAGCCCATTGAAGCCCTGCTAGAGGGAAGCGAAATTCTTGAGCTTTTTGGCGATGATCTTGAAACCGTGGCCAGTACCCTAAAGCAGGCGGCACAGCTCGAGGGATATCAAGAATCTTTGGGGGCATACTTTATGAAACGTAAGTATTTTATATACCCAGCTTTATGATAGGAGTATTATTAATTCTATCTTTAGGTGCCCGTGAGTACCTCCACATCATCCTCGTTTTGGATCCCAATAGTGCCACAGTACAGGAGTATTTCAACAACTTTCCTGCCTTGCATCGTCAAATGGATTTACTTTACGTGAGAGGAGAATCGAGGGAAACCCTTGCTATTCTACCCAAGCAATACATAGAATTGCTTAACGAGTCCGTGGGAAGTGGGCGTGGCAAAGTGCCCGCTTGCAGTCACTTTGCAGACATATCGGATGAACTACCCTCAGATGAACCATCCCAAAGATACTACCAACTTATCCGTAGTTACTTCCACATCTACAGCAATGCAGCCAATGAAATCGATCAGAGATTGGGAAAACTACAAATGGGTGTTGATAAACTGGCTTCGGCGCACGCTTTGGTGGATACCCTAAAATCCAATGCAGCTGCACAGGAGCAGGCATTGGGTGAAAAGCGACAATTGGCCAACGAAGCTCTGGAAATGATTTCGTCAACAATGAGAAATGCCAATGAACAGAAGTCTAGTATGTTGGAACTGAAACAACAAACTCAAAAGAGCAGCGAACAATTGAAGGTTCGTCAAAAGGAAATCCAACAGGAATTGGCAGAAGTGGAACCAATACTGGCCGAGGCCAGTAATGCAGTGGGCCAAATAAAATCGGAAGCTCTATCCGAAATCAGATCGTTACGTGCTCCTCCAGAGACTGTTCGGGATATTCTGGAAGGTGTGCTTCGATTAATGGGCATACGAGATACATCCTGGAACAGCATGAAAACATTTCTGGCCAAAAGGGGCGTTAAAGAGGATATAAGATCTTTGGATCCAGCTCGGATTAGCCCGGAAAATTGCGAAGCCGTTGAAAGATTACTCCTGGCAAAAGGTGATTCCTACGAGTCCAAAAACGCCAAGCGTGCTTCAGCAGCAGCTGCTCCCCTTGCTGCTTGGGTGCAGGCTAGTGTTCGATATTCCAGAGTGATCCAGAGTATCAAGCCCCTCGAAAGGGAACAGAATGAATTGCAGAAAAATCTGAATGCAGCCGAAGACGAAATGCAGGAGTTGGCCAGTGGATTGGACGACGTGGATAAAAGGGTTAAGCAGCTATCGACCAAACTACAAACTTATACCCAAGAAGCAGCTGTTTTGGAGCTAAGACTCCAGGAGGCCAGTGGAACCTTGCAGGCTGCAGAACTTTTGGTCGGAAAACTAAGTGCAGAATATGCTACCTGGAGTGGACAGTTGGCGGAGCTTAAAAAAGCACACAAAACACTGGATGCAAAGACTCTTTTGATAGCCATGGCTGTTAACTACTATGCCGGATTGGGCCTGGAAGAGAGAAGGTGAGTTAAGAGGGAAGTGCTCTCGTATTTGTAGATCTAATTATATCAAACTTACAGCTCCTCAATCAAACGTCTGGCGGCAGACTTTCATCTGTCCTCCAACTTCGATCTTCGGGGATCCCTGCTCACGGAGCAACAGCAGATTATTTGGGAGAGCCAGGGCTTGGCCCGAGATGCACAAATCATTGAAAGTGCTGCTCTTCTCAGAGAAATGCTATCCCTACCCTATGGAGCATGTCCTATTCCTCTGCTTTTGGATCCCACACAGACAGCAGCCGAGTGGTTAATGGCCCATCTCAAAGGAAACGGAAAACCCTGCGAGTTAACCACCCACGGTAACGAGAGGCTATCCTATCAGTTAGAACTAGCAGTTCGGTTTGGAAAGACTCTTCTGGTGACAGACTGCGAGCAACTGCGTCCCCCTATCCTGCAACTACTCCAGGGTCATATTTATGTAAGATTTAACAAGCGACAATTAGCTATTGGCACAAAGTTGGTGGATCTTCATGAGAGTTTCCAATTGGTATTGATAAGTAAATCCCATCGTTTGGATTTACCTGAAGAGCAGAGAAGTCAACTTAATCTTCTGAGATTTACGGTAACAGCAGCTGGATTAGCCGATCAATTAATGTCCAAGGCGATTGTGTTGAAAAATGCCGAGTTGGAGCAGCAGAGGATAGAGCTCCTACAAAAGGAGGGAGATCTTCTTAAGAAGCGAATGGACATGCAAGATAAGCTCTTGGAGGAACTTTCTAAATCAGAAGGAGATATCCTCCGAAATGAGAAACTTTTGGCCAGCTTAAATGAGGTTAAGCAAAGCAGCGCCCAAATAGATGAGGCCCTTAAGCAAAGTGGCCATATAAAGGATACTCTACTTGCCGAATTCGGTTCTCTTCGGGAACTTTGCTCGAAGGCCTCCGCATTTTATGCAGGTCTAATACAGGGTTATGAACTATCGGCCTTAGTTTACATAGAATTATTTTTGGGAGCTCTTTCCAAGAATCAGCGAGAGGAGTCTAAGGTCTACGAATTACTAGTGAGAAGTGTTTACATGAATTTAGCAAGAGCTACTTCCAGAGATGGTCAGTTATCATTATCCTTGTGGGTTTGTCATCAGGCATATCCCGATAGACTCAACCCCAAAGAGTGGGAGTTGTTTGTGAACAATTTCATGGGTAGTTCAGATGGCAGTATGATTTTGAGCCAGCTGGGAAGACTACCCGATTGCATGCCCAAGGAGGCACAATTAAAACTGGCCATGCTGGTACAATTGTTCCCGGATTTACGAAGCAAACTCCAGTTGGAAAAGGACTATATTTGGCGGGGATTCATTGAGGCTCAATCGGATGATATCCTGCGTAAGTTGGAGAAACGATTTAGTTAATAACTTCCCATTAAACAAAATTTTTACAAACTTACAGCTACCTTGGGATCCAGTTTTCAACGTGTGCTTATTGCCCAAATTTTTCGACCCGACTTGATGCTCCATCAACTGAGAAAAGTGAGCAGTGATCTACTGGGAATTTCTTCAGATGCATCCACACAGCCTTCTGTGGAGCAGTTGCTGCAACAGAGCAGCTGCGATCGACCTATTCTGATGATTAGTCAGGCAGAAAATGATCCCACAACCGAACTGAGAAAGTGGGCCAATCAAAAGTACAAAGAAATGGCCATTGGTAAGGGCGCAGAGAAGCGAGTTCTCGCGGAAATGCGACAGGCTGCCATTGATGGTCACTGGTTGTGTGTGAAGAATGTCCATTTGGTGCCGCAATTCCTAACTCAAATAGAAAGGGAACTGAGTGAAATTAAAAAGTCCAAGGACTTTCGATTGTGGCTGTTGTGTGAGTCTACTGAAGGATTTTCCGAGGCTGCCGTTTTTAAGTGCCTGAAAGTACGATATGAACAGCCCAAAGGACTCAAGCTAATTGTGTTGCGTTTGCTTCAGAACTACGCAGCTGAACAGGATCAGAGCTTCAAAAACCAACCAAAGAGTCTCAAGATGAGACTGGTTTACTTTATCCTAACCGCTGTACTCCAACAAAGGCGTCAATTCATACCGCAAGGCTGGTCCAAATACTATGAATTTGGTGAAGCGGATCTAAAGGCGGCAATGGGTATCCTTAAGTGGTTGGACCAGCAATTAAATTCTGGAAAATGCGATTGGCTGCTTTTACAACGTCTAAGTGAAGCTCTGGCTTTTGGTGGAAGAGTCAATAACCTAAGGGACTTGGAGATACTCAGAATCTATCTAAATCAATTCTGCTCAGCAGATGTTTTAAGCAGTCGCTGGTCTCCTTTAGGACTCTCCCTATCCATACCGACTAGTAGTCAACTGCAGGACTATTATGCCACATTGGAAAAGCTTCCTGAACACGACGAACCCAGTATGTATGGTTTGGCCAATCAGGCACAACAACAACGTGAGATTGAACAGGCTAAAAAAGTGATAAAGGAACTAAGGGGATTGCACTATGGTAGGGTATCAGCTGGAGGTTCGGGTGGTACAGGAAAATCTAGGGGAAGTGATCAGCTAACTGATCGCCAAAAGTTGGAGCAGCAAATTAAACCTCTATTAAATCTGTGGAGGAAATTAGCTGGGTCGTGTACCATAATTCAAACAGCTAAGGAGGTGAAAGCCAATTCTGGGGAATCCCCTTGGTCACTTTTTGTGCTGGCTGAACTGAAAGTTGGTGCTGACCTATACGGCACTGTTCACCAGACCTTATCCCAAATGCATGCTTGGCTCAAGGACTCACAGGACGTGGATGGCAATTCTCTGAGAGCTCTGGCAGAGCAGCAGGTAGCGACTTTTTATATATAAATTATATTTTTTTTGACTAGTTTAATTTATTTCTAGATCCCAGCCAGTTGGTTGAAGCTATGGAGCGGACCTGGCAGTAACAGTGCCGTGGACTTTTTAAGAGCCCTCATTATTCGAGCTCAAGCTGCCGAACTGCGATTTCGGGAGCAACGGAATCTGGAATTTGGAGAGGAAATCAACCTCGTCCAGGTCTTTAACTGTGAAAACCTTCTGGCCTGTTTGAAATTGCTGCAATCACGAAAGTTGGCTGTTTCCACCGAAAGGTTAGAGCTGCGGACTTGTGGGCCATTAAATTCGGATGCAGATTCCTCAGATGTAATACTAAAGCTGGCGCCTTTGAAGGTGAGTAAAACAATTTTTTTTAAGATGTTAAAACAAACAAATTGTTTGTATAATTTCCTAACCAGTTTTTTGATTTTGTCTGGTTTATATATAAAGTTTAATTAGAATCCTTATGATCTGGTTTCATGTAACTTCTTAGAAATCTTAATATTCAACTTGGGTCCTACATCTGCGGCCTCTGCGACCAAGATTGATTTCACCCCGCCTCCCTCGTAGAGTCTTTGTCTCACCTTCCCCATTTTGGCCATAAAGTGCGTCTCCATCGCCGTCTCCATGTTTGCGTGTCCATAGTCCGGCACCTCCGGCTTTCTTTCCACCGTCTCAGTGCAATGCATCGCAATTAACGAGCAAATATTCGCTGTCTGGCCGTTCTTTTCAGTTTTCTCACGCCGCTTTTTTTTGTTTTCATTTGATTGACATTCCGGCACTAGCTATCGTATATCGTTGGAGGAGGGGTATCATTAGAGGTGGTACCGAAACCTATTTATATCGATACGACCGGTTGGTGAATTTGCTAGGAGGTGTAAAACTTTGATACTGTAAAGTTCAGTGTAAACTGTGTGCGGGTGTTGTACTGGGCTTAGGTGGTGAATTACTCTGTGATGTATGTGGGTGTACTAGCTAAGTTAGCTAGAATTAAAAGGCACTTTAATTTAATTAAAAATCACTTTTTAAATCTATTATTTACAATTTTTGATACAATCCTTTAAGATAAAGAATATTGCACGGTTTGATATTTTATTTTAATCATCATTCAAACCTCTTCTATTGCAGATTGATGGCGCCAAAAGTGGAATGGATAAATCGAACCCCTTTTACATCAGCTACAAGATAAAGGAAGAGGCTAGTCAATCTACTACCAACCCTTCAAAATATGGTAAAAATTCGTTATATCCTAAACAAAAGAACGAAACGAATCCCAAATTGCCCTTATATTCTCGGAGCTCTCGGGACAAGTTGATTTGCCATCTAAATGTTGATAATGTAACGGGCACCTCAGAGCAGATTCTCCTGGCTGGAACAGCTTTAATCGTTGAAGATTACTAAGGATCTAATAATATAAATACGAAAATATCTAAAAGTAATGATATATATCAAACTAAATAAATAAACATTTAAAAACAATCATCATGAAACTTTTCCCTTAAAGTGAACTAGTTATGATTTTTCCCCTTTACCATCTCGCGTTTCCAGTCCATACTAATTGTTAATAAATATTTAACCAGCTAACAATTAGACAGCAAAACACAAACAGCAAAGGGGGTCATTAAACATTTAAGACCAGGACTCTGACTCCCAAGTGCTAATTGATTTCCATATGTTTCAGTGTCTGTGCTTATTCGGGGACGCCCCCAAAAATTAATTTCCCAGTGCCGAAAAGGGATTTTATTGCGTCCTGTGTCCCTCATAATCTGCTCATATTAAACTAATTGCCGTAAATTTCAACAACAAACTGCCATAAATGTATAGCCATACTTTTAGTTGCCAAGACATCCCCTCTGCCCCCGTGGGCACAAAACCATTTTACCGTCAAAAACTTGTCTTAACTTTAATTAAGTGGCATTATGTTCAATTAGGCAAAAGTTTCCAATATGCAAATTAACACAATTTGAGTGTAAAGTGCCTCCCGAAGGAAAGCAGGAAGAGGAAGATGAAAACGAAGGGCGAGGTTAGCAGATGCTGGGGGGCGTGGAAGGCAGCTTCTGTGGCAAATAAATTGCCCTACGCACAAATCAAAGTGCCTACGAATCGGTGGGCGTGGCAGTTTGTTAACACATTTTGCACATTTAGCTATGCAAGAAATCTCAGATTTTGTTGTACGGCTTTCTTAACTTGTTGTGCTTTTGGCTATTTCTGATATATAATTTATTACGTTTCAAATGGCAATTTCTTAGATTGGAATTAAGGACTTAGGCTTAAGGGATAAGGTTGTAGATTGAAATGAGTTAAAATGTAGAGTTAATGTAATATTTTTATTCTAATCTTTTGTATTTCAAACTTCGCATCCCTGAAAACACTTTTAAATCAACAAAAAACAGTATTAATATGTTTTTTAATGAATACCCTTCACATTCATACTAATTCCCATCATATTTGCAAACCAAAACCACATTTATTAGACCCTTAAACTATTTGCCCCACCGCAATGTTGGATTACCAACTTGCCCAAATAGTTCATCGCATTTAATGTTAAAAGCTTGCGGTATGGTTATGTGGAATTCGCATTGGATAATCCCCACAAAGTTGCAGCTTAATTATGTGGCCCCTTCCCCTGCCTAAAGCCCCTGAAATTCGCATTGACGATTAAATTTCGTATGTCTAATTTGTAGTTGATGGGCGGCCGTGTCCGTACTTCACACTTACATGCACAAATTGATATCCTTTGGCTGGCGCAGGGTTTGACAAATGTTGGGGCGAAATGGTTATATCCTTGTAATCCTTGCCAGCCTACAAGCATCGCCATCGTCATCTAATTGCAGTCGCCTTCAATGAGTTGGGATTAGAAATTAATTAAAGTATAAGGCTAATGTGACATTTGCATGTGTTTTCCGCCCCCTCTGTCCTCGTACAAACTCGTTCATACGTTTGTACCCACATCTGCCATAAATGTAAGCCTTTCAAATGTGATTAATCAGCTTGCACTAATGCCGGACTTTTGACTTTGCAGCTAAGCGTTGGCCTTTTGTCAAAGGATTGGTTTCCGACTTTGAGCTCTTCTGCTCTGCGATGATATCAAATGACCCGAGCTCACATTTAAACGGCACTCAAAGGGTTATGACTTTGAATTACCATTTATTCCATTTGCAGTATGCTCCAAGGAAGATTTTTCTAATTTGATGACTATTTAAAAGGAAATCTATTTGGAGAGCTCAGTGAGACTGAAGAAGTAAAATATTTGTTTACCAACATCAACATATTTCCTTTATTTAAAAAATGCTTGCAAATGTTGTTACTATGGTTAGGATAGTTCATAAACTTTAAAGAAACCATGGAATTCGACGATGAATTCAAATGCTTTATGGCAACCTTCTTTTGGATATGCAAAGTTCTGCTTTGAAATTATGAAACATCCTCTCCTATTTTTTTAGAGTAATCCCGATTTATCTCACCTTGGCCTCCGTGCTGAGTAGCAGGAAAAACAGCGAACAACATAGAGAATATTTCATGCATAATGCGGAGAGGAAGGGGATGCAGAAATGCAGATAACGCGATGGCAGCTGTGACTTTCCTTCGTTTTTAAACAGGCCTTGCTGACAGCGGCGGCATTTCCGGTTCCGTTTTGCCACTCACTGACTAGCGCCACCTGGCGGCCCCTATCTCCCTTTCCCTTTTTTTGCACTTCAGGCGCGTGATAAAAGTTATTTTTGTAGTTCTTTTTTTTCCATAGGACTGGCAAATAAATAGCATTTTTGTTTCGGCAGCCGCATTTCATATTTGTATTCCAGCACTTGCACATCTTTGGCCTTTTTTTTGCTTAGCTGCTTAACCCCATGCAGCCGTTTTTCTCGAATCCCGTAGCTGTGCTCTTACCAAAGTTTTGTATTTATTTGCGTGTAAACTCAGTCACGTTCGGTGGGAAAAAAAGAGAGGGGATGTAAAATAGGGTGAAGCACGCTGCAATCAGCGTTTTATGCATTCCAGCCCGGGAGGTGGAAGTTGGAAAATCCCATTCAAAAGGCCGCTCGTTTCAGTGGCTTTTTTTGCTCGTGTCTTTCCTTTTTCCCCAAACTCACAAAGGTGCATAATTTTAGTTAAATTTTTGGCATTTCATGCACGAAAACGTTTCTGGGTTAATTTACGCGGCTGCATTCAATAATTGTGTCGCCCCCAAATGATCCCCGGCCTTTAGGACCACCGCGGACGTGGATGGCACATGCAGAATGTGACAAATAAAATTGAATTAACGGCTAAATGAAATGGAATTTATGCCCCGCGAGTGCTGAAATATTTTTGCCACCGACCAACATAATTCGGTGGCACCGTTGCCCGGGCAACAGGTGCACCACTCAGCATCCCACGGGCATTGGAATGCCAAATCAGAGCTTCAATGAGAGAGCTCTATAAACTAACACATGCTGCTTATGGCATTCCAAATTGAATTGTAATTTCGATTGCGAAATTAAATTACATTTTTATGAATTTGTTACACGTATTTTTGAGGAAATTTGTAATATTCAATCAGAATACAAGCAAGTGGAAAAACAATTGTGTAATGCAGGCTGAAAAAAAAGAAATTAGTTTCCTATTTATAATTTCTAATAATCCTTGGTTATTACATTGAAAAATCTATGAATGAAATAAAGTTGTGTTTGAATTGCATGAAGGTTCCTAAACTAAAGGTTTCTTTTTGTCTTCTTCAATTAAAACCAAATGATAAAATTTATAAAAAATATATGACACCATTTAGTTTAAACTTTTATTTAGTTTATACACCAAAGGTCACCTTCTAATTGAGTTTCCAAATGGATTTTCCCAAAGAAAATAGCCTAAAAACCATCAGAGTAAAATAAAACCACACGAATCGAGAACGAATTAAATAGAATGAAACTTTTATGACTGCACCCCTCGCTTCATATGAATGTCAGAACAATTAGGCAACAGTTATCTGTCCATTACACCAAGAAACTCTCCGGATAGATAGGACTCCATTCCCAGCATCCAGCACCCAGAGCCACCAAACCCACTACTGTCATCATAAATTTTGCGGCCCAAGGCATTAAACAAACTAGCACAAAACTCATTTGGTAAACAGGCAGGATATGCAGGATGTGCACAATGGGTATGTGTGTGGAGTATCTGTGTGCGGGATTTAGGCGAGTGTGCGTGCACTTTCAACACACTGCAAGTGTTGCAGTTGTGAATCTTGAAAGTTTTCGGCCGGGTTTGTCCAAAAACTTTTCGTTACCGCTGCCTGCTGCTGGTCATGTTGCCATGGATTTTGCTAGGGAATTTGCAGCTTTTTTATTTTTTTCTTTTTCCAAGGGGACTTTGCATACACGAAGGTCCTTAGCCTTGGCAGCGACTTTGGGCCGCAAAAGTTATGGTCGGAACACATCGAAAGCCACGTTGCCCCCAGGTTTTGCATGCTCTTTGCCCGCTTTTGTGTGGTCCTACTGAGAACATTTTATGTAGCCCGGAAAAAGCTGCGAAAAGTGTGAAAACTGCGAAAATGTGTTAATTAACCGAATGTGAGTGTGTGTTTTGTTTTGGGAAAATTAACACTTGTGTGCGTCAACGGCAAGACAACTAATTAGCCTGTTTATGGTTAAGTGTGGACCTAATGTAATGAAATACCCCGAGGACCAATTAAGATCCAATATTTGATTAAGGCTATAGGTTAGGGAGTATCAACAAAGATAAGTACCTTAATGATTATACATTAGACTTAAAAACTTATTCTGAAATAGTGAAAAATAAGAAACATTGTTGAATAGAGTTTAGTAATTTGATTCTTCTTCCCTTTCTGTGAAAAAAGTTATCTTCTACTCGCATATAACACATTTAAATTCATCAAACAGACAGCTTAATTGCTTTAGCTTTTCGTAAATAGAGAACCGCATGTGATAGTTCATTAATTCAAATATTGAACCCTCGACAATTGATGATGCTCTATCTGAGGTCTCCCAGCTTCACCCTATATTCACTAAATGATTCCCATATCCAGTATTCCACTCGTTTGATTTCATTTGTTATCATCATCAAGTCGAACTGAGTGGGATGTGGGGTTCTTTGGTCTCAATTTGCGTCTGCTTCTGATTTCTTGTTTGGCTAATTTATGCGCTCCGCTGGATAATAAATTTTATATTTACGTTAAACAAAAACAAACAAACGTACAGAAAGTCACATCGGACTAACCATATGCTGTGTTCCCCACACTCCTGGCTTTTTTCTCTGCCCCTGACAATATGTCATTTGTTCCTAAATTCGCCAGCGTCCTTCGCTTTTTTTCCCGGTCCCCCTTTATAAATATATTATATATATCCCCTGCATTGTTGTTTTCTCGATTCCAAACCATTTGTTATCGAATTTGTTTGTGCTTATTTCGTATGCCAAACGGCACAAGAGTCCTGTTCTGTTTCAAAGGCTGGTCGGGGGATTCACCATGGGGCGACATGTGTCCTTGTGGGCTCGGCACGAGCTTCTCCATCACATCCGATCGCATCGCATCGCCCAGCTCAGCTATATATGCATGTTAATTTGCTGTGATTCAATAGGTTCCCATTGAATTATGGTGCCATTAAGCATGGGAAATCCTCCTGGGATGCGCATTTGTTTGCATGTTTTTCTGAGCCCACAGAGAGGCGCCCACTTGATGGCTGAATAAATGCAGGCGAATTAAGTTTAAATGGTTCGGAAATTAACAAACACTTTTTGGAAATACCCTCCTGAAGAAATTGGGAAAAAGTAGCGAAATAATTTAAATTTGGATAAAATATATCATAAATTTGAAAGTCTAAGCCTTTCCTTCATCTGGATTTTACCCTTTTAGTATTAGGTAAATTTTAAATTCAAAAAAAGGTAAAATTAACATCCTTAATAATAATCAAATGACAAAATTTAATCAACGTTCAATTTAAATGCATTCCTTTTTCTAATCAAAACTAATCTATAAGCCAGTTAAAATTCTTCTTCCTAAGCAAATAATCATCTCGACTTTCATTAGACTTTTCTCTAAGCTTGATAAGCAAATATTCTTTGGTTTTTGTCATTACACAAATTAAACAAACTTGTCCCGGATAACTTGAAATTCATTTACAAGTAACTTCAATTGATTTCTCTTGTCACATTTCCCTCGATGCCCCCCGTCTCATCCTATTGCCTTGGTATCCCTCGGCACGAAATTATGTTTAACATGCTTTCAAAGGAAATTCTTATAAATGTTTATGCATTTCCGCTGCGCATCCACAAACTGCTTCGATATACCAGAAGCTTATTGAAAACTTTTACAAACTGTTGCCCGATTCCTTGGGGGCATTTTATCTTTATGCCAGCCCAGGCCAACCGGACTGATTTTGTCCGAGGTCATGGGGTTGAGGTCGAGTTGGGACGACGGAGGCAGTATTCCGAGTTATTTTTGTATATAAACTGTTTGTAGTTGTTGGAGAAAGTACTTCTCAGAATTTTCTCTTTTCTCGGCCTTTTTGGGAGGCGGCAATTGATTGGCAAAAATTGTTTCGCTTGGGAACTCTGCTTATTGGCTACTTAGTCAGAAGCACGAGTTGACCTTGATTAGCTTAATTTGATTTCCAGAGAAAGTTTTTGTGGAAATCGGATAATTTACGTGTAGAAGTGAATTACTGCACATTATCACATTAAACCCCATTTTACAGATTAAATATATAATTTTACAAAGACATCTTTAAATGAAACAAAAAAATAACCTGACATATTTGCATCAACATGCAACATATGCTACATAAAACATACATCACAAAGTTGCATATTAATTTCCTTTAGTATTTTTTATGTTACTATGTCCAGCTGGCTGGAAACATTTTTGTTTTTATTAATTTCCACTTCAAGTTGCAAGAGGCTCCTTTATCTCCATCTCCTCCCAGCTTTCTCGTTTCCTGCGCCCTGGTTATGTAAACTTTTGCTTAAAACAAACAGGCAACATCACGTGATGGACGGTCAACAATTTCAGAAGCAACAAGAGAAACAACCATCCAGTTGACGGTCGGCCTGATATGTAAATCATATAGCCAGATGTGTTCAACATTTACAGGACCCTGTTCCCATGTTGATAAATCATAATAATATATATATATTCCCAGTTGCTGTTCTTCTGCTCAAATGTATAATGTCTTTCATGAAAATTTCTAAATTTATTAAGCATTATTTTACTTTTGTTGGCAGTACAGTTTGAAGAATGGCTGTATATTATTTTATGGATATGGTATAGAGATTCCTACATGGTTAATAGTTTCTAATATTAATAAAAAATTAAATTTGATAAACTTAAATCTTAATTTTTTTTATTTCAACAAATATAGGAATATTCAAATCAGCGAAATCTAAAAATGAATTTAGGAAATATTTCCCAGTCACCTTAGAAACTCTGCAAACTCATTCTTGACCTTTGACATACTCAAGCGCTCATTCTATTCAGTTAAAAGTTTCCAACAAGAAGACAGGATTTTTCCCAGCTATGGCCAATCTGCGTTGAATATTCACTTTATTTTCCTTTGTTTCCGCATGCACAAAAACTTGTGCATTTCATGGTCCATTTTTTATTCGTGGCCGGGTCGTCTTGGTCGCTTTAAAATGCACAAAACAGGTTGTTCCAGATGGGCATCCTTTTTCAGTTTCAGCTCCTTTTCTCCGGCACTGTAGAAAATCCAAATCCAAAGTCCAACGCTTTATGTTTGCGTTAACGTGTGCAAAATCTGATGGTTGGCACTAACTTGCGGATTTAGGTGTTGAAAATTATGTGTAAAATGTGTCACAGTTAAGCTCCGCCATGTTCCGGGCCAAGTTTGGCAGAAGGGCGGCGGCCAAGTGGGTGGGCGTGGCGGCCACGTTACGTGGCGAGTACTAAATGTCGCCCAAGGCCAGGCCATGCCCCCTTCGACTTTTCAGCCCTGCAACCCTCGTAGCACCTCCTAACCCCAACCCTGTTTGCAAATTTTCCCATTTTCCCCCAGTACGCATCCAGCAGGTCACATTTTCGAGTCATAGTTTTCAGCGCTTCCATCGCTGCATATGCAGATGAGCGGGACACACACAGATACACACAAAAGACAGAGGAATAGCGGGAAAAACTTGGGGAGTGGGATGAGAAATCAGGGGATTGGATGGCAGAGCGTGTGCATTATACAAATGAGTTTATGCAATTTTCGACTCAACTTGAACTTTGCACAGTTTTTGGCCAACTTTAGGAATAAACTTTAGTTTCAGATTTAATCGTTTGGCTAAAAATATCTGAGAAATTTGATTAATTAAAATAACATTTTCTAAAACGTTGAAAAGTTTCTTAATTAAAGTTATATTTTATAAATTTAGGCTAAAAAATAATAGAAAAGTTTTGGAGAAGACATTTTTTTTAAATAGTAGGATGCCTATAATCCTGATTAATTTATAATCCGTCCGAGTGGACATTTAATTTATATTCATAAGAGGCTAGTACAAAAATGGGTTTTCATGTCTCTATTTATACACCAGTACAAGTTTTAAAGAAAACTGCAAGAAAACTTGTCAAATTGTTGCAAAGCATCCACTTTTAATTTTCCTTTTTCATCTGTCCTCTCGAGTTTCATTTTCATATAATGTTATTTATCCATCAAAGGCTGTGTGTGATGTGTCATTAGTCTGCACATATTGCCCCTCAATCTGCTTTGGCCTCAAGCCCTCAAGACCTGCATGGCACTTGAATCTGATCCACCGCATCCTGTGCATCCTTAGCATTCTGTATCGTGCACATCAGGCTTTGACCCGGCCGAACTGTGCTTCTTCTTAATTAAAATATTTATTAAGCACTTTTGGTGCAGGCAACAAATTAATACCAAAGGCACCCAATCATGTGGCAGAAGGGACCAGGAGCAACAGCAAAAATTATTTATAAACGACGTTATGGAAGAGAAGAGGAATACAGTGAAAAATATCCAAATTTTTATATATAATTAGAAAAAGGTTAATATTCACATTTCAATATTAAATTATTAAAAAATTTAAATAGTTTGTTATGTTTCCGAAATAAAAAACTTTAACATATTCTATAAAGTTTTGAAATGCGTCATCTATAGATATTTCTCAACAAAAGTCTAATCCACTTTATTCAATATTTATTTCCATTTCTTTTTTTAACACAAAGGTTAAATTCAATCCAGAAACATATCTTTGGAAATATTTCACATCACATGACTTGTTTTTCTATTGTTTTATTCTCTTTACGAGTATAACTGCAGTTGTTGCGAAAAATGTTTTTTATTGAAATGATATTGGAAAACCGGTCTTAAGCGAAGTATTTGTTTTTTTGAGGGCCATGTTGTTCGAAAAGAAAATCTTTATTTATTATCATATTTTTCCCTGTGCAGTAGCTTGGTGCTTGGCTATTTCTACAGGTCCTCTTATCCTGGCAGAATCTCCCCATTTCGGGCACCGCAGTTCTGTTGCAACAGCAGCGTCAACATTGCAGTTGCCGGGTGCCAAGTTTGGCCAACTAGGCAGAAGCGACATGGCCAGAACGGCTAACAATCCAGAGTCAGTTGCCAGTTGCCAGAATAGGCCTTGGAAAGTGCAGCTGCCACTGGTACAACCCATTCCGCCCTTGGGCACCCCTTCCTAACCACGTCCATGCAATACAATTTCGCTCCCTGCGACAGCAACAAAGTCTGGCGTGGAAAATCTAAAATATTTATGCGGCCCGGCTGGCGGCATCCATCTGCCTGCCGGCACTTCCTGCTTGTTGTTCATCAAAAAGTTCGACTAGGCAGAAGGCGCGGAAAAGTGGCGGGGGAAAAGTCATGCAAACTCAATGAAAAAATTGAAAAACTATTAAAATTGTAAATTTAAACAAACAAGAACCTTCATCTGACCAGCTAAAATTGCAAATAAAATAAACACACAGAGCACTTCAAGAATGTTAAAAAAAAACTTTTTTTTAGCTAACAACTGTTTTTTAAGAATTAATTATAAGTTATTGAAATAGACAATCTTGGTTGGCCAAGCTACAAAATTCTTCAAAATTAAAATGTTAATTATTTTCTGCTTTTATTTATATTTTGGCGCTGCTTGTTGCATTTATATATTTGAAGCTCGTTTCTGGGATGCCTAGTTTATTTAATTATTAAGGTAAGCTAAAGAATATTTTGATTTGAGTATTTTATAGACAAACCTTATCATCCAAAATTCAATTAGAACATTTAAATTGACCAGTCAATGTCACAACTTAAGCACATTAAAGATAATTGCAATTTGTATTATGTAAATTGCCAGTACGGAAGTAAACGTGGAAAATGAGCCAGATGCACTAAAAAAGAACAGAAAATTATTTTCGTGGGAAAAAAGAGCAAACAAATTAAGTGCACGAACCTCTTACGAATACTTAATTTTCCATTTTAATTTTTTTGTTTCATAATTGGGATAATTGTTTTCCAATTGATCGAGCATAAATGCAATTCAATCATGAAGTCGCTGATTTCCCAGTCTGTCTCTATCACTCTCGTATTTTTTTTGCTTATTGCCCATAAATAAATCTATGAAAAAGTTTATTTTTTATCCCCATCTGTGCTCTTTGGCTTTAGAACCTCTTATTGAAAAATTCGGTCGTACAAAAACATCCACTATTTGGCTTAATAAATAAATTAGCTTTAGTTGAATTGTTGCATCAAATTGGTGATTATTGGGTTTGGACATTGCCCAATAATTGGTTTTAGTGATTTCATAAAATTTGAATTGAAATTGGAAGCTAAAAGCTTTTAAAATTACTATTTTATTGCATTCTGCTTATTAAATGTGCGCAGAAGCTTTACACGGAAAATGAATTGTTTGGGCCAAGGATATCCGGCTGGAAAATCATTTCCTGGATGTGAGATAATAAATTAATTTTGGAGTTGGCCTTTTAAAATATATTATTGTGAACATGGGCATGATTGCATTTGTATCAATTCTTTATCAAGCTTTTGTTTCATTTTAAAGCTTTACTATTACCAAGAAGTAAATATCTACAAAGGTGACAAACTCAGCCCAAAATCCTATAATATTCAATCAAAATTAAATTTTCTAACATAAATTGATTTAATACTTAGTCATTACCGAAAATCCCCAGAAATTTAATTTCCTTTTTACCAGTTGCATTAGTTTGAACTTAATTGAATTTCAAATCTCAAAAGGCACTTGGTTCTCCAAGAATATCCAGAAAAACCCATGCGAAACCTTCTCTCCTGTCAGAGACATTCAAAGTTGGACCCTCAAACTGGGTCGGCAGCTGACTATCTGAAACCGATTGGGAGCAAAGCGGGCTGGGCAATTGAAATGGCCTACCGACCTGGCCTACACTCGCACATAAACACTCACCTGCAGCTGGAAGGGGAGGTTGGCTCACACGGATAGGGAAACCGCATGGTCCCTACACGGTAATTATCTAACAAGATTACGCAAAATGTGCCTTCCCAGCGATGGAAACGGAAACAACAACAGCCGTTGCAGTGGGAAAAGCGGGGAAGCTGGGCGGAAAATTGAGGAGCGGTGGGAAAATTCAGAGAGGGGGGAGGTCGGACGGGTTCGGAGGCAAGGCAACAACGCCTGATGACAGTGGGCAGAATGCAAAATGTTGTTAAGTCGCTGGCAAAACGCTCCGATGCACAAGTGGACTGTTGGGTTGGTGGTTATGGCTGCAAGGGCGCAACATCCCAATGGATCTGGAATGGGATCGGAGCAGGCGGCGCTGGCGTTGGATTACGGCTCTTAATCCTGCGAATTTCTCGCTTTTACAACTGGCTTAAAGTGAAAGTGTGTCAGTCTCAGGTGTCCTTGCATCTGCTGACGAATGCCGGATCAGCCACAGATGCTGAAATCATTCTCATGAGCTTAATGTTTGGCAAGTACTTTCCAGTTGAAGTTTAATTGGACTAAAAACCCTCTGATTTCGGGTTGTAGAAAGTGCAGAGATCTGTTAAACAGCTGTTTAAGGGAACCTAAAAGAATATGCTTTTATCCATCATAATCAATTTGTTAATTTAAGCAAAACAAGAAAAACAAATATTTCCTTGCAATTTCTATAAAGCAGATTGCTTTTAATATTTTTAAAACACCTTAACCATATTTTTTATGCTTAGTCTAAATATTTTTTCATTGTATTTTTTGTTGAAGTAAATATTTAATTTTAGTCCTGTGTGACTTTTAAATGTTTAAACACACTTTCCAGTTACATTTTTGTTGAATGCAATTTTCATGCAACTGAGATGCACGTGAAGCTCTCGCCAACTGCAGTCGATATTTTATGTATATTGTTGAGGGATTTTATTTGGTTTTTCCGCCCAACCAAGGTCTGAACATCCTGTATCTGTGGGTGCGGAAAACGCGCATCAAATGCAAATTTGTCCTGTTCTTTGTTTGCGCTTTTTGTTCATTTTGGCTTCTGGTTGTGTGCGCTCTCCGTTTGTTTGCCATGTGTCTGCGTCTGGGGATAATCTCTATCCCTACTTGGAACAAGTTTACCTGCACACCAACGGATTATTCGAATGTACTTGTGTATATATATAATATGTATATTATGTACCCAAAAGTCAAACAAGTGCAAGTGCTGCTTGAAAATTTATATCTTATTGCTACCCATTGACTTAGCAGGGGTATCATATGTAGGACGATAAGTAAAGGTTTTGGATTACTTTTGTTTTCTTGAACATATTGAAAAGTGTATGTTTTTAATAAGAGTGCCAAAGATATGTTTTTAATAATGATCTTATTAGTGCTACAAGAGGTATAAAATGTCCTCTTTAAAAGGCTTAAATACAGAGTTAGCAGAGACAAAGTTTATAAAAATCAATATGCGCCTTTTGCTAAATCTGACATTGTTGTCCCAATAAGAATTTGTTTTTAAAAATATGAAATTTAGGCATACCCCATGCGGACCACTTGATGGCCCACAAAAGCGTGGCCAATATTGACACGATCGGCGTTGGATATACACATTGGTTTGTCGTTTCGCTGTTTTGGTGTTTGGTGGGCAAATTTCCGAATGTTTTTGTGTTATATTTCTGCGGCAACGATTTGCGGTGGCCGTGCAAATGTTTTGTTATCTAACGCTGCTTTTAATTGATTTTCCATGTGTGGTCTGCAGATTTGTAATGGTTATAATGAACTGCAATTAATTTCGACCGCTGCCATTGCAAAATACCGCAGAAACATTAGGAACCCAATTTAATTGAATTAAGTTTTGATTATATGGAACAAACGAGAATTTGGTGACAAAAATGTGGGAATTGTTTTTTATTTAGCATTTGAAAGGAAATAATTTAAGTAAAGATTTTTTCATTTTCTTGTAAATATTTTATCTACGTCATTACATTTTTATAAGCTTAAGCTTATCTTTTCAGGTATTAGGTTTCGCTTATAAACTATTTTTTTCATTTTAAGATCCCATCTATATACACATGCTGCCAAAGGAGAGGGAAACTAAATCAAGGTAATCTTAACAAAACCGCTTGTGAAGAAACCAAGTCAAGGCCAAAAGCTTTTCAAGTGGGTGCGAGGCATCAGCAAAGGAAAACCACATCAAAATCAAGTCAAAACCTAGACAAACACACTTGTTAGCTTATCATGTTACCCATGTTAAGCGTGTTAATGGCAGCGAAGACGTCGACAAGGATGACAACAACAGCAGCAATAAAACGGCGTCATCCAGGCAAACAAAACAAACAAACATCGAGGACACTAAGCGTGCAGGAAGAAGTAAAATATTAATAGCCAGCTACTAAAATAGCAGCAGCCGAAATCCAAAGCCAAAGAATCAGCATTGGGGCCAGGGAACCAACGAGTTTTGAGGTCTCCGAAATAGGGACGGCAAGTCGGTTGGCAGCTAGGTGGGTTTTAGTGGGTGGTTAAGCCACTTGCAAAGTCCTGGCTCAGACAGAACTTGGTATGCAGCCAACCATGATGCCATCGCCCACATTCACTGTTTCTTGGAACTCTGGCTTAACCTCAGAATTGTGTGCGGATGCCTGTTAATGTGTCAGCTCGCTTAAATGCTGTATATATTCTATATATGTGCAGGTTTAGCTCACGTAATTTATGCGGACGTAGTTTGTTGAAAACATAGAAATTTGTCTATTTATAATCTACTGACTGACTATGTGCGTTCAATTATCAGTTAAAAAAGAACTATAATAAAATATAGTTACAGTAAATAAAATCTATACTTAATGACATATACTTCATAGAAATATTAAAATTAAAAAAAAAACATTCTTAACCCCTGTAACTCAGATTGCTTGACTTATTCCCAACTCACAAGCTCTTTCTAAACATTTTCCATAACTTTTTCAGTCATGTTGTTATCGCTGGCTCCTTTGTTTGCCGATTTTAAATATGTATGGGTATAAATTGCCATTCATTGACAACACAAGCGTTAAGCCAGGGGGCGTGGCCATTTGTCATGTTAAACGTTAAACACAAAAACCGAACAACGGCCCAGACTATAGCATATATATTGACATATTGCCGGGCTTTAGTTTCCTGTTTTTGATACGGCGGACTGACTGACTGGCCACCAAGCGACCGCGCCATAAAAATAATCAACATAAATTGTGAAGAGCCAAACACTGTTGGGGGAAACAATAACAATAAAAATAATAAAGCAAAACAATGCCAGAATATTTATGGCCACTACGAGGGTAGAAGAGCGCCAGCAAACACAAAAAAAGAGAAAGATTGTTATGTGCCCAAATGACTGTGAAAAAAAGCTCCCCTCCCCTTTAGCTGCTGTCTAAATATACTTTTGTCTGCGTCTGGCGGCGTAAGCAAATCAACCAACCAGCACTGGGCCAAATGCTGCACTGGGAATAGGCATCAACAAATACATAGGCATGGAAAGCGTCTCACACAGTTACAAGCAGCCCACACAGGGACCCACCCATCCGCATACATACAAACACCCACAATCATGGCAATGCATCGTTAGTCCTAATGCTTGGTTACCAACAACAGTTAGTCCCCGATCTCCACGCCATTTTACTCTCCATAAATTTTCCACATTTCTCTTTCCATATTTATTTATAGAGAAGTTATCATGGGACAGCCAAATAATTGTGCGGAATACTTAGCATGATTATATTCAATTTTACAAAAATTGTTTTACCGAACCACTTTTTAGTTTGTTGTTTAAAATATCAAATTCAGTTAGTAATATTTTCTAGTTAAGCAGCTTGAAAGTATGTATGGATTCCAATAAAAAAAACCGGTTTGTTTAGCAAGAAAAACATATTTAAATGTACATAATTTTAAGACAATAAATATAAAAAAGATAATACCCCTGAAATTTTTCCTTATTATAATAACTTTTCAAGCAGCTCAAGCGATCTCTGGTGATAATGAAATAATTTAACACAAATTTAATCGTATTCAAATATTTGCCTAAGCTTATTGTTTGACCTAAATTGAGATTCAGCGAAGGTTCTATTTTGCTGGATCCTTATCTGCTGAGCTGTTAAACATGCAAAGTCACTTTGCTGAGATTGTGTTTGTATGTGTCTGTATGCGTGTGCAGTATGTGTGGGGAGTGTGCTTATATGTGCAAACAAATTAAGGCAAAAGCCAAATATACGGAATATGCAAATGTTGCTACTCTTAATGTTTGTTGCCACCTCAGCACTGGGATGAGGGATTTTTCCTTGCGGTTTTTATTTTGATTTCAGTTACATATTTTTTTTTATTTTGTTGTTTGTTGGCTGGCAACCTAAAAGTTTCTTTATGTAAATAAGAAATTTATTTTTATGTAACCGCGAGCCTAAAGTTGTAAAATTGTTTGTTGCCACTGCTTTTCGCTGGGCTCTTTCAGCTTTTCCTTCCATTTTCCTCCAGTCTCTGCCAGCTTCTTCATCTTTTGTAGACCGTTGCTTTATGAGTTCCAGGGTTCCTTAATTTAGTAGTTGGCTCTGAAGACGTAACTGTACATTTGGGAGTTGGCCCGCTGCTCTCTTGTTGCAATATCTTATGATTGCCGCTTGGATAATGTCTATAATTCCTTTGCTCTTTTCAACTGCCTTAACCTTTGGAGTTTAATTTACATTTTTATGCTGCCTGATTTGAGTGGCGTAAGTGAGTTATGTTTGTAATGAAAATGTAGGAGAAATAGTCTCGACAAATTGCTGTGTGAAAAGCATTATAGAATTCTTGAAGCAGAGTTTCTTTATTAATTATAAACTTAAAGAGATATAAATTTAGCCACCTTTTCCTTTTTATTTTCACACGTAGAGTATATTTTTTTGGTATTTTTGACATACATTTACCCCCAATTGCTTCCTGATAAATACAATTCAAGTTCAACCCCCATTATTGAGGAAAAATTAACATGCATTTCATGCCTAACCCACATATGCTGGAATCCATAAAATTTTGTTGCCTACTTTTCCGGGCAGCATGCACGCAAATTTTCGCAAGCGAAACAAACAGGAAACGAGGAGAGATATAATAATTTACAGGAAATCAATATAAAAACAGGCGAAAAATACTGAAACGCGCAATCAGGGGTAAAGGCAAAGCCAATTGGCACTTCATCACTTAAGCACCTGAAAGGCATTTTTCACTTTCAATTTCGGCGCAACGCCCCATAAAATCAAGAAAAACGCTGATAACACGCACACAAGTGTCGTCCCACCAATACATGCACAAAGTCTGTCAATCGAGCAGCTGCTGTGCAATTTACACGCACGGCAGCCAAATTGACAACCGGCTGAAAACAACAACAACAATAACAGCAAACGAATACAAATACAAATACAGGCGCAAGGCTCAACTGTGGAGACAGTGCCATCGAGAATTGTCAAGCGCTGTACGTGTGCACTTTGGGCGCAATCATAAAAAACAATTGAAATGTAAAATATAACATTTGTTTTCCCTTTTTTCTTATGCCCTATGATACAGGGTATATGCCAACACAACAATATTAAAAACTATCTCAGCAAGAGCAAGAATATTAATATCAAAGAACTGTTATCAAGGATAAATAATTTCAATTTTCCATACCTGTGAATTTAACCAAAAAATAATTTGGGTGAAAAATAAGTAAAAAAGGTTTTATATATCAAATGTAATTTTTTTCATTTGTTTAAAATCATTAACTATATATATATTTACTCTCAGATATTGTACTTTAGAGCATGAATATATTCGGTATATATTTTATTTAAAATGAGAATCGTCTGTAGAAGCTCCATATCACCTGGCACCAAAAGATTCCGCTGGCGTTGTTGTTGCTCTCGATGCTTTTAGCAATCGCGCGTTGATTGCGTATACGACGAGTCAGCCAAATGCACACACAGCAATTTCTATTGTAAATTGTTCACATTTCTCACACAGGTTCAAACAAAAAACAACGACTACAGAAAAAAAAACATAGAAGCCGGAGCTGAAAAATATAAAAGTATAAAGACAGGCCAAAATCGTCTTCGTCATATTTTCTGCCCAAGGCTGGCAAACAAATTTCGGTCACAGCCCTTTTGTCTTCGACTCCTGTTTTTCTTTTTTCTCCAGGGCCACCCTTCGGATTCCTACTTTCTTTCTTTTTGGCCGCCTGAAGGTTGTGAGTAGAGAGGAAGTTGCGGCGACATGTTGTCAATAAATTGACAGCAATTGAAGGTTTATAAAACACTTTTTCTGGCCCTCTTTTTGGGGGCGATGGGTGAGTGTGTGACAAATATTTGACGAAAAAACAGACCCAAAAGCAATAAATTGTACGGTTAAAATGATTTTGTGCACCTTATTTCGCAGTCTGATAATTTGAAATTTATGGAACATTCTCTTGTGCGCCTTTAAAGAACATTTAAAAATGTTTGATCAATTTTTAAGGAAATCGCTAACTTGCTTTCCCTTAATGCTTTCGACCAAATCCAATTTTCCAAGAATTAGCCTCTTGCCTAAAATTTGAGCTTGATGCTTGGCGTAAATCAAAGGGAAGCCTGCTTCCTTTCAGCTTGAAACTCTCCCTCTGGTGCCAGACATCCAAGTTGTAATAAGTTTCGGGAGAAATTAACATGTCACCGCCGAGAGACATTTGTGGTAAGAGAATGGATGTTTAACAGTCTGTTGGGATGGAATACATGTGGATTCTATGTGGAATCAGTGTCAAAAGTGCCCCTTCTGTTAGCCTTAGCTACATATGCTCTTTTCGAAATTGTTCTCCTTCAGGATTTAACCGAAATGTTAGATTTCCCCTTCAATTTTGCACGGGCAACATGTGGCCCATCAGCATTTTGATTGACATTATGGTAGTTTTACAGTCATCACTTGAACTTGGACAACTTTTGAAATTGTTGGGAATATTTGATATTAATTTGAAGTAGTATATTCTGATACTTTGTTGGGAGTTAGTGGTTCCAAAGTTTAAGCAAAGTAAATATAGAGTGGGGAGTACCATGTAAGAACGGATTTAAAAGAAAAAATATCAATCACATTCTAATATGGGGAATATGGGGACTTTATAGATTATGTTATTAAAAACCAGAAATCTCGCTTTCTGCTTGAAAAAATAAAACACAAAAGTTAATTGCTGGCTATACCTCATTAAGCCTATTGAACATAGGACGTGGTAATTGGCAATTAATCTTGCATGTCTGAAAACAATTTCCAGTGCCCCGGCAGTGCTTACAATTTGATTTTTTCCCATTACTAATTGGCAGGCAAACAATTGAACAAATAAAATGGAAAATAATGTAGAAAACAAAAAAAAGAAGAAATGTCGAGAGCTGGGAGTCAATGTAGATGATGATTAATTAAACACATAAATGACTCGGCGAATTTGCCTTTCAGAATTTTAATTCATAATGAATGTATATCGAGAGTGAGAGTGTTGTGTGCACGTGAAATTTTGATATGTTTGGCTTGGAGGGACCCGAACAAAGCAATCCGTATGCTGAATAAAACATGAGACATGAGGTTGTTTTGAGACTTTCGGTCTTCGAAATTGGATTCGAAACGAAAGTGGCTGCCTGCTGGCTGCCTTTGCGGAATCGATGCGCATCAGGGCCACTTCAAATTACACCTGTCCCAGACTTTTGGCTAATCCCAGAGGCCAGGCATATATGAGAACACACCCACGCACACACATATGGCGATTTATTGGCAAGTCGAGCAGCAACAACAGCTTCATGGCTGTGGACACTAATCTAAGCAATTGTGTTGGTCTATTTGCATGCCTCACTCACACGCACTCACCTCACCGGCAGTATCTATATGCGCAGGTTGTTTGTTATATTTGCTAAACGCTTACTGCAAATACAGACACACAAACACACATACATACAGCGGTAGTCGAGGGGCAATTACAGATGGCAGGGACCCTGGGACGTTTCCCCGATCACCGAAAGTCATTTACATGAATATCATTTGGACGGCCTCGAAATGGAAAAGGATATTCAAATTCCGAGATGCGATTTCAGCGGAATATTTGCCAGATTTTATACCTCTTGGAATTATATTTCCGTTAATGGCCTAACAAAAAATACTGGCAATTGGAATTTATTTTTTTTTATTAAACTTCTGAAACTAAAAAAATATAAATGGGAATAAAAACTAAGAAAAAACTATTAATTTATTAAATAAAATTTATAATGTGTGTATGCTGGCCACAATGTTAATCTGATTAATTGTTAAACACCCAATTAAAATTAATTTTAATTTTTAATTTTACTCATTATATACGAAAGGCAAATAAATCATTTTTGTGTCACGTGCGTTTAAGAGAGGATGAATAATTTACAATCAAGATATAAAGCTTTAAGCTGGGCACTTTAAAAAACTGTAAGTTTTAATAAATATGAGAAATATTTATACTAATATTAATATTTACTGCACCTTTAATGTTTTGTAAGAAGTATTTTATTATTAATCAACAGAAATAAGAAACTAGTCATCTACGAAACGAAGTTAAATGAGATACGCCTTCTCGGAACAACCTTTATTATGGTTTAAGTTGGTCCTGGCAATGTTTTGGCTAGTGGAAATTGCCAAAAATGCTGTCCCCTCTGTGTTTTACACTTTCTCTCTCCGGGAATTTAGCTCAGGACACGGTGGTGCTTTTGGTCCTTTCCGTTGTCGCCCAGTGGTTTTGTTTGGTTTGTTGTTTAGTTGTCTCTGGCTGCTGCTCCTGTTTGTCATTTGTTTGCAGATTTTTGTGTAGATTCTGTGGCTTCTTTGGCGCTGGCTTAGTTTATTTATTGTTCCCACACCAGGACCTGGACTCCGAAGGTCCAAAGGAAAATATGTCAAGGTACGCCGCAGGAGAGCCGAACTTGTTTTTCCTAACCTCTTCCCCTTTCCCAACACCTAACCCCAACCAACTTTCCATTTTCCTCCATTAAGCTTGAGTAATGTTTGGAGCGGCCTTGCGGCTGGCTTCGGCTCAATTTTTTGGCGACATTGTAAATAATGAAGACTTTAAGCTGTGCGAAATTAGCGCTATATTGCTGCTCCTGTGGCCTCTTGTTTGTTTGCCGTAATGAACTAAACACAGTGGCTTAATGCCAGCCACAGAAAACTGTGCCTAATGAGAATATGGTGAAACACATGTGCATGACTTGTCAGGCCAGACAAAACCCCTTTGTTTATGGCATATTAATGGAGAAACTTATTTGGCTTGATTCATACCGCATAATTGCAAAAGAATCGTGTCGGCTCCTTCTGGTTGATTTAAATTACGCATTTTACGGCCTATGAATATTTATGACAAACTGGTTGATTCGAAGATAGCTGAGAAATGTCTAATTAAAGTTTTAAATTGCAAGCTTTCAATAGAAATCAATAGCAGAGGAGAAGTGATAGGATTTTCAGTAAAATATAATGGCTATATAATATTATATTATATTTATATTTATATTTAAATCACATAACTTATAGATGCATTTTTTAGCACTAAAAATAAGTGCTCTTTTGCACTCGTCTTGCGTTTTCCCCTCGAATGAGCATTTTTGTGGCATGGCTTTATTTTATTCCCGCTTTGCGCTCCCTATAAAACTCTATTTTACTTCACTTACTTTATTTTGTTGATATTTATTTTGATTGTGTGTATTTTCGCTGCTTTTGTTGCGGTTGCCCATCAACCCCTTTTCCAGCTTTGTATTTAATTTTGTTTATGCACAACTCGAACACATATTTGAGATTTCTTCGGTTTGGAGAGTTCAGTTCTGCCCCTACTCAGCCAGCAGTATGGCTGTTGTCCTGTCATTGTCCTGGCTCCTAGAGCTTTCCCCTCTCCTACTATTACTACTACTAGTAAAGCCTGTCGTTGTCGCTTTCCCATGTCGACGTTTATTTATGCAAATTTAATTTCCATACTAAACGCTCTCTCTGTGTGTAAGCGGGGCGAATGTGAGGGTGTGTGTGTGCTCGAAAAATTCACTTTGGCTTGCCCATTTTGGCCTGATTTTACTTACTCTTGTTGAGGGTTGAGAGCTGCAGCTTCTGTGGTGGGTGGCGCAAGTATTTTTCCGTTATTGCTTTTTATCAGCCTTGATAAGTGAGAGGGCTGTCGCTATTTTCCTAGAACCTCCTCGAAAACCCCACCCTTGCCAATTTTATTACACTGCGGCGTTAAAATTGTTTACTTGCTAATAGAAAATGATTTTTTTTACACCCAGCCACGCTCTTCATTTGCATTCCTTGGGCCGAGGGAGCAATGTCCTTAATTAAGTGGCAACACGAAGCGGAGAGGAGGAGAACGGCAACGTGGACGGTATTCGCCGGCAGGAGTAAGCGGCTTGTCATATGTGCTTGTTCAGTTGAGTGCCTCAGCCATCAGAAAGTTAATTTAAAATTTCCAGCATATCCCTCCTTGCAAAATTTCCATTTGCTTTAGTTTTGCATTTCAAGTTTTTTCTTGCGTTTATTTTTTCGGTTATGCCAGAGCCTTGCCAGAAATCGGTTTTATGTAAATGACGTTCAGCGGCAGATAAAACATTTTAATTTTTTTCTTTTCCGTTGCTCCTGGTTTGGCAGTTTGAGTTATTGGCAAGCATATAGGGAGATGTTGGCATTGACGCTCATTCCGAGATAATTCACCTCGCCCACATACACACTTTGACCAGGGGCAGTAGTTTCCTTTTTTTGGCCTTCCCTTGTTCTCTTTGCAGTTTTTGTGGCTCACTCAAATGATTCTATTCGTGTGCGGTTATGATTTCATTATGCGGAAACTTTTTTTTGGCCCTGGCAGTGTTCTTTCGTTATTGTATACTCTTGAGAGTTTTGTGGTATATTCAGTGGCGGATTTCAGCCTAGTTAGTTTTTGATTCTTTATTTTTAAATGTAATGCAAGATAAATGAAGTACATTTTGTTGGTTCTTCATCAATTTGTTTAGAAATCCTTTGTTGAAAATAAGCTTGAGAAAATTAATCAAAATTTCTAGGAATTTAAAAGATGATTTTCTTTAGAATTTATTTATAATACCATCAAATATGTCTCGTTTTTAAATAATTACATACCAAGAACAGCACTCATATTTAAAAAGGGATGCTCTACATTGAACCCTTGGCCAGCTCTTGACCTCTCGGGTTTTGGCCAAAACACATGTGGCTGAAACCAGACGACAGACATCCAAGGTCTGTCTATCGCAGCATGTGGTCTTCTTTACGGCACATAAGGGATACAAATTTTTTGGCAACTGGTGAATTGCTAGCTGAATGGCTTTGCAGGGAAATAAAGGACTGCGTGAGGCATTCGGAATTCGGGGGATTGGCTAAATAAAAATCGTTGGGACGTCAAGTGGCGGAGTGAGCATTTAGCTGGCGGGCAACTCGAAAGTTATCAACGCGCCACTTTTGCCGCTTGAATTAATTTTTTTTGTAG
This sequence comes from Drosophila eugracilis, assembly GCF_018153835.1. Taxonomy (NCBI): domain Eukaryota; kingdom Metazoa; phylum Arthropoda; class Insecta; order Diptera; family Drosophilidae; genus Drosophila; species Drosophila eugracilis. The sequence continues at coordinate 3,370,518 of NW_024571981.1, read as the reverse complement.
AGAAGGAAAGAAGTGGCAGAAAGGGAGGTGGTGGAACGGAAGTCCTGCCATAACGCAAAGCAAACCGGAAGCACCAGCAGAAGCTCCTGTTTGTCGTTGAAAGCAGCCTGGCTAAAAGGATTCCGCCGCAATTTGTTTGATGTTTGCTACGTGTTTTCAAATATTTTCCTCAGTTTCAGTTTCAGCTTTATCCCCCGTCCCCGTCCCCGTCCACGTCCACGTCCAATTTTGTTGGCGACAGTTGGTGGTGTTGGCCAAAGAAATGCAACAGCAAGAAATGCTCGAGAGTTTTCCATAGAAAATTCTTCAAACTTTCTCGGGCAGACTGCTTTTTATGCGACTGCGAAAAGAAATGAGCATCCCATGGCGTCTGCACATTTATTTCTGTGTGCGGATGTTTGTCTAATAATAAACTGCGTCCCCAAAAAGCTCTGAAAGTGAGCTTGCAATAAAATATATTTCTTCGTTTCCTTTTTCCTTTCCTTTCAATATGATGAATATGTGTGTGGGAATCTAAATCAATAAGTCCAGTTTGAGACATCAATTAAGAGTGTTTATATTTGAAACCAAAAATGGGAAATTGGCTATCAGTAGAACAGATTTGCAACAGTGCAAAAAACTCTGTTGGTGTTAATAAACATTATAATTTACTATAAATAGTTTCCAACTATTTATCACTTTAGAAAGTGTGCAGTAATCCCATATGTAAATGAACCCAAATTCCCGATGTGCCAGTTAATTTATCATAAACTTATCAAACCAAACCACGCAATAGGTGAGAAATTTCCATAAAATAAAAGTAAATGTGAAAAAAAAACGCACACACGCAGGAAGCGGAAATGAAGTTTATGACTGCCCTTCCCCGAGTCGGTGTAAATGTAAGAGGGGGTAGGGGGTTGTCGGTAGGAAGTAGTAAAATCCCTAATAGAAATGAGGCGGGGCAGAGCAAGGAAAACCGCACAAAACTAATTTCCCCAAGGCGCCCTGCAAGAAAAACAAGCATCTCAAATGGGAGGAACACGCCCTGGAGCAGACCAACACCATCAGCTCATTGGAGCAGACAAGATTAGCGAGGTTTTCCGGATAGGTTGCGCATTGGGGGATCTAATGGGGCGTGTTTATAAACAGGCGATATATGAATGGTGGTCCATATTTGGATTCTCTTAAAGCGGCTAAAAGTATTGCTAAAACAGTTGAATATAAAACATAAGTATAGTATGAAATAATAAAAGAAAGAATTAAAAACCTTTTAATAAAACATAAAAATATTAAAAATGTTAAATCTTACAAGGCTGTTCTCAGCTCGGCGGTTGGTTAGCTCCAGTTAAATAAAATACAATTTAAATCTACTTCTCTGTGTTGCTTTTTAAGCCACACAAACTTTTTGCAATTGTTTCGTTTTCTGCAACGAGTGTTTATTTTCGCCCCTTGCCATTTTTTCACGCCTCAAAAAGTGCGACAAAGTATAAAAAATGTGGCAGCCACACAAAGGACACAGTTCGAGTGCACAACGTGTGCTGTGTGTACAACTGTTATATATAAATTAGCAACAATCCGTCACCGACTTTTTACCGCTCCTGCCTTTTTATTTTGCGGCCTGCTCCTTGCTTAAGTGTTATTAAAGCCGACGACTGACGACTGTCTGCCTCTTAGGCATAATTGTTGCTTTACTTAGCCCGCCCACTTGAAATATCCAACGACAACCTTCCACCTCCAACCACCTAACATCCTACAACACTCCCCCCCATTGAAAGCTGCACCTTTTACGCTTTTGCCTGTAGTTTATTTCATTTGTCTGGCACTCGGCAGCATTTTCACTTATTTCTTTGACTCGCATTTCTTTTTCCTCATTTTCTCGTTGGTTTCCTTGTTTTTTCTCTTTTCGCTTTTATGACTTTTGCCTTTTAGTGGCCTCTTAAGATGCCCAAAGTGTTTGGCAGCCCACGCCGCGTATGAGTAATGAGGAGAAATGCCGCACGATATTACTCATTCGCCCGTTATTCCCGTGTTGCTAATAATTAACACCTTTGGGGTCCTATCAAATATGTGCATTAAATGAAGTGCGGATGTATATAAACTGGTATTGCTTGACAAATGACTGGGATTTAGTGGTCTGAAAAAGAAGTTTTTACCACCTAATTAATATGATGATTTCAGGGGAATATAATTTTCTGTGGGGCGGTAATAAACATGGGAAAATATACCAATTAAGCTGCTGGAAATACATTTCAATTATAGCTTTCAACAGGCTCTTCTACACCTGACATGCCACATTTGTGTCATACAGCTTGACCGATTGTTTGCCCTGGGCTATATTGGGCTAATGCCAGTCACGTCATCCTCATGTCGGTGGGCTTATCAAGGTCCACAGATGTCGACTGGGGACTTAAGTCTGCACCGCCCGTATTTTGAATATTTGTTTATTTTCCCCATGCCCCATATACCCGTAATGTTGCCACTTCAAATTAATTTCTCAAGAGCTCAAGAGCACATGTGACGGAGAATACAAACACGAATATTCCCTTTTCTAAACACTAGCTACCCAAACAATATCGTGTATATTTACTTCTATATATATATATTTGTAGATATATTTTGTAAATGCAACCGTCAGAGAGATATTCAGGCATTATGTCGTCGCTTGTTAAATCTGTTCAATCTGTGCGTGCGATGACATGTGTTTGTGTCTAGTCCTCAGTCCTTGTTCTTGTTTTTGCAACAGCCCGACAGCTTAGTTATGGGCAAAAATTTGCATTATATTAATAACTCACATGATAATTCGGGCCGTATATGTGAAAATGTTGCCATTAAAATTGTTTACCTCAAGCTAAATGAATCTTGCTCAGCTAGTTAGCATTGACAAACAGTCTGTTTGTTTTGTGGGGTTTTTCGATTTGATTGCAACACCGGTTAAGAAACGATAATACGTAAGGTTAAGGCTTAGGTTTATTAAAGCAAATTCAAAGCCTGAATTATTAATTTTTTTATTTTTGAGCAATTTTCACTTAGCCACGTCAAAGGCCAAACAAAAATTTGCTTATTCCAAATCGAATAAAATTTTCAATAATTTTCGCAATTTGTCCAAATGAAAACAAAAGCGGGCCATAAAGGAGATGGAAAAAATGAGAAATGTGGTTCGATCTTTCTCTCTCTCTATTTTTCGATTTCTGGGGCATCCAAAATACGCATCGAAGCGTTTATTTATTTCATTTACCATTGAGCACTTACGTATTGCCAGCAATTTTTCTGCATCAAATGAAATTGAAGTTTCGCTGCCCTGAGTCCTGCCAAGTCCTTGCCACGCCCCCGATCAGGGCTATCAATATCCTAGCGTAAAAGCGGAAGAAAAGCGAGTGCGAGGCGAGGCAATCAACAAGAAATACATTTACCCCGGCATTTTCCCTACCATTTTCTTTGCCATATTTTTTTTCTTATGAAATCTCGCATGCTTCATTGCTGATGATGATGATGTGAGGGAGGGTGGAAATTTCCCGGGGTGGAGCAGTCAAAACATTTGTTCATTTCCGTTTCACGATAATATTCATATTAGCGGCAAATTTCTGTGCCTTCAATTGGAGATTTTCGCTCAATAAACATGCCTGGGCATTGGTCCATGATGATTGCTCTGCTCCCATTTTTTTCCCCTGGCTTTTTGTTTATTTTAACTTCGGGGGTCTGGGAGTCGGGAAATGAATTTGAAATCCAAACATTTCCATCCATACACGTTATTATTTATTAGGCATTTGTGCTGATGTTTTTATATTTATAGCATTGGCCCGAGATTTATTTTTATTGCCAAGTTATTACGCATATCGGTATGATAATAAATTTTCCAGGCTTGAGAAAAAGCAACAGAGAGCTCGAAAATGCTGGCGATGCTCAAGTGAAAGCTCTATTGAAGCGTGCCATTTCCCAAGGATTCAAGTTTTTTTCTACCCCCCGAACTAGATTAAATTTTATGCATATATTTTGCTTACATTTTGGCAATTTTACCATTTCCTTTCTCTGCATTTTATTTTCAGGGTAAGCCCCTTGAATTAGTCTGGGTAATTTTGTTGCCAATTTGAGAGCTCTTCGAAAGGCAGTCCTCGAATGTGTTGTTCATGTATATATATATATATATTTATATATTTGTTTTCCTACTGAAGACATACGTACATGTTTACTCATGCATTTTGAAGAGTTATTGCCATTTTGTGCATCTTGGTTGGCTTTTGGGTGTCATTGAACTTGGAGAGTGTTTTCCATTTGCCAGGCGAAGGTTCCATAAATTTAAAGCACATAAAATTCCATGTTGTCGTCTGGTTGTCGCTTAGTCCATTGTTTTCCATCCGACAAAAGTAATTGAAATTTGCATTGTGGTATTAGCTGGATGAAATATTTGCACCACAAAAATTATGGCAGTTTAAACAGACGTGCTGAAGTAAAACTTTTAATAAATTAAATTTTCAAAGGAAACTCGAGTCATTTGCAGAGATTTGGTGTCACAACATAAGCTTATTGACATTCGGCTTGACATTTATAAGACTATGTTTTCCGCTTCACTTAAACAACAACAATTTATTTGAATTAATATATTTTATTTTGCTGATGCTGAGTTTTCTCTGATATTTCTCTGGTAAAATGTAAACTAAAAAGATTATAACTATAATATCGTTTATAGTCTGGCCTAAAGTAGGTCCTTATATTCCACCTAATTTGGAATCTAAGGCGAAGCATCAACTGACTATTCCGATTGTGTTCCATACATAATGCAATTAATCAAAGACACAAGCCTCGATTGACATGTACAATGTCCTTGATTGTGCATTCTCTGCCACTGAAAGTGCATTTGTGGGTTCATTTTAGTGTGGAACCCAGTTTCCGTATCAGAAGCCTCGGCGACCAGAAGACAACTAAATTTCAATTAGGTTTAAATGTAAGCACAGTAAATTGCGCAAGTGTCCACGTGGGCTATCTATTTGCATTAGTCTGGGAATGAGAATGTACGGTATTAATGCGTAATTATGCTAACAAGTCAAAGGTCCGATCTCTGACCCCGGGGCGAGCCATTCCTAATACGGCTAAATCAGTTTAATTATAAAAGATTAACCAACCGGTGTCTGACAGCCAGACAGAGTTGCTCTCCATGTGGATTTAATTGAAATGCCCCGCACAAAGTCAATTCAAATCCAATAACAATGCTGTTGCCGAGCCGGAAGTTTGTTTTCGGCAACTAATCCCGAATGATTAACGAAAATGCGCGTGAAAGTGTTGGGATCCTCGGAATGTCCTGTCCTCCCCCAGGATTCCACTGTCTATCTTCATTCCGTTGTATATATATATGTATATATGGATATATATAGCTCAAGGCACATAATTCAATGAGGCCCAGTTGCTGTTGGCTGGTGTGTGTCAATATTGGCGAAGGGAAATGGAAAGCATTCACAGTGTATATATTTGTAATAGAGATGGCTGCGTGAGCGGAGGCTGATAATCATGATTAAGGATAATCAGGATAATGCCTTTAATTCATGGCTTACTGAATTAGATTTCCATGGATATTTGTATCTGTTTTGCTAGAAGTTAAACCTGAAAGCTTTATTTAAAAATATTTATGAATACATATATAAATAAAAAATATTTTTTTTGAAATATTAATTTGCTGCATAGCTAAAAATTCTTTTTGGAATACATTATCAAAATTAAAATAAAGTGGTACTATTTAAATTAAAAATAAAAATAACAGTTTATAGGGATATATATATGAAAGACTAAAACAATTTCTCTGGATCCTCCTATAGAGTATTATCCCTATCTAGTTTCTCTACATGATGTCCATCGCTATTTCGAAGTGGTGCCAGTCTGTGCCTTATAGCATTTGTTGCGTGAATGTCAAATAGGCGTTATATGCGTGCGGAATTCAATAAAAATTCTAATGGTTTTCTGATGATAATCTCATGACTGTGAAAATCAAACAGCCAAGCGTTTCCCGGGCAATATTTGCACTTTGGTCTGCGATTGGGTTTTGGTTTCGGTTTCCTGTCGACTCGCACTCCACGTTCTACTTTCGCCCTTGGAACTCGTATTTTTCTAAATATTTGCCACGCTCCACGCTGTCAACTTGGTAGCTTCGATTGAATTCCTTTATCTGCCGTACAGCTTTTGGCTCTAGCTCCACTTCATGCTTCGTTAACTGTGAATTCCTGCCAGTCCTTGTAGCATACGTTTCAGTCTGTCTCCTTTTGTTCGGTGGCACACCTTTTTTTCTATTTCTTTCTTTCTGAGCCGAAGCTCACATATTTGTTAATACCTATATCCCCGACTAGCAGGGCTGCATAAGACTGGATTTAATCCTATTTGCCGCATTTGCTGCTTGGTTAGCTTTTTTCATTTCGCTCGAAGCCCTCTGCCGTTCCCTTTCCTGCCATTATTTTACCATTTGCACTTTGACTTGTGATTGGCATTGACAACATACCCTTTTGTTTTAAACTTCTTCTTTGGTTAGCCCCTTTTTTTTTAGATTTGAGTATGTTTGAAATTGAAAAATAATATAAACAGCTTAAGCTTAAAGTTTCTCTGGGGCCCACGTTGCGTATGCGCAACTTCTCATTTGTATTTTTCGTCTGTCTGTGTTTTTAATCTAGACAAATAGCCGTAGGCTTCAGACGTCTACATGGATCTGATTAAAATGTAAATATTTTTGAAAAATTAAATAAAAGCGCAAAGAGTTCGCTTTTATTTCTTTTTATAATGTTGGCTATAAAATTAATTTGTTTTCAATTGGCTAGTTTATTTCTAAATTATATAAAATTAAATGCCAAATCATACCAATTAGTTATTATTATTTTCATTTGTAAGAGCAAAAAATGTTAACAGTGGTATAAAAAAAGCTTAAACGCAATGAACCACTCCCAAACCTTACTATTTCTCTTTAATTTAGAGTTTCCAATAGCTTATTGATTTAATTTCATTTAGTTTCTGACTTTTGTAGTTTCTAGCAGCTTGGAACTCGGAGATTAAAACAAACACAACCCTGTCAAACGCAAAGCAATACTTCAGTTGGCACAATTTCCCCTCAAAAGCAGTTCGCACGAACTTTCACTCCAATCTTTGGACCACAATCGCATGTCCCGACTGTGGTTGAGAGCAGCCGCCGGGGTTGGCGATAAGTCCGCCCAAAAGTCATTAAATTTGTACTCGCAACTTTTTTTTTGGGGTGTGGCCGTGAAAGAGCAGACTAAAGTCAACTTTTATGCACATGGCCAACGTCAGTTCGATTCAATTTCTTGGCACTAAACGCGCCAGATTGTCTCAGTGTGTGTATGAGTTTATTTCCGTTTCCGGAGTTTGCCTGCAAATGGCTCAACAAATTAGCGACAAAACTTTACGGACGCCACAACACAGGGCAATTAAAAACACAAGTAAACCAGCAGCAGTAGCAACAATAATTACAAAATGCTTTTGGCGAAAAGGAAAGTTTTAGTGGTTCGGAGGGGCAATACGGCCGCATCAGCAGTGGCGAGTAATAACAGTTTGGTTTTTAGACTCCTGGAGATGCACGAACCGTTCCTCATATTCAATTTCGTGCAGCTTTTAATTTTAATTAGAGCCAATTAAATGGGAATGCTTGCTGTTTGCAGTCTCCCATTTCACTCTGGTCTATCCCTATTTATCTACCATTTTCACCCGAAAATGTGCACACGCACACACAAAACAAATTGTCCTGTGTTCCTCCCGTTGGCTCTTGGCATCTTAAGCGGGATTCTTTTAACGTATAATTGCTGTGCGAAACTACAAATTTCTCCTCCTCACTCTCAGTTGCGGTGAATCCAAAGCAAAGGCCAGGGAAAAAACAGACAGCAAAGAGACAAAGGCATAATACGACAGAGAAAAAGAGATTGCTGGAAGAGAGCGTTTAAAGCAGGGATAAAAACGAACACTAATTACTCTTAAATAATATAATTTAGTCTAAGATATTATTTTCTAAACCAATAATGGTCGATGGTTACATAATATGCTTTAATTTATGCTTGTAATTAGTCACCTTGCAAAGAATATTTAATTTCGTGTTATATGAAGATTATTATATGCTTATGCTAAAAATATATTTACAATAAATAGGTTGGTTGATGGCTTAAAGTTTCTAGTTAAATCAACAGAAAAAATTTCACCTTTAAATTAAAAATAGGAAATCAGATATGATTGATACTTAATCAGATTATGTGGTGTCCAGTGGAAAATAGTGCAGCCGAATTAATTAATATATTTAATGGTATTATCAGAATGATTCCAACTGTGACATAGTCCATTATGGCATTGCATCATTGAATTGCTGGAGGCCAGGACACGAATTCGCATTTAGTCAAACGTTTGCGAAAGTGTGCGTTTGTGTTTGCCTATGTTTTATGTGTGCGGTGTGTTTTGCCTGCGAGTGCACAAAGTTAAATGGTTTTTTCATATACTATTCAAGTTTTTCTGTCTCTGTTGCTCACTCTGTCTCCTTCTCTGTAAACGTTTGTGTGTGTATGTTTGAAATGGCATTTGGTTGCCTGGTGGTAGCCAGCGGACACACAAAACTGAATGAGAATGAGTTTGGGTCCAAATGTGAAAATAATTAAAGTGTTTAATAAACTGATGCACTCGATTTTTTAGCATTGATTGTTAAACAAATACAGGCTCGACAAATAATGAACTTTTCATGGGATTGTGACCAAACATTAGTTGGTAATTTTATTAAATGCATTTGATTTAACGATGTTATATGTGTTTCTAACACTTGACGGAATAAAAATCAAATTGAAAATGGAGATAAGTGGAGTATTATTAAAAAAATAAGTAAGAACCCAGATGAATTAAATATATATACAAAGCTTTTAAAGTTTAAAATAGTTTGATTTAATAAAAGGTAATAAAAGACAAGTAAAATTTAAATTGTATAACCTTAAAGAGTTTCTTAAAGAAAATGTTGCAAAAAGCATCATCGCTGTTGACGCAGGCTAAAAAGCCTGTGCTGAAAAGTTCATGAAGAACTTTCGCCGAAACCAGCTCATTGTGATGCATTCGTTTCCTGCCAAATCAACTGTCAAATAGTGAACGGTACTTTTGATTATCAGCCATTTTGCATACCACCCAGACACCCATTCACTCCTCGATTTTCCCCCACAGGGGAAAATGCGTGTGCTCTGTGTTTGTGCTCGCTCACCTTGCTTTGCCTTGGGTACATTTAAATTTCCATTTGAAATTGGCAGCAGTTGAGGGGGCAGTGGACTGGCACGGGGTTTCGAGGAACAGACAGCTGTTACAATATTATTGACTCATATCGCATGCACGGCACAAGCTCACGCCAAGTCCTCCAGGACGTTGGAATATCAGGATACCTTCGAGCTGAGATACAGATATGGTTTATACGTAAGCAACGTTATAAATAAAAAGATCTCAGAATTATAAAGGTCTTTCTTGGACAAAATATTTAAGAGACCTTGTAACTCTACTGAACATTCTCTTCTGATTTTTGAAAATAAGAAAAAAAATCACATTCATTAGTTTAAGAATAGCCCTTTAAGTTAGGGCCTTCGTATAAACGCAGAAACGAATGCGAACAAGCTGTTCCCGACCTTTATTTCTGATTTGCCATCGACCCAGAACTTGAGGGTTGAGTTTTGAGTGCGGCGAACTTGGCATAAAATTAAGTGCTCCATTTTAATTGAATTGATGTCGGAGAGCCCAGAACGTGTCCCAGCCTTTTGCGGAAGGTAGCTTTTGACAATCTTGTGTCAATAAATGGCCGGGTGCTTCATCCACATATGCTGCCAATTCTGGGGTTGGCATACCTTTTGACTTTGCTTTTTATGTTCTCCAGTCTCGGTCTGTTTTATTTCGGTTCAGGTAATCATCGGGGAACTCGACAGGCACGTCTCCGTCTTGAGTTCCTTACTTTTTTCTTTATTTTTCTGTTCTCGAAGTGGTAACATCTGTTTGATAATGTCTGCCAAATGTTTATCACTTTGTTCGTGTTATTTTATTTTTGTATTCTTTTCTGTTTGTGCCGTTCATGAATGCATAAGCCGAGATTTTACTTAAGTTGACGGGGCAGAGAAGGGTCTATAAAAGTTGCCAAGACGAGTCAGCTTCCACATTCGAGTGAGAAAGCATTTAAAGGTCATGAATAACTTTATAAAGTAGAAGGCAGAGCTATGTAAGAGTCAGTAGATTAGCCAAGCTTAAAAAGTTTTTGAATTATTATTGTGTACTGAACTACTTTTAATAAGTAGAAAAAAATCTCGTTATACGAAATTAGAAATCAATTTAAATTGAATTATTTTAACAAAATACAAAATATAACATTTTTGATGCAAACGTCATCAATCGGTCAAATAAAAGACCAAATATCTGTTAATAAAAAAAAACAATTTAATGGATTACTCAGTTTCCAGCATTGATGGCCACACAAAAACAGTCAACAGGTTTAAAATAATAAATCATAGCACGGTGACTCGACACTGGGAAAGTGTCGTTTAAATTGCAATTTTCAGCATCGATGGCGGCAAAAAGTTGCCTTCCATTTTGCCATCGTATCGGGCGTTAATCGGTGGTGGCGTGTGGTGCCCCAGTTCCGATCCGATGATATGTTACGATACGTTACGTTCAAGTGGCGTTTGTTAAGTACAACACGCTTGACATCATTATCGGGACTGTCAACAGGAGCTGCTCAGCCCGAATCTGTTGATTATGTTGTTGTTCTCGTCGTCGAGGAGGCTCTGAAGTTTGCCCTCTGATTGACAACTTTCACGAGGGGGTTCAAAGGTCCCCAAAACTTTCGGCCTCCTCCTCGAACCAATGTCAATTGTCACTCGAATCCAATTTAACACAGAGATACATACATATACACATACATTGCCTGAAGGGTGGGAGTCGTAAGCAGCGTTTTAAACAGCCACGCACCGTGTCGCCGAAAAAGGCATCAACATTATTGGCATCGTCATCGTTATCTGACAGTTTGCGTTCGACAAAAGTGTCGAGGCGTTAACGGAGCTTGGTGCTGCTTTCCACTTGGCGCTGGTTACCCAGGCAACTGTCACAACTTTTTGCATCATGTCACGCACTCTAAGTGACAGGCCAAAGTTTTTGGAAATATTTAGCTTAACTTTTATGCTAAAAATGGCCGAAGAACTTACCTTTGCTCTTTAATACAGAGAGCTTTTTAACATTTGATTGACAGTCTGATATTATAGATTAATAATAAATAAAAATACATCTTTATAAGTGGGAAAACAACCTTATTTTTATTTGAATATATACTTATCATTATCACCTAAATAATTTATCAGAATAATAAAATCATTTAATAGTACATTTTAAAGTTCATCGTCAATTAAATTTGTAGCCAGAAGACGCTTTATACAAAAATAAATAACCAACCATTTTAATTGCTTTTCTGCTTAAACATAAATTGAATTTGCCTCTTGACTACCTCCTTATCCCCTAAGATTATCGAAATATTTGAAAATCTTAAACTTACAGTTGCATTTGATTGGCAAAAGTTTACGTGCCTAAATAAACACAGAAAGTTGAATACGGGTTTCTTTGGCTTGTGCTAAGCAAATGTTATGCAATTCCATTTTTAGCTTCAACATTCTAAATAAAATGTTTTCCCACCCAGATTAAATAACAAAATATTTTCCGAACCGAACTCCCACGAGCAAGCCGCAAAAGGTAAATGAAATGTGCAATCTGTGCAAATCGGGAAATCGAAAAACTTTTAGCTGGAAAAATTTTGCCAACAGCCGAACATGGCTAGCTTGTGTTTTTTCAGTGAAATCTGTTAGACCAGCAAATGTGTTGTTAGTCTTACAATAAAAAATAACTCCATTTTACCCACACATAAATATTCATTTATTTTATTAAAAATATTTTTGGCTAACCCTCTATGTAAGAAAACCGGATTACAAACATGAAAAGGAACTGAAGAATTTTTAATATCCGAAAACATATTTTCTCTGACTAATAGTAATTACGTTTGGCTTCTTTCGGATTCTGCCAAAAATGGAAAAGGTATTTTTCATGTTTGAATGACATTGGAAATATACGGGAAAACATTTTGAGCTGAAAGCATAAAAATCAAGAGAAATATGTGCATGTGAGAGAAGCCCACTGGGAGTCATATTGAAAAATGTGTCAGCTTTCATGCTAGAAATTTGCATTTGGCAACGAGTTGGTCAAACTAACACCTGGCATTGTGAAATTGTATGGCAAAAGGTATACTTTTTTTTATTTTTAGAACATTTTGGAAATTGTTGAACACGTGTGTGCGCTTGTGTGTATGTAGGTGACTTGTCAGAGGCAGTTAGAATAGTTTGTACATTTCCATAAAATATAATTAAAAGCAACTCGCCGGAGACACAAGTCTGACAGATTTTTGTGTTAAATACCATTCGTAACTCTGGAGATTTCTTGCATATTTTGCGGTGTTGTCTCAACATATTTAGCCCAGCTTTCAACGCAATTATCCTACCGATTATTGTGCAAATGCGTCAGTCAAGTATTTTCCCAAAAACAATTGCATATTTTATTGTAACTGCTGTTTGCAGCTGACAAATGCCTTTTGTGCTGCTTGTTTAATTGTAACTACGTCTAATTGGAAGCATCAACACTTGTTTTGTGCAGGCAACTTAATTAAAACACACACACACACACATATATGATTATATATAGATATGTACACTTATAGTCGCGCAGTGGGTCTGCTGGTGAAGTTTGAATGACTGCCAGTAGAGCTGTGGAAGAAATCGAGTATACGCCCCTTGAAAAATTTATCTGACATTTTCGCTTCCTTTGTTTCGAGAGGAAAGATCCGCCAACAGGCAAGAGCCAAAAAAGAATTCACGCTCGATTTGAAGCTCATCCCGGGTGTCTATCAGCAACAGCAGGCACACGGAGAAAAGAGTCGTTTACTAATATAATATTTTGTCTAATTCTTAACGTCACCTTCTAATAACTTGAGTATAATGGAAGTTAATAAACAAATTAATAAAAAGACCAGACCGATATATTATAGTTAAAATATAAGCTAGGATTACCGGCATAATATTTTTCCAAGTGCATCCCTCCCATTCCCTCTATGAATGCGACAGTTGAATGAGGCTCCTCTCAATGAACAGGGCCCGAGTCCTCATACCACACTCATTAGATCTGCCCCCTGACATTGGCATGAGATGTCCCCCTCTTAGGCTGACAACCCGTTTTCGGGCACACTGATATTTCGTCACTTAGGAACCCATGAGTCCCCGGACCAGAAATTGTTTTTACATAAACAGAGAGAGAGGGAGATAGAAGAGAGAGACCGAGCACGGTCCTGGTATTTTCTGGCTTTTCCGGTGTTATGTCAGTCATAATCATTCTGCCCCACATCGCCATACCCATCTTGCATTTGGCTGAATGGATTTGGGGAGATGTTTGCCCGAGATGTTGCCCCAGGCCCAGAAAACAGGACATGGCCCAAACAATGGTTAACCAATTTAGTGGAAAGTGTGGGCGAGTGTCTGAGCGTCTGTTTTGTGGTTGAAATCCGGCTATTGTTCGCAATTGATTTTAAATTAGCTTCATTTGCAGTTTACTTGGGTGGCTCCAAGTGGACTATTAAAGGTTGCTCTAAACGTTGCCTGTGGCGGTAACAAAAAAAGACTTTAACCTAAAAATTGTTTAAAAACTAAATGATTCGCCTTAAAGTTTTACTTTTACAGTTTCTGTAAAAACTAAGTATACATGGTTTATGGGTATTAAACAACAACTTTTTTGAATTGTTAAGCTGATAAAAGGATTATTTAGAAATGTTTTAAACATATTTTGAATTCCCTTATTTAATCCATGAACCTGAGAAGTCGATCAGTGTTGTCTTTAAATTGGCGTCTTTCGTGTTGGCTTTTAGATTTTTCTGCTTTTTATATAACCGGATTATGAGAATTATGCATTCAAAGTGCAAAAAAGATGACAGACAATGACCGGGCTTGAGACTTAAAAGTGCGAGCTGAAACAAAAGGCGACGTCAAAACGCAAATTGCATACAAATGCCTCGGATTGCAGGGCACATCCTAGAGCAGTGCTTAGTTTAATGCGTTTCCCCGGAGAACTCGACTCTCCCGTAGTGAGTAGAGTCGAGAGTTGGCTTACTTCCGGCACATTGCGACCATTTTATTTGGAAATATTTTCGCCAAGCCATCTGCTGTCTGCTGTCAATCCTCTGCTCTTCCCCTTACATGCAGAAAAACCTGAGTTGATATGAACAAAAATTGGTAACTATGTTTTTAATCAGACATATTAAAATTATATTTAGTTAAAGAGAAATAGTGTTTCCAAATTATTGTTAAATCTTTTTGAAAATAGAACATTTTTTAATAAAAAATACCTCATAGTTTTCCTTTAAGTGCATCCCTTGGCTTGTGTTTGTTTTTCTTTCGGTTTGTTGTCAAATAGTGGACCCCAGCTATACAGTTTTCAATGGAGTTGCAGAGGCATTTCGACAACTGACAAATGTCCTGGGTTGAACAAACAATAGATTTGGAGGGCTATCTCTATCTCTATAAAATGATTGCGACTCTGCTTGGTGGGAAATTTAATTTCCCGACTCCCACTGAGTCGAAGAGAGAAAAATTATTGACCCAAGTTTTCAGCATAAATTCTTGAAGTGTCGCGAATAATTTGAGTTTTCTTCAATTTCGCCTAAGTGCCCTGCCAAGTTCGGGATTTCCCATGGCACTTTTGAGTGCTATTAGTGCATTCATTCATGCAGCTCGGAATTGATGTCAGGTTCTTTGACTTACGATGCTCCGCAGCGGGCTCTTTGGCGCATTGCCTTTCTGAAGCTCATAATTCCTGTTTTCGCCCACTCCTTCGTTGCTCTCGGCCATTTTTTGCGTTTTTTCCTTGGTCCACTTTAAGTGACGGAATGTGTTAAAAAGTGAAAAGGCCTCCTCTCTGGAGGGAGTCTCAAAATGTGGAGGTAACTTTAAGGGCAGCAGTCAAAGATAAAAGTAGAGATGGCTTAGGAACTTTAAATTTAAGTTTCTCAAGCGGAATATTAAATATAATATTACACCTACACTAATATATATATAAAAAATGAATTTTTATTTTATATTTTTAATAATTAAAAAACCTATTAAATAACTTGCACAATTTTCTTTAAAGTGTTTGGGATAGAAACGCCTATTGAACATTTGCCAGTTGTTAAATTAGAATATTACCAGTTTTGGCACGCGGCCGCAGCCTTTGCATAATTTAATTATGCCAACTCTCATGCATATTTAATGTAAAAGCTTTTTAACGCCTTCCTTATTTATGTATTTTGAACACAGAAAATTTATTCCTTGTTATTGAAAACATTCAAAGGAAACAGCAACAATATTTGGCCCCGAAGTGTTTTTGCTAACCCACTTTCTGTTGGACCCTAATTAAGAACACTTTTTGGTCCGAACTTCTGTTTATGCCGGTTGCACTAATTGGTGGAAATAAGTTTTTGGTTCTATCTGCGGGGATCGGTTTGGAATCGATTTTCAATTTGCCAACATTGAATTGTGGCCTGTAGTGGCAACTTGACAGCGAATTTCTCGACTGTGGTCTGTCGTTTAGATAGGCCTACCATTTTCCAGGGAAAATTGATAAACACAAAGAATGCATTCTGTCCAACACACAAATCGACATCTGCATCTGTTGGCGTTCATTTAAAAAGTGTTCGCGGCCCAATATTGATAGCATTTCCCATGTGGAGGCGGAGTGGCCTCTATTGCTTCAATTACTGGCCATCGGAAAAAAAATGGAAAATGTTTGCCTTGTTTGGCAACTCTGGTCAGTGCAGCTGCATGGGTCGGTCGGTTTTTGGATGCCTTTGCCAGCTTTTACCCCTGGCTTCCCTTCGTTACCATCACATGTCAATAGGCATGTGGTGGGCGTGTCCGTTTTGAAGCAAACATCCATAGATATCCGGAAACTCTGTAAATGCCAAACCAATTTAAGTTCAAAAACATCAAAAAAAAAAACGACTTATTTTAAAAATAAGTTTCAAGAAAAGGGGTTTTTGAGTAAATAATTGCTACATAAATGATAGAATCGAAACACAAATATTAATAACTTTAAGAAAATCATCTAGCTTGTCAGTTATACTTTCCATTATACCCTCGTCAATTAACGGATAACCAAAAACCCAAAGGAACAACCCAAATAATTACCACAAAATATATCCCAAGGGGTGGCAATAAAATTAAACATAATTACAACAAAGTGCCCTCAGCCAATACAATCAATGGGTAAAATATACATACACATACACACACCAAAAACATGGATTGAAGAGCAAACAAATAGGCAAACTACCAATATAGTGGCAAAAACGATATAATTTTGTATAGCAAAGAAAATATTCTCGTTAACTTTTGCATAGAAATCGAGTGGGCCATTGTGAGTCGTTGGCAAAAACAGAACAACAAATATAAACCAGCTACAACGTACACACAAAATTTACTGGAGTTACAACACAGATTCACAGAAATAAGAGGGCAAACGTTGGTTTTTATTAGCAAACGCGTGTTGTGCCAGTCGTACGTGCCTCGAATTAGTTTTTTGCGATTTGAATAAAATGGTTTTGAATAAATTTGAATGCTACACCCACGCAACACAGCCAAGTACATAGCAACGAATCCATTGCAATTGTTAACTGGGCAATGGATATTCCAGCATTAGGCAAAGGACATTCAATTGTCCCCAGAGGCAATTTTGTAATTAGACAATCGCAAAAGCCCATCGATGAATGTAAAATAGAATAATCGTGTGTGTGAATGATGATTTGTTGAACTTCAAATTGCAACTGCAATCAGAAGATTAGTTATCAAGTAAATTCTAATTTTTAATCTTTTCCAAATATGAAAATATTAATAAAAAGTTCTTTCAAACTGATTTGTAAAAAGAAAATAAACTATAATTCAATTATAATTACATGAACTTTTCTATTTAATTTTACATTTTTAAAATCATAATTGAATGGGTCTGTCAATATTTTTTGTACTTACAAATTTAATTAACTTTTACATTGCAATTATAGCATTTATTATTTTTCCATTAGAGGTTGGGGAATACAAAAATCAAAACAAATGTAAATGTCAGCCAATTAACTGAACTACAATTAGCTGACTCCCTCCAAATAATATCCGAGTTAATCGCCGAGGCGTGACCGGGTCAAAGGTTAAGGCAGCATCGAGTGGCAACATAAAAGTCGGCCATTAAATAAAACACAGCCGTGAAATCGAAAAGGAGGGGGTCTACCGGGGTCACCAATACAATCATAAATCTAAGTGCACATCTGTGTGTATATGTGTTGGCATTTAGGTGAGCGTTAACAAGCCAAGGACTTGTATAATATTTTCTAATTTCTCAATTTCCCGCACATTGACATCCGGAACTAATAAAAATAAATCGCACTTTGATATCCGCTGCGCATTGCGTTCGTTCATTTGGCTTCGTTTTCCTTTTCCCGCCATTTTTTCAATAATCGTTATACCCACACTCATAAAGGAACACGGAAAAAAACCTATTTGTATTATTTATTGTGTACAAATTCTTAAAATAAAATATCATTTAAGTTTAGAATAATAGAAATATTCTCGCACATATATTAGTAGCTTCGGGATATGACTTTATCTACAGTTTAAAACATTTTATATTAAATTGATGCAGATTTTCCTTCAGTGCATACACATGCATGCCTGGCTACACATGGAAAGTTCTATCGGCTGTCAGTGTCGTGGCCCACTAACATTTTTATATCATTTTTGGTATTTCTTCTCCATTGTTTTCCTTTTTGCTCCCCGCACTTTTTTGGCCTGGCGAGTTAGCGCCAACAATAAATAAATACGCTCACATTCCCATAGACACATATATACTTTCCCACACACACACATGAGTAGAGATACAGTTACAGGAAATTTATAGATCTGACCGGATGTGCGTCTCTCTGGTGACAGAAACAGCGAGATAGGAGAAATAGTTGGAGAGCATATACCCCGTATCGGACATATATACATATATATGGTGTATATATTACACTTTATGTGTGTGTCTATTACATGTACAAGTTACAACAAAATGACCAACTAAATAAATAGTTTTCTAACCGCACAGAAACAGGCGGAACAGGCAAACAGGAATGTGTGCCACCAAACACCACTTCAATTTCATAGAAATCGCTTTTACGGCTTCCCAATGCCCAATTAGTTTGTTGGGGGTAATATTTGCAGTAAATATAAGGAAATATTTTATAGTGAAGGGCAGATGCAAATTCAAACCGAGTCTTGAATAAAAGAGCAACAGCACTCTGCCATTTATCCTGTAGCCCTCTGCCCAGTAATTGCATTGCACCTGAATCAAACTCAATTTCCCAGCCCGCCCTCTGAGCCCATTCCCTTGGGCAATTGTTCCAATCGAGCACTTTCGGGCTCCCTGGCAATTTGAAAATAGAGACAACTCGGCGCTCCTGCTTTTCTGCTGATTTCCTGCTGCTGGCATCGTAAATCCTGCCGAAGGGATAGTATATATATCACCGCCCTACAATATAAGCGACTCAGGGAAAGACGAGCCAAGGCAAGCGTATTATTGCTTCAGTGCTACTTGCTGTATCTATTTCTATTTCCGAGGATTTTGCACTTGGCAAAAACTAGAATTTAAAAACTAAAAATAATTCAATTTAAAATTTAAAATTACATATATATTAAATTGGCATTATAAATAAATATATATTTATCTAAAGCTAAAAATTAGCATATAATAAATATATAAATTTCTATAAAATATAAATTATACGCCAGCCAAAATTAGATCAACTTTAAAACTGTTTCTTTTTCCCAGTGCAACACAATAAAATTTCTCAAGTTGATGATGAGGAGCAAAACGCTTTTCAGTGTGTGCCAAAGTCTTAGAGATATATCTGCCTGCAACAGGAAGAAGCAGGTCAGCAAATGCAACAAAGCTGCTTATCGCTTAACGCTCTGTGTAATGCGTTTAAACTTGATGATTGATTCCGGGCAAACGCCCCTTCAGCCCCCTCTCTATCACAAAAAATCTCCCTTTAAGCCATTAGCTGCAACTAAGTGCAGATACCGATAGAAAACTGAACAAAAGTTTCTTGGTCAAACTTTAAGGGGGATTCGGGTTGGGTTATGGGTTATCCTGGTTCAGCCTAGGCTTAACTAAAGGAAAGCCCTTTTCCCTATACCTACACCCCCCACCAACCCCCTCGTAACAGATTTTCCTCCTGCTAGCGCCATTGTTCCATTCATTTTATGTTGTTGCCTGCGTTTTATTGACTGAAGTGTGGCCTGCGATGGCAATGGCGGCCATTGTGCCCTAAACTAAAACAAAGTACTGTTAGAAGCACTTTCTCCCGCTGTCAATGTGTGTGTGTGTGCCAGTGTCTATGTGCGTGTATGTGTGTGTACTGGTTATGGCTCGTTATATGCGTGCGTGTTACTGCGCAAAGATGCCCCATAAATTTCGCGCGTTTTCGCCTTCAATTTTTTGTTTCCCGCTCCTTGTTTTTAATTTTTTTTGTTGCTTTATTTTTAGTGATATTTTTTTATGGCTGAGCTAGAACGGCACAATTATTTTTGTTGCTGAAAGTTTTTTTCGCACTATATTTTCTGTGGCAATCTTTTTTCCTAAATTTAATGACTTTGGCAGCTCTAGGCCACTAAATCAAATTGTTATTGCCCGCTCCTATTTCTTTTTGTCACCTAAATTAATTTTACGATGTCTGATGTGGCAAGTGTCTGGCTAGGGTTTTTATTTGGCTTTGCTGCAGTAAAGTTAAAAAACTTGCAAGACTTTTTGCAGCTGCTGCCAGTTAATTAGCTGAAAAGGCTTTTGAAATCGAAAGAATAAAAAGGCTGGTGAAATTGCAATTGCAATTGAAGACAGAAAGTAAAAAAGGAATTTCCGCTCTGAGATTTTCAAAGAGATAAACGAAGCGACAAAGTCATAAAATAGTTTATTAATGCGGACACAAGTAACTGGCCAACTGTGAATCAAAAGGAATCGTTGACATCATTTAAATATGAATATAATATGCTATGTGTCATGATATATGCATTATATTTCATAACTGACAAGCTTTAAAAAGAGTTTTAAATAAATGATTTGAAAAATGTCACTTTTAGGTTTCAAATTTTTTTTTTTTATTTTTATGGGAAAACCTTTTAAAGTCAATTCAATAATATTTTATTTCTGCCCACACAATATAACAGTATTCGGCAATTCACCTTGGCATTCATTTAAAACATTTTCGTTTATTAACAAACCAGCCAAAAAAAATAGTGGGAGCAACCGAGCAGCATATTTACCTGGTGTCCCAGCACTTCGGCGCACAGTATTTATGGACCGGTGCTGTAGTCAAATATTTTTCCACGCACTCAACTCACGCACGAATGGAGGGGCATTTGCAGTGGTTGTTGTATTGCTGGGAAAACGAGGCTTTTGTTTGCATATTTTTTTGGCATAGCACTTAACGCCGTGGCAGAAACGCAGAGCCGACCACAATGCCCAGGCTCAAAATGCCATCCCACCAAAACTCCGGCTGAACAGATCCCGATTCCCCGGGGCGGAGCTTATCCCTGACTCTCTGGTCAGTTCGGCTGGCACTTTATATACTCGTACTTGCATTTTTCCATTTCCACATTTAAAACGCCGCATTTCCCTCTTTGGTTTCTGTTATGCTTTTGTTTTTCCCATTTCCATCGTGACGATGACGGGGCTCAGGTAGCGTTAACACTTGTTTAAAAATTTGTTATTGGATTTCTTTTGTTCGCATTGTTTATTTATTGTGGCAGTCGGCGGAATGGAGAGTGACAAAAAGGACAGATAGTGGGGGAAAAAGGAGCCGGGAAATGGGTTGCAGGAAGACCGGAGATGGCAGACAAGTTGACCTCACATGGGTCACGAGTTCTCCATTTATTGGTGTCGTTTTTCTTTTTTTGCTTGGTTGGTTTGTCCAGTAGCGCCTTTGTCACTTTCCATTGGCTTTACCGGATTGCACGTAATATTCCGGACAAATTGAATATAATTGCGCTTAAGCTGAAAAGCGCATTAACCAAATTGAATATCCCAGGCTGATTGAGGTATCAAAATTGATTTTAAGTTCCATATGTGCAGACAGAAATAAAAGCCCAAATAAAAAAGCTGTACCTTGATTCGAGGTGCTTAATTGGCCATTTAAGCCAATAAAAAAGGCAAAGATAGGTACAATTTTCTAGAGTTTATTTTCTTTATAAATTCAAGTTCTGAAAACTTCAACTTCTTTAGTTCCTAATCTTTATGCGTGCCTAAATATTTTCCTTAAACTAATTGAAAGATAAATTTCCATGAACTCAAGAGTCTGTATAATAGCATTCCCATTGAAACAGATGTTTCCTCTGCATGTCACCGACAATAAAACATTTTATAATTCACCTTTTTCGTATTAGGCTAATTAACTTGCAAACAACTTTGTTTTGCTTATTTCATAATTGAAAGGACAGAACTTGTTACTTTGCCTTTGCTCACATATGGAAGAGAAACAAGAAACTCGTTTGCGTTGGCCAGCAAGCAAATTAAGTTAATTAGAAGCAAATGAAATATGAGAAAAGTTGGCATTTAAATGCTGCAAATTCCCCAAGGGGCCAGTGGAGAGTTGCTATGGTCGTGTCCTTGTTGCTCAAACATAATATTTTTGGGCATTAAATTTAAGGAAGGAGTCGTAGCCGGAGTCACGTTTTACACTTCAACAGCATTCCCGCTTGTTAAATTCACTGGCCATTACAATTGCGTAAAATGGTTGAATTAATGGCTAGCCAATGTCTGGTCTGTGTTTTGGTTTTCGCCAGGTCCTCAGTGGACTCTGTGCCCTGCAAAAACAGCTGCGTGTAATTTTAATGGGAATATTCATTCGTGCCCACAATTTGGAGACAAGCGGCGGTTGAAAGATTGGCGAACACTTCCACAGGCAGCACTTAATGTAATGTAATTTGGATGCTCTCGGTTAATTATTCAGCAAATTTTCTACGACCTTTTGGGATGGTTTATATCAGTTAAACACACACTTTGATGTCGCGATTTGCCAAGAAATTCAGTTGGCTCTCAGTTTTACACTGGCTCTGGTTTCTCGGCTGGCTAATTAACGTTACTGCAGGAAGGACCAAAATTCAATTAGTTAAATTTTCCAAGTATGACAAGTATATTGCTAAATTCACCAAAGTGGAATTTATCAAAGAGATTTTATACATTTTTTTGGGAAAATTTCGATTATTTTCGTTTGTCACTCTAAGAGCTTAGATTGAGACATTCCGCATTAAAAATTAAGCTAATTTCCGCGGCGACATTAGGGAAATGTCACGACCAAATTTAGACCACTTTGATTCCGGTGGCGCATTTGATCCTAACATATAATTTGATTTGCTCTGTCAAGTATAAATATTTCCTATTTTTACACGCTTTTTGAAGCGAATTTTTTTGTTGCTGTAAATCAATGAATTTGAAATGTAGAAGGAGAAAATTTCTTGAATTTCCTTTATATACGAAGAAAAATATGAACGTTTTCTTTATTTTTCTATAAAAGAAAAATTCTAGATTTCCATTCCCTGTTGCTAGCGGTACTAACATTTTTTGACCTCTCTTCTCTGTCAATAAGATCCTATCAAGTGCGTCCTAAAAGTGTGGGATTGCATTACAAAGGTGGGAAATACCGGCAAAGAGCATCCCTTTGTCCGGGCATAAATCAAGGTCTGGATGAATATAAAAAGCAGGTGCGTGGCGCAACAAAAAGCGAAATATAAGAGAAGGAAATCTGCATTAACCAAAAAGGCATTTAGAAAGCGGTGGCCACGACCACGCCTGCTGCAGAAATTAAAAGCGAATTTCCGACACTCAAGAGGGCTCTCAGCCCGACGGTTTTCTTTTAGCTGTTTGGCAGTTTTATGAGCCGGCTTTAAAATCACGTTAATGATATTTACAACGGCGTCTGTGCGGGAAGCTGAGTTGCAAATTCGCAAGTGGAACGGTAGACTCACTGCGGCCTTTTGACCAGAGACGCTTCCGTTTTCCGACCCCTCTCGACCATGGTGTTAACTGTGTGAATTTCCCGGCATTTCCCGGGCAGCTCAAGTCATTTGCATAACAAAGTCCAACGAACACGCCCGCACACACACACACAGTTGGTATTTACAACATTTAAATTAGACATTAAATTTGAAAGATGGGCTGCCAGGGAACTTTGCCCATTTCTCTCGCAGGTGTTCCCTTCTTTATTTAGCCTTACATTTGCCTCCTTTTTATATTTTTCTGCCAAATTTATTTAAGCTGCAGATCATTTTTGGTCTCGGCACTCGGTAAATACCACTCTTGATTTACTTATTTACTTTGCTTTTATGGCACTCAAATGACATTTCGCCTTTTGTTGTTGCTTGTAATTTGGCCAGTTGTTGAGTGTTTTCTTTGGGGTCGATTATCGCGATAAGCGTAATTCCTTTTCTTTGGCCAAAATGAGACCAGTCTATATATTAACTTATTGGCAATTACAAAAGAAGATACCAACTGGAGAGTCAGCAAGTTCGGAAATCGTAAATATGTTTCGGGAGTTCTAGTTTAGTGCGAACATAATTTAGGCTGATTTATGGGTATTGAATTGGAACTGCCATTCGGGGACTGTATTTAAGGGATATTGACTCTTTATGAGAAGTTTTTATAGAAATCATATGAAAATACACCATTTAAAAAAATGAATATCAGTTTTGAACCACTATTTAAAAATCTCTCTTCAGACAGAACCTACTTCAGATTGTATTCAAAATATGCTCACTTTTGCCCATTAGGACTAAAAGCATAACAAAGTACAAGAACCGAGAGCACAAATTAATTCTCATACAAAAAGTTTATCGCTCCTGTCTGTTTTGGGGGAACCCCAGGCAAGGACAAGAGCTACACTATATAGGCGAAGTAGCTATAGAGACTACAGAGTACTAAGGAAATCAGCACATTTGGTTTTAACGACTATGTTCCCCGGCATTTTTTTCTGGTAACAACGGAGAATATGCTCCACCGCTGGCATATCTTTTCCTTTGGTTGTTTTCATCTCGTTTTTCTTATATATTTTTATTTGTGTCCAACCAGCTCGTTATTGTTGCTTTTTAATGTGCATTTGTTGTCGCCGGTGGTGTCGGTGGTTGGGTGGTGCTATTTGGCGTGGCATTTCAACATTCGAGCACTGCAAACGTCACAAGATGAGACGCCAGCATTCCTTTCAAGGGGTATGTATATATTTAACATCATTTTGACTCCGAGTTAAATCCAAATATAAATACATTTTCAGCTTGGGATTGTCATGGAATCAAGTTATGATATATTCTAGAGTAATATTTCTAGATTTCATTTTATATGCATATCCATTCGCATTCATAAGGCAATCAATCTTCGGCTTTCTCTCGCTCGGCAGCCGTTTCTGGTCCTTTTCCCTGTGTGGTGATGGTGTGGTGTCCTGTGAATTCAAGCAGCTGAGCAGCTCTTGAAATATGCAGACAGATGAGCCGGCAGCAACCATCACCCACAACAGCAACAATGCGATGATGGCAAACTGTTATTATGCAAACAAATTACATGGCGGATATATCACTGAGGGAAAATAAATGTTTGGAATTCCAGGAAAAGTTAATGATTTAAGAGCTTATCACTCTGAAAAAGATTACAATGATGATCTTGTAGGAATAACTCATAAATATAAGGACAATAAAAAAAGTAACATACATTCTTAAACTGTTTTAATAATTTAACCCTACAAATCTAGTAATTTTAATATGTTTTTTCCGGTGCATGCCAACTTAAGGACATCACAATAGAGTTTCCTTGCATTCCTTTGCCTATTTCAGCAGTTATTATTTGGCCATTTGGGTGGATACTTCGACTTTGCTTATTGCCGAATGTAATTAAAATATCCAATTAGTTCAGGGAGCGATCTGCATATATGTATATGCCTCGGTGGCCAGGACTTTTATGAGCTCCGTCTCCTGTTGGCCACATAACTAATGACCGAGAGGACAACCCCGGGTTCGGCCAGCAACATAAATTCCCTTTTGGGTAAAATTAATAAAAATGATTGCAGTCGCCTGTCTTGCTACGTAGTTCGTACAATGAATGAATGGCGCATGCCAGCTGTTGGCCAAACACGCTTTTGATTGCCAACAACATCCAGCTACAGCTACAAAACCAACATTGTTGTAAGCCAGAGAACGGGCCCAAAACAAAACATCAGGAAGGGAATCCAGTGTTGAAAAAAAAAATGGAACCCGTCTTTCATCAGCGCGTGCATAACAAGCAGCTCGGCTCAAACTAAAGCTGGACAGCCCTGGCTGACTGGGAATGGGCCAAAACCATGGTGAAGGAATGGGCCAGGACGGCACTACCACTGGCCTGTCGCTCACTTGGCTCACATGGTATAGGGAGGGCGATAGGGATGTACGGTTCTCCGCTCGGAAAACCATTTCGGATGTCCTTGGTGTCGCTTTCCTTGTGTCATGCCACTGCAAAATGACAAACAGTTCGCGGGATGTGATGCAAACTCAAACGCGAAAAATAAGACAGCACAAGTCAAACCAATATTGGGATAAAAAATACCCAAATTGTTGTTAATTTACTTTATAATTTTCATAAAAAAGTTAAGGAGTAAGTCTAAATTAAGTAAGTGTAAATTAATATCAATGCAAGGATTGATATTATTTATTTTATTTTATAAAAAAGATACCTCATTTATATGTACTAAATGCCTAAAAATTAAATCTTTCTTTTTAAAAACAGATTTTTTGGAAGTAAAGATGATAAATGTAATATGAGTAAAATACCAACATACCCCTTAATAGGAACTCTGACAAGCTTGTATGTCTGGGGCGTCAGAAAAATTCCATTTGCACAAGCCTGTCTCCAGAAAAGACCACTCAGCGTGACAGGCAGTGAGAAATCCTTAAACTCAGCTGCTGTTTAAAGCGCCTCTTAATCCAACATGGTGGCTAACAATTGTCATGGCTTTTTTAGCCACTCCACCATAAAGCACCACCACCCGCGTGAGCCAACAAAAGCGACCACATCGCTTATAAGCACTTCACATCTAATCAATTATGCCATCTGCACATATCGCTGGGGCTCTTGGAAAGCACATTGGCCAATGGCCACATAACATTTAAATATGCATGAAGATTTTAAAGCACCGCGCCAAGGATTCAGCGGGGAAAATAAAGAGAGAAAGAGATAATATATAGCCGTACAGCCAAATGATGTTGTAAAGGATAGTAGCACGAACAACGTGAAATAAACAAAGCCAGAATAGAAGAATAAGGGAAATGTATGGCGAAGGATAGCAATGGCAACTCCAGAAGCCCAAACAGAGATGGGAGGACACTCCAGCTGGAGTGGAATCGGGACCTAAATCCGAATCAAGATCCGACGCAGAATCAGCAACAGAAACAGCAGACTTGATACGGAGCAGAAACAGGAACCAGAGCCAACATTGCATGGCTGATGGTGCGCTAATTCCGTTAGCAATTTTACTTGCCAGCCGAGAAAGCGCACAAAAACACGGAAACAAAAATCAGACAAATTGGCGAAGTCATCGCCTTGAAAATGCTCTTTAAATGTGGATGGCATAAAAATATTTTACCACTGTTAAATGCAAAGTAATATAGATATTTTATGAGATTTACTCATCATAATGCTATTCTATGGAATAAATTATAAACATTAGATCATATAAAAGTGGTTTAATTTAGTTTGAAAAATATTAACTTTTATTTCATGGCTATATATATTATTAATTAAAACTACTCAAGTCTAGGATTTTAGCAGTATTTAATATCTGATAAATATAAGAGGGACTTTTCTATATCAAAGGAATATACATTTACGCTTGAAGATAACAATACAATTTAATTTGCAAAGTAAGCTTTCTACTTGTTAAGTCAAATAAATATAATAAAGTAGTCAAATTTTTGATACTCCAAGAATCAACTTCAAACGCACATATGCGTGGACTTCTTGGCATAAAAACTCAATTTCCCCGGAAACGAGAGCAAACATCCAAGACCTGGGGGAAGGGAAACAAACAAATCTTACGCTGCAATGAAAAACGAGGCGAAACTGCTTAACGGCTGCCGTTTTCTACTGCCATTCGTCCTGTCAAATGTGCGAAGGAAAAGCAGAGCACGCAAAAAACAAAACAAAAAAAAAATGGAAAAACGAGGGGGAAAACAACAAAGGAGATGGTAAAAACGAATGAAATGGCCAAGCAAATTGTATTAGTGCGGGGGTGTGTTGGCCACATTGCAACAGATTAACGTTCTTTACTTGGCTTAAGCATTAGCAAACAGGAGACGAAGATACAGATGGGGCGAGGTCGAGGCAGAAAATACGGAAAAAACCCTGCCCCAAAAGTGGACGCCGCACAAAAGTAACGTTAATTGCATTGAGGGCACACATATGCGGTCCCAACTGCCCCTCTCACTATTTCACATTACCCTCCTTTGACATCAACAAAAAATTTTTAAATAAAAGAAACCACGCACTCACTCGCTTGTTTGCATGATTTCCTCTTTCTGGTTGCTTGTTTCTTGTATTTATTTACATTAATTGGATTTCAATGTGTAACCAGCAGATACACCCGATTTAAATTGGATATAAGAGCCAGGGCAAACGCATCCTCAAAGGCCCAAAGGGAAGCTCAAAGGACTTGAACAACTTAAAAGGAAGCCCGATGGTCAACTCTGTAGGAAAAAACGAAAAAATAGTTAAAGGTGTTATTTTCAGAGGAGACTTTCAGTTATTTAAACCAAAGAAACGAACAGATCTTAAGAGCTATAATTTAAAAAAAAAGACAATAGGAAGGGTTAATAAATAAAATTGTAAAATTTCTATTAGTTTTGATTTTGATTTAAAATCAAGAAAATAATAAAATAAAATCTTAATACTTTTATGGAAAAGCAAAGGTTGTTAAGTCAAAATGCGGCAAACGAGCTTTAAGCCTTTTTTAAAATCAATATTATACTAGGCCAATCCACTCAATGACGAGATTAGAACTAATGGTCTAAAATAATTAAGCAGCCTCTGCAAGCCGGCTAAATCACTGGGTCCTTGTGGGCTTAGTTGAACAGATGATGTGGCCCTGCCAGCCCTGTTAGATGGAGCGTATATTTGTGTGTGTGTTAAAGTGTGTGGAGGGCAGGATCTCCTGCTAAAAGGATATGTAGGACTTACCCTAAGTACGGAGAAGCCGCAGCCAAGTGCAGCGGCGACACTAACAAATGAACCCTGTTCTGGGCTATGACAATGGAGATATGGAGGCAAAGGGCGGGTAGCTTGAGCATATTGAGCGTAAAACCAGAAGATTTAAAGGTACATGCACAAAGATGATACTACTTAGACATATGTCTTTTGGCTCCCAGCTCCCTTACAATTTATGGTGGCAAAAAGAGCAGCCAGCGAAGCATCATCAAGCCGGCCAGTGCAAGCCTTTCGCTCTCCATCCATCATCTTGGCAGCTTTTGCATAGACCAAGTCGAGTCCTTTGGCAGGAGAAAGAAAAGTAGAAAAAGTCAGTATATAGGGGAAGGGGGAAGAGAAAGCCATTTCATTGTGCCAAGTGGCTGTTTATGATGTTGTTGCTGGCCGGAAGTTATCAGTTGCCCCGGCTCAGGACCATAGACCTCGGTCTAAGACCAGGACCAAGACTAGACCAAAACCAAGACCAAAAGTCAACTCTGTGTGTTGCCCCAAAATGTTGTTAGTTTGCCATTTTGTTGCCTAACTCCTTGCAATCTTATTGCAGGCTGGTTGGCGTGGTCTTCTCTAACAAAAGGTTTTTTAGCTAATGAAAACTAAAATTAAAACTTTTCAACATTTGTAGTTCTTTAAAATCGCTTGAAAGCTTATACTTTTTATAAATACCAAACTGTATTCCGAATATAAAATATTCTTTTAATTCAAAAAATTTGCAGAAAGGAGAACTTATTTACAATTTTTAATGTAAACTCTTAATACTACGTACGTATAAGTGGAAATGGTTTTTTAATAAACATTAAGTAACTGAATATTTCAAAACAGATCTTCCTAACTATTTTAAAGAGTATAGAAACGTTGCAAACAGTCCAAAAGCACTGTATCATTTTTTTGGCCACCCTCAGGGCTTAGCCAACAAATGGTTTTCTTAAATTGTTTGCCATTTTCCATTTTTACTCCTCCTCGTGCAGTTGTTTTTGTTGCTCTCAGTGCGGCTGTTGAAAGCTTCCTTAAATAAATTTTTTGTAGTTTACAGTTTCCGCATTTTGGTGTAGAAGAGAAGCCTTAACCGAACAGAATAACAACCCGATGGTAGAAAAAAAAGCATCATTTTGTTGTCCTGGCCAAAGCCAATCATCAGAAGTCTCGCCTATTTTGGGCATCCGAGTCGAAAGTCCCACAACCCTGGCTTCCTGCTCTCGTTCGCTTTAACAATGTTAATAATCTTATTTTGTGCCTCAATGGACTTTTTCCTCTTTTTTTTCCAGGGCCAGAGCCTTTTGTTCACATCGGAGGGCAAAAAGAGCAAAAGGGCAAAATTTATGCATGGCATTTTATTGCATACCTTAAATGCAATTTTTGTAGCACAATTTTTGGCGTAACTTGCCCTGGGATGGAGGAAAAAACCCCTTGGTCACTGATTTTTGTGCCTTTCTGTTGGCCAATTTTTTCCTTGCTACTGCCACTGCAGTTGGCCCGAACGCCAGCCTTTGCCATTTTTATCATTCCGCGCAAAGTTGCAGCAACATTTGTCCTTTGCCATCCCCAGATTCCCGAGTCCAAAAGCTTTGAGCCTTTTGCAATGTCATTCAACCACTTTTTCCGCTTGAAAATGACAAGCCAGTTAACGGCAATAGCTTTAAATGACTTCTTGTTTTTATTGGAGACATGCTTTTAAATCGAATTTTTACAGTTTCCCAAAAATAAGTAGAATTTTAGACACTAGCACATAGATATGCACTTTGATTTCAATCATTTTTAAATTCAAATAAATAACTATTTTTAATTTTTATTCAAATGATATGATAAAGTTATATTAAGTAAGAAATAAATCATTTTCGTAGCTATATTATTTGTGATGTGCATTTATGATTTATCGTTTTTTTATTTTTATTACGAAACCTAATTAATCATTTATGCATTTCACTCCATACGTAACTTCATTTATTAAGTACTTGATTTGACTAATCTCATAACAATCATTTAAAGCAGCCTAATAGAATCAAACAGAATTAAGCCAGAATAAAATTGGGCGAAAAAATCAAGACCTGTAAGAGGCAAACCTTAAAAAAGGGAACAAGGTGACTAAAGTCCCTTTCCAGATGATGAAAGCACAATAGATGAAAGCGGAAAGGAATAAAAGAAAAAGTAAAATGGGCGGTATCATATCATTGATGGCCAACTCGGGATTGGGGCGGCCCAAATGTGTGGCGGAAAAAATTATACACGAGGAATAACAAAACTCAAACAGATTACCAGGAGCATGAAGCGACATGGAACGGAACTAAAGCTGGCCAAAAGTAGTAAAACGAGGGAGTCGGCGAATAAATAAATAAATAAAATCAGGAGCCCGCGCTGATTTCGTTGGGGGTCTACTTTTCCGTCTGGATTGCTGCTGCCCCCGGTCCGATTTCCTGGGTGCCCAGCTGCAAATGAAACCCAGCCAGGCGAAACTCAAACAATAAATGGCATAGATAATGCCCTAAAATATTCAATTAGTTTATGGCCACGTTCGCCATTTACGTTTGCTCCACGGATCCTCTGGCCCTGGTCAAACTGAAAACTCCCCGCAGCAGGAAATTTCCAAAAAATTAGAGATGTTTTCCCCGTCGCTTTTGTACCTTTTTTGATATATTGTGTGGGTTTTTGTTCTGTTTTTTTCTTGTTCATTTACGTGCTTTGCAGCCCTTTTAATGGGCAGCCGTAAAGTAAGGGAATTCGAGTGGCGGACAACAGGAGAAAACGAAAATTGTTGCATTAAAATATTTTTATTGCCTGCTCAAGTGCAGAAGGAAAATTTTCAGAATTAAAGGGCGACGGAAAAATTGAAAATAAAAATTAGATAATGGGCGAAAAGAGAAAACCAGATAGAACTTTTACAGGTCATAAACTCGCATTTTTAGTATGCGATGCTGCTGATAATGATATGCGGTAAATGAGGGACAAAAGAAAACAAAATATTTCTAAAAAAACTTTTTACAAAAGGTCAAAAATATGCTGATATTTGAAAGAAATTTGACTAGTTTTCACTAGAAATTATGTGCTTTTTTAAATAAAATTGTTCTAATTAGTGGAAAAAAAGCTGATGGCCATAATCCTGTTTGTGATTAAAAAATTCGAGATTTCCAAAGGTTTTTTTTTCTTTAAATTAATTAAACATGATGTTCGATAGATTGCCAAACTTGTTTTATGTTCACAAGGCGCAGTACAAGAATGAAAAGTCGGATTTAAAAAATTGATTATAAATTTATTGACAGCGCGTAGTGTGTGTTGTAGTAGTAGCGAGTAGTAGCTTAAGCCACGTTATGCAACGCTAGATAGTATTTGCAATGCGCTAGCCCTAGCTTGCAAAGTTGCCATACAGTTAAATTATTTCAACTAATTTTACGTTATATTCAAATTCTCTTGCTTAAACTTCAAGTCGATATATTTGAGGTCGAGGTGCTTGAGTCATGTTAAAATTAAACCATCATTCTCTATTTGACTTCAAAATGAAGCTCATATCTACTTAAAGGATTTCGTTAGTCTCCTTTGATCTCTGATCAAATCTTTCAAGAATCTCATCTGTCTCTCGAATCCCCTTCATTTATCAACCGGCTAGGTTACAATTTGCAATCACCAAACGTATATGGCACTGTACACCACACCACCTCCACTCACTCATTATTCACGCATTTGACTGCTGTCGCAGAGAAATTTGGGTTTAGCCTGCACATTTGCCAAAGCCCTGACAAATTAATGCACATTTGCGATAGCATCTTCAATTCAAATCACGCGACCTGTCACAGACTTGGCAGCAGACACATGCCATTGAAAACCAAATGGCGACTCATTTGATGCCGCCCCAGATGTTTTCACCTTTCCACCAAGACAACGGCTGCGATGTCCTTGTTTTCGTTGTTTTCGTCGGTATTGTTTGTCATTGTTGCCTGGCACCCAAAACAGTCATTTGCAAGGCTCCAAGTCTCAGAGTCTGCAGTCCACGAGTCCAAATCTACATCGCATCGCAGCCTCGAAAATGCGCAACAATTCACTCAAGTGTAAATAAAGCCAAGACCTGAGTCTGGTGGGGATGAACCTTATCTTTTGTAGAAAAGCTCGTCCCAATGGCGTCTGCGGCGCTAAAATGACAAAACACCTGCACGACTTGCAACATGGCAACAGAGCAAAGCGAATGTGATTTCTGATTCCTCTACTGCAGCCACCATCTTATCCTTACTCCAACCAGCTTATAGGTAAATCAAGCCGGAATGCTCTAGCATTCGAGGCGCCTTTAAAATGTTAATAAAATGCAAAGAAGGTGCGATGTAGATGTTATCCACAGACAAGCTCAGCAGTTGCATATTCTAAGAGATATAATTTAATAGAAAGCAATATGGTTAACTAAGATTGTACTGTTAAAACTCATACACTATTTTTGGTATTTTAAATAAAAATGAAGTTCTTTCAAAAGAACAGAAAATATATATGTACACGTATTAAATTCTGCTTTCATGTATATTTAAAATAAATAAAGATTTATTTCATTTTAAACAGCAAGCAGAAAATGTATCCTTTAATAATATTCAAATTTGTATACCAAGCAGAAAGCAATGGTAAGAGTTTGTCACCTTCATCTACGACTTTAGAGACGTGTTCGTATTTCTGGCAACTATTGTCGCCTGCCTCGCCTCCTTTGCAGACTCAGACAATCGCAGAGCATGTATAAATGTAGAATGGCATAGCTGCAGTTTCTGTGTACTTGTATTTGGATATGTATCTCATTTATGCATCTGTATCAGTAACTGTATCTGCAGCCATGTCTAGATGTCTGTCTTAGTGAGTGTCTGTGTATATCGCGAGGTGAACGCATTTGGCGCACACGTGCTTTTCAGGTGCTACGTACCACCCAGTATTCCCTAAGCCCCCGTAGATTCAGGGTCCCCATCCCATTTCCACCATAATGTATTTGTGCCTGTGCCCAAGTGGATATGGTACCAAAGGATGTCGCCAGCCATTGTGAGAGGTACTCGGGTGGACTAGGCAACACGTTGCCACGATGGAGATAATAAGTCTGGCGTAAATTAGTTTGCCATTTTGAGTTATGAATGCGCATTTCAGCGGATTTCTACCATTCTGATTGTGTGCTATTGGGTGAGTGCCTCGGAATGGATGCGAATGAATTTCGCTAAGCTGTCTCTAGCTCTAATGAAAGATGAAAGAGGATCCATGATTCTGGGTAAGAGTTTTTCGGAGCAAAAGCTTTACCCTTTAAATGAGAAAATATTGTTGGTATGGTAACGAAGTTAATCTTTAGAAACTCATTAGGAAACTAAACTCACGAAATGGACAGAAAGGAAAGTTTGCTAAAACATTTAATAATTTGGTGCTTATCAAAAATAAAATCAAAAAACCTTTAATGACATATTTTCACTTAGTAATACCTATATAATTATATATTTATCAACGAGCTCAGCTATAATAATCACCTTTATTTCCTTATCGCATCATTTATTTG
Organism: Drosophila eugracilis; assembly: GCF_018153835.1. Lineage (NCBI taxonomy): Eukaryota > Metazoa > Arthropoda > Insecta > Diptera > Drosophilidae > Drosophila > Drosophila eugracilis. The sequence continues at coordinate 3,336,719 of NW_024571981.1, read as the reverse complement.
TCTTCCCAATTGGCAATGTTAAATAATTAATGCCAACAAGAAATACGATGTACGCATAATTAAGCATTTGATGGTGCAAACAGACACTCACTAAGGCTTCTGACTAATATGGCCCAATCATAAAACTAATCCCCAAGGCACAAGAAAAACCTCATTAAAATAACGCATACGCAACGTTGTGTGTTGACAGACGGGAGTACATAAAGCGGGCAAACAGAGGAGGCTATGGTTAATGTGTCTACTGGCCCAAAACCGACACTGGTTTTTGCGGCCAAGAAGTCTAACCAAGCGAAATTAACATAAATGAATTTGCAGCTGTCCAAACGGGAAACTCCTACCATCCGAATCCGAACCCTTGCCCTCGAAATCCGAGAAATGCCCAGACAAATGGCAAAATCACACTGACCTGCAGTTTAATGTGGCGAGACGTGTGTGCATGCGGGGTCTCGGAGGTTTTTTGGAGAACGGGTCCGAGAATTAAAGATGAATGAAAACTTGTGGCAACACCATATAAATCATTTATGCCATGCTAAGTCCAGACCCCGAGCATGAAACGAGTCTAGAGCCAAAGGTGGCAAGCATATTAAGTAACGCACAGGGCTTGTGCCTTCGATTCAATGGCTTTAAGGCTACGACGACAACGACGAGGCACTAACCTACAGCAATGTGAATGCGAAAAGTGTGTCAACGACGACAAAAAAAGAAACCTAAAATGAGAGAGAACATTTTCAAGCATGCGCACTTTCCCATGCGATCCACAAACAATTCGAACTTCGGGTTTTGACTGTTAACATTGACCAAGAAATTATTCGGAATAGCCAACGACAGCAGCATCCGAGAAAAGTCAGTCAAGCGGCGTTGCTGTTACCGAGCACAACACAAAGTATCCTCGACTAGCGTCAGGCCATATATATATATTTTCCTTAGGAGAAAATCGCGTGAATTCGTCGTGATTTACCGGCACATTTTCTGTTTGTTTTTTCCGCAATTGGTGCTAAGCCGAGTGTCCATAATTGACAGTACTGTCAGTCGAAATCAAGTCAAATCGAGGCCGGGTGGAGCTGTAACGGCCAGCAAAGTGTGTGTTTAGTGCTTGACTTGATGCCACAGTTTTGGTGGCTCCGTTAAATATCTAAAATATCTGAAAGGTGCTGAAACCGGCTGCTAATTAGCCTGAGGTGGGGCAAAAAGTAAGAAATATTCAAGGAAAGAGCAGCAAATCAAATTCATTTCCTCATTAATCAAATTATAAATCAAGATTAAATTAATTGAAAATCAAAATAAATCAAAAATTCAATGAAGTGAATTAGAAAGAAATAATTTAAAAAATACTGAAAAGCAAACAAAGAATGTCAAATGATTTCAACCTAACAAAAGCATAAGAAGTAAAAATATTGTGTTTACCAGCAAAAAAAGCCCAATACTAACGCTAAAAAATATATAAAAAACTAACAAAGAAATATATACCATATATATATAGCATAAAAGAGGTGAAATAAAGAAGTTTTTTTTAAATAACTACAGGCGAGAGCATCAATGGTGTGTCATAAATTACCATAAAAACAGCTGCAATAAATTCCGTATTAAACGATTAACCGAAAAAATAGTTTGACACAAAAACAGAAATAATAAAAATCAAAATTCCACACTGAACAGCTTACAGTGATTTAATAATTCTGAATAATTTATAATTTGAAGTCATAACGAATGCAGAAGAACAACTGATTCAAATTAATACAAATTAGATAAGGTGAAAAAGAATAACATATGCTTATTAAATCAATGATAAAAACTTCATTTAATCGAGATTCATTTGACCCAAATCCATGTTAATCGGGCAAAAATAGCAGTTCGATCAAAATGCAAATGGCATGAAGCGGTGGAAGTTTCATTGACAACAAAATGGCGGAATTCATATAAAATGCAATAAATAGCAAATGGCAAAATTTCAAACGGCAAACGGCCATAAATCGATGATATAAATGCATTAAAGTGCTCTGTATCTGTATCTATGTATAACATTCTGTGCAGTTGTGTTTTTGTATTCGAGCCGCTTAATTGAGCATGCATTAAAATAATAGCAAAATATAAATTAATCTCGTCATAAAATATAAAAGAATGCTTACATAATTTAGGCTTTCGAAACATTTAAAGCCAAGCATCGCAAAAAATGTGAGTCTATTTATGTTTACATAAATATCAGTGTTCGTGTGTGCGACTGTGACTGTGTGCGGCTGAAATAAATGCTTTAATTAAATGCATGGCAAAAACAATCGGCCAGCTCGGATTACCACTGGGAATACGCAGATAAAAAATATTCAGTTTGGTAAGCTTAGATTTGAAATAATTTAATTTATTTCTCATTCAGTTCAAGCGAATGAAAAGCAAGCAAATACTCGTATGACTATGTGCTGGTTTTTATTTGAAATTAATTGACTATACAGCCATGAAAATTGTGGAATTGTAACAAAAACCTTCAGGTTGTCACTGATTGAACTCTATCAATTAAATCAATTTGTGTTATTGCATTGTTCGTAATTCCAAGCTCATCTTCGCCTAAACAAAGAATTGCAATCAAATTGAAACGTATTTATTGGAAAACTTTGGCAGCGGAAACAAAACAAAACCCCTAGTTCACTGGTTGGTAAATTATTTATTGATTTTAAAACTTATTGAAGCTGAAATAATTTGGAAAAACAACAATTTAAAATTCTCAAGCGGACGGAAAAGTCACTCACTTTTGATGTAATGCTCATTGATTTCCTTTGGCATATAAAACGAAATTAATTGATTTCTAATGTTGATAAAAGTAAAGTAAACAGAAAACTTGACAAACTTTTACGCAACGCTCCTTCAACTTATCACCTACACCCCGTGTATTTTCCCAGATTTTTTTCCTGTTTTTCCTACTTTGCTACCTCCCGTCCGCACCCAACCTTGGTTGTCAAAGTTTACTTTGAGTGTTGATTTTGGGGACGAAATAGCAAGCAAGTCTCCATCAGTCGAGGACTCTGTGTTGCTATTGCATGTAATTAATTTTCCAGCTCGAAGCAGCCGCGAGTTTTCCTTGGCAACCAAAAAAGAAACCAGCGAAACCCTCCTATAATTAATTTAAATTTAGCTTAAAATGTTTTGATATATTTCGAAAGATTTACCGTTTGCCCTTATAAATCAAATTTCAACTCGCACTTTGACTCTTACAGGGCAAATGTCAAATCAATAATTTTTAGATTACTAAATTTCGTTAATAGCCACGATGAATATCCTGTAATAATATTGTGGGAGACTGTGACTTGTCCTTTTCTTATTCGAAATCCTGGAAAATATTCTTTCCCTATTGTTCGAGAGCTTTATATTTTTTTCCAAACCTTGATTTCTGTGGAAAAAGAAATGTCAACGCAAGAAAATTGACATGTAAAGCTTTTACCTTCTTTTTACGTTCAAAAAATTAACCTTCACCAATGTTATTTATATTTTTCCAAGCTGTTTAAACTTCAAATTAATTCTTTATGTATTCCTAAGCATGATAATTTATCTTATAAAAATGTATGCAGCTATTGAGAGTCTTGTACTTGTAGTGCAGGCTTTCTTTCCCCATTAAGATTATCATTTTGAATCTAACTAAGCGCCGCTTGTTGCACTAATAGTCACAGCTGCATTTGCCATTGCCACCCTTTCCTTGCCACAAATGGCGACGTGCTCAAGTGCATGACAAATATGGTGAGGTAAGCCAAGGGAAACCAGCAACAGACGTGGCAGCTCCAGAGCATGCAGACCAGGGCCATTACCAGGACCGCAGCTCTGCCAGCCGAGAGTGTTTGTGAGTTGCATTGAGGCTGCCTAATGCTAAAAACCGAACGACGTAAACAATTTGTAAGTCATGTGTAAACATCATAAGTTACTTGGCGTATTCCCGTTCGTTCCAATTATAAGTACTTAATGTATCAACGGGGAAAATCCATACGCCACGTAGGCCCATCCTGCATATATTACGCATACGCCACGTTCGCTGGCAATAAAAACAAAGAAAATACACACGTACGGGAAGCTGCCTGAGTGCTGCTACCCGGGAGTTAGTTAAACAGCAGCCAAGTAATTAGATTTTTCCACATGAAACACACAAATACAGATACAAAGAGAGAGAGCTAGTGAGAGGGAAGAGTGAGAAAGCGAGATGCCGCATCGAGCCAAGTAGTGTGCAAATACGAGTAGTTTCAAGTGCAAACAAAGGGCCTGCTGCCATACAATTCAATTATATAAAAAAAATGTTGGAATTCCAGAGCGGAAAAGAACGCCGCCACATTTAGATGTGGGGAAAAGTTTCAGCGAAAAACTTAATGCATTTAATGCGTGCGGGGCAAGCAAAGGGATTAGTGAACAGAGGAAACTTTTGTTATTCTCGTTAAAATCCGGCATAGCCACCATCCAAAGAAAAAGCCAACCCACCTGCCATAAAGTTTGCGTTGTCATATATACACTTTGCCATATGCCACATGCCAAAATCTCTCTTGAGCAAAAGGAAAACAAAAATAACCCAAATGCAGCCCTTTGGGTATTTTCTGCGTTTGTTTGTATATTTGAGTTGGTGTTGCTCCCTCAAAAAGTTATGCTTGAATCTCGAATTACATGTTCGTTGGATGTGCGCTTTTTTTCAATTTTTTTCTTCCCTTTATCGTGCCACAGCCAAAAACACGTGACTGCAGAGACAGGTGGCAAGTGGGCTGAAAAAAGTTAAAGAGGAGGCACAACTTTGACTGCACTAAAATTGATGTCGGGCAAAAAGAGAATGACAAAAGAATTAATAAACTTTCCGGACATTGTTTAATTACCCAAAAGTAGTTAAAGTTGAGGTATGCAAACCGTAATTACCAGAAAGATGCTTTTTTGATCAGCCAAAGTAAGCTCTTATAAGCTGCCACAAAGAAACTGTCAAGTGGGGGGACTAAATTTGCTTTACTTTGAGAAGCTAAAATGAGGGAAATCGGTGGTAATGAATATGACCATATAGTTTTCATAGTGCCTCTTAAATTGAAAACTATGAAATAAATTTAAAGCAAGACCATCATTCAAAAATAAAGTTATGTAGCATTTAAATTCATACAAAATTTTAATGGAGAAAGCAAAACTTAAACAAAAGTTCTAAAAAAAAATTTTCAAAAATGTCTATCCTGTACACTACAACAAAAGATAGACATATGAAACTACAAACTTAATTGTATTTTTTAGCAAAAATCACCAACAACTCATTATACTCAGTTGGAGAATAAAAGACAACAAATTTCACGCTCCGGGCAAAATAATGTTAAGTTCACCGATGTTTTGCATATCAGCTCCCGTACCCTAGTTCAGATATATGTATTTAGAAAATACATACAACCTGCATTCGCCGCAGGTAAAAGCTTGTGTGCCTAGCTGGGTGAATTTTAAAGTCCAATTTATGCATATTTTAAATAATACGGACTTTGTGCATACGCAAAGTTTATGCGACCACCGAGTAGCAGCCAAGTTTATAGCATGTCTGCGGATAGGTGAATCGCTGGCAGGCTTTGTGTTTTTGGCTTGCTCCTAAACTGCAGGACCCGAAGCTTCTTTTTTGAACAGATACTTGCATATTCCACTTGTGTGCTTGCCAGATAAAATAGCTGCATATAAATCATGTCATGGCCAAGATAAAGACCGAAAATAGTCTTCTTTCTCTGTGGCAAAAAGTAAGAGAAAAGCATATAAAAATGAAGTCTTGGACAGGCGGTTCTCAGGAGAATAGGACTTTTGTTTGATTTCGACTGAAATGCATTTATATGGTCAAGTGCACTCTGTACGCAAATATAATTGAATTACCTTTCAGTGATTTTTCTATACCAAAACGGTCAGGTTTTGCAGATAAATATAAAATATATACATTATTTTTAGTTAAACTCACAAACTTTACTTGCAGGCTTTTGAGCACTCAACATTATTTGGGCATAAATCTATTGAGTACATTTTCTGCAAGATATTTATTTCATTTCCTCTTAGTTTATCTTTCAATTTATTTGATAAGATTTTCCGACGAAGCACATATGAATGAGAATGCGAATATAATATTAGGAGATTCCTATTTGCATATCAGATTTTAGATTACCAAATGGAATTTTTATAAATTCTTATTGTATATGTTTTTCAACGAAAATAATATTTTTTCTGTTGAAAAATCAATAATTTTTCTGTTTCCTTAACGGAGAAAAGTATGTTCATAATTCCCCCAGCGGACATAACCACTTTGGATTCACGCTCGTATTTCCGATCCCCAGGAAGTTTGCCCAAGTATGACGCTAATCCCCAAGTAATTGTCTGCTTAGCGCTTACTGCCAATTTATTGAGATTTTTGTTTTTCCTTTTTCCATTCTCACCTGTCGCACGTAGTTAAGTGTGTCGATACTTTTGGCTCTACCTGTGAATTTTGTTGAAGGCGAGTTGGGAATCCCCTGCACACATAGTTATCACGTCGCAAACTTTGCGCACATCCATTTTTATTATGCGATTTTATTTATTTTGATTTTGCCCTAGAGAAAGTTTTCCGGCCAACGTCTAATGATGTTAACTGCTAAGGGCTTATCCGGTGAGTAAATCGGCTCAGGACTTAATAACTTTGACAGAACGTCCTTTTTGGATAGTTGCCATGAACGTTAAGTTACTGGATTAAGACCGTTGTGGCCTGGTTTTCATCCCAGCTGAGTTCCGTTCTTAATTAATACCAGGCATGTGCTGAAATCAACAATTTTCTCTGGCCGAAAAATGTTCTCAGATGAACGTTGGGGGGCGCAACGTTGGTCAGCGCAATGAACTGTCTCGTTCCTGCACTTAATGTACATATTTCTTCACTATATATGGGGTTATATGGGGTTTCTTGGGTACGAGGGTGGATATCACCTTCCCCATGTGCAATTTCAATTTTCTCGTATTCCTAAAGGAAGGGGAATGCAATTATTTTTACGCTACTTTTGCACCCACTTCACACTGCATCCGAATATATATATGTATATCACGGGATATACCTTACTGCACAGCAGCTTCGGGGCCCATTGATGGTCATAAATTTTTAAACAACAGAAATTACAATTACTGACCACGGCCAAAGGGAAAATTCAACGCGGATGCGGAATGGCGGTGGAAAATTGTGAAAAATGCATAATGAAAGCAATCCATATATTAAAAATATAAATCACGCAGTGCGCCAAGGATGCGGAATGTGGAATGTGGATCGGTGGGCGTAGGACATATGGCGCACTCTGGGAACAATAATAATATGGCCAGCTGTCAGTCAATTCGCCTGCGGCATGAGCCCGGCCAAATAATTAATTGGCTGCATTATGGCACTCAAAGACAGGCTCTTCATGGACAAAAGTGTGCGGAGCATTTAAAGTGATGAGCCAAGGGGCTTCCAGGACGCACTTCCACTTCCTCTTCCACCTGTCAATGGCAGTCATTCATCGCTGTCATCGGGCATTCCGGGGCATAATTTTCAACTTGTTGTGGTCGCCCAATTGCCGTTCATTAAGAGCGCGTAATTGTGGGCAAAGTGGTTTGGTTTGGCGCTATGGCGTTCACATTCAATGCTCCTGGCCACAATGCCACACGAGACGATCCCACTTTCCCACACAAAGAAAACTTTCCATCTGGCTTTAAGAGCTCCCAGTTAATTGTGGAAAATATATATTAATCGTTTTTCAAAATGAAAATGTGGAAGCCTGTCGCACATATTTAAAAATAAAACAAAGTTCTTTTTTATGTAAAAAAAACTAAACGAGCTTTTCAAAGATTCCTCATATGGATGTGTTACTGATTGATAAAATACACATTTAGTTTAGTTTTTTTTTTAATTTTCCTTCTAGCACATTGGCCGTTGAACCATAGTTATTTATTTTGCTACTGCCTCAAGGAAGCCCTGCAGTTGCCTTGGAATGCACAACATTTCAGAGACAAACACAAGTCAAGTCAAGCCCCCGGAGCAGTAGAATAAGGGCCCAGGGCCAAGGATATTAGCCTGCATTCCGAGCAGCTGTTGTGTCATTGTCGCCGGGCGGTATCCTTGTTTTTATAAGCTCTCTTGCATGTAATCAGTTAGGGATATTCATGGACATGACTATGATTTTAGTGCGCACACACAAAAAGAAAAACACAATAGCCTGTATATATACTACACAAAGAAGAATTTTGTATTTAAAAACATTATTTTTCGAGATAAAATATGAAATTTTCGAATTTTTCGGATATCTTACATTAGAGTTATTTAAACTCTCCATTAACTATTTGTTTCTCAAGTAGTTTCAGAAGTTATCAGAGTTTTCACATAATTATTCAGAAACTTAAGAAATTTTTCCCCAGTGTAAACATCTTCGGCAGAGATTTGTACATGGGCTGGCGCCAAGTCGCAGCAAGTAGTCGTTCCATAGTGAAAAAAAGAAAGCCCAAGCTAAAAAAACAAAAATCAAAGAACACTGCAATGCCATGCAAATCCTGCTGAGCAACACAACTCAACATGATGGCCAAGGAGCAAGCCAATCCACTCGTGTCCACTGCCCATTTCCCATTTGCCGTCAACAACTTGCTTGTCCAGCTGGTCCGGCTATATGGCGATATATGTGGCTGCCTGGCTTTAAGCCCATAATCAGGCGATTTGCAGGCATTAGAGATGGCGAATGGAGGGCTGCAGGGCCGCCAGTGTATCCTGCTTACCGAGGACACAAGGCAGCCTGTTGTCGTACGTCAGCTTTTGTCTATGGTTGATCATTTGCTAGCCAGTGGATTTGGTTCTTAATACTCTTGAAAATGTCTCCGACAGTTGTGTTCACTATATGCTCATGTGGAGCCGCTTTAAGTGGGCTTACCTATGGCAAGAAACTAAAGGCAGAAAACTAACCGAAATCTAAATTGGTTAAAAATATAAAATATGACATTATATGTATTTGAAGTCATTCCTGATATGTTCTATAGTTGCTATCTATATTTCGATGTATAAAAATAGTATCCAGGGAATCTCAAAGAACTTTCGTTACAATACACACTTGTCAATTTGCATAAAAAATTCTGTTAAATTGTCTTAAGTAATCTTGCAATGCTCTAATGCTAGACTGTTACTTAACTGCAGTTTCGCCCTGTGGTTTTTATTCTCCCCTCTCGACTATCAACTATTTCTTATCGAGCAAACTAATCTAAGGTAGACCAAAAAAGAAAGCAAATGGCCATCTATCTTCAGGCCTTATGGAAATCCGTTTTCCTTCTTGCCCGGCTTTTCAGATGCACGCACTTCTTTTGCACTTTATTCGTCATTTCTACTCTTACACAGGGAATAAATTTTCGTAACACAAATTTTATAAATTATTTTAAAGCATTTATAGATAATTTGATCAATTCAAAATGATTAAACCAATTTTCTCTATTTAAATCATCTTTCTTGGACAATTCGATTCTTAATTATAATCCGTCGTTATTATAATAAAAAAATAAAAATCAATTGATTCGATTTTTTGATTTCTGTGACAAAAGGAAATTTAAAGAATTATCAGTATTTTCCATGTGTATCTTTTTACCACAGTTTTTCCTTGGTCCATTACTAAGGAACAGGACTTTTTTATAGCTCTTCAGTGCATATGCTGACATCTCTTGGCTGCAGCTCGCTTTTCATTACGTCTGTCCTGCTCTCCATTTCCACTTCCATTCCCATTTCCACTGCCACTGCCCTTATTTTCTTGTTACACTTGCTCCAAGAATTATTGCCTTTGCATATTCCACTCCGAACTCTGTATGTGTTTGTGTGACTGCGCTTTTTTATGCTCCTTGGCATTTTTTGCCGGAATTCTTTCCACAAAAATGACAGCTGACACTTGCGTTTAACCGCACAGATTTGCTTTCAGTACGCTTTCGTGTCTCTACGAGTCGAATCCTTTAGCTCCCTGTCCGCCCCTGCGTTTGCGGTCCATCTGTTTGTGAGCTCCTCTGAAGGCAAGTTGTAATTGTCGTTTGTATTACCAGCAAACGACGACTCGGGGCGTTGTGATTGCGGTTTCCTCCTCCGCCGGCTGTTCCAACAACCCATCAAACGCAGCTTCTACCCAATCTACGCTTTGTGGTTTTCCCCAAATTCTTGACAAAAAAATTTTGAATTCCATTAAAATGACTAGGTTTGTGGGCTTTTCACTTCAATGCACTAAAAGTTGGAAAATATTGACTTTTCTTTGGAATAGCAGGAAATTTAGAGTTAAATTTGTATACATTTTCGAAAAATATTTTAGAGTAGTTTTTATAATTGTTCTTTGTGTGTGTTTTGGAACCCTGTGCTCGAGGAAGGATGGAAATATTAAACTAAGTTTATACCCTATTCTTGTAAATCTTGCTCATAACTTTTTTAAATTTATTTTAAACTGGACAACGGCAGGGCTTTATTTGGACTGATTTGTTAGCTTCAGCTGAGGTGCCAAAAGCGGAAGCCGTTGCCCCTATGAACCGAATTCTTCATCCGAAAATCCAGAATAAACCTCCACAAACCTCCACCGCTCTCATCAATCTCGTTTGGATGGTCCTGAAAAATATTGCCAATCCTTTACACGGCGCATGATGAATTTTTTGTAACTGCCACGCCCCAATTCACTTAGAGCGCCCACCAGTGGGCCATAGGCTTGTTGAGCAATTTCAGCAATATATGAGAAAACATTTTTGATTTTTGAAGCATTTCGAGCACAGTTAGCTGCAAAATATTGCAGCGCATAAATGTTTACTGTTTTTGTCTGGGAAAAGTGTGATGATTTTTCTATAGAATATTCATCAAATTCAAACAGTGATTTCAGTTCCTTTAGTGAACTTTGCTTTCGAGCTATTTGAGTATATTGCTGATGAGGCTTTACACATTTTACAAATTTAACTTTCGTGAATATTTCCCTATTTAAATTTTTCTATTTTCGTCTGAAAACACACTAAGCCTAATGCTCAGGGGTCTTAAAAATTGTGTTATGTAGTGGTTTTAGTAGTTTTAGTTTACCCAAAAACTAGAAGGAACTTTGTAAAATATTCAGAGGAGATTTTTTTTAGAATGAGCTCTTTATTATTTATTTTCACATCGTCACCCTTTAAAGCTGCCCTTCAATCTAACCAACAATGGAAAAACTTTCTAATCATCCACTCAATAATAGGGCCAAAGAGAATGACCATAAAGTCCAAGGGTAAATGGCTTAGAAAATGTTCACCAACAATTGCCATAAATAAAAGTCACTCGGGGCCACATAAATACAGTATCGAACGGCAACAAGAGGACGCCGGGCTATTGACGATGACAAAGCTGACAATACGCAAATAAGATTTGGCTCAAAAATTTATTTAATTTCATTTTATTGGATGAAATTCAAAGGCGAAGAAAGTCCAGACAGTGGCAACATGAAGAAGACCAAAACCGGCAGCGGGAAGGAAATGGAAAATGTTTACCATCGAGAGCAGCGGATCTGTTGTCGAATCATTAATCTTTTTGCGCTGAATCAGCTCAAAGAGCTTTGGCCTCTTTTGGCGAGACGAGCGGGCTGAGTAAACAAAGCAGCCATTTTGATACCAAGTCATTGGGCCAAAGTTCAGCGGCAGAATCTTGGCCATTTGCAAATGAGTCGCCAGCATAATGACCATGAAGCTATTTGCTCGACAACAAATTGCCAACAATTTTGCACACTCCATTGACTTTGGCCTTTCTCTCTCTCTTTCTTTTTGGCCTGTTCAATTTTCATTAATTTACTTATAATTATTTGCCGACATTTTCATATTGACTCTGCCCGTTTATTCGGTCGTCCGGCCTAGGAAAACAAGTCAAATTAAAAATTTAAACCCAAGCCAGGGAAGAGATGGAAATTGCTTTTGTGACCTTCTGCATCCCACGGCAGCAATAAAAAGAAAGCAATGAGAAATATGCGCCTGTTAACTTGTTCATTACCCTAATGGAGCGTTTTTCCCATGCATTCTCCTCCTTAATATTCCTTTCCACTCACATTCGGTATCCCTTTGGACCTTTTTGCTTTTGTGGACCGTCTCCTTTTCTCCAAATCTTGTCCTTCGGTTCGTTGGCCCTTGTATGCCTCTCATTGTGTCCTTTTTTTATAACATTTATGCGGAGTGAAAAGGACAAAAAAGAAGCAGGCTGTCTGCCCCGCCTTAATAGAGTGAAATTCCGCACTGTTATATATTTCATTTAAATGACATTTTAATTAATGTCAACAATTTTGCCATTGTGGCGAGTCGACGCTCTCATTATGATGCCTTGAGAATTCCGCTCTCGCTTGCCATCACTTTCAACATATTTTTTACTGTCTGCCGCTTTAATGTGATTATTTCTAATTAGATATTTTAATTATGCGAAAGTCGTTGAGGGTCTTCTCAAGGTCCCTTGTTCATTAAACAATTTCGTAGCTGAAGGTGAGAGCGTGAGTCGGTTTCCTGACTCACGCACGAGCCATAAATTTTAGACAATTATTTTTGTTTTCTTAAACTTATAAAATTATAGTAGTCAAAAAAATCTATGCAAAAATATAACAACACCATGCGGTCATTTCTTTTCAAAAATAACAATTTTTGTGCTCCTTGGAAACAAAGTTTCGGCCTTTAAGCTAATTTCAAACAGCCAGCTCATCATCTTTTATTCAACAGTTTTAACCCATTTAAATGACATTTAATTCAGAGACAGAATGACAACCCATTTGATATCTGCATAATCCCAGATCTTTTCGAGTGTCAATTCGATAGGCAAAATGAACAAAGTCGAGAGCAGATGATAAATAAAAAAGTCAAAGGAATGTCGGCTACTAATCACAGCTTAATGTCGGTTTTAATCCCAGCCAAAGTCACTGCTGACAGTCGAGTGTTTGGCAAGCCGAGATCTTAAGCTCACCGAAAAAATAAACTTGCACAAAGGCTCTGTTTAAAATTGCCCACGAGAGACCAACAAAATTCAAAGGACCAAAGAAATGAAATCCCTTACTTATTTTTCGGCAGGCCAGAAAAAAGGGGCACAACTTTTAGTTACAATAAATTATATGCAACAGTTTAAAAAAGAAATGGGCCAGCCAAAGAGTTAACGATGTTGTGAGCTGTGGCTGCGGATCCCCGAGCATTTTTTTGTGTGTTGCCAAATAAAGCACTTGAGGGAATTGCACATAAAACGACTGACGGGATGACAGAGGGTAGAGAAGGGTTAAGGCCATCATTGGCATGTGGCAAAAAAAATCTTTTCATTTGGGAGATGCCCAATATTTGCAGGTAAAAAATAGACGACGGAAAAGGGACAAATCCCAATATGCCAGGCACTTTATTGCAATCCCTTTAAACAAGTTTTCCGAGCTCCTTTCCTTTACTTTTTCTTATACATATTTGCTTGGACGCCTTCACGTGCGGCTGCGGCAAACAAATGTGTGAGACTTTTTCGCCAAACACTTGAAATTGTGAACTTCTATGTGTGCTTGGAAGTTTTCCGTCCCCCCTGAAGAAATCCTTTCTATTTCGGCAAATAAAATATGGAATTACTTAACGGCCATGTCAGAGTCGCAGACTTTGTGTGCGTCTGTCTATTTGCTGGCGGTTGCCTTTGTGCTGGATTTTATTTGTTCTGATGTGATTTGTTTAGCTCAGCGGTCCCATATGTCAGGTTGTCTTTAAACTCTCGTCGAGAGTTAAGGGAACTCTTTCCGACTTTCAGTTTTTGTGGGATTATGCGAAAGTAAGTGCTACATGTGTCTCTGAGTCGGGGCTTTACAAGTAATTTCCCTTGTTTGTCCAAATTGTTTTCAGTAAGCAGCTGCGTGTGATTGATATTTTCGCAAAGGCAAAGTATTTATAGCCTTCTGGGAATAAGTTTATATTGATTTTAGCACAGCATTTTTATAGGCTAGAAGTAAAGAATTAATTAAAACTTTGAATAAACTTTTTAAATAAATAATTTGGTATACCGAAAACGCGTAAAAATTTAACTAAAACTTTCGCTTTTGAGCAATAAATTCTTCTTCGTCTGACCAACTTTTGCACGCCTCATAAAGCTGGGGCGTATAAATAAAATTTTCATAAGAAGACAGCATTTCTGAAGAAGGGTTGCTACTGCGGGTGAAAAAACTCATCAGAAATTCAGCATGCGTGGTCTTATGAAAACTTGATGCCTCCGTGATGACACTCATTGTCTTGAGTGAAAAGTGTGGCAAATGACATGAGCAAGGAATGGTTGTAGGAAGGCCTGAACATTTTTGGCTTTTATAAAATTGCCAGTGCACCCACACACACACATTTTAGTCGCGGTCTTTTGTTCAACATTCCCCTAATGCTTTTTAAACACTCATACATACACATTTTTCTTAAGCGGCAAATGACTTTCAAGCTGCCTTTTCCGCTAAATTTCCCTCCATTTCACCCGCCAGGTGTCCCCTGTCTTGCTCAGTGCATAAAAAGTTTTCTAATGAAAAATTCAGCTGCTCAGTTAAAGTTTTTGTTTATGAAAATGCAGATGCCAGCCGAGGAGTGACCAGATAGCAGAGAGATGGAAATGGAAATGGAGTATTCGAGAATAACTCCCCTGAATTGGATGCGGATGGCTTAAGCTGCACAAACTGCCTCGAATTGCGAAATGAAAAGTAATCAAATTCTTGTTGCTAGTTTGCAGACTCGTGAAAAGGTTGAGCCAAGTTTTTACTGAACTCTAAAAAGTTCTGAATCGTGAAGGTGACATTTTAGTATAAAGGTGAACTAGACAGGTCATAACAACTTATTTAATTAGGAATCCGGCTGTTTATTGTCCATTATTTTGTTCTTCAAAGTTTTCATTTTGGATAATGTAAATATTTATAATTCTGTAATTTGGTAAGTTGAAAATGCCATAGGGTATCGCTTTTTTCATTATCTCTATTTTGTACACGAATTTATTTATGAATTTCAAGGATACAATTTTTCTACTTTCGCGAAACTAGATTCGTTATAAAAGGCATTCGCCCAACGTAGTTCAAAATTAATTTTGTTCTAGTTAAGAGATGGAAATTTTATTAAAGCCCACGCCCCTGCCATCCGCATAATTTATAAAGTGTCGAGCTGAAAACTGCCCACTGAGCTGCTTCAACAGCAGTTTCCATCTCGGAACCGACCATCCAACCAACCAACCAACAAATCCGTCCATTTATCCATTGAAGGTCCGGCTGCGGCCATAACAAGGCGTGACTTACAGCGTACTTGAAGGGCCAGAATGAAGCAATTTTAATTTGCTGCTCTTGGCTGGATAGTAAAACATCAGCAGTAGCAACCAGAAGATGAAGATAAAAGCCCGAAAGAATGGGGCACTTGCTTGCCCCCACCCCAAAAGTTTTTACAGTCAAAATGCAGTGGGTGGGGTTTAAGAAAAGTGTTGCGCTTCATAAATAAAAAAGGGGTGGCGAAAGTTCCGGGCAGAGGATGTGGTGCTGGATGAGCGGCAAACTTATAGCTCTGTTGGCCAGTGTAAAAGCATATTTTCTGCTTTTAATTGCAATATATTCTTTTAGACAAAATGACTGATGATGGTAAAGTTGCCTTTCTTTCTCTCTCACTCGCTGGCTGCCTGGATATTTGCCGTCTTTCCTCGCCGAAGCAGGAAAAATATATTGCCATGAAATTTGCAGATGGCACAGGAAACGGAAACCCAGCGGAGACAGGCATGTCTCCACACTGGCAAACTCCGTTTGACTGCTAAATGAACAAGGGAAACTCATTCTACGCTTTTCTCTGAATTTTCCCACACTTTCCACTATCCAACAGCTTCGAGGCACTCCGAGTATTGCGGTTCTTGGTCACTGTGGTCCTTGATGTTGTTTTTTATGACAATACTGTGAAAAATTTCTTAAGTTATCCAAATATAAATTGCAAAGTTAATATTATTATCTGAGTTTTGAAATTATTTATAAAAAGAAATAATAACGTTACAGATCCAAATGAAGATCTAGATTAAAAACATAAGTTCTCACAATTTGATTTTAGATGTTAATTTTGGGTATAAATGCAATGAAACCCCTAAAGTATTTCCAATTTCGAAAACCAAGTTAATTGCTGTGCAACTCTTCTATGGCTTTTATATCTCAAGTGCAGCCTCCACGAATCCTTTCTCCGCCTCGGCGAAACAAATAACTCTGCTATAAAGAGAGGGAAAGAAAAGGGGCTGGAGAAACTAAGAGAGAGCGGCTTCACTGAGGCCTTTGTCTTAGCCATCGCGACCGCCATTTTGATGATGAATAAATGAAGGCCTTTGTGTTTTTGGACGTGGCTAAGGAGAATTTACCACTTTCATTTACTCGACATGCACTCCTTCGGACAAATGGAATAATTAAAATGTTTGCCAGTGCTTTAATCCTTGTTATTCAGTTAATAAATTTAATATTAATGTCTATTTCATGTTTCGCATTTATACGTTATCCCATTTCTTCGGTGAGGGTCATGAACTGCAGCGGTCATTAGTCATGGAAGTTTTCTCCTTATTCACTCGGCTTGTTATAAATTTCCTAATTTATTTCTCACAGAATCCAGAGTTATTCCCTTCCCATTGGGGAGAAGGGATTTGATGGAATTTTCGCTGAACTGCAAAAATGGCAAATCGCTGAGAAAACTCATAATTTTTTCACTGACCTGCTGTGAAGGCAGCGTAAATTTTATTATTGGCAATGCCAACTGCACGGGCTCCAGCAACTACAACAAAGTTTCCGGCCAAAGTTTTTGGTTTTTTTTTCCGCGCCCTATCAGCCGTTTTTACACCCCCTTTAAATCCCCCCTCAAACAGATGATTAATGAAGCTTTGAAAAGTTGAGTGCAAATTTAATCAAGCGCACAAGCAAATCGAAACAATCGACGGAAAAAAATGGAGAACTTATAATAAGCTCCAAATTGGCACAATATGCTCAGGAAAAAGAGAATACGGAATGGAATTATGCAAAGAGGCTGGGAAAAACAAAAGAGCATCGGGCTTAGGAAATAAATTATGCAATAAGTAGGAATCTGTCCTTCTGTGATTTATTATTTGATTTTTGACATGTATTCAGGATAATGGAGTGAAGTGCTGAATAATGAATGGTCTTATGTAAATTGTTTGATTTTTATTAAAGGAGAGCTAAATGTTGATTAATTTTTGTTGGATAAGCTAAGCAATACTATTGGAAATATGAACGAACCTTGTATATATAATAAGAAGCCTCAAACCATGATTTGTTAGTTAAATTTGCCGAAGTATTTGATACTTTAATAACTATAATTGCACGAACATTAATAAAATTTTAACCTAACTTAATGCCCTTTTTATCTTTTTATTACAGTTGACAAATTTCAATTTGGCTGGAGTCATTTTAAGCGTGAGTATATATATTTAATAGAATAATATAAATACAAAGGCAAATAAGAAAAAAATAATTTATTAATAATCAAATTAATAAGATACGTAAGAAGTTTTAAAATAATCAGGTTCAAAATATTTGATGAATGCAACATTTTTATTAATAACAAACAAATCTCAGTTACCTTAACAATCTTTACCCAATTTTGTTTTCATCCCTTAGTTTATTTTATTTTACCCTCTTCAAAAATATTATCACCTACTCTCAGTTCGAAATCCAGCTTAGACATTTTCTTAACCCTTTTTGCTGGCACGTGTTTCACATTGGGCTCCCGTATGTTTTTGTCCTTAAAGACAACTTCATTCATCATGCTGTCCGGCTTATATGAAAAATTTCATTAAACTTTCGAAGGACCCCCAATAATCAAATGGCCATTTTATGCGTATTTGTTCTCTGATGTATTCATGAGCACCAACTAACGCCATCAATTTGCGAAATGTCCTTCCAGCTCAAAAATATTCCCCCCTTGACAGGCGAGGGCCTAACTTTTGGCATTTCTTGGTCCTAGGGTGACCTGAAGACTTGACAGGACCTTGTGTCCCGGTGTCCCGATGCCTGGATGTCCCGGTTCGTGGCCCAATTATTATCATAATGCCAAATGAAGATGACAACATTGACAGCATGTTGGCTGGGGGGCGAACTTTTAATGATACTGCTAAATTCACTGGCTGAGGGCCAATTAATCACTGCCGCCCAGTGTCTCCTTTTGAGTGTCACTTAATTTTTTATGATACTCCTCCGCCTTGACTTAGCGTCAAACGTTTCACGTTCAATTGTTTTATGCCGTCTGCGCTTTGAGGTTACGAGTGGTTCCTATAAAGTGTTTCCAACCCCCCCACCACCAACAGCACTCAAACCGCATTTTCCCGCTCGCCCCCTCGAGCGAATTGTTGTCGAGACTTTCGAGCCATTTTGAGTGCCTGGCCAGAAAGTTTTCTCTGTTGCCCGAGAATGAAACCGTCAATTTGCCGCAAATATACGTACACATAGGATGTTGAATGAGGGAATGCGGAGGGGGTAAATATATACCAACTACGAGAAGTTTTTAATGGCCATTGAGGCCAGTTTATGCAGCTGCCACTCCCATTCGGGTCTTACCAACCAACTGCCCTCAATCCTCCCTCCCTTATGGTTTGTTGCTATTATTAAATTAGTTGCGGGCGATTTGTGGTAATTAGGGTAAAATTTAATGGCTCTTTGAACTCGGTGGCAAAATGCAAAATTTATATGCCAGCATCATACATGGTTAATATTCCCCAGCAGCCTCTGTCAGATATTTTGTTTTCAAATATAATTATTTTATAAAATTACTGAATAAAATATACTTATAAAATAATAATTTAAGTCAACTACTGTTTCTTTAGAGATTGCATGTAGATTTTAACAGTAAACAGTAGTGCAGGACTTTAATGAAGGGAGGTCATTGCTCATCCATCTGGGATGTCATAGGCATTCATGTGGGTTCTAATTAGGTCGCATCACTGCATCGATTAGCTGGCTCACACTATTCCCTCTGGGAATTACACCTCCCCCTCAACTCCTTAAGCTCTCGATGGGATATGGATACGGATATATATCAGTGTGTCTGAAATCTCATCAGGTGCATAATCCTCTTGCTACTGGCACCTTCAACCACTGAGATCTCGCCAATCTGTACGTGCATGATGCTGAATCTTATTTGAGGCATCAGGAGCCGTATCATCATCATTTATTTATGCGTGGCACAGCGTTGCATGGATGCATTATGGGCATGACGACATCTGCTGGATTCACGCGGTGTTAATAACACGTCAACATTCGGGGCGTATACTTGATGGGTGTGTGTGCGTGCTGTGCTGGGAAAAGCGCATCCAGTATACGCCATGCTGGCACCTTACACAATGCCGTCGCTGGTAGAGGAAGAAAACCAGTTGACAGCGGCTGCAACTAAACGCGTTTAATGGCCAACGTTGTCTGCTGCGCGCTGCGTCTTTGCAAATTGCAATTAATTAATTGAAGTGCCGGTGGTACAGCATCCACATCCTCATCCACATCCCCATGCACATTCACCCATTAATGTCTGCACAATGGCAGGCTGCAAACTGCTTAAATGGCTGTCACGTCTGCCACTCGAGGAACAGCCAAAAGAGCCACCCTGGAGCTGTTCTGTCTTATTTATGAGTCTTAATAGCTAGCCAACCCACACAAGTTGGCCATGCTTTCTTAACAGGTTAAGTAGCAGTTTGCCTTGGAAAATTAAAAAGTCTAGCAACGAGTGGCATATGTACGCCAATTTAATTCCATATTCAGTTCGTAGTTCAATTTCGTAGCCCCTCCTTAATGAAGGTAATTCAAGCGCTTCCCACCTTCACCAATTATTAAAGATAATATGATAAAATTGCGAAATAATCAGCGGTAATGAACATACATATGTATTCAGCGCATGTGAGAATGATATTAATTAAGTTTCATCTTTACCTTTTTATGTTTAAAGATGTAAATAAGTTAAGGGGATATATTCAGGAAACAAGCTTATAACCCGCATGGTAAATTCCATTTTCAGAGCATATTCGATTTTTACTTCACTTTCTGGGGATGCCAGTTAAAGGATAAGCTCTGTGAAAGCCTTTAAAATTTCCCAATGAAAATCAGAGTGTCAGGGAATATTTACAGGCGCCACGCCTTGAAGCTGAATATTTTGAATAACACCGACATGCGTGTCACTTAATTAAGAAAAAAGTGACTATTTTACATCCTCTTTAATATGCGATATTTGGGGCGTGTCTATATACTCGTACTTGCATGTTCGTCTGCTTTCAAAAGCAATATTTATTGTAATTTGTTTGTAATGATAAAAAGAATTGAATGGCACACGCGAATGGCATATAAAAAAACAAAATCGAGCTGGTGAATCAAATTAAAATTGCACCCACATTTAATATTCATTGAAAACATTTTGTAACAACAATAATATTGCTGCGTGTATCTCGCAGACCGACTGGTGGAATTGAATGGATGTTCGGGGATATATATATACATATAAAATACAAAGACGGGATATACACGTTTGATATGAAACAACAAACCAAACTGTCGTGGGCGGAATCGCAAACACATTGAGAGCCCCAAAAGCCGTGGCAAATTTATTGATGGAATGTGTTGCGGGACCATTAAGGTTAAACGCTTGGATTGAACAAATATTAACATGAGAATGATTTGTATATTTTAATTGTTTCAAAATGAATTAGAAATTTGAGTCAATTTATAATCTACATTAAAAGGTTTTTGACAACCTTAATGCCTTATTTTAATTCACATTTATTTTAATGTTTAAATATAAAAGCATTTGCTGGATTTTCTACTAATTTTGTGTATTTTATGTTTTGGATTCAACTACAAGTTATGTCTCTAAATATAAATGCACTTTTAATTCCATAACCTGCTTATTATTCATTAATTAAACTCTGTTTATTTGTTTGTTTTTAGTTATATTTAAGCAGCTTTGCAGTGTTTCTTTAATGAATGATTTCTTTGATACAATGAATTATGCTTACTATACGATTTTATGAACATTTTATCCTTTAACTCAATTACCCAATAAATGGAAAGTCAATTATCTCCATGACTTGTTTGATTAAGATTGTATTTCAAATTTATTTAAATATTCGAGAGTCCAAACTTAATAAGATTACTTACTTTGCCTAAGTATGTTTGGCCACAAACAGTAGATAATTCCGTTCATTTGGCACTTTGGATTCTTGCCAAATACAGAAGCACATTGTCTGGACATTTGATTAAATGCTCGTTTCAAGCAGATGCTTATAAATACACATGCATCTATCAGGCATAATGAATTCAATTAATTTACTCCTGCCAAAAATACGGGATTATATATACACACATGAGAGACCTTCATAAAAACACATGAGAGACCTCCGACTCATCCTGAACTTCATCCTCCTTGTCTGAGCCTCATTATGATGAGTGATTGTTGCTGCTGGGAGTGTCTGCGTGTGTCGAAGATTTTTCTCAGCCGATTCGGGGATAAATTCCTTTTCCCTCCCATTTGTGGCAATTTTTTCCTTTGTTCGTCGCACGTTTCTTGTGGTTTTATTAATGTGTGCTAAATGTGCCGTCTACTTATAATATACGATCTACTCATTCATATATACTTGTGCACTCCAGACGCGAATGGCTTATTTTTATGAAGTCTCATGAACCCGAGGTTCCTCAATCCTCGATGATTTGTTTGCCAAGGCCATCAGTGTGAAGTGTATGTTTATATACTCGTACCTCAAGTGCCAACGATTTTCATGCTATTATTCACCAAGACAATAGGCTTATGGCTATATATTATGTTGTACATAGGAATTGTGGTCACCAGAGGGACTGGATTGATTGGAATGAACGGAAAGGATAGACAAATTCGGCTGATTGAAGCTGAAAAATTGTCCCATCTAAATCAAATCCTGGCCATTGATTTCCATTTTGATTTTCAATTCAGCCAATCTAATCGAATGCATTTTAAGAGCCTAACTTATTGGAAACCCATTTTCGGTTGCCCATTGCATCCTCAATTTATATTTACAAATCTGCAGCGAGCGACATTTGAAAAGCCAATTTCGTCCGCATCGCATCGCAAATTTTCCGCCTGGAGCCAAACTAATACATAATTAGTTCAATTTCCGTTGTTGTCGATGACAGCGAGGCATTTTCACAATTTTCCCCATTGCTCTGCAGTGCAGTCGTCTAGCTGCCTAGAAAATTCCACTAACGCTGCATTTTGTGGGAAATTTCGCATGAAAATATATCTGTATACTGGGTAAATTTATTCAATTAAAAGTTTGTGGTCAATGGTCCATTGAGGTTTATTGGCCTGTCCTTAAAAGGCTACCGTAAAATTGTATTTAATACAAAGTATTTGGCTTGTAACTCAAAAGTTTTGGGGCCAAGAGGATGCTAAGTCCAAATAAACATAATGCGTCTATTTGCCACTTAATGAATATTTTTTTTTAAAGAGAAAAACAAAAAGTAGCAAATGGCAAACCTGTGTCCCATGTCCTGTGTACTGTTCGGCGTCTTCATTTCTTGGCTTTTGCCAACTGGCAAGTTTCAGCCAACCGAGTGGCAAATAAAATATCGCCAGCAGAAGAGGGAGAGCCTCTGGCGCAGGGCTACAAAATTTTCGCTTCTGTCTGCCAAGTTAAATGTAATTGTAATTTTTAATTTTAAGTGCTCTCTGCCAACGACAACAAAAAAATAATAGAATGCGGGAAAATGCTATGTGCGCCAGCATTACAAATGTTAATTGCGCAGCACATAACTCATAGTCTGGTTGGGTCTGGGGAAAGCGGGAAAGCGAGTTTGCAAAGTTGTTAAGGCATTTTCATATCTGCATGCTGCTCGGAATTTCTTTTAATAAGAGAAGCCTTCGCAAATATTTACTTTTCATGGCAGGTGAACTGATGCGCTGCAGGAAGTATTTCATAATTTTTTGGATAAAGAAGTGAATATTTACTTAAAGAACAAATTATTAATGAATATCTATTCGCATATCATGATAAGATAAATATTCATTCGATAAAAATATTAAAGAAAATACTAAGAGCACTTTTTGCCTGGGCACCTGCCATTGCATGGAAACGTTGCAGTCAAAGGGTGTTTGGTGCAAATGCTTGCGACTGTCAGCTAGGCAATATAAAGTGTCCGCTTCCTGTGTACATAGGACACTTTTCCCCTTCCGCTCTTCACCCTTTGGCGCTTCTGCACTTATGTCTTTTGTGCGATACTTATGGCAGGCAGTGTAACTGATAAAAGGGCGCTGTGTTCGCCATCGGGTGCTTGCAGCTTTTGCTGCAGGACAAAGCATAAATTCGGCGTTTAACAGTGCCCACATGGGAGCAATGCTGGTTTTTCCCATCCCCCTTGTCGCCTTCCACATGAGTGGGTGGAAATCCCCCTCCCCATGACAAAAAACCCCCTCCATTTTTGAAAATCACCCGCACTGACCATTGTCCTGTTTTCGCATCTCGCTTTCCCTGCAATTGCAATTGTTTTCTATGGTGCCTGCATCGACGATATGGGCATGACTTGGAGTTCAGTTATCTTAGCTGTTTGCCCTTTGCTTTTCCATCCGCCTTTCCGCTCACTTTCCCAGCTCCCTCTCGTAACGGTTTTAATTTTCATCCTCACATACAGTTGATATGGTTGCGATTTTAATCAGCTCGAAACCGTTGATTGCCATTTGCAGTGCCTGTTGTTTTTACTGGCCACTTGCAGTTGATTATCGCCTTCGCACTTGGCCAACTTCGGAATTGAGATGTGCTTTATGGCCGCCTCATTAATAATCACTGATACGGACACTTATGGAGGCTTAGGAGCTTTACATTTTCAAAAAGTTCGTTGACTATCGAAAGAGCTTAGGCTATCAATGATATTTTAATAACATTTAAACATCTGTAAAGTCTGTTGCTGTAAATTGCCAAATTCAAAAACCAGTGTGCATAGCGGGAAGCTCTAAGGCCATTTCAAATCACAGCAGCGACAACGTTTTACGGAAATTAAAAAAAAAAAATTAAAACACAAACAGGAACCAGAGCAAACAGATAACAAATTAAAAATCTGGCCAGTTTGCTTACATTGTGTGGCCGGAACTTCAAATAGCAGGATGGGGCATATGGTCTGAAATATTTTGCTGGTTACATAATTATTTTGGTTTGGCCTCTGGCGGATGTGGTCGCTTAACTGCCGGGACACAAAACTGCAAAATGCATTTGATGGAAATTTATTCAGCCCCCGTGGCATACAGCTGCATCCCATCAAAGCCTCCATTTTCCCCTTCCCTAGTAGTTGGTAGCAGCGAAAAATTCAATAAAAGCCTGGCCCTTTTTGCCCTTTCCTTTTGTTGGCCTGGACAATTTTTCTAGCTAATGATTTGGTTTCCGCTCTGGCGAATGTGTGCGTGACCCACTGTGTTTTTTCCCGATGTGTTTGTGTGTGTGTTGAATTTATGGCTTGCCAAGTGGTTAATTGTGAATGCGTATTCGCGGCTTGGGCGCTGAAATGTGGATTCGCTGGTGGCTTATAAGTGAAATCGGCTGTGATTGAAAAGAGCAAAATTGCATTCGGACTCTAAATCCTAGGACAAAACCACCAGAATGCCTTTTCACAAATGAGAAAATAAAAGTGTTTTTCGGAACAAATGTATCTCAGAACTGGAATTTCTCAGATAAAACAGTTGAGCGGGAATGATTTGCTCCTTTTAATTTAAATTGCTGAAGCATAATAAAGACAAAAAAGGGAGCAATTTTAGTTCACTAATCTTAATGAAATTGTTTATTTATAGACATATATTTTCAATGGTTATTCAGGATAGAAAAACTAAACAGCTTTTCTTATAAGAATCTCTCCCATTTCCAAATACATTTCAAGTTCTAAACACTACAACTATCAACCATTACCGCTAAAGTCCAAAACTAATGAGCTTTCCCAAAACACGCTGTTTTGCATACATTTCCCAACTTAACTACTGTTTCCCCAGGGTAGGGAATACTGGTATTTGTGCGGCTCAAAATTAATGGACAGAGGGTGCAAAGGGTGCTGCGTGTTAGTGGTGCCTGTGTGTATTGACCAAATATTCCAGATCGATCGTGAAACGCCACCTAATGAGAAATCCTATTAAAGTACAAATTTAATCCTCTAACTAATTTCGCAAGCACGCCGGGAGCCGCACGCACATATTTGGCAGCTCCCTTGGTAGCTGGCCACCATTTCCAGAAGCCCCCACTTTCCCCGTCATTGGCGACAACTGACAGTTGCTGTTATATATTTGGTTGCTGGGTTTCAACGGGCTTGCTGGTGCACAGAAAAAATAAATATTTAAGTTTCAATTTATAATATACCAAACTTGTTGTTAGACTTAGTTTCTGCACAAACTTTTTCTTTTATATTTATTAGTTAGCTTACTGATAAATGGTTTCATTTTTACTTTTTATCCTGTCTTGGTTTATACCCGAAAAACGATTTCTAAAATCCCTAAGAACAGATAATCTTATCAGAGTAAATATGTTTTTTCAAATAACAATCTTTTATAAAACCTTAAATCTTAATACCTAATTTACATTTTTTGCCCTGTGCTAAGCCAAACTGGAGTAAACCAAAAATATGCACAGGCGATTGAATCAATTAAAAGTTTGCCACAGAAGTACGAGCTTGCAACAGCAACGACAAAAGTGCATATAGCAAGTGCGGCAAAAACTCGACAAAATCACCAGAGAGGTTCAGCATGGGGACTGAAATACTTTCAACAAATTTACCAAAAAATTAACAACAAATCTCGAAGGGTTGAACGGGGAGGTGGGGATGAACTTCAGCTTGTGTGATAGGTAAAGTGCACAAGTTGTGGCAAATATTTTGAGCGCACTTTATTGACCAATATGTGTAGCAGTTGGCAGTGGGAAAATGCGGAAAATGCTCGAGCGGACAAGCAGTCAATTGATGTGGCTCTTGGTGATATGGCAAACTTTTCCGGCATCCCAATGGGACAAGTTTTCCACACACAGCGTAAGAGACTAAGTTCTGACAAAACTTCAAACAGCATGCTCTGACAGCATCGAATTGGCATTTTTTAATTGCTCAACACAGTTGGCAAAGTTATTAAGTCGTGTGAGTGGGTAAGCTGCCTGATTAATCAGAAGATAAAGCACTTCAGAGATAAAGTTTATCTGACGAATATTGTCTAAAGTTTATGGACAAAATAGCATTTTCATTTGCAAATAGAAAACGATGGACATTTTGGAACGTTTCATTAATTTTAAATAAGTTTTTATAATAATATTACGTACTTAATATACAAAAGTAAAAGGATTATTTCGATAAGCCTTGGACATAGTTTCGTATTATTTTAAAAGAGAATTTATATAAGGTTTTCCCGCTGTGTAAAGCCCATTTAAATTGATTGGCTCAACCGGCTCACATGTAAATAAAATCCCAGACAGTGCATAGTGTCAGCTTAAATGTAATTGTTTGGAATTTTAATGAAATTGAAAGACTCCATGCTGATGCAGCTGCAGCGTAAAATAAGAAGTAATTGGCATGCAATAAAAAACGTCTAAGAAAACCGAGAAAAACTCTTTTACTGGGGTATGGAGTGTGGCAGTGGCAAGTAGAAAATGGGATATGGGGAACTTCACATGAGCTGGCAGCTCTCGAATCTATTTGCACTAAGTGTTCGTTAGAAAATGTTTGCATAACAGCACTCAACGTCATTCAAAACACATGTAGAACCGTTGAGGGACCCTTGAAGGGAGAGAGTTTCTTGGGCATGGAAATTGCGTGGGAAATGGGAGAAATTTCGGAAAGGCAGAGGAAAGTACAAGGCCTTGACTGTGCGATCCGAGTGAAGGAAATCAAAGAAAATCAATAAAAGGCAAATTGTCGTAGGAAAACAGAAATGTGCATCATTTTCACTTTATGCAAATTGCAAAATGTGTGATGAAGGCGCCAGGACTGCCGCTCTGCTGTATTTCCTTTCTCCCCTTTTTCCCCTTTTCCACCATTTCATTTCTTTTGCAATCGTCATGAATGAATACAAATACAAGTAAATGTGTATGCCGCCGCCCCATCGCCCGCCACGCCCTCTTTTCCACTGTTTGTCATGTGCAAATGCAATGGCTGACAAAAGGCATTTGCATATTTAATGTTATTACGTTATTTTGCATGGCACACAAAAATTTATGTTTGCATGCGACAAAACTCTCAGACATTTTCATACACCCAGAATGCGCATATTCGTTATATTTCCCACAAATTTCACAATAATTCCCTTACAACTTTTTTGGGAAGCCCCTGGAATAGTAGAGAGTGGAGTGGAATCTCGTTGCCACACTTGTTCGCCATCGTCATCACCATAAATAATACAATTATTGTCTGCTGCCAGTTTGAATTTACGCCCATTTCGAAACTTGGCTAGTGAAGTAAATATCGAAAATGCACAGCAACAGGAGAATGAAAAGTCGGAAACGTGAAGAAATGAAAATCCCATTAAAAACACGTTTCAGATTACAATGGTTAGAGGCTTCTGCCTCCTGTCTTCCACATCATCAACGCTGATTTGAATAACTATGAAAAACCATCAACAGTGTTTAGTTTTATTTTACAGTCGAGTCTATCATAGCCTTTTATTATAATTTTTTTTAGCAAAAATGAAGTATTTTTGCTGAAAATATGAGAATATCCCAAAGATAATAAAGTTTATTTTGCGAAGTCTCTAATATTTCATGTGTTCCATGTGAATTAGAAGTACATATATACTCGTATGTATATACTACAGAATTAAGTAAATAAAATGGTCCAAGTAAGTCGATCTCTTTCTGACGGATTTCACTTCTAAAAACCGCCACCACTGCCCCTGAACTTACAAAATCCAATTTATAACAGAACACTTTCAGTGAATTTTCACCACATAAATTTTTCCCTTGAAAAATTTCATCTACAAGCAGTCGCAATTTATGATTTTAAATTCCATATCATCATAATCAATGTTCAAAGCTTAATGTAATAGCGCAACCCACACGAATGCTATCACCCACTGGAACAGACACACACATATACATAGGCATGCCGCCTCAAAGGACTCAAAGGACCCGAGGACAGCCAACGGCAGCCCAAAGTGTGACTTCAGTCACTTGACTTTGCCAGCCAGGAAACCAACCAAAGGGCAAGCCTGCAGAGCGATGCCATGCGATAGAATCCTGGCCTACAATCCTGCACAGGATGTGTGAAACAAAGATGGAAATAGAGGAGGCTAGCATCTTCTGGCCGACAATCATGGCAACCGCAAATCATCATAGATATTTCGAAAATTTCATTACATTGTTCGGTTGTGCAGGGCAACTTGGTGAAGGTGGCAGGATTTCTTCTGCCTCCACCCTGCAACATTGTCCCACCACACCCATTGACCCACCTAGGGTATCTCGTTATTTCCCACTACACTTCGGGAAAACGGTGCCTTGAATGGCCAATTTGGTTTTATTAGATGGCTACATGGTAAAAATCAAACTATTATAAACCAACTTACAAAGTCACGGGATTAATTACACAAATAATATTATTTTCTTAATACAAAATAGACTTTGGACCAACAAATTAAAGAATTTATTTCTTTTAATAGAAATTTTTAATAACAAAGAGACCGGATTTGTTCTCAGTGCATTTGTGCACTTGGTTGAATGTTATCTACCATGCCAAATGATGTCAATGAATGGTTAGATGAGGTGTGCTTGTATGAGACGCTGTATTATATAACTCCCGAGCCACACACACTCACACTCACACATACACATACGCATAACAGTTAATGACGGCAGTGGAAATTCTCTGGCAGGAAAAGCCCAAGTTCCCGACAGAACCGAGCCGCCTTTCATTTCCACATTTTTACCCCAAGCCAGAATTTTTCGTGCCGTTTTCGTTGTTGTTGTTTGTTTTTTTTTTTTTTTTTCGTTCTCCCCACGGTCTCCTCCGCCCACTGCCACTACCACCACCCACCCGGACCCTTTTCCGCTTGTACAAACCATTCTCGTCTATTGTCTCATTGTCTGTGTGCTCATGTATGATTTTTTATTATAAATAAGCTTGTAGGCATGTGTCAGCTAGAAGGGAAAAAGTCCTCTGTGCCAACTAAACTCTGGCCGTAATCTGAAATGGTAAGGCAACAGCAACAACAGCAGCAATGTCTGGCAATCATGGTGTAACTGCCAGCAAACAACAAGCACAGAAACAACATGGGCAAAAACGAGAAAATGTGTTGTGACATTAAAATTTAAGATTTGAGGGAAACATTGGTCGGAATTTCATTAGATGATAGCCGGCAATTGACTTTAAAAAGGAAGCTGTCGAAGAAAAAGACATGCGAATACATTTATCTATTAGTAATGACGCAAGTCTAATAGATGTATTTGAATATTTTTACTAGAAAAACAGAAAACGAAATTATATTAAATGCTGCTTTACCAAAACGAAGCTAATATTTATAAAGAGGGAAAAATGGAATCTTAAGATTAAGTAAAAATACTAAGCTAGAATAAGTAACAATAAATTTGACAGTGATATATGAAACAATGTTTTCTTTTTATTACAGAATTATACCTAAGCATCAGAATGGTAAGCAAAACTCAGTCATTGCTTTAAAAATAAAATTTAATAAGTCCCATTCAGACAATCTCTTTTAATTTATTTATGAAATTGTCTTATTGTATGTTCTTATTGTAAAAGTAAATCGCTTTCTTCCAAGCAATTCAAATTGAGCACCCATAAATACCTCAAGCAATTGCTGTAGGCCTGGTTGATTGTTATCTCGGCGCAAATCTGGGCAATTCAATAAAAAATAAAGGCACAATCCAAGCAAAATCACACACACATGCTGCATTTGTCTATCGAAAGCAATTTGGTTTTACTTAAAAATCAACGAGAAGTAAGAACAGAAACCTTTGGCTGGCACACGAATTGTATATCTAAATTGCAAACAAATCGAAAGCCGCAGACTTTGTGTGTGGGTGTGGATGAATATATCTCAATTGCTAAAGGAGTTCGAGGAAATGGTAAGGAAAACCAAAGGAAAAGGTGGCTAAAAAAGAATACACATTGCCTAGGGATTATTTGTCGATTGTGCGGCAATGCAACACTTTTTTGCTCAATCCCCAGGTTTAAATGAATAATGGCTAGGTCCATATCATTCACCATTCGCCATGCCGCCAACCAAGCCAATTTCAATTCTCTTCGCCAGCCACTCGAATCCTTCCTGGAAACTGTGGCTGCGTCATTTCCATCAGTTGATTGCCATTATGTTGTTAAGGTGAAAAGCGCAGGGACATTGTTGTTGTCGTTGCCACTGTGAGGCAGGAATATTGCGACACTTGCAACTTGCAACAGCAAAAAACACAGAAACAAAGTGCAATGAATGGAGCTGCCTCTGCTGTTATTGTTCTGCTGTTGAGTGGAAAATGAGTTTACACTTAAGTAAATCACTTTTGCGCTTTCATATTGACAAATGAAATTAACCCAGGGGGCAGGTGGAGAAAGAAGGGACTTTCTCCCCGAAGCACGCACACGTAACACATTGCGTATGCACAATATCTGGCTTACTTGCCTTCCTGCATTGTTAACTTGTTTATTAGTGAGTCGGACATCCTCTCGACCTGATTCAGGAAACACCGAACCGGTGATAAAGAAAATTTGATTTCGAATTGGCAGCACAAACCTCAGAATTACGGTTGAAGGAGTGAAAAAAAGGTCTGAGGTTGCGGAGGGCTTACTCAATTTGCTGGCTAATTTAATATGCAGGCTGCAGAAAAAACCTACCGAAAAGTAAAATAAAGGCATACCAAACACATTCAGCTCTCGTAATTGGATTTTGCAAAGTTATTGTCTACAGGACGCCATGGCTCTTTCTTTATCCCTTCGTTTCCATCTCGTACTCGCTGCATTTGAAATATCGAAAAAGTTTCTGTATAGGAAAAGGGTTTTTGGAGTCCTGAGTATGAGATATGCATGCTAAGTCACGGCTGACCAAGCATACGAAAGTTTTAAATGACTTTTGCTTACTCTTCAGCCCACTAAGAAAAGTACCATACCACTCTAACACACATCTGAATCGCACAATAACTTTCTGCCTGTAAGTTTAGTTTAATTAAATCTAAAAAAACACAGCTCGTAAGGAGGCTAAAAATTGTCAACTCTGGCAAGTTTCGCATTGCACACAACTATTTCAATTTATGTAACATTGCACGTCGGCAACTTTTCAAATTCTTTTCTCTCAGCTTAAACATTTTTTTCTTGCCGTGTATGTGTGTGGAATATTTTCAGCTTTTCGACATGCATAAAGTTTATCCTGTCTGACGTCCGGTACTTTTTTAGTCCAATTATTTAGTTAATTTAACTGATTTAGGGTTTTGACCTAAAATATGATGTAACGAAAGTTTTTAAAAATATTTTCGGATCAGAATAGGAGGAAAAAGCATATCTTGTTGCAAAGCTGAACTCTTCTCATACTTTGCATAACTTGTCATCTGCAGAAAATTACTTTAACGTCAACGAGAAGACGATATTCTCACCGAAAGTTCTTGTCTTTTTGTTTGCTCAACTTATTCTCAGCACACATAGGGAAAATTGTTGAAACTTTTCCAGATGCATATCAGTACAGGACATATTTTTCCTTTACTTTTCCAGAGAATTTTCATATAATGATTACGCTTACAAATTTATTAAAAATTTTTTTAATTTAATATTTAAACATCTTTTATTAAATGGAAGCGTAGTTACAGCTTCGGCTTAGCCTGGTCTTTTCTCTGGAATTTCAGTTTTAACCAAACACATGCATAATGTTCATAATGAAAATGTGCAAAGTGCAGGCATAAGTTGAAGTTTTTGCCAGGCTCTCAAAGCGGTTGCCAACCCATTTTCCACCTTTACCACTGCCATTTTCGCTGTCTCATTTCCCCACCCACGTAATCTTTCTCTCAAAGCTTTGAACCTGCACCTTCCGCTGTAACTCAAAACTGTTTGTTGGCAGTTTGATACCGTGTGTGCGTTATTTTCTGCTATCAGCCACTTCCTGTTGTTAAGTTTTGCCAGCCAACTTGTGTCTGTAATGTAGGTTATCAACTAAAAATGAGGCAAAATTTAAGTCCCACATATATAATATGAGGAAAATGTTCAAAAAATCAATTCAATATCCCAAAGCACACATTATGCTGATGCTCATTGTAATCTCTTCCGAGTTCCCACGGACCGCAACCCACACAACTCGCATAACAATGCCAAGTGATAGTAAAAATCAAATATTATAGACACAAAGCAAAGACTCTGGAAGGAGGCTAACGTCTGCCCGGGCAGGACCGAAACAAACTGGCTAACAGAAAAGTCAATATGCGCCTGACTGGTGCATTTCTCAAGTTGGATAATATTGCGGCAAGCTTTTCATGTGGGAGAATGTGCAATAGAAAGGGGAGCATCAAATGCATTGAAAAAATCTATTCTTGAGAATATAATCTATTCATTTATATTCTTAAAATAATACCTGTGACATTAATCAATAACCTGTTTAAAATGATATAAAATCTATAATTTATTTAGTATACAAAAATATATTGCGTATATTTTTAAACCAACAATTTCTGTAAGTGTTGAATGGGGAAATTTGCCTGCAACAAACTGCAACGTCTTAGTTTTTAGCCGACTCTTTTGACTGTTAATCGGCTGCAAAAACAAAATGTACTCGAGTGGCAAAAGTTCCCAGCATCGCCAGCCAACTGTGAATCCAAAAAGGAGCTGCTTCGGCTGAAAAGGAGCAGCAGCAGCATTGGGAAAAGGATCAGGCGGTAAACCCGTTGCTGACTGGAAGATGCCCTAATGTGGTTGCCACACATCACTTGTTCCCCGCTCGACTGGCAGTTGTTGTTCTTGTTCCAATTGTGGGCCAGAGTGCCTAATAGCAATTCAATTTGTTCCGAAACGTAAGCTCCAAAGTGGCAACAACTTGCAGGGGCAAGAGGTTGTGCTGAGTTCTTGAACTCCCAATGGTCCAAGGGCTGTGTATCATTACATTACAAAGGCATTGGACAATTTAAAGAACTTGGTAAGTGGATTTTATGATAAATGTTGTTTGAAGATTTTTCTCAATATTAGTTCATCTGATTTTTACAAATGGTTTCTGTTCTGACAGAAACAATAATGAGAAAATGATCCAAAGTCAATGATGATTATTCACAGTGATAAATACCCATTTTTAGGCCATGAAACTACATTCCAATTAGTCAGCTTCGTGTAAGACAGTTACTGCATTCAGAATAGAAAAATATAATAGCAATAGGATCTGCAAAAATGTACAAAATGCATTTTCTGATTTTCCGGGGAAAGTGTTGAGCTGCTTTGGGTTATACCATCAAGCTGAAGAGGGATAAATGAACAAAAAGCTATTAGGTCCTGCCGTAAATTCAACAGTTTATTGGCTCCTTCGCCAAAGTGCAGCCAAAATATTTTGCTCTCCTTAATTGAAAATGCGCTTGGCCAGAGGAGAGGAGCCACCCAACGAAAACACACATTTAGCCATTCAACCACCTCATCTCTGTCTGGAGCATTTCTAATGAGCACTTAACAATTACATACCTCCCGAGAACGTTGGCAGGACATGGGAATTCTTTTTATTCCTTTCTCCCATTCCATCTTGCACAAAGTTTAGCACATACTTTGCTCTACTTTATTTCCCAATGTCCTTTTAATCAAAAGCCAACTTGACCGGGCCAACAACAAAGCCATCCATCCCCATCTCGACAACGACTTTCACAAGGAGCATTCAGCATAGAGCATTGAACGGCAATCGATTTAGTCCGTGGAATTGCCGGATGAAAAGCTAGTTCTGCAGGGGCATGAGGAGAATTTACCTTGTCGAGTGCTCTTCAAGATGCACTCATTTAATTGAGTGACCCAAAAATGAACAAGCTGCATGTTTAATTTCTCGCTCTTGTGCCTCTCGAGCACTGATTGAGATCCCAGGCCACTCGATTGCTCTTTAAATATTTAAAGAAATTTCAAAGTGAAGGAGCATAAGTGGTGTCGGCCAGGAGTCACCAAAGGCACTTAAGTGGCCATAGAACGGATGTCGGTGAGGGACTTAATTATAGAGTTGCTAGTTGAACAATATTTTCAGCTTAAGATTGGTGATTGAGAAATTACTAACGTCTGTAGTTTATGTAATTGCAACTAAGAGTAGCACACTTTGTGTATTTTTGTAACCATTCAATTTAAATCACTTCTTCATAGAAGAAAATAATCAAATGATGTTTGATACTTTAAGTTTTAGGCCATTCAGTATTTCCAAGGAAATTCGCTGCGGGACAGTTGGCCATTTGGTTATATTTAGGCAATTTCAGCTCTTTCCGTGGCTAATATCCACATGGAATTTCCGCAAACAAGCTGATTGCATGTTTTCAGAAAATTAATAAACCAGAAGTACATGGCCATCCAGGAGCAGTCATCCAAGTTCCCTGTTCCCAAGGGCAACCACCCACATGAAACCCTTACCAGAAGCGCACATTAAATGCGTGTACATTAAACCAAACCGTGATTTTCCTTCTTTCCGCCATGGTTTACTCTCCATTTTCTTTTTTATACATCATGAATTCATGCTCCTCGAAGGTTAATGATATGGTTAATGGTTTGGGGGAAAACTCAAAGTGCTACAGTTAATTATGCGCATGTGAAAGGAGATGGGTGGGGTTTTTGGGGTGTCCTGATCCGGCCACATTAGTTGTATTATTCTAATTAGGCGACGGACAAATTAATCGTGTAGCTAAAGAATCCAATGAAGTGTGGGGAACGCAGACTCGCTCGATGGGTTGAGTGCAGGGAAAAGCACTTTAGAAAATGTTCAGACATTAACGCCACTAGCTGGTTTTCTTCTTGTTTTCCTCTCTCCTTTTCAGGTGTAATCGCTTGCAATTTCTTTTTCTCATACTTTCTTCGTCGTTTATTGCGGTTTTTATTTGACCTTTTATGTTCAATAGTTCCGCTGCTCATGAAATTGCCAGCGTTTCAATAACAATCAACTTGCTCCACCCCTTCTAGCCATTAAGAGCACTTAATTTTTAATAACCAGCAGTTAAATGGTCGGACCCGGAACACATTACATTTTTACTCCATTCGGACGCCATTACTTGAGTCAACATGCAATCAAAGTGATATATCATGAGCAGAGTGTGAAATGATGTATCTTAATTAATAATATTTTAAAAAAAGGAAATGATGTTGGGAGTTTAAGAGCTAAGCTGCAATGATCTGTTATATTCTTATCTATATTTAAGTATATAAATAAAGCCTTGTTCTTCCACTTTCTTTAATATTTTTTTTTTGATCAAGGAAAGATATGAATCTTCTCATGTTCATGAAAATCCATAATTAATTAAAGTCAAAGCCAAGGACCTTTGCTTAACGTAGGTCCTATCGCAGACTGCTTGGTGTGTATCTTGAGATACAAGTACCAGGGCATAAATCAAATCAAAAGGAAGGTTATCACGTTGATCACGTAATTGATTATGTAAGCTGTGCATTGGGTGTGTGCTTGGGTGGTGCCCCATATATACGTATTTATGGAAGGGAAATGCTCGCTTTTGTTCCACCAAGTGATTTCGCAATTAACAAGGAAAAAGTTAGCTGTCATCTGTGGGGCAGAACGAGGGGATGTTGGCAGGGAGGTACACGCAATCCCCCAAGCACGTGGGCATAAAAAGTCCGTACTCCGGACTACGGACTTTGGACTCCGGACTGCGGGTCCAGTCCGGTCGGATGCTATTCGGACTGCCGGAGTTTGCCATTGTTGATGCTGCCTCTCGTTTGGGACGTGACAATAAAGCGCCGAACCGTTAAACTATTGTGCCCCATAAGGATTAATGTCATTTACATAATTTTCCCATGTGTGAGAGTGGGTGGGTGGGTGTAAGGAGTAGAGAATGGGTTCGAAAACCCCAAAACAGGGGAACATGCGTTTCGGCATTTCAGCATTTTGGCCACTCGCACGAACAGCTGCTGCAACATGATTGAGCTCTCAAATTGCTAGACCACGGACAACACTCGGAAAAAGTTCGATTGCGAATTTCGAAGAAATATTTTCTTTTCACTTCAAAATTATACAAACAACTTTGAATTCTACAAAACCGATTAACCAGTTATAAATTAAAAACATCATAAAAATCATGAAGTTTAGTCACATTTCTCTTTAAAATAATAAAACACTTTTTACGCAAACGGAAAAATGTGACAGCAATATATTTCCAAGGGTCCTAAAACAAGTTTCCAGTGTTGCAGCCTATAAACAGAGAGTACAAGGATGCCTGGAACATAACCGATGGCATCCAAAATGCTACGACAAAAATGTAGCTATGTTCGTGGAAGATTTGTTTAATTCGTTAGTGGATTTTTCGAGGTTTCCACTGCTCCCATTCACTCTGCCTAACCATTCGTAATCAGAGTCCGCACCTGTCATTTGTTTTCCGGGCATCTCCCTCCATGGTCATAATTATCCCTCTGACTTGTGCTCATCCATGTGCGATGTCGGGACATTGGTTGGAAATTTTTCGTCAATTACGGCGACAACCGCTGCGAGTGTAGTCGAATAGTTGTCTATCATCAAGTTGTTACTCCTCCCGAATCTTTCTTCCTATGGAAGCAAAATAGTTGGGGCGTTGTCCGGGAAAATGGCGAAAACATAAAAACTTTGCCCTGACACTGTCAAACCACAATGGAGTCCCCTTACCCATGCATAAGGATTGTTGGGATTTCGGGCTGGATGAGTAGGGTTCTACATGGGTTGCATCACCCTCTGAGCTCCGACGTATCTCAGTAGCGACAATTGCATTGGAAATTGGATTAAGCACATGCCACAAAGAAATCAACAGCAGCTGTCTGCAAAAATGCAGCTAAAACTGGGTTCGGCTTATCCGACTAACAACTAGAAATTTGAAAATCAAATGATTGCAATATTTTTTAAAAGTTATTCTACTTACAAGGTTTTATTCGAAGAGTTGGTTTTAGGTTTATTTTAAAACTATAGATAATTCCAAAATATTTTATTGATCAACTTAATCAATCAATAAACTGTTTATTATTTGAATAGTTTTATAAATTGAATCAAGTTTTTAGGAACTAGCGAAAAAGAGTTTTAGACAGTGGACTATGCCTTGAACTAACTTATGTTGCTCGTAAAAAATGTTGGCCATGTACGGAACAGACAGTGACTATTGCATGGCTCCGCAGGCACCGCCAGCACCACCCACTCGAAAACGAACCACCCGGCACCACAATCATAAAGAATCATGGAGAGAAATTGTTGAGCATAGTCGTCATATCTAGCCATAACTCATGCTTTGTCCTCTTGTTCCTCAAATCTGTCTAGCGCCCCTGTCCCGCCCCCTTAGCTGTTGGCACGCCCCCTCCATCCGACCCCTCGACACGCCTTAATCTGAAGTCGCATTTGGGTTTTGGTTTGCGTTTGGCACTGGTTTCGTTGACGTGACGTGACGCTGGAGTTTTGGCCTGGTTGGCCAATGACAATGACATCGTCATGTCTTTCGCAGAAACATGAGATGCTGCACCTCATCGTAGTCTAGTCTGGATTTTTTTCCTTACTCCTGTCGATCCAGAGATATATATATCTGGATATATGTATATATGAATGGAGATGAAACGTGGAATGCTAAAACTGCGTGCCATAGCTTACACGTGTCAGTGGTCATGTCAATTGTCCGAATGAAGTGCAAGTTTGCTTCGTCCCATGTGAAAATTTGAGACACTCACCATCCGGGGAGTGAATTGTCCGATTTCCAGCATTGATTTCCAACTGTTGATGAGCTCAATGGAGAAGCTTTTGGATAAGCTGATTGCTGATGCTTTCTTTTGGCACTTATGCGGTGGAAAAAGGGATCTAAATTGATAATAACTGTTAAGAATGTTTAAAACGTCAGCTTCTTCTTTTAAAAATGAAAAATGAGTTATAAAATAAATATAAGATTTAAAAATAAAACTTAGTTCATATTTAATATTTTATAAAATTTATACTTAAAACATATGAGTTTCTTATTTTTCCTCTGTGTAATTACCAACATTTTGGGTTTATATGGCTGCATGCAAAGTTTCCTCAACTTTAGCTAGTTTCTAAATATCTTAGTCAAATAGACCTTGCCACTAATTAGGCAACTAAATTGATCCTATGGTGATGAGACGCCAATAAGGTCACAGATGATGATAATGACGATGATGCAGCA
This sequence comes from Drosophila eugracilis, assembly GCF_018153835.1. Lineage (NCBI taxonomy): Eukaryota > Metazoa > Arthropoda > Insecta > Diptera > Drosophilidae > Drosophila > Drosophila eugracilis. The sequence continues at coordinate 3,298,537 of NW_024571981.1, read as the reverse complement.
GCTTCCGGTGGGAAATTGAGCACTACAGCGAACACGTTGAGCATTAATAACTTGTGATTTATAGCAGGAGATTAACTTTCACCCCTCCCACGCCTGCATAAAATGGTGTTAAATTGCTACTAGTTCGATGAAAGTTTTCCCACGAAAGTGTTTGAGGGTGTATATGTTTGGAGAAAAGTTTTTGCGTCTAATTCGAAAGGATGGGAAAAGTATTTGATAAATGGTCTATGTGATTGGCGGATAAATTTGGCTATAGAGTTTGGTTTGTAAGTATAAACAAACTTGTAAATTAGCCAAAAAAAATATAATCGAGGATAATATGGGCTATTTCTAGTACAGTCTGTGAAATACATTTTATTTTTGAAAGGTGTTTAGATAGCTTTTCTTTGGCTTATAATGATTTATTGATCAGTCTATAGTATCATTTCTTATTATCATGTTGCACAGTCGGTAAAGAATCCCTCTTAAAGCGACAAACACTTGGCATAATAACTGGCAGCATTTGCATCTTTTACAAAACATAATGACAATGTCGGTCTCCGACCCTTCAGTGATTTCTAAACTGTCTTTTGTTGTGCCAAGCTTACAAAACAAAAAAAAAAGTAGAAAAACTGGGAAAATGAGGAAAAATGAAGAAGCGTGCATGGAGTGCAAGATAAGTCCCTGTTTTATCCGTTCCCCTTCGCACTCTGCTCATTGTGAAAACGCCACAATGCACAATTTTTACGCGCTCTACTTCATAAATTAAATAGCAGTCGTTCTCAGTGTGTGTGCGAGTGTGCGTGTGTGCGAGCCTTTCCACACATGCAAACAGTGTAATACACACACACACACAGGCATCCTTATTGTCTTTTGCGGTTGTTAGAAAACAAAACGTCAAGAAAAGAAGTAATTCATGGCAAAATGGAGACAGGCCGCCAATAAAACGAGACGAGACTAGACTAGAACCCAAAACCCTTTGAAACTCCATGCCTACCCTCATAAATCCATTTTTAAAATATTAAAGTAGCAAGATGATTTTTTTTTAGATATATTAAGGGTGAAAATTATGCTTGGTTATTCGAAAGTTTTTCGATTTTGGCGGTCTCACAAATTTACACTAAAAAAACCATTAAATTTTAGGCTGCATTAATGAGATGGCGATGATACTAGTTCAGCTGGCTGTTAAAACTTAGGGCATCATTTTTGTGTCGATAAAGTTGTTTCACAGTTTATTACACCTTTATGGTGAATAAAGCCAAAATGACAACAATAAATGCCAAATAAGCTCTCCTTTTTTATTGGCCTGACTTCGGTGAGCTGGGAGCAAATTTGCCAGCTTTATTTAATTTATTAATTATGGAAACGCTACTGTTTAACTCGTTTGCTCATTTTCCGGTGTGCTTCGTAAACATACACACCGCACTTTAAATACGTGGATGAAAAAAAATGTGTGTCCCACAATTATTCAATTTCGCCTTTATGTGCGTTGCATTTATTGCATTTTTAATCGCACTTAATATTTCAGTTTGTCGCGCCTCGGGTCTCTTCTGGCATGTTATTATTTTTTTCTGTTCAATATTTATTATGCCAATAATTTGTGCATTGTCCGCCTTGGCCTGGGCTCATAATTAATCATCGACACTGGCGGGAATGTAAGTGGCAAGTTAATACAGCATTTTATAGATTTTTTGTGATCTTAGTAAGCCACAAGCTTTTAATATAAAAATATATTCACAAATAGCAAAAATATTTGCATATTAAAAATAACTGGATTTTATTTGGGATCATGTCACATGTTAGTAAATCCCTTTATAGAAAGAAGAGTAAAGTCTCTTTAATTTTTAAACCTTTTCCTAGTCCACTTTAAGCACTTATACTTTCTTATTCAACTTTTGTGAACCAAGAATAAGCAAATCTAATCTTTATGCTTTTCCTTTTCCTTTCAGAGCTGGCAACAACTTAAGCCGGATTCAATGGGAAACACAAAATCGCAATAATTGACAAATCCAGTTAAAAACTGTCCAATTCCCCAAAAGCGAACACAAAACCGGCACTAAAAATAACTTAAAGACCAGGCCAAAAAAGAAGGGCAAGAAACAACGGAGACTGAGCCCTGAAATTGCCCCAGAAAATTGCATAAAATTGCAACTAGCCAACAGGAAGTGGAGAAGTGACAAGCAGAGATACGACAAGGATAACCAAAGGACACAGACGGGATAAGGAATAGGAACGGGGTCAATCATTTACTGCACGATTGCCAGCACCGACCAACGAACTGAAAGTTTAATTGCCTCTGTTATTCGTCGAAAAAAGAAAGATAGAAAAATCAAAAACGGAAACGTAGTCCAGGCGAATGCAACAATTAAAATCAAAAACTTTTGGACAAGATGATGCTGCCTACGCCGTGGCGACAACAAATCCCAACTGCTGAGCGCATCCATCGACAGCCATTCCGAGCCTAAGATCCTGTGCAGAATCAAGGATACGAACAGAGCAGAATCCTTCGAGCGAAAGAAACGGACTGAGACTGAACGATAGATTTGGGGAGAAAGCACGCTGGCGAGTGGCGGGGCTTTTAAATCGTCTGCTTCTAATTTGAATGGACTCAGCCGCATTCGACATTCAAATGCATATTTGGAAACTTTTGTTAATTGGTAAGTGCCAGTCCGTGTTATTTTATGCTTGATGAAAACGAAAACTTGACCAGTCTCAGATAACTTTCTCAGATTCAAATCAAAATGCACTGAAATAAAAATATAGAAAAAAATTTTTAAAAAAATATTAGAAATAGGGATATCATCTTTTGGTAGTAATTAAAAATTTTTACTTTCTTAACAACAAAAGATTTTTTATGATTTTTTTAGGACTGAAATTTATTTTTTTCAGTTTTAAATTTCACCAAAGTGTGTGAAAAAATGGGAAAATCTGAATACTAATTTCAAACTTTCAACTTTGGGTTTCTTGAATGAAAAAGCAAACGAAAAAAGGGATACAAATGTATAACCACGATTGCAAAATACTCTAAGAAAGAAAATAAGAACCAGCTTTGGGATTTAATATGTACAAATAAGGAAGCCTACGAAATGGGGGTCACCCTTCAAAGTGCTTCCGAAATTTACAACTGTCCTAGTCAAAGCGCAAAAAAATATCCAAGAGATAGCCAACTCTTTGTATAAAGGGTTAAAAGTTGCCGCTCTCATATTTCCGTATTTTATTTTTTCCTCGCCTTTCCCTCTTTTTTCTGTTCATATTTAACTTGCCCAAAGAGTTTCTACCCGCCGAGTGGAACATTTTTTTTATATTTGCAACCCCTACTCTTCTTGAGCATTTCAGCCAGGCTGGTTTAAATAGTACTTTCACCTACTTTCTTCCGAGTTTAAGTTGTTGAGGGTTTACCCACGGGAATAGACTCTCCTCCATGGCAGCCGGAGAGCTTTTTAATTATGAAGCAACATCTCTGGAGTGAATCTGCGAGCGTTTAGTTAATTTATATTTTTCAAGTTTATTAGAAAACACAAGTTTGTAATACGAAACTCGCTAGAGAAGTAGCAGATGCTCAGCGGCTTGGAAATTAATTTAATGCACTAATGAGTAGTTCAAGGTCCAATTGGAAAAATATTGAGTTTTATTATTTCTGACATTTGTATGAACTATATACAAGTATACTATTATATTAGCTCATCACAAACTGAAATGCAACTAGTTCTGCATGTTTCGCAAAATAATTATTTTACAAAACCATATTCAACTTTTAGTTAAATCTGAAAAATGTCGAAAATCGAACTGAAAAGTCACAGAATCTTTATAGAAGCTTCCAAGCCGAACTTGAATAATGCAACTGCAATCCCACTTTGTAAATTAATTTGATGCACTTGGATGAAACTTTCAGTTGAGATTGCCATCCAATTGCCTCGCCATATTAACAGGCAATCAAATTTGATTAATATCCAGCACAAAGCGCTTGCTTCTCGATTCAAGTTCAATTTCAATTTGTGGCCCGCATATCCCCCTGCCAAAGCAATTGCATTTTTCCCCTTCTCGAGTGCACTTTCTCCCTCAAGTTTGGAACTTTGACATGGAGACTTGCAGCACTTAATAAAGTTATTTATCTAGACCAGACTCTGCAGTTTAGCTGGAAGGTAAAAAGCATGTGCGTTGAGGTGATTGATGATATCGATAAGTTTTTATAAATTGCAAACGCTTGTGGCGGACATCCAAGTCACTTTTTTATCCTATATATAACAGCCAGATAACATGGCCTTAAGCTTTGACATCCCGGCAGTTACTTTAAATTTCGCATACTAAAATCAGCATAAACTGTCGGAAAAAGAAAAAATGGAAATCACCGCACATTCTATTGCATAATTACGCCATCGCCACTGATTTCGACCCCAATTAAAAGTCAACTGCACTTGAGACTTACTTTGGCTACTGACCACACACCACCAGCTGGAAAAAGAGTTCGGAGCAAAAAACTGGGTAATATAGAAATAAAACTGCAAAAAACTTTTGCGCCAAATACTTAATGAGTGGCTCATAAAAATTCTCATATATATGCAAGTGAAGTTCCTGAGCGGGCGAGGGCCAAAACACACAAATGTCAGACGCAAACAGAAACCTCAACAATTAAACTTTTGACTGGACTCTACAAACTGCCAGACCAAGCTCTTTTATAATGTATAAAGGTTTTCTGGCAATTGCCAAAACAAAATCACTGCAAATTGTGCAAAAAGCTCGGCCAGCAGAGTTATTCAAGTGAACATCTTGGCAGGATCTGACTTCTGCAAACTGAATGAGAGACTTTGTGGTCCAGACGTGTGGTTAACTTGGATAATAATATTTCTCAAAGAAGTTTTGAGACTTTTTGGGGTTTTCAACAAGAATTTTGGTTTTAAAATAAAGTTCAATTATTAGTTTTGAAAGTTTTTGATTTCAAAATACCTTTACATTATAAATTGGCCAAAAAACTAAAAACTTGTATATGTTTCAAAAAATGTTCGCAAATTTATTATTCATTGTATATATGAGAAAAAAAATTATTAAATAGTAATGATGTTTTTATAAAATAGAAAATCGCTGCTATATTTCAAGCTCACATTGATGTTTTGTTGAAAAAAATTTAAAATCGTGGGGAAAAGAGAAAATTCTCCAAGAAAGCTTTATGGCTAAAATGAACGAAGCATACTACTGTTCTATAAAAGTTTAACCACGCAGCTCTGCTTTAACTATTGTAGAAAACTCATTCGGAGAGCTTTTATGGTGGGCTTCAGCCCATAATAAATAAAGTATAAGTCTTCAAGTTTAATTTTGGTCTTATACTTTACAACCGAACGTCATAAAAGACTGCCATATTATATTTTAGTTTATAGAAAATGTTAGAGGACTTTTAATGCTTTTCAGGAAGTTATTATATTCTTCGAATTAGGAGATTTGCAGAAAACGTACTTTATACTACGCCGAATATAAGAGCCTTTCGAATAAACCAATTCCAAATGAAGTAAAATATCCTTTTAGGGAATTTTTTGCAACCGCTCACGAAAAGCTTTTAAATAAATGTAGGGGATTTTTGGAATCATTTACTGCGTTCAAGGATTTTTTCCTTATTATGTCGGAAGTCGTTTTGTTTTAAGAAAAACGTCAACTTTCCAACATAGTTTCCCATTTATAGGAAGTGTTATACAAAATTTTAAGAGAGAATAGCTAAATAAAAGAGAGTTCCCAAAACCTCCAACGAGGAGTTAATAAGCAATGAATTTCTCAAGTAATACGACACCATCCAAACCGCAATTGAAAATTTATGCAACTCCAACGAAGTGTCAAGTTAACTCAGTGGCAAATGAATGCCATCCAGTTTAACAGCATTATTCAATTTAGCCGTCACAAATGTCATTCGTAATAGAGACAAACTCAAAAGGCAAGAAAGTCGACGAGAACTGCGGCAATAATACAAACAAATTAGAAATTACGATCCGACAGAGATGACATCGGGCGGGCAAAGGACAGGCAGGGGTTTAAGCCGTGCCAACTAACCCGCAAAACCATTCAGAATGTTAGCACCGAAGATAAGAGCAGCTACTACAAGTAGAACTGCGGCTCCGGCTGGAAGAACAAACTACAACCCGGAGGGGAAAGCCAGCTTAAAACTATAATTTGTAGGTTGTTGCAGTCTGGCAAAGCCACAAACACACTAATGTGTGCGTGCTATACAGTGAAAGAATTGTATATACATTTATCAGGGACTAAGTTTCGCCTGGTTCCTCAGGAAATGTAAAATACTGCATACTTTCGAGAGATGTTTTCACAAACATTCTTCCCATTTTGCTTTAATTTTATGACATTACTATTCATTAATCTCTATTTAACAAGCTATTAAAAAATATTCAGCTAAGAGTTAATGCAGTAATACAATTTTTGCAACTTTAAAGTGTTAAATATTTACTTGACACATATTTTCACTGTGTACTGACATGAGAGTCTGGGGTTTTTATTATTGTGGCTTCATTTACAATGCAAAAAGAGAGGGATAGGGCAAGGAGAGTGAAGGAGATAGAAGAAGGAGAATGCGTGGCAAGTTGGCGACCACATCTAAAATGAAAAATCTCAAGCAGACGAACACATCTACAGTTCTACACATGGCAACAAAATTTAGGAAAAACAGGAAGGTTACGATCCTAAGAAGGGACAGCACTTGTGGCTTTTCCACACACACTCACACGAACAGTTGTTGCGGGTGCTAAAATGGCCACAGCCACAATTTGTGTTGTCACGAAGTAAATGTTGACACTTGACATAGACAAATACAAATACACCAACACCACTCACACATTCATACACCAGCACGCACACAGTCAAAATGAGAAAGAGAGAGAAAGTGAAAAAAGAGTTGCTAGCTATCCCGTTAGGAGTTTGTTTTATGCTTCCGCACACTTGACATTACACTGCCAATGCACATCCTCCCCCAACGCCCATTTGTCCCATTTCTCGATCTGTTCTTTCCTTCTCCATTTTTTGGACCTCTTGTATCGTTTTTCTAAGGGGTAGCCAGGTTATATCAAAAACAGGGACCAAAGGAGGACAGAAAAATAATCCAATTAACTGGGAATGCTAAAACTTATCGATTTTAATTGCATTTGTCTATGCTGTGGTGCCTATGCTTCTATGTGGTGCATGGTCACACTGTGGATCTGTTATATACAGAATACTTAACCGAAAAGTAATTTTTAATTATTAATACTTTTTGAATATTCATTTTAAATTATTCAGGTATGAGAAATGTTTTTCCGCCCTAAAGTTTTGCATAATTTATCTAAATAGCTTTGGGAAACGAAAACTAAAGAAGGTGTGGAATATTTCTCTAAAAATATCCAAGACTGTATTTGCATACAGAGAACCCAAAATCCTTTTCCTGGGTATTCCCCCTGATGACTTTCCCCCAACCCCTATTGTTTATTTGGATAAGAATCTCTGCCTATCCCATCCCACAACTTTATTTTCGTTCGTGCCTTTATTCAATTTCACTTTGACTGCTAAGCTCACTCAAACACCCACCCACCCAATGATCCATCCACGAGGCGTTTAGTTACCACTACTTGAGCAGCGGCATCCTACATCCACCACCCCCAGCCTATACAACCCCTATAAAGTCTCTACCCAACCCCCCTCGGGCACCCTGTTCGTGACACTCTCTGATAGCAAATTATTACAGTCTGATGAGTTCGTCCTGCTGATGAATGAATGCCGAGCCAATAAATTGTGCTCTGGGCCAAGAGATACTGGACCATTTTTTGTTTTTCCTGCCCCGTTTCGTTTGGTTTTGGTTTTCTTCTTTTAGGGGGTGAGGATAGGGAATCTTGTTATATTCAAAGTATGGGTCACATCAATTTGTTTGCTTTATTTAAGTTTCTGTTTTGATAAAAATTGTTTGCATACTTTGTCAAGTCAGCTGCCTGCTCTCTCAAATTTGATTGTTTGTCCATGCATTATGGACTCTTCTGTTTGGGAATATATTTTGACAGGACACAGGACAGAGCCTCTGGCCTAAACAATTTTCTTTACATTCCAAACACAACTTAATTAAATATATACCTATATATTCCGAATTAACCACGTGCATAACTCAGGTCCAAAGGCAAAAGTCAAACCGGAACTGAGGACCGCAAATGAGCAAGCTTTCGGTTGTGCCAAAATATGTTCAAAGAAATTAATTACGCTGGTGGGGAGTGGAGAGCTGCTGCTTGGGGGGCACATACCTGTGTATCCTTATTGGCCCTATAATGCGGTAAATGGGCAAATGCATTCCAACTGCTCCAAGCTGAGACCACCACCACAATCCTTGCAAAATAAACTACCTTGCGGTTCAAAGTTGATGCCCGGAAACTTTTGGGAATGCCTCGCGTCCGCAAGTTAATTAAAGTGCTTTATATCCTGCTGAGGAATCCGTGCACTTGGCAGTTTATCTTCAGGTTCTTGACTTTTTGGCCATCGAAGTGGTTTACTCTTATTTGAGACATGTTGGCAACGTTTCTTATTTACTGTTTTTTTAACTAAAGAAGGAATCTTAAACCCACAAGTGATAAGGTAAGAATTAATCAATCACGTCTTTTTTGTAATTTAGTTTATTTGGCTGAATAAAAAAATGCCTTTTTGGAATTAATCACTTTCAATAAGGAGAAACTTAAAAGAATGACGGTTTGAATATAAACTCGATTACGAATACGCCACATTTAGTTCAAAATTCGCGACAAAGACATAATTTGCGGTGGCATTAAATTGAAATGAATCGACTCGGTGTAAAGTACCATAGTTCAGCCGGCAAACAAGGGGCAGTGAAAAACTTTAATGTGACAATTTGCAGTAGAATCATCTGGAGAGGTGGAGAGTAGATCGGAGAATTGTGGGCGGGAAGACAAAGGCAAAAGGGCAGAGAAAAGTTGCAGCTGGGAAGGCCGGGAAAGCGAAGCGGAAGCAAAACTTGCCGGCAACTTGCTGACTCTTCTGAATGAAAATGAAGTTGAAAAACCAGCGAGAAAACCAGAGATTTGTTGGAATAACCCGTAATGATTGCAAGAGTTTTTGATTGTGACAAGGCGGACGCACACACCCAGATATCTCGGCATACTCTTTTCTATATATATATATATATCGCCTAAACGATGATAAATGTCCAGGCAGGCGACACGAATTTGTCAGGACCCCGAAAATAGTTTCTGATTAAGATCTTTCTTGCCATTTTTCGGATGACTGCGTGCAAAGGCATAGAAACTGTGAATTAACTTCATTTTTGGGCGGCAACATTTGTCTTTGATATCAAAATAGCCTTTGGGCAAGAGTGTTTAAATTAAATAAATATTTATACATGGCCCCAAATCAAAATCGGAAAATGACAAGTAGCAGCTGTCAAAGCAAGTGCAAAGGATTTTATTGCTATCACCAACGGATCTCCAGGAAGTTCGTGTTCTTTTACCTGGTTCTCATTTGCGGAGGAAGTGGCAGATGACTTCCTCTGGCTGGACCACATCCTGTGCTTTCCATCTTTGCCATATTTTTCATTGTTTGCTGTAACCTTTTGTAACAGCTTGGGAACGCTCTGGGCTTGCTTGTTCATGCACATGAAAAAATATAAACTTTCTTTTCGTTTTTTAAAAAAAATTTAAGTCCGTTTAAACATTTAAGATATCAAAAAATAATAATATAGTACAAGGTTTTTATTCAATTGGACTGTTATTTCAATCAAAACATTATTACATTTTAATTACAATTAATAATAAATAAAACACTTTAAGATTTGAATTTTCATTTTAATTAATGATAATTTTTAATAATTGATAATGCCATTCGATTTTTTCCGAGTGTGTCGCATTGTCTTACTTTGGTGGGTCTTACCTCATTTCCTGATTCCCTTTTCTACTTCTCACTAGCCCTCGAGTTATTTAAGCTGGCACTTATTTAATTTTCATGTAAAGTTGATGGTTGCAGAAAAAGTTTGCCCCGCCTTTGTTTAGCAAAAGTTAAAGTTAAACTGTCTTCAGCTCGAAAGCCAAACAGTTTGCCAGCGTATTAGAAATTCCAGTACGCAAAGTTGCTGTTCAAGTTGCTGCTGGTGTTTTCTGTGTGTTTCTGGCTGCTCTTGGCAGCGGCTTCCTTTGACACAAGCCGGTGGATCCTTTAGCCCTTATACCCGGGGCGAAGTTTTCATCCTGCTTGCATAATTGAATTCCTTTTGGGGGTCAACAAGTTGTTAATTCGGGAATAAATATGAAAATTATTGGTCAAGACTACCAGATTGCAGGCTACTCGATTTCAAGTCAATTATAAATTCTAGTTCATTATTTATGTGCAGTTCGGATTGATTAATATTTTTTAATACAGATCAAATCAATTTATATTAATTTACATCTATCCAAGAAATGTTTGGCTTACACAATGCTGTTTCGTGTTTTACATTTAATGATGCGGGCTTAAATTACAAATTCGTATTCTAACATTTTACAAAGTTCATTTAGTTAACATTACAACTCTGGTTTACTTTCGGTCGAAAGTCAAAATTAAATCAAATTATTTCAATCCCTCAAATATGTTTAATACATTTTGGGATCATACAAAAATATCATACGCGTTTTAATATTTTCCTGGTTAGTTGAATTTCAGAGGAATATTTATGCTGCTACCATGTTTGTCCATCAAAATATTAGCATAAATATTTTCTAAGTTTGATATGCCACACACTCATGTCAGTAGCCAGCATTTGCCCTTGTTGCATGCCACATTTGCATTTTGCTTTTAATTTCCCGCAGCATATTTACATAGTTTCGTGGCATTTGAAGAGCGTGCCTGATTAGGCGTCTCATTTGATATTTTATATAATAAATGATGCAATTTTAAGGTCATAGCTTATGGCAATTTATGCACCTCATTATTATAGTTAGAGGAAAAAAAGAGATGGAAAAAATGCAGACGGGTTTCCTCGCAATTTGTCACGTTTTTTCACCAGGGAAGGGGTATCTCCCTTTTGCTATGTGGGGCCTTTTCCTTATCAAGGCCGTCTTTGGTTGCTAACGAGTGTCAGCTGCGGCGGCGAAATCTTTGAAATTCATGTTCGGCATGCAAACGATGTCACAAAGCACCGGCTGCCAAGATATTTGCCTTGACAAGCGTGTGTCAAGCTGGGTGAAATCCTTTGGCACTAGCAAAATCGAATTTTGTCTCTCGCGGATTAAGCTTTAAGCCCGGGAAATGGCGAAATTGTGGCCGAGTTTCATGGGTTCACTGCACCCGTACTTGAACACATGCGAGCCAATGTCTCAGGAAGCAGAGTCCTTTATTTCAATTCACTGTTGCATAAAACGCGCAGCAGTTAAATGCCTTGAAATATACAACAGCAATTTGTCAGAGTGTGCGTGTGCCAGAGACAAATAAACAACAATTCATTTGTACGGAAAAAGAATGGATGAGAGCCAAGTGCACTTAGAAAATTAGTTTCAATCAAGTGAAAGTGTTTTTAATAAATTAAAATTATTGTGGAAATTACTTAACTAAGCTTATTTGATTATTTTAATTATTTGTATTATCATCGTATGAAAGATAAGAAAAATATATCTAAGAATAATACTCGTAAGCTAATCTTTTTCCCAAGTGCAGTATAAATTCGAGTATGGGGCATTTATTCAACGCACTCACTCATGCAGTTAGTGTGTCACTCTGCAAGCAGTGGCAACCCTGGATTAGTGCACTTTTGTGGCCAACTGTACTAGTCTGCCTAGTCCCCATCATTCATATGTGGCATCATGCCATTGGCATTTATCTTCGTTCTCAACTGGCCATTGTTCCGACTTATTTGTGGGGGCTTTCCCTTGTCTTTTGTGGGTTGATTTGTTCAGAAAATAGATGCTCGGTCAGACAGGACATGTTAATGTGTTGGACAGTTGACAATCTACCTGGGAATACTTCACTCCCATTGCATATTGGCGTATTGACCGCATCTTTGTCCATTTTGTAATAGTTACACTCGTTCGAGAGTTCCTTACCCCAATGTCTATTGTCATTGGTAGAACGCATTCGAATGGTAAGTGCATATCTGTGACCGTGTAATGACAGTCCCCAACGCTTCAGCATGCTGCCTGAATGGCTTTTTTTCGTCATATAGTCTGGCAAAATTTCCCCTCCTGACTCTAACTCGGCAAAGTTAATTGAAATTTAGAGCTCTCGAAATTAACTTTTCAATTATGCCTCCGCAATCGAATTCTGTATGGAGTCCGAGCCCATGGCTGCTTTTAATGTTTGCCAGTGCTGCATTGGCGAGTTTATAGGATGTTAAATGTGTTTTATGTTGACAGTGTTGTCGCTGTTCCTGTGGCTCATGCATTGAGAGAAATTTGTATAGAATTTGTGTACATTTCACAATTCATATATGGTGGGTTAAAAAGGGAAACATCCTTGACTTAATTGTTATAATTAATTATAAATTCACTTTAAAGACGTAACTTTTTAATTCAAATTAAGTTGTTTAAAAGCAAAACCAAAACCTAAAGTAATAAAAAATTAAACTTCAGTGTACCCTAAGTGATCGCAGCCAAGTCCATTACCATCCCAACTGCTTTCTGTGTATTCGATGCTGTTCGGTTCCGTTGTTGGTGGACAACATGTTGACAACAATAACAACAAGTGCATACATGCCTCGTTGCAGAAATTATAGACATAAAAGCTATGTGCCTGCCATCCTGCTCAGGCACACATCCTGCTAAAATATCGTTCTACTCGGCCAGAGCTGACATGACAGTAACTTCAGTTGCAATGCCAACAACGGCAACAATTGCAACAACTGCAACATCAAGAGCAGCGGAGGCAGCACCACCAACAACAACAACAACAACACAAAACTGTTTCAGTGTCTTTGCTTGCAGAGAACATTCATAGTTGGTTCGAGGAGTGGCGAAATTTTGGACCAAACTGAGGGATAAAAATTGCATTTATGCATGTGACGTGTTGCTCGCCCCGACACGCCAGCAATTTGGCACAGAAAAACGGGGTAAAAGGGGCAGAAATGTTTGGGGTAAAACGGAAGCGAAGTTTTCGGTTCCTGCTTCGGAGATTTTCTTGTCATTGGCGACCACACCGGACAGTCCGGCAGAGCAACAAAAAAAATGAAGCTGCAAAATGCAACTGACGTTTTGAATGCAACGGCAAGTTGCTGTCAAAATGGTCACTCCAACTCATTTAGGGTGTAACTCATTAAGCGGATTGACTGAATAAGCTTTGAAGTTGCCAGGCAAGAAAATAATCCACTCCAAGTCAATCATGCCAAATAAAAGTTGGAAAGACATTTATGAGTATGATGATGATGATGAATATGAGTTAAATATTAGGCCACATTGTTTTCGCAGCTTTAACAGGAAAACAACATTTGTATAATTTTGATTTGGCAATTCCACCCAAAAATCCTCTTAATGAGAAAGGAAAACACAGAACAAATACCAAAAACTCATACTTTTTCTCCTACGCCAAGTGCTTTTCCCGCCGAGATTAAAAACCATATGGAAAAAGCGCCGAAAAAAGGTGAAAACCCACTTCTTTTGGAGGAGCACTTAAAGTGGACGTGGACTGCATCAATGCAGGACGTGTAGATCGAGCAAACACATATAAATTTCTGAACTTTTTTGGGTCAGCGGGATAATGCCGATGGGCGTGCCAGCTGCCTCTAACGCACATGTGCCAGTAATTTACATGCCTGTCTATTTGCCGGCGCTTGGAGGTCGCTGGCTGTCAGGACACTGGTGAGAAAGACAGATGGATGTGGAGTGATGAGGGGGGGAGCAATGGGAAAACTAAAAGGAAAGGACGGGAAAAAATCGAGAGAGGAGCAAAAAATTGGACATGTAAAATTCGCCAGAAAGACGCCCATTGCCAATGCAAAAGGCAACCTTCAAAACAGTTGCATGCATTTTTCAATTTTAGAATGACGAGGCGATGGTTTATACGCCACACCCCCTTTGTGCCACTCGCCTTTCGTGCCCCTTTTTTCCTACCCTTTTCCAACCGCCCCTTTTTCCCGCTGTAGCATGCAGGCGTTGGTTTTTCTGCTGGCTTAAAATTTCACCGCATGACATTCATCATAGAGCAGGACCATTTCGACCCCCAGCTGTGTGGGATGGGTTAAGGCTGCCACTGCTTTTGCTCTCTGTGTATGTCTATGTGTGTGTGTGTGCTTTAGATATTTCGGTTTGTTTTTGTACTTGTACAGAGCAGGGAGTCTGTACGTGTGTGTGTGTGTGTGTAGCCAAAACAAACATTGCAAAATTTATGTCGTCTCATAAATTTGTAGCATAATTCTGGAACTGCTGCTCTGCAGCCGCCACTCGAAAATGTTTGGCTGCAATTTTGTGCTTCTGGCCAAGAGCAACCCGACACGACCCGTTTCGACCCGGATTTGCCTTTGGACCAACTCGGTTTGGCCTTTGAGCCGTTTGCCTCGCTTCTTTTCTCTGTTTGTTGGTCTAACGAACCGCGTAAATGCAATTTCTCGGCTTCTTTTTATTTTGTTTTTCCTTCTACTTTGTTGCCGGATAAATCAAACATTTCACATATAATATTTAAGGATTTTAAATTTGAGCTTCTATGCGCTAAAAGCCATTTGACATGGCGATAAAAATGTTTGACTGAAAATAATAAATGTTTAATAAGCCATAACAATAAGAAATGTAAATTTATCATAAAATTAGAATGTACAAAATGAATTTTAAAGACATAAGCTCACTTTTAAAGAATTTTTATAGATATGGCAATTTTTTTAAAGTGCATTTAACCACAATCAAATCAGAAAGCTTGGCTATCGGATCATATGAATAATTGCCATTAATTTGACGGTGTCAGAAGTTGCAACGAGCTGAAAGTTCAATAAATTGTGTGAAATATTTAAATCTCCTATGGCAGCTGCACTGGCAATCAAAGTTCAGCAAAGTGTCGATGGCAGAAAAGTAGCCACAAGAGCATTTCACAAGGCTGTCAACAATTGGCAGTCGGCGAAACTTTCGGCATACTAATCGAAAGCAGTCAAACCGATAGAATCCGCATAATCAGGATGAAACTTGGGAGCTACCGTCATCAATTATTCCCGACTTTGGGGAATTTGGAGCTTAAGTCACTCGGTGTGCATCGTCGCATAAATCAGATATTAAATTATTTGCACTGTTGGTGGGCTAATGGCAAGAGTTACAGCTTGTGCAATGTAATGCGCTTACATGGAATTAGGCTAAGACCCGAAGACTTGCTTAGTAGATTGCGCATACGCAGCGTACGCCAGTAGCAGTGAAAGTTAAACGAGTCTTTTGCCATGTCACTCAGACAGACTCTCTGACCTATGCATATGCAAGCATGCGGGGTCAGGTTAGCTACGCAAGCTGGGTAAACCGACAGGGAACCAAAGCCAGGAGCCGGGAGCCAAATCTCATGCCAATGACAGCTAAGAAATGCAGGGGAAAACTTTCCCGAGGCTGTGCAGCAAGTAAATGCATGAATTAGTAATATAAGAAAAGAGATTTCGTTAATGCACCCACAATATCTAAAGAGTCAGATTTTGAATTTTATATTCGTTTGACATATATTATAAAAGATACACAATATAATCTATGAATGCCCTTAAATAAATTCTTATAACAGAAATACATCTTGTTTTTGGTACAGTCATAGGGCAACATTAAATTTTTAGCAATTTAGTATTTTTCTTTGCCTGTGTAATCTATTGCTTTAGCAGTGGCTTTCCCCTTTGTGCTCTAAACCTACGTCAACTAAATTAGTAACTCTGATTAAACCGAATTATGGTGGATGATAGTTTACTATTATCATACTAAGCTTCCGACAAATTTACTTCCCTCCAAAAAATGTTTCCGAAAGCTGACCGCAAACATTTTTGAGCTTCAGCTTACCGAACTTTCGCCTGGAAAATAAACCGAGCTTGTAGAACAACCAAAATTGCGGCACTGGCAATTATTTTTGCTGCTCTTTGGGCAAACAAAAGGCCAACTCAAAAATGGGGGGAGTGAATTCTACTGCCGTAACCTGACCAACGATACGGGTTGGCAAGAGTGAAAGCCACCTTCGCTCTAGCAACATCCTTCCTGAGTGACTTTCCTTTGCCGCTTAGTTGACTTGCAAAATGGCTGAAATTTCAGCAGGCAGCCAAGCGGGCCCAATTTGACCTACATGCATGGCAAAAACGGGCCAAAAAGGTGGACAACAGGATTTTAATAATTCATTGAAATCAACAAAACTAAAGCCCGTTTTAATGCCCGTTTTTTAAGCTGACTTTGCTTATTGAATTTGCATTTTATCTATTTGAGGTTGCCGTCCCGGCACTAATGCCCACATTTGAAAATTACAAAAAATAAAAAAATGAAAAACAAACCATAACAAACCATTCTGAATAATGTTAAGCAATTTGTGGCTGCATTTTGGATGGGAGAACTTAAGCTTTGTCATTAATTTAGCTTTGAGGCCGCCGGCCTGGTCAGCAGATTTTCAGTAGACCACAAAAAATGGCTTTAAATCCATTTTATGGCCATGGCCATTAACCAAAATTTGTCTGTCATGTGAGGGAAATGTTTACGATGATTCGCATACGGCATATGTAACATTTTTGGGGCGAGCCCTTTTCATTTTATGGCAGACTCATTTGCCTCGAGGTGAAAGTGTAACTATCGGTCATTGAAAAGTTTTTTTGTTTGGCGGGAAGGAAATCACGCATACGCCGGGGTGAACATATATTTTTGGCATTGAGCTAAAAAACTTTTTTCTTGGCTCACAACTTTGCTCATTTAAATGCTTATTAAATATGCCTGGTTAGGTTTTTCACGAAAAGGCCCATTGCGAAAAAGGGTCTGAAAGGATTAGTCTCGAAAAAGTAATACCTTATAAAAATAATTAAGAATTCTTACCATTTTAATTTTAAATTTACTATTGCTACCGATTTGTAAAGACTATTTTACCATTTATCTTAAATATAAAATTGCGCATGTATACGATAAATTTTTTAATTTAAAAATCTGCAACCTAATATTCAAAATAAAATAAAAACTTACCTTTTCCATTCTGATGGTATTTGCTTCGGATTTTAGTATTTTTTGTATTCGTCTACAGCAAAGGTTTATTCAGTTTCAGAATTCAGTTGCCGATCGTTCTAAAACGCAAAAATAAAAAGCAATATGCCATTTAATAGCCAACGGCGGAGGACGAACGAACCCAAAACTATCCGGGCACAGTGGTAAAAATATAATCAAAATAGAAATTGTTGATTTTTCGTTTCGTTGCGCATACTAACGAGTTTTAAAAACTTTAACCCACCAGTGGAGAGACGCACTTCTATACGCACACACCCACACCCGCCCTCACATCCACATTAATGTTAGCCCATGCCGCCCCCTTGACACATTTACTCGTTGCGCATTCGATTTCATTTTGCATTTGTGGACCTTGTCGCTGCCTTTTTTTGCCTTCGCCAACTGGCGGCTCTTGTAATTTCCGCTGTGTGTTTTCCATTTTTTCGCTGCTTTTCTCGTTTACTCAATGTTGTAACCCTTTTTTACTTTCGCTTTTGCTTTTCCCGAGACACGGGGAGCAGCCTTCTCGCAGCCATTAAGCTCCTTGAATGCCCAAATGTCCTGGCAGCTCCTGCCTCCTGCTAAACTGCTAAATGTCGCATAATTATCGTATTTCACTGGCTGCTCTTTTTTAGGGTATTTTTCGTTCCTACCTCGTATAGATGTCTCTCATTATTGTCTGGGCCTGTTTTGTTAAATCCTCTTTGAGTATTACATATATTTTATGGCTTTGAATATGCCAGCATATTTGTGGAATAAAAAGAAATGAGCTCTTATTAATTTCGGTAGGAAAAATATTTTTGTTTACGTTCATATAAGCTGAGATGGGTTCGTTCCAGCTAATTAGAAAGGTTTTCGAAAAAAAGAACCTGGTGAAAGGGTTCTTTTTTGCTTCGCCTTTCCTCTAACTCTTGCATTCATGTGAAATTCTAAGAGCTCTTCTATATATACATTCTATACATTTAT
The DNA here is from genome assembly GCF_018153835.1 of Drosophila eugracilis. Lineage (NCBI taxonomy): Eukaryota > Metazoa > Arthropoda > Insecta > Diptera > Drosophilidae > Drosophila > Drosophila eugracilis. The sequence goes on along the minus strand of NW_024571981.1, from coordinate 3,280,502 downwards.
CTGCGCGGCTTTCATCAATTTTGGTTGGGAAACATTATCTTTGAGCCATTAAAAACTTTTGGCCCACTCCAATTAATGTTGACAATAACAATTAAAATCATTTAAACCATTTAAGCTCACTTAGGCCAACGTATATACCATGTATTTCAACTGCAATAACCATAAACTATTTGCACAAAACTTTTCTCTTCGCGGCATCGTTAAAGGGACAACCAGTGGAGCTTCAAGTGTCCGTTTTTCCACACTCTCTGAAAGCCGCAGAAACTTTTGAAAGTCCTGCACTAATCGTTTGACACACACATATATATAAGTGCATGTATATACTAGCAAAAGGGATAGAGAAGTCCTCGAAATAGTAGACAACTTTTTAGGTACACAAAACACAATACAAGTTTTTCGTGAAAATTATTTTTGGCTCCCCATGCAGCAAGTACGATTGTTTCCTTTGCGTTTATTTTCCTTTTGGCGCCACTCCCACATTTTTTTCCTTGTTCTTGTTTATGTCTTGGCTTTTTTTATGAGGTAGCCAGGCGCAAGACAAGATTTTATTATTTTGTAACGTTTTTCTTCCGCTTACACTCTTCTTTACTTTATGTGGCCCAGCGAGCCTAAAAGTTTTCCAAACAATTCCACCCAGCTGAGTTTGAAAATGATTGCTTCTTGGCTTTGTGGGCTGGGTATCTTCTTTATCCCTCGTTTATCCTAAACGTTTTATTGTTTCATAAATACTTAATATGCATTGTAATTACTTCTGAGCATCTTATCATCGTTTATTATCCTCGCTGTACAGTAGTTCGCCCAGGATTTAATGTGAAAACTAAAGTTGTGGCCTGATTGTGTGCGGTTTCATTAAAGGGATTCACCCGTTTTTCAGTCATTCTTCCATTTCAACGTTGTGGCATCCCACAAAATGGTCAGTGAACAAGTGTGTGGAATGCCTTTCGGGGTTTACTAAGTGTGAATTTAATTAGAATTTAACTGGAGAGCCAGGCAGACAGCTTTTGAAGTGGGTTAATGTCATTGAAGCTATTCGCAGAATTGCCTAAAATTGGGTCTCTATAGCAGCTCAGTGTGTGTTGACCATAATGTATCCATTTCATGGCCAATAAACAAAAGCTCAAGCCTCAGAAAATCCCACACTCTCGATCTCCATGTGTTGCCAAGTGCGAAAACATTGCATCCATTTCTATTCATATACAATAAACATATACATATACCTATACGTATAGTATGTAAATGTTAAATATATATAGAAAGATATACTGGCAGGACATAACATCAGAGTAACTGCAATAAGCCAACAAAACGTAGAAAAGGCGACAAATGCCAACAATGGAGCTAAGAAGTGGCCAAATAAAATCCATAAATCGCCAGACAATGCAACAGACATGGCGGAGAAAGCGGGTGAAATGTAATAAAAATACGAGTCGCAAAGAAGGAGGGTCCTGGCATTCCCAATGTGCCAAACATGGACTTAATTTCTGCAGCACAAAATGTAATGCAAACAACGACAAAAGCAAAAATGCATCTTGTTGTTGAAATTTTCGGACTTTATTTCGTCTTCCATCTCGTTTTTAATAAAATGTGCCAAGCTCAATTCAAGTCAGGTCGGTCCAGCCGGCTTAGACTCAAAAGCGAACTAAGCTCACTCAACTGTAGTTATTGCTATTCTGGTTTTGGTCAGATCCCCAGACCCGGGCAATATCAAAAGCTGTCGAATCTGACCGCAGAACGGCCAAAAGGACAGGACATCGCATATAGGGTACACACACTCGCCCAGCACTTGACCACATTTGAAAAGAGTTATGAATATTACAGCAAGGTCTGCAGGAGAAAACTTGTTTGGGGGTTCCTCTATTTTTATGACCCCCAATGTATATGTGTGTGTGTGCGGTTGAAATTGTTATTTTCCTTATTTATTTCAATTTATGAGATTTTTATATGCGCACTTTTGTGGCTTCAGTTTTCATGCAGCCAGTCGGCCAGAGTACAAGTATACGAGTATTGCCTTCTAAATAAATCTTTTTTAATCAAATTTATTTGTATATAAGAAGTCAAGGGAAGTTGGTAAATTCTGGAGAAAATAAATAATAAGTAATCCGAAATCAATCTAAATTATACCTTTTTATATTGCTTTTGAGATATTATCAAGTCGATTATTAAAAAGTCCTGTAGGAGTTTACATATTTTGTTTACCCTTAGGTACGAACCTCATCTGTCAATTTTCTTCGTTTAAGTAAAGTTCAAGCTCTTAGGTCTTAATGAAGTCATCCCATCACTTTTTATATTGGCTGCCAAGATGAACTGAAAACAAATCGAAAGCCAAGTTCTGCGAGAGATTTGAGGAAATGGAACCTTAACAAATTATCACATCCATTACTTGGCAACCTCTTAGAAACCATTCGAAGATTAGGAAACCCAACTGCCACTGCCACTAATTCAATTTCCAGGAACACGCGAAAAAGACAAAACTGAAAAATCGGATGGGGAGAACTATATATATATATATGTATTTCTCGCTGGGAAAACTAGTTTAAAGCGACTGCAACTCGGTCACGAACTGCCATAAAAAGCGCAGTGAAAATGGGAAAAGCTGGGATGAAAAAAAAACCGAGGAGGTGGTAATATCGGGGAAGGGGTGCTTAAAGACTACCGAGAGTGTGTATTGGAGTTGATATTTGCGCATCAGTGAGCACATTGAACTGTCAATGCCAGAAAAGGGAGCAGGCGAAGAATAAGTTCTCTGGAAAATGAGTGGGAAATGGCGAAAAGCGTCTCCTCTGCCAATTTATCAATTGCAGTTGGCAATTGACAACGACGAACCCTGACGACTAATGCAGCCATTGCCGTTTGACCCGAAGGTTGAGTGCTCCATCTAAGGACCGAACCTCATCATGTGCGTGTTGAAAAAGTAATTACATCGTCGACTGCCAACTATAAATAACAAAGGGGCCACGGATGGTACGACACAGTTTTTATTGCAACTTTAAAGTGTCATTTTGGGGCATAAATATTCCCACAAAAAGATCCCCCTTCCTTTCCACCAACTCCAGCCTCCATGGTTTCCTTCGTCTGCATAAATCAACGTAAATGAATGCTATTTAGTTGATGGCACAGGCCAGGAAATGCGCCGCTTAGCCAAACACACTCACAAGGATGCACACGCAGGTTCTTAAAAATATGCACTGAGAACAATTTTTCATAGAACTGAAATACAAAAAAACATTCTAGTATTCAAAATATTGTTAATCTCTGATTTGTTGATCATAAAGAAAATATTGAAATATTATAATCAACTAGAGAGTAACATAAATTATATAAAAACTAGTTGGTATCCTCAAAATATTTAATATTTTTCTGATAATTTTGAGATTTTAAAACTGTTATTTATTTTTCAAAGTGCATTCACTCTCTCGAAAGTCTCCGACTGGTTACAGTTACAAATGCAGTCAGTGGCTGGCATTTTCCACATGCATTTCTCAAATGTTCAAATGTGTACGGAAACCGAAGCCAAGTGAAGGCGGAGCGATGTTGCCAACAGAAGAAAGATGGCCCACAGAGAGAGAAGTGCTAGGGCCGGGGACCAAGATCCCACTGTGTGTACGTTTGTGTTCGGCACTTCCGTTTGATATTAGCCTGCTCTCTTCAACGAATTTAGTCAACATCCACAAACATTGGCGAAAGCACTGGCCCCACTGAATTTTCGAGGCAGTGTGAGGGTTAATGCATTTCTGCGGTCTTGGCCAGACTTGAGGGGATGCATTTGTGATTCGGGAAACGGGATTTTGGGGGCATTTTGTTGCGTCTTGAGTAACTGAAGATGTTTGGCCTGCCAGCAAAACGCAAGGCACACAGGCATATTTTGCATACTTTGGGGCTAAATCAGCTATGCCCATAAATCCAGTGCGGAAATGCAGGATATAGCCGACCCAGCCAAGTTGCGCATGCCATGGCGATTCAAAGTGAATCTGTTCGAATCTAATGGCATTGCTAGAAGCGTTTCAGCCATCTGCCCATTGTTGGCATTAGTTCTGCATTTAGTTCAGCAGATGCCGCATTAAAAACAGTTTCATTTGTATACAGATTTTGCAAGGCAACTGTCGCAAAAATATCAAAGAAATATGTTTCAAAAGTTTTTTCAATAATGACTAACAATATTTATCATTAATGCAAACCGGAAAAAAATGCATTGCAAATAACTATTTTTGTGTATTTTATGCAAAAATATGATAAACAATATGTTATAGTTAAAACAATGAGGCAGCAGCTGTTGTTTCAAATACATCAGGGCTGATCAAGTTTTCAAAAAAAAAATATTTTATATTGTTTATTGTTTATACTAATGGCATAAATGTGATAATTAAATCCGCCTATCTATGATTTTTTTGCAGGTAAGTGAACTGATATCATTGACTGTCATTCACACAAACGTAAGTAACAACACAAAAACAAAAATAAACAAATTTGTATAAGCTACTTTCACTTTTTGTATGCACCATAACATAAAGTTAAAATCGGAGTGCAAATAAAAAAAGTAAAGCATGGAAATTAAAAAAATAAGTTGCAGAATTTTTTTAGTGCCTTGTGTGGAGGATGTTTTCCGAGATTTTTCAACAGGCAATGTCCGGATAGTGGGATACTGGGATAATGCCTTTGACAGGGGCGAACACTCAGGTTGGGGCGTCGACAACATTGTTTTATTAAATACAAAGTAATGGCCGCTGCTACCCAAAAACACACACACTCACGTGCACTCATATCCACCCATACGCCTGGCCACTCTCACACGGATTCACACATGCCGACATGGCCGCACTCTGACTCCGTAACGGCTTAAATCATTTTCCAACTTTCCACGCTTTTTTATTTTTTCATTTTTTCGTTTTTATTTTTGCTCTTTTACTTTTGTTGGGAGGCACTTAAATTATGCAACAATCGTTACACACACGTACTCATGTTCATACTTGCACACACACACACATACAACTATGAGTTATGGCGACAATTTCAAAGTCGCAATATTTAAGGCTTTAACTTTCAGTTTAGCCACTAAAATGCCTTTAATTAATGTCAACTGAAGCATTAAATGAAAATTCGTCAAAATTACTGATCAATATACTAAGTTAAGATATAAGTAGAAAATAGAAAGCTAAATCCATGAAGAATATTAGCAGTGGGTTAACAGAGAAAGAGAGACGGATTTATGTTGGCATAAAAAGAGAACATAACATTTGGTTTGCAGAGGTTGGTAAAGGAATACAGACTGTTATTATTTTATATCTTTCCCTATGAGAGAGAGTTACTGTTTAAGAGAGAGAAATTAAAATGAAGTTAAGTTGGTTTATGTTTCTCTGGTCTAAACTCTGAAAAAACTGTGGAAATATCTTAACTTATTTAGAAAACATTATTGATTTACAAAAAGGAAAATAATTACAAAATGTTGTTTATTTTTTTTACTTAAATTTGGTTATAAAATGTTTATTACATATATCAAAACAAGAGGTAATTTTTTAAATTATCTGTTCATATGCTTACAGAAATATAACAATGCGAATTTAAAAAGCTTATTAATACTTATTTAGTAATAAATCAAAAAAACGCTTCTTAAGAAAAATATTACCACTTATTGGGGCATGTTATTGGTGTCAGTCCTGACTTGTTGAGTTAACAGTGGCTATGCTTGGTCATCCCAGCTGTTAACTAGCAAAACCAACCGGTAAGAGAAAATTTCCCTTATTGCTATTTACCGGCTACTGACAACCTACTAACCTACTGAAGGCTCTCACGCAATCGCTTGTTATCACATTAGGAAATGTCCTTCGTATAGCAGTAAGTGCCACTGTAAATGCTACTGTACAGTGCAGCATCCCGACATCGATGTCGCAGGACACATTTTCAGTACATTTTGAGTTGTTGACGGCGGAGTGCGCGTTCTTCGGCATCCGAGTGCCCAAAAAAATAAGAGGATATGAGTGTGTGCGTTTTCCGAGTGGCTGAGTTGTGAGAAACATGAAAAATTACACCCAAATGTAAAGTTGCTTTTTGGTAGGCAAAAAATACGGAGGTCCTCTCCAACAAAAAATAATGAAGGAGATAAATTATTTTAATGTGATATGATAGCCGAGAATTTATTTGCGTCGCGCTGATAGCGCACAAATTTCCATGGCAATCATTTTTAGTCGAAGTAAATAATTCACGGAATTAAATTGAAATATCCGCGCGCTAGAATGTGGCATCGCTTAAATGCCAGTTTATCACAATCGATGCGTGCGTGCGGCTGCTTTAATTAATATTCATCCAAACTGCGTGCTCTCGTAATGATTAATGGAATATGGAATCAATTAACTGCAAACGGTTAAAGAATGGTGTCAAACTATCCACGGAATTCACACGCACGTGCACAACAATTAAGCAACGTTTTCGCGGCAAAATGGTGTGAAAAGTTTTGAAAAAGAATTCGCAAAACTTTCGCGGTTCGCTCATGTGGAATACAATTTTTCTGTAATCAGGAATTTAATTAAAAGTAATGAAACTAATTGCACACTTTGCACGAATGCATAAAAAAAATAGGGAGAACAACAAGGAAAATTAAAAAAAATTATGAGCGAAATACGGTTAAAATGTTTTAAATTCCTTTGTTAAAATAATCATAATTGAACGCATTTCTGTAGGGAACTTAATTAGTTCGAATTTAATTATCGTAATTAAATAAATTGCTAACAAAAATGTGAAATCGATCAATTCAGAGATTATAATATGCAAAACAATTACCATGAATTACAAATAACAAGATCATAAACAACAAAGCAAGGTTTGCCGTGAAATATTTTGACAATGGTATTCAATACAAATTCAAGGAAAAATATTTGAAAAATTTATTTATTACCATTAACAACGTTTAAAATTAAATTAAAGAACATGCGAATATGACAACAAAAATAAATAAACACAAATAACATTTTGTGATTTTACAAACGATTTTCGCTTAAATTAAAAATATAATATATTTCAATATATAATTTCCTTTGAAATGTTTTCCTAAATCTAAAACCACTATTCATTTTTGTGCGATGAGGTCGATAAATGTGCAGATAATTAAATATAAAATAAGTGTTCTTGGCAAATGTTAAATCCGCCCCCCCAAAATGGTATATAAATGCCAATAAGTTAGGCCTTGTATAATGAACTGTGAAAGACAAACAAATAAGCCTCGGGTCAAAACCATACAAATCTAAACGACTGCACACGAATATATATTGCATATATATATCAAATTGCGCGCATAGCGTAAACAATTATGAACAATACAGCAACAATGTCACAACATCACATTTGGGCCACAAATCTGAAATACTAAAGCGGCTTAAGTGTTATTCATGCTATGTACACAGTGTCAGACCCAAAAAATAGAGCCATCTAACCCATCCGAAACATGATTAATCTCAATTTATGACATCAGCAGTAGATGCGGCTGAAAATCAAAACTGCAAAAAATAAGATTCGCTCTCCTGTGAAGCGCTAACGATCAAACTACCAATCAATCAATCAATTTATCAATCAACACTTTACGCTTAAGTGGGGCAGAGCAGGGCGGAGTAGGAGCTCTGAAAACTAAGCCATAATTGACATTTATGACTGATGGCCCCAAACCTTAACTAACCCCAACCGTATGCATGCGTAAATATCAGAATGGGAATATGATTTATGCAGCAGCATAATTAGTATCCTGGATATGGGATTCGGGTTTTCATTACCCTCTGTCAACGTTGCTATTATCCTTCTGCCCTAATCACATTTCGCATAATGTGTAACTTAATAAAATAATAATAATATTCCCGAAATTATGCCTTTGCTAATTAGTTGCGTAAATCAAGGTATAAACCGGATGAACTGCCCTTCCTGACCCGGCTAATTGATTTGAGTTGTAGACACGATTTTTGCATTTATCTGCCTAATTAAATGGCACTACATAGTATATATATGAAAGTTTATTTCGCAATAAACGTTACCAATGGGAGAGTACACTGAAATCTCTTTGATTTCACACCTCCTCAGCTTTTACCTGGATTTCACTCGAACTCTCACTTCCGCTCCACTGGCAGCAAGTGAAATGTTTTCCGCTCTTAATTTATCATCTGGGGTTCATTTGGCGTAAGTGAGTCTGTGGTGTCATTATTTTTTGTGGCTTTTGGGTCCCGTGGCTGAGCTTTACATGCCATCACATAAAAAGCGATGCGTGGCATTATGATTAGGGTACGTGTGTCAGCATTGTCTGGATAATGGAATCGGGCTCAGAAAATGTTAAGCCAGGTTAAGGAAGCAATTGTGCGACCCGGATAACTTGTCCGCATCGAGACCGAATTTCATCCTCAGCGAAATCATACGGTAATCCAAAGCCAACAGCCATAAATCCCCATGATTGCCTTCAATCTTAATGGAGGTCCTTGAGTTCGTATGCTTGAATTGCTTCACTTGCTGAGCTATTCAACATTTGCAGAAAAAGATAAATAATTCGTCTAATATTGCTGATAAATTTAGGCAATCTATCAATGATAAGGAACTAAAGTAAATATAAATGAACCGTGACATTGGTAAAAGTACATTTTCATTATGTGGTACCAGGCAAATAAAGCCAAAAAATGTAATACTTCTTATTAAATAATAGCTATAACTTTATGCTGAACTAACAAGATATATTTCGATAAATGGTAATGATAATGCTCTGTTGTGGCAGCAAAATCTTAAGAAGAAATTTTGTGAATATCTATTGTCAGATGACATTGCTTTTTAAAAGTCAATAAAACCGCCCTCGCAGTTTATAACGCCACCCAAAACCCTAAGAAGGTGCAGCAATAAAATAAAATTATTATATTTGCCGGCACTGTTGTGCGACAGATAAAATAGTTGCAACTCCCACCGCTGCGCCAAAAATTGGCCATATATCCCGGGGCTGTGAAATCGCGCCATTACACAAGCCAAGAGCCGCGGGTCTGTGATTCCGCCAAATGTCTCTCGATATATGTGGGCGGGCATATGATGGGATGTGAAGAGAAGGAAGCCATGTGAGCAATTTGGTAGCTCCCTCAACTGAGGGCCTGGGCCGCCCAAAGGAGCCACATTCACAGCGGCTAGCCGGAGAAATCGAATCAGGGACCCGCAGCTCAGTGCCAGATAAGCAGCTGTGATTTATTGCATCTAATTGCTCACGAGCCGATCCGCGAACGTGCCCCAATAACATTTGGGGGATTCACACCTCAGCGGATTCATGGCGGATGCCTAAATGCCCGAATGCCCCGACATGGCAGCGGAATGTTATCCAATTCCATACATATTGTGGTCAGCGGTTCCTGCCGACCACGAATCAATTTAAACTGAAGTGGCCACGCTCCATTAAAACCAATTTCAATGGGCATTTTGGCACAAATCAAATGGCTTCCCTGTGTGTGACATTTAAATAGATCAAAATGGAAGACCATAAGAATATTTATTACATATTTATTCAAAAAATTTGAAAAATATTTCAGATTTTACTAAGTAATGCAATCAAGTTGATCGAAACAGAGAACTACTTTCAAAAAGAATAAATAAAAATTGAAGTAAAAATCATCTAACTAAGCCGATTCACGAAGTAACAAAGCAATAGCAAAATGTTCATGCAATTTTAAGCAACCTAAAAAATCTATATATAAGTAACGGACAATTTGAGCAGCATCCTCAGATGATTCTAATTTCCATATTGCAACCGTGGTGGTACTTGAAAAGTGAGAGAAGAAAGGCCACTGAAAGCCATCGATGGGGGTCAAAAGAAAAGAGGATATTGTTCCAATCATGAAATTTGCATGCACCAAGGAGAAGAGCTGCTTCATTCTGGCCAACAAAAGATTCAGAATACCAGGAATTTCTCATTAAATTTCTATTACACACACATGCTATGAAATTTTCCCACCCACTTGAAGGCAAGCTAATTTATTCTGAATTGTTTGAGCAGCGCAAATAAACGAGCGCCGACTTACATGACAACAATTTAATGAAATTCACAGTGGCAGCGGTAAGAACAGCCTAATTAAATAACCACGCCTATTTCGAGCACACTTCGAGCGTAACATTTACCCTGCCACGCCCCCTGCGGATATTTCCACCCACTGAGCTGTCAAGCAATGGATAACTTTATAACTCGAGCTAACTTATTTTTTGCTACTCGAACGCTTTGCTTTGGCTTCGAGCACCGTCCGAAAAAAGTAAAGCTCTCCTGAATTTCTAACTTTACATTCCCCATCAGTAAAAGTCCACAAGCGTTTTTTAAATCACAATATATGTTTTATTAAATCTAAAATATGTCTTTAAACTACTTTTAAGCGGTTAAGGTTAGGTGTTAGAATGAGAAATGCAAATAACAAAAGAGTCTATTTATCCTTTGGGATGTAAAAAATATTTTATTAAAAGCGATTAAAAGATACAATGTTTTCCCTTTCTTAACTTTTTATCCTGTCTGCCAATCAATTATTCCCCGTCTGTTAGAAACACATTATTTAAGCTCAATGAAGCTCCCTTTTGACTAACAAGCCACAGAGCAGAACGCAAACAAATACCTTCAATTTTCAAAGCTATTCAAATTTCAGCTTTCACATAACAAAAAAATACAAACTTAAAGATTTTGAAAGTTGGTTAACTTCGCATTGTTGTCGAAACTTTCCAACTGAACTTTGCTCAAACATCTATAACAAATATAACTAAAAAAATAAGAAGGCGAATAAAAGTTTTTCGGTGTAACGCAAAAAATTGCTTACTTTGTTTTCCGGTGAACCCAAAAATAAAGTTGCTAAAATAAAATTTAATTTCAAGCTTTTGCTCGTTGTCGTCCTGCCACAGAAAAATAAAAATGAAATGGATAGAGAGAAGTGGGTCAATAAAATGCAAGTAATGCATAAATTTGCAACAGAAACTGGGACTCGCAACTGTGGCCGGGATCTGAAAACCGGGAATGGTGCTATGCCCCCAAGGAGAAAGGGCAGCATTAAAATAAATAAAAATTAATTGGTATGTTACCAGCCGTCGGGGGCGGGAAAACACGGGATAAATGAAAGAGTTTGGAGAAAGGTGCTCGGCATTCAGGGCATTCGGAGTCTACATAGTTGGACAGCTGAGTCAACTGCCCTCAAAAATGGGATGTGCATGTGCATAAGGGGCGTGGCATATAGATACAGACAGCGAGTGAGAGAGAATCTTTTTTGCACCACTCCAGTTCAAGTGTATTAACACAGCAAATAAAGAAAATATTACAAGAAAATAAAGCGAGGCATATAAGTATTTCCCTTCAAAAGGGAAACATTTTCGCTAAAGTTTTCCCTTTTAAGAATAATCCCTGAGACCGCAGAGAAAGTCAAATAAAACGTGACGGGCTTTGTTATGTTTCATAAGAAAAACAAAACGTGACGAGATTTTCCCAAATTTCATAGGCCGAATGTTAATTGAGGGAAAGTCAGTTAAGGGTACCTTTGCTAAGGACATGAAGAGTGTATCAAATATATCAGAGATTAGGCATTTTGGACATAAGAAACCCTTCGTTGTTATCCTCTAGTTATGAATAAATTAATTTTAGGGCAATGTCTTAGGACATCTGAATTATGATTGGATAAGATTTAGTTTTTTGAATATGAGCTGATTAAAATCTTCCCCTTCTTGTATTTTATAAATAAAATACATGAATTTTAAGCACTGCAGTGATTACTCCGATTTAATATAAGAATGGAAAATCCTTTAACTTCCAACTCCAGCAGCTCTTTTGAACTTTGACTAACTTCTTACCTATAATCTGGTGTACTTATGACAGCATTCTTTGCAAGTTTTCCGTTCCACAAACTTTAAGCTACCTTTAAACCCGGTAAAAATGAAATTTTCAAACTTATGACTTGGCGAACTTTCCCACAAAACACAAAAAAAGCTTAGGGCAATTCCGAATTGTGCACAAAACTCGTTCATCAAATCATTTTATGGTAACTACGGAGCAGATTCTGTTGGTCTAGGTAGTACGAAGTGAAATGCATCCCCGGGAAATATCAAAAGTAGCTGGAATAAAATGCAAGGCAGTTGCAGCACCATTTTTCCTTAGGATTGTAATAGAAGGGAGGAAGGGTGGAAAAGCTGGGGAAATGGGTCACACGGCTGAGTGCATTTTTGGCGCGTCAAAGATGTCGATGTACAGCAAAAGCAGCTGGTAGGGAGTTTTCCACCGACTTGACAGAATGGCAAAGGAAAAAGCATTGGGGAAAATTGTGTCCTGTTTAGGCGTGCCTGCCTATGAAATATGCTAATGATCAACTTGAGACATGTTCAAATTATTGACACTCCTTCGAATCCAACTTGTTTGTCCTGCCACTTTTTCTTCCTTTAAAACTGCAAAGTTTTCCAGCATTTTTCATGCTTTATTCTTTTTTTAAGGAAAGAAAAGCTCTGGCGGGAAAACCGGAAGAGGACCCCGAACGCAGTTCTCCGCTAATTAAGTCAGTTTCTGCTTTCTTTATTACTGGCGTCATATTTTTCAGTCCACAATTTCTTCTCCAATATAATTCATTTTTCTTTCTTATTTTGTTGACTGTTGCCGCTGGCAACGTTTTGGCACTTTTGTCTGGCTGCGCAAATTGCTGGCAAAATTAATTCTTATAAATTTAATTAGCGCTGCATACTGGCCACATTACCCTCTGGCAATTTGATAAGCTCGCGGATAATTGAGCTGAGCTTTTCACTTGAATGGGATGAGTGTGTGAGGCTCAGGAAAATATGTAAAAAATTCGATAAATATTTACTAGGGTATGATGCAGGAGGGCATGACAGATTACTTAGAGCTTATTAATATTGGCTAATCTTTCAAAGCAAACTGGGAACAGACAACGGAATGAGATTCCTACCTTGCGAAAATCGCATTTTCTCGTTTTAATTGCGAGTTTTTTGCGCTGCCACTTTTGTTGTTCGGCAGCTAACTAAGGCGCAACAGCGGAAAGGACTTTTCCCACACACAGTCATGTCCTCCAGAGGAAAAGTCAGGGAAATGGGTGGAGAGAAAAAAAAGCGAAACAGGAACGCAAGGAAAGTGTACTGAGAGAAATTGTATTATAGAGTCAGAGATGCCTTTAATAAAAAAAATTGACAACAAGTTCTTAGGACAGCCAGAAATTTATACAAATTATTTAAAATTATTTTCTTTCTTTCTATCGATTTGGAAAGATTATTTTTTAAATATCTTTCAGAAAGGACAAGTTTTCCCTCACTGTACTCTTACACAAGAAGCGAGTTTTCTCCGCCCTGTGAGCGGGTTATGTGTGATTGTAGCCAATGCAAGGACGAGTGCACAGGATCCTGCATTAGTTCCCCGCACGCTTCAGTGCTTCAAACTTAATCCTTGCTCTGTTGGCGCCTCCTTTTTCCCGTGGCTCCGCTTCTCCTACTCCCAGTGCACTTTTCCACCGCCGATTTCCCAACTGTATGTGTGAATCGTTAGTGTATAATTTTAAAGTTGGATTAAGCAGACGGGACGAGGGCAAGAAGCAAGCACTAAGCAGGATCAACAAGGATGCGCACAGAAAGGAATGTGATGGCAAAATCAGGTCAACTGTATGTGTCACTTTTACAGCTTATTATGGCAAACGAAATGGCCCCGCCCCTATCCCGAGCACTATCTGTTTGTCACCCTGCAGCCTTTTATGGAGCTACATTATCGCATAATGTAATCATTGGCCCAAATGATGGCATGTCCTCAAGACAAATTCTTTGTTATATTAGCCTTGGCAAACCGCGCTGAAGGCACGTCCTTGTAGTTCGTCCATAAAACGAGCAAAACGGAAAAACGGAAGAAGTGAGAGAGAGAGAGGGTGGGCACCAATAAAATAATAAAAGTAAGTTTAGTTAAAGGCAGTGCAAATAACAACACCTCAGTGGCGACAGCTTGTATCTCTGGGCTATAAAACGTCCATTAATTGGCTTTTCACAACGAGGGCAGGGCATTAAGAGAGAGTGGAAAATGGAGTGGAAAATAAATACAGAATAAGCTGCATTTAGTCAGATATCTTTAATCAACTGCAGAGGAGCAATTTAATTAATTTCCATCGATTCGAGGGTCTCTCCGACTGAATGGAGAAGTTTCGCGCACTTAAAACGGAAACAATGGAAATCATTCGTGGCTCAGATGGTTGTGCATTTTCTAGCTGCGAAAATGCAGCAGGAAAATGGCAACTGAAACTAATGAGTTTCCGCTAAAGTTTAAGTGATTTGCGGTCAGCTCTAGCTGCTTCACTTTTCCCAGCGATTCATTTTCCGCTGCTCGACTTTGCCCTCTCAAGAGCCCAATAATGCAGTTTTATGAGTTCTCAGTTTTTTTTATTTATTCACATACTTTTGACAATTTCTTTCTGTTCTCTTTTCAAGAATTATTTGTATATCTTTCTGTTTAGGAAGCGAAATTTGCATATTTATGGGACAGTTTTGTAAAGCGAAATAAATCTGCGGGCCATAATGCAAAATAAGGTCCGGTCATAAAAACAGCCCCCTTCTTGACCAAAGTGAAAGCCAAGAATCTGGCTTATTGATCTATCCCCGAGAATATATTAACAGAAGAAAAAATTGTTTACATTGCGACGGCAATTTGATGTTCCAACCAAGATTGTGCCCCCGAAAAGTGTGTAGCCAAGATATTTATTATGTTTTTCTTGTTGAGCATGAAATCACAATCCTTTTGTGGTCCTGGCAACTTTTTAATGATCCAAATGCTCGATTGCTTGGGTAACAAACAGCAATTTGTCAGGGCAATATAATGCGAAACTTTTGTTCCACAATAATTGATTTACTTTGCCTCCCTGTCGTCAATCAATTGACGTTGCCAGCACTCATACGCCACGTGGTACCGAGTTCAAGCGCCGATATAACGAGCAAACAACAGCAAACTCTCTTTGGCATCGGCATTACATGCTCCGCCACTGATAACGGGATAGCTATAGCTCATGTGCCTGTGTGAGTGGTTGAGTGTGTTTGTGAACACATTAGGGGCGCGGTCGGGCGCCTTGATTGATGTCATTTTAGCTGCCGGTCCAACTCTCGCGTTGCCATCGATGATGGAAGTCTGGAGCGTACTCGACGAGTGCGATCTTTGAATTGAGTGATGGGCCACCGAAATAACAGGGAGTAGAGTGGGTAGAAAGGGTATGGCTCCAAATCGGGAATGTTCCGAGCTAAATTCACTCTAACATAAGTAGATTACCTCTTTCAAAAAGGCAACTAATAGGAAAACGATTAGAGAAATATTTTTTATACAGCCGTCTAATATACATTTAAAAGTATCATGATGGGCTTCAAAGTTAATAGAACCACAATCATTTTGAAAAGGAAACAAATTAGCAAACTTATTAGAAATATAAAATATATTTCCACCGTACTTTCATAGTTTAATTTGAGTGAATCACCCATTTTGATGGAAGACACGTTTCAATTATTCTTCCGCACTCTGCCATCCCTAAGTAGAGAATAATAATTCCACATGAGACCCGCACAATTGCGCCATTTAGATGAGTTCGAGTGAGAGGGTGTACAAAAGTTTCTTTTTTCGGCACGTGACAAAGGGCTGGCATATGAAGCTAAAACGAGGGCGTGGCTAATGCTTCTTTAGCTTTTCGCCCTTTTCTCCGCGATGTCGTCGGCCGCAAAATAGCAGCCAGAAATAATGAGACTTATATTTATGAAATTTATGCGTGACACCCACTTGAATGCGAAAGCGAGAATGAGTGCGTCTTTTGGCAGAACCAGAAACGAGTGTCTTTGACGGTTATCAGCGGGCCTTCAAGGAGCGTGAACTCCCCTTAATATTGCGCCTTTGTCATTTTTAATCTTAATAAACGAAAGTTTTTGGACAAAAGTGCCGGGCGAGGCGTTTTTATTGAGCCACTAACAAAAGTCGTGAGAACAAAATGTTTATGTCACATGACAAAATGCCAGGGCAGTCAGCCCAGTAAGGGGCGCGTCATTATTATCAATGCATGTTGACGAGGATGAGGGCGGATGGGCAAAACTTTGCGCAAAACTTTGGCATGAAATAAAATCAAAATATCATAAACACTTGAGCCGAGGGCGTGTGTCTGGTCTGGGCTAGCCAGATATATATTTATTTATTTTTATGTCCGTCGACAAATGCCATTAGATAAATAATACCAAATAGAATTGGCAAAAGAAAAAAAAACTTTTTCCCGGTCGTTTCGGGTTTTTCCTTTCTGGAGACCTCCGGCAAAGCAAATAAATAGAGCCAATAAAAGCCTTGAAAATTGATGAGGTTTTCTATTTTGCAGTGAAACTTTTCTGACACATCGGCCTTGAGAGTTCCTCAAACCGAAAGTTTAAAAAACATTTTATATGCTGCAAAATAAAATCAATTAAATTCTTCAACGCATTTACTTTCGATCTGCTGGAAGCAAAAATATTTTCTGGTATTTCCCAGAGTGATTTCCATGCTTTTTAATCCTGTTTCGAATTAGTCGATGTACGAAATGCATAAATTTCATTGCCTCCATCACTCTAATCCCATCGAAAAAAGCAATACTTTTTCTGCCATTCACTGAACTATAACGCTATAACACGAAATAACGCGTGTGTATGGCAAAAAAATATACACTGCAATTTTTATTGACTGTCGCACCGAAAATAAAACTGCAAAGAAGCGGGGAAAATCAAATAAACATTCCGCATAAAATACATTCTGGGGCATATCAAACAGCGCCACCCGAAAACTGACTCTGAGCAAATACAATACAATTTTCATGTGCGAAAGGGTGTGGCTGGTGGTATTTTATTTTCGGTGGAGTGGCAGCGATTGCAGTTCAGAGGAAAAAACCAAATGCTGGAAATCAAATAAATCAAATGCTCGTAAATAAATCATTTGAATTTATTTTCATTTGGCCAAAAACGAAATGTTGACAAAATAAAAGCACAATAAATACTCGACTCCCAAACACACGTCGCATTCACACAGAGCCCAACCAAGACATATGTACGAGCATATATATTCAGCTTTATATATTTATATGAGCAACAAGAATCCTGCTGACTGACATCGGACAGCCAGATGAAAGTGGCGAAAATAAGGACCCTGAGATCTCGTGAGCCTGTCACGAGCCAACGAAAGCTAAAATGTTATTTTCTCACTTCCAGCTTTTCAGTCTTGCAGCTGGGATCCTGAGATGGTGGGCTGTTGGGCTCCAGGACTTCTCTAGTGTCCTGTTTTCGTTTGTGTGCCTTCCTTTTGCGGTTAGTTATTTCGTCCTCAAGTGCTCCGCCAGCCCAACAATTGTCCTTTCGCCCAACTGAAATACATATAAATGCCGGCTATATTGCTGCTTTTATGGTATTACATTTTATTAGTCACCGACTGTCGATTGTTGTGTATCCATGACAACATGACACGTCTGCCGCAATAGAGTATCTTTATAATAAGACGATTACGGCTCACTAAACCATCCAACAGTTGTACATCTGTTTTGCCACTTCAAAGGAACGTTTTTGTGTTAAAGTTAAATTCCATTTCTTGTTTAGTTAAAAGGATTTTAAATTGAAGACATATGCTGGCTAAAAAGATCAAAACATGATACCGACATAATAAGCTTGAATGATAAAAGCCCTAGAAATAAATATATTTTCTTTTAGTCATTTTTTTAAATATTTAAAAATGTATAGAATTATTTATATACTGACTGATAAAATTGGATATTTTTGTCAATATAACATTCAGAAAATAATTATATTACTTTAAAACATAAAGTGGGGATATCTTCAGCCCCAAAGAGACTTAATACCGACTTTGTGTAAAACTTTTAGACAAATTAACCAAGCAAGCAATTGCAATTTGCAGCTTTCAACAGGATGTTCAGACGAAGGTAGTGCTGTAAAATCCTTTAAGCCAGAGAATTGCTTATGCCAAATGCCAGTCGGAGAACAATTTGAACAAGAGTTTCTGCTTCCTGTTCCCTGCGGTCGGATGTCTTCGGATGCAGCTCTACATCTTAAATGAATGCTGAGGGAGTTGGTCTAACTGCAAACTTCACAAGTTTTCCACCAAAAAACAAAGAAAACAAGCTGTAATTAATTACATTTTATTTAAGTTCTCCTTGGCCGTGGGACGATTGATTATTTCGTGTGCGCATATTTGGTGCTTCATTTGTTTGCCAGCCAGCCAAAAGGAAAACTTGAGCTAAAGTTCTACTTTTCCATGGTATTCCAGAGTTTTACTGGCCCAATCCCGCCATCACATCGAATCCATCTTACAATGTCTCGCTAATTGAATTGTTAAGCACATTTGATGCGTTTGCTAAGTTGCTGTTAGGATGCAATTTTGCTGTGGATTTCTCGGCAACAGCACACAAACACTTGAGTGGAGGGCTGCTCGTCTGCAACAGGCAACAATCTGCTGGGTTTTCCGGGAAATGCTGGTTATAATTGTTTCCCCGCAGCCCGGGCACTTTTCCATCTCCGAAGCGCCTTTATTCACTTTGTTGTTCTGCAACTGTGAACAGCGTCAACAACAATAAGGACATACATATGTTGCCTGCTTGTTCTGGCTTCTCTGTTTTTACAACTTCAAGTTTTCATGTTTTTTTTTTCATATACATATATATATATATATATATATATGTTTTTTTTCCTCCAGTTTTATAGCTTTTTATTTTTTATTATTCCGCTCTTTTTTTTAGTTTGGTTCGCCAGATGTTGGCTTTGGCGTTGGCTATGTGGGTCACTCACTTTTTGCGTTGTTAACTCATTTGAATTGCACGTCAACAATTGTGAAAACAAAGCGAAAACTTTTGCCATTTGTTCGGGCAACAACAAACAGCATTCGACAGCAGCACCACCACCACCACCACCAACAACAACAACAACAACAACAATAAGAACAACAGTTACAACCAAAGTAATAAAGACAAATACAAAAAGAAGCGGGTGATCCCAGAATGCAAAGGCGCTTAGGGACCTTAGTTTCATCTACTAATTCCTTAGATCATCCCCTAGAGCTGCGTAGATAGATTTAATTGTATGGGAAAGTTGGCAACTGCAACAAGCAAATGCACTTCGGCGTTGCTTTAAACCATTTCTAATTCCTTGGATTAGGACTCCTCATGGGAGATTTCCTGGCTTTTTGTGAAACAAATATTTTAGTTTTGTTGAATTTGTTAAAATTATATTTTCTTTTGAAAATATTTTTGAGTTGACTTAAAAGGTTTTAAACGTTAGAATAGGAAATAAAAAGTTTTAAAATGTATATAAAAGTTTACTTTTAAATATATTCTACTTTGCTCAACTTTATTAAATTTTAAAGTTCAGCATTTTATCCTTTAAGAAATCGCTTTACTAAAACTTTGCTGACAGCCGTTTTGCCCATCTCAGCAGGTGGCCAACCAGATGTGGCTGAATTTTTTCCATAAATAAAAGAGTTGATTTCCTGTGGTCCTCATAAACTTGTCATTCCAGTTCCATTTGGTAGGTATCACATTTCTTTCATTCTTTCTGCCATTTTCTTGCAAGTGAACTTGGCTAATTTACTTGGCTTGTTTCCTCTTCGTCCTGCCCGCCATATCCACCGACTTGTGGGATCAGGCAAGTTTATATTCATTAAACTTCCGCCACATTTTGCGCTTTATATTTTGGCGCTTTCAAATGTCGGCCCGGGACACTCAACTGTAGAATCCCACTCTCCTTCCTCATTTTTCCCAGCCGCCCAGAAGAGTCTGCGGTTAGTTTTGGCCGGAAAGTTTATGCTTTTGTATTTCCGCCGGGCCTGGGCAACAGTTTTACCCACTTCCTCTTCGCCTTTCTGTTTTTTTCTGGTCTTGGTCGACTTCATCTTGGGCCGGAAAAGTGCAATTTCAAAATTTGTGCTGCATTGAGGCTTTCTTTTCCTTGGTCCGTTTGAAAGTAAAGTTAAGAAATGAGCATGTTTAACTTTTTGGCAGGCAAAGAAGCATAAGACAGCCGACCGAAAACAAGAAAAAATTCTTGTTTGCCGACTTAAATTTTCCATCTCCCGTCCCGATGCAAGGCAGCAGCTGCCGTTTGAGCTGGCTCTTGCATAAATTTGCATAAATTGCGTGAAAGGCGGATTATAGAGCTGGCAAAATGACTTAAAGCCGGCAAGCCTGACGCTAATTTCCCTGACCTCAATTCTCGTTTTTTCCCCCCTGGAGCACTGCTCAACAAATCGTTTTGAAATCAGGAAAATACTGGGTATTCCATATGGAAACAAACTGAAACTACAGAAGCGATTAATTTATATTCCATTCTAAATAAAGTAAATGTTATGTATTTTTAAAAATTGGTTAAAAAGTAAAATTTCAATACTTTTGCAAATTTTTTTTTGGAAAAAAAATTTTTATTATTGTATACTGTGAAATATATTCCCCAATTTTCTTTCAGTGATCTCACTCCATTTTTATTCATATTTGAGTACGTCAGTTGGCTGGCAATTGATTTGGACAGCTTGTGCCGGCTTACGGGTTCATGACAAAACCACCAATAACCCATCAAAGTCCAAACAGGCTATTTGTATGCGGTACTCAGCGCCAGAGCGAAGCAATTGAGTCACTAATTACTTTGCCTTGGCTTTAATCGTTTCGGCAACGCAAAAGCGGATGCTTCTCCATCGTCCAACTGTCCATTAAAAGTCTCTTCCCAAGTGGGCCAAATTGTTAAAGAACATTTGGCGAATGGCACAACGGCGAAAGGAGGCAACGGGGTTTCGCCATTACCCCTTATAGCATAAACAATTAAATATTTAGGAGCCTGTCCACGCCTCCGGATAAAGGTCAAGGCTGTGGCCAGGACCAAAAAGCTCCTTGGGCGGATTTCGGCCAGCTTTAGCTGCGTTAATTGGCCCGCCTTGGACGGCCTTTTGTTTGGTCTGGGTCCAAGTTAGCTAATGGCCAACTGTTTGAGCAGCGTTTGAGAATTTCCAAGGCAAGTTTGGCAATTCTAATTGCTAAGATTTAGGCGCTACCTTGCCTGAAGCTCAT
The DNA here is from genome assembly GCF_018153835.1 of Drosophila eugracilis. Classification (NCBI taxonomy): domain Eukaryota; kingdom Metazoa; phylum Arthropoda; class Insecta; order Diptera; family Drosophilidae; genus Drosophila; species Drosophila eugracilis. Next base: position 3,259,470 of record NW_024571981.1, on the reverse strand, counting down.
CCAAAACTGGAACACAGCCTTGGCAACAGCTCTGTATAACAAATCTGCGCCTCTACAGAAGTAATTAAAGTAATGAACAAATTTTTAAGGGGTGTGTGAATGTACATAGATTAGATAAACTTAAAAACAAAGTAAGGGTTGAAATATAGTTTATAAGTCTTGCCCTTCTCATGAAAGCTATATAAAATTTATTCAAACTGGTAAGCATTGTAATAACTGAATACATCATCTTTTACCGCAGCCTAAACTTAACCCTGTCAATCAATCATAACCTAATCTTACAAGCCATCAAATGCCAGTAAAATCCTATCAAGCGCATAAATATAATTGAGATAACTCTATTAATATTATACCACACAAAACCTTGTCTATTATTAAAAGTTACTAGCATATTTTCGGGAAACAAAACTTTATGTTAACCAAACCTAATTAAGTGGCCACAAAAACGACCGAAATTGCTCGAAAAGCTTGCTTAGAGTTTTTGACAATGTCACAAGCTTTTAATAGCTAGGGATTATGTTGGCAATGGGGATGATGGTGAAATTGTGTGTGTGTTAGAGACATTGTTGCTAACATAAATAAACGAACAATTTTAATTACCCTGCCAAGGACAAAATTCAAACAATTTTAATAACCGCCAAAAAAGCTTCAAAAACTCCGCTAAAAAAAACTATGAGAAACTCAAATATTTTCGTTGAAGGCCGCGAAGTGAATGTTTAATTTGTGTAAAATATTTTGTATGGCATCATTTTTTTTCATCTAGCTCCAGCGCAGAGTGAAAAATGATAGCTTGAGTTGTACACGAGATATTAATGCCAACTACTATGAAAAACGCGCAGCGTTTTGATTTATGTGAACGCCATAAAAGTGCACAGCGCAAATTGCAGAAATACCTCAAAGGCAACAGCCACCACAGCAACTCATTAAAACTAGTGCAAATCAACAAAGGCAAAGGCAAAGCCTGGAAGCTCGAGAATAGTGGGCTGGAGCTGCTTAACTTATCATTTTAATCACAGGAAATTGCGGAAAGGTGTCGCGGCAAAAAAAGGAGGAAAAACAAAACCACCTGGCAACGAAAATCGACGTAAATTAATTGCTCAACGCTTTGCGACTTTCAGCAGTTTGTTCACTTACAGCCGCTGAAATAGCTTCCGCTGTCATTAAAACTGCGTAGTTATGGTCGATCCATTAAAAATCTTTTGGGTTTTGACAAATAGCACCTATTTGGGTAAGTGTGTACCGCCATTTGTATACCCTGTAAATGTAAGTGTAACCGTAATGTGTGTAGCTACTTAGAAGTGCATATGATTATTTGCTCATATGTACGTCCCAGCGTCGTTATGTTTATGTAAATGGTCTTGTGAAAATTTCATGAAGTGTAATTTGTTGGCGAGCCGAGAGTGAAAGGCTCCGAGAATCTGAGTCTACACGTGTGTACGTGAGGGATCCTGGCTAACGACACCTCAGAGGATGTGGCTGCTCCTCACTTTAAATATGCATTCAAGTTTCCTGGCTCTTCCTAGCGTAATTTTCTTAGTTGATTTCCTTTTGGCGTAATGAAGAATGTAGCCGACATTTTTGTAGATAAATGGGCAGAAATAAAAAAATTTTATATTTTTACACGTAAATGGGCTTAGTTTTATGTATGATATCCTTGGGACTTGAGATAATAGCTCAGGGAGAACTATTTTAACCTAACAGAAATTATATCTTTGTCTTCATTTATCCTTGAAATGATTTGTAAATTGTTTCCTATTTTTTGGGTCTTCTTCTTTCTTTGTTTCTTATTAATAATTAAGTCAAAAATAAAAGGAAAGTTATTTAAATTTGTTTCTTTATATGTTTTAATTTTTGTTGATTTCTTTTCACCAACTAAAACCTTTGCACTGCCTGAAAACTTAAATTTCAGCTAAACAAGATTCTTTTAATAGAAACTTTCCAGACTAGATCAAAACTTTAAATTAATTTCTGATTAGGATGACTTTCCATTTTAACCTAAAACCCATGACAGCGCCCACATGGCGTATACGCAACATGGCTGAATTGATAAAACTGCAATTTCTACGCGAACCCAGCTTTTTAATTGCGGCTTTTGGTCTTGTGCCACTCTTAACCCTGTCATCAGAGCCCAGTGCGAAAACCACCCCCCGTGGCGGATGTGGGTCGTAATTAACACGCCAGTGGACCATCCTGCTGGTTAATGAACAGCGGCAATGGAAGCGATGAGAACGAGGCCCATAAACAAGGTCTCCACCTCACCTTGTCTTCTTGCCCGAGAACTCATTATGACTGACAAAATATTTGTCAACTCATCAACGCTGTGGTAGGGTCCTGAGAATAGCGCCATATTTTTTTATATCGGTACAGCATACTGTCTGCCTTGTTTTTCCCAGCAAATTTTTTTACAGATTATTTTGTTTTGCTGTTTGACGCTTTGTTTGTCACTGTCCGCCGCGCACACTTTTTAATTAGTCCGGCCTGAAAGGAAACTCACAGGAATTTTAATGCGCTTCGGAATGTACGGAGCAAAAAACAAAATATAATATGAACCTCTTCTAAACATTTCATAAGTTTAATTAACAATTTTTTGTGTTGGTTAACTCGGGAAAAAGCCAAGGGGATAAAGCTGAAGTGCAGGTCACTTCCGGCATCGGATGCGGGTAACGATGATAATCATCATCATCGAGCCGGCTAATGAATACAAATATTCCGCACTCTCTCGGACCCGGTTTTAATTGAAATTTCAGCCCAACAAAGAGACTCAAGCCAAAGGCCCCGAAAAAATTCGAGCTGGCCATCATCAAAGTTAATGAGCTGCACGTTACTGGATACAAAAAAATGGGAATTGAATACATGGCCGACTGGGCCCAAAGGGTATTATTTGAATTTCGTGGGGTTCAACGAGTTCATTAAACGGATTTAATTGTACTTTTTCCCGGGAAGATCAGCCTCTACAAAAGGTCTTCTTTCCCTGTGAGATTTGTTGTTTTTCCGCTTAATCAGCAGATGTGTAAAATAAATGGCTTATTTTAAAAGCTTGATAAAAAAAAGTAAATAATATATTGGCGTTGGAATCCAACGAAATAATAAATTAGTAGTTATTAAAATGAAAAGTTCTAACTTATTAATATTAAATATTGTATATACTAATTACTTAATGGACATTATTATTTATGAACGTATTTTTTTGAGAATGTCAAGTGTCAACAGCAGTTGTTTGCAAGATCAGAGTGTGCACACCGCAGCAATAAATTAATGGTGAAACTAATTATAAAACTCCCACGTCCCCAATCAGTTATGTCAGAAGTCAAATGAGTTGCCATTATGCGGATGCTTCAACTGACAAATCCAGTGAAACAAAAAGCAGAACCCTTGGCTTTTTGCATACATCAACACCAGCATAATGGGCGTGTAAAAACTGTCAGGCAGTTTTAACTTTTGCCACATATTAAGCATACGCGCCATTAACATCCTTCCTCTTCCGCTCGCTAACACGTGGCGCACTAAACTAATAATAACTTTTACACGCACAATTTGGTGGTGTTTCCACCACCACCCATCGCTCACACCATCGATTTCCGTCAATATTTGTTTTACTTAGGATAACCGAAAACTTTTTTGCATATTACACAGAAAACTTAACGCGAAAACTTAATCCAAAATACATAAGTAAACATAACATGAGATTATCATAAACTTACAGACAATTTATTAGGCATTGTTTTAGGCGATAGTGTGCGGGTTTTTTGAGTAAACTAAGCCCTGTTAAACGCCTTGAGGATTAAAACATGACCACAAAAACATTATGGTTATTTATTCGCACTCCACTCCTGTACGCTTTCGGATTTGTTTATTTATCTGTTTGTTTGCTTTGTTGTCAAGCGTTTCGGTCGAAAACTAATTAGCAAATTAAAACTTGTAATTTATTTATTTGCGGCACAACTTTGAAGGCATTTGTTTAACTAGATTTTCCAGCAAACTAAATCAGGCCAAAGGGCATAAAATACCGCCCGAGGTGACTAATAAGACAATTTCGGTTTGCTTTGTATATGAACATTCTTTGAAGTTTGTGGCTAAAACTTAATGAGTTAAGTCAACAGAATTTTCGATGAGTTGAGAAATTTGTATCTCCATAAATTTAAACGATTTCTATTCTAGGAATTATTTTACAAACTTATTAAAGCAATTATTAGGAGCCAAATTAAATTTGATTGGCCTTGCAGTTCTGAAGGTCAGTATTAGCTTGTTGGTTTGCATATAATTAAAAATTACACATTATAATCAAAATTTTTCCAAATGAAAATAAAATTAAGTAGTGTAAAAATATTGTTATATAAATAAATTATGGGAATTCATGTAATGCAGCAATTAGTAATTTGAGTGCCTTTTTAAACGCTTGAATATTTTCCTCTTCACCCAGCTAATCCGATTAAAATAAAATACAACACAATTTTTGATTTCATATACTTAACATGAAAACTGATCCCACCATAAACCAAATATTAAATATTATGGCGAAGGGAAGGCGTCCGAAAATGCCACCCAAATGTGGGATAATGTAGACCCAGGGAAACCCTGCAGCTTTCAGTTGTCAAAGGGACAGGCTCCGCACTTTTTTCCCCACCATCCTGTCAGTTTTAATGTGATGCGCTTTGTTGCCTTTTGGAAAATGTAACTTCCTTTTTTTTATATTTTTTTTTTTTGTTGCCTCACAAAAACTACTTTGACTATCTCTGCCTTTTGCGACCCAGTCTGCGTTTGTGTATCTGTGTGTTTGCTATGGCTGATTTGAACAGCTCTGACATTTGACGCCACTTTGCACACATTTTCCTTTTTTCCCCCCTTTATTTATTTTGCTTTGCTGAACAAAAAAGCAAAAAAATAGGAACAACAAAAACGAATTCTAAAGCAGCATATAAAATAGAAAAATGTTTACGGCGTGCAGCAAAAAAAAAAAGAAAAGAAAAAGAAATAAAAGTAGTGCCAGCTGCCAGTCATTCATGGACTGACATATGGCTCACCAGCAGGTGGGCTGCGGTGGTGGGCAGGGGGCATGGCTGGGCTTGTTAGTGTGCCAGTTATGCGGCCATAAATAGCTGACGGCAGCTCACCTGCCACTGCCCTCGAGTCACGCCCCCCGCCCGCACCGCCTCTGACTGCACGTTAATAGTTTAAAGTGAGCCCTTTTGACTGCCCCTCTTACGAGTGGGGGAAAAACCTGGTGGGGAAAATGGAAGGAAAAGCGGAAAGGCAAGAGCATGCTGCCTGGCTGATGACTCGGGCGCAGTTCACTTTGCTGCTCAATTTAACACCAACAAAAAAGAAGGCAGCCACTTTAGCCAAACAGCAAGCACCGCTTTTCTACAGGGTACATCAGGGTGTTAAGGTAAATTTGGAATATTGAAAGAAGAGATGGTAATAGGTAAGATTATTAAACCTGTGAGTATATGTTAGAAATTTCTTTCTTAATATGTAAAAAAAAACATAATAAGCTCACATATAACTATGATTTAGTTAAATAGAATCCACTAGAACTGCCCAAATGAACATGTTTCCTTTAAGAACTTGATTATCCACACTCTCTGGGTCGTATGTTGTTTACCTTTGATTTCATTCAGTATGACTTAGTCCATTCACTAGCAAGGATTTCCGCTTACCCTGCCATAATGCCAGAGTGCCAAAAAATTAAGTCAAGATAGCTGAGAGCGAAAGGGAAAAACAGAACAAAAATGCAATTTCAACTGCCAGCTATGTTTGCTCATCGTGTTTGCGTGTGTATTTGTATTTATTCAGTATATTGTAGCTACACACATTCGTTGAGGTCCTTGGAGTTTTCTTCCTAAACGCTTTCCACTCGACTCGCCTTCCCTTCCATTTGGGGTCTTATTTATACGAGTTTGGCTCCAGAAAATAAAGAGTGTGTGTGGATGTGTATTTATTTTGCTCATTTCTCATTTTCTTTCCTTTTCTGGGCCAAAAGAAGGAACATATTACGTGCTAGACTTACCTGCAAACTAAATAAAGCAAAGAGCTAAATTCTAAATTAGATTCTATTTGTCTTAACCCATACTTGAGTATGAAAGACCTGAAAGGCGAGGAGTTCATTCCGTTTTTTCATTTCATTTTTCAATGAAAAGAATTTTCAAGTTTGACTTGAGCATTCAAACGACTGAATGATGTGTGCGAGTGGAGAACTTCAAGCAGCCTTGCCATTAACACACATCAGCGAAAAAAAGGGGTGAAAGCACATTGCATTTCGTATTCCTGTCCAATATTTAATTAGTTTCTAAAACTTCTTCTTTGCACGCAACTTTTGGCAAAATTCAATTAAGTTACAAACAAAGAAAAAACTGATTAAACAGTTTAACAGATTCTGCCATGTATTGGCAGTGTTTAGCCAAGTCAAATATTGAAAGTTTGTTCAACACTTTCGCTTGGCTACCAAAAATTGTATTTTCAATTTATGTCATCTGCCAAACAATCCGAAATAAAAAAAATACTGAGAAACATAAGCCAAACATATCAAGGACTCGGGCAACATATGCACTTTGTTTACATGCAAGATAAATAAATTTCACTATACTCTTTGCTTGGTCAAATTGAGATATTATTCAAGCAGCTTTAAAACGATTGGAGACTGCATTTAATAAAATGCTTTTGCAGCCGAAAGGATTGCCCCAGCAACTGTCGTCTTTTCAATATTACGTATACGCAACGAGCGCCCGCTGGCCATATTAATGCTTCCTCTTTTACCCGGCAGCTCTGCTCTTTTATGATGTGTGACTGCCAACCTCGGTAACGTTGCTCTAGCGTTAAAGAACATTTATTTTTGTTGAAAATATACATTTTATCGTACTTATATTTATGCCCAAGTTGTGGAAGCTTTTTGTGTTTCGTGTAAAAGCAGATTATTGCTTCCGTCATGTGGGAACCGATACAAAAACAAGGCAAAGGACCTTTCAAGTCTGTTTTTGTCTCTGGGAAAAATTAAACCTTTAAAATGCTTTTTTAGTTACGTTGACAAAAGAAGTTTCTGAGAATATTTCGGCAGTCGAATGAAATGGAACTTAATTATTTAGGGAAAATTTAAAAGTTGAAAAGAGTCCTATGCTAATGGGACAACTTTTCGTGGGATTTCATATTTTTCGGAAAACAATTGTCAAGCTCAACAGAAGTTTATAAACTTTCGCTAAGGGGATTGCAAAAATCCACGCTTATTTGTGAAGTGCAATTCGCATCCGTATTTGCCTTGAGCTCCCCTGCTCGAATAAAACTCATTAACGCACGTTCCCGTTCCGAAAACTAAACTACACAACTATCCAGAAAGTTTTGTTTGGTAAGACATTAGCAGGGAATAAGCAAATAAAACGAGGCAAACAAACGTCGCTGCATTTTGCTAAGGGAGAGCCGGAAAAACCTCCAATACGCTGTGCACTTTGTGAAAACTTATTTTGCTTTCGACTGAAAAAGGGGGACACAAACTTTTCACTTTGAGTAGATTGTAGTCTGATTTTCGTTGGCTTTCGGTTGTGCAGTTGCATATTCTTATAGTTCAGTCTATTTGGGTGAAGGCTTTGTCTGGTTCAGTAAAGGGCTAACATGTTAGTAACAGGCTAAGCTGAATTTTGGAAATGTAAAGCTGTATGTATCCAAAAATATATTTAAAATCAAAAACTACAAGCTGTACTTTAAATATAAGAAATTTAAATTATTTTTTTGTGATTGCTTATAATTTTAAGTTAATAATTTTTAATATTAACTTTTAATTTTATCTGTATTTATGGCTTAAGTTTGATTCTCTCTGTGTATAGTTAAGTCTGGGATATATGTGGTAAATTCGCCTCTTTTATGCCTGCCACGTTTTGAACATAAACGAATAAGTTTACGACTTCCTCGACCGCAAAGGAGGCACGCGCACAATTTGTCAATCAATAAATTTGCCATAATTAATGCTGCTTATTGGCATTTCATACACTAAGAGCATGCAACCAACGAATCTATTTTTATAGTACGAGTATCTATATCATGGCTTGCCTTCTTTTTTCTCATTTGCAGTTACAAAATTTGTACGCATTGGTATTGCCGACAAAAACGATTCACCACCATATTTCGATAGATTTCTGTACGAGACTGAAATCGATGAAAGTGCCGACTTGCAGAGCACTGTCCTCACTGTCAACGCCAAGGATCACAATGAGTGTGAGTAACAAGCCCAGCAACAGCACACATAAACAATAAACCATCCCTTCATCTAGTTTAATGTGATTTTGTCCTTCTATTAAATTGGATTTCAGCTTGAGCAAAGGATGTTCGTACTTAATCGCTCGAGCAAAAGAATATATATTGCATAAATTAACAATTGATTTAATTAAGTGTGTCTTTAATTGTAATTGTCCAACGAGTATGTGTTCAAGTCATGGGCAATGATTTGCATTTGAAAGATATTAAGATGTAGACAGCTGCTCCAGGGACTGAATCCATCAAGGATGTCAGTGAACTCTGGCGTTAAATATGCAAGAATTGTTTGAGCAATTAACTGCAAAACATTTACTAATTTATTTAAAGCTTAGTTATTTTGAATAGTAACAGACTTTTTATATTTGCATTACATTTTGAACTTAACAAAATATATAAGATACTTGCCTATTCATAAGCATATTAAAAACATTAAATAAATAATAAACAGCATCTTTTCTTAGCAACCATTTCTTTGTGAATTTTAAATTGATTTGTTCTGCTCAGATTACATCACATAAATTGCTACAATTAAGTTGCTTTGTGAACTGTGAAATCTTTCTGTTGACATCCCAGAAGAAATGAGTCAATGAGTCATAAAAGAAACTAAAATAAAATAGACCAGAAATTCGTAGTAAACAATACGGACTTTCTTCATACATAACTAAAATCCGGAATTAATTTACCTTTTCAGTTTGCCAACTTGCGTAAGAGCAATATCAATGTCATGGGAGAATAATTGCTTACTTGATTTTTGTCAAGTCATGCGACAACGACATTCTCAGTCAATTTGAGTCATGAATCCTATGACTTCCTTCCATAAAGCACAAAAAATTATATCACAAGAAATATACGTATAGGATGTCATAAACATTTAGAAAAAACCAATTTGGCAATTTCCCTTATGGAGCCATAGCAAAGTTATGCATAAATATTAAAGCAGAATATTTTGCCCTTCCACGCGGTCATAATAGACATTTACAACATTTATTTATTTTAATACTCATACATCGCAATGTATGTGGATGTGTGCAGCCATTGTCAAATATTATTAGACATCGGCCATGTACCGCAAATATTTACGAAATATTAACAAAGACAGGCTCATTGTTGCCAAAGATACAGCTCGTAGTCATGCATAAATCCATAAAATACAAAGACAAACACAAATGGAGGGCAAGTGAGCATCTAATATGCGTATTTGTATATCTGTCTATTGATTCCCAAGCGGAAATTATTATTGTTAATACAGCAAGGGAAAAGGAGAAAGTTCTTCTGCGTCTGCGGCAGATACGATTTGCAGCACGAAAAACATTCAAAATCTCATTGAAAGCGTTTAACAACTTTTTCGCAAGCAATGGGAGCACCAAACTTGCGGGTAGAACTTTCTTGTCTTTCTTGGCTCAGTCTCCCCAGCAGCAACAGCTCGCAAAGGACATCCGAGAAAGCTCAGAGTCCTTGTTGTCGCCGGCGCGACGACTGCGAAAAAAGCATTAACCCGAATTGGAAAAAAGCAGAGCAGCTCTCACAACAATAACACAGTGCTACAAAAACTAGTTTTTATTTAAACGAATAAAATTCTTTTTTTTAGTACAATTTACAATGAAATACATTTTCTTTAATTGGTCAATTAATTATTAATTACTTAAGCAGATTTATTTATACTAATTCAATCTATTGGCAAAAACTTCTAATATAAAAACTTAGCCAAAAGCGTACTAGAAATAAAACATTGGCCAGTGTAATCCTCCTAGAAAAAAGAAAATGGAGCCGACAAACGGAAAAATAAATGGGCACACGAAAATTTTGAACTACTCGACGAAGGGAGAGGATTTCAGTGCTATGTGTGAGTCGAGTCGCATAGAATATGAATTGAAGGCTGAGACTAACGAAACAGGGTCAGGACAAATCTTTTATGCGATTCCTTGGGTTGCCATGCTTGCGTCTACTTTGAAATACGAATGGAGCTGTAAAACTTTTGTGCCATTGCGTGCCACATTGCGAATTTATGAGCGAAAAGATTATTTATATGAGTTTGCCCGAGTGGTTGCCATGTGTTGGCCAAATGTTGTCACATTCGAACCAGTTCAAAGAAGTTCCACTTAGTCGGATGCAAACGATGCTCATTTATTTGCCTGGAATCCGATTCACTTTAAGAGCTCAATTTTAAAGACCCACCTAAAAGGTGGCTGGGAAATAAACAAGGAGTCCGACAACCTTTCACTGTGTGCCATAAAAACACTTAGCTGCCACTTCCAACCTTCAAATAAGAAGAAAAAACTGAAAAAAAGAGCACGCAAAGACCTAGAAAAATCTAAGACCAGGGCAAAAAAAAAACAAGAATGTTTTTCCCTCCGCTTTTTAAAATGACTTTTCATGCTAAATAAGTACACAGACAACAGGGAGGGATATTTTTACTGCCTTGGCTGCTCCCATGTGTGCCTGGGTCCCTGGTGTCTGTATATTAATTTATTATCATTATCAGTGATTTAAAAATGGCGTCATGACATCGTAAATTGTAAACGTCATTGTCTAAGACTGGGGACTACTTAACACGACTCGCCTGAGCTACTCTTAATGTCCCTGTTGTTGTTATTGTCTGCATGTAAAAAACCACTCAAAAAAAAAACAAGAATAAATAGATATTTAGACTAGAGTACATTTTATAGGTTTCTGCTCGCGTAGAGCAGTAAATTTAAATGGAAAAAGAATATAAAATAAATACTTTATCCGAGGGATGCTGCAGAAGTATTGGATATTTGGTTGCATGATTATACCTGAAAACCAATAGCAAATAAATATTTAAGCTTTCAATGTTACTCCACTGACATCGCATAGCAGGCGTAGCACAATGTTTGATTTAATTTCCTTGAATATGGTCAGTTTACTTTTCAAAGTCAAAGTGAACAAGCCAAAAATTATATATCAGTCATATTTCAATTCAAAAATAATACGTATATTACGAGTACAGCCATGAATTGTATAACCCTGAAGAGATCTTTAAGTTCCGATGACGATTCGCCTTTTACATCTACCGCAAAAAGAAAGAAAGAAAAAAATAAATTAAGAAAGTTACCAGGTGTATCCTTAAAGCGCTCCCAAGCTTTCGGAGACTATTTCCAGGATTCTTCTCCAGCAAAACGAGCAAAACATCAGTTCCAGGAAAAGGATATTAAGAAGGACCAGAAACCAAAGGTTCCAAGCGACTTTTTGAAAGATTTGCCCATACTGCACGATTCCGATTCCACTGATTTTGACGAAGATACTCGAGCAGCCGAAATCGTAAAGACAAAGATAGTAGCTAGGGATAATCAAAATATGTTTACTTTTGAGCAACTGAAGTCCATTTGCTGCGATATGATGAAGAAATGCGAGGATCGAGTAAAACAGGAATTTGAAAGAGACTTAACCCAGAAACTGACAGAACAATACGATACATTCATCAAGTTCACTCACGATCAAATGCTTCGTGAAAGTGCGAATAGTTTTAGTTATTTGACATAGTTAAACAAATTGTTTTCATTATTCTTGTTATATTCGAAGGCTTGATCTTTCTTTTTTGAAAATTATTGTTAATAAAAAGTGTGTGAGGATAAAAATGGTAGTATTTAATAAAAATGGAGTTTGCTTTGTACTACGCTATCATATTTTACCTTTCCCACAATCACCAGAGTTCATGATTATTAAAAATTAATTAAAAAATCAGATTAAAACATTGAAAAGCTTTCAGAAACTTTTCGTTCAGCTCTCTAAGTAATTCCTTAATTGTGCATAAAGCTGTTAAGGCCCACAAACAGCAAAAGCCAAATGTGGCCAAGTTTTAATGCCTCAAAACGCAAGCTGCCTGGCATCCTGCTCAACCAGTCCCCCTTCCATACTCAGCTAGTCGAGCAGGTTAAGCGATTTACGCGTCGCTAATTTACGCTAATGTTTGCCTTTCACATTTCCGCATAAATGCACAGACAATGTGGCAACATCAGCCCCCTGTTCTCTACCCTTTCCAACCCTAACCCACTTTCCCCAAACGCTTTTCCCTTCAGACGTGTCCTGGTTGTTACATATGAGAGCATTTCCATATTCCGCCAGTGAAGACAACATTTTCGCAGGCTGTTTAAACATGAAATAAGTAAATTATATGGCATCTTGTTCTGCCTGGCATTCTCTTGAAACATTCGGGCCATGTCCTTGTCCTCTCTCCCATGGGTGCAGAATGTTTTTTAATGAACTTAATTATTTTTTCTGCCTACTTGGCTGCTGTTTTATTTTTCACTCTTTGACTTTGTTTTTTTTCGAACTTGGGTTGCTGGGCCAAGTTTTCCTTTTCCTTTTAGGAAATTTAAACATTAATAAATCTGTTCAAAAATCGGAAATGTGAAAACTTATTGATTAATTGCGAAATAGCCATATGTTAGCTCTTAGTTTAAGCTAATTATAAATAAATACTGCTTATATATCAAATTCAATAATATGCACTAATATTCCCAGCAATTAAAGTGACATGGACTCAGCTTTTTGAAATGAAAATCCTTTTCAGCTTCGTTTTAATTCTTAATGACCTGAAAGTGGATTCATTTTTATTAAGCAAAGCCGGGTGATTTTCCTCCTTTGAGTTAAATGAAATCGTTTTATAACCGTCATACTCTTATTGTATCATTTCAGCGACGAATATTCGATACCAGATCACAGGCGGTAACATAGGCAATGCCTTCGCCGTACAAAACACCACCGGTGTCATTTACGTGGCAAGTCCACTTGACTACGAAACTCGGCCAAGGGTAAGTAGTCGACAGGTCTGAAGAAGAAAATGTTAAAGTATGGGACTTAAAGTATTGGAAGCGTTTTTATAATTAACACAAATTAATATTCAAGTAAAGAAGAATAATTAGATAGGTTCTGAAAAGCGTTTTTAAAGATTTTTAAATTATTTATCTACAGCCTTCTGTTTCTTTGTGTGTCTACAAGTTGATGTACATTTTTCTTGGTCCTATTTTTTATACTGGGACCTAACTTTCTGCTGCATGCATAATTTATATATTTTTCTGCTTTGGCGATGAACAACAAAAAAAGGGAAATATGTAAAACTATGCAAAACTTTTGGGGGGTTTGGCAAAACTTTCGACCGGGCAAGTCGAGGCGTATAAAAAAATTAATCCGAAAAAAAAGAGAAAATTCGCTTACAAGCAGAAAGCATTTCCATCTCAGAGAACTAGAGGGGTACAGGGGATATATAGACAGCTACAGCTGTCGTTACATATCCCAATGCGCATTTTTAACGTGATTGGCAACGCACAACCATATCACTTAGAAAAAAACAATACAAATATAACCAAAAATTATTAGCCGTCACAGAGGGAAGCAGATTAATAAATTTCTTTAAATGTAGAGTTATTTTATTTTATGAAAACTATTTATATATTTACTATATTCATCTTTTAAATATGATAAGCCTGTTAAATCCATTTTTCGAAATTTTTTTTTCTGTGTGCAAGGAAGAAATATATGTAGAAATCCACCAACTTCCTGCACCGCGTAGTCATCACCTATACGCAACTTGTTTTGGCACCCCCACAGGACTGGAAATCCGTGTAGCTGTCAATGCCCAGCCATGCAACAAGCACTGGCAGTGCCACAACGGCCAAAACAACAAGCCACAGCAGCCGGAACATGTGTTGCCAATTTCGTATTTAGCTCTTCTTTTTTCCACTCTGTTCTGTTCTACCCGTGGAAAAAAGTTTCACTGACCATTCATGCGAATTTGGCTTTTGTTGTTCAAATTGCGACTGGACTATGGCAGCCTCGTCCGCATCAGGCGCATTAAAAACGTCAGGCCAGAATAAATCTCCTTTGCTAATGGCATTGTCTATTTTTAAATTTCTCTGAAACTTCCGATGGAAATATTCATAAATGAATTTTGAAATTTCCAAACGCTTTTGCCAGATTACGTTAAAAGTTTCATTCTGTATTCACTTTTCTGCCTTTGCAGTGGTTTTGAGACAGCTGAAAGACATTATATACAAACGCATTATTTTACTTTACCTATTTACCTAATTAATAATTGTTTTTACGTTTTATTTTACAGTATGAACTGCGCTTAGAGGCCACCAGAAATCGCAAAAATAATTACACCACCGTTGTGATCAACGTTCGCGATGTCAACGATAATCCACCGGTATTCGATCGTCAAACATATCGCACACAAATCACCGAAGAAGACGATCGCAATCTGCCCAAACGCATTCTGCAGGTTAGTTTCGCGTTTAAAAATTTTTGCCTACTTTTCAGGGCAACATATATCGCCTTATTGGCTTTACAACAATTTAAATATTGATACCAGCAGCGGCATGCACATCGAAAAAGATAAACACGAGCCAAAAACAATACATACAATACACGTAATTTGCATAAAAAGCCAAAAACTTAACAATAAAAAAGCGGGTAAAGCAGGCCGAAGGCAGACACATAACAGGCTGGGAAACTCAAGTGCCGAACGTATAGTGACGGCAAAAATGAGAAAAATCGAGGAAAAGTGGGAAACAGTTGGCAGAAAAGTTCTTCGCTCGGGTGGAGCCATTCAGCCGTAAATATAAATAAATACTCATTCATTAATAATAACGTGATAGTTTCGCAACGGCAGTAAAATGCGTACACAAACGCCAATACATACATCATCATGAGTACGCATACATACATGCATATATGTAAGAAAAAGCCTCATATAAGTATATATACTTTTATTTATGCCATCATTTACCAACATCAAGACCATCGTAGAGAAAGCCGATTTTATGACCACATCAACATTTGAATACACTTTAACGGGCGCATTAAGAAAACTGTCATTTCTAGGTTGTAAATGTTGAAAAGAAGGTCTTATAATCAAGATTAAACGATCAAAGAAAAAAATTAGCAGGAATTAAATTTTTAATCATTAACACATTTTATATATGTTTACGAAAAGCCTCTGACTTATTTGATTCACCTTCAATTAATTTAAAGAGCATTCCATTAAGGCCAACTTATTTTTTAAACATTAAATACAAATTAAAATTGCACAGCTCAGCGGTGGTGCCCGCAACCAATAAACAAGAAACGATGCAAAAACAAGGCGAATTTTTAATTACACATTTATGGCAGGCCAAAGTGCGACCGGAGGAGCATTGTCACGGCGGGTCCCATTTATGTCCCATAAATATATATCCATATATACATGCCTCATTCATACAGATACAAGGTGAATGGAATGCGTTTGCTGTTGCCAACACCTTTGGACCCAAATTGATTTCCCTGCTTCAAAAATTAAATGCAAATATTTTTTTTAATGTAAAGCGCAGGACTTGGCAGGACTCTGTAGGTGGGTTTGGATGGCAAAGGCATTTAAAGCCAGGCATGTATGTACGATTATGTGTGTGAGTATTCTGGCGAAAGGACAATGGCACATACGCAGCTCGAAGGCTCGCTTCCGCCTGCGAAATGGGCGGGGCAATAATAATGGGCACAATGATGGCACGTAGACAACTCTTTTGTCATATCAAATTGTGTTCAACATTTAACGTAAATTGTCGCATTGTGAATGTGCAACGGATGGCTGTTGAGAATGGGTATGGGTGGAAATGGCAGGCACTTAACACGTGACGATGATTTAAAGGACCAAGGACCCAGAGGATATTGCTACAAGTTTGCCTGTAATTGTCAACTGAATCTCGCTTTTCTTTCATTATAATAGAAAATGGGTTGCACACAAGCAAGACACATGCATAACTCGTTTTGTTTCCACAGAACCTTTGTCACTTTGCACTGACAATCTACACACTGATACTTCACGTTTATCCTATGAAAGGATGCAAAGAGATAGGGAGAGAGGTGATATAGAAACAAACTGAACAAGGCAATTATTGCTTTTAATTGGCAAGACAACTGTTTAAAGACTGTACTCTCGTCACTTTGATTTGCAAGTAACTTTGTCTTAGGGGTGGTTAACTTAGTATGCAGCGATGAGGAGTAGGATAAGTTAGGAGCCTAATAATAAAATATATCAATCATTGTTTTTGCATTGTTACTTGTTAAGTAGCGATTAAAAGAATTCGTAAGCTTTCATCCAGCATGCAAACCTTGAAGGGAAATTTCAGCACTCACTTATAATTCCTTTTACCAAGAAACTTAAAACATTTTTAAATATTTTTCAAGTATTTTTATGTTGTTGCAGATTAAGAGAACTCCTCAATAGTACTTCATTTATTTCATTTTATTCAATTGCCAAAGCCTTCCATTTAGCCAATCAAACTCGATAACAGTCTTGGCTATGATCAAAGATTCCAAGAAAATGCTCCTAAATGCTGATTTAATTTACCAATCACAAACACAAAATAAACAAAACAAAAATAAAACAATGAAATAAATGAAAAAAACGGAATCCGATTGAATAATTACATAAATCTCTGTAATATTAGCATTTCTTTCCTTGGTTTTTTGTATGAAAATATTTTGTGGCCATCCCAAGAAGGCCGAAATAAAATATGCAAAAAATAGGAGAGCAAAAAATCGAAGCATAAATTTACAAGCAATCTGGCGGGTAGAAAGGAAAAATACCAACCACGCCCACCGTCCAGATTTTTCAGCGCCCTTCCTACCGCATTTTTACCCATTTCGACAATCACGTTGCCCTTTATTGGACATTTAAAGCATTTGGCTCATTTGCATATTTGATTTATAGCCTCCAATATTGTAAGCAGCGTCCAGTTTTCCACTGAATCAGAACCTGAACCTGAATCCTTATCCTCCACCGAATAATGCAGTTTTTGTTACTAACCGTTTGCTTTTCCATTTTCCATTGCAGGTCACAGCCACCGACGGCGATGTAGATAGACCAATAAATATTGTATATTTCCTGACTGGCCAGGGCATCGACCCTGATAATCCAGCGAATAGTAAATTTGATATAAATCGCACGACGGGCGATATTTTTGTACTCAAGGTAAGTGAGGGCGCGAGACTCTGTTCACCTTTCGGCGCTTTTAAACAGATTCCAATTTCGAGACCCCTCGTAAAAGGAGCGTAATGAATGCCAGTTAAAAATTCGCGACTGCCCCCTTAACAGCAAGCCGTGCAAATGGCGCTCAATTCAACTTCACAAAAAATGAAAAGAGGAACAAAAACAGGAAAATAACTTTTTCGTTTGTAGTCCAACTGGGGGCGCAGTAGGTACTCTATAAGCCCCGGGGGGCTATTTTTTGACAGAGGGGCTTTCGCTTTGGCCGTTCACAATTGAGCCACAGTTTATGCTCAAACAATGGCGCAGTTTATATTGTGTGACGAGTGAACAGTTGAAAAAATGAGAGGGTCACAGTGTTATGGAAATGGGTCTACACTGAATTTATGCGGGTAAAATAACCTTCCCAACTTTCCCATCGAAAAGAGAGTCTTTGAATGAGTTAAGGCAGGGACATATATTTTATAGGCCGTGAAAAATATATTCAAATAAAAGGAGTGATCAAGTAAAGGTAAAATATAGATTATTAAAGTAAATTCAGTAATATTTTTCACACTTTGTAAATTTTTTTATAAGAACTACTTTAACCAACAAACTAAATGTTAACAAAAAGCGTTAACTGACTTGACAGCGCTTTTAACCTTTTTGACACTGCGGCATTCTTTTCATAACCGGAAGAACTTGAAAACGTGTTCAATATTTAACACTTTTTGTCGGCTCCTGATTGCTGTCATCCCTTACCACCCTCGATTTCGCGACTTTTGTAAATTGTAAAGCTTTCCACGCGGTTCGGTGGCGTATGATTAATTTAAAACTGTGTCAAACCACACACACACACACACTGGCAAATACCACACCCATTGGTACATGAGGCAAACAAAAAATAACGTCATTTAGATGCAAAAAACTGCCACCGTCGGTTGTCAGATACATAGACTCCAATTAATTTCAGACAAAGTCCATAAAAACTAACGAGTCAAAGTGTCAGTAAAGCGAGCGAGTGGAAATTAGTGTTGCTAACTATGGATTACAATAGGGGAGCTAAATGCAATATTAGTTACATGGCTAAAGAACCTATTTATATTGAGGCAAATAAAAGTAAAGAAATAAATATTCTTTTTAAATACTTAAACTTAAAATTTACATTATTATAAAATAACTTGAAATAGTCAAATACTTGAAAATTTATATTTGTATACAATTATCAGGGAACGTAAGTTAGAGCTAGTAATGACTTTTAATTTTAAATTTAAGTTTTTCATAAACGTCAAGAATATATCTTTTTAATTCTAGTCTTTAGATTAAGCCACAGAATTTCAAATTTTTATAACATTGTTTAGGACCCAAAATAGTATAGAATTTATCTGGAAAATAGTTGTCAACACTAGTGGACATTCCCGAACCTTTCACTTCAAAGTTCGAGCCTTCGGAAAGCCCCACTCCGATTCGCATTCTGCATAAAATGTTCAAATGTTGCCGCTGGCGGTTTGCTTTATTTGTTTTATTGCTGGCGGATAGGGCAGTTTGCTGATGCGATAGGGTTAAAAGTGAGTGAACGTGGTGTGAGTCAATGGGCGTTGGGAGCTGTGTGGCAGTGGGTGGTTCCAGCGACAGCATGTGGCATTTGTGGTTTTGACGCTCTACAACCAACCACATGTAAATGACGTTCGTCGTTCGTTATTGGTGCGCGGTTGCCTGGCATAAAATTGTGTGTAAAATCAGGCGAGGAAATGGGGTTTTGAAAAAAAGAGTTCAGAGGATTCTGAGGTCGGGGACTCCTTCGTTTGGCGGATGCCACTTGCCGGCTGCCTGACGGCATTTAATTTGTAATTGCGATTGCATTACGTGTCACGTGGCAATGAAGCCATTTTTTTAACCCGTTTTAATTGAGCGAACTGGGCTTTAAAGTTTATTTGCCGACAGCTGAGTGATTGGCTATCAAATTGGTTATCTGGTAGGCTGCTAAAAAATGGTTTTAAATAAAACGCGCTATCTGGGTCACAACGAAATAAGTCTCAAAGACATGAAAAACATAGTAAGAGATTTATTTAATTATTTGAATAAGTGATTAATTAGAGAATGAAATAAATAAACACCTAGCGGTATATGTAGAGCATAATATTTAATGCCACAAAGGCAGTGAATAGAGTAAGACAACAAAACATTACTAGCTATTAAGGTGAACTCATTTTTATCTTAGAATTCAAATTCCCTGAGTTTCTTGACCACTTAAATATTCTCTTACAAAGAACATTTTTAGCCGAAACAATACATTTCTCGTGTCTTTACAATAAATACAAGACTTAGCTTTCATTTACTTCAATAAGACTTCAGAATTAATTCATCGTAAAAGCAAATTGTCCTTCAGACCAACCACAGATACCAACACATTGAATACATTTCGTTAAGGTTTGAGAGTATATATACACTATACGCATTAGCTGAGCAAGCAATGTTTAAGGGTAATTTGAATAGGGGCCAGAGCCAGGCCAAGACCAAAAGGTTGACAGGGCCAACACATTGGCAACTCACACAAAAACAAACAAAACACAGCCATAGAATACTGGAGGACATTTCAATCGAATGGATGGCTTTTATTTTGTCATTGGCAATGCAATTTCGTGTGGATAACTCATTTAATGAGAAATCTAATAACAGACTTGTGTATGTAAGACCACCTACCAACCCAAAGCCATCAAAGCCAGGTTAGAAACAAACAACAATCAATGGCCAACGGCTCAAGGGTTTCCAGGGTCTCCGACTCAGTCTCAGTTACAATTTACCAAGGGGCATAAAATAATTTGCAAACAAACAAACAGCTGCCAAATCAAATCCCTTTCTTGCACTTAGAGAAACTTTTGTGTATAAATGAAAGGCCCATGAAAGGTTTTTTTTTAAATTTACAGTTTATATAAAAATGAACATTTATATATTGCAATCCTGTCCCAAAATTGAAAATTATTTTTAAATAAAATCTGAATAAATTAATGCTTCATGTGTAACTGTGAATCCGCAGCCCCTGGACCGAGATCAGCCCAATGGCAGGCCACAGTGGCGCTTCACAGTATTCGCACAAGACGAGGGCGGCGAGGGCCTGGTCGGATATGCGGACATCCAGGTTAATCTGAAGGACATCAACGACAATGCACCACAGTTTCCGCAGGGCATCTACTTTGGCAATGTCACCGAAAACGGAACAGCCGGCAGCTCAGTGATGACCATGTCTGCCGTCGACTACGATGATCCCAACGAGAGCACCAATGCCAAGCTCATCTACTCGATTGAGAAGAACGTCATCGAAGAGGAGACAGGGGCGCCCATCTTTGAAATCGAGCCGGAGACGGGCCTCATCAAAACAGCGGTCTGCTGTCTGGACAGGGAGCGAACGCCCGACTACTCGATCCAGGTGGTGGCCATGGATGGTGGTGGTCTGAAAGGTGAGTGTTATAAATTCATCTGGGTCAAGGGCCTGAACTCAATCAGCCAGATTGTTTGTCTAGCTGGGACTGTGCCTGTGGGTGTTAATAACGCTTCAGAGGAATTCCCAGAAGACGGTATTAATATCTTGATTCGCTTAACCATACCTGATTGCCTTGAGATGTCTGAAGTTAGAAATATATTTAGCTTTGAGGTTTTCTTTTAAACCAAGCAAATAATAATAAAATTATATTTAAATATAGTTTATGACCACGAAAATATTTAATTCGTTTTGTAAAAATAAAAAGGAATATTTTATAGAAAACTTAAATAAATTAAGATTGAAAAATATAGCTATATTAAAATCTCTACCACTCTTAGAAATAACGACCAACATAAAACAAAATTCCTCTTTACCATAAAAACAAATTTGTTCATGAGTGAACATATTTATTTTTGGGACAGCCAACTTATCAAAAATATGAATAGATACCAGTTTCCAGCCAGTCATTCCTCCAATTTCTCACACTGCTTCTGTACGTAATCGACGCCCATCTGATGCACCCTGTTTGTTCTGTTTACTGACCAATTTTGCAGGGACCGGGACCGCCTCGATTCGCGTCAAGGACCTCAACGACATGCCACCGCAGTTCACCAAGGACGAGTGGTTCACGGAGGTGGACGAAACGAATGGCACTTACATCCCAGAAACGCCCATTCTCACGGTTACCGTTCAGGACGAGGACGAAACGAACACGTTCCAATACAAAGTGGTGCCGAATAGTGGTTTCGGGGCGGACAAATTTGCGATGGTGCGGAATGCCGATGGAACGGGCTCACTGAAAATCATACAGCCACTGGACTACGAGGATCCGCTACAAAGCAGTGGATTCCGGTTTCGCATACAGGTCAACGATAAAGGCGATGATGGACCAAATAGCAGTGATAAGTATCATGTGGCGTATTCGTGGGTGGTGGTAAAACTTCGAGATATCAACGATAATGTGCCCAAATTCGACCGGGAGCACATAGAAGTCTCCATCTACGAGGATACGAAAGTGGGAACTATTCTCGAGCAATTTAAGGCCACCGATGCCGATCAAGGAGGTCATTCCACAGTACTTTACAAAATTGTTCGCTCCACAAATCGTAAAAGACAGTTTGCCATAAGTGACAAAGGAGCTGTCAGCATACAGAGACCTTTGGATAGAGAAACCATGGATCGGCATCATATTCAGATTTTAGCTATCGATGACGGCAGCCCTGCTCGAACTGCCACTGCAACTCTAACCGTTATAGTTAAGGATGTCAATGATAATGCTCCGACGTTTGCCCAGGACTATAAGCCAACTTTGCCAGAGAATGTATCTGGTAAAAAGATACTGGAAGTGGCAGCCAAGGATGCAGATGATAGGCAACGGGGCAATGGAGGACCCTTCACATTTCGATTGGATCCCTTGGCCAGCGATGAAATAAGGGCAGGCTTTAAGGTGGAATATGATCGCAGTAAGTATATAATATTCTTAAATTAGGAATAAATAGGGAATGAAAAATAGTTAAATGTTAATCGCAAACATAAACACGTGTATCTAATACAACCGAGGGCAAACCGCTTTGCATAATTAACGTTGCAAAAAATGTTTAAACGCTCACTAAGCCCAACATCTGTCATATTGGCGCCAAAATAAAAAACATAATGAGAAAAATTCGCGAGCACTTGGAAAAATGATAATATATAAAATGCTGAACATATTTAATGCATTAGCTTGATTAAAAATGTATTCAATGAGATATGTTGCAGCAATTTATACCAATTACGCATCTCATTTAAGTTATTATGCAAATTAATATCAAGCGAACTAATTTTTTACTTATTTATGCATTTTAGTCTGCATTTGTTTATTGTGAAATAATTAATTCGGCATTTGAAAATCAATTATTAACGTTGATAACCCAAAGGCCTGGGGGTCAATTCGTTTATTGTGGAGATACTTGAAACTCAAACACGTGTCAGGACGGCAGAAAACCTTAAACAAAAAAAGAGGAGCAGAGAGTGATAAAAACACATCAATGAGGATGGTCCCTAAAACAGAGAGACACACAAATACAAAAGATAAATGTGCCCTGAAATTCAAACTGGCAAGGCAGAAAAACTGGTCCAGAAAATTGAAAAACTTGCTGTCAATGTCAGCGACAGCATTCAAGTGACACCTCAAATTTTCTTTCATTTGATCGATTTTATTGGGGTCCACTCGAAAGTTTTCCTTTTTAAGGATTTTTTGTCCGGGGTTTTTGTTTCAAATAACTCCCAACAATGGCTACACAAAAACTGTAAAGCAATTTCCATTTTACAAAAGAGGAGAGCAGAGAAAAAAATGCAAAACCAAGATTGAAAATTTACTTCTTTTCGAAGGTGCTCCGTGGTATACACTTAGGTATTTAATTTAATTATTATCCGAAAAAATTTAAAAACTTAATTTTTATTTTAGATACAACCTAATATTGCAAACTAAAAAAGTGAAACAAAATTCCAACAAAATGAAAAATGCAAAACGACAAATAAAAGAGGAAAAAGCTTTTACATTTCATACGTAATTTTCATTTCAGAGAATATTTGATTTACATTTTGAAGATACAAGAAATACCAAAAACTGTATTGCCATGGAAAATCAGTGGTTTTGTGAATATACTCGAACCTTAGGGAAAACCCATGAAAGGAAAACACCAAATCGCAATGAAAACAAAAGCCGACCGGACATGGTCAACTGGACGAACCGAGATGATGGCCTCGAGGCTGAATTCTGTCCACAGTTCCATCGCTTCTCTGTTTCACTTCTCTGATTCTCTGGCACTTTTCGACCAATTTCTCTATCTCTCAGTTGGCTGTTACAGTGATTTTTTTGTGTCGGTTACTAACTTTGTGGCACAAACAATGCTGATGATGCTGATTGTCTGAAACATAATTCAATCACCATTACTATGCAAACACAGTTTGGTTTAGCGTTTGATTTCGACTTTGATTGTGTGCCAATTGCCTTGAATGAATGAACTGAATTGGATGGAGTGCCGGAGTGCAGAGGGAACATACTGAATTGGTTCGGTTTTGAATTGCAAGTTGTTTGATCTTAGCGTTTAGTTTTAGCGTTTGGTTAGTTTGGGCAAATGCGGTCGACCAAATTCGCGCCGTTTGAAGTTTGGAATGTATTGCAAACAGAGTTTAATATTTACTAGCCGGTCATGAGAACTTAGAAAATAAAAGTTGTTTTGCAACAACTCTCGTCAGATTCGTGAAACATGCTTTTCAGCTTTTAGCAAACACATTTGGAAATATTTTTGAATTATAAAATATTTATATTGAAACAATATGAAACACCTTTTAAATTTTTTAAACTTAAAATTAAATACTTAACTGAAATACTTACTTATTAAATATCTTTTTTTTAGGAGGTGACAATGGAAATGGGGTGGCCATCATCTCATCCCTTCGTCCCTTTGATCGCGAGGTGCAAAAGAGCTATGCCATTCCCATCGAAATCAAGGATAATGGAGCTCCAGCGATGACTGGAACCAGTACTTTGACCATAACTATAGGCGATGTTAATGATAATAAAATGCAGCCAGGTAGCAAGTCCGTGCTGGTATATAACTACCAAGGACAGTCTCAGGATACGCAAATTGGAAGAGTATACGTCAACGATCCCGATGATTGGGATGTTCCGGATAAGAAATACTACTGGGAGGTTCAGGAACACCAAAGATTCAAACTGGATACCGATACTGGAATTTTGACAATGAGAGCTGGTACACGAAGAGGTCGCTATCAGCTTAAGTTTAAGGTTTACGATCGTGAGCATGGTCAGGAGGATATACCCGCAAATTTGAGTGTTACAGTGCGAGACATAACAGCAGAGGCTGTGCAGCAAGCTGGTTCCATGAGGTTGGCTCACATCACAGATGAGGATTTCGTGAGAACTTGGAATCCGGTTAAGAATCAAGTGGAGCCCTCTAAACTAGAAAGGTTCCGCAACAAACTGGCCGAGTTACTATATACAGATCGAGATAATGTGGATGTCTTTAGTGTCCAACTAAAGGAAGGTTCTTCCTATCCCCTCACAGACGTTCACTTTGCTGCCCGTTCTGCAACTCAGCAACCATATTTCAAATCAGTTCGATTAAATGGAGTGGTTCAGATGCATCGTGAAGAGATTGAACATGAAGTGGGCCTAAATATCACTATGGTTAATATAAACGAGTGCTTGCATGAAGGTAAAAATAAGTGTGGTTCCAATTCCTGTACCTCCAAAGTAGAGTTAGGTAAGAAGCCCTATACAGTTAGTGTAAATCGCACTGCTTTGGTTGGCGTTCGGTTGGATATCACGGCTCAGTGTGTTTGCCGGGCCAGGAACTTTACCAATCATGATCATAACTGCAGATCTCACCTCTGTTATAATGGCGGAAGATGTGTGGAGACCCGAACTGGTCCGAAATGCGTAGCATGTCCCGTGGGCTATAATGGGCCTCGATGCCAGCAATCCACAAGGAGTTTTCGCGGCAATGGTTGGGCCTGGTATCCTCCACTTCAACTCTGTCAGGAGTCTCATCTCAGTTTGGAGTTCATCACTCGTGTTGCAGATGGCTTAATTCTCTACAATGGACCAATAGTCCCACCAAAACTTGAAGAATCCGTGATTAGCGACTTTATAGCCATAGAACTGGCGCAGGGCAATCCGAGGCTTCTCATGGATTTCGGTTCAGGAACCTTGGAACTGCGGGTAAAGACCAAGAAAACCCTGGATGATGGTGTCTGGCATCGTTTAGACATATTCTGGGACACCGAGAATGTCCGAATGGTTGTGGACTTTTGTCGCACAGCCTTGGTTTCCGAAATGGAGGATGGCACTCCGCCGGAATTCGATGATAATGCCTGCCAGGCGAGAGGACAAATTCCACCGTTTTCAGAGCAACTGAATCTAAATCAGCCCCTTCAATTAGGTGGACTTTACAGGCAACACTTTGATCAAACTCTTTACAATTGGCAGTATGCTTTTAGCTCCAAAGGATTCGATGGTTGTATACGAAACGTAATCCATAACTCCGAGCACTATGATTTGGCTTTCCCTGCTTTGGCCAGGAATAGTTTTCCCGCCTGTCCGCAAACCGATGAAGTTTGCCTAAAAACCGAACATACAGCTCGTTGTTGGGAGCATGGAAATTGTGTGGCAAGTTTGGTTCAAGCCAAGTGCCATTGTCAACCGGGTTGGATGGGTCCGGGTTGCAATGTGCCCACAATTCCTACGACTTTCAAGGCCCAAAGCTATGTGAAATTTGCCCTCAGCTTCGAACCGGACCGGTTTTCCACCCAACTTCAGCTGAGATTTCGAACTCGAGAGCAGGGTGGCGAGCTTTTCCGGGTTAGTGATCAACATCATAGGGAGTACGCCATCCTGGAACTCCGAAGAGGCCATCTACAATTCCGCTTTAATCTGAATTCACTGAGAAACGAGGAACAATTGCTGACCTTAACCGCAGTCGCAGTAAACGATGGACAATGGCATGTGATTCGCATTAGTCGATATGGATCGGCGGCACTGATGGAACTGGATGGCGGGGAATCGAGACGGTACAATGAATCTTTTCACTTTACAGGACATCAGTGGCTAAGCATCGACAAGCAGGAGGGTGTTTATGCGGGCGGCAAGGCCGAGTATACGGGAATCAAGACCTTTGAGGTGCAGTCCGACTTTCAAAGGAGCTGCTTAGACGACATCAGGTAAGGAGGTTTTATCAATATTCGATCAAAATATAAATTAACTTGTCAGATAGTTAGCTAAAGTTGATTGACCTTAATTATTCAGATAGTTAGTTTCTAGGTGCGTTTAATGCATTTCAATTTGGAACAGAATACCTAATGTTAATACATTAAAGTAAATTTGAAAACTAAAACATCAAGAATATGTCACTTAATTTATGGACAAATGAACAGTAGACTCTGCTAATCAATGAAAGCAATAAATGGACCCAGTAAAAGA
The DNA here is from genome assembly GCF_018153835.1 of Drosophila eugracilis. NCBI lineage: Eukaryota > Metazoa > Arthropoda > Insecta > Diptera > Drosophilidae > Drosophila > Drosophila eugracilis. The sequence goes on along the minus strand of NW_024571981.1, from coordinate 3,232,803 downwards.
CCTCAATTGCTGGTACTCAAGCGAAGTTTTCCCCATTTTTTCCCCCTACTCCGACTGACAGACTGGATGGAAAACACCTGCCACTTCCGCCCGCCATGAATGGGACCCAGTGGGGACAGGCGACGATGGCCCGCAATCTCGAACGTAACTGCCCCTCGAATAGGCCCTGCTCGAATGTCATCTGCCCAGATCCCTTTGACTGCGTCGACTTGTGGAACGAATACGAATGCACGTAAGTATACCTTTTTCATTTTCATTTCCTGAGCATTTCCTTTGTGAACGGTGCACAGTAATTTATTGCGTTTTCGATTTAATTATGGGTCCCTTTGTTTGCCTTTGAAGGCAAGCCAAAAGTTGTAATCAAATCGGTGCAAATGTCAATTACAAATAAGTCAATTAGATGCTCAGCAATAGTAAATGGAATTTGCCTAATTATTACACAGATACAAGATGCTTGACTTAAAGAGTTGTATATATATATATATACAGTTCATATGCTAAGGTAACCCTGAGATACAAACATAAATTTATGTATCTGAATGCCATTACGGTAAAAGATACCTGCAGTGGTACAGATATTTCCGAGAACGACTCCCTGCCATTTTCCAGTTGCAGGCACACAGACAATGCCAAACAGCAAATTGACTCCGAATGCAAAACAAATAATATCAATTGTCATTGCCTGACTTCCGTTGCTCATGCAAACCAGACACCGCAGAAGTGGAAGGTCTCACTCAGAAAAATTAACCAAGCTTTGGACTTTCTTATATAAAGTAAACTTTTTTGTCTTTTTCTATTTAGTAGAATAAATCATTTGAAATTAAATTACATTAATAAGCGTACATTAAGCCTATTCCCTAAAAAATATTCACAAATGCTATAATTATTTGCGCCATGTTCAAACGTACTCTAGGAAAAAATGTATATTTTCCAAGTGTTTGCACATGGAAATTTCTACATTTGGCTGGCTGGACTGGGAATCTGGGGCACGACTCCTGATCCTAGAGCTTCTGCCGTACAACACCTCATCGATGATGGGTCGCTGTGGAAATGTGGCGGTGGCAGTGGAAATGGCACTTCCCTTGCCCGAAAGCATAGCACATTTTCCACATCATTAGTTTTGCGGAGTGACTCCATTCGAGAGCCGACGACAGCCAGCAAGGACACCCAATCTGGCACTGCATCATGTCCTGTTCGCTCCTTGTCCTCATCCACCCGTCTCCCCTGTTTTGAAGGGGAGAAGACTAAGCACCCCCAGCTGTGAGCTTCTCGCTCCATTTGCTTTCGAGAACAGGAACATCTGGGCCTGCTGCTTTTAAACACGTGTTCGCCAGGCTCGCCTCCTTGCGGTCTTCTTATTTTTTAAAGATAAATTTAAATAGTGGCACACGCTTCACCTTCAGGTGGCGACGTGTCATAAATTATGCTTATTTTAGCCTCAATTTCGTTGCCAGTTGTGGGCAGCAGTTAACGCAGTGGCTCTGCTGGAATTTGTGTCACTCACTCAGGACACTAAGATGTCGGACAAGAAGCTGTCCTCAATCGGAATACGAAATGACTTCAATTTAAATGTGCAAAATGTGTGCGAGGGGTTAAGTTTCTTTCTTTTTACTTACCCGCGCTTAAAGCTTAAATTTCCCCATCGCTGAGTTGTCCAGGGACTTCCGCATAACCAAAATTTCACGCCCTTAATGCGCTTCGGAAAATATTTGAGAGGGGCGCAGCTCATGGGGGAATTAGTCTATCCTTTGGTTGCACAACTTTGTGTGAAAATAAAAAGTTTTATTTCGGGAAAAAAATGTAGAGAACAAAAGTACACTTAGGAAAACACAATTAGCCATTTTAGAACTATTTGCAACTTAGGGAAAATGAAATTAACTTTGTGATTTCAAAATATCTTTAGTAAAAGTTGAATGATATTAAAGGTGTAGCTAAAGCTTATTACAAAATATAATTTTATACCATTAAACTTAGTACATTTTTTTAAGTGTGAAAGAAAATAAAATTAGTGCAATCTTTGTGGCAGCATACATTTGCCTTCCCTTTGCAGTAATAGCCTTTGAATTCGTAATAACTCTCCTGACCGCCGAATTTGCCGTTTCAGTTGCAGCGAGGGTCGCATCATGTCCTCGGACACCAAGGGATGTGTGGATCGGAACGAATGCCTGGACCTACCCTGTCTGAATGGAGCCACCTGCATCAATCTGGAGCCCCGACTCCGCTATCGATGCATCTGTCCGGAGGGCTATTGGGGCGAAAACTGTGAGCTGGTGCAGGAGGGACAGCGCCTGAAGCTGAGCATGGGAGCCCTGGGTGCCATATTCGTTTGCCTCATTATCATACTGAGTAAGTACGAAGGACGACCGCAAGTGAAGACAAACTCAGACAAAAATATACACCACCCACTCTGTCACTAAGCTGCTCTGAGAAATTTCCCATTCATGTGTGACAATTAAGCGGCTTAAGCAGCAACATTTTTGCTTCACCCCCAACACCCACCTCTCCATCTTGGTCCTCTCTGTTTTTCCATGTTAATGCAATTTGCTAGTGGAAATCTACCTTCCCCAAAAACGAACACCAAAAAAATACAGCGACACTGACATCTGTTTGGACAGTCGCGACCGTGTGGGGTTAAAAAAATAAAAAAATGTAAAGGGTTAACATGGGAGGAAACCATGCATTTTCAACAACATAAAGTGGCAACAAATCTTGTATTCGTTGCTTTATTTTCGCAACACTTTTTTATGCCCTGGCAGGGGCAATTTGTATGTTTAGCTTGAAAAAAGGAGCAGAAAAATATTTGCATAGCGGCTAATTAAGCTTGGATAAAAACGAGGAGAAAAGTTTGCTTATTGGGAGGAGAAGTTTACTTGTCCTAGTACTAGTAATTTAGGGGATATTTTAAGAAAAACTATTTGGGATTAAAGTGCCATTAAATGCATTTTTACTTAATATTGAGACGTAAATTCAATGCTTTATAAGATATCTACAGTAAAAGTTAGCTTCAAATATAAAAATAAACCAATATTAAAACCACAGGAAAGCCGTGTATATTAATTAGCAAGCTTTAAAATTTTATAAGCTTTCTTTTCTAAAATTTATTATTTCCCTTATCCATAAAAATAATCTAGTTTTGCCCAAATTTGAGTGCTCTAGCCATTTAGCTCGATGCCTAAGCCAATTAGAGCTATTTTATTGCTTGAAAAAATCGCAGAAAATGGAATAAAATTTTTAGCAAAATGCTGAGCACTTAATGGATTTGGCGAACGAGTGTTAAGTGGCTTTGCCCATTTGGTTATTTTTCCCATCCAGCTGGCCAGTCCAGTCCAATGCAAATGCGTTTCCTCGCACGCAATGCGCGACAATCTATTTTCGTTTCGCCAACTCTTCAGGGATTTGTAGGGATTTTCAATTAGCGCAACATTTTTGCCCCTTTGCCAGATTGGTTTTATATGGCAAGCTCTTCACTGTGAGTTTCTGCAAAATGCTGTAGGCAATTTATTTTTGGGCCATATTTAAAAGTGACGCTAATTTATCCCACCGCCAGGCCAACTTTAATGAGTTCTTGCGCCAAAGTTGCAGCTGAGGACAACCGAAAACAGTACAACAAAAGGCTGAGGCTCTAAGCTAATTAGTCGCTTCTAAGGCAGATAATTACACAGTTGGCTGCGGGCGGGAAAACAAAGACTGGAAGTGGCCATAAAACCGCTAAACCGCAAAATAGGCGCAATAAATAAACGACGAGCCGTCCATCGCACAAAAGTACTTTTATCTCGACATTTTTGCTACGTTTTTTTTATAATGTGAAAATATATCTCAGGAACCGAAAACATAAAATCTGACAGCCGCAGTCTTGTCCTTAGTGTTTGTGTTGATTCGCCGTAAAGTGGCGTAAAGTTCTAGGGTAGGGGCGACAAAAAACAAACTAAATAATTATCCAACATTATTTACAGTCAACGCTTTTTCATGTCCTGTCTGTGGAGCTGGCTGCTCGGCTCCTCCTGTGTAATCTGTGAATGGCTGAACTGTATTTTAGCATAAAGTTTCAAGTGTCCAAGTGGAGAAACTACAAACTTGATGAGCTGACCTGGTCAGCAAGTTCAGGCCAGCAACAAGATATTACCCGGGTCCTTGGTCCTCTACAGCTAAGTGCAAACAAAGGCCGTTAAAGAGCTTTCGGTCCGGCTTTTGTTCATCTTACAGAATATTTTTGCCTTTGTTTTTGCTAGTTTTTATGTAGGTTAGTTGATGTTCTCCTACGGCTGTTGTGCAGTTTTTCGGGCTTATACTTGTTCTTGTTCTATTTTCCTGGTCGGAGGTAATGTTGATTAAAGGTTGATGAATGAACAGTTGGCCCTGGCCTGCTTAGCAAAATATTGTGCACTTTATTCCCAACTGCAGCCTTTAAAATGGGCTTAGATAAAGTACTTTTAGTGTAAATTGAACTAAAAGATTGCTTAGGCCAATAATTAAGTTTAGTCCTTTGGTGCATAGTTGGACTTTCAAGCACGTTTCAATGGAGAATAAAATCCACAATATTTCTCAGTCAGAAAATATTTATTTAGCACGTTTAAGCGTTGGCACGCAAATTAAATTTTATTTATAATTGCCAGCTGGGTGTGAAAAAGAGGAAAGGTGACAGAATGCTTAAAGTTAAATTGTGAAAAGGTAAAAAATTTTTTAAAACTTTTTACTTAAGTTAATGTTTTTGCCAAATTTCTATTAATAAACCTGATTTATAATCAAACTTTATGAAATTTTCTTTGATTTCCAAAAGTTTGGAAATCAGATTTGGTTTCGCTTTTAGGACAAATTATCGAAGATTTTAGTTGTCTCTTTTTGGAAGAGGGGGCACATTAATAGCAAAACTTGTGCGGCAAGATAATTTAGAAAGTTTGCTCGCTCCTTTCTGCGGCAAGGGACAAATTTAATGCACTTCAAGCCATGGCCAAGAAGAACTGGTAGTGAACTATTTTCGGTTCAATTCGGTACTCGGTTGTGGCTTTGGGTTTTGTGTCTTGCTGCTGTTGCAACTTTATGCTGTAATTGTTGCATTAAACTTTCCAGCATCCAAAGACACACAGGGCAACTAGAAATCGGGTGGGGGTTAGTCAGAGTTTTAGTAGCAGGGACGGATGATAGTGGTCCCCCACATTGACAGTCATTTGCCAACTAAGCGGATTACAAGTCGGCCAAAAACATTCACATTCCAAATGCACATTTCGAGTGTCTCCGAATCATTGTAGCATGAAAACTTGTTAAGTTCTGTGTCCTCTCTGCGTTTGCCTTTATACTTTAGTTTGCTTAAGTAGCATAAAGTTATTAATAAGTTTCCCTCCACTCAACCACTGCAACATATTCTCGGAAAATTCCCAGTCACTCTCCTTCTGTTTGTCGGGTAAACAGGACTTTTGCTCAGCAACAAAAAAGAAGTGTATACTGCCAAAAGAGAATCTCTCGTAGACTTGCATTTTATCATTTGCGCTTCAGTTGACAGGAATATTAACTTGGCTCTGACACAGTGGGGTTAAGCAAACAGCTAAGTAAAAATAATTAAAACTCTGGCTCGACTTCTCTCCAAAATGACAAGCCAGCCAAGGATGTTTCTTTGGTATTTCCCACCACCCCCTTGTTTTTTATTTTGGCTTTTAATGCCTCAGCATTTCTACTGGGCTAAGCGGATTCATTAGTTGCAATAACTGCCAGCTGACTTTCGCAAAGACGGGCACAAAGTTCATTTATAAGGAAAAAGCATTAAACATTTCTTCACTGGCGAGTTGATTTCATTTTATTTCTCTTTGGCCACTGAAGGCCGTCTTGAAATCATTATCTTCTTAAATTTCCAAAGCTTGTGTTTGTTTTTTATTGTCCAGTGACCTTAAACTTAGTGATTTTCTCAATAGATGTTCAAAAGAAATTTATTTATTATTATGTGCTATATGAATACCACAAAAGCAGCGACAAATAATTACGTACTATTTTCAATTAGATATTTAAAGTCTTAAAAGTATTTAAGAGTATTCCCACCTTCTGCAATGGCACGCAAGCTTACGCTTCCTTACATTTTCCAAGTGTGGAAACGCAAAAATGAAGAAGAACAACATTTTTTCTACATTTAATTACCTTCATTAAACGTAAATGGAGTTGTTGTTATGGCTCTGACAGTTAACAGACACCCAACAGACTCCCGGCCTGGCTTTAGGTATTTGTTTCACAATTTCACTTTGTTTTTTGCCTTAAAGCAAAAGAACAGCGGACTTTGTTGGGCAACAAAGAGGTTTAAATAATGAGAACAGGAGAGAAACTGTCGACTAACTTAATACGTATAATTTAAAAGAATGTCATACGAAAGAAGAGAGAATTTAGACAAACCATGAGAAGATAAATGCTGAATAAATAAATATTTATATAATATTTTTGGGAAAATAAATAAAATAGAAAATGTAACACAGATTTGTATAATATTATTATATTTTCTTTCAGTTCTCGCCCTGATCTTTGTGATATATAGCCGCAAACGTAAGACGACCAAAAAGAAGAAGCGCTCAGGTCCCGAGAAGGATGTCCGGGAGACAGTCATCAGCTACGAGGACGAGGGCGGCGGCGAGGATGACATGACGGCCTTCGACATTACGCCACTGCAAATACCAATCAGCGCCCAGGGAGGACCGCCGGACATTGCCGCCTGCAAGATGCCCATAATCTGTGAGTAAACACGGCAAAGAGGTGCCTGAGCACCCGAGTGCCCGAGTGGGACATGGCCAAGTAATTGGGCGGTTGTTTGCACTTAGACCCCGTGATGACGCTGCTGCCACCTGGCCAGGAGCTGAACGTGGCCTATCTGATGGAGGAGCGCAAGCAACGCATCGACAAGGACAGCAACGCACCGCCCTTCGACGACCTGAGGAACTTCACCTTCGAGGGCAGCGGCAGCATAGCTGAGTCGTTAAGCTCGCTAGCCTCCGGTAAGAATATTATATACACTTCCAATAATTCTGGAAAATGCGCCAAGAACTGGGATTCTAACATTTTAAATTGTTAAGATATTTCCTTTAAGATTTTGATTATAAATTTTAAAAAATTATATCGAAAATAAAAATGAGTAAAATCAATTTAAAACCAACGAAACTCTTAGTGAGTGTAAATTTAATTTCGCAGCTCAATCAAATATCTAAATTTGATGGCTATTTCCAACATCCTTGCCACCTTTGCCACAACTTCCCCTAACTTACGACTCCCCCTTGTCCAATTCCAGGCACTGATGATGAGAATCAAGACTTTAACTATCTACAGAACTGGGGTCCACGTTTCAATGCTCTGGCGGCTATGTACGTGCACGATAAGGCGAAAGCCAAGCAGCTCCCATCGGATGGCGGAGGAGGATCTACGGATGGACCCGGAGCCTCATCATCATCGCCATTGGGAGCAGGAGGTGGCGGAGTCTTGATACCGGGCGATGTCCTAGCCGTGGTGGCAACGGGAAGCGGGGCAGGTCCTGGAGGCGGCGGCGGTGCCAGTGGGTTAATGGCCCTGGCTGATGTCGACAAAGTTGTATTATAAAAATAAATAGTTAAGTTGTAGTTAAAATGATGTTTCAGCTGTAAGCACTAGGGTGGGAGCAAACTCCCAACCGAAAACAGGTGTTTTGTGTATTCGTGTGTCTGGTTAGGGTTAATTGTATGTACTTGTGGCTAACTGTGGAATTTAAGACTAACTTAAGGTTTTAGGTGTTTTCTCAAATCTCACATAGGATATTGAGGGGCTTAAATGGATATCTGGTTATAACCATAGAATATATCCTTCTCTCGCTTCTCCCTGAAACTACACAATGAAATCGACTTTCTATTCAATTTAGGAATTACGCATATTTAATTACAAATAATATTTAAAACATTTATAGATCCTGTTAAACTGTATTCTGTTATTCTATGGCTAAAGCTGTTTTAGAAATAGTAAAATTAAATGCTACTTGTGTTATTGTGTCCTATTTTTAAAGATTAATATTAAAATGCATTTAAGCTTTAAACCTATCGCTTATCCACGAGATAATGCTAAACTATCGAGGATATAACATTCCCTTGACACCTTCTTTCAAGAATCTTTCTGTGTCTTCCTTTCAAAGCTCATCTTATCGATGACATTCAACTGAACCAACTGAGAAATCAATGAGTAGTAAAAACAAATAAAACGATATGACTATATTAAGCATACTACAATGAAAAAGAGTTTATAAAACTTGCTATATATTAGTTAAAGGCCCTGTATAAATACGGCGTTAACTCTATAGCACGTAAGTTGAACCAAAATGAAACTAAACCGAAATTTCAACCATCCTCCCAGAAAATGTTGAGCGTTGCAACTTTTGTGTGCCACCAACAGGGGGAACGTGTCCGATTGCCACCAAACCAGGTGGCACCTGAAAACCGTGGGTAGAAAAACCAACGCTGAAAGCTGCCACCAAAACCCATGCAGCCACAAAAGTTTGCAGAGCAAAGTAGAAATTTAATAAGAGGAAAAAAATCATAACTAACTTTGGTGAAAATTAAAGGTAAATGAGGGAAACTCTACTGTAACATAATTTTTGTACATACGAAATTCTGTAATTCTACAATTAAATTAATGGCTATTATAGCGGAGAAATACAAAATAAACATAAAACAACTAATAGACTAATTAACTACAATTAAACCTACATTTAATTACCGACATAAAAAAGAAACAGAAGCCGAAAACAATTACGAGTGTTGATCAAACCAATTTCATATTTCTGCATTTACTAGTAACTACACAACCAGTACAGAAAATGAAAGTATTAATAATAATATTGTAATATGTATTAAATTATGAGTCATACAAAAAAATAAATGGTTATTACATTTACGTTAGTTAATGGACAATTTGTTAGTAGTTAGCATCTAAGCATAATTTTTAAAAAAAATCAATAAAGACCCAAGAAAAAATAATTCCAATTTCATGAACCATAATTTCCATGCCAATATCCTCTGTACTCTATGATTTTTCTACGATTTCTGGATGTTAGCCAATCCGGCAATCCGCTTGTTGACACTGCCTAATGATCCTTGATGCCTCCACTTCCGGACCAGACATTGCGGCATTTGGTGGCCTAAACGCGCCGTTAAGTCCCGGCAAAGGTGTCCAAATGGAAGCCCCAGAAAGGAAGCCACTTTCGGCGCCTCCTCCAAAGCCAAAGTTCAACGGAGCGTTTGACAGGGCAACATGCATTGCCTCTTACAGAAACCAGAAACTGTCAGCCAGGCAACTGGATGAACCGCCAGTTCTTCTAGGCCGTAAAAAATGTTGAGCAGTGACCTTTGAAATTTTCGGTTCATGTTGCCACTTTTTTTCCTGGCCCTTAAACTTCTCTGTGGATTTACCAGGGAAAAAACATTTTACAGCGCATAATAAATGAGCCAGGCCGAGCTATCGATATGAAATATGGTCACCAGCCATCAATTTATCCTGACTCCTCTGCTTATCCCACTTAACTTCTCTTTATGGGATAAATAAATTGATGCTTTATATTTACCGTTAAAAGTCGGTTAAATTAAGTTAAGAACCGTGTTATTCTTACTGCGGTGATTACATGAACTCGTCGATATTTCCAAAACCATTTCAATCCAGCTCACGAAAATGTTACTGTGGACTAATTCTGCTTATTTTAGAAATGATTTTAACTAATCAATAATAATGTAATTAAATACTAATGTCTGTTACAACCTCTGGAAATTAAATATGGTTCAAGTATTTCTAGAAACATCACAATGTCTAATATTCTCATTAATTCTTCCCCGACCACAAATATTTGTATAGTTTCAAATTTAAAGGAAATTACAAATTTAATATGCATTTATGCTTCCCTATCAGCAGTAGCTAATTATCATGTATACAGCATAAGCAGAAGGTAAAGATGAGTGCTCTTAATTAGTGAACGCTTAACTGATTTTCAGACTAAAATGCCGTTACTAAACTATGTTTTATTGAAATATTGACTTTCAATCTAATTAATATCATAACCTTTATAAAAGTAACAACTTTTCCAGTTTTATCTGTATTATCATGCTCTTAAAAAATGACACAATATGCTTTTAAGTCAATTAAGTGCTGTATTCATTACAAACATTGGGCTCAATACTATCACTAATACATATTTATGCAAATATTTGGAAAACGTAGCGAGACGGAAATACAGCTGCATTATTTGTATCCAAATTGTATGCTAATTACACGGATTTTCGCCTGATTTGCCGCATGAACTTGCATTTTCGTCGTTGGACAGAATAAATTATTAATAAAAATCATGCAATTTGCTTAATTATTTTTGGCCCCGATTTGTTTCGCCGCTCGCTTCTAAAAATATTTGTGGATTACCTTTTGGCCAGCGAACTGCCGAATTCCTCATTCAAGCTCCAACGCCGCTTTGTTTTCCATTTGGAAATTTCCATTTCCATTCGCTGGCCATTACTTAACAAAAATACCCAGAAACATTAGCCTGGATGTTGTTATTATTTTTAATTGAATTTTTGGTCTGTCGGGAGGTATGTGATGTTTGGACTTAGAGCGAATGCATTTAAGGTATTTACCTCGTCATTTTCCTAGCAATAATTGCTGTCGAAAATGCGCAAAACTGTATAATTAATATTCGTTGAAATTCAGAATAAATAAGCACATTATCATCAGGCTCAATTACATGTTCGAATATTTATTCGAAAATTGGGAAATTGAATGGAAATTGGTAAAAAAATAAACTCAAAAGAAATTTATCCTTAAAATGTTATTTATTTTTCTAGGCAGCTACAGTAATTTTACGTACGCTGTAAATATATACGGTATATATATTAGGGTAGAACCTAACTTAAGGAAAACGAAACCAACTATTATCTACTTATATTGATTATTAAAAATAAAAATTAAATGAGACTTTGCTTTCTATAGCAGCTAACTCTAGACAGTCAACAATTTCTATGGCGCCATCTACATTAGAACTTTTATAGTAAAAGAGTGCAAGCTACAGATGGCGATTTTTACATTTTCCACGAATTGGCGCCACCTAGATGTGATAAAGGCTTTGCAAGTGCAGGATAAGTCATATTAGTTTTGGGCTTATCTGGCAACGGTATTCGCTACGTATTTAGTGGATTTAAATTAAAAAAAATAAAATGATATAGGCATTAATAATAATGCCATAATGTTAACAAATTTTGCATATTAATTTTAAGAATAGAAATAAATATGAAACAGGTTGCAATTCTAACAATTATAATATAATAAGATAATATTCCTAAAAATCAAAACCAAACTGTGATTAAAAATTTCATAGCAATTTACAAGTTTAAGGTTTTAATATATTTTTAGAAGAGGTTGGAGACATTCAACATCTATAGAAAGAACAAGAAATTACATTAATATTGACACCCTGGCAACCAAAGCTAATCAAGCCACTTCATTCAGGAAAACAATTGTTAAAGAAGCGAGAAAATGTCGGGAAAGAGGCCAGAAAAAAGCGATTCTCACGCCCAAACGGGCCGCCATATAAAAAAAAGCTCCTCATCGAGTAGTTAGCTCCCCATGGAGATGCTCTTCAAGCCACTTGCTGCTAATGCGAAACAAACGAAGGGCGAAATTTTCGAGAGAAGCAACCATGGACCACACGTCGAGTATAACAATCAATCATACAATTAATAATTCAACGTCTCAGCTAAGAGACAGAAGAAAAAATACCTGGCCGGGCTGTCAAAACTACCAGAAAAGCCGAAAACATCGAAATAAATACGTTTAATCAATGGGAAATTAAATTTAATTAGCGTGGCCCAAAGCCAAAAAAGAAGGGGGCTGACAACGAAACGTTGCCAGTTTTATTTATTTCTAGTTAAATAAATCAATTTAAATTACTAAATTGTCGCCGTAACGTTGACAGGCAAAAGCTTTATAAAAAAAAGGGCAGGTATAAAAAAGTGTAAAGACAAAGTGTAGCCGAGTTTATAATACGCTTTGTATAAGTATACAAAAATATTTCTTTAGTTAATACCCGAAAATATATAATAGTTAAAAAAAACATTGAAAAATATTCAAAGAATAAACGGAGGCATATTATTTTTAAATACTTTCCAAATAGGCTCTTTAAGACTATATATTTTTATTATTATCATTAAAACCAACTTTTAAAATAAACCAATGAACTCATCTCACCGCAAACCTCGGAACTGTTGAGTGTTGAAATTCGTTTTTAATGACAAATGAAAAACGGCGATAATTTCGTGTCAAACACAGAATAGGTGGAGAAGTGGATGGAGACTGACATATGCCCCGATACATATTTAATTAATGACGTTTTTAATCAACGCACAATTTGTTAATAATTAAAATAGACATGCCTAACAAGCAGTCAGCAAAAATATAAGTTTATATTAATACATGTTAAGCGATTTTTTACGCTCTACGCTGTTCTATGACTGAAAATCAATAATGAGCTGCCAACTGGAGGCTGTGTTGGGGAACATTTTCGGTTCTGTTCTGGATAAAGTGTTTGAGTTTCACGTTTTCTGTTTTTGTTTGCTTGTCGTTGACCTTTGCCAAATGACCGCCGGTTGCCGTTCGCTCTTGATGTTTGTGGATAAAGGCCGCCTTTAAAACTTTTTGAGTGGATCTACGTTTTTATATTTTTTACTGATGGACATTGACGTGAAAACGGTGGAGAATATCCTTAAATTGCTTAAAGTCGTGGAATATTTACATATACAATAAAGAAGAGCACTTAGCACATCTACTTTCCAAATTTTAATAGTTTTTCAAAACTTGTATTTGCTATTCATTATTATTTTAATTTACTTTTGATTTGTGTATTTCTTATTATGTTCTATTTTATAAATCTTTTATCTCCATTTCTTTACCGATCAAAAATAAAATGAATACCTACTAATTTGTTTGCGAAAACTTTGTTTGGATCAAGGCTAGCAAGTTGACCCCTTACACATTCTATCCATTTGTCTCTCATAAATAAGGGATACCCACAACTCTGACCCCCTTTTCTGTCTCTTCCCCCGCCTAAATACCCTTTTAATTTTAGTTGTTCCTTTTGGCCAGATGCTCCTGCGTTTGGCCAAACTTTTGGAGCTGACACTTTTATCGGACTCATGGCCAAAATGCAGGCAAAAGCATTTTTTTTTTCTTTAATATTTTTTTGCACGTTTTGTCAAAAACTTTTGTGTCTGAAAGAGGATGCGACAGTTTTAATGAATGACGAACGAAACGCACACTGGAAATATTATAAAACACTTTGGAATGTAATACCAAACAATATTTTCTATATAATAAATACAAATGAAATATTGAGCCAATTTTATATATATTTTTCCTTCCTTCTTTTTTTTAATTGTAATTATCATATAAAAAATATTTCTATATGCATTTTTATCGATAAAAGAAGTAATTTTTCTCAGTGTGACTTCATAAGACGGACTAGCTGACTGACTGACATGAATCCCGGGACCGAAACCGCATTGGATCCCCTGGTTTTCGGGCTTGAAGCGGAACTGTCCGCAGCACACCTTACGCACGTCTTTCCAACTAATTTCTCTGCGCTTCTCAACTTTCCCGCCTCGGTATTAGACCAAGTTTTCGGCCCTGCCAGAAGTTTATTAACTGTCCCCCGACATCAGCTCCTCCCCGCGTTTCGATTCCCCTCATAACCGCGATTCTAAACGGCTCTCACACAAATTTTGGTATGGTCACGGAGGATGGTGGTGTTAGAGTGCTATAGAGGGGGTCTCGAACTTGGCAACTTGGGAGCAATTTGAAAAGCGTGGCATTGTTGCTGCGGTCTCTTATGTTGCTGCTGTGTCGGTTAGATGTTGCTGCTGGGCCCGTTGATGTAGCTGCTGTTACGCTTGTTGTTGCTGGTTTTTATGGTCTTCCAGATGTTTTTTTTTTTTTTTCGCTGATTTTCTTGCTGTTGGAGTGGTTGATTTTGTTAATGTTGTCACTGTCAATTTTGTGGGAAACTATGTTGCAGCTGCAGATGGATCAGGATGATCTGGATCAGGAAATATAAATATATCAAATTAAATTATAAACTTTGTAAGTAGCATTCATGTTTTGAATTAAAGACTTAAAACACTTTTTTCATCTTGATACCAAGATAAAGATTGTATATCTTCTACATTTTCAACATTTTCCATTTCCCCCTTAGCTCATCATTTGCTAAATGGCGTTACCTGTAAAGTGCGTTTATCACGTGCTGCGTTCGGGGGTTTTATGATTTTTTTGTGGCACGCCTTCTTATTTTTGTTGGCTCATTTTGGAACAGGTCCGCAGCAGGGTCATAAGCTTTTCATTATTTTAAAGTCAATATCTTTTGATTGTTTCAATGAAAAACGTGCGGCTTTTAAAAAATTAATTACATTCCACTGGGTTACGAAAATTGAGCTGAGTAAGCGAAAGAATTTTAGGGGAAATTAATGGAGGAGTAAGATTAAAGCTGAGTATTTTATGTTTTTATTTAATTAAATTGGTGGGATATTTAATGGATGCTTTTTAGAATTATTTAAAATTGTAAATTATTGTTCACAAATACATTTTTGTAACTTTCTATATTACATTTTCAAAACCATCTCAAATTTCTGGGAAACAATAAGAAAGTATAGCAATGATTAACGACCTGGCTACCAAAAATACTTTTGGCAGACCATTTCTCACAGTCAAATTCCAACTGAAAATTTTACAAGTAATTCAATACCTTTCGCTTCCTTTTAGAGACTTTAGCAAACATTTGCACATAATCCGTCATAAAGTGGAAAATCAAGTAACCAAGTGATTAAGCCATGAATGGAAATGGGACAAGGAGGTGCGGAAAGAGTGTATTCAAACAGCGTTTGTAACGAAAATCAAATCGAAAATTATTCAATAGGCTTTTGCCTTCAACGTCTCGAGTGGCCATCGGAATCGGATTGGCTTGGCTTGGATTCGAATTGGATTGGCTTCGATTGGTTTTCTTCTCTATATTTTTTCTGTTGGGCGGACTCCGTTTGCTCCACAAATGCATTTTAGTTGTTTGCCCACTGGGACGACGGTTTTTTGATGACGACGACGACAAGATTTACATAAATAAGTGCGCACCAAAAGCGGGATAAGAAATCGTTGATTTTCCTCTATCCATACTCACTCACATATTTATTCACCATCGAGGTTTCTTTCTTTGGACTTTTGATTGCCTTTTTTTCAGGGTGCCCATTTAGACAAACCGCAACGAATTTTCTCACTTTTATCGCATTTTAATTAAAAGCTGCCGAAGGTTTGATATCAACCAAAGCAAAACTGGATTGAACGAAATACATTTTAACGGAGCCAAAGAATTTGAAAAAGTAGGAATCATATCTGATATATTTATGAACACATAAATATGTCTAATTATTTGGATAGAGGCGCGGAATTCGTATATGTTAATATTAATAGAAAATTAGTCGAAAGGAGAAAAGAAACCAAAACGTGGTTTCATGCTACTCGTATATTTTATATATGGGATGTGGTTTGACATTTTAAGGTTTATGGAAAGCTTTGAGCAGAACAAGAAAAATATAAATTAAAAAAAATTTAGCATAAAAATGTCTGATTATATTATTACAATTAAGTGAATAATACTAACAGTTCCTTAAATATATTTATTTAAATCAAACCACTTAAGACTACAGAAGCCGTTACCATTTGTATTTAATTTTAAACTATATGCCTTCAGATTAGACTTCTGACAAATATCGAACATTATAGCATTAACCCATTGATCACGTCAATGATTTTACCCACACTACATCCTTTATTTTTCAATGCTAACAATATGTTAACACTTCCAAAAATAGACATAGAATCTATTCAAAGCTGCTTTGAAATAAAGTGACTGTCCATATGGAAGGGCTTCCCGAATTTCAGTTATAAGCCTCACAACTTAGCCGACTTAAGCATCCGGTAGCAGCTTGTTAGTTCGTTCTTAATCATTGTTCAGTGGCCGTTGACCATTTAGCTCTCAACGACTTCCGTTACGCTTGAAAAGAATTCTTATTTATTTGTTTTCATTTCCCTCCCCTTTTCACAGCATTTTATTTTACCATTTTTGCGCTTGTTTTGTCAGCGATTTCAAAGAGATGATTATCTAAGAGCTTTCTGCCTGTCTGTCTTTTAGCTTTGTCTCTTCGACTGTATATACGAACAGATATATCTTTTGATCGCGGCTTTTGTTGTTAACCGACATCAATATGTCGCCGTCGATCGCCTTTCATAATTGTCACACATTTTCAACTGGAAATCTGGTTTCCCCTCATCCATGACATTCGTTGTCTGTGGGTCACTTCTTTTTTTTATTATTTATTATTTTCTTCATTAGTGCATTTTAGTGCACTTGCCGATAGGTTGTCTCTTTCCTTTCGCATATGCCGTCTCTGCCATCTTCACTTGCACATTTCGGTGTGACAACTTTTTAGCCAAGCGCTTTTTTAATAGCGCCATTTTCGCCTCATCATGTGGCTAATGACCATCAGCTGACCGCATATTGTGCGCAAATGTTTCAAGGTTGCTTACGATAACGGTACTAAGTCCGGTCTTCTGAGTTCGCGTGAGAACAACTTTAAGATTATATATGACCAAATATAATCTTAAGTTTGATTTATGGGATCAACATGCGCACGGGTTCATTATGAGTTAAGCAATCAATAAATAAGCGGAAGTTTTCTGATTAAATTTTATTTTATATGTAATAAAAAGGAGGCCAAATAATAACTTTTAAGAAATGATCAAGTTTATGAATAACAAAAAATAATATTAAATCATATTAATTGTAGCTAAACACCCTGGCTGGTAAAACATTACCAACTTATTTATCATTCATTAAAAATCCCCAAGATATTACTTAAATATAACTGCGTTAAAAAAATTCGCAATAAGTACAAATTATAACTCACATTTTTACACAAACTTTTTCAAGTGCATATCAAAGCCGGTTGTTCATTCAAAACGTAAACAAAACTCAGCGTTCATTTTACCGGCAACGAAAATTAACTTATGCTCTCTCTTTAACGATGTTATCCCCTCTCTTTTTTTCTGTTCGACTATCTCTTTCTGGCTCATCATATTAACAGCACGTGCAGCGGAAAACAAGAACAACAACCTAGACGCTCTCTTACGAGGCAGAAGACACAACACCGGATCAGCATCGCCGATGATCAAGAGTTTATTTCTCTGCTTTTCAGTTCGATTTGGGCGCGCGAACGGGAAGCTTCGGAAAAGGCGGACAAAAGTGGTCGGGAAAATTGTTTTCATTTGAGGGCAGAGCGCGTAAAAAGTGCAGGCCGTTATAAAAAAAGAAAAGTGTGTTGATGGAGTTAAGCAAAAACTAGGTGCGGAAAAAGGAGGAACGGTGACGGATAGAAAGGAATTATGCGCATAAACTTTGAGTCTCGGAAAAAATAAAAGTTTTTAAGTTTAATTTAAATTGGTAATATATATTTAAGATTTACCAATCCTTATAAATATAATTTATTTTGATTTATAAAAATATTTTATTTTAAAATTTGTATTAGGAAATATATTTCCGCGAATTTTTTGTGATTTTATAGTTCAGTTTAATATCTTACAATATCATTTAAATTGCTTTTATAAAACTTCTTATTACGATTTTTTTAAACATATTTTTTGTATAAAACAATATTTTTTTCCTGCGTAATAGCGCCTTTTGCTTACATTAAAGTTCCCCCATTTTTTTGTGCTGCCTTTAAAGCTATTTTGGGAGCTCTGTGCGTTTTCCTTTTCATTTCGGAATCCCGTTACCGTACATTTGCATCTTTTGCCCCAGCATTTCCGTTGCGTGTGCAAAAATCGAGGAAAAGAAAAATAACAGCAGCAGAATGCTAAAGTGCAGTGATGTGAAAAAATAGAGAAGGAAAATATTGTATATTTTTAAATATTCGCCCTCAAGGCGCTGCCAGGAAAACAAGCGACCAAAAATATTAAAAGAACAAAAATAAGACCAACCCTTTGTTGATGTGCCCCCTGCTAAAAATGCCTTGCATGTGTTTCTAATAATGAAGTGTTTATTTTGGGCGCCGCAAGTGAAATGCATTTGAATTGCCACAGAGCAGCGAGTTAAAATCAAGAGATAAATAAAATTCGAAAGTGTTTTCATACATATATATGTATATTTTTGTTGTGCTTTTTTATCCATCGCCTTTTCTTTTTTGGAGAGCCTGCAATTTGGATTGGATTATTTCCCTTGGCGGGTAAGCATTTTATCTGATATCTTCAATACCAGAAAACAAATTGTGATTTATGCACTTATTGTAAAATATATTTCCCGCTTCTGCAATCTTCTCCCGATTCGTCGTGGCATCGGGCAAAAATATCTTTTATTTAATGGCTCACCATCTTCCAGTTTTTGGCTTCTTTTTTGTTCTTTGAGAGATTTTATCTGATAGGCCTATTCTTTGATGCAATTTAGGTAATTTGGTTTAATGTTTTAACTTTTCGTTTTAAGGCGAATGCCTGAAGTTATTCCTTAAGATATTTTTAGTATCTTACTTGGGAGATCTTTAAAGGAGTAGATATTGCAGACTTTATTTATAAAATTGTTGTCTGAAATCCCAAATATTCTTCGTACACTGAAAGTGTTAGCCATCTTATTCCCATATTCAGGACCTCAAGTTATTACCACATTTTAACCATTCCCAGATGTTATATGATATCACATTTATCCACGTTTTTCTACCCAAAACAAAACAAAAAACAAACTTTATCAGAGAAACAAAATCTGTTGCCATACTCCGTTTCCCACTTCACTTCCATGCGAAGTTATTTGATGCATTCCTGAAGCTTAGTTAGCAATTTTTCTTTTGTCGTTCGGGGAAATGTCAACCTCTGGCCATTTTCAAAGCAGAGACTATAACAAACAACGCCTTGGAGTAAAACTTTTAAACAAAGCCCACAAATCATATTACACATCAGCGGCAGCAGCATAACAGTAAAACTAGGCTCTGGCACGCCCCCAACGCCCACCGCCTTAGAGAAGGGTAAAGTGCATGGGGACAAGCCGAAACCTCGGGAAAACACATCCAAGCAACTATTTTGCACACATAAATCTGACTTACGGCACCCACTTGCAAACACATTCGGTGCGTGGGAGGCAGCTCAAAGGGGGCGTGGCTGGGCCCTACATTACAGTGAGAGAAATAATGTATAATAGGATTTATGTGTGACTTTGGATGCTGAATGTTTTAATATTCAAATGTTTTATATTTTGCAATGAATCTTACCTAAAATAATCAGATATTTAAAAATTTTTTTAAAAACCTTAAAAAATTTATATAACATTTTTTCTGGGTTTTCTTTACTAATAAAATTAAATTTTGTAATATTTTTGGCAATATTGATACTTTTTTTCGGTGTATATAACAATTCTATTCGGAATGCTGCCTTGTTGATGATGTGTCTCTGTTAACAGACCGCGAGGGCTTTTGAAAATGAAAAATGCTGATAACTGCAACAAATCACCGACTCAACCCGACTCTCGGCGTAAATTGCAAGAATGTGAGCTCGTTCATAAAAACATCATTTATGAGGGGGAGTCTTTTGGGTTAACAGCACCTTTTGTCTATGCCCATGCTTGTGTACAACAACAAGCATAGCCAAAAAGTGGCGCCTAATGATGAATGCAATTGCCGCAATTTGCTTTTACTATTATGACCAGCAAAAACAGGAAAAGGCTTCCCAGAGGCAAATTGTGTAGATAAGAGAGGGGGACAAGCGAATGGGGAGGAGCTCTAGAGAAGCTGTAGACTCGTAAAATGAAAAGCGTTTTTCGGTGTTTGCATTTGCCAGTTTAATGCTCGAGAGGTAATCGGGGGAATTTAACCTTTCGGCAAGGCGAAAATCGTGTTTGTTGTTATACTAGGCATCAATTGGTTTCTTGTGGCTTTAAACTAGGTAAAATGGGTTATGAGTAAGTAGTATTTGGTATCATAAAAATTAACTGTTATAGGAAGATAAAACATATTATTATTCCAATACATGATCAATATAGTATTTGTAATAAAGGAGGAATTGTTTTACATTTTAGTTCAATAACTAAAATTGTGTCTCTTTTCATTCACTTTATTATTTTAAAGATATAATTGGCATAAATAATGAATGACTTTATTGAGTAATGCTCTTAATTGTCAATGCCACACTTTTCTTGTCAAAATTAAAGACTATTTATATCCTTTAAATATTTGCATATTTCCATCTTCTGAATTTACCTTTTTTTGACACTTTTCTTTTGAATGCGAATGTCATTATTTAATCGCAAGGGCATTGCACATTCGAGGCTTTACGTTTGCTGAGTTTGGGCTTACTGCCGCTGGAATTGACAGAGAAATAATACGAGGAAAAATGGTTAAGCGAAAAGGAATGATATACAAAATAAAGCTGGATCTGGAATGATGGGGAGCGGAAGACGATGATGAAGATGCGCGCGAAAAACGTGACGAGCGATTTGTGGGTTGAATTTATATATTTATAAATTTTATATTTCCCTAGAAAACAACACCAACAAACAAATGACAGTGAGAAATATGCCTTCAAAAAGAATGCAAAAGAAGTTGCATTCAAAAGTTTTTTAGTCCAGTCAGTGTGCAATACAATTCAAATGTCAAGCAAATGAGGGAGAAAAGGGAAATAACAAGTATCAGACAAGATAACTTGTATTATCGATAGTTTTACAATATTGTCAGTTTGATATTTCTGACATTAATGACATCGGGAAATTCTTCAGTTTCAGTTCAAGTTTTCTGAGTGAGTAAAATCTCTAGATTTCATTTCAGAAACAGTAACTATTTAAACTAAGTATATAGCAACCCACAATCGGATGATTCAGAGTGCTGTATCTTCTTATTTTCTTGCTCCTCTTTTGTTGGCTTTCAGTGTCTGGCATTTTGCTAAATTTTCATTTGTTCCCACAGTTTGTCGTTTG
The DNA here is from genome assembly GCF_018153835.1 of Drosophila eugracilis. Taxonomy (NCBI): domain Eukaryota; kingdom Metazoa; phylum Arthropoda; class Insecta; order Diptera; family Drosophilidae; genus Drosophila; species Drosophila eugracilis. Next base: position 3,211,799 of record NW_024571981.1, on the reverse strand, counting down.
GCATAAATACATCGTTAGCGGCAGTTCCAGCTTTGGCTTCAGCTCCAACTTCATCTCCAGCTTAGCTCTCCAGCTTCACCTCGAGATCTTTGTGAAAATAGATGAGGAAAAACTTGCAGGAAGCTGCAGACAAAAAGTCGAACTAGACGGAGACAAAAACTACAGGCCATAGTCGCAGTCTTAGACGCTGTCTTAGTTGTAATAGTAGTTATTGCCTTACATGCACGTTTAATGTTCTTTGGAGGCGGTGCGACAGCTAAACTAAAAGAAATCCCAGTCTTAAGAAAAGCAAAAGCTGTTAGAAAGCTTAGCCCAACTATTTGATACTCTTTTCGTGAACGAGCATAAATTAGGTAATTTTTATGACTCTTTCCATTTATTTTTTATTTGACCTGTAACTAACTAGTTGTAATTTGTTTGTAGTTTATGCAAAAATATTAGTTGCGTATTTTTTATGTACCGGCCATAAAGTATAGTTATGATCCATGCATATTTATTTTATATATAGTTTTAGAAACTATTCATAGGAATGTGTATGGTATAACATTCTTTTTTTTAGTTTTATACAAAATCTCATTATTAATATTTTGTAATATAAGTTAAAAATTTGCTGTCCCAGATGTTCATCCATTTCATAGGGTACACTAAACGTAAGCCCCCATGTGTCGTGCCCCTGTAACCCCGCTTTCCACGCCCCCGCTGGAATCTACTCCCCTGAACTTCCCTCCTTCCTGCTATCCAGTGGAATGGCAAGTGAAGTGTCTGTGAAATGGTGCACAAGTGAAAACAACAAATGGGTCGCCTTGTCGTAGCATCTCCGAAGTGGCTTCCAAGTCGGGCTCACGTTTTTGTTTTTTGTTTTCGCCGTCGATTAGCTGGCAGTTCATGTCAATGTCTGCTGCGTCCCCCTGTATACAGTCCAACCCCCCTACAGAGACCATGTAAAGTTTTTCTGCACAATTGCTCATCACGTTGAGCCGCAGCTTGAGCTCTCCCTTCGTACTCTGAGAATAAGGAATTGTCGCCGATTGTCACTTGTCCACGAACATTTTTTTCCATTTGCTCTACTTATAAATCAACTGAATTCATAATTCTTGCAGGCATGTTTTGCCGACTTTAATGAAGTTCAGCCAAAGGGGTTGGACCCCAGTTTAGCTCTCGGCCACTCGAAAGAGGATGTTGCTGTTTATTTATACGAAACTTTCCGCAACGCTCGGCTTTATGCTGAAATGTGTTTTCGAGTTCATTAAGCGGGTTCAGTCGGAAGAGCTGCAAAAATCATCTCGAAATGCGAAGGTTGGGAATTAATTCGGAGACGTAGTCAAACGAATAATAAGAAGGGAACTCTTTAAAATACATACTAAACCATATTACGGCTAAATTATTTTAAGTTAAATTTCAAGCTCATTTATCCATAATTAAATTGAATTTCTGCCTCTACTAATCCCAGCTCTCCATTTATCTCTGCACAATTGTTCTGGAGAACAACAGATGTAAGGCTATGCTTAATTACCCATTCAAAATCATAGGCCAACCAGCACCTTACCTACCATTCAATTCACTCAATAATCCTACCATTTATTTGGAAATCTCGACTAGAATATTTCAATAATCCCACAAGCCCGAAATCTATTCATAACCAGCACCTCCTTGGGCATTCTCTCACAATCGAAGATGCCAAAGTCAATGCCGGAGCTAATTCGCCACGACTTATGAAGATTGAGTGGACGGCAAGATGGCAGGAGGAACTCGGTGGCAGAGGACAAACCCAAGCTGATTTGGCTACCACTTAATGCCCTCCTATCGAGTCCAAAAGTTCCCCCGAGGTGCTGCACGTTCACTCGACTCCTCCATCTCCATGGGCCAATAAACATATTAAAGACGTGCCACAAAAGCAATTACTTAGACAGAAAGGGAAGGGAAGGTATGGAAGGGAAGGTATGGATGTGCAACGGATATATGCAAATGGGCTGGCATATATGAGCAGAGCCGACTAGTTTGTCAACCAATTTGAGAGGCTCGGCTCGTGAGAATCTTTTTCTGTTTTTTTTGTCCAAGTGGAACAAAATGGAAAAGAGCCTAGTCACGCTCGAGTTTTGGCCCGAAGAGAGGAGTTGGGCAGGTTATCTGTAGCCAAAAGAGACATAGACCGGTAAAGAATGCTTTTTGCCGGAGTCTGAAATCAAGAAAACAGAATCCAGAGTTCCAAGTTCCGAAGGGGGCGTGCAAATAAATCTTGGGGGCAATTACCAGCCCCAGACGCCCAAAACGGGCCAAGGCTAAACGGGTTCACAAGTGTTTGGCCAGAATGCTGTGTGTGACCTTTTATGGTTGGACTGGAGTTGTGGGTACTCCAGCATCTCGCGCACATATGTAGCACTGCCTTTCGACTTAGACAATTTTTAAATTGTCTTCCTCCCGCTCGACTGCGTTTGGATTTATGGTCAAAAGATCTCCGACAAGTTTTGTGCCAGGAGAGCACTTTAAAAATCGCTAAACAGTTTCCAAGGAAGCGCTGGCAAAATTGTACACTAGTAAAATTATGTGCTTAAGCATGACAAATGGTGTTGGGGACTCATAATTTATTATTTCTGTTGTTATTAAAGCAACGAATGCTACATTAATTTATTTTTGATTACTAAATGTTAAATCACACAGTCAAAACGGTGACCATAAATTTAACAATTTAATAAGTAACTCTTGATGGATTTCTGTCAAAACTACAATTTCAACAAAAAGTTTTTGCCCTGTGCAGCAAAGTATTCCGTCTGATTGAAGGCACGCCAAACTATGCGGCACAGATGTACTATAGCCAAGTGGAGCTCATCGATCTATGGGATCGAACTATCCTCCATTCCGATTCGATCTCATGGTCCTGGCCATTTATTTATTTATTTGTGGCTCTTTTCATGTCGTCAACTTGTTGTGACTTTGTTTGGCATACATAATAACATGAGGAACCACAGCAACCACTTGAAAGCCATTCGAGCATCCATTGGGGCCAACATAGATCACTGACTGATCATCAATTCGCTGATTCTCCTCGGCTAAATGCTTAATGTCATTGCTGTGTTGTTGTCTGCTGCTTGTAGGTTGTTTGTTTGTTTGTTTGCTTACCTGAGCTTTATTTTGTTTGGCATGTTTTATCTGCATCTTTCATGTTCGCATGTAATTTACTTTTGACTCGCCACGATCATCAGTCTTTAACCGAGAAGATCTTTGGCCGATCTGCTTTCTTGTTCACTCTTTTGGCACATTTTCCAGTTTTCCAGTTAATTAGCTTTTGACTTGTCGCTGATTTGATTTGGCTTTGATTTGCGTTGGCAGTTTGACTCTGTCTGATCTTCTTCACTTTGCCGTCAATTGTTCATGTGAAAAGCAAAACGTGCATTCTCTTAAGTGCTTAAATGGAAATTGAAGTGGAATTAGTTGCCTAACGAGTCGGACAATTATCGGAAGACACTAAGCCAAAGCCGGACAGAGTGACAGAGAGCCAAAGAAATAGATCGATCAATTAGGTAATTAGAGCTAACACTGGTCGGTTAACTTGTGGATCGATTTTTCTCAGAGAAGCCACGAGGAAAACATCGCAATCACAAGTGCTTGAAGTAGCTCAAGAACTTATTGAGTAAGAGTTCTCGAGAAGCGAATACAAATAAAACAGATCCGACTACTTGGACTGGGGGGAACTTTATCAAGAAAGGAAAAATTTCTAGGATGCTTGAGTAGCCATTAATTGCCAGCGAATACCAATTATGTTTCTTGTGCTATTTATAAAAATGAAGTAGATTCCTAGAGCACTATAAAACATTTGCAATTACTTTTCCTTAGCTTATAAATATTTAATTTTTGTTTGGAATAACTGACCTAGTAAACCCAAAACAGCTATCTCTTCGGACTAACTATTTTTTACCTTAAAGTAATAGTTAAAAACTTGAATAAACCGTTTCGACTTCACCTTCACATCCAGTTAACCCAAAAATGCCGCAATTTAAAGATTTATATCACCAAGCATCGAAGACAAAGACAAATTGCTACATTAAGCGATAACCGATCTAAGAGAAATAACAACAATTAATTCAATTTGCATTTTGTTTAAATAAACAAGCGTGCCCCAAAGAAAAAGAGTTACAAATTGTAAACGATAACAAAACAAAAATGAAATTTTTGCCATGGATATGCAAATTAAAAAAGAAAAAGACGAAAAAAACCCAATACAAATTGAGGCAACAAGAGGGATTGCCTATGGCGGAACCTATCAAAGCCTCGAACGAAATAGTTGTCGGCATGCGATTTTATTGACCATTTCAGATTCAATTAAGGGTAATTTAATTTCAATAATAACTAGATAGACAAGGGGCCAGACCCCTGAATGGTCACAAAAGCTACTCGGACACATGTATCTGTAGCTCTGGCCGCATCTGTATCTTGTATCTGCTGGATATCGTTGAAATCGACATCATTGCGGTTGCTGATGATGGCTTTGAGCCGCAAGCTTAGGATTTTGGTGGAGAGTGGGTCTGCGTCTAGTTTTGGTCACAGATACAGTTATGGGCATATTGCCAACGGACTTGGTACACTGAAAAAATGCGATTTATATATTTATTAATAATATAACATGTGTTCCTTCCCTTTTGTTTCTGTGTATATTGTTGTAACTGGTTTTTGGCTCTGATTTGAATGTTGCGTGTCTCATACTCTTGATGATGCCTGCACTTCAATGACTCTATGTACAAAATCTTTGGGCTATGGTTGACTGTTTTGATACTAATGCTCTTAATGATACAGTTTTTTTCTCATTCGTGATTGAGGAAATGTGTTTGAGTAATGAGTGGGCAATCTCTAATTATTAGAGGAAATGTTGAAGTGAGAAAGTAATTTGTGCTATGATTAACTAAAGAGATTTACCTAAATTGAAAAATAAATGAAGATCGACGGAAAACTAAAAATATTAAATCGAATACAACCTTAAAGCGGAAAGATCGACAGCTACAAGATTTGTTGGTTATTTATTAGTATGAGATTTCATTTTGGCTTACAAATAAATTTTTGCTTATATTCATTGTTTATTTCTCTGACCTAAACACCCAACCACAGTTAATATTGACACCCACTTCCCGCTGTCACCTGTCCGACCCTTTTCCCACCCAAAGTATTTTTTAATTTAACTGCCACCAGCTCAATTTCAGCTAATTTGCTCATCACTTGACCAAACACTCCGTTCGTCCACACAGAAAAAGTGAACCCTAAATAATTTTCTGGCCTCTGATATGGGATCTGGTCACTTTGGGCCAGTTTTTTGTTGCTGTGGTCAACTGGCTGCCGTTGTTGGTTTTTTTCGTTTTGGTATTTAATTTTCTGTTTTGGTCGCGTGCAACGTCCACTGCTGATGAAGTTTTTTTTTATTTTTTGGGGCCAAAACAAAAGACGTTACACGCAAATGTATTTCGATTTTTGTTTGTTTCACTGCGTTTTGTTCGACATTTTGTTAGGTTTTTTTTTATTTTGGCGCCAGTGCGTGTTGCATGCGCTTTACAAAACAACTAACAAAAGGAAAACCGACAAGGAAATTATGACAAAAACAGCAGCAGCCGTGAAAATGTTTGGCTTCGGCCATTGCCAAACACACAGCGCACATTGTATCTATGTTAATTAATTAACAATTAATTAGGTGCACCAACCACGACATCGACCCCGACGAATTGAATCGATGACGTTGCTAATGGTTAATGATGACTTTTTGAAATTTTTTCGGACCGCTGTTTTTTTCTTTGGGTTTGGCCCCGTTTCCCCACACATTTCGGGTTCGTTGGGTTAGCGTGCCTAACCGAAATGTTTGGCCAAGAAAGAAAGGAGAAAAAATAGAGAAAAAAGGCAAAGAAGCCGCTGAAGTTGCCACCACTGCCCCTGCCACATATTTTATATTTTTCTGTATTTTCTGAACTCATCTCGTGCGGGTGCTGCAAACCTTCCGTGTGTCGTTTTGTTATCGGTCGCGTTTATCAAATGCGAGACAGCTTTTTATTAGACAATCCCCGTTGTCCGACCCGTCCCCTTTTTTTCTGTATTTTTTTCTGTATTTTGAGGCATATAAAATTGATTAATACAGCATGATAAATATTTTCAAATTCCGTACAATTTCTTCGATATCTTTGAGCTGCCATTAAGCCCATGATCTATAGTTGTTCGATAAGTTTGTGTATGTCGTGGTGCAGCCTCCTTCTGATAATAACGAATCGAAGCGTATCAAAAACAATTTCTGTCGAAAGTCTTTGGGTAATGGATAAATGTGAACTTTATCTTGGGAGAAAATGATTAAAAAATTACAAATTAAAATTGGGGGATATATAAACAGGGTCTCGGATTAATCTCAAGATAATATCATGGGAAAGTAGAAAGCGTTGAATCTTCGATTTTTTCTTTAATTTATAAAGATGGATAAAGTTGACTTGAATTAATTGAATAGATGAGATTAAATTGTTGATATATATTATGAAAAAAAATGAACATGACTTTTATTTAAGTTCATGTAGCAATTAATTTGTTTGAAAAAATGAAATCAATTAATAAAATCGCACATCAAAGGCAATAAATATAATTAAAATGGCTCTCAAAATAAATAAGTAGGGCCTAGGAGTAGCACCGAGCACCTAACAAGTTAAAAATCTGGTTATAAATCTGCAAATCTCCATGACTTACCGACTCGAACACAAATGGTTGAGAGAATGAGTCAGAGGGGGATTGTTCTGGCCAAGCCCAGATTCAAAAGCAACTTCCGGCAGTAAGTAAACTTTCCCTGACAAAAAAAAAGGGGTTTATATCTATTGTAAGGGTTAACAAACTTCGCGCCCAAGCAATAAAATTCAGCAGGGCGAGGCTTTTCTTCCCCTTCAATATCAGCCAAAAGCATAATACAAATTGTTGCATGTCTGAGCATTTTATGACAAACTGCCAACTTCTTCAGACTGTTAATTAATATGTGCGGAATGAGTTTGAAATCCTAGCGATTTGTTTGGGCAAGCCCAGCCTTTTATGCTAAAGCAATTGGAGCATAAATGACTGATTAATAATATGGTAAAAAGATATATGGTTTTATTTGCAACAGATAAGCATATGTTTGTGGGTAATAAATAAAAAAATAAAATTAATTAAAAATAATCTAAAGCATGGGTGGAAAAATCAGCGCATGAAATGGCTTCCTATTTGATTAATAGAATGATTGTTTGCTTCTCCATTTCTCTATCCTTGTAGCGGTTTATAAAGGATAGCCACCTTAATGTACTCTTTTTTAGACATAAGCGAAACGAAATTTAAAATTTCTGAAAAAAAGAAATGCATTTTCATCTTGCATAGACCTTATACACGATGTTTAAGCTGAAAAAATCTCAGTTTCCCAAGACTTACCCATCATGAAAAATCCAAATGCTCCTTTGAAATGATAAATGATGCAAATGCTGCCCAAGGAATCATTTTTTATGCTACTTGTTATGCTTTTTCCCCTTCAACGGAAGTCAGTAAAAAAATGCCGACATCATCGCCATCATTATCATAAACGACACAAGTCATAATAATAATAACAAAAGTTTTTTAAGTAGCCACTTAAAGCGCTTGCTAAATATTATTTATATGGACATATTTCGATATTTTCTGCTACTACAATTCTTGGAAAATCATTTAGGGGAAATGCTCTTCACTTCCTTATTTATTTATACAAAAATTATTGTTTATGAGGCTCTCTGACTTAAATGGAGCAAACCACTCACACAATGGTCACAGCTGGGGATTTTTTCTGGAAGGAGGATGGTGGAGAAAAGCATTTAGGTTCCATATGATAAATGATGATGTACGCAAATTTGTTTATGACTGCAGGCATTCTAATTGATGATCATGTGTGAGAGTACTTAAAAATTTCCTTCCCAATTGCTGCTGAGAACTTATGCGTTAACCGTTTTAAGTCATAAGTCTTACACATTCTTTACCTTTTTACGGAGGTGGTAAATCCGTTCTAACCTAGTTGCCCAAGTCGTTAAGGTTTCTTTCTGTTTTTTATGGCACTGTAAAATCATCCCTAATGACCCAATTCGGTAAGCAAATGAAACCACAGGATTTATGCTGATTTACACACGAAACTCCTCCCTATTCTCCCCATTTTCAGATTCCGCCTTAACTAAGCCCATAAAATAGCCGCAAGAACAAGGCATAAAAGTGGCCAAGGGGCAGCTTGAAGAAAATAAATCAATATTTAAATTTTATTAGCCACATTCAACGGGGCGTATGTGCCATGTTATCATCATCATCATCAAACTTTGGTCGCTTGTGCACGGCAATTGTAATTAATTGTTAATGTGCCTACATAAATATATATAATTTGCTTATTTTGTGCAGCAAATATTTACTTAACCACTAATTTACACACAACACTGACCATGCGGGCCTCAAAGAGTTACCACTGGCCGCAGGCAATGGCTTTAATGTATTTTTTAAATATATAATGACAGGCAGTTTGGCCATAATGTTAATATACGAATATTCTCGGAGGGCTTTTTAAATTATGAAAAAGGCAGAGATTGAATTAAGTCAATGGAAAAGTTATTAATGAAATATTTAACATTTTATATGATTAATCAATCTGTCTTGGGGGAATGAATGATTTAAATTTTTATTTTACACGGTACACTGATAGAAACAACAGACCTACTTTGGGTATTTCAGAGAAGAACTTTATTATAATAAATAAAAAAAGCACAATGACACTTAGTCAAGTCTAGAAATCACAATCAAGCTCTGGAATTTATTATGCAAAGTACACTATTCATCTTTAGTTTTATTGACAAATTACTTTATCAAATGTTAAGCAGAGGGAGAAAAAATAGAAAAATAGTTTTCCTTTCGCTGGCTCTGGAAATGGGGGAGAAAAGTGGGGAGTGTTCGGTTCACGATGGGCGGCCAGAGATAATGATTGTCTTGCTTGGATGCTTGCTCAAGTGTTTTGGTGGATGGGGGGTGGGATGGTTGGAAATGTGGGGGTAAATGGCACTCATACATAATGATTATGGGGCCACTTTTCTCATAAAAATTCTAGCAGCAGCCCCTCGATAATGATGCTGATGGGTCGATGGAATGAGATGCGAAATGCCACTGATGATGTCAAAATAAGCAACAAATTGGGTTGGACTAGCAAACACTTGTCATGAAGTGAATCATTGATATTTTCCCTGATTACGCTCCACATCATAATCATTATATTTTATTATACTAAACTTTTGGTTTTGTTTTATCAGCCGTGAAACAAACATGAACAGAAAAAGAAACCCAGAAGCGCTCCAATAACAAAGCCAAATGTTCAGGATTCCCTTTGATTTTTTTTGGCATTTGAGCAAGTGAAGCATTCATGGGTTGAATTTTGTCTCTGAAATGAGATACCTACCAAGCTTTTCTGGCATCTCAATCCTTTCTCAGAATTCTCCGTCCAGTCTAAAAAAGAAATTTACTTTAATTTACTTTAATTATATTAAACCAATTCGAGTGGTTAAATCTTGAATGAGACAAAGTTTGAGAGCAAATTTAATTGAGTTAAGTAATTGAGAAAGTTGAAATTCTGAGAAGTTATCTTAGGAATTATCAGATTAAAATCTAAGCAAATACTAGAACTCTTAATTCCTGAAAATATAACTTAGCCAAAATATAAATCTATAAGTTGTACACATATTTTGAAATCTGAACTGTTTTTGCGACAGAGAAAATTAAAACAGTATTCCATTAACCCAAATAAATATATTCTCTTGAATTTTGATAAGCTTTTAGTGAAACCAAAAATGTATTCATTTCTTATTGTATGTTTTTCTGCATCAGCAATATTTAAACTTAATCCAGAAACTCGTATTCTATTTTTGTTTCAATGTATCATACGTTCGAAATAAACTGAAAATAAATAAAGCATTTTCGATGCACATGCATTGATTCAAATTTATTCCTCCCCTGAATAGTAATCCTTGAAATTACGCCAATAATTTGCAAATACTTTTATTTTCTGATTTTTATTTTAATGGCCTTGCACAATCGATTGGCTGTTTAACTTTCGCCATTCATTTGAAATTAGTTTTCATCTGATGCCACTCTGCCTGGCTTTGACCATTTTACTCCGCAAGCTGACCAACCGGGATTCGATTCAATTTGGCCCACACCAAACGAACAATGCAATATGTTTATCAGTTTATTGATTTTCCAGGGTACAAACCAACAAAACAAACAAACTCCCCCTGCGGAAATGTGTATCCACAACATGCAATTGGGAGAGATGCTGAAGGGGGAGCTGGCTGGCCAAGACTTATGTCAAATGGCACAAGATCAAATATCCTGTGGTTAAAATGCGATTCTCTGATAAATGGGACGCACATGTGACGGAGGGGAGAGGGTAGAACACACACACAAACAAATAAAGTTGGGGCACTGGAGGCTAAGGGTTACCAAATGGGGTCGTTAGAATGCATACCCACCCATCAATATGGTCACCGTTTTCTCGGGGAAAACTCCTCCATTAGTTTCCTTTGGTTAGGATTTTCTCGCCCAGGTTCATGTTCGTGTTTGCTGCGGTCGAAATTAAATTGCAATTCCCAACTTCCTTGGCCATTTTTATTTTTATGGGATTTACGCTGCATCCCAGGTTGCAGCCCTATCGAAGCTTTGTTCCCAACTGCAGCTACGTGCAAAGTGCCAGGGCCAAAAAAAAAAAAAAAAAAAAAGAGGGAAATAAGGTGGAGGGGAAATAGTTTTCCAACGCTAAATGGATAAATGGAATGGCCGGGTTAAGATAGCTTCAGGTTGATACTCGAGCATTCTCGGTTACCGTTGCGCTTAATGCATTTGATTTGCACTCGGCTGTGTCCCTTTCATCCATCTTTCTCTTTACCTGTCCGCCTGTCATCTTTTTTCATCTCACAAACTTTGCAGCAAGGGGAAGTTAGAGTATTGCACGTTTTTTATGTTATGTACACGGTTTATGTTTTGTACACGGTTTTATACATTTAACTTCATTGTTCATTATTTTAAAAGAAAATAAAAGTGGCAATTTTTTACAGTTGTATAAAAATGTGAAACATGTTCCATGAAAGTTATGTGGTCGTGTGTTTTTCAGAAACTTCTTTAATTATTTGTAAAAAGGTTAATGTTACATTTCTATACTGATAGGCTACTACAACTACGTAAATGGTTTACTCTTTTAAAGAAATTTAAACCCTTAAATTTTAAAATTAAATGGAGTGAAATAGATTCATTTAAATAGACTTAATCAGAAAAGGCCTCTCAGTAAGGGCATTGGAATACCCAACGTAACTGCCAGTAAACTTCCTCTTCCTGTGTACTTTCCTTTCTTTTTTTCATGCAATTTTGTAACTTAACTAGGGTTCATTCATTTAGCAATGTCAACAGTTGGCTGACCAGAGGCGTCTCCTTTGTTCGAATGCCCGAATGAATGAGCGAATGCCCGACTGACTAACTGAGTGATTGAATGGATGAGCGTTTGGGTCTGGGTTCGTGTCAAGTGTCGCAGGCAGCGGAAATCCAAAACCCAGTCACTTCACTGACTACTGGCCACTGACTATACTGACTACTGACCAACAAACTAACTGGCTGACTGACTGGAATGAATGGAAAAATGGGCGTGCGAAATCTGTGACCAAAGAAAAATGATACCATCCAAACAAACTGAAATGGAATTGATAAATGATGAGGCGAATGTTTCAGGAGAAACCAAGATACTTCGGCCCATCAATTGTTCGCAAGACTAAAGAGGCGATGCATTCATTAAATATTTACTGCCGGCTGCTAATTGCAATTGGGATAAGCATATTGTACAGATGAGGTTAATGTAATAGGAGTGAAGAGGTTTCCTTTGCAATGAGATTCTTGAATGTGTCATTTAAACCAATGTTTTTCTCAAATATTTCTTAATCAGATATCCGAGATGAAACCTTTCCTAGAACTAAGTATAAATTGAACTACAAACACTTTGAACTCCAATTACTCTTATTTTGACCGCAACTGTATATGAACCTACATATGTTCCTCTGGTGAACTCCACTTGACTTTGATCGCCACCCGGGCCTGCAATTAATTTCACTTTCAATTTACTTTTAATTTCCCCATTTAACAGTCAATGTGTTGGGCGAGCTTGGAGGATGCCGAATGCAAATTAATTTTAATTACCATCATTTAGATAATCAAATGAACTTGACCAGAAAAAGGCCGGCACCCGAAATAAAAAATGTAGCTATTCAACCTTCAAGTGAACTTTAGGCGAAGCTGGAAAATTTTAAATTTAAGAAGTTTCTACTTTTTAACTACAATATAAATCAATTAGATGGTACTTAATTATTTAGAACGCATTTTCGAAATCGACAACTTCCGCTCAGAACTTTCACTCCAAGCAGCTGTTAAACTTTTTTATTTGCCTATTTCCCCGGCAACCTCACATTAGAATAAGCCCAACAGCTCAATGAATTATTTCGCTACCATTGTTATTTTTATTTTATTTTGTATTGGCAATGTAATTAAAGGCATTTGGCTCAGGCTTTTCAATTTATGCAAGTAAACAAATGAAATGCAAAACTTTTGCATCTTTCCCGGGACTCAGAAAGCATTTAAATCCACTTAAATAAATCCCTAGCGCTACATTCTCCTACCCTCTATATAGATTGAATAAAATAAACTCTGGAAACTTTTGGCTAATGCCTGGCTTTTCCTACGCTTTTCTCATTTTGTGGGGGATCTGGAAAACTTTTGCACAAGTGAAGGGGAAAAACAATAAACGCTAGAGTGGTCGCTCTTGTGTTTCCTTTTTTCTGTAGATGAATTTTTGGCAATTTGCCCCACCAAAAATTATTAATAATTAATTCACTTAAACCTCTTGGTCGTCTCGATTTCGTCTGTTCTTTCTGGATGATTGCATAAAAGCTTAGTAAATAGTTTTCGACCTGCACTTTATATATATTGAACTGGGGTCCTTTCGCTCTATTCCTCTTCATGTGTGTCGGGGCTTGTGGCTCTAACAACAATTTTATTGCTTGCCAGGACTCTTGGCTGTGGTTGTTGTTGTTGGTCTCTATGGCATGTTCGAGTCAATCCTAGTTAATGCTTGTTATTGCTTTGTTGTACCACAGCTAAAAGTCCCATCCTGTGTCTGGTTCCCTTCCTGCTTACCCTTCCCACTATTGACCAGTTGACTTCCTTTAGCTCTGACGTTTTCACAGATTTTTGGCTTTTGGCCTTTTGGCTTAGAACCCATCAACCATGTCCTTGGCATTTAAAAGTTATATGCACTCGCTTTTGACACTGACAAGAGTTGATGCAATTCCAATAAGGATCAATGGCAGGAAATTAGGATTGTAGATAATTGAAGGTCGTTTAAAGACATTTTAAGATCTGATGTTGCAATTATTACTTAACTCATTCCATACGCTTATTCTTGCCTTCTTATAATTTCTTTCAGATGTGGAAAACGTCTTGTGGACTATGAGCAAGCTGTTCAGCAATTTATCAAATAATTGTAAGTACGTAAATTTAATAAGCTTATATTTTTTGTAATCTTCATTTACAACGTTTGCTTATTGATAACTTTCTTATTGCGAATTAGTTAGTTATATCAGTTAATAGTGATAATAACATGGCGACTTGTTTAATAGTTACCGTATTAGAAAAGGCTTATAATGTATTCCATTTTCCACAATATGGAAACTTTAATTAAGCATGAATAAAATAAGCTTTTTGTCCTCCGCATAATGAAAATATGAAATTCAAATGATTTAAAAATAAATAGGCAAACAAAAAGCAATCGAGAACGAAAACCGAATGTGAATGACAATCGACCAACGAAATGAATTCAGAGGACCGACGACCAACAAAAACATTTCAATTTGTTTATGATCAATTCAAAATTTATTGAGCAATATTGCAATGGGCTTATGTCCCGCCGCAAAAACTAATTGCAAAAGCGCAAAAAAACGAGTCTGTAAATTAAAATGGTTAAAAAAACGCAAAAACCCAATGAGGAAGCGGAAGAACTCCTGTTGTTGGACCCAAATGAATAGCAGACACATAAATTACCAACAGACAAAACGGGACGTGCTCACTGTCTGACATTGAAAACAGCAAAAAGTTGCAAAAATATAAATGTTTTTGGGGCAGAAGCGTGCTCAAGTGTCACCAACTCTAATTTATTTCGGGTTTTTTTGGTCCACTCCAATGGGTTCTTTTTGCATGTGGCTACCGCAAATAACTAAAAACATAGATGTGTACAAAGCTTAATTAGCAGAGTGAACCAGACACTTGAAACTTTCGACCATGGGTGGTCCGAAAGCCCCAGCAACTGCCATCAAGAACTCATTTCCGGCTGTGCGAAAGGCGACTGAAACTTCCCACAGGATCGCCTGCAATTGCAACAAATTCGCAGCCATTAAATTATTAAATGGAGCGCAAATAAAACGCAGTGAAAAGAAAAAGAATTTAAGGGGAAACAACTTCTTCCTGCCTAATCAAAAGTTTCCAACCCCAAACCGCAATTCCCATCTCTGGTTTTTAGTGTTGTCAAAGGTATATCAAGGAAGTACAAAAAATTAAAAATTTTTCGAAAATATTAAAATAAAAATAATAAAAAATAAATAATATATAAAACTATTAAAGTAAATAAATATTTGTAACTCTTAAAATATCTATATTTAGCTAGAATAAAACCCACATGACAACCCTGTTTACGTATATTTCCTTGGTTTTCTGTACTTTCCCATCTCGTTTTCCCCTCTAATTATGAGTGTTGTGTTTCTGTTGATTAACCTTGCCAGGATTTTTCTGCGACAGTCCGGCAGGAAAATGTATCTGTAACTGCATGACTGCATGCCCCATCTGCATCTGCATCATGTGGGTGCCCCTACTTCAGCTAGTTCTTCTGCCAGCTCGTTCATTCTAATTGAGTTTATGAGACCCTGACAGGAGGGGTTGGACAGAAAGAACACTAGTAAGTCGCAGTGCCTTAGGTTTTTGCAGCCATGTACCTCTCACTTGTCGGTCACATTGATGCATGGCATTTTAATAGAAAGGCAGCAGGAAAATGAAGATTAACTTGTTACCAGAGGGGAGGATTTATGGTTAGAGGGAGTTCAGCAAAAACTAAGGGAACTGAAAATTGGATGACAGTGAAGTGAGATTGCCATAGGCGTGGGGTTAAGTGCGAAAATCTGTGTGGAAAGCATAGCTTTGATTTGGGATTACTCACAGGCCAGCGTTTTAAGTCCTTCCCTAAGGATAAAAAAGTAGAGTTTAAGAGGTCTAAAATACACCTCTTTGTTAAGACCTTTTGAGTGTCTTTCTCAACTTATTACAATTTATTGTTGTGTATTCTCTAAAGATATTTCCCTACAGTTCCTCGCATTCCTCTCGTACATATTAAATCCCATCTCAGTTGTTCATAAACTTTACCAACAGTCTTTAGTGTCTGGCCCTTGAACAAAACCAATTTGATTACCATTTATATATAATGCGCCATAATGTAATATTATGTGTAAACAATAAGCCTGGTATTAGGACGAATCCTGTTTCCACTTTCCCCAACCCAAACGAAGCTCTTGGAAAACTTTGACTAAGCCGCAATACAAACTCAAGATGCCGGCCGGAATGAAAATCAATTTCCACAACTAAACTGAATTTAGCAAAAAGATGGCCACAATACGAATCGAATACCGACAGCCAACAGCCGACAGAGACTCATAGTTAGGAGTTGAGTTAGAAGGAAAGACTTCTTCCTGTTTAGTTTTCTTTCTTTCTAGCTTATATATATATATATATCTACATATATATTTTCCCATGCCTTTGTTGTATTGGAAAAAGTTTATCGCAGAGCAAAAATCTATTAAGAAAGTTTTGCCACAACGCAGCAGTTTGGTTATGGTTTTTGTTTTCTTGGCCTGGCTAGAAAACTGTAAAAGTTGCACTTGGCTTTATGAGTTAGTTGTGCTCTGGATTTGGATTTGGGTTTGGGCTTGGGTTCAGGATAGAGGATAAGTGTTAGTGATAGGCCATGGAAACCTCGGGAACAACACTTGAGGATCCCTGGGATTCCACTTGGCCTAAAGTTCAGTCGGCTGTTCGGCTGTTCAGCTGCCAAGTTGCAAAATTAGTTTTGCATTGTGCATTGACATAATTTCCCCTTGAGCAACATGCTCGCAATTTGTTTTCATCATTTACCCTCTGGCATTCGTAGGGCGAGCTATTGAGTTTTAATTAACAAAGTTGTTAGAGACAAAAGGCGTTGTGTAATTATAATTTCAATTCCACATTTATAAAATTCTATTCTGCAGCTAGCTGGTTCCTTCATCAATGCCAGACATATCAATTGTCGTTATTTGTTAGTGTCGCTCCTAATAGACCCCCAAATGCCAAATACGAGCACTCATCTTGGGAATTGAGAATGTCTGGGTGGTGCCCCTGAAAGTCTGTGGAAAGTGCTTTTGAGAAATTGCTTAATGCGCTCACAGCGTGAGGGAAAATCCCGGGAAAATAAGAGCACACAAAAAATAAAGAATTGGCAGCGAAAACTTTAGATATTGCATTGCTTTTATTTGGATTTCTTTAAAGTTTTTCTCACTCGTTTTTATATCCCTAGCTTCCTGGGCAAAAGCTTCTGCTGATGCGTGTAAACTTTGGCATTTGCGAAAAATTTAACAGACAAGCTGGAAAATGGAGAGGAAAAAGCGAAAAGGGGCAGAGACAGAGTGCAAACCTTGAACTCAGCTTGAGAAAAGACAGTTCCACGAATTTTATGATATTTTTATTTGCCCTAAAAGTGGGCAATAATGGCTCATGGGGCGCACTTGTCGTAATTCTTCTCCAAATTAGGAATATAAACCGAGCTTTTATGAGTCACATATTTACTTTTCACTTAAACAAATTCATTAAAAATTGGTGGTGCTAATTTTGTCAGCTATCTCAAAAGAAAAAAGTATGAATATAATTTATTTAATCAATTTTCTATATATGTAAAAACAAAAACTAATAAAATTCCCAATTGAAAGGGGATATAGTATTCTTTGCATTTGATTTTCATTGATTTCGCTAAGAGGTTACCAATAGCTTTATATTTTTCTGGCATTTTGATAGCTTATGAGGGCGCGACAACCGAAAGCTTTAAAGACCATAAGCAATCGAATAAGATACCCTTCACTAGAATTTATATAAATAAATAACGAGTTTGGCATTAACAAAATGTACCATCAAATTGCGACACTTGAGCGAAACGGCCACCAAAAATGTGGCGAAGGAGCCAAACAGGCAACTTCTTGTTTGAGATCCCGAACTCAAAGTCCCGGTCATGTCAGTGAAAAAGCCGGGGTGTGAGGAAATTGCAGGACATGTACGTGACTCGAGTCGAGTGTTAAGCCACAGGAATGGGCCACGAAGAGCACGAAACAGCTGGATGTCCGCATGTCCTCCGCCAGTGATGGCAGCTATATTCTAGACAATTTTAAATATTATTCAATATTCAAAATTAAAGATAAATCAATGATCATGTACATCATTGTATCATTTTCAAAATACCTAATCTTGAAAATCGCTATGTCTTTTTATTAAGGTGATTTACTTAACGTTTAGCTATTTAATGGCTATTGATTTAGCCTGTGTCCTGCCTCAGTTTTGGCATCACTGCCTTTCTGCGTTTTCTCGCTCCTTTGAGTGGTTGTTGGTCCTTCGCCGTTTGTTTGCTAGGCGTGGAGTGTTCAGCTGATGACGGTTCCTGCCTGCCACTCTGCCTGCTGGTGTTCCTGGGTGTTGAGCGTGGTCCTTAGCGATGAGACCAGATACAGCAGCACAGACCATGTCAGGCGTCGCCGTCGGAATGGTCAGAAATGTGTCTCAACTGGTAACAGGCCCAGACATCATGGGCGAACCAAAAATGCGAGGGATAATGCGGCTGTGAGTTGTTTTCGCAAAATGAAGATAAATGTTTTAATGCAAAGTTGAAATGCTAAAGCCACACAGAATGACAAGTGAGTTGCAAGCAGAAGTTAGAATACAATGAATAATTAAATGAATGTTTAGGTGATAAACAAATTTCAGAAAACACAAAAGAAGATTTAGATAGAATATCACTACAATAAGAAGTGAAATTCTTTTAAAACAGAAACTTCCTTAAAACAATTGAGAACCCTTGAGTATTAATTTAGTGACTGGCATTTTAGAATCATTTTTCAATAGATAAAAGTTGGATTAGTTAGTTTGTTAGTTAAGTAAAATAATATTTTTTCACAAATATTACCCTTATAACGTTCACTCAGGCAGAGTAGTAGTCGTTTATCTGCTTCCTTTTTTTTTTTTGTATTTTTTAGTATCCCACGCGTTCTAATTGCCTCTCCCCTTAGGTGTCGTTGGAAGAACATAAATTAGTGACAAATTCATTGATATCGACACATATCGAGTGTCAGGGAGTGTCCGGGCAGGTCCTTCGGATGACTAATGAAGCGCTGACAAATGAAACAAATGTCACAACAGGCGACAAATGAAGCGCACTATGTTGAAATGGTTGCGACATAAAAATGCATTTAAAAGACGAGAGAGCAGAAGTGGCAGATGTTGACGAAAGACAAACTACTGCGGCAATGATCATTGGGTTTGAGTTTTATGTTTGGGGTTCCTGATCCCAGACCCTATAATTATATTTAAAGCCGCAACCGCATACAAAAAGATGCTGGTATGCTCAGCCAATAATGTCATCATCATTACAAACCCGGACATGTTTCCCATGTGGATGAGCGGGATTAAGAACTTTCTGATAGAGTCAAAACAATAAAAATTAAAAAAATAAAGCCAGAGCGTGTGCGCTTGCGTGGCCCTATGTCATTTTACAATCCCCATTTCCACCGAGAGGTCAACTAATCCAAACGAAATTGAACCTTTTATGAGGGCGAGGGCCAGGGCGTCTCACTTTTGCCTGCCCATATGCTCATCTTTGTTTTTCAAAAAATTTCAGGGGAATAACTCATAAAGCAAACATGTGCCGGCAATGTGTGACCAAATGTTGGGACAGGCAAACAAAGAAAGTAAAGAACTACTCTAGAGGATCACTCCCAAACTCAAGCCCTGAGACACGAGACAACTTGGGAACCTTTTAATTGGCGAGAGGTGAGATGTGGTTCGCTTCCAATCTGATACAATCCAATCAATTCTTATCGAACACGCGATGCAATTAGGAGTGAAAAGCAATTATATGCCGTTGCCGCTTCTCGCCTCGATTTATGGAATTTTAATGAGCGAAATTATGCCCAAGGAACGCAAAAAGTATCGACCAAAAGTCAACAAGAACGGCGAAAAATCCAACAATCATGATGATGGTATGAAGCCTCCGACAATGTAAACATTTTCGGTTAGATATTTTGCTTGTTTTGGTTGCCATCGCTCTAATAAAAAACAAACCAACGTGCCATGAATATGAAATTTGCTAAAAATATTCAGCGAATGCATAGCGCCTCTAAATATGAATATATAAAAGTATAAAAGAGAAATTACAAAAAAATCGAAAGAAAATGAAAACTTGATGGATTCCACACAGTTCCGTTTTGGAAGAGTGTATTATTTTTGGCCCGGTTTGCAAAAGTTTGGCTTAAATAAATATAAAAGTGTCTAGACGGGGATTTATTGCCAGAAACAGGGATAAGCCGTTGCGAATATTAAAAGTCCTTAAAATTTAAAGGAATGTACAAAATTAATATATTTTACGCGAAGTTTGAAAGAATTTAAATAAATAGGGAAAAGCAATAAAGAGAAATTCTTTTACATTTTTCTGTTCAGCTGTCTAAAATTTATTTGGGTTTTCGTTTAAAACCAAGTTTCGCCCGCAGTTGGCTCAAAACTTTTAACGCAGTTTTCGTGTAAGGGATAACCCTTAACCCGTTTTCCACCCACCTGGGCCACCTGTCAACAGCATCGTCAACAAAATCACCACCACCATCATCATCATTATCATCATCGCCATCTCACCATCTTTCGGGATCTGCCAGTAGTCGTTTTAAATCCGAATCTCCTGCTTAATTAATTGGCCTTCTTTTTGAATTTGAAATTAAAACTGTCTTAACCCTTTTTGCTTTGGCTGCCATTTTTAGCCCTTTTCCCTTAGTTTTCCCGCCCATTTCCCCCCCTTTTCCACCCCAGCTTTTCACGCATTACTGGCTGCTTAATTACAGAAATTCGTGAGGGGGCTACCAAATCTGGGGTTTCGTTTTCCCCATTCTAGTTCACCAAAGAATTGCATTCGCCAAATGTCTGCAAAATGTGCACCCCCCTCTGTCTCGCTCTCTCGTATTGCCTCTCTCGTTTCCTTTCTTTTTTATGTTTTTTTCTTTTTTTTTGTTTTATTGTAGGGGCTGTGTTCCATTTCCGTTGCGTTCCGCGACCGCTCCTTGGATATAATATCTCAAAGGTTCCACTCAGAATTCCGTTTGCTGGCTTCCCGTTCGGTGTGTTTTGAAATTTTAGCTCCGTCTTTTTTGTCCATTTAATTCCAATCGGAAACGCGTAACGGTAACTTGAGGACCTTCCTTTGTGTGAGTGTGTACTCTAGGATCTTAGTGTTTGTAAAACCCTCTTTCGGTTGTTTGTAATACTATCGCAGTGTGTGTGGTTTGAGTTGTAAACAACGCAGACTCTCTAAGACCAAAAAGGCAATTTTCGGGGGCTTTCCCTTCGGTTCTCCCTTCATTTCCCACTTGACGTGTTCCCATTACGCTGCTCTCTGAACAGTCCCCCTCTAGTTTTCCCTTGATCATATGGCGCGCATTTTGCGTGCTTCCTTCCTTCTTCTTAAGTTTTTTTTTTTGTTTTTCTTGGTTATTTTGTGTTTTTTGGCCAACTTCCTGTTGCGTTCTTTGAGAACTTCAGGGCGTTTATTGTGTGCATAACTGTCGGGTTCAACCTTAAATAACCGTATATTGCAGGCAAATAATTTTTGGTCGTCGTGTGCAGTCAAATGCAAATTTCATTTTATTTTCCCATTCATGCAAAATGAGTATTTATGACTCTTGCCTTGCAATCGCCTCTTGCCGTTTTGATTTATTCTACTTGACTTTTTTTTTATGTTGGCTCCTAAAATTTGGGTGTGTCGCGATTTTCGAAGGATATGGGCGGGGAAATTTAGAAGTCAGTAAAGCAAAATTTTTATTTTATTGGTTACGGCAGCTGATTTACTACATTTATTTAGGGGCATATGGAAGTCAAATATATATTTTTTGAAAGGGACTTTTCAACATATCCATTTAATATAAATATATATTGAAATAAAGTATATGACTCTTCTAACAGTTTTATACTTGGTAACCACAAAACTTACTTGATTGCCTAGTATGTTTTGTGTAAATTATTTAATAGCCCTTCTCATGTTTTTAAGCCCTTTACTCAAATTACTTCAAACTTCCTACGAAACCCTTAAAAAGTTTACAAAAATCTAGCCACAAGCTCATCAACTCCGAGCATCGTTTGCCAAAAAATCCCATCGAAAAAGTGTAAAAAAATAACGCACGTAGAGAGTGTAACGGAAACTCATGAAACTACAGGATATTACACAAATACAGATAAACAGCAACACCTATTGGCCAAAAGGGTACGAGAAGAGCGGAGAGGGTCAGAAGTTAGCTATAAACGAAACGAAGGAAGTCCAGGAAGTTCCAACTGCGGTTACGGTGGAGATGGAATCTGTAGGCTCATGGCTTTGGATGTGATGCAAAACATATGATTTGGGAGAGACCCTTTTGGGAGAGTTTTCCCTGCTCTCTAGCTGAGTTTTCCCTGCTCTCCATCTTAGTTTTCCTTGCTCTCCGCCTGA
Organism: Drosophila eugracilis; assembly: GCF_018153835.1. NCBI lineage: Eukaryota > Metazoa > Arthropoda > Insecta > Diptera > Drosophilidae > Drosophila > Drosophila eugracilis. Next base: position 3,189,943 of record NW_024571981.1, on the reverse strand, counting down.
GTTTTAATCTGAATTTTTCCTCTCAGCTTAGTTTTTCCTCTGTTTCTCTCCCTTTTGAGCTACCTTATCGGTCTCTGCGCTCACTCACTCAACAGGAGAGTTTCGCTCTCTGCAGCGCTGCTTTCACATGTTTTTTTGGTGGTGGAAAACTCGGTTGGCCTAGACATAGCGCTCTCCCATCAGTTGCGAGGACTTTTCCAATATGCTCTGCGCTCATTGTGTCGATTGAGTTGCTCGTGGAAGGACGACGACCACGGCGGTGTCTCCAGACTTTTAAATTTCGGTTCGGTCCGCGCCAAAGGATATACAGAGACACACACATTAATATATAGCATATACCTACCGCCCACCACCCCTCGAATACATAGGCGCAGTGAAAAATTCTATACGTTTACTGTGTCTGTGTGCGTCTCTCGCGTCGCGTGTTTCAGTGCAAGAGTGTGTGTGTTTGTGCGAAATGGGCACAGCGAAAATAATTTAAATAAATTCGGAAAAAGTCCGTAACGAAAGCTAATACAAATTTCTTTACTCCTCGTAAAGTTGGATACAAGAAGTAAATTTAACACAGAAAATATAACATATACCATAAAGAAGTATCTATATATTTAAGATATATTCATGTGTGTGAGCCAGTGTTCAATGTGCAAAAGTGTTGATGGAAACTAAAACCAAATAAAACGTAAAGCTAACCGGGTTTTCAGTCCCAAAAGAGATTATAGTAGTAAAAACACAAGCACTCGACAAAAATCAATAACTGGGATTAGTAGCTGGAGTTTATTACAAAAAGAAACGGAAAAGGAAATCGACGTTATAAAAACAATTAAAGTAAGCTAAAGTTTCAAAACTAAGTTTATGAAAATATAAATATGTTTATTTAGAGAAAACTTTCAATACAAGTTGAAATTTATACCAAAGATAAAGGGACTTGTAAGGTTAAAATGTTGAAAACATAGAAAGATTACTGGAAAAACGAAAAGCAACCAACATGGCTTTTAAGAGGATTTCTTTTGGTGAATTAAAAAGTCTGTAATGATAGAAATTTGTGTTATGTCGATTTTTTTAAAGAATTCTAGTTCATTTTGTTTGTTGTGTGAGTTGGAGCATTTGAGGTTAACACACCTTAGACATATACATACACGCCACACATACACCCCGAAACATACACTAATACAGAGAGAGGAGCCCCAGCCCGACAAGCCAAGCCGCTGGACTCTTTTGCTCCTGTGCGTATGCAGCAGTTTCTTTCTCTGTTTTTGGGGAGCACGAAAAATCGATCGAATCCTTGTTCCCCTCTTTCGTCTGGAGCTGCAATTATGTTTTGCCCCATACCCTCTCCCCACCATAACGGTAAAAGGAAAACAGCAGCGGCCGCTTATCAGCAAAAATACGAACTCGTAGTACTCCAACATAGTTTCCCAGTAGGAAAATTGGCAGGACTCTGCACAGCAAGTTATGAATTTTCTCAGGGGGTTGGTTTTTAGCTGAGAGTGCAAGACCCTCTCTTGGCTTTGCAGATTTTTAGCCAACTCTCTGGAAAAGCTGAGAGTGAGAGAGTGAAAAGCAGCTCTCTTTGAATTGCCGCCATGTGGACTGCACTTGTTTCTCGGCACTTTGCTTTCACTGCGAAGTTCTTGCCGGTTTTCTAGTCTCCGCTTTCATGTTTGCTTTGTCGCGATGGGTTGGAAAAAAGAAATAAAGGGTGAATCAAAAGAAATCTGCTTAAATACGACTCAGGGAAAAGGAAAGCACAGCTAAAAGCAGCTATTTTATCTAAAAGATACCATAAGGGAAAATGGGGAAATGGTTGATATTTTAAAGGACTATTAATTCAAGTATTGTAAACTTGCCTTAATCAAAGTAATTCAGAACTGTCAATATTTCAAAAAGAAATATCAAAACTAAAAATGCTTATAATAACTTAATTTTTATGGATTTTGTTAGTTTGTCACTTAAATTTATTATGACACACAGTTTCTTATTGTCTTAAAAAAAACTAATAACATTTTGTTTTTTGCCTAAGCTAATTGAAATCTCATTTCAAAATATTTCGCTCCACCTTTTCCTCTTCCTTCACAAACCTTTCTCACATATTAAGCGCGAAATTGCCTACACGAAAATATTTCCATTTTATTGAAAAAGATAAAAAACTAATCACTATAATTTGTCAGTCAATAATAACAGCAATAATTTGCAGGCAACAAGAAAACTATAATCTAGCAATTTGCGAGCAATAATGTAATCAGTAAATTGCGTCTACACTCTTGACGGTCCAAACAAAACAAAAAAAAATCCAAGACCGAAAGCTCAAAGCGATCCAAAGATGCTACACAATTCGGAAAAAATTAAATAAGAGGAAAAAATAAATATGAGTATAAATCTACGTGCCAGTCAGGAAAATAATAAAACACCGTCTGGCCAAAAGATATTTTTGTGAGCAAAGTGTGGCAAAGGAGATTCAACGAAATCAAGAAACTGTGGTTAAAAAGTTATAAAAACCGAATTAGTTTGGTAGTTTTAAAGAAAAATACATATTTTTATAAATTTAACTCCATTTAATAATCCGAACCTTATAAATCCACGATTGAAACTTTAAATTAAAAAATCAAAAATTTTTTGGCTCTTAGGAACTAAAGAAATACTCCAACCATCTTAGCCCACTGTTTGCCACTTTGCCATTGACAGCGTCGATGTTATCGCCTTGGTTCAGGCCAAAGGCACAGAAAAAAAAACTAAAGTTGAAGCCACGGTGACGTTGACTTTCGACTGTGGGAATTGTGAGAGGAGCAGCGAAAAGCTGCTTGCCACCTTAAAAGCCCCAGACAGTCTCAAAGAGTTCTTGGCCAAGTCAATATAATTGACTTATCTGCGCTGCATTGTTCTTGCCTTTTGGGGCCAAGACGAGTCGTTCTTTTTCTTGCTATATTGTATATATATATTTTTTTTGTTGCTATATTGCCCCGAAGAGGTTGGCTGGCTCCTTTCTGCGGTTGGGCTTTTGAAACATAATGAAGCTCGCTGGCCTCGTATTTGACTTATTGCGGTCGAAACGCGCCGCCGTCGAAGATTCATTGATCGATGGCGACGGCGACGCGAGAAGCGAAAAAAGCACGTGAAATATTTGACTCTTAGGTAGGTGGATATAGGAAATGCGACGGGGGGCCCGACTGCCTGGTCAATAACTATTGAGATTGATTGAAATTGCTTTGCGGTTGAATCGAAAGCAAAGCAAAATCACCAACTTTTTCTGCTTATGCAAAATAGAAAATAAGAAAAAATAAATAAAAACAAAGGTAGATCCGAGATTGGCAACTTCCTTTGCGTAGAGCATTTTCAATTAATTTTTTTGGCATTTTTTTCCACCGTCAAGCATGGCAAAAAGTCTCAAATTATTAATTTCAACCTCAATTTCCGTTTGGTGCAATTTTCCACTCAAGCGACAAGTCAAAAGCAATTTATTTGAACCCTAACCCAGGAGAGAACTGGCGTCTCAAAGACACGTCTTCCCCAGAATGCGAGGTAAACAATAATCATTTCCTTGATGTTCCATGTTTGCATTCTTGGAGTTGCAGTAAAACGAATTGGGAAATTGAGAATTTCAAGCGCTCAATGAATTTGCATGCCTCGCATTCGTGTGTGCCAAATATTTAAACAATTTCTCATTTATTATACTTTTGTTGAAGCTGCACGAATTTTAATTTGATGCTGTCTCCTTTGATATGCTCTGAGCAAGGGCTTAGATAGGGGGATTTTAAAGAAAATGTGATGTAGTGTCATTTAGTGAACCAACTTTCCTAATAAATTTTTAAAATGTTTAATAATTTAAGAGAAATAATGGAAAAGCACTGTTAACTACATTTTTGCCAATTGACTTTTGGCTTCCAACATCTGGTTTTTATTACCCTCTCAAAAAGGCGCTACCTACGTCCCTGTGCAATAAATCTTCTTCGACTCGGGGTCTTCTTGCACTCATTTTTGCTGGTCCAGGCCAACGTCTTGTGGTCTCTTTGAGACAGGGCAAAAACGAAATGAAATGAAATCTTTATGAATGAAATTTCTGCTTAATGCATTCGTCTTGGCGAGACCATGTGAGCAGCATGTGTGAGACTTATGATGATGATAAAGTCTGCAATGCGGAGGAAGGGTCAACTTGGGCAGTCCGGAATGCCACTTGGAAATATAATATTGCCCTCGCCAAATGTGAAACATTTGTGTGCCCTGCCCTCGACTTTAATTGAGCCTTGCTGTCTTCGTTTGAGTGGCAATGCAGAATATGTCATTTCTAATGGAATTTTCTGGCCGCATAAAAATGCAAACAACTTCCGACCGAGGGCGTACAATAAAAAAATTAGTTTGGATGCATGCGAAGGCCTCGCATGAAAGAGTTCCAACCAACCCCTCGGGATGTCCATATTTTCCGCTGCATTCCATTGCTAATTGAGGACAATTAAAATTTATTAGCTGGCAACAGCAATTAAATGCAGACACCCTGTCAGAAAACGAGAGATTTTAAAACGTTTTTTGAAAAAATTAAAAAACTGAAATGGGAAACGAAGAGGATATGATAACAGGGCAGGATAAATAAGTTAAAGATTATATATTAGTAAACACTTACTTTGTTTGCAAAATTGGAATAGCAATTTTCTTTCAAAAGCTCCTGACTTCATAAATAATAAATGCACAGAAAAATAATACTCTACATACAAAAGGTTGAAACGAGATTAAAAATGATTTTTCCAAGGATCTTTCTTGTCACGACTTAAACAAAGATGTATTTGTCGGATATCAAGTATCTGGGCCACTCTGACATCCTTCAACTCTCTGCGGGCTAAGCTTATAACTCTAATAAGCTTACATCAACTCATATTCTGAATAATTGCATTTGCCCTGGAATTGTAGAGCAACCAGCAGGGTCAAAACATCCACCCACTCCCACATCCACTTGACAATCAATCAATCTTAAGTGGAGGGCTGCAGAGCAAAATCCAGAGAGAGATCTACATACATACTCTACTATATCTGTGTAGTACAGTGAAAAATTGAGGAGGGCATTAGCTGCTAATCTGCATACTGTGTCAAATGGCGATGTCGGGATGCATCGAGTTAGTTTATTTTTTGCCAAGTGGCACTTGCAACAAATTGGCGATGAAGCCACAGCTGCGGGTGGCTCATGAAAAAAATTTGTGATTGAGGGAAAGGGGATTTCATTTAACCGAAAAAAGGGGAAGAGCTCCTAAATCTTCTGGCAACTTTTTGCCGCACTGCAGCAGCGCCAACAAAAACAATGGAAAATCAATAGGAATTGCAACCCCAAGCAGGAATCATAGTCTGTGATCCGATGTCTCGGGTCGGGTGATTGCCCTCTTTGCCGGTTGCTGCGGTCTTCTCTGTCCGCTGAATGAATCCCGCTCCGTATCCCAATGCCTCCTTTTATTTTCCTCCCCCTGCGGCCATCCACTTCCTTCTTTGACAACAGTTCCGGCATCGTCTGCGTATGAGTGTGTATATCGATGTGTGTGAGTGCGAGTGTGTGTGCCAAGGATATTTATGTATGTGCGCTCGCGCATCGTATCCTTTTTATTGCACAAAAGCAGGAATACACTCGAAAAACATTATTTTTTTCCATTTAACCTCTTTTTAAATTTATTAATAAAATGTTTCTTAACTATTTTAGGTAAACATTAAAATTGTTTATTTTTTTCAAAAAATACTCAAAAATAGTTCAAGAAATAATATTTCTAAAATATTTACTTTTTTGTTTTAAAGTGCATATTTTTTCTCAGTGCAAGAGCGGAATAGGACAGACTCTCTGGGGGTGGGCTGCTGAGGGTGGTGACGACAAATGGCAAAAAAAAGGTGGAAACGGAGCGGCGTGTGCGGCAATACTTGTGACAAATCTGTAGGAAAACAAAAAAATGCAGATGTATGAACACGAGGGGTGATCCACAACTCACAGGAAGAAACGAGGGGAACTTCCACACGAGACCGGGCGCTATAAAAATGTAAAATTCATTCAGGGCAGCCGCAGCAACAACAAAGGATAGAGAAATAAGACGATATGCGACAGCAACAACGTGACTGCGCATAAATACGTGAAAGAACAAAGAGAAAGAATGGTGAAAGGGAGAAACAGAGATATAGATTGGAGTCGTGGAAAATACCAGACAACGGAAATCGATAAATCGTTTAGGATAGGTGCAAAATGTTACGGTATATCTTCAAAACTTCAACTAACATCATAAACTATATATTAAACAATTCCAAAATATTGCAAAGAAAAGTAAAATTCATTAATTTCTGATTTCAAATTATTCATTACCTAAACTCCCCATCTTAATTATTTATTTGCTTACTTACTGACTAGAATATTAAAATATTATTTTAATAAATATATGTTAGCTTTGCCATTTCAATGCTCCTTTTAAATTATCCCCAAGGTGTGTTCCTTTCCAATCGATATCCGCACAATCCGGGACTAACATCTTCCCTGGGGCTTTATTTACCATCAGATATTTATTTAGGTGTTCCAATTGCTGTATTTATCCCCACTTGGGACGTTTTAAAACATTTACACCACGCTTTTATTGTTTTAGCGGATTGGAAACGCTTTCCAATTAATTCTCGTCCCCATTTGCCAATTTATGTGGCGGATTGTGTCTCAATTTAATTAGCGTTCGAGGCTTTTGGGCTTTCAAATGTGGCACACACACAGTCGATTCCATAAAACAAACGACAATTATACATGGGCGTGAATGCGCGGCATGGAACAAATGCAAATATTTAACCTTGATGCTACATTCTGCATATTTTCCAAACACACATCTGCAACCACCATAGTGCAGAGAGAAAAATAATGGTTTAAATTGATGAACATTAAATATTGCCAAAGGCTTATATTTTTCTACTCAAAATAAACACCTGTTTGTATTATTTAAAGCATTTAGTATTAAATGAAAAAAAAAAAAAAAAAAACTTAAACCATTATTGGGAATTTTCCTATGAATAGGGATGTTTACAGTGCTCTAGCAAGTTGAATGTCCTCTTGCTTATGACGTTCACTGTACCGAGGCACCCTCTCACCTTTGAATTGATTTCGTTTCTCTTTCTCCCCTCATCGATTGCATTTCACGTTCTACATTGTTTGTTTTGTATTCCGTTGGGTTATTTTTTCCTTTTGCATTTCTATCTTGTATTTTTTTTTGTTTTAATTCAATTTTAGTGCATTGCACTTTTTGCGCTGACGATGACGATTACGCCGGAAGTGCAGCGGAAGGTGATGATTGGAGTGGCGGGGGTTTTTGTTCTTTAGGTGCGGTACTTCCCCATGTTTTCAGTCAGACAGTCATGGCGTTGTAGATTTTGCAGTTGGCATTGTGCCAACATTTATTCTTGTTGCTCGAATGTGTTTTAGTTGCAATCCTGCTTATAAGTTTTTGGCACATTTCATGCTTAATTCAGTTCCATTGTTGAACATTTCTCGTTGGTTGGAATATTTCCGAAACCTCGTTTCGGAACTTGAACAGGAAAAGTTACGGAGAGGTGTACTAAAAGTTAGTATGTGGTCTATTTTGTGTAAGAATGTTTGGCAAATATCCACCCTAATCGGATTACATTATGTATCCCTATTTTCTTCAAATTGCTCGTTTCAAACGGTTGGTAAACTGATGATGGCATATTTCTTAATGATTTTTTCTCTTCTTTAGTTATTTTTGGATACATTTGGCTGCAACCAAAATGAATTGGCCCACTACTTAGTAATCTTCAAAATTCTTTAACCATTGCATGCTGAACGCCATGCTAATCCAAGCACACGAAATTGCTTAATCGTCTTTTCGAAACAAAAGTAATCAACAATTGCCAGTCTGAAGACCTGCATAGCCGCATCCCCTCACATTTTTGCCCATTTAATAGCACATCGAAGAATTCGCTTTGTGCACGCAAAATATACCTCACAGCCACAAAAAGCCAGACAAAAGTCTGCAAATTTAATTAAGGCGTTACCTCTATTCAACACCTTCCAGGCGTTCGTTCGCAGTTCGGGCATAAAAAGTTAATTTTTCCCCGGTGAATTTCGGGAACGAGGACGGCAACAGAAGTGTTTTCACCTCTCTCTCAGTCAGCAAAGGAACTGCAGGTCCTACATTTAATTGCTTAAAAGCTTCGGCAATATTCGGTACGCTGCGAGCCAAAAAGCACTTTTGATCAACTAAGATTGTTATTACATGGCAAAAGGCGGACAAAGCGAAATTTTCTTATGCCTCTGGGGTGCCAGTTAATGACATTATAATGGCCAATTGTTCTGGTTGGCAAGGCTTACTATTGTAAATACAGGAAAATTCGATTTGTTTTCTTTGGGAATTAGATTCTGATAGCTGTGGTCGGGAGCTATTAGACCTGGAACTTATCTGATGTTATTATTTGCTATGATTGTTCGGTTTTAAGTGATGGCTAAGGAAATTAGATAACTTTTTGAATGCTTCAGATATTATTTTAAATTATAGTTTATCCCAACTTAAAAAATCCAATTTTTATACTTCAAGTTTCTTGTTCTCAGTGCAAGCACTTTAACTATGATTACCCAACATCTTAGGCTTGCCACACATCCCAGCTATCATCATTTGAGCCCAGCCCATTCCCTGCACCTTTGCCGTCGTTTTCTGATCAGCTACCTGAGTTATCATTACCGCTAAATTCCAGTTAGCAATGCAGGTTTTTTCTCAGTTTTCCCCTCGACCAACCAGTCTAGAGGTCTTGAGGAGGCGTGTCACCAAACGCTGGCCATGTGTTGTTAACACATAATTTGTTGCCAGACATCGGAGGAGTATCAGGTTGCTCTTTACCTGGAGTGTGTGCACGCCTTCATTTCCCCCACTCCTCCATTACCGCTGTTGTTTTACCTGGCTACCGTGTATTTACGCTTCTGGCGAGCGGGCTTCTTGTGATATGCAAATATTTGGATCGCATGCAAAAATCCTTTGGCGCATGGCATACAAAAAAATGGAGAAAAACCAACATAAATAAGAAACGAGTGCGTAATGACTTTATTTATGACTCGGTCTGAGACAATAGCCTGGGGACCAAAAAACGAACCGAATGCGATATTTGCATGTTGAAGTCATTTTCCGCTCGCCATCCTTTTGCGAAAGTGTTGACAGCCCATAAATACTTGCAGGACTCCGCAATTTAATGAGTTTCTGCAGATTTCACGGGAATTTTATCTTTGGATATTACTCGTATATTTTATTTTTCAGCCTTGCTTCAATTTAAATAGCAAAACATCCGAGCGCCGGCCAATTAATCATTGTCTGCTCAATTTTTCATTGTCACCCGAAAAAAAAATAGAGGAGAAGAGGGTCGGTCGGTCTTCGTCCATGTGGATGACAATTTTTGGTTGGCGTTCCCATTCGTTTTCCCTCTACTTGGATGGGCTATTTCATATTTGATGAAGCACTTTGCTTGCTCCTGCCCTGTCATCCATTCTGTTTGCCATTGCCGGATACATTAAGCGGAGGGACCAGACCTGATTTTCGACCCTCCCAAAAATCTCGAAAATCGGAAGTGTGTTTTTGTTCAACCCTCTGTCTGGCATTCTATTCGTTTTCCAATTTCTACCTGACAAGGAAGATTTTTGGCCATTGTTGTGTGGAGTGCCACGCGCTCGGGTGGCACAATAATAAGAATCTCCTCAAACCGAATATGTCTCTCATCGACTTTGATAGAGTGGACTTGCACATGAGGAGTTTTGAGCCCTTCATCATGTTCCGTTTAGCTGGCCTTTGTTTAAGGCCCCTTTTTAGTTTTTCATTTGCATAATTTTCTGGGGGTTGCCCGCAGTTCCTGGTAAAAAATGTTTTATTTCATTTTTTTTTCTCGAAATTTAGGAACTTTGTTTTTTTGACCTTGATTAGGGAAATGAGTTGTAAATGATTATAATTTTAGGGGAATTATGAGGGTTTTTATAAGCAGATGGGGTATTTTAATAAAAAAAACTGGGAAAGTAACAGACTTTGGCATGTTTGTATTTTTATCCCATTAAACAGGAATGACTTCCTTACAGCAATATTAAAATTTGATAATTTTTATTATGTCAAAGTAATAAATTTCCCGCCCAACAAAAAATCGTCATCAATTAAAAATTTGTTTGCCTACAAACTTTCTTTTTCATTTATTGACTGTTAAAAATATTTATTAACCTCTATTTAAACAATAATTCGTAAAATTTAATATTCCATTGTCTGCCACTAACGTGGAATGCCTGATACAAAGGTCCCACCCAAAAAATTGAATTTCTGGTAATAAAACAAAGTGAAAAGAGTCAAAGAAATCGTCAGATCAATTATGACGACAACTTGTGTTTGTGCGGGTGAAGAGCGAGTAAATAAAATATGAAAATGTGAATTTTAATTGCATGCCATTGGGTAATAACAAAGGAGAAATCAATAAGCCTACCTCCCATTGGCAAACAGTCAGAAAAAGCAACGCAAAGAAGAGTAAATATATCAAAGGCAATTAAAGCTTCATTAGTAAACATTTGGTTGTCATTCAATCCAGGAAATTTTTAAGACAGTCGCAACAGTATAAAATTTATTCAGCCGGACTGATCTTTTATGAGCTTCGCTACTGAAACTTGTAAAAAACTGTTGCCAGCAGTTAAAAATCTAATAAACAATAAACCGGCCAACGCCTTGAGCTTGAATACCATTTTTCGATGTCTTTTCGAAAACATATTCACACTCAAGTTCTTTTCAGGTTAACACACAGCAGGTGGTCTGTTGCATTGATATTTAATCGATTTTAAATGACTTAAATATGGGGAAAGCCCAAGGTGATGCTCTGTGGGGGCGTGCCTAAGGTTTTGAGTTTTAAAGTCTTTGAAATTCTACCACTGCTTTCTAGAAAGTAAGCCAGATTGATTTCCCCAGCTGAACTTTATGTCAAAGTAAAAGATACATTTCCGAAACTCCAACGTAGCTTCCAAATATTTATGCATTTAATTTAACTTTTCTCTTGCGTGCCCTTTGGCTGCCATGACGCATCAATCAATCGAATGCTTGAATATATAAATATCAAACACACGAAATTCCAGCATCAAATATTCATTTATGCCGAAATGTAGAGCTACGCATAGAGGACGCTTTTATTCACCATATTGTATCGCATTTTATCTTTGCTTTTAATTAAGTGACACTATGAAAAATAAAAAAGAGACGAAACCAACATTTTCAAGATACAAAAACCGAACTGTGTGTTTTGATTAATCGCAGACTTGGGCATTTCAAATGAATTTTAACACGCAGAAAAACTGCCGCCAATCAAATTTAGGAAAGACAAAGAAATGATTTAGTTGGAAGCCGAGTAGAAAAATCTTCTTCTCTTTTTCGCTAAAACAAATTGTAAATGATTTATATGGCTTATATCTTGGAGCTTGTTACCCCCGAAACTATGGGTTTATTAGCAGCAAAAGCTGGTTATGCAAATGGACGACATTTCGATAATTTGTTTGGTAGTCAACTCCGTCAACTGATTAGCAGATCGCGCAGATATCTGTCTCGGCTGCCGGGGACATTTTCATAGCTAATTGCAATTAAGATGCCGCAAGAGAGATAACCCAAAGAGGTGAGAATTAAACATATGTGATTCGGGTTTTGGGACCGTTTAAAATTAGTAGAAGAGTGGATGTTCATTGTTGAGTAGTAGTCATGAACCATTCGGGCAGAAACCGATAGCTAATTAGAGACATTTACAGATGTGATCTTTCTAAAAAAATTCTTCTTTTAATTCAGTTCAATCTTCAATTTTTTGTAATTAAACCCACAAAGTTAGAGGAAATACAATGCTACACACGTGTAATTTTCAAAAAGTCACCCACGAATTACCCATGTAATCATTTGTCATCGAATTCCGGTCACACCCAATAATAAGTCTGGCTAGTTAGAAGATCATTAGCAAACTATAGCCCCCACTCTTTTGTCACCCCGACAATTGTTGGACCAGAAATCCTCTTCGTTGATAGGAACGCGTAAAAAGCAAATAAAACTATTGTCAACACATTTGGGATGAACGTGCAACGCTCAATAACCCAAAAGTCAGTGGCGCCTGCGCAGCTGTTGGAAAAATTATGAAAAGAGAAAGAACCTTTTTCCGACTTACCCAATTTTAGGTAGCGAAATTACAGGGTGCGTGCCAATGTCGGATTAGACACACAGGGCATAGACATGGCGTGTTGCACATGGGGTAATTAAAATAATTCCCTCAATGAAACTTTACTTTTCAAGGCCAGCCATGTGTGGCACATATTTTTAGGGGGTGAAAATATATAAGAACTCCACGGAATAACCTAGAGCCTAGGACAATGCAATTGCTGAGCCCTTATGTAGAGCATGTCGGGAGAAACATCAAAAAACCCAGCGAAAATTCCATATCCTGTGAAAAGTCCTTGACAGGAAAAGACTGTGACAATGTTGCCATTCCCCCCTCCATGTTTTCTATCCATGTGCTCTCTCTTTGCAAAATAGCTTGAATATTAAATATTTTTACTAATATCATTAAAAAGTTTTCGCTTTGTGCAACATTTTCTGTGTTCTTTGGGAGTCTGGTCCTTGCCTGCCACACAGCAATTAAAAAGTGAAAAGTTCACAATTTTCTCGGGCTCAGCTGGTGCATTCTATGTAATGGTGGTGATGACACAGCCTCAAAAATTGGGCTCCATTTTCTCTTTACGGGCTTAAAGTTTAATTAGCATGTAAGCGCTGGACTAAGTTTAGGGAATTTGTCGGTGAAAGAGAAATTATAATTTTTATTTATAATGCTTAAATTTGAGTGAAAATACAAACTAAGGAATCAAAACATTGTCCCAGATAGACCTTAATTACACCATAAATTAAATATTTATAGTCCTTAAACTTACTTCCACTATTCACGATGTCTTCCCACGCATAAGCGGAACTTTCCTGCATACTTGATTAACCCTTGCAGGTCAGCCCAAAGGATATTTATTTACCCATGGCTCATGAATGATTCACTTTCAATGACCCATAAACTTTACACAATGCCCATAAATATTTACCTGTACCGAGAACTGCTACTAACCACAAATCAATTTTCATTTCTACCCATTTTATTTGCAGTTTGCGCCAACCACGGCAAAACAACGAAAATGTATTGATCAGCAGTGGAAAACAGTAGACTGGACAAAAGGAATTAACTCCATGAATAACTCAAGTGTTAAGTGTAAAATCCACAATTGAAAAGGGTGAAAAATAGAAAAGGAAAAGTCACAGGAAAACAGTGTTGATAGCAAACAGGATCAGAAAGTGCCGCGGCAAAATGGCGGCACGACGTTGCCTGGATTTGCTCAGGCAACGTTATATAACCAACCGATTTAATATATACACCTGCGCGATATATTTGATAGCCCTCCCGTTAGTTTTGACCATAGAGGAGACCACATTTGCTGGTCTATCGGCGGAAAATGCAGCCCGCATGTTGGCTGGCAGTCCAGGGGATGTGGAAAAGTCACCCTCGTCACATCACAGTGAAATGTCCCTGGTGCTGCCCCACGATACCTATCCTGGATTTAGCATCAAGAAGTTCAAAACCCATCCTGTTAAGATAAATGGTAGCTCGCATGCCGGCGGAGCTGCTTATCACATGTTGGATAGTGATTACTCAAAGTACTTTACCGTACTGGAAGATGGTGTGGTGATGACCACGGCGGATATATCCCCGCTGGTCAATCGTCCAGTTCAATTGGTGGTCGTTGAACAAACTCCCAATGTCACCAATACCCACAATCTTCAGTTATTCGTAATGCATCGCAATGACATGCTGCGATTTTCGGGTTCCCTACTCGATGCCAGTGGTGAGGTAAGGGAGAATCAACCGGCGGGTACCCGGGTAAGAGGAGTGCCCCTAATGCAGGCCTTCAGTGGTTCCATCCTGGATGAAGAACTGGCCACACCCAAGAAAGTTAGGTACACCATTATTGACGGCAAACGTAGATGATGCATTCGCTCTGCAGGAACGCAAGTCCAATAAAAATATTCAATTAAGTGCAAAGTCCTTGGTAATTAATGGTGATGATGAATCCGGTGTTTGGCTGGTCACCAATCGTCCTTTGGATCGAGAGGAAAGGGCTCACTATGATCTCTCCGTGGAAGCTTCAGATGTTGATGGCTTGGATAAGACCATATCCAAAATACAAATCTCAGTGCTAGATGAAAACGATAATAGACCGATTTTCAAGTCATTGGATTATAAATTCGCCATTGCTGGTCAAAAGTCTGCTAATATGGAGAGCAATAGTAGTGTGACTTATCAGCGATTTGCGATCATGGGCAAAGTTGAAGCCACCGATGCTGATGGTGATAAAATTGCCTACAGGCTGAAGTCACCAAGCAATGTTGTAATTATCGTACCACAAACTGGTGAAATAATGCTGGCAGGTGAACCCACTTCAAACGAACTCCTTATCGAGGTGATAGCCCATGACTTGAGGTATCCCAGTCTATTGAGTGCTAAACCAGCGAAGGTTTTGTTGGAATTCTTGGCTGCTGAACCAGTTTCGTTTATCATGCAACATCTGGAACATGATGAGATAAATAATCACTCGCATCACCGAGAGAAAAGACGAGTTACCCGAGCTGTTCGACCCACCAAGAGGATTGAATTCACTGAAGCCGATGGCGATACCGAGGGAAAGTCGGTGTTCCAATTGGAAAAGGAAACCGATAAGGAAACATTTAAGATCCGAGACGATAACCCCTGGGTGACGGTGGAAACAAATGGAGCAGTGCGAGTCAAGAAGAAGTGGGATTACGAGGAGCTGGGTCCAGAGAAAACCATCGATTTCTGGGTCATTATCACAAACATGGGACATAATGGTAAGTAACCAGATTATATTTATTTATTAATATAAATAAAACCATTAAGCAAAAATTATTTATGGTTAGAATTTATAATATCTCATTTAGGATATGCCAAATAAATCAGTGCACTTAACCCAATATCCCACCAAATTTTTTATACATAAAATCATCAACAACTGTTGCCAAATCTCCTTGAATAAATGTTCAATTTCGATATTCAGACGAAAGCAATTAGCGAGCGTTCACTGTATTTGTTCAGTGATTTATTAAACACGCCACAGCCTATTTAATCTTCCACATTAGCACACAAAATTGTTCAGCTGTTTAAGCATAATTATATGCGTAGGGGTACTCGAAAAATAAATGCGTCTGCAAAATAATACCAATAAATTAATCGCATTATGGAAATTCGGGGAGGAAAATTAAGAAAATCACGACGGAGTACACAATGATGGACAAACTGGACTAATTCGATCTAGGGTTAACGGACAAAACGGAGATTCGTTTTCATATGTCAGGGGAGCATCTCGTGTCATTTAATGCTTGAAAATATTTCTTAAATGGCTTAAAAATCCGAACATTTGACATTATAGTTGTCAGACTTCACAGAAATTAATATAAAATACAATTTATGTCAAAGTGCATCTCGTTTTGATTAGTTAAGGACACATAAGAAAACTGGAAGTGATTTTATATGACCTTTTTGCTGAGCATAACGACTAAAGCTCAACAATTAAACGTAAATCACAGGAAAAGTGCTGACTATTTTTGGCTCTCTTTCAATTTTACTGACCATTTCTCGTCACTCCTTGTTTTCCTTTGGAACATCTTTTGTTACGATAAAATTGCAAATTGCTTTTCAAATATTTGGTTGACATGGAAAGCAATTACGGTCGATACAACAGTGGAGGTTATATACACAGAAAAAAACTATGGCCTTTAAAATTAATAGGTATTTGCAAGAATAATTCAATTTTAAGCAAAATCGAGGTAATACATAAGACATATATGTCTTAAAACATATTCAGATAAAAACTTTTAAATGGATTTACCAACTTTGATGAGATTTTCTCCGTGTGTTTATTCACTTACTATGTGATATTTTTTGTCAACCACTCTACTTTGACTGTCATTTCAAGCGTGGCTCAATAAGCAAATATTGGAGCATCAGCAACCCAGAATCCATTCAGGCATCAACTGAGCAGCTGTAAAGCAAGTTAGGATTACCGGACCGGTGGTCCTCCGGCCCGGAAAACCCGAAAACCGCATTTACCCACCCCATTTCTGCGCCCAACTTTTGACACGAGTCGAATGAAAAGTTCAGACAACTGACAGCTTTTCCTCCGTATGTCCAAGTTGGTTTTGCAACCAGTGTACAAGTTCATGAAATGTTGAAATATATTCACTGTTATCCACACACCCACGCTTGTTTCATTTGAATCGAGGTATGGACTTTTGTTTTTGTAAAAGCAACTTTTCCTCTGCAGTTTTCCGCATTTTGTGGGTGGAAAGGATTTTGTGACTGCGATTGGTGGCCCCTCTGGTGACCCCCCTTCCGCCTGTTCAACTGTCAGTCAATTAACAGTTTCCATAAATTTTGCAACTGCAACTGTCTCTCATTCGCTATCGGATATCCTCTTTGTTTAAGGGATTTTCATTTACACTGTTTGTATTCACACATTATCGCAGCCTTTCCCCTCTTGAAAATGTACTTTTTACGTCCTTACACTTGCAGCTTTCAAAAACTGATTAATCATGGATTTGTTAAAAGCAAGGGATTGCTCGTGGCGTTTCTTGGAAATAATTGACTTTCAAGGAAAACAAACAAAGAAGCAGTTGAAAAGAGTTAGTTAGTTTTGTTTTTTTGCTATGCGAAATTGGTATTCTTATTAAATGAGAAAATATTGATCCATCAAGTTGCACTTTCTAAAAATACCAAAAAAATCAACCACTTGATGAAATCATAAAGAAATTATCTATGAAGAACTCCCTCCAGCCACTTCCAATGATGTTCAGTATTTCAAGCGTTTAGGCAAGAAATTTGAGATTGCATGCAACATTATTTCTAGGCTCTCCATGAGATCCCAGAATCCTTGAGTTAATTTATGAACGTATGATGGCATGGAGGAGGTAAAAGGAAAATTCTAGGATGCACACATGTGCTTGGATAACGGTAAACAGGGAAATACGGAAAACTCAACTATGTAAAACACTTAACAAAGCATTGCACTAGCCAAAAGGCCAAGCAGCAGAAGAAGAGGATAAGGCAGCACAAGTGAACAAGAAATTTACGACAATATTTTTCATTCATTTAAAATGCTACGCCAATACACATGCGGTTATTCAAAGGGGAAAAAGAGAGGGGAAAATAGTGTGACAGAGAGAGGAAGGACAGGGTGAAAGAGAGGTATAAACGTGAGAAACATCTGTGGAACGTGAACTACTAAAACCTGAAACAAGTGAAATTCGAACAGTTTGTTGAGCATGCGCCACTTAAAAAGTAGAGAGAATCTGAGAATTCTGACAGGCACTGAGAAAGAGAGAATTCATTTTAGAGAAACGAGAACTTTTCTAAGGGTTGGGTTGTTGGTTTCTTTTTTTTGTATTTTTTTTCTGCTAAGGACTCGCGCCAAGTCCAACAGGAAAACGCTCGTAACAATTAGAATTCTCCTTATCTCACCCCAAAAATCCCAAGGAAACCGAAATGAGTTTTGGTACCTCTTGTGAATAACTACGCACGATTTGACATAGAGCGACTGAAAGAGAGGGGTATAACCAGATAGACAGAGAGAGCTGGCTATCGTGTGTGTTTGTTTTAGAAATTTCCAAGCGCATTGTTTTGCCCAAAAATGCATGCAGACCTTTTTGCATTGGAATAGCTCCACAAAGGACGTGGGTTAAGATGGGTGCCACAATGGGTTAAAGGGTAGGAGCAAAAGGCTTTGACATTCCGCCACACACATACAATCACAAGAAAAATGTGGTAAAAGGGAAAAGGCATATAATTTATGCACTGCATGAAAAGAAGAAAGTTGCATGCACAGGGAAAAATACAAAATTGTAACTGAACAACGGAAAAACTAGGAAAACTTAGAAAAATAGTAAAGTTAAATTGGGATAATACAAAGTAATTTCATTATTAATTATTTCAAAACTAAAAAATATATATTATTCAAAGAATATATTATAGTTTGTGACATAATAACCTATAATCTTAAAAGACTCTTTCTCTATGAGATTATGTAACTTTCTGTTCGTACTCTACATAATATTCCTTTTGAGAAAAGTTCCTCGAGATCTCAGGTGTAGTTTTAGAGAACCAAACTAAAGAGACGTAAGTTGACATCTATACCCCTTCTACTTGCAATTGTCAACTTTTATTGAGATAAAAACTTCCGATGCGATGTCAAAGCTGGACCTGTTCCCCTTATAAAAACTTTACACAGCTTTGGGACATAAACTTCATCTGGGTGCCATAAAACAAAGGCGAGCATGGCAATCCTAAAAGGGAGCAACCCTGGCTAAATGCTGCGCAAATTGTAGCATAGCCTCTGGCATATAAGCTTGGGTATAAATTATGAAAATCAGAATTTAAGTTTATGGCGGAGAAAACTTCTTAGTGCCCTCTTCTTTAGCGAAATAATCGAGTAAAGATACACATACACACACATTCCTTGGGTGTGTGGAGGTAGGAACTTGCTTAATTAAGCATTAATTTCATGTTTTATATGCAAGTCTGGGCTTTCACAGAACAGAACAGCGAGGGAACAAAGTGCACAGGCAAAGCGAACTGTACCCGTAATGGAAATTATTTAAATTATGTTTACGGCAAATGCCGTAGACTGCACGGTGAATCATATATGTGTACGCTCTGTTCCGATTTAATTTTAATATAAATTATGTACATTTTACATCAATTATGTGAAAAATGTCACACTACAGACGATATTAAATGCCAGTTTTGGGTCTGACATCGTAATCGATTTTAAATTTGTCCATCAAATTAATTCTTTAAAACTTTGTTTTACTTCATAATATATACATAGAAACAAGAACTAAAAACATAAAAATGATTCGCACTTAAAGCAAATACAACACTTCCTTAAATACTTTGCGAACTTCACGCCATAAGAAAAAATTCGGCTATGAAAATCATTTATGTCACATTTCGTCTAACTTTACACGATTCTGCAGCTCTTGAAAATTTGTAAACTTGCAACCCACAACTGCACCATGTTGCAAGCTTCAAAAGTGTTTTGGCCTAAATTCCTAAGTGCCGCCGAGGGAAGGAGCAAAAAGAAAGTAGAGAAGAAAAAATGTTGAATAAAGTTTCACTACATAAATTTTCTATGGTGGATGCAGGATGCCTGGTTAGGATTTTTCAATGTGACAGTCGAGCAGGGCGAATATTAAACAGGCTTCGAGTTAATGTCACTTAAAATACGTCGTTTTCGGAGAAACAGATTCAGCCTTCCCTACGTGTGACTTTCTACTCAAATAAAAATTGCAAATCCAAGCTTTCATTTTGACATACGACTTGATTGGGTTGCCCTAATCTAATTGGAATTGCATTTGAATTGCTGGTTTCCCATTTTGCGGCTTTGTTGTCCTTGGAAATCTTTCGAAAATGATAAGGTCACTACGGTAATTACATTTTAAAATATCAAATAACCACAAGAGCTTGACCTTTTTGGCCTGTTTTGTACTTAATTAAATATGAAATATTGTTGAAATTCATTTGGCCACCATTCAGCTTTAAAACCATTGGAACAAGCTAAATCAATTTAGGAATTTGGTTGCCAACTTTATTTGTATTGTATAGAAATGCTTAAAACAAATATGGAAAAATCATGTAAAGTGTGACTTGAAAAAAAAATGTTGAACCTGGCTTTGTTTTAACAAGAAAACCAAATCGATTATATGTATATACGGTATATATTTATTCTATTATATATTTGTAAGTATGTAAGCAGACAGACTTGGCTCTCAATCAGAATTGATAAAGTTTTATTTTTCGAGTAACACTCAAAGCGCGATTCAAGTGTAGTGAACTTGAATTAATTTTTTTATTGAATTTGCATTCAATTTGTTTGATTGCTATTAGCTTTTTTATTTTAATATATCAATTCAATTTTAGAGTTTGAATTTGCACATAGTCGAGTAACAGATGGTCTTTTGTGAATGGAAAACCAAACTGCCAAAAATAAATTTAATTTGAATATTTCCTTTGGTTTATTAAAATTGCTGTCAATTATTACAATTACATGAGTGGAGTCATCTTTTCTCTTCACTAAAATCTGCTTCAATTGGATTGTTTTTTGTACATATTTTAATCTGTCAATTAACTTTGCAAAACTTTTTACACTTTTACGTAGATGAAAACTGTTCTGATGTATTTCAACACCTTCATGTCATTTTCCGTATCATTTTTTCATGTCAGGGTTCAATAAACGTTGAACTTCAGTGAAAGGCAAAAAAAGAAAAGTTTCGAATTAACGAATAATCGGAGTAGACAAGTGACAGGAGCATCGGAATAAATGGCCATGGCCA
The DNA here is from genome assembly GCF_018153835.1 of Drosophila eugracilis. Taxonomy (NCBI): domain Eukaryota; kingdom Metazoa; phylum Arthropoda; class Insecta; order Diptera; family Drosophilidae; genus Drosophila; species Drosophila eugracilis. The sequence continues at coordinate 3,169,529 of NW_024571981.1, read as the reverse complement.
TAGTCACAAACAGGAACTGAATTCGAACCCGAATCAGAAACAGAATCAGAATCAAAAACTGAAACAGACAGGGAACGAAAGGCAGACACACAGGCCAAAACGCCTAAAGGCAGGCTATGAAGCAGAGGAGCATAACCATCCTATCCTCGCATACATGGAGCCACAAATACAAATACAGTTTGCCACGAAGAGATGTGGCAACAAAATGGCGTCTATTCCGACCATGTTGCCATGGCGGCAGACGGATGGGAAAATGGGAAATTTCGGCAGGATGGATGGCGCTCTGCGTCCAAAAATATAAAAAAAATGAAAGGAGAAAAACTCCAAACGCGGCTTATTTTGTTTGTTTTGTGTTTTTAGTTTTCGGCGACTGCGACTGCAATAAGGAACACTCACAAACACAGACACACAAAGAAAGAGAAATATAATGGCGTCCAAGGGATAAGTAATGGCGCCCCATTTGGGCAGTCAAAACAGGAAGAAGAGCCTTTAGAAAACTAAACGACAAATGGAATAATAAGTATGAAGTAAACAGAGACGACGGCTGCGAAAAAGCACAAAAGTAAACAAGCCAGGAAGCCAAGAAGCCACCCTCCAAAAAAGCAAGATTTATATATAAATATATATATAAAAGCATATAGATACTTTATAGGAAAACTTGAGCACAAATGTTTGACAACGCCGAAAAATTTGCTGAGCTCTGACTTTATTGTTGAACAACCCCTCCGTGGGGGATTATTGACTCGGATTCATAAAATCAACTTTAAGCTGTGCCGAGAGTTGGCTAAAGTTTCAGCTTTCTATCTTCGCAGATTGGCTTAGTTTTCATCACTTCTCAACTATTTCTATAAATTTGCGGGAACAATTTATACTCGATGCAGTTGAAAAAATATTGACTGCAAGTCCAGTTAATAAACAACTATTTTCGGGAATATACTGAAGCAAATTAAATGCTGAAAATTTATTTCAATGCCGTATCTTGGCCCTGGACTTTCATAGTATCTTTCTTCTTTTATTCTCCACTTTTTTTTGGCTTGCTGTGTGTGTATTTTATTTCCAATTTGTTTTCATTGCAATTTCACATACCATTTTTATCGAGTTTGTTCAAACTAACGTCGATTGCCGGACTGCTGGACTTACCTCTCGTTACATTTTGCAGAAAATGTGTTCAGAGTTTTGCAAAGGTTTATGGAATTTAACATAAATGTTGGTTGTTTACAACAATAAAAATGTGAAATTCATCTGAATAATTTAGGAAAACTAGGTGTATTATTTTTAAGTTTCATTAATATGCAATATTTTGTATCCTATCCAAGTTTACATACTGTTAGAGTATTGGCAGTTGGTTTCCTTGCCCCAAACCTATTTGAACTTCACTTCTCCATTCGGTATTGCCGAGTTGAGCCCGCACATCCGGACGAGCCGTCCGCCGCAGTAATAATTCATGATACAAATTGCGTTTATTACAATATACCATAGCACGGCGCAAAGGGAACCCGTATCCGTACACGGAACCCGTAAACACATGAGTACGTAGTATGTAGTCCGTGGTCCGTAGACTCCATTCTGTGCGTGGCAGGCAACTCGATTTGCAATGCAAAAACGGGCAAAACGGGAAAACGGGGTAACGATATATACTGCGAGAGTTGTCGGTAGTTGTTGGGAAATATACGAGTACAATTGGCCTGTGGCTTGACGTTTTCTTGCGGCAGTTATTTATCACAGAATACAGACTGTGATTTGTGTTTTTGTGGGCGTTGCGAACACACACACACACACACGCAAACGTCACGGTCCAATTAGCACACCCAAGAGCGATGAAGTTGTTATCCGCAATAATAATCGGTGGCTCTTGATGAAAAGTTAACGCACAAAATCTTCACACTCGAGTGGGCGAAAATGTTCGGTTTGGCGTCAAGTGATCCGTGAAAATTTCACATGTCATTGAATTTGATTATGGTCGGAGTAAAGCTCTAACCAAATTAACCAAACGCATCAACGTCATGCCAATGCCAGACTAAAATATATAAATACTTAACACGTTTTTAAACACATGTTTTGGTCATCATCAATGCCACTGGAATTTGTCACATTATAATGTTGCATAACTAAACAATAAATTGCATTAATATAAATAATTAATTTTGCGAGTGGCTGATTAAAGTGTTTTTTTTTTTAATCACATTTTTCAAATTGTTTCCATTTTGAATGTAATCAAATCAAGCATTAATTTTAATTCATTTGCCATAAACATGGTAAACATGGCAATCAGTTCACGGAATTCTTAAAGGGACTTCTTAAATATGTCAAATATTATTTTTCGCCTTGCTGCTGATAGTTTATACAACGGAAAATCGGAAAAACAAACTTTCACTGAGCTAAATCAATAAACATTTGCTTGCCGAAGCGAAATAAATAATTCTCCTCCCTCTCACTTTTTTTCGATAGCGGAAATTGTGTGACTTAAATAAGAGCAGTAGAAAAACAACAGAAAAGCATATTTAGCACAGTGTTTTTCACTGTTAACCGCATTGGCTATTTGATGAAAACGAAAACAGAAAAACCAGCGACTATTTTTTGAGCGAGGAAACACAAATCAAACAGCAGGTGTTCCAAAAATTGTGGAAAGGGAGAAAGTCCTGAGGATTGGCCATGTTCGGTGGCCATTTTGTTTTCACTTTGCAAATACAAATTGTTCGCGGAAAATCGTAGTCCTCTAAATTCCACAGCTGGGCAGTGGAAAAAAAGAGACGAGAAAAAACAACAGAAATTCGTATTGAAAGTGTGCAGTAGGGAGGTAGAGTCCTTGCTCGCTACACAATTTTTTTGTGTTCTTTCTATATTTCCCTTTTTTGGACCAATCACACTTTGCATATGGAGCGTTTCGGTATTCACACCAGCGATCCTGCCTCCATCGCCATGGGGCATCCTCTACAGCAGGACCCCTGAAAAACCCCTTACATAGCCCCCCCTTTCTACCCGCCACTGTGTTTACTCATTAAAATGCAAAATGCTCGCGCTTGTAGAGGTGGTTCAACTGCCATTCATTTAACGCTCGACATTGTTAATACTCTGTGTGTGGCAAGTGGTTTGGATGGAAATCCAATGAAAAGAACATGTTTCCTGTACACAAAACACTGCGAAACTAATAGAGTTTTCGAGGTTTTATTTGGAATTCATTTTAAGTTGACAAACTAACAGTAAAACAAACTAAATTATTTTCTTTAAAGGATAGTATAACCTTTTTAGGAAAAGTTAATTAATAAATAGAATAGTTTGTTATATATTTATTACAAATATTTTTCATAAAATAATAAGGAAATAATTCAAATATTATACATATTTTTCTCCTTTAACGATAAATCGCTGTATACAGCAGGTTATCCCTTTGGCAGCCCCTCTATTTTTCGGGGTTATTTGGCCTGGCCTTTAATGACAACATGCCAGATGTTGTTGCGCGATCTGGACACTTGCCAGCCCCCCACATCCGTTTTTCGGGACCCTCACAGTGTGAGAGTCTGTGTAAATTGATGTGCCATTGTGTGGTTGCCATTTTATTGAATGGAAAGTGCGTGTCAGTCCCCGGACAGCGCCAACGACAACAATTTACATAGCTTAATGCGCTGAAACATTTAAATATTTTTCGGTATTTGCATTTAATTTGAGCAATTTCCACTGGCTCGATATCATGGCATGTGAATGTGTGGGCGTTAACGGCAGAGATTTCCGTTCTATGTTCCTTTTTTATTTTTTGGTATGCCGCACATGCAAGACACAAATCAGCAGGATCCGGAATATATATACGCTAAGCTTTACGATTATGATTACGGTTTTCATAGCATACTTTTGTGTGCTCTCCTTATCTGTGGGTGCTCTCCCTTTTCCTGGGTGTGAGAGCGGGGAGGTACATTATTTCTTATGGCAACCCGCTTTTGCTGCTGCTTATTATTATTGGAAAGTAAGGCTCATAAAAATGCATATTAAATGCGGTAATGGTTATGAGCCAAACTATAATTTTCCAGGGTTGAACTTTCCCGCAGGGGGTGGTGGAAACGTGAGGCAAAATCCTAATGAAGTGGCGTGGAGTGTTTGATTTATGCAGCACTTGGGACTGGCAAGGATCAAATCAATGAAAATCGAAGGGAGAATATTTTTCATATTCCCTATGCTGAGAGAAAAGTTGAGTAATGTACAAAAAATATGTTAAGTTTATTAATTTTTCGAATTTTATTAGATATTCCCATAAAACTGAAAGTTGTTATAGTTAAAAAATATTATAAAAAGCTCTTAAAATATATTTTAAATGATTTCTTCTTATTAAAATGTTAATTTCGAAACGATATATTTTCTGCCTGTGCAGACCACATAATTTTATCTGCGATGCCCACAGTTCAGTGCATTTCTATGTCACTCAGTTGGCAGCTGACTGCCTGAAACTAAAGTGAAATTTATGTTGGAAACTTAAAGTCAACTTCTGCTCGGCTGGCTCATCAATCAAAAGCCAAAGTCCTGTTCTTAGCTTAGAGCATGCAAAAAGGAGCAGAGGAGGTGGCAAAAACTAATGTCTCGTGCCACTGCCAGAGGCCTTAAATGACTGACTGCCACCTGAGATGGGGAAAAACCTCCGACCTCCAACCTCTAACCACCTTCTTCCTCACCTGATTGGTATGCAAGGGGGCGTGACATGCTGCCTTTGGCTATCGGAGTGGGTAACATCATGGCTGAAATTGCAATCAAGGCATCGCAGTTGGCGCAGCACAATCGCCATCAAACTCAATCAAGCTCACGACAGCCCCCGGATAACAACGGATTGGATGAAGCTCGGGAGAACTGGCGAACAGAAACACCCAGGACCCGGTGATAAAGCTCGGCTAAACTGAGTCTATACTGGAGGCGAGGCGCCATTGGAAAATTTCATTAATTTTCGCTTAATGTCCGCCATGTGCGCAATTTCACTTCATTTGCTGGGGCTTCAAGGTGTGTTTGTGTATGCAAAAGAGTGTCTAGGCGAAAAGAATGGTGAATACAGGTGGAACATAGAATGGTTAAAAGTGGATTGGGGGTGAATTGTTATCAAGTTTGATTAGCTTTAAGATAGCCTGATCGATGAAGACTTTCAGGAGGTTTTCTCTAGTGAGAAAAGATAATTGAAATATAAAGTGATTTCTAAAAAGATTTATGTATGTTTTATGAACAGTTTTCAACTAGGATTTAACTGAAATTAAATAACATTTTCGATTGTTAAAAAAAATTCAATTTTTCAACGCCCTAATGCCACAAAAAAGCCATTTCTTAGCCGTTAAGTCCCTCGCGTCGTATATTTTGCCCATTTCATATATACGCAATAACTCTAAGTTCATTACGAACACTTTAATTGAGTCGCAGCTCTCATCTCTCGCCCTCTTTGCCAGTGCGTGCAAATTAATTTATTAATGTTGGTAATATTTTGTTGCCCATCCTTCTTCTTCGCTGAAATTGGCAATTAAAGTGTCTGCGATGGGCGGCGGTAAGCAGGGATGGGCAATGTGTCTTCGCCTAAGTCTGTCAAATGATATAGCTCCCCCATTTTATGTGTCAACATTAGACTGGGTTTTTAAATTCCCAAGTTTATTTATCAGAAGCAGCGCGGGAAATATGACACCTGATAAAGTGTGGTTTTTAATGTCCGGTGGCAACAGAAGTCATAACATTATCTTTATCTGCAACTGCCAATTTGTTGCCTGCAACGAGGCACGGCAGATAAAGAGCCACCGGCTGGGTCCTCTGAAAACTCTTCTTTTTCTTATTTTTTATATTTTCTGCAGTCTTGCATATCTTTGCATTCGCAAGCAGGCGGTTTTCCCCTCGTGTTTCCATCCGCCAACGCACCAAGCAAACTCGTTGTCGCACCTCGGATTCCTGGCAAGTTGTTGTCCCAGTTGCAGTTGCACTCTTCGTTCCACCTGTCCAGGTGTTAACTCATTTGCGTGGCTCTTAAGTGACTCAATAACGACATCTCAAATTGAGGACTCCCCGCAGAGGCTGCATCTCATGGATACACACGCCAGAAGTCGCTTTTCTTCGTTTGCAATTTGCAGTGACAAATTTGTAAAGCCAGCCAATGTATTCGATATTCCGGTAAAATAAAAACTGGTTTTTAAAGAAGATGTTATTGGTAAAAGAGCACACAATTTGCAATGCTAAAGTTTCCTTTATACAAAACTGGAACTTATTTCTAACATCCCATAAATTCCATTTCATTGATTTTAATCAAGTTTTTCGAAGAAAGAGTTTACCTTATCAAAAGAAATCAAAAGAAATACTAGATATTTTTCCTTCCGTTAACCGTTTTCTGTGTCAGATACAAGATTTTTTATCAACAACGATTTATCAAAAGTGAAACAGGAAAAACTCTTTGTAGTTAATTATTTGGCAAAGTTTTCCTCTTGACTCGTTTCCTCAACTTCAACTTGTTTCCCATCAGTTGCAGTGGATCCCAGAGTCCCTTGAGCTTGCTCAAACTCTCCGATTCGATTATTCTCGCTTCTGTTTCCGTTTCCTCGGATCCTTGCCACTTTTCGCCAGTGCAATCATGGCAGAGCACAAAAAAAAAAACAACTTCAATCCGAATTAGCTTCAGTCAATACGTATGTTCAATATTTGGCAATGGCTTTTCCTACTTTCTTGCTTGGAAACGCCCGGAATCCATTGTTAACAGCTTCATTAAGTCCATGGCAAAAGGATGGTCGTAAAAAAGGAGCTCTCGCCCCTGCATAAGGGGAAATATTACAGCAGCCATAAAAATATTTTTTTTTCGAGGAAAATTGAAGGAAACTTGCTTCTCAACATTGTACTTGTATTTCTTGCACGTATTTATTCAAGGCTCTTGGCACCCTCGCCCCAAGTTTTTCCATTCAAACCGCAGAGGAAAATAAAGAAATTCATTTGGAACTCGCGTACCTGGATCTTGAGCCAAGGAATAAAGTTTCGACTTGACTGCATTTTAATCAAGCCGAGAACCACGAACCAAAACCGAACTGAACCACATTTTTTGACCCTCTTGATTATGTCGAGCATGGTGGAGTGTGAATTGTTCAGCTTTTGGGGTGTCAAAAAGACCTGGTCCCCTTGCCAAAGTCATAAAGGATAAGTTGCCGTTAAATTGCGGTGAAAAATTGCGAACATTTTTGAAATGGTTGCTAAGACCGAAAATAGAAGCTTGATGTTTTCATAATTTGTTGTGGCTTATGGCTAGAAGAGGTTACCAAATGCAACAATAATTATAAAGATTCTCTATTATTTAGGTTTCTTAAAGAAAAGAATGTTTATGTATAATTTATTGAAAAGTACACTCTAAAATTGTATTTATATAGAGGAAAATGACATTAATTCAGCACGTAGCACAAGTTTCACATGCCAATTTTCCTAACAAATTCAATTTTTATTCGCTCATCTCTCAGATTCGTTTGCTTCCACCATAGAAAAAGTGGTAACGTGGATGCATGGGTGGATTTAAGGGTGGTTGAGACAAAGGGGAACAACTTGGAAAAGTTCAAGCTGGCACACACTTGAAGATGGCACCACAGACGCTGAGCCCACATCCCCTGAAAATCGTCTGAGCTGCGATGAGCTGCTGTTGCCGACTCTTTCTTGCATATGTACGCCTTTCTCTTTCGCTGGGGTTCCCCAAGAGTTTCCCCATTTTTTTCGCTCAGTGCAGCTTCTCTCACTTTGGCTGCCATCCACTTAATCCATTGAAACAATAAGCAGCTTTGTTTGTTCTATCCACGACGACAGTCTCGCACTTTTTCTTCAGCACTTTTGTTTTGTTCCTGCACTCCACGAAAATGGAAAGGGATGAAGCAATAAAGTGGAAGAGAGATAGGTTTAGATGCCGCCGCAGCAGTTTTAAGTTTTTCAATACAACTTTTCTTGCCGTTTAAATACCCTATAAAAAGGGGAAAAAGCTCAAAAATCAATTTCAAAGTTAATTTTTTGAATGAATATTTTAAAATACCACAAATGACACTTAAAAATAAGATAACGATATAAAGAAGATATGTTTTATGGTACTTTTAAAGATATTTTTTTCTATATTCTCCTTCTTAATGAAAAGTCATTTTAAATTCCAAATTCCAAGCTAGTTATCCATCGGTGCAATTCTGAAATCCCCCACCATTTTTGCCCGTTTTTCCATTGTAGTCTCGAAGCGCGTCTGAAGTGCAATGCAAACGGGAATGGAGACAATGCCGGTACAAAGTCTTCTTTGCCGTCTGCTTTCGGGTGTTTCATTTAGTGCTAACCTCTGGGTGCCCCCTTCTGTCTACTCCCCTGTCTGTATGCATCCTTAAAACCCCTTTAGTCCCATCCCACTAGGTTCCTGGGACTGCATCCCCTTGGCTAGCTTATGATGACAATGGGCTATGACTCCGAGGGGAGTTGTTGGGGTGACGGGGAAAAACGGCATCCCTTGGCAGTGATTACGAGTATTATAGTAGCTGCATGGTTTTGACTCCTCAAGGATCTATCCTCAGTTCGCATCGCGTGTGACAGTCACTTAATGTGCATATGTGCGGGTATATGGCGTTTTTGATAAGAAAAAGGCGCTACAAACATACATATATATGCACTCATATGGAGGAAGCAATGAAAGTGGTTTAGGGGTGTGTTAAAATGGGGGCCAAGATCTGCCAAGAAGTTTCATCAAATTGAAAAGAATGTGCGCAGGCTAAGTGGCGAAGATGATGGCTCATTATTACTACATTTTCCGGGTGTAAATTATAGCATACTTCACAAAAATTGTCTTGCAAATGAAGAAAGTTATTAGTACATGCTTAGAAGTAGAGAAGGTATACTAGATTGGTATCAATACCAATAGAGATATTGAAAACTAGCTATAAATAATGAATGTTATATTTTATATGAGTATAGAACATTTACTAGGCCCCAGCGATAATTAAAAATACCACCACCAGCTATTATTAAAAATGCTTCAACTAGTGTAGAATTTTTCCATTAAAAACTTAATCACAAATCACATTTATTCATGCTTATTGCAGCGCCGAACATAATGAAAATCTTTCTCACTCTCCACATTTTAATCCTGCCACACACACTATTCTATGGCCAGACTACAAAAGGCATTTTCACCCATTTTCCACCGACCATTTTCCAAGCCATCGTGTGCATTGTCGCCACGGAAATCCGCCATGTTGGCTGCTGCTGCTGCTTTTGGTTTTCCTCCATGGAGAAACTCAATGCACATTAGTACTACTGCTCGCACACACACCCATAACAATAAAACTCCCTTCGTATTATTTAAATTTCAAGTTATATACGAGTGTATGTGAATATAAAATGGTATTACTTTTTTTTGTGATTTTCTACCTGCTTGGCAGTAGCACAATAAGCCATAGAAAAGCGTTACAATGCCAAGCTGGCAGGGAAATAACAAAAGTTGCCAAGAATCAGCAAATAACTCTGCCAAGTTATGCCTCAGAAAACGTTCCTAGCCCCCACACACATTTCCACCCGAATCCATGAAATTTTCTTTATGTTCTTGGCAAAAACTTTTTTCTTGCATTTTCAGTGCAATCTGTTGAGCGAGAATGTTGTTTATTTCGCTTTTTTTTTGGCAAACTCTTTGCCGCGATGCGTCTGTGTTTCAATTGCAATATTTGCTTACAGAGGTTAAGGGTTAGCCTCGGCTACCTGTTTACAATTCACTTTGCTGCTCTTGAGAAATTACACATGCTTCACCCCCATTTTGGTTCATTTCTCGTTCGCTTCTTTTTCTTTGTATTTTTTCTCGCTGCCCCTTTCTTTCTATATACGTATGCATCGCTCGAATTTCTTTGTGTTGTTTGAGGGGGCCGGTAAATCGTCTGCTTTATTTGCCCGCTACTTTAGCCGACCTTCCACCACCCACAACACCCGCTTTTTCCGCAAAAGAAAAAAATACACACGCCTCTAATAAGCGTCCGTCAGCTTGGGGTTCCCCTCGTTTACTGCTTCTTGTTTGTCCCAACCGAAAAAAAGTAGAAAAGGAGGAGCAGCACAACAACATGATTGGAATTTTCCGGTGCAGACATTTTTGCAAAGGTAGTGGAAGGCAAAAAAATTGCGACCCCTGCATTACTTCTTTACCTTTCTCTTTCCTCAGCCCTTTATTGATTTCTTTCAGCTTTTACCTTTTTTTGTGTGCATGTTTAGTTGAAATTATAAGTTGTGGCATTTCGTTAGCTCAGGGTATTCAAAAAGTTAGTTTGATGGATGGAAACACGAATATATAACGAAATATATGAAATACTTATATTCTGTTTAGAAACATAAATCAGCTAAATAAAGGAATTTTTCTTGTTTAAGTTCAATAAACAAAAACTTGGCAATGAAACCTATCCAACACTTTAATTTCTTCTTAAAGTGAACAAGTTTTGTGCCAGACTTTGGCCTTGCCTTAGGACTGCTTTTCCGGCTGATTGCATTTGAATGGCTTAACTGAAATTCGAGAGCCTTAAATTACAAAAGGGGGCTACCCCTCTTCAGTTTTCCTACCCAACCAAACCACTATCCATTAGTTGTGATAACAAAAGGCAAAAGTTTCGGCAAAACAGACCAAAAAAGCCAAAACACAAACAAACCAATAAGGAAAACAGAAAATTTCTCATGCTTCCCTTTTATATTTTCTCTATGTTTTAGCTGGCATCAAGTATACGGACAACCAGCGTGTGATAATTCTGGTGAAGGATGTGAACGATGAGCCACCGTACTTCATCAACCGACCACTGCCCATGCAGGCGGTGGTTCAACTGAATGCACCACCCAACACTCCAGTTTTCACACTACAAGCTCGGGATCCCGATACGGATCATAATATTCATTATTTCATCGTTCGTGATCGAACTGGTGGGCGTTTCGAGGTGGACGAACGATCTGGAGTTGTCAGGACTAGGGGTCACGGATCTCTTTCAACTGGATATGGAATACGTACTGTACGTAAAGGCTGAGGATCAAAATGGAAAGGTCGATGATCGCAGATTCCAGAGCACTCCCGAGGAGCGACTTTCGATTGTGGGTGGCAAACGCGCCCCTCAATTCTATATGCCCAGCTATGAAGCCGAGATCCCAGAAAACCAGAAAAAGGACTCAGAGTAAGTCAAAACAAAATCGAAAATAAACACATTATGGTACCCATAAAGGAAAGGCTTCGTAAGGACACTGTCGAAAACCCATTAAAGATTTTTACTAATGCAAGAGTTACAGAATATAAAATGAAAAATTTTATCTATTTTTGTATTTAGAATTTAAAAATAAGCTCCATAAAAATCAAACATTTTTCATGGGGTTTTCTCTCAGTGTATGCAAATTTCGTGGGACTGCCAATAAAAGTTATGCATAACAATGCGAACTAGACGGCGGCCATGTGTGTGTGTGCTTGCTTGTGCTCGTCCTGCAGTGTGTGAGTGTATGTATATCTGTGTTTATCTTCATTGAAATTCCGATGGGAAAACAACTGTCAAAAGGCAGTGGAGCGAGTGACAAGCACATATATGCAGAGCTTGAAGTGGCCTGTAGATGGACATAAAATATGCAAGCAAATTTTACATTTCCCATTGCTAACTTTTTCCGTCTTCCGTATCCTTTCAGCATCATTTCGATTAAGGCCAAGTCGTTCGCAGACCGCGAAATACGTTATACTTTAAAGGCCCAGGGCCAGGGAGCCGGCACCTTTAACATTGGACCCACGTCGGGCATTGTCAAGTTGGCCAAAGAGTTGGACTTTGAGGATCTGCGACAGCCGCACGTGTACTCGCTGATTGTGACAGCAACGGAGGACTCTGGAGGATTTTCCACCTCCGTCGATGTGAGTGACATCTTTGTTTCAGTGGTTATGGCAGAGAAAAGATGGGAAAAAGCTTTTGTCATTTATTTCTCCTGTGAAAGTTTTTTCAATCAATCAATGAATTCTTTAAGCAAGTTTTGTGGTTAATCCTAGAAAGACAAATTAATAAAAGCTTTAATCCATCATTTTCTTTAAGAGTACAAGAACTAAACTGATTAATATTAAATTTTAGCTCACTATTCGCGTTACGGATGTGAATGACAACGCTCCGAAATTCGAGCTGCCTGATTACCAAGCTCACAACGTGGATGAGGATATTCCGCTGGGCACGAGCATACTTCGAGTGAAAGCTATGGATTCAGATTCGGGGTCAAATGCTGAAATCGAATACTTAGTATCCGATGACCATTTCGCCGTTGATTCAAATGGAATTATTGTGAACAACAAGCAACTGGATGCGGATAATAATAATGCTTACTACGAGTTCATAGTCACTGCCAAGGATAAAGGTGAACCGCCTAAGTCGGGAGTTGCCACAGTTCGTGTTTACACAAAAAACAAGAACGATGAAGAGCCAAAGTTCTCACAACAAGTGTATACCCCAAATGTGGATGAGAATGCAGGTCCTAACACGTTAGTTACCACTGTGGTTGCCTCTGATAAGGATGGTGATAACGTACGGTTTGGCTTCGTGGGCGGCGGCACTTCGTCCGGTCAGTTTGTCATCGAGGACATAACCGGTGTTATCCGACTGCATAATAAAGCCATATCCCTGGACAGAGACAAGTACGAGCTGAATGTCACGGCCATGGACGATGGATCATGTTGTGTGAATGGCGATCAAACTATCCACACCTCAACCGCCGTGGTTGTGGTCTTCATCACTGATGTTAACGACAATAAGCCAGTGTTCAAGGATTGCAGTACCTATTATCCGAAAGTTGAGGAAGGTGCTCCCAATGGTAGTCCAGTAATTAAAGTTGTGGCCACCGATGAGGATAAGGGAGTAAATGGACAGGTAAGGAATATATATGGATTTTAGATAATATATCCATACCTATAGAAAATAAATGGCATTATCGATTCTAAAGGATAAAAATAACTAAGTTTCAGAATGTTATTCCACATCATGTATAAAATATCCATAAAATGGAACCCTTTGGCCCATATCAACAACATTTAATCTCGATTAAGCTCGGAAACTTCCATTAATTTGACCATTAACTTATTTAGATGTACACACTAGCTATTACCAATAGCAAAGCCCACTTCAAGGCCTCTTTTGATTATCCTTTCCCTAATTACTTTCCCCCTTTTCGTTGGGCAAACCTGATTAATTATACGTTATTTGTGTTTTGAGGCCAACGCAAACATGATTACCCACACCTAATTGAATTACCTGCATGTGTGTGGAAACGATAGGGAGATTTCATGACGAGATTTTGCCATAATTTTCTTTTCGTGCCCGCCAAGTTCAATGCACTGCAAAGTGCATGTCGTGTGTGGAGGTCGAACGGTTCAACAGCTCTAATCGCAATTTGTGTCAATCATTAAACAATTTTTGCATGTTCTTGTTACAGGTGAAATACTCGATAGTTCAGCAGCCAAATCAGAAGGGAACTAAGTTCACGGTGGACGAGGAAACTGGCGAGGTGTCCACCAATAAGGTCTTCGATCGTGAGGGAGATGATGGCAAGTTTGTATCCGTAACAGTAAAGGCCACGGATCAGGGTGATCCAAGTTTGGAGGGTGTTTGCTCCTTCACCGTAGAGATCACAGATGTCAACGATAATCCTCCACTGTTCGATCGTCAGGTGAGTGATATTATAGTTTAAAAATCTCCAACATTTATCAATAATTCATAATATTTCAGAAATATGTAGAGAATGTGAAACAGGATGCCAGCATTGGCACAAATATCCTCCGTGTCTCCGCCTCCGATGAAGATGCCGATAACAATGGAGCTATAGTATATAGTCTCACAGCCCCCTTCAATCCCAACGATCTGGAATACTTCGAAATTCAGGCAGAATCCGGTTGGATTGTTCTCAAAAAACCCCTTGACGTAAGTGTTTGCTTTTCAATTGTCTTTCAGATTTAAAAAAAAGAATCTATTACCCCAATTATAAGTTTGCCAAATCCCAACTAACCAAGTCTTATAATTTGAATTAAAACTTTTCATTTACAAAAGAAAAATCTTTTGTTTTTACTAACTATTTCAATGACAGATGCTTAGCATCTACCGAGTTTTAGTCAGTTCTAGCGGCTTATACCTATATCTATCTAACTTATTATTACGTTTTTCGATTTTCTTCAAACTGCACCTTTATTTTTATTTGTATTTCAATACTTTACAAGTCCGCAAAAAGTGTCTTAGGTGAAACAGAATATGATGTGCCTGCAGTGCAAGTTTTTTGCCACATCCATCGAAATCTGCGTTTACAATATTTATAATAACTTAAACAATTTTAAGTTCATTCGAATTGTTTTGTTTAGTTTATAGTGCGTAATTGGCCAAAGAACGAAACCTTACCAAGTGCAAAGAATTCCAAGAAAGCAAATTGATTTTTAACATTTTTTGAAACAAATCAAAACTAACACGAAATAAAAAGAGAAATCCTAAGTATCAGAAGTTGGGATTAAAATGCTTATAACAGTTGAGCTGCTTGATTTTTTTGGTGCCAGGTTTATAGGATTAAGAACAATGTAAATATTGAAAATATTTCAAAACGAATACCCTTAAACGATCACGAATATTTTTGAGCATCGTTGTAACCTATTTTTTAAGGTTCTAATCGAAAAATTTTTAAAATATAGTTTTATCTTATGAAAAAGCTTAATTTTGTATTGCCTTTTTTTAGTTTTATCCCAAAAGAAAAAACTTTCCCAAGAAAATCCCAAAATGAAAAATTGAAGAAATATTTTTTGTCGAGACTATGATACTTTTTGAACGTCTCTTGCCACAAGCTTTACATATTTTTGGCTTAGCATTACATACGAATAAGTTTTGAAACCAATGTTCATATGGATTTTTGAAGAACATTTCATTCTGCATGCCCATTGAATATGTGGCCGAATACTTGTTTATGGATATTATTAGAATATATTAAAGTATTTTTGTTTTAACTGCACCTTTACTGTTTTGTTTTTTCCAATTTTCTAACTTTTTGTGAGGGAAAACGATTGAGGCATTTTAATGGTTTCAATTTTTATTTACCATTTATCTTTACATATCCAAAATTATGGTACTCGAAATATTTATCAACAATTTAGGGTTGTTATCCAGTAAGTAAATTCGATTACTTTTACTGTGCTAACCCCCAAAAAAGTCAAAAACAAAACTAAAACGAAGACTGTAAGCTAACCTGAAAAACGAAACTAACTCAAGGAACAGACTGTACTTCACTTAATTGTAAATAGTTGTGAACCTTCAAATTCACTTCATCTTAGGCAACTCAAAGTAGAGCAAGAATAGTCTCGTCAAAAGAAATCAATCCATTTATGTGAACCGATCCTCCGAATTCCTTGTAACAAAGCTTTTACCCCTACTAATCCTTCCCCTATCCCAAAATGTTTTATATATATCCATTATTTATCCAATATTCTGTTATATATTTAATTTTTTTTGTGTTTCATATATTTATAAAACCATTTGGTGAAAAATACAACATTTACATATTAAACAACGATGCCATCAAATACGTAATCGTTACGCGAACCCAATACACATACCGAAAAACGTAACGTACACTGTGCTAACATTTTGGGTTCGGTTCTCGACTACTCCTTTCAATGTTAACCCACTGTTTTGCTGTTGACGCTAACATTTTGGCCCTAAACTGTACTACTACTGCTTCAATCGAAATTCACCCAATCAATCAAATCAATCAACAGCGTGACCGTTATCGCTTGAGGGTTAGCGCCTCCGATAAAGGCACTCCCGCCTCGGCAGCCGATGTCGATGTTGAGTTAGATGTCGTCGATCGGAATAATAAGCCACCCATTTGGGATAAGAGCATTTACGGGCCGATACACATACGCGAGAATGTCACTGTGGGTACGGTTGTAACATCGGTTAAGGCAAGGTTTGTATAGCCAATGAGAACTCAACACCTAACACTAAACTAAACTAAATCTAACTTGCGAGTCTAACAGCTGTCGGTCCCTTAACATAGTTTAGTTAACATTTTTGTAAAAATAACAGTGGAATAACAATTGGCTAACCTAGCTTTAAGCTTTCATGTTTTTTTAACATACGATACGGTCATTGTTACGTGAGCTTTGCCATGCGAAAACCTCATTTTTTGGGCAAATCGTAAAAGCAATCAGCGAATACGGCAACCAAAAGTCCTTTGAAATCTGCAGTAACCAATCGAAAATGGAAATGGAAAAATTCAAAATCCTAAAATCTTTTGTTGCTGGGTTGTATATGGTTTTGATGTGAGCAATCAGGTTTTTTATACGGTTGTTCCTCAAGATCTTTTTGGATTTTGTCGAGTCTTTTCCCCTTTCTCTACACCAAAATAAACACATATTACCATTGGATCTGTTACTTTCCTCCTTTCAAAGACTCAAATCCCCTACATCAATCAATGCCTGGAATATTGTGAGAATCGTAATGAAATTTTTGGTGTTGGTTTTCATTTGAAAAATGCGCGCTGCTTGTAATGGTCATTTACTTTATAAGTCAAACAAGGTTGAAGTTTAGATGTAAGCTAGAGGAAAGAAGGTAACTAAATAAAGTGTTCAAAAATGTTAAAAAGCAATAGTCGAAATCGAAAAGAATTATAACCACAGCAAACTATGTAAAGTATGCTATGAAAATTGTACTTATAAAATGCACAAAACCCTATATTAGTTTATTATATTACATATTTCGTTATCATTTTTATTTTAATGCTAAAAATAATTATTCAAAGAACAAAACATTAATTTTTGAAGGCTAGGGTCGAGACTATATACAATACTTTGCACTGCATTTGAAAAAAAAACTTTTTACCTAAGGGGTTAATCTTGAAATATTGTTTTTCCCGATTTTCAATTTATTTTCTATTTTTTTAACTAGAGGTGTTGGTTTACAGTTTAACTTTTGATTTTTAACCAAGATATAATTATTATAATTAAATCTGTTTTAGAACTTCTTTAAATAAAAGGTTCCAACTATATTATATAATTTTGTTTTTTGCCTTTTTCCTGAACGAATTTCGTATTTACCAACCAATATCGACTCGTCTGTCATTTTTGCAACGCCTTGCTTGATTTTGAAAAAAAAACATATAAAACAAAACGATTTTTGAAAATATTGATCGTGAAATGTATATAAAATACAGCGCGAGACATACAAGTTAGAGGCCATGGCCCAAGACAAGGGCTATCCGCCATTATCGCGTACTGTCGAAGTACAGATCGATGTGGTCGATCGTGCTAACAATCCGCCCGTCTGGGATCATACTGTCTATGGGCCCATTTATGTCA
Source organism: Drosophila eugracilis (assembly GCF_018153835.1). Classification (NCBI taxonomy): domain Eukaryota; kingdom Metazoa; phylum Arthropoda; class Insecta; order Diptera; family Drosophilidae; genus Drosophila; species Drosophila eugracilis. The sequence goes on along the minus strand of NW_024571981.1, from coordinate 3,152,233 downwards.
AGGAAAATATGCCCGTTGGCGGCAAAGTCGTCTCGATCAAAGCCAGGTCTGTTCATTTTTCGTGCAAAACAGTTTATCACAAAAAAAAAATTAAAAATCAAACATGAAATAAATTTCATTCCATTTTGCTTAGTTCGTTTTTAAGAATTATATAAATATTTGTTTTCATTATAATTCTAGATGTTTTTTTATATCATATAATATTGGTTATTGGTGTCATGTCTTGCCGATCATTTATTTCTGTGTGTTCTGAATGTTTGCTCTAGATGTTCCATAGATATTGCCATGCCTTCGAAGAAAGTGTTTCTGTATAGTTGCATAATACTAATAGACGCTCTCTTCGAATCTTATTTGTTTACTGTGTTCACCCAAATAGTTTTCCCCTTATCCATATCATATCTTCCCATAGAACCCCCATCATTTATATGAAGCACTCCAAGCTGCACCAGTGAAATATACACTCAATATATGCTAATACTGCACAAACTCACACTTGTATATTTATTAAGCACATATATTTATTTACTGTTACTCCAAGCTATATTTTTAAAAAGTAAATATGTTTAAAACTATAGGAAAGCTACTCATATTAGCTTTGACTTTGAGCACTTATGTTCTACCTAAACTGCCTATTGCTATTGAAATAATATTCTATATAGTAATATTATATATAGACTACAACTTTGAGGCTTTATTTTATTTTTTTGTATTTTTCGGAAAGCTCAAAATATTTAGAATTTTTTGTCACAATGCCACCGTGAAAATCTGAGTTTATGTTGTTTCAAGGCAATAGTGGCTTTGGCAAATTTTATAATTTTTTCTTTTTGCCACATACAAGTGCTGCATAAACTTGAAATGGCACACAAGTCGGCTTTGTCGCCAGCCTTTGCCGCATGATGAGCTGGGTCAGTTTCAATTACCTGCCACTTAGTGCCAGCCAGAGGCAAAAAGTAAAATATACAAGTCGCCATCTGAAGGGAGATGGTGGAAAAAAAAGCTAAAAAGTTTATTTTAAACAAAGTTTTGTTTTTTATAATTGCAATTAAAAAACTTGAAGCTGCGGACTTTAATGACTTTTGACCCCACCCCGCGACACTATTCTGCTTTGGATCTCCCCGGGCAGCGTTTTATCTTCGTGGCAAACCAGCCACATGGCACTGGCATTTTAATTATGCGTCAGTCCAAGTCAGTTTTTATATTATCCAATCCTATTTTTTACCATGCACTTTACCCTCTATCTCGCCGCACTAAAAGCAAATGCACTTAAGCCGTAAGGCCACCTTAAAAATAAATATAAACGTAAATAGAGTAAAGAAAAAAGTGAAAATACTGCACATACGCACCTGCACACACCTGAGTCTGATCTTCTGAATCTGCTGTTTAGCGTTAGTTTAGTGCCCTTAAGTACACTTCCTTTCTGTTCCCCAGCGCAATATTAAGGAAATTACAATCTATTAAACGTGCTTGGGTTCTGCTTTCTGTTTTCTTTTCTCGCCTCTGTTTTTTATGTGTTTAAATTATTTTGAATGAAAAGCATTTTCATCCTGAGTTTTCTTCTTCGCAATTATCTGGTCATGTCCCAGCACAGAAATTTGCTAGCAATATGTATGTATACATTGGAGGTCATTAGGAGAGGGTTTAAGTGTTTAAAAAGAATGGGTTGAAGGACTTCCGAGTGTGTGCGTATATCATAATAATTCTGTTTGCTCCTTGGGGCGTCGCGAGTCCTTAGGGGCTTAAATAAACAAGGTTGAAGGCATATTACTAATATATCTTTTACAGAGATCTCTTAGTCAGCATCTATTATTTTATAATTTTTTACAATATTTTTTTAAGCCCATAGAATTTAGTTTAGGTTATAAGCAAACTGCAAACATTTGCTAAGTGTACAGAAGCAAAAATATACATAATTTTGAAACACTTTATTTTAGGTTCTCAACACAATCAATGAAATTAAAATCAATTCACACCATCCAATCACAGAACAACTACAAAACCAAACGAAACCTCCAAGAAAATTTCATGCAATCCACAAATTTCCCAACCATTTTCCCCACCAACCTTTCCGCCATGAATTTTTTTGTTCGGAACAATAATTTTTTTGTGCCGTTTTTGTCCTTGGCAACATTTTGTGCGCAATCCTGACAGTTTTCATTTATTCTTAAGACCCGTTCTTAAGGCCTTTTTTCGACGCCCTCGTCTGTCAGTTGCAAGTGTTGTCCAGGCTCAAATAATATACATTATATATATGGTATATATATTTTTCTCTTCTTTTTGCGCCTAATTTGTTTTTCATTATCATGTGCCGAACCCATTCCCGAAATAGTCAAATGGCAATTAGACTTTTTGAGGCCATTTGGTTAATATTCGGTTGCGTTTTTTTCGGTTTTCACTTTTTGAATTGCACAAAAGACGCTTTAAGGAATTAAATTGAGTTCAAATTTTTAAAGCGCACAATATGAATTTTGGCTGCACTTAATTTTAGAGCAAAAATTCCATCTATGCGACCAGTTTTTTGTATTTTGTCTTTTTGCATGTGTTTAAGTCTAAAACAAAGACTAATTTTTGTGTGTGTGAATGTATGACTGTTTTTTAGAGCAAGAGAAAGTCGGCTAAACCTATTCAAATATTTACCCTTCTCTTGCTCTTTTTCAATTGATTTTTGATAAACTTAAATAAATTTAACAATTTAATTTGTAGTTTAAGCATAATTTCATGTAGCGAGTATTTAACAACGATTTTAAAACGTCATAAAGTTCCTTTTACTAATATTTTCTATTTTTTCACACTTGACCTTTGGCCTTAACGTCTGCAGTTCGGGTATTGAAGGAAATCCCACAGTTTTTTATCGACTGATGCCCGGGTCAACGGCCCAAACGAACAAATTTCACACGTTCTACTTGCAACAAAGACCGGACAATGGCGACACTTGGGCCGATATAAAAGTAAATCATCCGCTGGATTACGAAAGTATCAAGGAATATAATCTTACCATACGTGTGGAGGTGAGTTTGAAGAAGAAAACCCAAAACATAAAATTAAAAGAAACCCCAAGCGAATTCAATTTAAAGTTGCCAAATGTTTGCACAATTCTCAGAAGGCAGCCGAAAGTTTTCAATTCGGTCTTAGGCCCAATTAGACATGTATTTGACTTTTGTATTTGAGAATGACTTCCAAATACGTTTGTAATTATTTGATTTGAAAAGTTTTAATTACTTGCGCGAGTTTCCTCACCGGAAAATGCAAATGCGAGTCCCGCTTCGTTTCGAATTCATTAGAAACTAACTGATTGAGCGACTGAATGACGGACCAACTGACTGACTGAATGACTGACAGCTCGCGGCTGAACGGTAATCAATTGCATTCCCAATCAATGTCAAGTTTTAGCATTTCCTCATTAGTTTGGCCATTCAGCGAAGGACAAATTGAATGCCAGACTAAATAAACTGCCTACTGAAATATTAATGGGAATTCCGTTGCTAACCGCAGTGCATTGCAACAAACTTGCCTAATGAAATGTTTTTAAAAATGCAATTCCAAATAGGATTTCCACCGTTTTTCATGTGATGTGCAGGTAATTAAATATCGCAAGGTTTCAGTTTCATTGCCTGAAAATTACCCACTAAAAGCTAATGGTCTCCAGTGGGCCTAAAACGTTCGTTGAGTTGGGTAAAACGAATTTCTAAATGAATTTTGAATAAAGCTTGCGGTCTCGGGGACGCCATAAGTGTGTATTTTTCCGCATATTAGTTTGACAATATTTTTGTATAAATTTTTAATTCCGTTTTTTTACGTCGTTGCGGTTGGCAAACATGTCAAATACATTTTTTATTTAACCCGTTGTTAGATCTAAAATGCTTAAATTATTTAGAACTGTAATTAATTTTCCGGGAGGCATTAAAGTTAATTTAAAAAATGTAATAAATCCTGAAAATTCTTGTTTAGTATTTTTGTTATATAAATTGATAAATCAGGCAGTGAATCTTAAGCTCCTAATGACAACTAATCAGAGTTCTCAGTCCAAAAACACCCATCATGGTCAATAACAAGTCTAATTACGGGCCTGGCAAGAAACATGTGTTTACCCAGGAAAATGGAACGAACACAAAATAAATAATTCATATCGGCACTGCTCTCCATCAGAGAGTCCTTGCTCATGTCAACATTAGTGTAAACATGTGTTCATATATACATATATATATATCGATTTCATATGCATTGATTAATAACGTAATGCCGGAATGTGAATGCCAAATAGTGTGCAAATAAACGTATGGGACAGGAATATTAGCAAGGCCAATCGGCAATCTGGCCATAAAACAACTAATAAATGACAAGTTGCCAATGAGATTTGTTCTATTGATTGATGGGCGGTGTGTAATCAATCATTTGACAAAGGGTGAAACCGACATTTATCTCGAATCCCCATTAACACATATGAGGAGAAGGAGGTTTTACGGTTCAATATCCATCACAGTTTTTCCCGCAACGCTAAAGAATTTCAAACATTTTTTAATCAGTCAACCTTTATTACAAATTAATATACAAATATTTTATCAGGAGCAAAAAGCGACCAGCGTAACTCATTAAACACACTTTATGGCTTAATTAAAAAACAAACAGCCAACAGACCGGGTGAAAAAAGTTATGAAAAATCAAATATACCCCTTTTTAAATTGGTTTTCCACCCTTCATTTTCACCTCTTTTTCCAGAACAACGGGGCCCAACAATTGGCATCGGAAGCGACCGTTTACATAATGCTCGAGGATGTTAATGATGAAATACCTTTATTCACCGAACGAGAACAGGAAACGGTGCTCGAGGGAGAACCGATTGGCACCAAAGTGACACAAGTGAACGCCATCGACAAGGATGGCACATTCCCAAATAATCAGGTGAGTACCACCCCCTGCAGTCCAACTGTGAAATGGTGAGGAATCGGGGAAAATCGGCGGAAATGCCAGACGATTGCTATAGCAAATTAAAGGGAAAACGAAAAAAGGAGACAAAGAATCTCCCGGAAAAAAACAGATGAAAAGTGGAAACAACGAGGCGATTAAGAAGTCCATTTAAAGAGCAGATCCTTAATTTAAATATTTGACAGCTTATGGAGGTGTAAAAATAGTCTTTTTTATAACTTTTTAAACCAATTTAAATTTGCTTTTAAAACAGTTTATATTAAATTTCCCTGTAAATCGCATCAAAGCTAACTTTATTTTTCATAATCCCATTAAATCAGCAATCTCTTAAAGCCCTTCATGTTGAACTTTCCTCAACGAAGCCCTCTTCAGTCCCTTTAAATTACCATTATCATCGCTATCCCAATGGTTTTACCCGCTTTCTAAGCCAACTAGAATTTTTAGCGCTTCCCCTAAATTTTTCTCACTCCACTTTCACCGACCCTTTCACGCCTTTGTAATTGTTTTTTGCTCCTTCGCTGACCACGTCCTTCGTCCATTTGGCCATCAGCTGGCAGATGGCTAATAAATGTCAAAGAGTTAACATTTTTGCACGCCTTACAAGTGTGTGTGCTAAGCCCTTGGTGAAAGTCCAGGATGAAGAAGGGCGTTTTGAAAAAAAAAACTAATGCAAAATGCAAAACGCGCACAACCGCAGGGGTATCTCTTTTAGTGATGAAAGGGTGTAGATGGGTCGGGTCTTTCAGACAGACCCCTCAAGCCCCTTTTGCGATTATAATAATATGGCACTTTGGGGTGGACATTCTTTTATTTTTTTTTTTTCGTTTCGTTTTTTTTCTTTGTAAGTCTTCAGCCAGCCACAATTTGTGTCCTCAAGCCAAGTAATTTGCATGTACGCGCGAAATGTCCGCACTAATTAGCGTTTTCATTTATAGTCCCGCCTTTTCCCCCTCGAATGGTCACGGGATTTGATTATCATTATCGTTCCTCTTTAATGTCCGAAGCAGTAATTAAATTTCTTTCATTTCCTCACTCTCGGGACCCGAGTTAAATTCTTAATTTGTCTCCTTTTGAAGTTATGTATGTGAGTTCCATGTTTTAATTAAGCTGAAAATCGAGCCGATATAAACCAGAATATCCTATGTGTTTTATTCACTTGCAGGTCTACTACTACATTGTCGATTCGCCGCGAAACGAGGGCAAAGAATTCTTCGAAATTAACCTGCAGAGTGGCGAAATATTCACGAAAACCGTATTCGATAGGGAGAAGAAGGGCGCCTATGCCCTCGAGGTGGAGGCACGGGACGGAGCTCCATCTGCTCGTCCCAATAGCAATGGACCAAATTCAGGTAAGCAATAAATATTGAACTTTACTTTAGCTGTTTTTATTAGCCGAAATCGAATAGAAATCCAGATAAATACATGGGTTCTCGGAGATGGCCGGGGAAATGTTGAAATGTCTTCAGAAAATGTATTCATTAAAGCAAGAAATATTGGAAATTTTATACAAAACTACGCGTTACATATTCCGAATTCTTAAATTTATGACAATGCATAGTAAAGTTATGTATTTTTATACAAACAAGTCCTAAAAACTCAGAACGAAGTCCAATTATTTATCTTTGTAAACTTTATGTTTATGCAAAGTGACAAACTTTTATCGCACCGAGATTGCAAAATGCATAATATAGTTTAGAAACAAATTGCCGAGTTCTTGAGTGCCAGTGATTCGCTATAAAATGACAGCAAATAAATTTAAGTTGAAATTCCCCGAAAACCAGAAACGAATTCGCTCTCCAAATATTGACTAGCTTGTCTGTGTGTGAGTGATTGAATGTAGCTGATGTGGGTGAGTGTGTTTAGTCGAGTGCATTTGGGGCATTTTATTTATGCGGCATGTTGGCCAGGCATTTGCCACATTTGGCGTGGCGGACATCAAAAACATTTTACGTCAGCCGGGCCTCCTGAGTTTGAATGGTTAAGCTGGTTGGAAAAATATTTGACATAGGTGAGGATTGTTGACGGGGTTACATCAGATTGCCAGGATGTCAGGGGATTCAAAAACTAAAAGCATTTCAACTGATTTTATTTAAAGAAATGAAAAAAGTCGATGGCGTTTGCGTTCTTTAATTTTACAATTTATTGGGGTTGGTCGAATATATATTTTGAATCAAAATAATCAAAATTTTATATTATGTCAACATTCCACAATTACAAAAACAAATACACTTTGTTTGCTGAATCAAAATGAGCAATTAAGAGAATGTCAGAATTTTATTTTTAAAATTTGATTTGTAACTTGTGGCATGTAGCATGTTGCTTCTTTTTCATTTGTTACAAATTTCTATGGGTAAGCCTCGGCATCATTGTTATTTGCTGTTCATTAAAAATTGCCCCTGAAATGGCAATCAATTTTCTCTGCTTCTCCGCTTTTACATCGTGGATTTTTTATATTTTTTCGTTGTTGTTCTTCTGCGGCAGTCCGTGAAAATGCTTTTCAATTGTTTAATACGTCACTAAGCCGTACATAAGCTCGTGGTAAATGGAAATGGCGAAAAAATAGACTCGGCAGCGGGCCACATTGAAAATGATGTGCAATCAACATGAGCGCTAGGCGAAGACAAGGGGGCTTTTGGCCATGAAAACGAAAATTAAAAAGTTTTCATGTTGGTTTGGAAAATGGAAAGACCCATATATATATATATATATATATGTATGTAAATTACAGCAGTTGCTTACAAATATTGATATTCATGTTGAGCGAAAAAGTTGTGGCAGGGTTTTTGGGTGTTTCTGAAGGTTGGTAGCTTTTCGGTCGGCTCATTTTTAGGGCCAGGTTTTTGGCAACAGCTTGTGGCTTCGCAATTTCCACAGCCAAAGCAAACAGGGCTCGTTGCTTGGGATCTTGTTTAGAGAAAAGGCAATAAACTATTGTTAAAAGCCTGTACCCGGCGATGATTTGTTTTCCGTTGCTATTTTGTTTCGACATTTTGGTCTCGTTTTCATTTTCTGCTGATGCAATGCAAAAGTTTTCCGGCTTTTATTTATTGTTTTTAATTGATGTTGGCTTATTTGTTTTTACACGGCAACGCCAACAAATAGGTATATATATATTTATGGCCTTTTGTGGGTTGCATGAAAAACTGTTTTGGCAAGCAGGAAAAGCTGAAATTGTAAATCTCTGGCATACTTTTTTTAGCATGTATTTACATATGAGATTGACTGAATTTCAGGCATCAATAGTTGCGCCTCATTCATAGCTTTTATTTGACCTGGAAAATCTGGAAATTAAAGCTATCATGTTGGTGGGAAATGTGTCAATAAAATATGAAAAAAAAATATTTCTTTAATTCAGGAATTTCTTACCATCAAAGCTAATAGAATGAAGGAACGACTTTTATTAAACCACTCTCTTTGGCTAAAAAATGTATTGCTACCTTCAGAAATACAAAATGAAATGGATTTCCTTGAGAATATGTATTTCTCTAGACTTAATCAATCCCTGTACTAAGCTTGTGCAATTTGATTCAATTTTTTCCACTTCTACTGAATTTTCTGGATTTTCCTTTGGCGTGGTTCTGGCCTTTGTTCAATTTCGCTTCAATATTTGTCTGTCACTCTAGGTGCTTCGCATTGGCTTTCCTCTCGGTTTTCTTTTTTTGTGTTTTGTATCATTGTTTGTTGATATTTGCATTGGGTTTTTACTTTTTGCATTTATTGTGCCGTGATGTTTCTGCGGCGCTTTGACTGCGTTTTCGCTTTCCTCGATGGAGGAGTTTTTCCAACCGACCATTATGCGGTTGCCCTGGGTTTCCGTTTTGCATTAGAGCCGAGCAACTCATTTTATTTGGTCTTTGTTGTTGTTTGGCTTTGAGCATCCTTCCTTTTATCCAGCGACCTTGTGACCCATTTAAATACCAACAGTCTTGCCACAGCTGCGTTTCGGCTTGCATTTTCCGCTCCATTGGCAAGCAGACCCGAAGCGAAAAATCATTTGCCTAAATAACAAACATATCTGTTATCCCACACGCACACAAATGGACGGACCCAAAAATCACATAGACTCTAAGCCACTGAGAGAAATTACAACTGAAATTGAAAACATTTGTTCCTAAAAATGAATTTTTTTAGGAAATTAAAGACCAACGGTATTAGTTTTACAATAGGATTAAAAAAAGTTATATACGTCATCTTTAATTTTTGTCGTATCAAAATAGTTTAAGCCACATTAAAAGCTTTTTAACTTTCTTCCTCTGCACCCAGTTATCGATGTCTTGTTTTTCCTGAATACTTTCCTTGCTTTCCTTTCCGTTTGTTGTTTGGTTATCTGTGGAACGTGCTCTTTTTAGTTATGCATACTTTTAGGCTTAGCAGCAGCCTCTCTGCACGTAGCAAATCCTTTTGCCTTCTTTGGGTATAAATGCGCCAACAGGGAAACCAAAACACCAGACAAACAAAACATGACAAATGTCGGAAAGTTAAATTTTAAGCCTCACTGGGCAGTATAAAGGAGTTATTCAGGAAAAAAATAAACCCAATGGAAATTATTTATTATTTATCCAGGGGCCAAGAAAATTGAGCCACTGCCGGGAGCAAATTAATCCCATCCTTTTCTGTTTTTGGTACTCGTAAAAATCGCATTAAATAAAATAAGCAGAATTTGCATGACATACTTGAGTGAATGGCCAAGGGCAACCTTAACAATGGCCAAATTGTTACACACATCATAAATTCAGAGAAAATAGAAGAAAGGCTAAAGTGAGCGAGAGTCTCAAGTTATTCGGAAACAACACCCTTTCGGGCATAAACGCTTCTCAAGCAGTTGTCTAATTTCTGGGGCGGAAATAAGTGCTCGTAAAAAATGTTCGAGCCCATAAAATTGGGCCACACCCATCGAATATTACCGCCCCTTTTCGCCAGAACACAACCGTTTTAGCAAAGAAGCAACTCTGAACTTTGCTCTAAATATTCGATAATGCTTTTATGCCATGCATTCAATTTATGACTTCCTATGAAGGGTCGGTCCAGCAATTTGTAAATAGTTTGTTTGATTTTTTTGTTTGTGTTTTTTCGCCACTTTAAACTGTTCTCGACACACATTGCGCATACGCAGTGATGTCATCGAAAGTTGAACAATAAATGGCCGTCGAGTCGTGAATTTCTTCCTTTGCCCATGGCTGCTCCGGCACTCGACGGAACCATTTATCTTGATTGCCACACTCCATCATTTATGATCGATGCTTGAACTGCGTCCTCTCCGCCAGACATTGAACCCTCGGTTTAAGGCATTAAAAATAGTCTGCGATGACCATCAATATTTGCTGTAAATTGAATCTGTTTGTTAATAATGGGTTTTCATTCTTTCTCTTTTGTTTGCAGGTATGTAAAAGGAACTTTGTTTAGTCGTTAGTGAACATGACAGATATTAAGAAGCTGGCGGTAGGGTGTAAAAGTTAAATATTTAAATTTAAAGCCAACTTCAAATAACCACTAGAGCAATTTTTCTTAAACCCTTAAACTCTAAGCCCATAAATACTGAGTACTTCCAATTAGATAAAAGACAAAGACAATAGCCAGACAGGTTAGTACTTTATATATATGGAGATACAGTTGGTCTTCGTAGAATAGATATGCACTGTTAATATTAGCCCGACAATTCCAAACAATTTGTCAAAAGCAAACCAAAAGAGACGGCAGATGGAGTGGAAAACAAAAAGGGAAAAGCGAATATATCTCACAGAAAAAGAGTGTATGTGGAGAGAAGAAATCATGAAAAATGGCATTTCCACATTGCCAACTTCATTTCCGCTTTTCCTTAAGAACGGTCAGAGTGGCAACAAGTCAACAACAAGTTGGCCAAAGTGGCAGCTGCATTTACCATTGAAGAGCTGACAACGTCTTGAGAAATGCCTCAAGCCAAACGCTAAAATGAGGGAGAAAATGCAAGAGAAAAATAGAAACCGAAAAGAAATGGGAGAGAGGTCCAAAGTAAACGCAAATATGTACTTTTCGACCATTAAACAAAGCTGCCGGCACTTGGGCCAATTTGCTACGTTTTCTGGTTAGCCGCCGATAAACAAGAAGAAATACTTGAATGTTCCTTCAACTACTTATCCTTTAATTTGCATAAATCGCCTTAAATTCCCCGCTGGCATATTTAAAGGCTTGCCTAACAATGGCCCAAAAATAGACACCGAGCAGCAAGTTTTGCGCCGAATCGAGTCAATTGCGCTTTCTAGAGCAATAAATCTTAGAGATTATTTTAATTTCATGCAAACTATTTCAAGCTGAGCTGCGTCGAGATGCCTGTCAACAACTTTTGCGACTTGAGAACAGCAGCAGAAGCAGCAGCAGCAACAAAAGATAACAAAAAGTTGCCGAACCTACGCAAAAAAAATTAAAGGAGGTTACGCCGTTAAAAACAGCGAATACTCCCTTTCGTAAAAACGAGGTTAAAGTCCACAAGCAGAGATGAGAACATTACATTTTCCTGTCGGGAAGTTAACAGTTCTGGGGTTTGTGGAATAAATGTTGCTTTTTGGGATCCCAAAAGTTAGGGGAAGGTTTAACAGAAATTCGAAAATGTTCGTAAACAGGCCACCAAAGGGACTCCATATGGAGGGGAAACTTTTTAACAGTATAAAGTAAACTTTTTAGTTTGTGTGGAACATGTCTCGGTAGATAGCAGAAACTTCCCCTGTTTATCTAAAATGAGATCCACACTCCCCCGAAATTTATATTAAGAGTATATTTGATGTTAGCTCCTTCGATGGCTTTCGAATTCCACGCTCTCACTTGAAAGACTTTATTTCTCTCTCGATGTAGAACTTATGTTAACTGGGTTCGTGAGCAGCTCTTGAAATCTTTTTTAACAGTGCCGGCATTTTGGCAGGTCTTTGAACCTGTTCAGCACACCCAGCTGGCTCTGTGTGCGTGGTCGTGTCGGTGTGAATGGGGAAGGACTCTTAACATCCTGCCACTGCTGTTCATGGCGTTTTTCGAGGACGCTTCTGAACATGTTGAGCAGCCATCGAAGCGAATGCAATGAAATGCATCTCATATACGAGTATAGAGTAAGGATCCAGCCTGCTTGCCATCAAAAATGCGAATCTGTTGAATGGGAGTACCGAGTGCTATTTGATGAGCAATTTTAATGCACTTCACCGTGACCTTGGGACCCATAAAGCAAAGGCTTCTCTTTCACGATAATTTCGATTTATTGACTTATTCAACTAATTAATTGAGATATGTAGCTTTAAATATAGTGATACATTTTAAGGCATTTTGACACTTAAAGCAATATTACTTCACTAATTTTACTATAACATTACTAAATAATAAAACCAAGACCTTTTCGTTTGTGAAAGAAACCTGAATATCAAGCCGAGCTGTGAGCTCAAAACAGCTTTCAAAACACAAGCTACAACTGTGGGCGTAACCGCGCCCACTTGAGTTGATATTTATGGCGTCGCACTTTGGGTCCACTTTTCAATAAACTGCTTAGTCGCAGTTGCAGGCCACAACAGCAGCGAAAGCATCGCAGAATCTTCTCCTCCATTCGGTGATTTATAAGTGCAGGGTTTCACACCCTCACCCCCACACATAGTACATACCACACCCCCTGTTGCCACAGCCTCTGCATGCATCTTGTTGCTATCAAAGTGCAAATAAATTACTGGCAGTGGGGGAAGAACTGCCCATTTGGCATAATGCTAGCCAGGGGCAAAAGGATAAAGGCAGCGATTCAGTCGACTGCCTAAGCGTTTTCTGATGAGACAGCTCACCTGTGCATTAAAGAAGGAACTCTATAAAAATTTAAGGTCAATGGAATGCCATTTTTTATAGAACGAAAGTTATAAATGTTGAAAGGATGCTTATAAAACCAATATATTTTAGTTAAAAGAAAAATTGGTCATACCAAACTTGTTTTTATCGATTGAAATATCCTTTATTAATTCACTTTATTCCTTACATATAATATAAATAGTTTCCATGTAACACGGCTCAAATGTTAAATTAAAATTCTCATGGTGTGGAATTATTTTAATTGCCACAAGGATCAGGTATTTGATGTCCTGGCATCTTGGCCAACAACTATGCTCGGTATTTGTTTGTGGGCAAATAGCCATTAACTGGCCTTGTCATTCACTTTCATTCACTTTGACATCGTTGTTGTCGTTGTGTCGACGCTTTCAAACGTAAATGACACGTGTCAAAAGTCAGTAGCAGCAACCATACAACAAAAATTGCCAAGCCCACGCGGACAACTTTAATTGTTTACGAAAAGTCCAAGACCTTTCAGCTTCAAGTTGGTTGCAGAAAATTAGGTTAATACTGCTAGAATGTCCAGCAGAGTGTTTTGGTCTCGTTTTGGCCAATATTTCCACTGGAGATTAACGTCACACCCAACCTGCTTGGCACCTTTTTCAAGGCAAATGATTAATGACAGCAATTTTGGGGTGAAATTCGTGTGGGGCAAGTATTTTTCCCTCTTCTGTCTAGGCGTGGGCAGCTCTCCTTTTGATGGAAATCTACTTGTTGGCGCCAGTTTTTCAGCCAATCAAATTTGTCCGGAGGCGAAGCTTGGCCAACTGATTTATTTCCTAATCTCGCAGTATTAATGATTACCTAGCTTACCATGATTACCGAAATTTTGCATGAATTAATCATATCGAAAGCTAAGATGAAAAGGTTTTTAGAGGTTCTCTTTTCACATAGACCAAATAAAGAAGTGTAAACATTTTCTTTTGTTAGTTAGGTAACTTACCTAAAAACTCAACAAAAAAAGAAACCCAGACATTTTTCCAAAATACACTATAAAAAAAGTCCTAGTCGGTGAAAAAATGGTTTTGAAAAATGCCAAAGACAAATGCATGAAAGGAAATATCTGGCAAATTAGTGGGGCATAAAGCCGGGGCCAAACAACTTCAGGTAGCTGGCTTTTAACCCTTCCGGCAGCAATATTGAAAGCCACGCAAGAGATACACGGAATTGCAAAGAAGAAGAAGGAGTACGAATGTCGTTTGTCGGCATTTGTCACGTGCAGTGACAGGTCGTGGGGGCGGTGGATGCGGGCGTGGCTGGATGTCGGTTTGTTTGGGAATTTGTGTGCAGCGTTTGATTGAAAGGCGTTGCGATTGTCGCTCCTCCACGTTGCAATGCCTAACCCCAAAAGGCATGGAAAAACTCTATACGAGTATAGTATGTATATCAGTTGGGGCAAAAATTCGTGGCATTCTGCACATAGCGGCTCTCAATCAACTCAGCCAGTCAATCAACCAGTCAGTCACTCATGCATTCAATTATCCAATTCAATTCATTTGAACACGCGTGCACTCGAAATTATTGCACAAGCGGGTTTTGTTGAAATAGCCTGATGAGATGTACAAAATTGAAGAGCACACAATGCTGGAAAAACATCAATGAAAATGTTCTTCCTAACTAGTTATCCTGCTCGTATTTGCATTTAAAATATCAAATATATAAAGAGGAAATTTGTTGAAGAATTCTATAGATGTTCTATAGGTTTAACTATGCTAAATCAAGCTCTTTTATTTATTTAAACTATTTTGGAAACAAATTGCCACCAATTAAAATCTATTTGAGTTTCGCATTTAACACATTCCACTCGACAGCTCTCAAAACGAAACACTAAACGTCAATAAAATTTAAAACCATCGTTTAAATATTCATTAATGCAGCAAAGTGCTAAAAACCAAATTATAACATAAACACAAAATTTCGTGGGCCACATTCTTTACATATATACATTATATATATATATATATATATATATATATTAGTATAGGGGTAATTAGAAGTGGAAGCACCACAACCGAAATGCGAAATTCGTACAGAAAAATAAAATACCAATGTGGAATGTGGGAGAGCGGTCGCCTGTGCACGGGTTAGTAATTTAAATAACCTAACTTAGTTGCATAGTTTGGTTTTGGGCCACAGATATTGCACTTCACGTATAGTATATGTACAGCCAGAAAAAAAACAGGTCAGCAACAAATATTGCGTATACGTCGCCCGTACCCGAAAAGCCTTTAATTGATTTTTTTCCAAAAAAAATCACATAAAAAATCCCAGGTAAAGGCACGAAAAAAATGTGATACGAACTCGGGGACTTGTTTTGAATGGGTTTAAAATATATAGCACAGCATACAGTCTGGATTTATTTGATGAATGTTGAGTGAAAAGATTCAATGCTAATAAAATGCGGTCAGATTGAATTTTGTATATAACGTTTTTCCACACTTGCAGTTAAAGTTGGGTGTGCCAATTTTTTTAGGGAATCGCTTCAACTTTTTAAACAAAATCAAAAACTTTCAAAACTCACATGCGAGTGGGATATTTTCCGCATTTCCCTGCATGGCTTTTTGCATTTTCTAGCCTGAGGCTGTCGACGCCAAGCCAAAACGCATAAAGTGTCAACTTTATCATGAGACCGCAGCCAACTTGCACTCCCTTTTTCCATCTCCCATATTTTCCCACCCACTTTGGTCACCTTTTGTGGGTTGGAGAAAATATTACCGGAGCGTGCACATTTCGTACATTTATCGGCAGAGGTCAGGACTGACCAAAGGTTCTCTTTGCTTTGGCTAACAAAGTCTTTCGAAACCGAGCTGCCAATGTGCGTGCCATTAAACTAAGAAAAAACAAAAAAAAGTAAAAAATATGAGACCAAACTAGATTTAGAAAATTCTCTAAAATATTTCAGTCAATCAGAGAGAATGTTAAGCCAATTTCCGTGCTATATCACAAAATTCGAGAAAAGCTACACAAAATTATAGCTCTTTATAAAGTATTTGAAAAATTCTGTAAAATATCGAGCAAAATTCTTAGGCCATGTATCTTTTTGTTCACAAGAAACCCAATTTGCTTGTCATTCACCAGCAGCAACTGAAAAAAAGTGTCAATGTAAAATCTAACAATTTAATTAAAAACTTTATGGCAACATGTCGCTCGATTTCCTCGCTCTTCCTCCAGCTAGCACTAAAAAAAAATACAAGAAAAAATACTTCATAACTTCTGTGGCTGACAATTGTGGCTGGCAAGGCAAAGGCAAAAAGAAAATAAGGAGGAGGGAAAATATTTTCATGTAACCAATAAAAGCATAAAGTAGACCAAGTTCTGGAGCAATGGGAATGGGAATGGAAATGGAGATGGAGCTCTTCGCTTGATATATTGTCATAAACGTTGACGAAAAGCAAACATAGGAATCACAAGCTGGAAAATCATCATCATGAAAGCAAAACAAAAAGCCAGACGACACACATATACAGTCGCAGCTGCTGCTGACAGTGGGAAATCACATGAAAACAACATGTCGCTGACTTTGAGAGCGGGTGGGGGTGCAAAAGTGAGTTTGGGTGATTTTTGAATGGATAAGTCCCACCCACATTAGAGACTTGAAAAAGTTTTCAAACACTCGATACGGCTTCATAACGTTGGGACAAAACAAAAAAAAGACAACACAAAGTTTTCACATATTTTACTTACAATTAAATCCAATTGTTACAGCAAAAGAAAAAGGGGGCGTGGCTGCCATTTCCCGGTTGTGGGTAATAATTTATGGTTCTTCACCGAGCCCAGAGCGCGTAAATTATGAAAATCCACTTAAACTTGCGCCGCGGAAAACCGCCAAGGAAAACTCGGTTAACGAAGCAAAACAAAAGTCGCAACAAGGCTAGACGCTTTTCTTTTTTTCTTGTAGTCGTTCCTGTTGTTTGCCACTTTTATAATTGCTCCACTTTTTTTCTGGGCTGTGTTGGCATTTTTCTTGGCCCTTCAACTTCTGCAAAGTAAGCAGGTTTAGTCTCAAAAAAGTCTTAGCATTTGGCTTGACATTTCAAATTGAGATCGAAGGCAAAAATTATATTTCATCATAAATATAGATTAGAAAATAATTTTGTTAACTCAGCTTTAATGAGTTTACATTTTTTACTTTCTCTCTTGTTACCGATTTCATATATTTGTAAATTATTTGGTTCAACTGAGTCAGTAAACAGTTTAAATTAATGATTCCATACGATCAACCAAACAAATGACAAAGGAAACTCCCATCATTATAAATGTAATATTTCTTTTCATACGAGTTTTATGTAAATTTTTTCTGTTAATTTCAAAAAGAAAAGCAAACAAGGAAACCCAGTGGGAGTACATTATGAAAATACTTTGCTTTCAGTTGTGCTGTTGTTTGTTTTTTTATTACCCCCAATTAGTTATGAAAATGTCCTCTTAATTGCGGCTGTAATTAACTCTAATGAATTTTAATTGTTCCACCGCGCACCACGATGCAAATATAATTTAATCAAAGGCAACAGCAAAATATGGCGCAAACTCTGGTTGATTGCTGTCAGGCCGTTTGTTTATTTGTCAGCAGCTGTCATCGCATGCGGTTTTCGTCAGAGCTTTACATACAGGTGTTTAATTGCAAAACAGCGATCCGGGTGTTCCTGATTCTATCACTGGAGTGTCAATCAGTTGATTGGTAAAACAAGTTAATTACTACAATTTTATATAAATTAATTAGGAAAATCAGAACGACAATAATATAAGGTCAAAAGATGCATAAAAATGTCGATATAATTCAAAAGTTCAACTTCAGAGAAAAAGAATCCAACGAAAGTCGTGGAAAGTATCGATGTACAATAGCAATTACCAATTACAAAGTTTTCATGGATTTTTATCCTTTTTTGACTCTGTAGCGGAAACAATTTCATTGCAATTCTTGATTTATTGGCCATGAAATTGCAGACAAAGAAGAAGTTACTAAAAAAAGATAAAAAATTGTTAAATAAATTAAGACGGCTATATTAATATTTTTGTATAGGTTTTGGTTTGAAAAAGTTTCTTTAAGAGTTTAATTTCACTGAATACCTAGTTAAAAGTTCGGTTAAAAAATAACCTTCGTTATCATTAAATTTCCATGGATTAATAAACATTTCGCATGCAAAAAGCTGTTGCCCACAAACCAGCAAAATTATTAATATTAACTTATTTAAGCTGGCATGAAAGGCAAAGTAAGCTACCTTTTGGCTTGGATACCACCCACAATATGTTGTAGCATTGTTGTCAACGCAAATTTTTCGTGTTGCATGCAACAAGGCATAAGAAAATACCACTCCCTCCCTCTTTATAAACCTTTCAGCAGCTCAACGCTTCTGACTTTTAATATGCAAGCAACCCGAAAAGCCTGGCCCTTTTTATCCTCCCATTTTTTTTGCTGCTGCTCCTGAAATTATTTCGTTGGAGCAGCAGCGACGTTGAGTGTTGCTTTGTTTGAAGAGGCACGTCGCACCCTGCTGTACGAAATTTATGGTCGGGGCCCTCAACAAACCCCTTACCGACACAGTCTTTTATTAAAGTTTTTGCACATTTGGTTCTTCACATACTATATGATGATTTTGCTCCCCCCTTTGCCCATTTTCTGACAATTTTTCATATGCAACAAAATTTGCATAAAAAATAAAACATCAGCAGCCACGCCGAAAAATTGTTGCGTTCGTATACATAGTTTTTTTGTGGCGTTTTGTGTTTCGGTGGGAGGGTCAGGGGTCGTGTTGTTATTTTTCCAGTTTGGTTACTCTTTTTGGCCCCCAGCTCATAAAGATATATATGCAAATTGCGTTCCACTTGGCTCACGGCCTTCTATGCGCATATGAGTTGCCCTAATCATGTGCCACTCAGTCGGGAAAAGGTGGGTGGTACAACAGCTCAGATTATCCTGGAAAATAGGTAAACAGGTTTTGTTGTCTTTTAAGTGAAGTTTTATCCTTTCAAAATCGAATTTTGTGTAGGTAATTTGAAAAGTTTTTAATGATAATTATTTGTTTTTAAACTAAGGGTTTCCTTAAAAGTTTACTTTTTTCTATTTATTTTGCATTTATTATATACAAAATGGAAAATGTAATTTCAGTGGCTACATTTTAAATTAACCTTTATTTAAAAATATATAGAACTTGTATTGAGTCAGTTTATTATATGATAAAATCATTCAACTAAAAAATGTTTTATATCAAAAAGTCATGTTTTTTATGTTGGCTTAAATGGGGAATAAAAACTTTATTTATTTCCAATAGGAATGAGGTGCTTTCTCACCAAATGTGTGCTGCTGAAAATCAAGTTAAGCTGACCTAAAAAATATATTCGGCTGGACTGGGTATTAATATGAAAAGTTTTTCCCACCTAAGCTTCCCAATACTGATCCAACTGATGAAAGCAAACATAAGCTTCGGCTTTTGCGGCATCATCATCAATATGTTTACATTTAAGGGCTGGCAAAAACTTAATAAAAAACCCTGGTTTAAAAAAATGCATTCACTCGTGCTGCAAGCTGCAAATTCATTTCAATTTTTCGGCTGTAAAGCTGCTAAAAAAAACACACACACACAAATACGGGCTCCACAAAGGCCGCGAAATTGCCGTCAAGCCAGGGGCCACGCCCACTTCTGCAGAAGGTTCCAATAAAAAAAAGCTTTGTTAGCATAAAATTGAACATGTGTGGACTGCTGGAAAAAGGAAAGAAGGAAGGGGAAAAGCGGTAGTAGCGTTGTTGGAACCCTTTTGTATGATTTTTTTAGTGCTCCCTTTACTGTGCCGCATGGATTATCCTTTGGATTATCCTGTGCAGCATGACTGCGTTTTAGTTGCAATTTCTTGGACGCTTTTTCCTGCGAGTTGAAAAGGCAATAAAATGCTGTGCCCTCACGTCCAATGTGTCCCGACAGTATTTTCCCTTAAATTCGCTCAAGTTTCGGCCAACTTTTGTCTTCGGCAAAAACTTTCAATTTGACTAATTGAAAATGTGTTTGCAAAGAAAAGAGCGAACAATTTTCATAATTTGATTTCACTCTAGTTGCGTTCACAACACTTTTGGCGCCCGAGTAAATTTTGAAATAAATAAAACAAGCAAGCCAACGAATACAGAAATGTTCAAATTTAATTAAAAAAGGGCTAACAAAGGGTGGCGCCTCTAATTGAGTTCATCAACAAAATTTGTTTTCTCCTCTTTCTATGTGTAATAAGCTTAGGTGTGGTTGGACCAAAGGGAAACTTCAATTGTTGATCGCATTTGTGTGTAATCCAATGCGCTTAGTCGCCGTGGGTTTTTCACGTGAGCGTGGGTATGTGTAACAATGCCTGAGAGTATGCCACATAAATTTTGCGGGTGAATGTGGGTGTTTGGCAGGATTTAACATGAAATTTTAATACGGATAAATTTCAGCTGATACTTTAGACTGACAGGAATTTGTTAATTTAAATGTGTGTGTTAACAGTTGAGGTTGCTACAAAAATGTATTCAAATTGGAAGACTGGAAAATTATTTTCAGCGGATTAAATATACAAATTATAAATATAAAAATATTTAAAAATTCATAATTTACAATAAAAATGTACTTTCTTTTGGATATTTAATCTATCAACTAGCGATTTTTTTAGAGCCTTTTTCAAGCCGCTTTAAAGTTCGTTGGCACAATAAATAAACAGGACTTAAGTGCTGCCATGGAGTGCTCCACTCCACATAAAAAGTAAACCCAAGGCAAACACAACACAACACACACACATGCACAAATAAACAAATACCAATGGCAGCCGCACACAAAACGGAAGCAAAGCGAAATCCTGTCTCGCAATGAGCAAACAATAGGCGAGATTGTGTGACTGAGTGTGAGAGCAGGGGCAAAAGGGTTCAGGTGGGGTCAGTTGCGGTTAAATAAATGGGTTGGTCGTGGGAAATAGGGGCAGAGGGTAAAGGGCTATCTCGGCATGTTGGTGTCAAAACAACAAATTGTTTTATAATGCTTGGGACAGACAAAGGACACACACTCAAAGACAAATCCAAAATGGAAATGGACACACACATACACTCGTACTAACAGGAGTAATTTGGGCGTGGTCAGCGTATGGGAAATGGAATTTTGGGCCCAAAACGGAAAGTGCTCGGGCTTATTGTTCACATTGTCTAAGCTTAAATAATTTGCCAGTCAAATGTCACGACAAAGGGATCGAAAATGCCCGCTTCTTTTGTATAGAAGCTGTGAAAATTCCGTTGAATTGCTGCTTCCACAAAGCGCTGCATAAATGATTGCTTCATACGTGGCCGTCTTTTGTTTTTCCTTTTTGTACTTTCTGTTGAAAACTTTTCCGTTGGACCGTTGCACCTGTCGAACAATTTTTTTGTTGCCGACAAGGGGATTTGTTATTGGCTTTAGTTTTTCTATGGATGCAGAAACACTTGCCTCAGCCGTGAAAAGCTGTTGCATGTTTACAAAAAAACATTTTTTTAAAGTGTGAGCTTGGCCTTGTTGCCAAATATAAAATTGATTTTTTTTGACCTTTTTCAAAATAATATTTAACTGCAAAAGCTATAAAATTTCCATTTGCTAATTTATTAAAGTTGCAAATTCAAGTTACGACTTCGCTGCACTCTAAAATTGAACTATTTCGTTCTAAGAAAACTCGAAACCTCCTTAAAAGTTTCTAAACGAAGAAAAACTCAACCATTTTATTGGGATCGGAGGAGATTCATTGAGTTGTCACCTCGGCAGTTGCAAATTGGCCTGACAAATGCGATTGGCAGGCAAGGAAGTTCGTTGAATGTGGGAAATGTCTCGGCTCGTAAATTGGCATTCATTTGCATTACCGTAAAAAGTTATTTGCACATGCATGTGTGCACTTGGCCCGGCCGCACGCTCCAACAAATTGCAGCTACTAAAGCGCTAAAACGTGACGACAGACGCCGTGAAAGCTGGGGGAAGCCGGGAAAAGTGTGTGTGGGCTCAAGGCAAATACCCAAGTAAATTCGAGTGCAACAAGGGGGCGAGGTCGAAGAAGGCTAAGACATGGCATTAGCCTTTCACTACTTTTATTTCACTTTACTCAAATGCTTATTGGCTTAGTCCGAAATGCAGCTGCAACAGCAGACTCAATAAATGCCATAGCCATGCATCCATACTTTCCTGTAAGCCGATTTCCCTACAACTTTTCCGTCCGAAAGCCCTCAGAGTACCCAATCCAGTTGGCTGATTGCAAGGGATGACAGAGCGATGAGTAAGTTCGTTAACGGAAGTGTCCTTATCGAAGAATACAAATTAGGTGCCACTGCAAATTTGACTAACAACATTTTATTTATTTTCTTTCAGGTATGTGATGTTTTTCTTTGGAATAATGCACTATTTTTTGTTGTAAGTACTTATGTAGAACTAAGGATTGAATTGTTTTTTAAGAAATAATACGGTGTAGCAGAAAAGCAATGCAGGGAAAATATGTGGGAAGATGTAGATTTAGCAAAGATATAAAACTCTAGTAGACTTGGTACAAATGAAAGTTCCATTTCATAGAATTTGAAAAATGTAAATATTATTATATTTTGTAAGAGAATAACATAGTTTAAAAGTCTATATTGATTTTTCGGAAACGTCACTTAATTATTGTTTTAGGAATGAAGTTTATTGAATAATTTCTTTCTTTTAACAGATAAAGTTTTTCTTTACATTCATATATTTCCCTTCATATTTCTGGGAAGTTTAACAAAAGTTTGTTTTTTAAACATTTTAAAACAATTTCCAGATACAATTACCATTATTTGTCAAGTTTGTCTGAGTTAACTTTGGAAACCGCCTTCAGTTAACGCCGCTTCTAAAATTAAGTGCATACAATCAGTCGATGAAAGCGTTAGAAGGGGGTGGGCATGCGGCAGTTACCTGAACAATGACAGTCCTGCCATTTACAACCTGGCTGAAATAAACGCAAAATGACAGCCAACAAGCTGCAGAGGCAAAAACAACAAATACTGTACCAGCAGTCGCGACAAAAGCAACAAAACCAACAGCAATAACAAGCGTGACGCAAGTTATGCTCAAAGTGGAAGCGCAGTTAAAGTGTCAAAAACACGCGCACACAAACACACTGAAGAAGGAGGTGGTGATGGTGGTAGTAGGTGGAAAATAGGGGGTGTTCGAAGGTGGGTGAAACACCAACCTGGCCAGAAACCACCTGAGTGTGTCCCTTGATATGGTTTGTGTGGTATGCATGTGAGCCAGTTTTATAGATTCTTTTTTCACACGGGGAGCATTTTAGACGCGCCATTAATCTCAAACAGTCGTGGTGACCCTCGCCCTGAACCACGCCTTCTAACTAACGCCCTAAAGCCCTTTACACAGCAAAAAACAGCATTTTTTTCTTAATTATATTAGTTCTCAGACATTTTAATTGGTTTTTGAGATACTATTTTAAGCAGATTTAGATAAAATGAACGTTTAAAATGTAAGAACCAACTAAAAAACGGTTGAAAAGATTGTATAATTTGTCACGGCATTATGGAGTAATTTCTCTCAGTGTTTTCATGGTCACATTTGTCATAAATATCGAACAAGCAAGTGGTTGCCACTTTGCCCTTTCTTTTTTCGTTCCCCGCCACTTTATTTTTATATGACCACACACACATACACAGTATCTGGCAGACGGAAAAGTGGGCGTTCGATGGGCGTGGTGCCTGGTAACACATGCGATTGATTTAAAATGCACTTGAAATTATGTACGATATATTTGACAAGTGAATTTATTTAAATTTTGTTTTTGGCAGGTGTCCGGGGCCAAGAGGGCGTATGAGTGGTTTTAACTTATGCGGGAGACCGTAACAACAGTACAACGTTCACTGTAATTTATGATTTCAAGTGTATTCCGTTGTCTGCTTTTAGGGGTCAACTTATGGCTATGCGTGTGCTGGTGTATGTGTGTGTGTGAGTGTGGGTTGTTGGCCATTGTTTATGGCCGCGCACTTTTTGCTGCAATATGTTGCCCTGGCAAACAATGCGATCGCATGTAGCGGACCAGCTTCGGAACAAATTGCGCTACATAAATTATGCGAATGTCAAAAAGTTTTTGGCGATTCAAACACGCCCTCCAGAGACCCCGCCCACGCTGCAAAACAAATTGAATTAAATAGGATACTTGAAATTGGGCTAATTTCGGTTAGGAGTTATAACATCTTTTGAACATCATTAAAGGGTTTTTATTTAATTAGTTCAAAGCTATTAAAATAAAAAAAAATATTAGAAATTAGAAAAAATTGCTTTGTAAGTTGATCCGATGTTTAGCTCTATCAAATACTTGTATATCTTTCCCATTTCTTGTTTACTTATGTAAACTCAAGCTTGAACTCTCAAGGACCTTTTTCAGCTTTTTAAAAGTCCATAAAGAAAGCTAAACTGAAGCCTCCGTTCGACACGATATCTGCATAAGGGAGGGCAAACATTCATCAAGTAAATAAACTTTGCTCATCCAAATAGTTTCACGCTCAGTTTCATTAGGAGTTTTCCCCAAAAACACTCTCACAAAACTTGTGTCATCAAAAAATCTCGCTTTTACTTGGCAGTTGATCACCAATTTTTGCGGTGTGCATTTAATAAGCAGCTTCACATCTTTTTATGATTTTATCATGCATATAAACATTTCACAGCTCGAGTGTTTATGGCAAACTTCTCCTGCTCATCTAAACTTGCCGATTTCATCATCAATATCATCATCAGCTACAGCAAAAATGTCACGATGAGATTTAGCCACAAGGTCCCGTGCCTTTGATGGCTGCGTTTAAGTGCCCTTCTTAGGGTATAAAACTTTAAAATATGTCCGTATAAAAAGCAAAGCAGATTCTTTGCATCTAACAATGTACGGAAATACGCGTTTTTGGCAACAGCTGAAGCCCAATTTCCGAAATATTCTGGCCAGCGTAATGAGCTAAAACCAACTCTCGAATATTTCCTACTTAGTTGGTACTAATAAAGTTTTGGCCAAAAGCGAGACAAAGTGTTCACGTGGATTTAAGTGTCCAAAAAGTGGCCCGAGATTAGCATGTTGTGGAAGTGGAGTTTAAGTTAGGGGCAATTCAAATTAGCAGCTGGTCGAAAAGCTTGAAAGAAGGAAAAAAACTCAGTCAATGACAGTCAGAGATTGAAATTAAAGTTTAGGATAATTAACTTTTTTTAAGTATCATTTTAAAAATCTTGTTTGCTAAGACGCCTTCTTTATAGTTACATTTAAAATTTTATGCGATTAGAAAGTTTGAATCAGATATGGTGAGTTTAAAAATATCTCTACAAAGTTTCCATAAAACAGACAGCTTCTTTTTAAACTTTTTATAAAACAATGTTTCGTTAAGCAGAAAGCTTACTATTTCTGAAAAGCTTTCAGGTCTTATAATTATACCCTTTTCTGCTATACAGAGCTTTCAAGTTCCATACTTATAGCAAAAAGTCTGTGCATTGGAACGAAGGACATAAAAGCTTTTATACCTTATACGTTTCTAGGAAGGCTGCCTATTGGGAGAGACTATTTAGAGACTTTTTATAGAAATATATAAGACTTTCTCAAAAGACGGTTTCCGATTTTTTGAAAAAGCTTTCATGATGATATATTGCTTATAACATTCTTATAATATACATGTATAAGAACTTTCAGAAAAATCATCTTATATTTCGAGGAATAATTCCTTTTGGCTTTTGGGTATTTTAAAGTTTTTCTTCCAACATAAAATATTCCTTTCATCTTCTAACAAAT
Organism: Drosophila eugracilis; assembly: GCF_018153835.1. Classification (NCBI taxonomy): domain Eukaryota; kingdom Metazoa; phylum Arthropoda; class Insecta; order Diptera; family Drosophilidae; genus Drosophila; species Drosophila eugracilis. Next base: position 3,126,745 of record NW_024571981.1, on the reverse strand, counting down.
TTGTACAAGACTAAAGAGCTTTCGTTGATAAATATCCTACTATTTTATTCGGACACTCTCTCAGACTTAATATTATGGTTTCTAACTTTTTCCTTTATTCCGTATAACAGTTGGCTTGTCCTATTTCATTTCTACCAAAGAGAAAGTCCTTGGTTAAGAGAAATTATAAATTCTTTTTATCCCTCAACCAGTTGCCGTTGTAATTACCAAACCACCTTATACCTTACAATTTTCTGTCACACAATTAAAACTTTTTTAAGGCCACCTTTCTCTTCTCTTCAGTATTAAAACTTTAATAATCTGGGTAGGATTTGTCCCACCTCGATGGTTGTGACTTATTACAATGAATTATAAACAATTTAAATAATAATTAGAGCAGCTAAGCCAATTGTTGTTGCTTGTTGTGGGAAGTAAGTGAATTAACTGACAGGTGGCACTGAAGTTTATATATAATGGGAAGAGGGGCAAGGTCATTTGGCAAAGGGAATCGGTGATGTTGGGTGGCTGCCAAATGGAGTACTATAGCCGTTACTATTTGCCAAACAAATCGCTTAAGACCCTGATGGCAGCCAAACAACAAATTCACGAGCACACATTTGTCAGTCAATTTTCAATTGGCATTTGAGCCTTTGAGCTGGCACGTAAATTTATTTGCCTTTGCTGGGCAATCAGAATGGGAATCAGTATTCGAGTTCAAATCTGAATGCGGAATCACAATCGGAGCATTGTGTGCGATTTGAAAGAAAAAACATATGCACCTGCACAATGAGAAATCACAGGATTTTCACAGGTGTGCGGAGGAAAGCCCATTCGATAATGCAGTCAATTGAGTTTTCATTTTAGCGAAAATTGATCAGCAGCAATGCACACGGCAAGACCTGAGGATTTATTAGCTTGCAAATCGTATTCTAAAAATCCATATACACAGCCAGGTGTTTGGTGAAATATTGTTTGCTATTTTGGGCAAATTGTACGCATATTTGGCTAATATTTTAATCACCCTCAATCATTTATCATTCAATTGAGGCCGCAATCAAATGCAAACCATTGCCGCGTACATTTTTGAATGCGGGTATTTTAAATATTGTAATTAAATATTAAATTATAATTTAACAGCGTTCTCAAACTATGCATAATGCCATTTCTATGTTTAGTTCAATCATGCGCCTGTCAATCTGAATTCAAACCCTCTAGGGGGAAATTCAACCCCTGTTATACGGGGGTGCCATGGCAGCCCCATCGCCTTGAAGAAACGGAAATGGGCAGTTATTAATTACATTTTATACATTTTATGCGATTTATTATTATGCGCATTATGAAATTGTTTGATTTATGTTTCTGCGGGGGTAAGGTCTCATTGAATAACTTATTGTTGAACTCTTTCCTTTGACAATAAATCAAGGGTTTTCTTGCGTTGTTTTATTTGCTGTCTGGGCAGCTGTCAGGCATTCCCACAGGACATTTGAGCATGTGGAAGTATTATGACATTCCATTTCAAACAGTATAAATTGCTTTTGGCGGAAACAATTCGAGCGTGAGACGTTCTCCCTAGGGAGGTGCAATACTCTTAAAGCGGTTTGATAGTTAGCAAGAAAAGAAGTGGAGTGGAGAAGAAACTTTATTTTCTCAGAGAAAACAAACAGATGTTATACCGAGACACACACGGATACCTTTCGGGGGAAACTTTTCTTAATTTTCAATTAAGAAACGCAAACAATAATTTAGATGCCAAATGAAAAAGTGTCGCGCAGATTTCTCCCGGTAGTTTCTCAGTTTCCTGTCTGCTGTCTACGCAATTAATTTGCTGCAAAAAGGCGGACAGAAATCAGCTGAAAGCATGCAAAAAGTAACGCTAACAAAAAGCAATTGCTAGACAATCTCTCCGCTATTTTCTTCTGTATTTTTTGGTGCTTTTCCTCAGCTGAATACGCATAAATTCGCATCCGGAGACAAGATGGCGCAATGTGCAATGAGTATTCGGCTGCAATACCTCGTTCACTTAAAGCGCAAAATTGTCAACGTTGCACTTTGTTTTGAAAAGAGAGATAAAACGACTACACAGAAAGAAACTGTATTAAATTAGGCACATTACAAAATCATAAACAACCATTTTCGCCCTTAAAGATGCTGAATAAACAATGTATGTTGCATGTATAGTACATATTCTTGATTACACATATTTTGATGTACTTTTTTTCGGTGCATCTATTGCCATCTCAGTCTGTGTTTGGCAACATGGCGTATGCGGCACTTCCGCTTAGCGAAAAAAGCGGAACGGAAATGTGCAAATGAGTGCGCCTTGAATATCTTAAGCAGGCCATGGATACTCCAAGTTCCTTTACCCCTCCACTGTCATTTATATTTTTGTTTTGTTTTTGCCCCGAAAAGATGACAAGTTGGGAGGAAAAAAGTTACGATTTAGCCTCCTTCTGTTGCCATTTTTTTGTATTATTTCACTTAATTGGAAAACTATATGCAGACAGTAGCAGCAAAATGCTGAGCATGGCAGCATAAAATAGGGCAACAAAGTGCCAAAATGGTATGCAAAGGCAACCTAGCAGAAAAGAGCTTGAAAAAGAAAGTGAAAGATATGGTTGCTAAATAATTGGGATTGCAAATTGGAAGTGAAAGTGCTATCAATTTATAACACTTGATTTCATTTTATTGGGGGAGAAAATATTAATAAATGACGGAAATAATTTTTATTCAAAAAATGCTTTAGATGAAGGATTTAATATTTAAAACAGAAAATGTTTTATTCTTTCTCTCTTTAAGTGAATTTAAAAGTATTAAATCCTAACAAAATTTAATTTGACATTTGATGGAAGCTTGTTTGCATAAGAAAACACACATCAACCGCAGCTATTTTTTCTTTTGTTTGCATTTACCAGAGGCAAGCCACTGTAAACCCCTTGTCCACACATTAGGAATTAATTGGTAATGGTCAAAATAATAATCTCGAATATGGCAACTGTAATTCGATTTCATGTTTGGCAAAAAACAATTGGTCAACAGGGACAAATGCTTATGTAATCAGATTCTCCATAGATCAGATTATCCGGCTTTTTTCCATTCTCTGGCATTAAAAATCAAACATCTTGGCTTTTCCTTTTATTTAATTTTCCATCGCGTTTCATTGGAGTCTGCACACATACTCATCCAGATAGAGGGTTCAAAAATCTTGTTTGAGGAAAATGGGCAGAAGTCCAACTTTGACCGCAGAAACCGCTTTTCCATTTCCGACCTCTGTGATGAATGACAGCAACGAGTGTGCATCATCCATCAGGCTGTGGTGGAAACTCAAGCTTTTCCTCATGTGCGTGCTTCGGAGTTCGGGAAAATTGAAAAATTCATTACAATTAGTCGACACCACTGGATTCCCTTCGTCCTTTATTCACAGGACTTCCATTCAACGTATAAGTCTTTCTCTTGTTGGCTATTTTGTGCGATAATTTGACAATTATCATTCTCTGAAAAGTTTTTTTTAAAGTGACAGACACAAAAGGTAATGTCAAGTGTAAACGAGGGTCTTATCATAAAGGTGGCGTGGTGGGCTTTGTCACATATTGGATTGGATTTGGGCTTCTAATAAGTTCTAACATTTTATTTGCTACCCTGTTCTAACCTTCTTTGTATACAAACTCAGTTATGCAAAGTCATTTAAAATATTTTAAGCAATTAAGAAATACACAATGAACTTGTTTACTTTAACGCCTTAAACTCTTAAATAATCATCTCATAATCAGCTCTAAACAAGGCTTTTAAGTGCTGCCACATAAATTTGAAGACCTTTTTAGCGAGGGTATTCCACATTTCACCTCCTTATTACTCTTATAATTCCTTTCAATTTTTTTCAACGCAATCTGTGCGAAACTTTATTAGCTCGACCAGCTGTCACACGGCGACCTTTATCACATTAAAACAGGCGCACGAAAATACCACTGAAATAGGCGAAAAAATCTCGTTATCCCGATGGTGCGAGAAACACTTGCCAGAAACCAGAAAAAAATAAATCTAGCCCACCTTCATACCACGAAATGTTCTATATAGACAGACCCTTTCTCGCCCCCTCACTTCCCCTAATTGATCAAAGAAACTGGTCCAAAAACGGAGAAAAGAAAACTTCTCAAAACTTGCCTCAACAATTTTCACGCCAACTTAAAGCCGCTTAGAAGTGAACTGAGAACTGAGAACTCAGAGCCGAGAAGTTCAGAGGGAATCTTTCTGGTTGAGTGGACTTCAGGGCTTGTACTTCCTCATCTGGCCTACCTTCCAGATATTTTTTCCTTTCGTTTTGTTGTTTTTTTTTGGCCAACTTCCCTGCTCAACGCTCATTAAGATGCATTGCAATCTGTGTGTGCAATATGCTTTTACCTGGAGATGATGATAATAAACGGCAAAGTTTTTCCACAACTTGAGTTGATTATTATGCGCCGACAAACTTGGAATTGTTAATGCGTGTTAAAGATTTTGCGTTAATTATCTGAGTGTGACGACGTTGTTGGTGTTAGTGGGTAAACTTTAATTAAGTCATTATGCAATTGTGCATCGCGCATACGCCGCATGTGTCGAGGACGAATGTTTACTAAGAATCGTTCCGTATATGCAAACTAATTAAAACGTGCAAAAGTTGACTTTTTCAGCAGTTTGGCTCGGTGAAAAGTAATTTATTTCAAAGGCTGTGATAACTTCAATTAAAAACTAAATAAATGGTAAAAAACGAAAACTTAATATGCCTTCTGTGTATAAACAGTCGATAACTTCAATTAAAGTCAAACCAAAATGTTTTCCATTTTTATTTTTGTATATATTTTTTTTTTTTTTGAAAAATAGAAAACTTTTTGTGTTTTTGCAAAAATAGAAATATAATAATAAAATGAAAGCGCAAAAACAAACTAATAAAATCACTAACAAAACAAATAGAAAAGCCATAAATGCTGATCCAGGCAACCAAATGCCAATTTCAAAGGAAAGGAAAAACAAAAACTTTGGCTACAAATGCCATAAAATGCCAGAAACTGCAAAACTTCTGTGGCTGCACAATTTTATGGCCTCAACCTTTATCTACATACCAAAGTCTACATTCTCCGGAGGCCTTTGACTTCTTGCCGAGTCTGATTTCTTTTTCGGAAAAAAGAAAAACTTTGACTTCGAGCTGATGATTTAATTGAGAGAGTGCAGGTGAGGGAGGAAAGTCCTTAAAGTGTTTGGTAAGAGCTAACCAGAAATGTTCCCTGTCGTTATCCATGTTTGCCACCCCAGTGTAGTTCGCATTGTCAACGTTCAGACAATTGAGCTCAAGTGTTGCCACTTGGATTGGGGTCCCCTTAGCACTGGCCTCATAACAAGTATAAATGTCCTGAAGAAGGTCCTGCTGCGGCCACGGGAAAGGAGCCAAAGAAGAGGAAACCAAGTAACTCCCGTTGTGTGGCAAGACAATGAAAAATGCTGGGCCAAAAGTTTTCTTAAATAAGCCCAAGCACGTGTCTCTGAAAGCCTTAAAACTCATACGCCGTGTGCCCCAAGTCATTTCTTGTTTTGCAGTTCACCGGTCTTGATTTGATTTTAAAGTATTATTGTCGAAAGGGTGTTAAAGTTGTAGGTTCTTCAAAATAAATAGAGGTTTTTTGGGAATATTATAAATTATAACTTCTATAAATTGTTTGACTTAAAATATTCAAAATGACAAATCATGGAACTTAAATGGTCAAAATTACGTTGACCAATTTCTCAGTAGTTATTGATTAACTTGAATAAGATCTGCCTGACATTTATTCTTTTTCCTTTTGTCTCATAGCAAACACAAGCTCAATTTGCCAAGCAGCATTGCTTACTTTTCTCTATTATTACCACTATAATGGTCGGACTGCTTATAGTCCTTGGCTTTCTGGCAGTCACAATGCCAAGAGTGCAATTGTTGGGAGCAGCATCATCTTCGTTTTATCGCACACCCACGGACACGTCCTCGACTCTCGTTTAACTTTTGACCTCCTTGCGGCCTTTGTCCTCCTCTCCAAGTGTTATTTCTATTTCTACTTACTTCTTTTCTTCTTCTCATTTTTGTGCCTCACAATTGAGTCGCATAATTCAAAAAAGTTTATAATCAAAATAGCTCGAGAGCTAATTGAGTTTGCTGCGTACGAAAATTGAGCTTGTTTTATTTTTGCTGGCAATTTGGGGCAGTGGGTGGTGAAATTATTATCAGCAGTTTGCCAGATGCTTTAAAAGCCTGGCTGGCCAACTGGAGTAACAAATTAGCAAAAAACCTTTTGTTTTGCCAAGGACATGGAAAGGATTGGCTACGAAAAGTCCTGGCAGGCACATTCACGTGTATATTTTATTGAGCCGACTGTGATTTTACCAGCACATTGAGCAGTAAATTCTCTAGGCGTTCACTGATTGCTACACGAACAGTCCGGGCGAAGTCAGGACATTGAGGTCAGCTTCAGCAAACACGCACCCAAAGCCAAATCAAGTCGAGCTGACTTGGCCCAAACTACTGGCCACAATCTTCTTTCCCTCCATCCGCAGGATTCTTTTCTCTCCGTTCTTGTGCACTATCAGCACAACTGCTGAGGGGGCTGCCAAGGGGGAGTGAAAAAAATACATGGCCTGTTTGGACTGGGGCTGTTGGGTGGGCTGGGATAATGAAATAAGCCACAACAGAAAACGGCTCCTCGAACATATTGAGAGGAAGCTGCACAAACAAATGAACTAAATGTGAACACATAAGGTAAATAGCGACTGGCAAAGATTGGACCTACAGCATATAAGAAATACACGAGGGTTGAGGCCTTGGGTTTAATTCAGACTTTAATCAACTAAGCTACACTTTGGACATTGGAAAAAAGAAGAGAAGGATATTAGATACATCTACTTTTCCAAAAAAACACAGTTTTTGGATATGAAAATTATACGTTTACTTTAAAATCCGATAAAAAATGTATTTATAAATATAAAGAGTACAAAGTTAGCCCTTTTAACTACCACTATTGTCATTCTTTCCACTGGCATTCTTAAACTAAAGTGCAATTAATCAGTGGGACGTGCCACGCCCACATTCCTGTTCAGCACGCACCGAAAATGTTGATAAAAATGTGCATTGCCACTTGCAGCGTGTTGCGAGATTGTTGACTCGCTTTTATTTATACAATTTTTTGCTGCCAGTTGTTTTTCCAACATTTCTTGTTGCCACATTCCAACAATGCAGCAACTATTTTCACAATTTTGTTGTTGTTGTTTTTCCACTCTCCGGGTATTTGTTAAATGCCCAGAGTTTTTTGTGCAAATTGTTTGAACAAACTGTCACCAAATGACAACGCGGCGGCTGATGATGATGGCGGCATGAGAGGATGACACTCGTTGTTCTGAGAGTGTCGAGATTGGTCACTTTTCAAGGGGCAGCAAATGCATTCAGCATTTTTGACATTTTTGGGAAGTAATTAAAGTGAGATGTGGGGTAATTTAAGTCTAATAAAATAAGTGGAAATTAAGTGAATATATTTCTCAATCATATAGAATCGCAAGTAGGAACAGGAACTAAGGATTCTACTTAAAGCTTTCTTTGTAACTTTAACATTTTCACACACACATTTTTCTCTCTTTAAGTTTTTAGAATATAAAATATGCAAAAGAAACAGACCTTATATATATCGAAAGGTTTTTAGAGCTGCCGACTGACGCAAACTGGAAACTGCAGCGAAGCATGGCAAGGGGCAGATAAGCTGCATCTTATGCAAATGTAATTAAAATGCAACAGAGAGCGCTGTTTTACAATATTTTATGCTATTTCGCTAGCTAGTTTCTTTTTTTTTCCCCATTTTTTGTTGTTTTTGTTTAGGATGAAGCTGGCTTAGCGACACAGTCGTCTGTTGCTTTTGCCCCGAACTCCCTATCTCTTTCTGGCCATTCCAGTTAAATGAAAATAAGCGTTGTTTTCTGTTTAATTTTGATGCGATAATTAAAGAAAATAAAAGTTAATTAAATACACCTAGAAGCGGCAAATGGTTTTTTGGCGCACCTTAAACATAATCGCCCAATTTTCTTGGAAAATATACACGTTAGGTAAAACGGAAACGCAAAGTCCAAACTAATTGGTTCACATAACAAACAGACTTGGCATAACAAAAAATAGATGGAAGACCGAAAGGTGGGGAAGGTGAATCAGAAATCACTCTAACAAAAGTTCTTCCTCTACCATTTTTAATCTGATTACAAAGCACTTTTTTGATCGTCCTGCCTTATATTTGCAGCGGGATTTCCCGTTTTCCTTCTTTTTCATTTGTCACCTTTGTTGTGATTTTGCCAACGTCAAACTCAGATTATGCAAGTAGGGAAAATTCTCAGCTTTACTTCTCATTTATTCAACATGAAGGTCTACAAAAAAAAGAAAGCAAGGAAAACTAGTGGACAAAACCAGTACCTGATAAATGAAACAAATGTGTGAATAAGCTTGATTTGAAAGAGCTCCCGTGCTGCGGAAAATTTAATTTGCAACACAAAAGCCTACAATTTAAAATCACAAAGAGTTTATCCAATGCCAAGTCCAGACTTCCTGTTGTCAAAAAAAAAAAACAAAATAAAATGAGAGTGAGAATCAAAAATGTAATTACAAAATCATTTAATTTAAACTCCTTTTCACAGAATTCCTAAATCACAAATTACAAATGGGTTTTAAGTAATTTGAAATTCAAATAGCAAGTTAACTGATACTTTGTTTGTATGAACTCAGTAATTAGCGAATAGATAATTCACCCCTGAGGAAATGTAAGCTCAGACTCAATTAGGAGGTTCTCAATTAGAGGGAATAGAAATAACGTTCAAGCTTCTGTTTAGTAAGACTTCATATTAAATACCTTTCAATATTGAAATAAACCAATTTCCTCTCCTTACATTTCATTGCAGGTAAACAAATCGCATTTTCCATCGCAACTCCTCTATAAAAACCGCACACTCAGGTAAGGTTGGTACTTCGCTTAACCGCATCGTGCGGAAACTTTAATTACTTTGACTCTGAAGTTCGGTGCAGTTAACTTTATGTGCAATCCCCTTCAACTTTAAGCTGCTTATAAAGAAAACAACGGACGTTAAGGGAAGTGAAGGAAAGCCGGAAACTTTTCTGTGCTGGGGGTCAATAAAACACAATGGAAATAAAAGCCCTCCGATAGTTGGAAGGAAAACAGAATTCCTAAAAATATGCATGACTGTTGTTAGCCACATTCGCACACAAAGAGAGCAAATAGATTTGTGTTCTGGCCAGAAGAAAAATATAACACAACTGCTGAATACATTGCGAATACGGCAGGTGGTACAACACCCATTGCTGACACTTTAAATTTTACAAAAAAAAAAAAAGAAAAAAATAAACAAACTGAATAACTGAAATGGTCAACGGGAAATCTAAACATGGTCCTACATACATATCTTATATTTCCATTTCCGCGACCAAAACCTGCCAATGAAATATATAAAACCCCAAAGCAGTGAGATCAAATATGAAAAACAAATATTTCGAGGCATCTAGCTTACATTTGAACTGGTTGCCCCACTGTTTCTGTTACACAAATAATTTCATTGCACATATTTGAAACAAAATAGTAACAGAAATGGGAATAGGAATTGGAATAGGTATACAAAAATATTATATCTATAAATCCGTGTGCCCCAGATAAGCCCTGCTTCCGTTGCAAAAGAATTTTCGTTTGCCATTCGAATGTTTGCCATTTTCATACGAAAGGAATATTTTTCTATTTGAACTGATTGCATATTTGAGCCGTGAATATGAATGTGAAAATGTGCAATGTGTATGCCATCGAATATTAGCAGTTCATTCACAAAAGAAGAACCTTTAATCATGTTATTTAATTTATTGAACTCACATTGTTGAGTTTTCTTTATGACCTAAAAGATCAAAGACTAGGAATTTACTCAAAGCTCCATTTTATTTGACATTTGGTTCAAATTCGTTGGGGTCAGATATTTTGATATTCCCTCGCGTTAACCCAACTCTTTAACAATTTTATGTTTAGGTGGCGACCCAGCATAAACCAGAAATTGTAGACGCAACAAACATTGTGTAATATGGCACCGACCACAAGGGGCATAAACAATATTTATAGTTGGCTGTTGTAGATAGTGGCGAAAGCCTTCGTAGCACCAACAATGAATTTGCGACCATAAAACCCAAAACATTGTTCACCCAGGCACTAGCACACCAGCTGCTAGTTGAAAGTAACAGTGCCACACAGACAGGACGAAAGTCTGGAGACGTTTTTATGAACACTCCTCATACGCACACATCCTGCATTCTACATCCTACATGGCATATCCTGCATATACTCATACGTATACCGATGTGTCTCACCATGTTTCCCCATCAATGGCTTCACCCCTGCCATCTTCCATCTCCATTTGAAGCACATTTCAATGGTTTTTATGGCAAGAACATCAATCAAATGGAAAATATTATTGACAAAACATGCGCACGACATTGTTGATGCGATTTCTTCAAAAAAGTGAAGTAAAAATAAGTGTACACTCGAAGAGGAATGTTTTTAATGTTTTCTAAATTGTATTTAAAACAAAAATAGTGGCCACTTAAGTAGGATATTAAAAAAATATTCCCTTGTAAACAAAAGCTTCTTCTTAGGAATCTTTCCGAAAACCTGTGGTTTTTAAAAACCCTAAAAGCTGTTTTTAAATTATGTTTCTTTCAGTGTAGGCATTCAGTAAATGGACGGCACACTCATGCCACAGTAGAACAGTAAAAGCATCTAGAGTAAAATAAGCAATTTGCGGACGTGCCGCCGCAAAACTAGGCAACAATTTAAATTGTATCGCAACGGAATAGTTTGATAAATTGCAGCAAAAAATTGATTGATGTCGTGGGGTCCTTAGTTCTTCTGCTCTCCCTCCTTTCCAAAGGGACGTCTGGGAAAATTTGAGCCACAAAGGCGTTGGCTGTGTCGCTCCCGAGACAAGTGTCGATAAGTCACGCGTGACTCTGGTCTCGCTTCCCTGGAATGGCATAAATCAATGTAATTAATTCGAGTTTATCAAACGCTGAAAGTTCTCCTCGGCCGTCCACTCGATGCCTAATGGCCATTCGAGCAGGATAATTATCTCCATTTGTGTATATATATATAATATAATGTCGGCTGATGCCACTGATGTTATTGGTGTCTGTCATTACCGACAGACATTTGCCATTGAGTCTCGAGAGAGAAAAGCTGAAGAGCAGAAACATTTGCTGTACAAAGAGCCCGTTCAGTAATTTTTATTAATAGGATTCTAATTTGCTGGCCACTTTTCTCCATTTAGTCTCGAACTGAGTTCATTGTCTGTGCCGCTTGGCCTGCTTTAAAGAATTTAACTTCGCCAAGAACTTAAATTGGTTTATTTTGCCAGTCCTTGTCCACCTGTCGCTTTACATTGGTTGAAATACTTGATGGAAACTCTGGAATATTCTTGGACAGTTGCGCTGAAAGTTTCGCTTGAGAGATACAATTTAATGCTTCACTGCGATGCGGTGGAAAACTCATTTACCTCGGAAAAGGACTTCCGAATGCGAGGCACGCATTTGGGCCAACTACTGGCATTGCCACAACCCCTCACTTTTAGTGGAAGGGATAGTGTGTAGCCAATCAATGAGCATATGCTGTGATAGAGAGAACGGGCCAAAATGTTCGACATGTTTACACCGTTCGATTGGCAAGCAGTGGATGCTATTAAAAGTTTCGCCAAAGTTGCGCACATAATTTAAACTATGACACGAGGGCGGCAACTTTTCGCCGCTGTCCTTTCAGCATGATTAGTCGTCCTCGTGGCCCAAAAGGCAGCAGGTGTTCTGGCAAGTTTCCGGTGATATAGCACTTTGTCCACTTGACGTAGTTTAGCGACACTTTAGAGCTGCTTTTCCGGTACACTGAGTGGTTATTTTGTTAGAAAAACTAAAACGCATACCTTGATCATCGTAAAACCTATATCGCATTTCTTAAGAGCTCTGCTTAGTCTTTTTAAGAGTAGATAAATACTATTTAGAAATGTCCTAAAACATAAGTAAGTGCAAAAAATTGGCTTAAAAATTTGTTTAAAGTGTAAAAGACTACCAGCTGATTTTCCTTAAACTCCATTGACAGCTGGCGAAGTTTTCTGGCAGTCAATTTGCGATGTCGAAACGAAGAAAGAAACCCGCTCAAGTGGCGACAACTGGCAATTGTGAGGGTCCCCCAACTGGCCAACCCATTTTTGGCCATTCATTATGCAAAAGCTGCTACTGTTGTCCGCATAAATTCGGCCGAGACCGAGACCAGCATAAACAAGTCAAGTGCAAGAACAGGGTCACTAGTTTTTGGTCAGAGCAGAATTATGGCCATTTGGTAATTGTACAATCGTATGCAGCAGAAACAACTGCAATGACAACTGTTTCGGGGGCAGGAACATGGCTCTGGCCCCCATCTTTTGGCCGGTTGTCATCAGCAAAGGGAGAAATGCTCTACTTGTTCCCACTTCCCTTCTGCTGGCCACAAAAACCGCAACAAGCCCTCAGGAAAACTCGTTTGCTTCTTGTCGCCAACAAAAATGGCAGCCCCAAAATGTTATTAGGGTCGCCATTTTGCTATTTTGTATTCACTTTCTTGTTTTCAATTTCTTTAAGAAAATTGGTAGGAGTTTTTTGTTGCGACGATTTATCATCCACCTGGGTCCTATATATATACTTCTTTTTTCTTTATCAATTAATGTCCTGCCAAATTTTTGGTTCATAAATTTGCCGTTAGTACGTGACAATATTTTCTTGTTGACTTTTTTCGGAGTGAGCAGCAGTTGGGGGATTCTTTCTACCTGTCAATTGATTTTAATGGCATTTTGTGGCTGTGTCTGGCATTTAAACTAATTATAAAGCGCCCCTTGAAGTTGAAATCTTTATGGGAGCGTAAATTAGTCGATAATTGGTAAAAGTGTGAACACACCAAATTCAGTGATGGGAAAATGGAAAACCTCACTAACCGCAAAAAGGACAATCATATACACATGACACAGGCAGGCTGACAAAATATTCGAATGAACCGCAGAAACATTGTTGCAGGCCTTGCATGTGGTGTACGAGTATTTATATGTATATGTTTTTTTTTTTTTTTTTTTGATTTCAAGGATGAAGGACGAACAGCAGGGAACAGCTGCCAGTCAGTAACAGACAGACGGGAAAAATGACAGACAGATAGACCACAGTCATAAAAAAATCAGCAGCAGTCGAGCGACAAAATGCATTTGAACCAGTTTTTACGAGCTGGGGCTTAAGAATTGCAATAAAAATATTTTTGCAACAATTTAGATGCCACAGTTTCCCCTTCAGTGGCATTAGCTTTGGACATGCAGTTAGCTTGTCTTTATTGCCTGGCCACATTAAGCGCCATTAATGGCCAACCCGCACAGGCGGATGGTCAGTGATTTCCTTTTATACCATACATTGTGTTGGCATTGCAACAGAGCCGGTCTTAAAATGAAATGGCTAAAGGGAAACTGCATCTTGGCCAATTAGTATTTTACCTCAAGTAAGCAGGGATGTGCTGCCCCTAAAAATATATTTAAGAAAATAATATAATGTTTCAATTGAAACGAAAACTTAAAGCCTCGATGGTAACATTGCCATTATAAAAATATTCCTCCCAACTCCTGTTATTGTTTATTTTCACTCTGCTATTTAATATCGTTAAAATTCATTCAAGTGCAAAACTTGTCGATAAACTTTGCCTCACCAAAGAAGACCAGAGTCGGAAAAAGCGGTTTGGGAGAGAAGAAAAAACTGTTAGGGAAAATCTGGGGGAAAATATGGCGTCTTTGATTTTGACATTGTGCCACATCACGTAGTGCATATACATATATAAATATGTTTGGTTGGCGGAACGCCTGAACAAGCGAAAATAGCGCATAAATTTATGACACTCGTATTGGAGGGGGGCGTGGCATGTGGCATTTGTGCAGCTAAGCGTAGCAGCTTTTCGAGGGCAAAAAGAAGTGCAAAAAAAAAATTGAAAAATAACCATATATATCGAAAACTATTTATTTGGCAGAAAAGAGAAAGCGAATGTGACACATTTTCCTCGAGTTAAATATGTGATAAAGTTGACTTTGATTTCGCCACTCGACTGCAGTTAACCCAAATTGCTTCAATGTCAGCTTTCATGGGCGCACAAAAGACTTGAGATCCTAGAGGAGAACAGGAAGCCTTTCGAAAAAGGATTTCCCAGCAGCTGTCCAAACATTACAGACACAACTCACCATCAAATTCGTTGGATGTCAGTGGGCGAGAGTGTGTGTCAGAAAGCTCAAAAGCTCAATGGGATATCTTCTATTTGATTTCGAGTTAGTTTATAGGAGTGTGCGGTCGGGTTGAAGAATGCAATAAAATTGGTGTTAGATAAATAGATAAAGTATTTCAAGGGTTGGCCCTCGCCACGTAAGCCGATAAAGGCGATGGGTTAAAAGCTTTCTCAAATTGGGTTAACTTTTGACTTTGGCTCTTGGTGTTTTCTTTATTGTAAAATATTTCACCCCATACATTATATTTTCGCTTATATCGCGCCTTAAATTCCACACATCCCGGCAATGTGCTTAATAAAAACTCATAAAATTTCATTTATCCGTGCCAGAGAAACTCAAAGAAGTGCCTGGCATGCGGGAAAAATCTGCGTCAAAAATAAATATATGAGCCAACGTGAAATTTTTACAAGTTAAACATCAGCATTCAATATATATTGCATACGCCGCGTAGCTCGCCCTCATCTGCATGCAGGTAAATTGAATTTTGACATAATAAAGTCAAGGAAGGAATTGCTGTGAGGATTTAATAAAAATCCGTGGGCTATATACGAGGTGTGTTCAAAAAGTAAGGTGACTTTTCAAATTTCTCGGGCAACATATTTTCGATTATCGTTTTTTTTGTTTTGTTATATTGGTACACTCTTCCCTAACATCTGTACCAAGTTTCAATGGAACATCCTCTTTTGTTTGGTTGTGAGAGGCGTAAAGTTACAAGTTGTTTTGCGAGCTCGGCGATTTTTTGCTTTTTTCGGTCTTGGCTCGTCTGGGCTCTTCCATTGGGACGATTGGGCTTTGGTTTCGATATCATAACCATATACCCATGATTCGTCACCAGTTATGACCCTTTTGAGTAAATCTGGGTCGTCGTTGACGTCATTCAACAGCTCTTGAGCGATGCTCATGCGACGGTTCTTTTGCTCAAAATTCAGCAATTTCGGAACAAACTTCGCTGACACACGACTCATACCCAAAACGTTTGAAAAATTTCATGGCACGAGCCAAGCGATATACCGACATCTTCAGCAACTTCTCGATAGTGATTCGACGATTTTCCAAAACAATTTTCGTCACTGCTTGAACGTTTTCATCAGTTGTTGACGTGCTTGGGCGTCCAGAGCGAGGCTGGTCATTGGCATCTTCCCGGCCATCTTGGAAGAGTTTGTACCACTTGTACACATTTTTTTTACTCAGAACAGTTTCACCGTATGCCACTGTCAACATTTCAAGTGTTTCAGAGCACTTAATTTTATTTTTTACACAAAATTTGATGCAAATCCTTTGATCCATATTTTTCGATAGCAAAAAATCGCCGAGCTCGCAAAACAACTTGTAACTTTACGCCTCTCACAACCAAACAAAAGAGGATGTTCCATTGAAACTTGGTACAGATGTTAGGGAAGAGTGTACCAATATAACAAAACAAAAAAAACGATAATCGAAAATATGTTGCCCGAGAAATTTGAAAAGTCACCTTACTTTTTGAACACACCTCGTACATATATTTATTCGGGGTCACCACAATATCATCCTACGGGCCAGAGCGAGCCACTGGGTATTTATGGGAGCCGTTGGATAACAGTTTTCCTGCGATTAAACTGACACTTATTAATTATAAAAAGTACCACAATTAAGAACAATATGCAGAGCAATGAAAGACTTAAGTTCAGATTTCGCAATTACTTAATTTCCATTGCAAAGAGATGTCATTATTTTTAATGATATATCATGGGTAATTAGTATGGCATACTGGCATGGTAAAAAGTTCCATTTGCCATTCACAGAATACTCAAAAATATGGGATACAAAAATGTTCATTCCGGCAAATGCAAGGCCTTTGACTAAAGCATAAATATTAATAAGTATGCTGGAAATGATTTGCATTTAATGCCAATCTAGCAGCAGGATTTTGCCAAGTTTTAATTAAAATGTCGTCACATAGAAGCATAGCTACAGTCGAGTTGGCAATTAGCAATGTTTTGCAATAAATTTAATTCAAAATTGGTCCCAAACATTTGCTAATTTAAGCGCCAGGCTGAGAATGCTAGCAAAGGGTTAGGAACTTATCACACATACGCCATGTGCGCCCGGTTGCAATGGGAGTTGTTAACCTGCACGACCAAATGTGCATAATTCTTGCACACAGATAATGCCCAGTCAAGGCAGCAAATTTATAAACCGAAACACAAACAACGCAGGCACAAGAGAAAGTTGTCCTCTGATGTCCTTCTCGGGATTGCTAAGTAAATTGATAAACAGAAACATTTGCGTCGAGATTCTAACTAATATACTGTAAGAAAATATTACAGGATTTGGATATGTAATAGAAATAAATTAATAAGAAACTATAGAATGTGATACTCACAAATCTAAAAGACTATTATTATAATTAAAGATATATATTTAATAGCAGAATTAGTGAATTATCTAACATTTTTCCACTGTGCACTTGGCAAGTTCTAAATGGGCTGTTAAGCGGCAAAAGTTTTGTCGCATCTGTTGCCATAGATTTGTGTGTAGTTTTCAGGTTTTCCTTTGGTCCGATGGTCTTTGCATTTATTTAATTAAAACGCAGTGGCTTTGTCGTCCGTTGTTATTGGAGCAATTATAAATGATATATGTAATTTACTGGCTGCCTGACATCTCTGCTCACTGATATGTCTCATTGTCAGTGGCTTTGTTTGTCCTTTTCCTGGGCTTGCCCTCAAATGAAAGTTTTCCATGTTCTATTTACCCTCTCCCTGGCATATTAAATCATTAAATTTGAGGTCTTTGTGGGGCCATTTAAAATTCATTTTGGGGAGTTCGAAGCCATTTTGTCAGCCACAATAGGTGTTGTTCAACATTGCCAGCGGTAATAATAGTTAATTATGCGACTGAATACCCAAGACAAGAGGTTTAAATGGGCTGAAAATAAAATTTCACTCGAATTCATTTGCAATCGCATTACCGCTTACTCTGCTCTCTGTGATCAAATGGAAAAACCATGAATATCAAATAAATTACATCATCGCACATGCAAATAAAAATCAAATGGAAAACCAAAATATCCCGGACTATTTAATATGCGAAACGCGTTTGAAATTCCCACGCATAAAATGAAAGGAAAATAGTAGGGGAGGCAAAAGAAAGCCTTAAATAAAGGGCAAACAAAATGTTTGTCGCCTTAATAAGAGGCGTCAAATTGTTGCTCTGTCTGGCGGAGAAAAAGTTTCCCTCATTGTGTCTAGTACGTGATAATTGCGAAGTACCAACAGTCTTTGAGTGTCAAATTGAAAACGAGAAATTTAACCGAGCGAAAATGGTGTTTTCATTTTTTTTTTCTTGTCTCTATATATTTTTTTTCCCATCGACAGTCACCAAATTCATACGCATTGGCATCGCCGATAAAAACGATAATCCGCCCTATTTCGACAAATCGCTGTACGAGGCCGAAGTGGATGAGAACGAGGACATTCAGCACACAGTGCTCACTGTAACGGCCAAGGATCACGACGAATGTAAGTAGAGGGTCTACTCTGGTTCAGCCACAAAAATATGCCCAGAAATTCCACAATTATTATCTTACACACACATTTTTCTCTTTCTCCTCTTTTTCCATCTTTTTCCTGAATTTTTTTCTGTGGTTTTCCCTCACAGCCTCACGTATCCGCTATGAAATTACAAGCGGCAACATTGGCGGCGCTTTTGCGGTTAAAAATATGACGGGTGCCATTTATGTAGCTGGCGCTTTAGATTACGAAACTCGACGCCGGGTAAGTAAAAAACCAAAAAAAAACCCAAAAAAGAAGAAAATAACAGAAACCGCGTACACAAAAAATGAAAAATGCAAAGTGGAAACCCGTAGAGGAGTCCTCTGTAATCGACAAACGTTCTTTCGCAGCTCAGATATATTTATGACATAAGCGTTGCGGGCTTAGTCAACTGTGAGATTTGTTTATGTCATTGGAAAGCTGAGAATACATAAGGGACAACAGGGATTACAGTATTACATCCCCCAAAAAAAAAAATACATACGCAAATTTGTTTAAAGCTAAGGAAGAACTAAAAGGAAATAAATGCAGAGCTTCAAGAGGATTGCCTAAAGCTCTCACGAGTCAAATATCTTAGTTAACTTTAAAGAATCCCTAGGAATACCACAGGCAAATTTCATTTCACTGCCCAACCAGGCATTAAGGCCATCCTCTACTTGGCCAACTATAAAATTCATTAAGAAACTCGCTCTCCTTTTGAATTTCAATTTACACGCTTCGCACACCGCGAGGCTGCTTAAATATTTAAAAGTTCAAACAAGTTTTGCTACACGAGCTGCGGTCAAAAAGTCAAATACCGAAGGCAAGAAAAGGGATGGCCAACCATTAATTGAATTGCAATTTGAACAATTGGCCAAAGTGCAGAGTCAGTCAGTCATTCAACGCTGGTGACTTTAATTGAAATGCTGCCAGGGAAACTTTGTCCAGGAAATATGCAAATATTTTCATTTATTAAGCCAAACAATTAAAATTGCAATTTGAATTTGATAATAAATATGAAAATAAATAATTTGTGAATTCCTTAAATATTACGAGAAAAAGTTTATTTTTCAACAGCCATGAGGAAAAAATAAAAAATGCATTGTTTTAATAGATGAAAAATGTTGGAAAGAGAAAAGATTTAAAAATGGAATATATTTTCATATGTTGTGGCAGCTACAGGGACTATTAAATTTATAAAATGTATTTAGTTTTTATTCAACATTTAACATTCAGTAAAAAAGTACAAAATGATATATGTATGAAAGCGAACCTGTTTATGATAAACTTTTCTCTCTGTGCGTTCAGTACGAACTTCGTTTGGCCGCTTCCGATAATTTGAAGGAAAACTACACCACCGTGATTATCCACGTAAAGGATGTTAACGATAATCCCCCCGTTTTTGAGCGACCCACTTATCGCACCCAGATTACCGAAGAGGACGATCGCAATTTGCCCAAACGCGTCTTGCAGGTCAATGAATGAAACAAAATCCAAAACTTAGTTCACAACTTTTGTTTTGTATCTCCAGTAGAGTTTTCATTCCGCTAGATTTTATTGCATGTTTTGAATTTTTGTTTCAAAGTTTTTCCCTGTCCCAAAAAATTGCCTGAACCACATTTTATTGCACAAAAAATAGACACACATAGCGTTTAAAACAATATTTTAATGCAATGCAGTACTTTTCGATGAAATTTTTTATTTGGATTTTACTTCTGTTGGCAACATTTATTTCAATCATGTGGAAAGTGTCTCAATTTTTTGGCTCTTTTCCATTCACTCGATAAATTGTTGACATATTAAAGGTATTTACTGCTGTGCAATATTAATGGACTTTACAATCCCCGTTTTTTTTATTGGCTTGTTTTGAAAACACCTACAATCAAAAAAGCAAAACCAATACATTTGTTTAAGTATAGAATGCAGTTGAAATATTTGCATGTTGTTCCTTCCCCGCTTTTTCGTTTGATTTAAGGCTAGTGAAAAGTAATTGGACGATTAAAAAATACTGTCCATTCTGGAGTGGACAAATGTTGTAAAATGTGGGTCTGAAAAAAAAGTATGAAATTTATTTACAGAGTAAACCACACTCACACATAAAGCATTTAAATTGTGGCTTACAGAAAAAATGTATGGTAATACTATTGATTTATCATTAAGCAGAGAACGTTGAAAAAATATTATTAAAATTAAGATGACTTCAAAATATGTCGATTATCATGCATACTTTGAAATTACTATGCCGCTTGTAATGCATAATTGAATAAGTCGATTAAATAATTGCATTTTAATGAGCAAATACCCGAGTGTGGTTGAATATGAAAAATGCAAATAAGCTGTCGAGTCAAGAGTGGAAAAATATTTACAAGATATTCCCTGGATTCATCTTCAACATGTGTAAATTATAAAACGAGCTTTTCATTTAAATTTAATCAATAGTTTTATGGTTCTTTTTTTTTTGTAATTTATGTGCATTTCAAATTTATTGTTTAATTTCGTTTCGTTTTTTCCACTTTTTTTGTTCTCTCCCCTTTACCAATTTTACGTTGGCCGTACATTTTATTTAATGTTTGCATAAAGTACGAACTGAAATTGGTTGCCTCGGACAGTTTGAATGAAAATCAAACAACAATCGTCATAAATGTGCGCGACGTCAACGATCTGCCGCCGCAATTCCCGCAGACATCCTATGAGCGAACTCTCGACGAGGGAATGACCGACACGCCCTTTACCATCATGCAGGTCGCTATTTTATTTACCATATCAGAGTCCTGTATATAAAAGCATACTGAATATAAAATACCATATAGCATATAGCATAAGGCAAACAACAAAGCAGCTCCTCCACAACAACATAACAATTAATTTAACCCAACAACCGAGACACACAAAATCTCATTCAGTCTCATTTCCCATGTAAACTTTGTGTAAACCAACCATAACAATACGTAAACATAATGAATAATCGCCGTGTGTAAGGTGTAATATTCGAATTTATTAAAACCCATTCTACGGTAATTGTGTAAATTGAAAAGAAAATTCCACTGGGCATTAAAAGTCTATAACTTTACGGCTGCATTACAAGCAGAACAATTAGTGGGTTGGCTTTAACGACAAATCGATTTTGTTTTTGGTATAAAAAAATCCCTGCGGTCTTCAATTGCCTGCGTAAATATTGTGCAACATTTTCACATTTTATTTATCGTGCACATACTTTTCGATTTTCCATTAGCCATTTTCTGTTCGCTACCAAAAGCTGCTAATTAAATTCAATACGCTCTTTAAGTATTAATGTTACACATTTGCACGATTAAGCCTGACTCGCTCAGATTTTCTGTTGTGGTTTCACCATGTTTCACTTGTGGCTAACTGGCGTCCAACTAATTTAATTAAAATATACATAGTTGGCGCTTAAGGCTAACAAAGGGAATTAAAATCAATCAGTCAGCACTTTAACTTTGTTTATATTTACATTCTACTAACCATAACCAAATAATATTTTATTTACCATTGACTTTGTGCTCACTAACCTCTAACAAAAATATGTTTTCACTGACCAAACTTAATACCTGACAGCATTTGGCAAATAAATCATAATCCATATTAAAAGAGCTAAAAAAGAGTCTAAAATGGTAATTGAAGTAAACAAAAACCATTGAATGGTATTATTGGGAGAGTGAAAAAAATGTTCTGCACTTAAAAAATACATTTAAAACTAACCAAAGCATAAAATAGTTGAGTTTTTGAAGTAGTTTTTGCATGGCATGTTTGTATTATTTCCTTTCTACTTAATTCAGCCCTTTTTGCTTTATTTTATTTTTTCTCGATTTTTCATGCATTTTCCACGACCATAAATAATAAATATCTGTATTTATTTGTCGCTCTGGGTGAACAGGTTACGGCCACAGATGGCGACAAGGATCGTCCCCAGAATATCGTGTACTTCCTCACGGGCCAAGGCATTGATCCGGATAATCCAGCCAATAGCAAATTCGACATCAACCGCACCACTGGCGAAATATTCGTTTTAAAGGTAAGTCATCAGCGAAAACAATACCGAATGCTTGGCTCGTAATTTAAGCATTAACAAATTGCCAATGGCCAATGTCCAATAGCCGGTGCGCAAAAATGTGTTCGCACACATAAATAAATATAAATAAAATGCGGTATTTAAAAATCCATGTTGGCCAAGGCCGCAGCTGGTCAGAAACTGAAAAATAATGGTGAAAATCCGATGCTCCCGCTGATTAAGCCCCATCAATGTGCACTTAAGCCCGCTTCGAATCAATCCCAATACCCACAAAATGCAAACGTGTGAATCTGTCTACGTGCTCATTATTTAACATTTAAGTTTCATTTTGATGGTCAAAAGGAGGGGGTCCTTTTAAATTAAATACCTGAATGGATTCGTTGAAGCGGAGAAAGTGACTGATGACCCTCAAGGTCTTACTGATTTCGAACGGAAATATTTCATTCGGAAGAAATATGTTCAGTATGTACTCGCGGTACCGCTGCACTTTAAATTTTCAAATAAAAGCCTCTACAAAAGCATCAATTGGAAACTAAATTAAAACTAATTAGAAAATCACAATTGAAAATCCCTCGCCACATGCGAGTTGGAAAATTTCACTTAACTCTAGTGTAGTCCCAAAAACGCCAAAGCCAAATAAAATGAAATTCCCATGCGAGCAGCTAAAATAAAAATAAAACGAATAAATTTCGTGCCATAAAGTTCGTGCATTTTAGTCCATATACTATCTCCCAGCCTCTCTACGTGAATATAATTTTTAGAAAAGTGGCGCGGAGGGCTGGCAACTTGATAAGGGATAACAAACAGATGTACCGCATTTTTTGTAGAAACCCCAGCATGTGACCCACTCACAACTAATCCCTTAAATTGAATATGTCATAACAATGTTGGCAAATTTGTCATGCAAATTAAAGCGATGACTACGCAGTGGTTATGTGCACATATTTTCTTTTATTCCATATTTAAAGGGTATTTTTTGAGGAGTTTTCGCTATTGTAAAGGAAAGAACTAAATAACAGTTAAACTAAAATAATTTTATTATGAAGTCTTTATTTTAAGAGCTTAGATTGCTTTATTATATTTTAATTTTTATAAGAAATTGTTTTTAATTAGCTAAATACGCCCATTATCTGTAAAAAGATTAACTTCTTTATAAAGATCTGACCAAATATTCCCAGAGTATCCTTTGGTGTAATCCATCAGCCAAATGTTACACACACTTTCTTTGTTGTTGTCTCCTCGTATACATTTTTTTTACGACAAATCCAATGTCAGCGCCATGAAAAGCTGCTCTTGTTGTCGGTCTGCTGTGCCTGTCACATGTCGTCGGGGGTTAAGTCAGTCAGAGGGCTAAGGGGTCGCGGGGTTGCGATTTGCTAACAAGGGTTTGGGGCATTATCCAAGGGTTGCCAGGAGCCAACAGATACAAAATACTGATTAAAATCGTTTTTTTCCCTTGCGCTTTTTTATTATTTGAATACGTGTGCGAGGAGGGTTAAGAGTGGGCGGTGTGCAGGGGTTAAGGATGCCCAGGTGAGACCAAAGCACATCACTCAGGCTGTGCTGTGAATGCATATCAAAGTCGCAATCAACATCAGAGACAGGTACAGGTTTCTCCGTTTTTTTTTGTTTGGCTTCCCCGGTATTGTGTAAAAGGATAATTTCATGGGGTAAGGATGAGATGGGGCGGTGGAACCCTTAACCCACAACAATGTTATTTACCCTCCACCCAATGTTAATCGGTTTTGCGTTTATGACAGCTAAAATTACGCAATACACCCTGTGCATATTAACCCATAACATCGTTTTACACTTTAACTCACACTTTTATTTTTATGCCTTTATAGCCCCTGGATCGCGATCAACCGAACGGACGTCCCCAGTGGCGATTCACTGTATTCGCCCAGGACGAGGGTGGCGAGGGACTCGTGGGCTATGCGGATGTCCAGGTCAATCTGAAGGACATCAACGATAATGCCCCCATTTTCCCACAGGGCGTATACTTTGGCAACGTGACCGAGAACGGCACCGCCGGCATGGTTGTGATGACCATGACAGCAGTGGATTACGACGATCCCAATGAGGGTTCCAATGCCCGTCTTGTCTACTCTATTGAAAAGAACGTGATTGAGGAGGAAACTGGGTCCCCCATATTTGAAATTGAACCCGATACGGGTGTGATAAAGACTGCAGTATGTTGTTTGGATCGCGAGAGAACTCCGGACTATTCGATACAGGTCGTTGCGATGGATGGCGGAGGGTTAAAGGGGACGGGGACGGCCTCTATACGTGTTAAAGATATCAACGATATGCCGCCGCAGTTTACGAAAGACGAATGGTTTACGGAAGTGGACGAAACGGATGGTACGGCACTGCCGGAAATGCCCATTTTAACCGTAACCGTACACGATGAAGACGAAACCAATAAGTTCCAATATAAAGTTATCGATAACAGTGGTTATGGTGCCGATAAATTTACCATGGTGCGGAATAACGATGGAACTGGTTCCCTGAAAATCGTACAGCCCTTGGACTACGAAGATCAGCTGCAGAGCAATGGCTTCCGTTTCCGCATTCAAGTCAATGACAAGGGCGAGGACAATGACAATGATAAATACCATGTGGCCTACTCGTGGGTTGTGGTTAAACTAAGAGATATCAATGACAATAAACCGCATTTCGACCGTGCCAATGTGGAGGTCTCCGTTTTCGAGGACACTAAAGTTGGCACCGAACTCGAGAAGTTCAAGGCAACCGATCCAGATCAGGGTGGCAAGAGTAAGGTCTCCTATTCCATCGATCGTTCCTCGGATCGTCAGCGCCAGTTTGCCATTAACCAGAATGGTTCGGTAACTATTCAACGTTCCCTGGATCGCGAGGTTGTGCCGCGTCACCAGGTTAAAATTCTGGCCATCGATGATGGATCTCCACCAAAGACCGCCACTGCTACTCTAACAGTTATCGTTCAGGATATCAACGATAATGCTCCCAAGTTCCTAAAAGACTACAGACCAGTATTGCCAGAGCATGTGCCTCCACGTAAGGTGGTTGAAATTCTGGCCACCGATGACGATGATCGCTCCAAGAGCAATGGCCCACCATTCCAGTTCCGTTTGGACCCCAGTGCCGATGATATTATCCGTGCTTCCTTCAAGGTGGAACAAGATCAAAGTGAGTATATTTTTGTTATCATTAAAGTTGTTTATTTCTCTGCAATAACTTCTGAAATTACGATTATATAGAAATTAACTCAAAAAGCATTTAAAATAATTTTACCCTTGGCGAATGTATATTTTTGTATCTTTCACCCCTTCGATTTGGCAATTTGGTTTCCAAACACCAGCCAATTACTTGTAAATTGCTCCACATACACAACATGAAAAGGTTATAGGAATCTATAAAAATAGTTGCGAGCTGACCAAAACTTTGCCGGCTGCAATGAAAAAGTTTGCAAAATATTTGGGTCAAAGCTTAAACAATGCACTACACTTTTTGCATTTTTTGTGTGTGTGTTCCTGTATTGAAATTTTCTTTCCAAGTATTGAAGGGGACCGGAAAAAAGGGTTGTGTCTAGTGTCACAGAACGCTAACAATAGCATAAAAATGCAATTACATCGTAGAGGATGCCCGAAATGAATAGCCAGGAATCTTTGGCCATAGAATGAAAACCGAAAACCGCATCGCACATGAAAATTTAAATAATATAAGCAAGGCAGCGCAAAAGACTCACCTCCACCTGGGCGAGAAGTAAAATGGGAAATGCACAAGTTTTCAATTAAATTACCCCCGGCCATAGAGAGTCCACCCGCAAAATCCAAACTCCATATGTATGCATCGCAGTTCCCTTCGCAAAGCCAAGAAAAGAAGACCCAAAAAAACAGGGAAAAATGGGGTAAAAGTGCCCAAGCAGTCACAATTTGTGTGGGTGGCAATCCAATTTTGATGCCCCAGCTGGGAAATGGGAAAAGCTGCAAGTTTGGGGGCTTTTGGCAGTCCGCACAACTACGATCCAGTGACTTTATGCAAACGCTCTGGTGCGGGGGGGTAAACAGGAGGCTTTTCCAGACTCCTATTTGCATACAATTTGCCTAAAAACACACCATGGAGTGTCTTTAAAAATACATTTCAAATGTGCGTTCCCGCCCGGAGAACTCTCCTGGGGTATTTTCCCCAACGGGGCAATAGTTTCCCTTCCTCCGGACTTCCAGACTTAACACTTGTTGGCTCAAAGGCGTAATTACAACAAATGGGCCATTGCAGAAGTTGCATCTGCAATCAGGTGGAAAGGAAAACGTGCTGGCTAATAAAAGAGCTTAGTTTTTGGTTTGGTTAGTTGTCAGAGCTTACGGCTAACTGGCAAATGCCTTTGAAGTCCTGAATGGCAACTGGTTTTGGGCAGGTCCTTTGGCAGTTACTTGTCCGAGAACTGGTAGTTTATTCACCTGTAGGCAGATGTAGAATGTTCCTTTTAAAAGTCCCTCAATAGGGAATAAATGGGGTAAATAACCTTTCTTTAGATTTAAAGAAATGTATATTATTTAAGAACTTCGTTAAATTTGCCTTAGATAAAAAAATGTAACTATTTTTATTATTTTCCAATTTACAGAGGGTGCCAATGGTGATGGTATGGCCGTCATTTCCTCCCTGCGATCCTTTGATCGGGAACAGCAAAAGGAGTATATGATCCCGATTGTGATCAAGGATCATGGTTCACCGGCAATGACTGGAACCAGCACATTGACCGTCATTATTGGCGATGTAAATGACAATAAAATGCAGCCTGGCTCCAAGGAAATCTTCGTGTACAACTACCAAGGACAATCGCCAGATACTCCAATTGGTCGGGTCTATGTCTACGATTTGGATGATTGGGATCTGCCCGATAAGAAGTTCTACTGGGAGGCCATGGAGCATCCGAGATTCAAGTTGGATGAGGACTCCGGCATGGTCACCATGAGAGCTGGAACTCGCGAAGGACGCTATCATCTTAGGTTTAAAGTCTACGATCGTAAGCACACTCAAACCGATATTCCAGCCAATGTCACAGTTACTGTGCGGGAAATACCTCACGAAGCTGTTATAAACTCGGGATCAGTGCGTCTATCAGGCATTTCAGATGAGGATTTCATTCGAGTCTGGAACTATAGAACCCAGAGCATGAGTCGCTCGAAAATGGATCGCTTCAGGGATAAGCTGGCTGACCTACTGAACACCGAAAGGGAAAATGTCGATATATTCAGTGTGCAATTAAAGAGGAAATATCCGCCTCTAACCGATGTTAGGTTCTCGGCCCATGGATCTCCTTACTACAAACCTGTGAGGCTAAATGGCATTGTTCTGATGCATCGCGAGGAGATCGAAAAGGATGTCGGCATCAATATCACCATGGTTGGCATCGATGAGTGTCTGTATGAGAATCAAATGTGCGAGGGTAGCTGCACAAATGCCCTAGAAATCAGTCCTTTGCCTTATATGGTTAATGCCAACAAAACTGCCTTGGTGGGTGTTCGAGTGGATACCATTGCTGATTGTACTTGTGGTGCCCGTAACTTCAGCAAGCCTGAGTCGTGCCGAACAACTCCGTGTCACAATGGTGGACGTTGTGTAGATACCAGATTTGGTCCTCACTGCTCGTGTCCTGTGGGCTATGCTGGTCCCAGATGTCAGCAAACCACTCGCAGTTTCCGTGGAAACGGTTGGGCCTGGTATCCTCCTCTGGAAATGTGCGACGAATCTCATTTAAGCTTGGAATTTATTACCAGAAAACCAGATGGTCTAATCATTTACAATGGACCTATTGTTCCACCAGAACGAGATGAGACGCTTATATCAGATTTTATTGCTCTAGAATTGGAGCGAGGTTATCCTAGACTCCTTATCGACTTCGGTTCGGGAACTTTGGAACTGAGAGTGAAGACCAAGAAGACCTTGGACGATGGTGAATGGCATAGGATCGATCTGTTCTGGGACACCGAATCCATTCGCATGGTCGTGGACTTCTGTAAATCAGCGGAGATTGCCGAAATGGAGGATGGTACTCCACCAGAATTCGATGACATGTCCTGCCAGGCGAGAGGACAAATTCCGCCATTCAATGAGTACCTTAATGTTAATGCTCCCTTGCAAGTGGGTGGATTATATCGAGAGCAATTCGATCAGAGTCTGTATTTCTGGCACTACATGCCCACTGCCAAGGGTTTCGATGGCTGCATCCGAAATTTGGTCCACAATTCGAAACTTTATGATCTGGCTCATCCGGGACTCTCGAGGAATAGTCTTGCAGGTTGTCCACAAACCGAGGAAGTTTGTGCCCAAACGGAAACCACATCTCGGTGCTGGGAACATGGAAATTGTGTTGGATCGTTGTCCGAGGCTCGATGCCATTGCCGACCGGGTTGGACAGGACCTGCCTGTAACATTCCTACAATACCCACAACCTTCAAAGCCCAGAGTTATGTAAAATACGCCTTGAGTTTCGAACCGGATCGTTTCAGCACTCAAGTCCAGTTGAGATTCCGAACAAGAGAGGAGTACGGCGAACTTTTCCGGGTTAGCGATCAACATAATCGAGAATATGGAATTCTGGAGATCAAAGATGGTCATCTGCACTTCCGTTACAATCTCAACTCCCTTCGTACTGAAGAAAAGGATCTCTGGCTAAACGCCATAGTGGTTAACGATGGTCAATGGCATGTGGTGAAGGTAAATCGATATGGATCTGCTGCTACCTTGGAGTTGGATGGAGGAGAGGGTCGTCGCTACAACGAAACCTTTGAATTCGTGGGGCATCAGTGGTTGCTGGTGGACAAACAAGAGGGTGTCTATGCAGGCGGAAAAGCTGAATACACTGGTGTTAGAACGTTTGAGGTGTACGCCGATTACCAGAAGAGCTGTCTCGATGATATACGGTAAGTAGTAACGTTAAGCGACCTTATAGTTTTAATCAAGCCCAGATTTTGTTAGGATTATATTAATGGTTCCTATTCGAAATTTATTTTTCATCTGCAGACTTGAAGGCAAACATCTTCCTCTGCCACCGGCGATGAATGGCACCCAATGGGGACAGGCCACAATGGCCAGGAATCTAGAGAAGGGTTGTCCATCAAATAAACCCTGCTCGAATGTGATCTGCCCCGATCCCTTCGAATGCGTAGACCTCTGGAATGTTTACGAGTGCACGTAAGTTACATTATCACCCTAGTAATTCATTTTAAGAAAGTCACCCATTGCTTTTCGTTTCTCATCAATCAAAAAGAAAAATTTAAATCATTTAAGTAAATTGACTGTTCGGACTGTACGCCCACAAACACAACATCTACAATCCCAAAACAAAAAGGGTAAAACCTCAAATTACCCATAAGCCAGAAATGGCGATAAGAAACAGCCAGGAAAATCCAAAAACCAATACCACAAAAAAGAAAACAAATCGAAAAAAATCGGCACCCATAGATAAGGAAGAAAGCTAACATTTGATAGGCTTAATCAATTAAAGGCAGGTACGAAAAAAGAAAAAATACAGCATACAATGTAGGAGAAGGCTAGTCCGGCGAAAAGCTTGTTGGACCTGCTCGTCAAAAGGACCTCGTGCCGGAGATTCGGTTGTACACCCCACCCCGTCCTTTTCGACACACACGGCACAAAAGTCAGTTAGTGATTGGCACTAAACGTTGCGTGACAAATCAATCGGCTTAGGCTTACGTTTCCGATTTCGCTTTGACTTCGGGTTGAAGTCGTTTCGAGAATCGAGATCCAGGGGCAAAGAGCATTTGTCCGGCTTGTGATGGTCTTTGTACATATTCACGCTTTTGTTTCATTACACTCAGAGCAACAGTAACGAGCTTAGCACAGGTACAACTCCATTGCTTTTCTTTGCTTAATACACACACACAAAAACCACACATCACACATTGTTGGCTTTAAGCTTTTGGTCAGTAAAAAATCAATCATCTGAGTAGCGAAAGTCCAAAATAGAAAAATACCGGATTTTAAATCTGTTATTAAAGTGTCTAAAAGTTAGCAATGAAATGGTTAAAAGGGCACTTTGATATAGAAGTATATATATTTAAAATATAACTACGACTTTGGGGAATATCTACGACATAATTATCTGACCTAACTTGGACCTGTCTCAAATATATTAACTTATCCATCACATAATTGGAACATCCATTCGATATTTGAATTTTCGGTTGCCCAGTTTCTGTTGCCATTTTTCCCAACTCAATCTCAACATATTAATGTTAAATTAATGGTATTAAAAATACGAATCGAAATAGTTGCGGCGAAGGACGCATTATGTCGCCCGACTCCAAGGGCTGTATGGATCGCAACGAGTGTCTCGATATGCCCTGTATGAACGGTGCCACTTGCATTAATCTCGAACCCCGACTTCGATATCGTTGCATTTGTCCAGATGGTTTCTGGGGCGAGAATTGCGAACTGGTGCAGGAGGGTCAGACCTTAAAGCTCAGCATGGGCGCCCTGGCGGCGATTTTGGTCTGCCTTTTGATCATACTGAGTGAGCATCGAACCACAAAGTCCACCTTCAAAAAAGATTATATATACCCAAAAATGCAACAACAACTAATAGTTATAATTAAGCAATTAGTGCTTTAGCGAATGCTTAGCGTTTTAGTGTCTATGTTGTCATGTTATTTAAAACTTAATTAGCTGGTCGCAATCATCCAATCAATTTCATGCAAATCCCATTTCATTTTACCATCAATTCGACATTTTCAAAGGCTCTTATGCACTTTGCTTTTATTTTATCATCTCTCACTCACTATCATTTATAAATCCAATCATTCGGCATCAAAATCACGGCTCACCGAATCCATCTTTAATGAAAATTTATATATTCGGCACATGGCTTTCAATATGCCCGGTGACGTTTAACTCATTCAAAAAGGCATTTCCATATTCATCAAACTATGATTTCATCGGCATACCATTTTGAATGTTTGTTTCTGGCACATTTTCCGTTTAGCCTTCCATTCAATGTCTAGTATTAATCCAAATATTTTACGGTGTGTAAATAATTTATTTAACCAAATGAAGGTATGTACTGCTTAATATTTTTCTGGGTATTTAATTTAGACTCAGACTCAGTAAAATACACTACCCATTTAGTTTTTTGCGCTATATACTTTTACCAACTCTATGCCCCCCCTCACACATCTCAAAATGCACTCAAGCTTGAGAAAGAACAAGACCTGAAATGCCCTTCAGGTAAGTTAACAAATGTGCAGTCAAAGATACAAGTTGCCCATGAGGAGACAAGGGCAAGCCACCCAAAACCGAGCAAGAGCAATTGCAGTTGTTAGCTTTGGCATTTCGAGAAATCACGATGCACTAAATCCGCCCACCTTACTAAATACATATATATATATAGAGGAAAAAAGAAAAATACAGACGATGGAGGACTGGAAGATCAGACAGCTCAAAGGAGCAGCTTGGAAAAGTGGCACTAAGAAGCTGCCAGTTGCATTTCGGGCAATGCCTCGCGAGGATTTACTACGTTTGCATTTATTTTTTCTCCATTTCTTACATTAAATGCCGGGTATGTGTTTAAACAGCCAGAAAAATGCCAGTTTCAGGCTTAGAGTTCAGCTTCATTTATATGCCACCTTTGCTCAACGTTTAAAGGTAAATACGATTCGTGAAGCGTAAAAATATTGCTCGAGGCCAAGTCAACTTCAACTAAAAATAAATGACGTAAAATATGGCAAACTTTATAGACGGGAAATTTTCTAAAAAATTATCAAGTACCTTACTCACTGCTGATGGGTTTAAACTACGCACTTGGGAGCAATCGAAGGCAGTGAAAAGCAGCCGAAAGTAGGAAACAAAAACTATTCCTGACTCAACTTTTCAACTGGCGCTGATTTAGTGTGAAAGTTTCTTGCTGCTTTTGAGGTATTTACTCTATCCTCGTCCTTTTCAAGTTGTTTGCTCTCTTTTTTCTCCTTCCCCATTGTACAGAGTACGATGGTCAAACCATGGAATTTGCCAATAATCGTCAATATATCAAAAGTGTCTCGAGTCTGCATTTGAAAAGTATTCAACTGTATTTGCCAAAAAAGGCACTCAAAAGCCATGCATTTTGTAGTAGCTTTGAACTATAAGAAAATCAGATGAAATGTAAACCATTTTTTTTACTTTTTTTCCTTGGCTGAAAGTAATGCAGACTTTATTGAGCAATGTCTCTCAATAGTTTCATAGTTTGAACTATCACTTTTTAAGAAAACATCCAATAAGATTAATTACTTAAATAAATAAGATATATAATACTTATTTAAGAAGTGTAATGGACATTTACTTTAACTAAAATCTATTGCAACCATGACCTGGATTTATTTAAATAATTTTTTTTCCCTACTTGTCATCATCTTGGCGAATTTACTTAGAAAGGAGATTGCTTTTTTTTTTAAAGAAAATAAAGAAATCCCATGCATCTCAATTACTCAAACGTTGAGTCAAGGAAATCTCCCTTGGCCATTTCACACCTCAATTCGTAAAGGTCGACTGACATCGCAAAGTTTTTATCTTTCAACTTCTTTAAAAAGCTAGTGTGAGTGCGTTACCCAAAACTAATCAAAACAAACTTACGAACGAAGGCAAAAGTATAGTAAGGAAAAGTGAGACAAAATAAAATGAAATTCAACTTATCCCAAGAATGCATATAGAGAAAAAACTTTATTCAATTTCAACCATGGAAACAAAAACTGTTACATAATAATCATAAAGGAAAACAAAAATTGTAAAAACAGCACTTAAGATGCGTGTTAGGATGGGATGGGGAAGTCGATGAAGGGCGTTGTGCAATGCAAATGCAAAAAGTTTGTCCCTCCATCAAAAAACAAAACTAAAAACTTACAAAGCGTAAAATAATAACGACAATGGAAAACTAGGAAAAAATGCTAAAGTTGCAACGAACGTTTAAGAAGACTTTTTGACAGTTTTTCACACTCTAAGAGGATGAGAGCGAAATACAGCAAAGGAAAATATTCCATTTTCATAACTATTCAAACGAAAAAAGTGATGTATGCGAACACTGAGGGAAAATTAATATCTTGTTTTTACTCTGATGTAAAAACTTTTACCATATCTTTTTTTGAATATTTTGTTTAGAATTTTATTCTTGATATTATAATCTTAATTTTTTCCCAGTGTAACAATATGCAAAAACTTTATCCAAGACATACCCATACATCACAGCCCTGCATGATGGAACAAATTTTAAATAATTTCTTTTATTTTTTCAACACTTGAACCACACACACACCACCTTTCATACATCCCACATCCACTCGAACAACCAACCAACAACTCGTATACGTAACTTTTTTGGGGTTCGTCCTGCAGCTGTCCGGCTGGCTACAAAAGCTCCGGCAGCTCTTGTATCAACGACAACGAGTGCCTACTGTTCCCGTGCCGCAACGGTGGTAGGTGTCGCGATCATCATCCTCCAAAGAAGTACGAGTGCCACTGCCCCATGGGCTTCACCGGCATGCACTGCGAACTGGAGTTATTGGCCTCCGGCGTATTGACGCCATCCCGTGATTTTATTGTCGCCCTGGCACTCTGCCTGGGCACTCTGATACGTAAGTATATACCAAGTAAACCAATTGAAAAGATGTGGATTCGACTTTTGGTTAAAGTAACTACTAAGTATAAGGTTTGACTATCTTAAAGATATGAAAAAGTAAGAGGAAAGTCAGTAAATTTGCTTACTTGCATGCTTTAACCCAATCTTAACCTAACTGATTGATTCATTTTTTAAACTTTTTGTTAGATCTTTTATTTCATATCTAAATTATGGTTTCATAGTTTCATTCCTTACTTAAAAATACATTTATATAACTTATATTCAGTTTTAATTCCTTAATCTCACCTTGATTTTCCTATGCCAATTAAAAGTTTAATCAAACGTTTACATGTCCTTTAAATATTGATGGCATCGCGAGTAAGCCATAAAATTAATTAAGTCTTACAATCAACAATCTGCAATGACCGGAAACGACGGATGCCGGCAAGCAAACATGTCAAAAGTCATTTCCGCAAATTACATAACACAACAAAAGTCCTTCCATAAATTAAATTCAACGGTCAGCGTAAATTTTTTGCATATCAATTTTGGGCGTTGCCGCGAACAATCGAAGTACAAATGAAATATCGTTCGTAGAGAATATTTTATTTTGGTTTGGCGAATGCGTATTTGACTTACACAATAATTGCAATTATATGCCGGCCATCTGGCAGAAAAACCGGGGAAAAAGGAAAAACTTTCGCGCAGACGAAGAGAAGTAGACGCAGCAAATTACTTAACGTCAACTTCAAGTTGTGGTGGCAATTTCGACGGCTCCGGAATGCCCAAAAACTTTTTGTTTTCTCAGGGTTTTCCCGTGCAACAGATGCTGTCTGCGTTCAGCAATATGGCGAAAAACGCGTTGGCAAAATTAGAAAAGCTACGGAGAGACAGCGGATTCAAGTCGTCAGCAGCTTGATTTGCTATTTTCTGTTGACCAGAAAACTGGGACAATGTTTGCAATATTTGTTTAGGTCTCCTTTTATTTTCATTTTCCTTCACTTTATTTTCTCCTATTTCGTTTTCTTATTTTCCTCCTCTCCGTTTTCGTAGTCCAATTTAATTAAGAATTTTTCCACCAGCTAATAGCGTTCAGATATTTTTCGGATTCGCTTTTCCGCCGTTTCAGAGAAGTATAACTGAAATTGTTCTGCATGTTAAATTAAGCGTTGTATGGTGCACTTTGTGTAATCTTGACTAGTTGTTGTTGCATACAGAAGGAGGAGAGCAGAACTTGAGGGGAAATTGTATTTTAATATTCTTGAATCTTAACTATTCACAGTACTCGTCTTGGTATTCGTCGTATACAATCGTCGCCGTGAGGCGCATATCAAATATCCGGGTCCCGATGACGATGTGCGCGAGAATATTATCAACTATGACGATGAGGGAGGCGGCGAGGATGATATGACCGCCTTTGATATCACACCCCTGCAGATACCAATTGGAGGGCCAATGCCACCTGAGCTGGCGCCTATGAAAATGCCAATTATGTGTAAGTATTCTCAGAAATTTTCCCATTTCAGCGATATAGTAAAATTCTATTGTTGTTCTATTAACGAGAAAGTAAATTTTATTTACTATTTCTTTAACTAATAACATTTTGTTCTTCTACATTCCATTTGCAGATCCCGTTATGACCTTAATGCCAGGTCAGGAACCCAATGTGGGCATGTTCATCGAGGACCATAAAAAGCGCGCCGATGGTGATCCAAACGCGCCGCCTTTCGATGACTTGAGGAATTACGCGTACGAGGGTGGCGGCAGTACAGCTGGATCGCTTAGCTCATTGGCTTCAGGTAGGCCCTTTATAAAATGCATTCTAATTAAAAACTAGATTGTGCACCCAATATGCAGCAGTTTAGACACGAAACTAGATCCTACAGCCCGAAGTGCCCCAAAAAGTAGGCTACAACTAAACTAGAAAAGCATTCATAGCGTGCAATTGAAAAACGAAAACTAGAGCACTCGATTTGTTGTTGACTCATCATCTTTTCTGACATTTCCAGGCCAACGTGTCTCAGATACATCTGAATATTGGGTGTAAATTTAGGAGAAAACCTAAAATCATAAATGGTATTCCTGTCTTTTATATTGCCTTTGCTTACACAAAGAGAAAAAAACACTAATTAAGACTATGCTTATAGGCAATAAATTTAAAGAATTTTTGATAATTGGCAAGAAAAGTAAAATTGATATTAGAAAGGCTTTCAAAAATTTTCCCTCTTATTTTGTAGTTAACAAACTTGAAATTAAATATGAATTTCCGATTGTGCATTTTCCTATTTATTGCAGGAACTGATGACGAGCAGCAGGAGTATGATTACCTTGGAGCCTGGGGACCACGCTTCGACAAGCTGGCCAATATGTATGGACCCGAGGCGCCCAATCCCCATAATACCGAACTAGAATTGTAAGCTGTCAGACCGAGGAGAATCGATGAATCGAGTGGGGAGAAGGGCAAGACCGAATCCAAATCCGATGCGGATACCTAGATGAACAAACTAAAAACTGTTAGTAGATACAAAGTTGCATTTAAAACGAAATGAAAGCCCCACACTCGAGGGAAACTCACACACAAAGAAAGCGCAACCAAAGAAGCATCTCAATGCTGAAGTTGGCAGAACTCTCTACGTAAATGGAAACTAAGAACTAGAAAACTAAAAAAAAAAAAGAGGGAAGGGAAATGGATATGGAAATGAATTAAAAATCAAACACATATTATGACACGCAAAATGACATTTGTAAAAATATTTCATCAGCATTTAAATTTAAAACAATTACCATAATGAGATTAAGTTATTAGGGCAACCCGATCCGAAAATTAGGGTTGCACATTTTCCAGCATTTTTTGCGGGCAAGTTAAGAACGAGTTAAACGAAAAAAAAATTAAGGAAATTAAAGGAAATGAGAATTGTAATATGTAGGAGAGAGCATACCAAAGTTTAGTTTAGGAGCGCTTATGAATTTATAACTTTAGTTCTTGAACAGATTTGTTGTGCATATTATTTTAAGTTGTAATTATTATTTAAGAATATTTATTTAAGAATTTTCTGTTTATAAGTTCGTGACATTTGTGAGAGTCATTTAGCCTCTAAGACAGACAAGAATTCTCAAAGCCTTTAAATTATCGATAGCTTAAGTTCTCTTATTTGGCATTTATTTTTAAGGATTACAATTAAACAGAATTAAAACTTATATAAAGGAATACCCAAAGACTGTTTTCGTTCCATCATAACAAGTATATACATACATTAAAAAAAAAACACAAACATATATATATTAACATAAAAACATTACGAAATTTTTAACTGCAAGTCGAGGGGCATTTCAAAAATTGCCGCATTGTGTATCATTCAATTTAAAGTAAACCACAATCGGCAATCTCTGGGCAAAATGTCAGGATAAAAAAATCTCCTAAAAATATTCTAAATGCAGAAAACCTATGCTAAAAATCTCCATTCAAAGCGAATCTTGCCGAAGAAATGCTGGCAAAGTAAAGTAAAGAGTAAAAGTAAAAAAAGAAAAATTACCTTTAGATGAACTTAGCGCAATTGATATAATTAAAATGAATACTTAAAAAGAAACAAAAAAATATATATATATTAATGATGAAAAAATGGAAAAGTATTTTACATTGTATATATTATTAGTTTTAGCACGTATACAAAGAATCACATAGACACAACAACAATATTAAACCAAATGAAATTGGTAGCAAAACATAAAATCTTATTAAGTCATTTCAACTAGAGTGGAAGAACGCATTCAAATTAAAACAAATAAAATCCTCCATATACATAAACCCAAAACAAACTGCATTTAAAAACAAACAAACTTTTTCCACACGACAAAGCAAACGTTTTTGCAGGTGAACTGTTTTTTCTCCATTTGTTTGCCGCAACTTTTATCGACAGATAATAGTAGCAAATATTTTTCATTTTCCATTTGTTGTTTCATAGACCCACACATAATAAAATTTGATTTTATAAGTTGAATTCACGTTATTGTTTTCAAATTCAAACTGTCAGCCAGAAAAACAAAATCAGACAAACAGGTTACCGATTACAGATTGTAGAGAACCGTAAGTACATAATATATAAAGAAATATATAAATGAAATCTATCTAAATCATAGAGTTTTCCAGGCAGCATGGCCACAAACTTGATCCTATTGAAAATTCCCTTTCAGTTCCTTAATTTTACAGATTTTCCCTTAAGGCAGATATGAAACACCAAACACCGAACACAGCCAGACACACAAATTTCGGTATTCGAATTATTCCTACTACCACAAGTGAAAAGTTAATAAAAAGTACTTAAGCAACACATACCATATACATATAAACAAGTGGAAATGGAGAAAAATCTAACAAAACTGCAACAAAAGTTGACTATTGAAAAGTGCAAAGATTTTAACGTAATTGTTAAACCATACAGCGAAATAAATAATAATAATAAACTTCTCTGCTGTACTTGTTTAAGAAAATTCATAGAAATTTTAAAGCACATTAATTGTTAAATCGAACCTTAACTCGAAGTAGCCATTTACGGATAACCAAAGCCATCTTTTGCATGATTTGCCAGCGCAGTGAAGCTACAGTGCGGTTCGGTACAGCAAGTCCGCAATTAAATTGACACACAGAAGACACTGCCAAAATTATGGTATAGTTTAGCAAAAACTCTTTAAGGTTAATTCAACGAACAGTTCCTTTTTGGTTTTCGCTTTTCTTTCGCGCACTGAACTTTTCATTTGGCCTTCTTTCTAACGCATCTGACTATGAATAAATTTTGCATTTATATATGTATAGGTCGAACAGCAAACTGAAACGAAACAAAAATACATCTCAAACAACCACAAAACAAACACATTGAACAAATGCAAACATTTTAAATTGAAGACATTCAGATAAACAGCAAACAAAAGAACCGAAACGATATTTTATATTTATTACAGCAGAAAAAACACATAGAATATAAACCAAATTATTAGAATGGCAAGTGAATTATATACTCATTTACACGTATTTGTTATATATTTTGTAATGTAAGTTAGAGGCATATACTATATATTGAATAATGCACAGACACATATACATATATAATGCGAAATACATTTACAGACACACACATATAGAATAACACAATGACAGACTGACAGTTAGACAGACCTACATACATACATGCGATGCAAGAATCATACTATTTGATAACTATGTATTTATAATGTATGCATTTTTTACCAACCCAAAAACAAGCGGCAACAAAACCGAATCTCCTCTATGAAACATTAAACCCATTAAGTCAAATAAAATGGAAAGCATACTCTCACACACACACACCAACATAGAAGAAAATGGGAAACCAAAAAGTATATAAAAAACCGATTTGAATGCAGTTTTAGATAAATTTGCATATAAGTACATTATTATGTAAAATCACTTTAATATACAGTAAACAGAAAAGGAAAACGGAAACTAGTATTAAAAACAAAAAAGAAATTATGAATAAATTACGAGTAATACAAACAAAAGCAAAGCAACTGCTAGAAAAACTAACAAATCAATTGTGTCAGTATCGAAAATGATAAAAATGCTAATTAAGTAAGCGACAGAGAAAGGCGTGAAAAAACGTGTAAGCTAATCACGCGCCACTTGTGGAAAATGGGGAAAATATTTAGTTAAGAAAACCTATACACGAACATACACACAAACAACATTGACATATATACACACACACACACACATTCACTCATTGACAACAAGAACAACTGCAATTATATTAAACAAGAAAATTATTATAAAAGCAAGAAAACACACAAAAAGAAAAGTGGAAAGCAAACAAAAAGAAAGATAAAAAAATAAATAAAGAATCTGTAACGTTATATGAAAAACAAAAATAGAAAAATTGTGATTTCATTGAAATGTCATGGGAAAATGGAGTGGGTACTAAGAAAGCAAAAAGTTAGTTAATTAACATTCCACAAAGGAATGTAATCGTTTAGTATTGCATTATTGTTTAATATTTATTTTAGTAAAAAAATTTCAATATATACATAATGAATGGGTAGAGTGCTTTAGGGTACTTTGGAATGGTAATTATTATTAATAAACATAAATTCTATCATCCCATTCATTTGAAGCCTTAACTTAATATTCAGTATGCTTTACATTTTCTGGGAATTTGTAATTTAAGCGCTTTACTAGCTTATGATTGATAATGTTGTATAACTTTGTTGTATCAATATATCAATTGTAAATGTTTGTATCTACTAGACAGAAATCTCTTGTTATCTTAGCATTACAATGGCCATTCCATATTCAGGTAGCTTCCAAGAACATTGATATTTGTTTATTTGTATATTACATATTGCTTTGCAACAAATGAAACCAATATTATGCCAATGTCAATGTTGTGTCTGATATGCTCAAAGCCTTGGGCCAGACACTCGCAGGATCATATTATATCCTTATTCGGCCCGAGTGTGTTTCCTTTGTCTGCTGTCACACTACCGCTATCAGCAAATATAACTAGCAGTAACTATAAACATACAAAGCACACAAAACAGGGAAACACTTTTGCCCCGAGAAAAGAATGTACAAACACCCACACAGCGATGCAACGATTTTGCTAAGAAATGCGGGAGGTTTTTAAAATGGATTTGGCTTTTGCTATTGGTCCCGACTACAATTTCCTTTTCTCTAGTCAAAAAATGAAATCTTTACTTCCACCACAAAGCGAGAATATATATACAAATATAGTACAAGAAGAAGGCCAGGAGGTTTTCCTCCTTTGCATTTTCCAGTGAGGCATCAAATTTCCAATATTATTGCTCCCTGTTGAACATTTGTCTTGCCCTTTTCGCTGGCTCTTGGCACGTTCCAACAATTGTTTAAGGCGCCAAAACAAATTGCGCATACGCCAAGTGGTGCGGGTGGAGGAAAATGTAAATGTATATGCAAACATTCACTTCAAGCACAATTTATAAGCCACAATTTGTGCGGACTATTTTTAGCTAAACAATTTGTTTAGCCGTCTCTTTGCAGCTGTCGATTTATTGGCCAACCCTTTCCATCGAAATACCACCCATTCCCCTACTTTCACCCATTTTCTCCACTTTCCCCGGTTTGATTTCATTGTCATGCTTTCGGTTTTGTTTGTTTTCCACCACTCCAACCTCGGGTATTTATGGGTTTTTGTTTTTGGGCTGCAAAATTTATGAATTTCACACTGACAAGAGCCGCTCGTTTATCTCATCTAATAAGTTTCGCTTGTTGCTCCTCAGCCCTCAGACTATCGAACTTTCCATTTCCTTTCGAATTTATTCTTGCTTCTCCAAGGGCATGTTGCCCTTGCTCATTTGCAGTAAAAATTCTAGTTATGGCGTTAGTGGAAAGCACATGGAAAAAAAAATGTACAGTCTTTAAGATATCAGATAAATAAACCTAAGCAGTTTTTTCTTAAAATATAGATATTTGCAATACTATTTAAATATTTTTTAATATTTTATTTAATTTAAATTTCACTGAAATACTCATTAATATTATATATTACAACACAATTGTTAAATTCTTCATCTATCATATTTATTATTCACTTTTTCTGTGCACTCTGTATTGATTCTGAGCTGGGCATCAGCTTGATGGGCCAGCTGAATGTTTCGATTTCAGTTTTCGCTCATGGGCTTTTGGCTCTCGCTTCGTGTGTGTGGGCTTTTTTTTTATAGCAGGTTGTTAAAGGCGAACATTTCTCGATTTTGGCAGCCGAACAAAGTGAAGAAGCAGCAACGACTCGCAATAAATTTGGCATTTTTTAGTTAAGTGCTGCAGTTTATGAAATTGCTCTAGGCAAACTTTGAATGGAATTTAACAAGCGAAAGATGAGCAAAGCTTTAAAAGTGGAAAAATCGTAGAGACACGTGAAAGTCATTTGTGGACGCATTTGGCCACTGATTTCATCTCATTCAATTGCGAATGATACTTATCATATTTGCTCTTCAAAGAGGAATTCAAAATCAAGGCATTTTCAAATGCTATTTTGCGCCCGAAAGCATGCAGTAAATATGCGCACTAGATAAGCACATGTCATCTACATATGTTCGAAACGGGCCGAGATTCCGGCTTTGTTTTCTGCAGCCCACATATTTCAATATTTTGCCAACATGTCACATAGATGACATTCATTTCCTACAGTCAACACGCACAATTTGTCGCTCGCAAATGAAATGAAACGCTCCAAGACAACAAAGTCAAACGGCGGAAAGAGCAGCCCAACAGCACCAGCGAACTCGTACAAATCCCCTGACACACCGGAAAATCTTGAAGGAAAAAGCCAGAAAAATGAAAATAACAAGGGGGAAAATGGAATGAGCATAACATGTTTTAGCCCAAAAGCGAAAATCAACACATGCAAATGCGGAAAGTAAGAGCACGAGCTGACAGCTCCAGGCCAGATGGCTGTGAATAGATTTCAAAAAATGTTTAACAATATGTATACACAATGAAAAAAGTTTGAAACTGACCTTGAGGCGTTTTAGATTTTTAATTGCAAATATATTTATTATTAACATGAAAAAGTGTTTGTTTCGTTTTGGTAATTATTAGAAAATAGGGGTAAAACATGCAATAAGAAACTCAATAACTATCATGT
Source organism: Drosophila eugracilis (assembly GCF_018153835.1). Lineage (NCBI taxonomy): Eukaryota > Metazoa > Arthropoda > Insecta > Diptera > Drosophilidae > Drosophila > Drosophila eugracilis. The sequence goes on along the minus strand of NW_024571981.1, from coordinate 3,084,652 downwards.
TAAATAATGGTAATTTATTGCTATAATAGCATTAAGCTTTAATATCATTAATATATAGATTATAATTATAATAATTGTTTTTATAAAAACTATTATTATTTTGCTTTGTGCATCTGGAGTTCATACAAAAGCATGTATACCTAAACCCACGCTTGTACATCACGGAAATACTTGAAATGCCCAGAAAAAAGATGTGAGCTCCCCAAATGAACCTTTGGAAAACTTGAGCAATTTAAATCCTAATCGGACGCTCAATTTGATTGCTTAGCCCCCTTGCCACTTGTGGTTGGTCGTTAAGGCCAACTTGTCAGTCAATCAAAGGTCAAAAGGGTTGCCCTAGGATGGCAAAGAACACAAAAAAGGATAAGGGACAACCGGTCGCTGGCTGACAAGCATTAAATAAATAGCAAGGATCAATTTAGAAACATATTAAATTTTGTGGCTACAAATTACTTAATGAATGTGGGAATGCCTGGGGACTCCGTCGAGGCACGAATGGGATATATCCTTTTGGCCAAATGCAAATACTTTGGCTCACAGGCGGCCTTGAGTTCTTGAGTGGGGCGCCAAAAATGTTGATTGTTTGCTCCTGCCCCGGAAATTTGCATAAACTGTCGCCGAGCACGTCTGACGAGCTATCCCAACCATCTAATTGAGCCGAAGGAGACGGGTTTAAGCTTGTTTTAATTGCATTAGAGAAATAGATGAATCACAGGCACAAAAACCAAAGCTCTGGTCGAGATTTCTCCATGTTAGGCGGACAGATATCAGCATGTCAAACGGTTAACCACTATTTCTGAAATTAATTGATAACTTTGGTTCGTGGATTTTTGGTCTGCACATCCCACACATCCACTCACTTAAATTAATGTTCTCTTTAGTCTCCGGGTCAACATTTAATGCCTTTGGGTGTTGGTGTCTGGAGCGGTTATCGGATTTAATGTTCTGACCATGAGATTAGTTCATTAGTATATATTAAGTGATGGCTCAATAACGACTAATCCTCTGTAGCTGCATTGCAGTTAGAATAGACTTATCTTAGACTTACTAAGGTTGCACTAAGCAAATTGAAATTTGTGTGGGATAATGTGAGTGAATGGTAATTTTAGTATGGCTGCTGTCCTTGTTAATGACATTATTATGTACGGAATGTACGTTTCTACTATACTTTGAAGTTTTTATGTTACAGTACAATAACAAAATTTTCAAGCTGTCTAAAATATGAATTCAAAAGATTTTATAATAAATTTGATAATGCAGCAGCTCTCTTCGCCGCTTCGCTTTTAGCCAAAACTGAGTTAACTCCTAAGAAGATTGCCAGTGCAGTAAGTTCTTATCATCCTATCCGCGCAATCTAGATAATAAGATTTAATATTGCAGCTACTTAGATAACAAGCTAAATCAGATTTTAATGAAATTCAAGAGCTTCAGTTAAGAAGGGAAATTACCTTGGATTTATTTCAATATCGAAATCCATTAAGATATTCGGGAAAACACATAATAAGAAAAAGAACCTTAAGAAAAACAAGCCCCCACACTGGAGATCACGTTTCTTTTTCGCTTTGAGTAATTTTCAGCACAATGTCCCAATGCGACTCGAAACCGGCTCAACTCTTTCGAGTAATTTAAATGTATGTATGTGCACAGATAGGACGGTAACATTTTCTGATTGCTTTCCATTTGCGGAAGAGATTTTCCCCCCGTCAGGCGGAGGATGGATATTCATTTAATAAAAGCCAACAGCGAACAAATTTTAATGAAAGACTGCCAGTGGTAGTGCTGGTTCGGTCCGTGTATCCTGGATCCTGGGACCGTCGCATATGTCTGCGTTAGCCTTAAGCGTGTACAGTAGAGCCCCGAGGCGAGAACGAACCATGAACAACCGAACCAACAACAGAAGTTACAACTGCAACGGCAACTACAACATCAACTGCAATCGTTATATCAATGGGCAGCAGAAGAGGTAGAACAAGGGAAAACGAGGTGGAAAGCCGGGAAATCTGGGAAAAAGACGAAAATAAAAATAGGGGGACCATGAAGGAAGGAAACCCACTGCGTTTCGCTACTTGCTGATAAACTCTTTGGCAGGGCTTTTGACGTGGTCAGAACCGCTGAAAGGACATAATAAATGCCTCAACTTTCAAGCCAGAAACGAAAAAAATTATAATAAAAGTTAATCCAAACTACCATTACCTAAAGGCCTTAAATTGAATATTCAAAAAGACTTGCAATTTTTTTTTTTTGTTTACTAAAGTAATTGTAAGTAACTTACCCAAAATAAAATACAAAAAAACAAAAGTTAAACAGTAAAACACTTTTCAGTAAAATACAAAAATGAAAATAGAGAATATAATATATAAATACTATAAAAATATTTTTATTTAATTTTTTTGTAGTGCTTAAAGGTACTCAAATAAAATGTTAAAATTTATTTTTCCTCACCAAAGCAAACACACATCCAAGGGAAAGCCAATTTTCATTGAATTTTCTGTTTGCGCGAGTTGTCATTGCGTATTCATGCTAAATGGACGCGGTGCCGAAAGATATGCCAAGTGTCCCTTCAAAGGTGGACCGTGGAAAGCAAACTTAATACTTCCCGCTGGTTTTCGATTATCTTCATATATGCCCGATGAAGGCTTTATACATTTTGCACTTAAATTTAAGACTTTATACCAGCACCTTTATGCCGTATCTTTCGAATTCAGTGGCTTTCTGCCTTAACATTTTTTCTCCTCTTCTCTGCGTCACTGTATCGTTTCTCATTTCGCAAATTGCATTACTGCCGAGTCATAATTGCGCTGATTAATTTCCATAAAGTAGCCCTGGCCAAAGGGACTCGTCCTGAGTAGCCCCACAACTGCCCGGGAGTCATATTCATATATCTTGGCTTTATACATGTATATATGTATAGATATATAAGGCAAACCGGGCCGGTAAATGGATTGCAGCAACAAAAGTTTATTGCTGTCGGAATTTTCTCCCCTTTTTAAAATTATACGCCCATATATGCACAGTTCCTGTTTTCTTTATGTTGCGTAATTTAAAAAGGCAGTTTTCTCATTAGCATAAGAAGCGAAAAATATTACGAATCAACGGAAGTCCAAGATGTGATGTGATGGCAGGGAAATGGCAGAAAGGAAGAGTTAAGGTTAATGTTCGAATTGAAAAAGAATGCCGAGGATGAAAGTGATTATTTTCTTTAATTGATCTTGGTGCGAAGGATATATATTATTGTCGGAATAAGTGTAATACTTTAAGAACAAATTGCACGCTTTGAACCTCTGGGATAAATAATAAAAAATATTTTTGGAAAAATTTTATATCAACTTGCCAACGTTTCTGATGCCAAAAAGCAAAGGAAAGTGCATTTTCTAGACCTCTTTATTCTTTTTGCCAACCCAATGTCGTAAACTCATTTCGTATCAAATATTTACCTGTCCGTTGGGGCACTTGTCACCTGCCGATGTTGGATGCGATTCACCCACGCAACTGTGACAGGAAACACGTGACATTTGCGCGCATCGAAGAAGACGAAATGGGTAGTATACCGACCCATAGTAATATATTTTGTGTATTTATTTTCTTTACAGCATCCTTGCTTGCACTTTGCACTTTATAAAAATCACGTAAATTTCATTAACAGAAGAACGGAATTTCCAGAGAGTGGACGCACAATGGCAATACTCGCACAACAGAGAAATAATAATTGCGAGGAGATTTAATTGTGCATGGAGAAGTTGGCTGCCAAAAAGATGCGGAAGTCAGCCTCACACAATGTCACAATGGCGGCAAAGGTGGAAGAGGATATGCGCCATGAAATCCATGTGCTTTTAATGTTGAAAAATGAGTTTGTGAGCGCGTCGCAAGCGGCCAACTGACCCATGGGCGCAGTCACCAAACCCCTCTTGCCCATTTTCCACACACTTTCCACCCTCCCAATTCACCTATTTCTGCCCCTCCCAAATCCCCTTCGCCACTCTTTCTGTGTGCAGCGAAGCAATTTGGCGTGTGAAACGGGTCAGGTCAGTGGCGTCCACACTCGGTAACATTTGCAGTCGGAATTTATACTGCACTTTCGAACAAGTGGCCGCCTTTCACCCGCCATTTCCCCTGCCATTTTCCTACATTTCCCTATTTTTCCCCCCTGCCGAACTGGCTTTGTTGTTGCTGTTTTAGTTCAATATGTGCTGCTGCTACAACTGCACTTGGCCAAGTCATTAAGAGTACGTGCCGGCCTTAATGTGTATGTGTGTTTGGTTCTTTAACTACATTTAATTGAAAGAAATTTTATTCCAAGTGGCTTTAATAAAAGCGAAAAGGAAATCATGAACAAGATTTTGATATTTTATTTCCGTGGCTTGAAAAATTTGTAAAATAAAAAATAATTTTTATTTTGTATAAAATGAAATCAGAAATTTTCTTACATTTTACAATTTGAATGGGTTAATAAATAAATTCTAATTATATTATAAAATTTACCAGAATTTTATTCGTTGAATAATTTATTTCCCAATAAGAAGTTATGTTTCATATTTTATTGAATATTTTAAAATCCCATTTAATTCATTGACATCTTAAGTTTATAACCGAACTAGAGCCATTCCCGCACAACTAATATTTCATAATCCTGTCTTTCCCAGAGAGGAAGAAACTTCTCGTTCGCGTTTTCCAATCCTTTGAGCACAAGGCATAATCATAAATACTTGGCTTGTCATTTAGTGTGCAATTTCCGCAGCTCGCTGGGAAAACTTGCCGGTTCCGTCTGCCAGGGTCATAATTCCTTTTGAGTTGACAGTAAAAGTGGCGCTAATGTGGCAAAGAGTCTCAAAGCTAATCACCCACAAAACTGTCGATGATGATGGTGATGGTGATTATTGGACGATAATGCTGCTCCTTCGGCTGCAGGCTGGTTGCAACTTTAATAAGAAAATGATTTCCGTTTGGCAAATTGGAAAAACGTTTGCGGCGTTTACTCGGTGATTTTTTTCATCATTTTTTTTTCTTCCGTATCCGCCGCACTCTATTTCCATCGCCCCTTGCATCCACCTACTGTAATCCATTTATATGGTAATTTTTGCGTCGCTCGTTGCGCATACGCCACGTGGCCTGTCATAACTATTTCAATTCGCACAACATGTGCTGCAGAAAGTGGCAGTAGCATCAGCAGGAGTAGCGGCAGCAGGAGCAACCGCACCAGAAATCAATAAGAAGCAGTTACCGCCGAACGGAAACGGAAATAAACGCAGCAGGTGAATGCTAAGTTGCGGTTCCTCAACTCCATCCGCTATCCAGGCAATAACTACTTTGCGAAGCTCTCCGTCTGGCCAAATGATTACTTACAGTTTGTTCAACTGCTCCGCTTGTATTTTATTGTTTTCAAGGATAACCACTTTTCGCGCTTGGATTCGGTGTTGCTGTGGCTTCCCACTTTTCCAGAAATTTATATTTCGTTCGGTTGTGCAACCAACAACAAGCTGAGAAGAATGAACCAAAACTTTACCTAATTAAAATTACAAAAGTTAAGTTGAACAACTAATTAGTATTTTAGTTTTGCAGATGCGTTAGAAATTCATGGTTTCGACAAATCCTCAGACAAGCTGATTATTCAGAAGAATAAACGAATTTTTATTCTTCTTTATGTGTTGAGAAAAAGTCTTAACTATATAAAATTTTACATAATATTACTAGTCAAATTTTGTTTGACATTTTAAATATATATATTTATACAATTGTAAATTCTAAAAATTATCTACCAAAACTTTCATTTTATCCACTCGAAAATGCACCCTGCTTTCCCATTTCCACATTATTTCCTCTTGCTTTTTAAAGTCAACACACACCAGCATCAGGTTAACGACATTCTGGCAACAACTGTGGGAAATATGGCAATAAATTAATAACGAATTTAATTAGTTTTGTTCCAGCGAAATAGACAGGGTAACATGGTATCCTGCAAAAAGGAAAGATAGAAGGCACACAGAACGAGTTTTGCATCCAAAAAGGATTTTGGGCCACAGTTGCGTTTTAGCTCCTGTTGGTATTGCTCTTGCTGTTTGTTCCACAGACGAAAACTAATTTGAAAACATTTTAACACTTGTTTGTCCATTTTTGTGCCAGCTCCTCTTAACCCACCGCTTTTGGCATTATTAGTGGCTGGTGTTGTCGTTATTTTATTAGATTTCATTTTAGCTACTACATTTACTTTTCACAGACACACACAGTGTGTTCCTGCTGCCTGGCTTTATATTGCAAAAACATTTGTTCAAATAACGAGCATAATAACAATAACAACAGTGCAAACACCAGCAGCAACAGCATAAAATATGTATCCACTTTTATGGAGTTTTAATTTGTTTTGTCGCCAAAAAACACTTCCGAAAAGGGGCAGGGCACCAAAGTTGGTAATATCCGTTCCACGTTTTGACAAAGCTAAAACACTCAAAAAGTGTAATTACCCAAATGGTGTTATAATTTAGAAAAGTGTGTATGTGTGTGTTGGGGGACAAATTGAAAGGGCTCGGCAAGAAAAGTTGAAGAAAGTTGGTCGTGATGGCAGTTTTCAGATTTTTACCCAGAAATTACCAGGGGTAAATACGTGGCGAAGTTTTTTTAATGGCTGGGATTTCCATGACTGCATTATAATCGCAGCAATTTATTTTAGTTGTTCTCTTTATTAGAAATATATAAACCAACAATTAGTTTTTTGCAATTTAATTTTGTTGATTTTTAAAATCACATTTCCATCAATCTTTCTAGGAACAACATATGTATTTGTTGTTTACACACATCCGACATGCATTTCAAATTACAAAACACGAGGGAAAATAAAGAGAAATAATTTAAGCCATTTTAAATAATTTAAAGTGAAATATAATCTCAATCTATTTCAACTTTAATCCAGCGAGGATAAATACAAAATTTTTACTGAAAAGCGATACCCCAAACACACATTCTTTTTTAACGAGATCAATCAACATATCAGATACTATTTTTTCACTGTGTGACATTGCATCTCAATTTATAATTTCAACTTACAGCAGTTTTATTTTATTCCTATCTGGACTATCTTTCCCCGCGTCCCTGGCAGATTTGCAAATAAATTACATTGAGGGAAACGTGAGCGCAAACTAAACTGAAATATGTTTTGTGAAATTCCGCCGAAAAATTGCGCAAACATTAAATTGGACAACATGTGCGCGCCTTTTGCTGTAGCTTTCGCAATAAATTTCACTGATTTACGAGAATGCGATGCCGTCGGAGTGGCCAAGGGGGGCGGAAAATATACAAGAAGGAAGTAACTAACTAAATAAATGTTGCAACTTTGCCCCATCTGGCTGCATATCAAATTATTTGTTGCACTTTAATAGTGCCAAAGTGGGCAAGAAAAACTTTCCTTTTTACCCAGCCATTTTATTTGTCCGTTTTTTCTCTCTTTCCAAATGAATTGCACATTTGACATTTGGCAAAAGCATTTGAATAATGCAACGGCCCTGGAGGCGGTTTTTTCCAAACAGGTGCCAACAGGTGTCCTCCAATGTGTTTGTGTGCGCAGCCTGGCGAAAAGCTTTTAGCATCTGAAGGTATGCAAATCAGTTGCTACACCACAAAGTTGCAAGCACTTCCAGTTGGGAGAAAGGAGAAAAGAACTTGTCATTAACACCCCCCAGTTTCTACATCGTCCACAACCCTAAAAACGTGGAACTCTCCCCAATTGCATTCTCGACCTTCTGCATTCTGGCCACGCCTTTTATTGCAATCTTTGTAGCAAACTTTTCGCATTAGCTGCCGAGTTTGATACTCCAAAAACTATTATAGAAAAATATTTTTGCAACTCAAGTACGGCAAAGGGTGGTACATTGTGAGTGGGCAGGAGGTTTTTCGGAAGGTTGGTATTTGATCCTGCAGCTGACTGGTGCATTCTATTGCCTGTTGAGGGGTGCGTGCCGCAACGCAACAGTGGGAAAATTTTTAAAAGGTTCTTTACGAAATTGTATTCATTTTTGAAGTTCACGAAAAGTCAAATAGCTTTCAATACAATTAATCATAAAGGAAATAATCTAAAAATAAATTTTAATGCCATCTAGTTTGCTCAGTGATTACATTTTTTAAATGTTATATATTTAAACTCAATTATGGTCAGTAAATTAAAATCCTAAAAATTTATGTAATATTGAAAATCGAATATTGGACAAGAATCATACAAGAAGATATTTTCGTATACCTTTTTGGTTTTTCTTTTTCATCCATGTATGAAGCGTGTTTCAGCAAACTTTCCTTTAAAACTGCCGAATGCTTTTCCTACTTTTCACGTCATCAGTCTGTGTGTGTGTTCTAGATATATAGTGTGTGTGTGTGTGTGTGTTTGGGTTGCATTATGTGTGCAGGAGCCGTAGTTGTCGACGTCGTCTAGATTGACACTCGATATTCGCAACTGCATTCCTGCAACCTCACTGGGCTGTCCCTCCCCTAGTTCTTTTGTATTTTCAGCTTAGTTAACACAAAGGCATATTTACATTACCCCCTCCTTACCCAAAAAAAACTAAAAGTCAAAAAAAAAACCCAAAAGTTACTTGCATAAAATTTGATAAATTCTGGCTGAGACTCTAGCATCTCCCGAACTGACGGCAAATCTAATAAAAAATACCATTCAAGCCTTCAGCTCGGTGTGTGTGTGTTTGTGTCTTATGCCTCAAGCTTCACTGCAGTCAAAAGTTGAAACTTTGAGTGCCATAGTAAGCTTTTTGTTGGCTTGGACCAACTCTTTTTGGCCAACGGATCGGAGCTCAAGTGGCTGAATGGCCTTTTGGCATTTTCTGGTAATTTCCAACATCTTGCATATGTTCGTTGACCTCATCTCACTTGTAGGTTCTCGGTCGTTCAATTACCTTTTAGGCTTCAAAATTATCATCCAGCTGGGCAAACATTTAGTTTCTACCCTACAACTTTAAGCTTAAGCCTTGCAGCCTTCGGTGCTGAACTTGAACCAACTGTTGCCTTGTGTTCTGTGATATGTAACTTGTCAGAAGTTTGCTGACGTGCAGATTAAACGCCGAGTAGTCTGCCAGTAGCAGTGGAAACGCTACTGGAGCCGTGGGATCATTTATCATGAGCTGCGTACTCGAAACATTTTGTTGACACTCCTGACGGCTTGCAGTTCATGGATAACGAATTTCGAGGAAGATGCGTGGGCGATGAAAGGGTAAAGGTTAAGCCATCGTGTGAAATATTATCCTATTTTTTCTTCCACTTTAATTGACACTCTAAAATATTGAAGAAATGTTGAAAACAGCGCAGTGGAAAAAAATTAACAATGAAGATTTTAAACTTCAAATGGCTTATGCCATCAGAAGTTATAGCCCCATTAACAAATTACTCCTAGACAAGATTAATATTAATTGCTTTAGCAACGAACTAGACCAAAGGTCATAGCTGGGTATCCCGCACCTGCTGTGATGGCCAATTTAAACCCATCTAACGGCATGAAATGATAGGACATGGCTAGAAATATCCCGCCAAGCGATATGCAAGCATATAGGAGGAAGGATGCCGTCTGTTCAACAGAGCATTACAAATCACAACAATCATGCGCGTTCAATTGCGCATATTGATTGTAAATGTAATGCCTGCTGCTCGTGTTGATTGTGCTCACAGGTCACATAACAAAGGCTGTGACCCATGGCCCACGCCCACTGACGGACCCCGCACTGCGGGTTAACTAGCTCAAGTCCCCGGTCGAGAGGCGTACTTTTGTGACTGCCTGTGTCTCGGCTGTCATTTGTCTGCGTCGGCATCTGTGTCCGCTTCGTGGAGCTTGTGTTTCCTCCATGGACACAAGAACAAGAGGTTCATCCGTCGCAGATTGTTGCGCGGTTAACCAAAGGTCGACCTCGAATGTAGACCCCTTCATCCTGACAGTGAGAAAAACATTAAAGAAACCTCTTATTTATTTTTTCTTACTTATTTGTTGCTAAGATATATGTCAATATTAAACCAAAATAAATAGAATACAAAATAGATTGTTTAACTTTCCGCAGATATATTTATCTCAGTGCATCCGCCCAACTACTAAACGTTGTCTGTGTAATTGTGCGCACTCGTAGCGACCTCGTTTGTCATTGTAAATTATGCGGTTAAATCGTTCGTGGGCCTAGTTCTGTCCTCCAACAATCCCTTTAAATGATATTTTTTCTCGTTTTGTATTAAAGCACTCTCTGCCAGTTAGTTGTAACCCAAAAATGAATATTCATATAGCTGGCAGAACAAAACTCGTCTCCCAACTACTTTTGTACTTCAGTGCAATTCGCTCAGCACTCGGCCACAATTTACATATCTTTCACATATGCATGCGCAAAACTGGCTTAGAAAAAATATTTTATTTGCTTGCCTTTAAATTCCCAACTTCAGCTAGTCAACAAAAATAGTTAAAGTAGTGCAACTGAAAAAATAGATAAAATTTCAAATAAAAATGTTTAAAGCGCGAAAAGCTATTTTTATTTTGTATGCAATATGTTATATGCTCTATTAATATCATAACCAAAAAGAATATATAAGATAGATAAGATATATTATGACGCAATGTGTTATGTTTTTCTTTAAAAATAATAGTAATTATATATTTAATTTGAATATGAAACATGCCTGGTTAATCCAACTCTTTTTGCAGGGTATTTTAACAAAAATTAAATAGAATAGTATGTACGGATACATAATAGCACTCAAGGACCTTAAGTGAACTTTGACTTTTTCGGACCGCAGAGCCATGAATATTTGTGTTTATGATGAGTGCAAACTTTATACCAACATTTGCATATTCCAAACGGAAAAATGTGAGAAATATAGGGTTAGTGAAAAAAACCAAAAACAAACATTATTAAAATAGTCGACGGGGCTGTTGATTACTTTATTCTTTATGATGACCATAATTAAGGGTTAGCCTGAAAAGCTTTAATAATGTTTTCTTCGACAGTAGTATCCCTACACTTTGGACTCCTTAGAAATCTAGGGACCTTCTGAAGAGAAGCATCATCACCATTTTCATGCGGCAGCTTCCACTTTCTGCGTTGATGGATTAATCTCTATCACATGTAAACAATTCACGTGCTCCGAGAGTTTGCCCTTGTTGTTGTGGCTGATGTTGTTTTTCAGCACTTTGCTACTGGTTTTTCGCCAGGGTTTTTCCGTTGCCGGGTTGCATCATAAAGTCATTTAAGCATATAAATTGCACTTTTATGCTCCGCGCCTGTCACACAAACACAATTACTCAGACACGTTCCACGAAAACGGCAAGTGTGTGTGTGTGTGTTAGCAAGGATGAGAAAAAGGGGTTAGTGAAAGAGAAAACATAAGATACTAAACTGACGATTTAAGAACACTTGTCTTTAAAAAAATGCTACAATTTTGAAGTTAAGAAAAGTTTGCATTTGATAGAAAGTTTCCCAATAATCAAAACGATTTTCCAAGGATATCTTTTTAGACATTTATCATCACTAAATTTCCTCAAATTTTCTCAGAAGTTTACGTACAATTGATTAAGTAAAATCCCTAATGGCCATGCAATGCTTATTTACAGTGAGTCATTTGTATCTCCATTGCCGATGGCCTTAATTACACTTCTTTGGCGCTATTGTGAGTGCAACTTTTGGGGCATATTTCAGGCGTAGGCCTGCAGGGCTATCCAAACAGCAATGGGCTAATTAACATAGGGCGGCCGAAAAGGGGCGTGGCTGTGGCTATGGCAGTGGCAGTGAAAAGCGGGGATTCTCCGGTGGCACAACAAGCCAGAGTTATGCATTAATAATGCAATCGCCAGGCAGCCCAAAAGCCAAAAACGAGAGCAAGCTCATTTGGAGGCACACACATACATACATACGTAGCAGCATGGCCATAGGCTTTTGTCAGCCACTGTGTCGTCGGCATGTAGCGCACTTTTCTGGGCAACACAGTAGCAACAATAGCTGCCGTCTGGCAACAACAAATTATAATGCAATTGCAAATTCTCGTCGTTTGTTCATTTCGGTGTCCGAATGCGTATATGCATGGCTAAAATTTATGCGTTCCCTCTGCATTTCCTGCATTGACATTTACTTGGGGTTATTACCAATGCCAGTGGGCCTTCATTTCGCATAAATGCAAACTGCAAACTGCAAACTGCCATCCATGCAACACACCTCTCGTTCCCTGTCCCCAATATTATTGCGGTTTTCGGCATTTTTCCGCCAATTGTTTTCGAACAGGGCATTCAACACTTTTGTTCGGTTTATGCGGTGAACCGCATTTCCTGAAGGATCCTTATCGATTTGATAAAATAAAAACAAACTCACAATAACATCTTCATCTCTGCGATGGCTTTTAACTTTACGCCAAAAAGTTGCCTAGAAATTCGTCTTTTGTTTTATTTTTGAAAGCTTAATGGCAGACAATTCAAGGAGGAAAACATTCGCCCAGGGGAAATTGAGAAGACAGACATTAAGTGTCTGGCTTAATGCAGAATATGCAATGGTTTAAGCCATCAAGAATGAAAAACAAGTTTAAGACTTTAAGGCTTAAAGGATTATCAATAATTTTGTTACAAAAGTATAGTTTTGTTTTGAGTAATAGCCTTATCTATATTTATTTATTATTATTTATTATTATTTTTCTTAATAAAAATAAATGTGAGCTCTGTTAAATATGTTATTGATGCATTACTAAAGAGTATCCAAGGGATTCGCTAGCATTCATGGCTGCAACCGCACAGTCTGCACTTCATTTGGTATTCTTTCCTCAGTCCAAAAATGAAATTTAAGCAACTTGTTGCAATTACAATACTGTTGATAGGAAAACTTTTAATCGGCTTAATGCATACCGAAACTATACAACTAATTTTTCCGTAGGCAAACCGATAACAGCAGCACAACATCCACGAGCGACCGAAACTTTGTGGTTCGAACTCGATGGCTCTCATACTTGTTTCTTCCATAAACATACACATATGTTTTGTACTCACAGCATGAGTTAAAATATTAGGATTTTTTATAAAAAAATATATTTTTCTACTTGTTGTTTATAATAAATTCCCTTGAAATCGAAGTCTGTAATTAAAAGTAAAACTATTTTTTTAAAACTGCTTTTAGTCTCCATATGTTCTTAAATTCCCCAATGACTCATATTTGTTTACCATATTTCTCCTTTAGTTTCTCCATCAGCATAAAGATTCCTATCTCTGTCGCACTTAGCTGAATGTGCATAAAACTGTAATGGTACATAATTTCAATGCCTGCACAAACTTTAATTAAAACGACTTTGCCGAGCGGTAAACATCAGTGTCCCAGGCGAGAACCATTCACGAATACATATAGAACCAGCGGGAAACATGCAACCCCACATAGATACACAGATACATGACATGAGGCTCCTAATGAAGTGCATGAATACCTTAACAAGATGGAACCACCCAAAATCTATGTGGCAATGTATATGTGTGTGTGTGGGCTCGCACATCCTTGGCTGTGTGCGTGCCCATAATCATTTTGATGGGCACGTAAAATTCAAACTAAAATCACTAGAGCGTTGGCAAACACAGCGACGCATCTGCCACAGGCAAGGAATAGTACAAAAAAAAACACCCACACTATCAGACCATCAGGCAGAGCAAACTAATATACAGCATTCGCACGTGACTTTGATATTGAAAATGCTTAACACGACTGGAAAACATCCGAATGTCGGTACACAAAATAGCAGCTCAACGACAAGAACAACAACCTAGCCCATTTCGGATGTTAAGCGGATTTATGCATAAACTTTTGTCTATTTTTAATAATATTTATTTCTATGGTTTTTGTCCGGAAAGTTTTTGTATTTTATCTCCTTTGCCGTAAGTCAATTTATGACCCATACTTGTTGATACTTACAATTTCAAAACTTGTCGGCCATGACTTCACACAAAACCCACATTAAAGTGTAAATAGTTTTGCCATTGATCAGAGGAACCATTGGGAATACATAGTTGCTGCGAACGTGTTTCGAATTTGTGGGTAAGGAAAGTGCTGGCCTCAGTTATTGGGGAAAGTCTTGACCTCAAGCCAAAGTGAAAATCTATTGAGTTTGTGGTTTCGGTTGTCTTCGTGATTAAAGGGAAACAATAAAACCGGCTGGTCAAGCTTTAACTTATAATAGCTACAGCTGTGCGATAATCTGATGCAATAATTAGGTAATTAATCATATCAGAGGCATTTTCACTCTCCCACACACACAAAGCCAGTCCCCGTCAATTGGCCATTAAGTCGGCCCACTCTCATGCAGCCAACTTGAACCAAGGAGCGTGGGCACAAACTAAACTGCTAATTAAAGACAAACAAAACACTTCAAAAATCACAATGAGGCGGCAAAAAAGGGGATGCCAACCACTTATAGTTATATAAAAAGTTGTAAGGGAAATATTTAATAATAAGCACAAGAAGGCAGACAGAAAATAAAGCGTAAAAATGTTTACCTGTTGAAGACAACGGCGGGTGGGGAAAACCCTTAAGCAAATATGAGAGGGGGTAATGGAATTTATTGTTCAGGTTGCCGGTCAGAAAATGTATTATAATGCAATGAAAAACCATTAAAAAGTACGATCAAATGATGTTCCGTAATAGGTGCTTAACTTTTAATCATTTTTGAAAATTGACAACACATTTATTAACTATTCAATGAAAGTCATTCTCTTCTAACACTAAAAGTATTTTTACCAACTCTAATATCGATTTACTCAGTAAACTTAATGTTATTTCCTACTTTTCTTATTTTCCAATCTTCTTTCGTAAAAAAAAACCAGGAAAACCCTCAAAGAGAATTAAAATCCTAGAACGCCCATAAAACTAAATAACAACCATGAGATGGTTCGCCTGACATACCAATTAGGCTAACACTCTTGATTATGAATAAATTGCGGCAACGAAGAGGGGTCCCGGGATGGGTGCCCAGGACTATAAAGCCAGACGGAGTTGGGTGTTATTAAGAACAAAAGAGGGCAGCTAAGACCGAACAATTTAAAGCTCATCAATTCAGGACAAAGCAGCGCGTTGAAAACAATTGAGCAGTTAATGTTTGTTTACCCCACGTCCGCAAGAAAAAAAATGCCAACAAAAAAAAGCAGATACAAGAGGACGGACTCTTGTGAATTTAAAGAAAAAAAATCCATTTGCGAGTTTGCTTTTCGTTTTTCTTCTTTTCTTTTTCCAAAGGCATTTTGGCGGGAAACGTGCTGGCGGCAGGAACTTTTCATAATTGAAATAAATAAAATACAACCAAGACAAAATTGGAGAAACTGTATATATATATATATATATATATTTTTGGGGTCCATCGGGGAAATCCCCCGATGAGCGGCCATCTATGTTTGTGTATCAATGGAAACTCATTTATTCGTAGGATATTTTATAAATAATGCGGATTCGTTTTATGCCCGCCGGACTCGTTGGCGCTGAAATTTAATCAAGCTTCGACCAGGCGGGCGGTGCAAATAATTTTCGCAAATTCATTTACGCATTTCATTTCCCACACCGCCCTAGTTCGATTCCATCCCCCTTTCACTTCCTCGTCTTGGTTTCATTTTTTTTGCCGCTGGCATGCAAAGCGTTTTTTAATCCCCGGCAACTTCTGGATGCCCGAACAAACGCATTGGCCAATTTGTGGGCAGCTGAAAAAAAAAGAAAAAATAAAGCACGTGGGAGAAGAAAATCTGAGGGCGGTGAGCTCCGAGGAAAATGAATAAGTGAAACTGAAGGTTGAAGGCTATGCCACAGCCCTGTGGCAATTGCAGGAGTTGGCCAACATTGACAAATGGGGCGAGGCCACTGACCGGTTTACTCGGTCATCTATAAGTTCCAGCTGACGAGCTGAAAGTTGCTCAATTTGGGGCCTCGTCCTTGCCGAAAGGCATACGATACTGTGTTGACAATTATCGTAATGAGTCCGCCAGCTAAAAATATCATTTGCCGGAAAAACGTATAAAGTGTAAGTACTTTACAGGCGAGTAAATTAATCTGCTGGTTTCATTTTATTTTTCACATCTAAGTAATCCCATCAAAGAAAATATAAATCGAATACAGCAAAATGATTTTTAAATACATAATTTCGTCTATCTATTTTATCAAAAATTTGAATCGTGAAATATGGTATGAAGAAAAATAATCTGTGAAATATCACGTTTTTAAAGTAATATACGGGAAACACGTATTTACAAAACTACGGGCTATATGGATTGAAAATTAGTGAATTTTCTCTTCACTTTCTATTGGAGCAATTGCAGCAAGTTTTGGAATCTTGATTCGGTCGTTCACTATGTACACCTCTGTGAACTGGTTGCTGTTCACAAATATCAAATTCAAACCGCTTAGGCATTTTAGTGGCTTTTACCTTTGTTATAAAGCAGTTGAATACGAAACAGAATGCCATCAATAAAACTAGAACGCAGCCAAAGCAAATAAGTAGAATGGGAATTTTCCAAACTATGTCTTCTCGGACAATTCTTCTTGGCTTTAAGTTATTCTTTATAAGGCTATAGCACTCATCTGCGCTCATAAGATTGCGATTTTTTTCATATTTACGCTGAACTTTAAAGGCTTCTTTTTTCACAGAAAACTTGGAACGACTTTCTTCGCAAATATTGTTAAACCAATTCATTTTATTAAAATATTTTTTTAAACAGAATATTTATTTTCTTTTCTGATATACTAATCAAGGCTTATTGGATCTCAGTCAGTTTTTAATATTTTGTAAAACTTCTTTACGACTTAACTAAAATAGCTTTAAATAATGTAAGAAAACATATTATCCTTTATTTTTTCATAAAAAACAGTAATTTCTTATCAATACCTCTACTTAATAAATATAACAGCATTTATTAAGGAATACCTATTGACCCTTTTTGGACCCTTTTAAAAAATACAAATTCCAACAACCCGATAAGCTCTCGTAAATCTTGACTTTAAATTTTCTTGGCTTTTCTTGAGTTCAAAGTGAAAGGCAAAGGCAAATGTTTGCAATAAACTACCTAGGCAACTTAAAGCGAAAGTCGAGGACATTCCCATGACTATTGGCGACTGCTTGTTGGGTCTTTTGCCAACACAAACTAAGTAAGTATGTTGATCCAATCAGAGGGAACAGCCGCAACCAATCGTCACAGCGGAAGGAGGCAGATCCAAGCCCCAAGATTCGGTGAATATATTTTCCCTGGGATTTGTGGTGGGACTCAGTTTCGAATTCAGATTCTCCTCCTCGTCGTCGTTGTCGTCTGTCAACTGTCATCAGTTGTGGGTCGGTGGTTCACGTTCCGACCTCTAACCCTTGGTTATTATCATGTAGCTGGGACTGCTGAAGCTCACGACTTGGTCTTACTTTTATTTATTTTCATATTATTCGAGAGGCAGCGTGCTGCTCTACTTTCAATAACTGTGAATAAAACCGAATGAATGAACTGGCTAACCTTGCCGCTGGCTCGACAGTCCGATGGTGCTGGAAAATGAGGCGCTCGTACTTTTCCCATATTTTTTTCTCAGCTTTGTGTTTGGTTTATTAAAATATATACATTTTTTTTCATTTGGCTTCCTTTCTATGCGCAGCAGCATTCTATTTGGCTGTGTCTGTGCGTTTGGCATGCTTTACTCTTTAGCTTGGGAAATTTTGTAGAAAAATGGTTTCTTTTTTCACGACGCCGCAGGTCAAAATGTCAGCAAAAACTGGACAATCTGCTAGATGTACAGTATTTACTCATAAATGGAAACTTTTTTTCAGGATTTTTATAATTTTTTCAAAACAACTTATTGGTATATTTTTAAGTATTTTATGTATTTAACTTCCTTTTATATTTTATTTCCTTTTCTTATTGGAGATATTTTGTAATACAACTATCTCGTACGTATTTATGTGGTTTTTATTAAAAATATATTAAATTGATTTAAGTTGTAGCTGACTTATCTTGTGTTCATATCCAAATGACCACTGTATCTAAGTTGGCTGATTTAATTTTTGTATTCGTTTTAAGGTTTGCGGCTTTTGCATATTTCATGCGCATTTGCATGTTCTTTTTTCCGAGCCTGTTTCGCCCTCGAAGATTTATTTGTCAGATACGCTCTTTTGTTTGATTTATGAAGGTGCCCCCTTAACCTCCATCCGCCAGGTTGAGTGGTCACCGATAAGCTGGAGCTGAAGTTCGAGCTGCCCAGGAGAATTGTGTCAAATCTCTGGGCCTCAGATTCTCCCCTTGACCAGGGGACTCTCTCCTGCAATCCTGCCATGACTCCTGTTCGTCGTAATCCGTAATCTGTAGTCTGTCCAAGTTTCCCACCTGCTGATTCTGTCCATCTGTCCATTTCGAGATGCCCGACAAAAGGCCATTGGATCCACTCCAGCCGGTACTCTACATAGAACATTGCCGATATCGGCAGACATATAGGAAACAGGCATTGCATCTGTATTCTTCGCTAGCCGAGGCTTTGAGGGCCATCCAGCCAAGGGTTAAGCTCCAGCTAAGGATCAATGACAGAGGACCCCCGCAAGATGGATCATTTGAGGTGGCAGTTGCTCTGCAACCAACAGATGACAGTGCTGCCCGCCAAAGTGTATGGACTGGACTGAGGAGAATGCCAAGTGCATCAAAGGTACCCCATGTGGACGACATAATCACTCCGGTTTGCTTTGCCCTTAAACTCAGGGATCCCCACAAAGAATCACATCGAAGGATGCTAACAAATTTACGGCGCAACGAAGGCAGTCGAGTTAGGAGAGGGAAAGACTTTATATAAATCTTACAAAAACGTAATTTATGTTACGTCTTAGCAGGGTAAATTTAAATAAAGTTATAACCGGGTATTTGTATTGTTAGTTTACTCCTTATTTAATATTTTTGCTATAAAGATTGCAATCAAAAATGTCTATCCCAGGTTATGATATCTTTCCTTTAACCCAATTAGAGTCAAGCCAGTCAACCAAAAATTTACTGAGCTAAAAATGTATCTTGCCCTTAAAAAGTAAATTAAAATGGCCAAAAAAAAAAGCCATCAAAAGGTCAGGCTTCATCATTTCGTTAAAGCCAAAGTTCATTTGTAAAGTTAGCCCAACGAATTCCGTTTTTTGGGCAGACACTCAGAAGATAACACTAAAACCCGAAACTAATGAAAAGACAAACTCTGCGCCGGCGAAAAGTGCCACTTGGTGCAACTAAAGTGTGATGTGTAACTGCATACAGGCGGCCGTTATGGCAGCTCCAAAAGAAGCAAATGAAAATTCCAGAAGGCATCCAAAAGTCCTTCGCCTTATTTCCTGCTCATTTTCGACGATTCCCAGTTCTCAGTTAAGATTTTCGGCTCGTAGCAGGGATCTTTGAAGGAGCGACAGAAGCTCAAGTTGAGTGCTGCGTTTCGGCTTCATTGCATCTCGGTGAGCACACAGTGGGCGAAATAAGTTTGTCCCCGGGTAAGGCAGGGACATGGAGGGACGGAAAAGCAACGGCGTTGCATTGGCAAAGGCAAAGAGCACAATAAATCCCCCTTCTTAAAGTAGTTGTATACTATTTTCCTTGCCTGACGGCCCGCCTTTTGCTTTCGTGACTTAAGTTTTCAACACACGCATTGTAGACACATACACACACAGTTACACCGGTGCAGGAACACACGCACACTCATTAAACAAAGAAGCATCGAAGGATCCATAGATACAGTGGTGAAAATAAATATATCTTGAATGCTCGTTTTTATAGTTAATATATATAAAATCGAATAATATATAATTTATGTGCACGTTTATTTTAAGCTTAAATAATTTAAAACAAAAGGTAATATTTTTCCAAAAATCCCATGAATACTACACATAAAATTGCTCAACCAAAACGAGATAATTAACCATTAACAACGTGAGCATAAATAAACGTTAAGCATAATTGTGCAAATAGGCAATACAAATTTAAAAATTTTTTTTACGTCCTACAGTGCACCGTTTCGTGTGTGTGTCCTGACAGGACGTGCCGGACCTGGTACTGAAAGGCAGCATAAGTAGTGGAAAGCGGAAGCATATTAATCTTGCAAACAACAACAGCTAAAACAATAGCAAACAGCAAAGGCCACGAGACATTGCAGTAGAACTATACATGCACTTTTCGTTTTTTCTTCCGCCAGCCAACGGAACATGAAACTAAACAGTTTGTGAGCCCCTCTTTTTTATTTTCATTTTTTTATATTTCTTCACAAAGTAAATGAACTTCATTATAAGTAAAACATCTCTGGAGTTGATTTCTTCTGTTGGCGGCTGCCTTTTTTTATTTTATTTTTCCATCTTCGGCTTTCGGTTTCAGTGTCAGTATTGATAACACAAATGCCGCATTTTGTTGGTGTCTAGCTGCTTGAGCGGCTGCCAAAAAATGTTGCATACTTTTGAGTAGACTGCAATATTTTTAACAGCCCAAAAATCTCGTTTCGCTTAAAGTCTGAATTAAAGTTTATATTACAATTATTATATTACCTATTAGAGCTTAAGATACGTTTACTTGCTAAGAAAAAGATGACAGCATATGCTTTTTAGCCTGCACCCATGATATTCTTTACTATTATCCCAATTATTACTTCCTTGGGTAAAATCTATAACTTTAATCTTGTTAATAAATCAGATTTTATTATTAGAATACATTTATATTTACATCCTCTTAGTTAATTTGAAATTTTAATCTCAAGCTTTAATGACTCCCTTTAATCTGATTAATAAATCAGATTCCACTTACTGAAACCCTTCTTTCTTTCGTGATAATTCTTTCTCCTGCAATTTTAATAATCTTCTTGTCATTTACATTTTTGCTGCCACTGCAAATATTTAAAATAAAAGTGAAAAAAATGAAGAAAAAAATTAAAAAGAAAGGAAAACGAAAGGCAAATTTTATGCTGTTTACGCACATTTTACGACTCATAGTTGAGATCCTTCAAATCCTTCAGCTTCTTGGACATTGTTTTATGAAAAAGGCGAGAAGTGGATGTAAAATGATTTTAATAATATTTCAAATTGACATTGTCGATGGCCCGGATGACATTCAATTAGTGAGCAACACTTTTTCGAGCTGCAACAAATGGTAAGTGATTGGTTTCTGGTTTAGACATCTTTGCTTTTCGATTTTGTTACACTTCATGCGCTCTTTTCTACTGACCCCATTAATCAATTTCGAGAATCCTTGATGGGTGGTTATCATATTTCTTGCTCGTCATACACTACTATCTCTGCCAAAAAATTCCAAAAATTTAATTAAACACAATTCAGATCAAAAAAGCGCTCTCATAATTAAATTAGTTCTATTTTTAAATTCATCTCAATCACTATCCATTTCAAACTGAAAAGTTAATTAAATGTTCCTTTTATATTCATTGATGTATGGATGAAAATAATACAGAAAGCATCGAACACATTTTAAATAACTGAAAATGTTCGTTCATTGTTGCATTCAATTTATATTTGCCAAATATTTTTTAAATGCCTGACCAAAGT
Organism: Drosophila eugracilis; assembly: GCF_018153835.1. NCBI lineage: Eukaryota > Metazoa > Arthropoda > Insecta > Diptera > Drosophilidae > Drosophila > Drosophila eugracilis. Next base: position 3,063,163 of record NW_024571981.1, on the reverse strand, counting down.
GGGAAAGTTTTGAATAGGCTAATTGGCATTGTGTTTTATGTATATTTTGGTGCCAGTTTTTGTTGGCCATGCAATGTTTGCATTGTGTGCATTATTTGGAGGATATTGATATTATTCAAATAATAATCATCAGTATTCTCCGCCTGCCACTTATTTAATTAAAAGAGTTAGCGTTGATACAAGCCACATGTTAACGGCTTTGGTTTTAATCAGCCGTATTAAAACTTTTAAATCTTTACTTGGTTTCACTATTAAGTTTAGCAACAACAAAAACTCCAGAATAGAACAACTGCCGTAAAGTCAATTTCAATTTCAATTAAAAGGCAGAAAATAATCCGGAATATGGCTCGAATACAAATACCATTTTTGACATTTTTCCAGGCCGAATGTTGGTGGTTGGGAGAGGCCAAGGTGAGTGAATGGGAAAGTTCACTCCAGCGCTGCTGACCGATTGACATGTCTCGCAATCTCTGGCAGTCAACCGTGAGACCTTTTCCGATGGCCAAGACATATTCAGATACGATTCGTACATCGGAATCGCAACCACACCGGTCCGTCCTTTGATCTGGTTACCCTGACACATATGGCAAACAGGGTGGCTGGGAAATATTTATTTTACAAATATTTTGTTTAATTGCCACAATTATTTCATAAATGAAATACTTAATATACAAAGTTTCTATAAAGTTCATTCAAAAATTTAGGTCATCGAGCTAATTAGTGATTAGTTAAAAATGTTATAAATGCAACGAAAATAAAATATATACAAAATAGTACGCAAATATGGCTCACAATAATATTAGTAATTAGGCTAAACCTAGTTTCAACAAACAAGCTAATATTACGAGTATAACTGTTATTTTCCAAATATTTGAGCAACTTAATTGGTTTTAAAAAGAAGTCCAACGTTCCGAACAATCCCTTCTTCAATCCTTTATCGCTGGTCGAAATGTCAGGCTATCCGATTGCCAAAGGACATGCCACACACACACACACACACACACCCACAAATATGACAACAACAACTGGCCCTGTCCAAGTGTCATTCGGTGATGATCTATGGATAGGAACATAAATTTTGAGTGCTCAGCTTTGGGGGGCGTGACGGCAGCAAATCGAACATCGATGCTGCGACGAGAATTGAATTGAAATTTCAAATTTCAAAAGTGATTACAACTATACTCGGGCTTTTTGGGGCTCGGCTGTTTGCGAGTTTCAGGCGCTAAAAACTGATTGCCGGAAATGCCTGTAATTGGTTGCACATGCAACCAAATGGGGTGGTGTCTTTATGTTTTTTCGGGGGAAGTGTGTGGTTTACTGCTGATTGGGTGGCCTCCACACATGGGCATTGTGGCTGCAGTGGTTTCGTTGCAGTTTTTAGCATTATTGTTATTATTTTTGCGGCGAACGGAGAACGTTTGTTAATGATTTATGCATTCATTGTGCATAGAAATGACATTGCAGTTGTGTGTGCTGGTTTGTGTGGAGGGTTTAGGGGGGTCCCTTGCTAATTTAAATGCACATTTGGGACACTTTCAGGAGGTTCATGCATAGGGGGAGGTTTTTAGTGGGAGGTGCTGACATCGCAATGCAACCGCATTGCCGTCGACATCGTCGACTTCTGTGATTTATGCTGCGTTTTGGCCATTAGCTTAACATTCTTGTGCCTTCTACAGTGCAGATTTTTCAGTAACAGGAAGAGAGAGCCGAAAGGTAATCTTTTGTAAGAGAAAATTTCCCAAAGAGCCATCACTGTTAGCCGCAGTTTTCTCTCTCTTAGCCACTGTTAACGGATTTAAGAGTTTTCCCAGCTCTTCGACTGTTAGATTTAACATATTTTGGTCGCTTACACTGTTTAACAGCACAACATAAGGTTCGTTGTTCCATTAGTTGGGCATAGGTCAGTAATTTTGGTTGAAATAAATACAAAAAGCAAAGCACGTGGGATCATAAATCACTTTCTTTCGCTTATAGTTCTTCCTGTTTGCAACACACATCTGCATTGAAATTACTCAAGACAGTTTATACTATGAAAAAAGCTGAAGTAAATAACTAAATGATTAAGGCCTTCAAAAGTCACTTGTGCATTTAATGGATTTGTTTTAAAATCTTTATTGTGACTAATTTTAAAAACGCTTCCTAAAACTAACATATTTACCATGAGGTAAAAAATTATCTCGCATTTGATTTATTTAGTTTTAAAGGTTACATTACAATACCTAATTTCTGAATGTCTAAAACTAATTTTCTGTATCTGTACAAAACGATAATAACAAAGATTTACAGCTTTTTCGATAACCAAATTGTAAATTTTATTCTGCTTAAAACCTTAAAATTTTTCAGCAAACGATAAATATAAATTGACCATTAATTACCGTTTGCCAGTAGTCTCCATAAATATTAATTTTCAAAAGCCGTCAGCGTTGTTTTAATTGTGTTTCGATTATGGTCTGCCATTGTCCTGATAATGACTTAATCTTAAATATGATTTGATGGCTTTATCGCTGCCCCTTTTTATGGTCACTTCCTGGCCAGCAAAACGTCCAAAATCCCAACTCAAGCTAGAAGGCATTAAGAATTCAGCTCAGTCATCGGAAGATCTAAGCAAAAAGCCACCAACAAAAGGAGTAGCAATGAAAAGTACAAGGAAACCCGAAAAATAAAAGAAGAAAAAGGATACTTTAGAAAGGCTACCAAGCGAGTGTGTGATTTTCGTATCTGTGTGTTGCTCACGTTGCTATTTAAGATTCATTTAACTGCAAAACAATGGCGGCAAATGGCCAGGATAACTGCAACGAACGTTAGATACTCTGGGCGAGATTTTCCCGCGGAAAATGCACCTTCGTGCACAAGCCTAATCTACTGTTCCTACACTTTTCCGGCTGGGCTTTCTAGTGTATAATAGCGACACGACAACACATTGGCTTCGGCATTGGCTTTGGTTGTTGGCCCTGGCTTTTGGCCGTTGTCGCTGCTGCAGTCGCGGCAAATTACGTGAATCAGCGAATTTGGCAGCAAGATACGGCCAACGATAGCGGCAACAAAAACAGTTACCGGCAGCCACATAACGACGCCGCGGCCAATTGCCGATTAGCATCACTCTTGGCCAAGGCGAAAAGGAGTGAGGGAAAGCTGTTAGCAAACAGCAGGGGGCTGGAAGCGGGGAAAAGGGTGTGAGGCACGGATCAGGAACAGGAGCTACAGGATATTGGTACAAAGGATGCCAGGCGGATATGCAATTGCAAAAGAAAAGAAAACAACTTGGGTATGGGCAAAGCAGAGGACGTGGCGTGGCTGTAAGTGATTGTAAGTGAGTGCGAGTGTCTAATGAAGCCATCGCTGATGACCAAACAAGATGAAGGACCATAGCACTGTGGAAAATTCAATATAAACTTCAGATAGCCTTCACTTAAAAAATGCCACCTACTTTACTTTTAAATTTTGCATAAAAGTATAGCCATGATTTAAATGTAAGGGAATATAAATATATGAGGGAAATTGACTGTTAGCACTTTTTTGTAATTTTCAGTAGTTCTACATATTTTGTTCTTTACTTGTATTACATTTTTCCAGTGATATTGTCCCTTTTTCTTTACATCCTTTGACGTTTTTTCTGGCAAGGCTTTAAGAATGACAACACAAAGGGTGGGCTGCCGTAGGCTGGGCGTAGACAAAAGGACCCCGGCCAGGAGACAATGATGTCGCCAAAATCGTTGACGAGGATCTGCCACAGAGGGTGCCGAGCTTGGATTTGGAGAACTCAATGCCTGCCGCGACGAGTGTCAATATGAAAATGAATGCGTGTGGTTTTCCCATTTTTTTTTGACTGCCGCACCACCTCACTGGTGGCTCTATGTGTGGATATGAATTATTCATAAAATGGCAATGGCACTCTGAGCAGCGACAAGAACAAGAGCAAGTCGTGACGATGCCATTGGAATGTTTGTGGTCCCCAAAAAAGTGGGTGAATAACACTTTTTTGCTTCAGGTTTTTACTAATACTCTTTCAGTATTAAGGGCTTTTAATTTATCTTCTTTAGCTTAAGCTTAATTAGATTTATATTTTTTAACATTTATTAAATATTTTCTTCTAATAGTTTTAAATTTGTAAAAGAGTTTCCGAGTGTGAAACACCTTATAAGAACTTAAAATATTTTTACAAAATAAAAAGAGTATTAGCGCTTACAGTATTTTCCATCCTTTCTCTTGATTTCTGCCGCCGCGACAAGTGCACAACACACGGCAACAACAATGAGACGCCATTTGAGATGCCTTCCACATAGCACACACTCAGACACACCAGCATTTATGCATATATGCAAAAGTAAGTATGTGTATGTGTGGGAAAACTATGCGACATAAAATGTTACGAGGATGGAGAAAAAGGCGGAATTGTCGAGTCACCGAGATGGCCGAGGCCTCTTTGTGGCAGGTTAACCCCAGGCAGGCAAGCACCCTCAACTTTAACCCCCATTTGCCAAAGTGAAATTAAGCCAGAATCTTGTTGCAAACAACTTGCTATCTTTCTAGGAGATTGAGTTGCAGGCCATCGAGTTGCATTTGAGAACCTTGGAGCCCGACTTAATCTCCCCCAGCGAATTTTCACTTAAACCAGCCAGCTAATTAGTAAAATGGAAAAGCTTATTATGCCGATTGCAAAACTTCTACCCTCGTTCGCTGCGTAAATCAAGTGCTGGAAAATGAATGAAAAGGGAAAACGTACCTGACGTTTTCGTTGAAACTCTCGCAATCGACACGATATGAGAAATGTTAAAAATTGGCAACAAGAACTATGCAGTCGACAACAACCCAATTATAGTCATCATCAGCATTAGCAAGAGTTTCCCGCATCTTCAAAAACCCCCCTTAATGCTTAACCCCTCATCCACTTGGCTTTGCATGCATAACAACAACGCCAAATCCATAATGTTTGCGTAATCAAACGAAGCTAAAAAAAATTAATCGAACCACGGCAAAGGGCAAAGAAAAATCTTCCAATAAAAGGCAAAAAAAAAAGGATTCAGAAAAATGAGTTGCGTGTGCTCTTTCTATATATTTGCATATACATTTGCATATGGCTGTGAACAGTGGTAAAATAAATAAAATTTTTTATCAGAAATAATGGATTTGAAAAAATGAAGAACATATTTGTACTAATAAGATTAAATTAAAAAATTTTTTGCAAGGACCAAACATTTTTATGGTTTTATGGTTAATAGCCCAGAAAGCTAAGCTTGAGTTGACCTAAATAGTTTCTATTAGAGAAAAAAGATGATTTATAATTATTTTATGAGCTTATGTTTAATATTTTTATATTTTATATATTATGAAAAAATTTATTTAAGTCGATTCACCTCTGTCAAAAATATTTCTCTTTAGGTTTGCATTGCAAATGCTCGCAACTTGACTAAGGCTTATTCAAATGATGTGAAGAGTGCTTTAGCCAGATAGCAGAAGAAATCGAGGGAATGTAAACAGAAGGGAGTATACCATTGTAGGCCAAGTTGGCCGAGACCTAGAATGGCAGCTTAGTAATTAGCTCAATGCTTCAGAATATTTCAAAATTTCTGGCGCAGTTACCATTTCATTGCGGTTCAACGAAACTTTTAAGACCACCTTTCTCCTCTATTTTCTAACCAAAAACTCTCTGAAAACATAACACCCAGTCACTCCCACTTTCTGCCTAGGCACACTTCATTTGCGCTGTAATAGTTATTTGCGGACTGTAAAAACAAAAAGAACATAAAACAATTATAGTCCCGGCGCTGCATGGCATAAAAAGGAGCGGGGCAAAAACCTTTGACAAATTTTTGTCGCTGCTGCGTGGCAAGAGCTTTGCACTTAAGGACCCGCACAAACCAGAAATACAGTAGTCAATCGATAAGTTAGTTTCTTCAAATAAATATTAAATCTTCTAAACCAAAACTTGTACTCTTAACAATCGAATATTTGGTCCATTCACTGCTGCACTGCTAGCTTACATTTTTATTTAATTAAGCAAAAACATTGACTTGACATTTTTCTTTTCGTTTGATTATGTTTAGTGACTACAGTACTTTTTAAAGCCTTTTGTCGCGGGCAAACAACAAACTGACTTGCTAATGAAAAGTTTATTGCTCCAGGGCTATATGTACTTAGATGCCCACACCGCCCAAAGAGGTTAGCCTGGGACGTCATGGCCTGTCGTCTTCTGACGAGGTCTGTCATGGCAATGGAAATGGCTCTGGGTGGTGATGCCCCTGCATATGCATGCCCTGGAAAAGGCTCTCTAGCTCTCCCATTGTTTTCGTCTGTTTAGTGCTAATATTATTTACACCAACGGAGACCGAGTGGGTGGCAAATGACAAAGCGACATAGACGCATAAGCACTTTATGTGAATGACGCCCCCAAGCATAAACTAGAATTATAACACACACATACACACAGTCGGCGTGAATGTGCTGGAATCTAGAAACAAAGGACTTTTGCCGAGTTCCTCCCGCAAAAGTATGCAACAACATTTTATAAAACTATATTTTAAAGGCAAGCCGAACAAAATGGCAACAGTCAGTGACAGCGGAAAATGAGCTTTAGACATGACCCACAGCTAGCCAAAATGGAACCAAAAGGGTAAATTAAAGGATGGCAAATTATATGAAAGCATCTGTTTGTGTATTTTCTTTGAGGCTAGCAACGGCGACCTTTCTAAATTCAATGACGTTTCTGGTTAAAAATCAATAATGGGAATTGCATTTTTTTTGGAAAATATTAATTTAAGAGCTTTCAAATTATTTATCAATATTCAAGTTTGGCTTTTACCGAAAAACCAAAAAAATAAAATATGTTAAAAGCATTAATTGGGCTCTCTACCGGCAATATCATGCTATAATTTAAATGCATATGGTATCAGAATAGCTTAGCTGAGTATTAATTTAATATTATCATATTTTATGTGTTCAATAAGTAGGAAATCCGTTGTCAATCTTCTTAACATAATCAGATAATCTTGCCAGGATCTTAGTTGATAAATTTCCTCCCCATTTTTGTTTTACCGAATCAAGCAAAATAACCTTTCGCCCCATAAATCGCTCATCTCTAGCGTACACACACCAACATTAACCGAAGGTCTGCTCCCCTGTTCAGGTATTTTACGAGCTTTATATTGATAAACAATAAAACCACCCATCGCACCAATTCACACACACATGTGGCAAACAAATCCCTGAACGCCCTCTTGCCACGCCTCCTGACGCTATTGCTTTTATAAATTTTTATTTTAATTTTATTTATTTGGTTCGGCATGGCTTTTATGTATTTATGGGGCAACATGCAAATGCAAATTGAAAAGGAGCATGAGCAGCGACACGTAGATGCCTCAGCGAAAAATGATTACGGGCATTTGTATGTATATTCCACTCTTTTTATATTTTTTTATAATGCAATAAATAATTTTATTATGTGCCGAGGCCAATAAACACATTTGAGGCAAACAAATAATCGAAAACATGCAGATGCAAGGCGACTTCGGCGAGATCCGCATATAAATCAAGGATATGCAAAGGGTGTCCTTACGCGAATTTCCATCTCTTTTGTACTTTAATTTTTTATATATATCTAAAATACAAACAAAGATTTTTGCAGAATTTTGGCTACTCTAAAATGTTATCTGGTAGAATAATAAATATCATTATTTGATTCCTTGAACTATGGTCTTTTATGATTCATTTTTTTAAATAGTTTAAATTTTTTTACCAATATATCGCTGAAATATCTTTTCTTGATTTTCTTTAAAGAGCATTTAACTCTTCGTTTCAACTCTTTATTACCCACTCAATCTTTTCGCTTCACATTGACATTAGGAAATGAGTTTTGCAATACTTTAGCAATTTTCACAGGCTCTCAAATGCAGAAGAGACAGACACAACGAGTGTGGGCGATGGGTGGTGGGTTGGCTACTTAGCCACGCCCCTCCTTAACATGCTTTACGCTTACATGCCAGGCCGTAATGCTGGGAAATCCACAAAACCCTGTTAGCTTAAGCTCATTGGGTAACTGAGGGATGGGGGAATGTAATGGGGAATTCTAGGGATACGGTATGTGGGGTAACTTAACTGAAGATGGCTAAGAAATTCCCTCTTATGGCAGTGTACAAATGATATGCGTATTTAAATGGAATGGTAGTAGCTTTTCCGAGAAAGCCAAAAAGGGGGAACACACGAAAAACGCCAAACGATGTCAAAGTCAAAGTAAAAGTTGTAAGGTGAATTCGAAGGAAAAGGCTCAGAAAACGAAACGCTGAAAATGCTTAGAATAAATGGCAGTAAGGCAGTAAGAAGAATTATCATACCAGTAAGATGATTTGGGCTTTGCTTACTTACATTAGTAATCGTCTATTGGAAGATAAAAATATACAAATTTTGTTGAAACTTTCTCAGACATCTACTAATGTGGTTAAGATTAAGGGGCCCATAAAACTATGTACAACCTATAAGTTGTTATAATTTGAAGAAAAGGATTAATAGGTACGAGTATACCTTATTATTATTTAAATAAATAAATATCTTCCGGCAAGCATTTTATTATTATTTCTTGTAAGATTAGTTAACATACTTTCAAGGATTCATGAGCATTTTTGTCTGTCTATAAATGAACAGTCGTTTGCCCTCAAGAACTTGAAGACTGGCTCGTATTTTACCATAAGGCTCGACATGAGTTACTCTTGAATTTCTTTTGGGGCCAGCCAGACTCCTAAAACACTCTCCATCGCCATCTTTCGGCCAAAATTTGTAGACACTTTTTGGTCATAAAACATAAATCTGCAACACCACAACAGCAGCAACCAAGAAAAACCATACACAAAAAAAATAATAAAAAACAGAGTGCAGTATAAGTTCAAGAGCTCACAACTGGCTGGAAACACTCGTATATCTATGTACGTATATCTGGGCCTGCCCATTCCTTCACTTGTATAATGATGCCAAGTTATGTTTCCATGTGTTCTGTTTTGTTTGCTTCTGTTTGCCTGCTGAACAATTTTTTTTCGTTCAATGTTTGCTAACTTTGGCCGATAGTCATAAATTCCAAGGCATCGAGAAATTGTTCTAACTGCGAATGGAAAGGAAGAGTATTTTTGTATGAAACCTCTTTATTGAAAACTAAGAACCAACATAAGAAAGCTTTTCTATTTATTTTTAATAAAATTCATAATGAAAGAGATATGAAAAAATATGTATATATATTGTCAAAAATAAAAATCTTCTCTCTTAGTTTCTATTCTTTCTGTTCTATTTCTTTAACAAAATAGAGTATAACGTATTTCATTTTATTGAATCAAATAGATTTCTCATCCTCGTCCAGTTGCAAGTTCAGTTACCCGAATTCAGTTGGCTCTAGCCGAGTGGGCCATAAAACATAAGCCGGTGGAGAAGACGCGAAAAAGATGAGAACTCCACTAATAATTTTGGGCGTTTCTACTACATTTTTTTATTTTTTGTGTTCCAACCAGAGGCCACGCCCACCCAATTTTATCGTTCGCCGTGGCATAAACTAAAAATTGAAAAAATTGTGCCCCCGCAAAACAGCAAACGAGAAATAAAACGGAAGGCGGGTGGGTGACCGTAGGAAAAGTCCGGGAAACTGCCAAGAGATTTTTGCCGCCGTAATGATAATTCTGGTGGCTTTAGTTGCTCTTTTTTGGGTTTTGTTGTAGCTGCGGCTCGGACGTCGCCACAACAGCCGCAAAAGCCGCAGACAAACGTGATGGAGGGGGGTTGACTGTGGTGGGAATATCGGGTGGGGGTACCGGCTATCATGCATTTTTGGTTTATAAATTCAGTTTTGGTCTGCAAGCGTTCAGCCGGAAAATGCGAGAATTCCGGCCAACCAGACCGAAGGAAATGGGCAACGCACATTTTTTGCGCTTATTTCTCAACACAACAAAAAATTCAATCCTAAGTTGTTGATGGGAGAAATTTGTTTTTATTCAGTTTTACAATTTGTTGACCCATTAAAATGTATTGGATAAAAAGAAAAATGTTGTTTTGGCTGCTTGTTTTGCATCTCTTTTTCAAGCTCTGTGTCTGTCTCACTCGCTTTCTCGCTGTCCGGCCAATTTTAATTGGCCTTGCCTACTCTGTTGTATACTTTCAAAATGTTTACATTAAATTAAATAATTAATTTGAAAAAGTCAAACAAGTGGTGTGCGTATATTTGCCATGGACTTTACTTTGTGAATTTCAGTTAATTAGTGGACAATTCAACTGCTTTGATTTCAAATTTGCTAAAACGTTGAGGTACATGTACTTACTTCTCCATTAATTAGGTGTCTAGAACATAGCTATCCGAAGCTTAGCTTTTTAACCCCCTGTAAGTGCTGCACAGTGTAGGTAATAAGAATAATGTCTAGCAAATTAAAAACTTAAAACATTCTTATATTTTTAAAGCCACCCAATGTGTATATAAAATTAACGTGTTTTACAAAAATGTTTACAATATTTAAAGTTGTAGATTTTCTTTATATTTTAAGTTAAAGAAGAAACGTCTCTACAGTAAATTATCTATCTGGACAATATAAACAGTACAAAACTACAATAGGTTGATTACCCTTATTTAATGACTGAAATATGAAAGGAAATAAAGAAAATATAGATTCATACTCTTTTTTTAGTTATACTTTACACTAAAAACTTCTACGCACACTTTCTCATTCCTTTCTGGAAATTGCATAGAATGGCAAGGAAAATTCTGATCACGCCGTTCAATTATGGCGCTAATATGCACTTGACAATGTAATGACATTTATTGAGCGGCATTGGCATTCCCTTCATGGTTGTCAGGAGGGTGAAAACGGTGGGGAAAACCAGGGAAACGAGGCAATGGCAACGGGAATCCTTGGCGGACTGATTGAAAGTGTCAGAGTTGGGAATTCGGATTCAGCAGCCAGACATTTGTCGCAATGTGAAAGAATTCCTTGCATGGCGCCCTCCAGGCTTGAATAGCGTTAATTTCATGTTGCTGACAAGGCTTATTGACAGGAAATCGCAAGCAGCGGTGGTTAGGTTTCGTTGGTTTGGGCTGGCTTATGGGTGGTTTTTGGCCCAAACCGGCAATATTTGTCAACGAGCCACAAAAGCGCGACATTTATTAATCAAGCTTGTGAAAATTGCATTGCCTTGGGCGCTGTCTAATCAAACTAATTCTACATTTCCACGTTGCTACTCCTTGCAGCGTATGCAATTAAAATCCATCTATTGAGTAGATTGCTCAAAGTTATTATTTATCAATATGTGTAAGCAAAGAGTCCAATCCCAGCGAAGCTTGAAATTAAAAAATAACACGCAATGCAGGCAGAGACTTCTTGGCTTTTAAGTAGTTGTACAAGTACAGAGCGTTATGGGCATGCTATTTTGACTCGGCATTTTAGACAGCTTAATCTTAAAGCAAACTAGACAATAATAATGTATTTCAATAATACAATTTTATATAAACAATATATACATGTACTTACCTCATTTATCGATATTATTTTTGGTTTATATAAGTAATTTCTATTTTCATACTCTATTTTACAAAGTTACATTAACTTAATATCAGATTAGCAAATCAAAACAATACTAGAGCACGATAAACCCTTTGGCTAACAAATATTTTATTATAAATATCGCGCCACTATATCAAACAATAAATGTTTTGGATGTTCTGAAAGCCTTTCGGGCTGTCGGGGAAATTGTATTCTATGTCGAGTTGTGAACTGTGACTGCAACAGTAACCCGCCAGCCATGTCAGCCATATTTGGCGTTGTTGTAAATACACTCAAAAAATAAACATAAGTTCTTGAACATACTTATAAAAATATTTAGGTTTTATAATAACATTCTTAAAAATGGTTAGTTAGAAAGTTGGTTTCAAATAACTTCTGTATTCTTCCTTGTTTCATTACAAACAATATAATATCTTCAAGTATATTAAATTATTTTCATAACGTAAGGCTTAATTTTCCGTGTGTTTGGGCATTGTATTTGCTTGTTTTCACGAAAATTTCCGCGTGGGCGCGGTGCGATAAGTGAAATCAGCTACGCTTGCAGCGACAAGCAAAACACGAACTACAAATTGTTTAACACAAATCGCTCTGCCATTGTCCCATTGTGTGTCGCCTGTTTAGCCTGCTTTCGGATGTATTAGGTGTTGCTGTTAGGTGTTGGCCCAGCCAAATGGGCAAGTGTCGGCCTGATAACAAACTGGAACATTTTCGTTGACAAGGCCGAGGGAAAATGCATTTTGACAGGTGCGCCGGTTGGTTAAATTACGATAAGGAAGGGGCCGTCTGGTGCTAATGCGGATTTTTGGGAGATTGCACAACATTGACATTGAATGGATGTGCAATAGAAAATTGGGATTTAATGCCAATTGGACTATTTTTTAATACAATATTAATATTATGTAATATAGGTAGCAAAACTTGGCATCAATTGTTGAACAATGCACATCAACGTTTTCCTTAAGCTCGTAGAAATTATAATTATTAAATCTCAAAAGTAGATTATTATTCAGTTCGTCTTAATTAGTGTTAAATATCACCGAATCTGACTTTTTTGTTGAGAACCTAATAGTTGGCTAGAGTTTCCTTTGCCTCAATTTCTATTTAAATTATAATCCAATCCTGCTTGGCGAAATTAATTACGTACCTAAAACGCTTGACAAACTTTTAAGCCAACTTAATGTAGACATGAATTTACACTTCATTAAACAGCCAAGGCTGAATCTTGTGCTGGCAGTGCTTCTGATTGGAGTGCCTTGCACGGAAAATGGGAAAATCTATCGGGCAATTGAATGCTTTTCCTGACTGAGAAAACTTATCGCCTGCCAGAGTGTCAGGAACACCGCTGTCCACATTATCCCCACCGCTCCTTGATCTTCAATGAATGATGTCTGCGTGTCACACTTTTGCCCAAAGTGCAATTACCTATTTGTGTCACGTGCAATTTCGAAGGAGTGTTGATCTGAGAGCGGAGCGGGTGGCAAGGAGGCGTGGCAAGGCAAGGCTACCCGTTCATGGGTATGCACATAAATAGTGAGTGCATCAAAGTCAGAGCGGTATTGCATGGCTGCTGCTGATTAGGGTACTGAAGCAGTTTGGCTGCGTTTCGAGGTGGTAGCTACCACGGCAACAGCAACAGAAATCGCAACTGCAGCCCAACAACAATAACGAGCATCAGCAGCAGAGCTATTGTCAAAACATCAGGACGGAGTCAAGTACACGGCTAAAAAGGAGTAGACTTTTGAAAAGTTTAAACTATATTTAAATAATATAAAATTTAAACTTAAATAAACTTTATGTAAAATCAAATAAAAGTAAAAATGAATGTATAAAAATTAAGTTAATGGAATATGTAAAACATAACTAATACAAATATAGACACTCCAATTTTTTCGAGTACTTTGGTAGGCATCCCGGTAATTCTGTCACTTCGCCTCCTTCTTCGGCCGCAACGACGTGCCAATTGTGCGGCCACCAAATGCCAGTCCTTTCTGTTCCTTCCTGTTTCCCTGTCAGCACCAGTACCGTCTGCAGTTCCCCACTTACCTCCTTGGATGCACCAAATTTTCACCCGTTTCGTGGCTTAAATCACGTTAAGATTTCAAGCGCTACGACTTGGCATGTTTGCTTCATCCTGCCCATCCACATTGCATCTGCAAAATGCAAACATCTCTCTGACTACAAATGTTCCCTGGTAACCCACTCCAATCTACAACACCCACCCAACCATTTCACCGCCCCTACCACTTTTGAGGGGCGTGTCGTGAGGCGAATGTGACAATGATTTCAGCTGCTGCTCCAAGTGTCGGGGTTGTTATGGCCAAGTTATCGGAGAGTAAACATAACAACAAGATGGGCGTGGGAAGAGATCATTTATAATTAGCTATATAACAAAATTTAGATTGTTTTCACTTTCTGTGTGAGTCAATTTTAGTTAAAGAATATAAAATATATTCATTCTTTATTACTAAGTTTATCTACTTGAAAAAGCAGAATTTTAAACTTTGATTATGTTTTTATCCTATATTGTCTTTTAGATGTATTTACCAAGATGTCATATTAAAAACTACTGCAACCTGACCGATTACCCAGAAAAAAGTACACATTTTGCCGCACATATATATATCATTTTTCATATGCAAAGCCCACACATCCGTTTCAAATCCTATTCCGCCACTCACGTAAAATCCTGGTTGGTCCACGACTCAACTATGTACATCCTGCTTGGTGGCAATTTTCGAGTCCGTTATAGCCACACGATTCCTGCCATAAACCACTCGAAACTCCAATATCGGCGTTCGAATAGTGCAGCCTGCACTCTGAATTGAAAACGTGCGGCCCTTTTATAATAGCCAGATTTCCTTCCGGGCCCACGACAATAATATTTACGGTTTTTCGCCTAAATTCCAATTAAAATTGGATGCCTTTAAGTGCTCGACCCGACTTTCTGCTGCGACTTATTTTTTACTATAGCGTTCAGTCTCGTCAGTGGTGAACACAGACAAAAAAAATAAAAAAAAAACTGAAAACAATATTCCAGCGATTTGTGCGCATCTAAAAAATGGATAGGCCACCTTCGCATGTGTTGGCCACTGCCGAGCAATTAGAGTTCTACAGCGCGGCTGACCGTTGGAAATACAACACAAGAAAAAATTGCACATCAGGAAATAGCTCTGGGAAAAAAGCGGAAAAATCGAGGAAAACAGCATGAATGAAAGGAAAAATGCACAGCAAAGTAGAAAATCGCACAATCAAAACGAAACTGCTGACCAGCATCGATCTCTGACGACGACGACGACGAATCGGAATCGAAATCGGAATGGCAATGGCTATGGGAATCGGAATGGGTATGGGTACACTGAGAATATTAAAGAAATAAATACATATTTCAAAAAGTCACTATAAACACAATGTTGGCCCCTTTTAGGCGTCAATATAAATTGTTTTAGAGCCTTAGTGGTGATCATTTCTTATTTCCTGTGTCAGTTTAATATTATTTCGCGGTTCAAATCGAAAGAATATTTTTATAATATATTTAGTTCGGTGTATAGAAATGGTAACCGATTCAATAGTGCTGTGGGCCATTAAAGTGTGGATGTTGTCGCCGTCGGGAGATGGAAAACGGGGAATTCGAAAAGGAGGTAAGGAGCCATCGGGTAAAACCTGCAGCCGCAGAGTCACCGACATGGTAAAAATTCATGTTTGCCAATGTGTCCTTCGAATAGATCGATGTGCGAGTGTGTGTGTGTGTGTGCGTCCTTCTAACTTGTGGTGCGTTGTCCTATTTACGCTGTCGTTCTTCATGCATTTCAATCACCAAACACAACACAATTTAAATATGCTGATTGGGTGGCTGAAATTTCGGTTGGTCGTCAGGCTCGCCAGGGACATTGTTTTAGTCCCATTCGTTGGGGATTTTTTGGCCATCTTTAATTGGCTTTGACCACCGCCTTTCTGTTGCACTTTCCTTCCCCTCTTTTGTTGCCGTTTCGGCGGTTACCATAAATTTCGTTTATTGATGAGCTGCATCGAACAACCACATGTGACATTGCTTAGCTAAAAATAATTTAATTAATTTTTGTTTGCGCTTTTTAGTTTAAACTTGCGTGCACTCTGTTGACATGCGAAATGGCTTTTTTATAATTGGTTTATTTCGCAACGGTGCACGAGGATGTTCCCCCTTTTGGATTTGCGGGAAATCGATGCTTGAAATTCGAGCTGAAAATATAATTTTACCGGCTGAGTTTATTGGATACTTGCTAAAGTAGCTTTTTAGGCATTTTATCAGTGTTTAAGCTTTTGATTGCCAGATGGTTGAAGAATTAAACTAATGTTTTAAAAAGGCTAAACAGTATAAATCTGTCTTTTGGCTGTACATAAAACTAAGAATTATTTTTCCAAAAACTAAATGCAATTGTTTTTTTTTTTATTTTGAAATAAAGATCAAACTTATGCATTAATATTATAAAATAACAACTTAACAAGCTCTCAGTTTCAATCAACCTGAGACAAACAAAAAGACTTATTTAAGGTAATCACGAGAAATCCATTGAATCGGAATCCGATGAACTTTACTTTTTTCACCGTTGGTAATGAAGAATGATCCAAATATACACCTCTGATTTCCCCCGATAATTGAAGAAGGGGTTGGATGCTGGTTGCTGTTGGTGGAAAATTCAGCGGAGGCGTCGCCGAGCTAATCTGCTCGCTGTCAAAAGTCATTGAAACAATTCGAAATGACAACAAATATGGAAGTCGCACAGAGATACAAAGCAAACACCTACACAAATACACACACACGTATACAGAGAGGAAAGTCTGCGAGAATGTGGTGATGGGGGTTCAGTGGGAGATTGGAAAAACTTGGGGCGAACGAGGAGCGAAAACTGCTGACAGTTGCATAAACAATAAAGGCAGCCCCCAAAAAGCGAACTCAGCCAGCGAAACGAGCCAACGAATGCGGTCAACATCAAAAGAAAGGACACAAAAAACAAAAAAAAAAAAAAAGGAAAATAAAAGGAAAGGAAGGGTTGGAAAAGCGGAAGAAAGGGGCTGAGGAAAAGAAAGCGAAACGAAACTAGAACTATTACTGCCAATGCAACACACATGCAACGTGTGGCAAGTACAGGAGTGGCCTCCATACCACCCACCAATCCGCCCATCCCGCCCTCATCTCCATGATGGCTAGAACAACAATGTGACATTTTTTCCGCTTTGACGACAATTTCCCTCGCGGCACAAACGGCAGTAGTAGCTGCAAAAGCAACAGTAGCTTGTGCAACACCATTGCTATCGTCACTGCCGAAACTAAAGCTATACAGCAATGGCAACTTAACGATACAGCGGCAGTGGAGAGCCCAGAAAATAGGGAAGAAATTTATACTTAAAAGGTCGAAGTTAGAAATACATTTCTAAATGCAGTATTTAATTCATCATAATAGATTATTTTCTAAGAAGAAAGGCATTTTTATCATGATTGTTGATCTAAATGATATACTTTTTAGTGTCTTAGTCTTCCATAACTATATCATATTATAAAATATTTTACTTCAAAAATTCTAGATTATATATATAATGGTATATGTAATGTTAAATTCAAAATGTTAAAATATGCAAATTTGTATATTCATAAGTATGAATACCTTTCAGAAAGAGCACTGCAAAGGAAAGTCCAAAGATACAGAGGATGTGTATCCACATCCACACGCAATGTCGCCTGGTAAGAAGGATGCTGCAAGGATTCGCTGTTCTCTTCATTTCAACATTCCCGTCCGCCTTTGCCCGTGGATCACAAAAGCACGAAATTGATTGTGTAAATAAGAAAACGAAAATGTCGTTAGTTTACGTTTTCCGCTGACAAGCTTTTGAAACTGGCCAGAACCCAGAGCCCAGGACTGAGGACTTGGAAAAGGGAAAAAACTACTGGGAATGTGTAGTAGTAGCAAATAAAACCGAGATGATGCAGAGACCAAATGGCGTTGAGATAGACAAAGAGTGCGACGAAATTAAAAATGGAATTTACTCGTTAGTCGCATTTCCAGTTTATTGCCAACTGACATTGATGCCAGGCATTATCGGTGAAAAATTGATAGCTGCCGTTCCAAAGGAATCCCAGCGATTGCCAACGAATAGAGTGAAAAATTGCACAAAAGCACTTTGGCCCGAGTAGCGACAATTGGCAGACAGAGTCTATCAATAAGTCAAAAATGTACATAATCGGAAGAGCACTGTAAAGCGAATACTTTATGAGAACAGCAATTTATTGTTCGATGCTGACTGGATTAAACAAAGGCTGAAATACTAAAAAAACTTTAAGCTGAAATATTGATGATCGAAAACCTAAAGCGAAGGCCTAGCAAATCAAACCAAAATTAAGCAGCCAATAAATTTGCAAGTTCAACTTTGATAACATCCTTAGAATCTCTTTTCATTCTTAAAAGTTTATCAAAGACTGACCATCGACCTTGGCCACAATTTAAAAGACCAATGAAAGTGGTTAAACAAACTTTATAAAACCAAAACAAAAATGAAAAGGAAAAATGTTAACTTTGTGGAAGAGGCATTTGGGAAAAGGACCGGAAGCTAAGGGAAATGGCAAGCAAATAATTTAACTATCCTTGCGGTATTTTCTGCCAGTCCTGGCGACTATCTTTGAATCCAATTTGAAGCGACTATCGGTCAATTCACTTTTCCCTCGCCTTCCTAGGTCACTATGTAATGTGGTCGTGGACCTTGTTGGAGTTCCATAAGTATGCTTCCTGTGCCGTTTACTAGAGCTACTGCATTCACTGAAAACAATTTTAAAGTAACATAAAGTTTTTAACTATCTTGGTTAACTGTAAATTTCAAGTTTTTTTAAAGAAAGAAACTAAAGTCCTAATAAATAAGTTCTTTAGTTTATAAATTTCGATAGATATCGCCTTTTTCAGTTTGATTTTTTATTTTTGTTAACTTTAAGTTTAAACTATTCTTCGGAAGTAATTTTATTTAGAATATAAAATAATTCATAATAATGTATTACTCAAAAACGTAAAGTTTTTCTATATGCACCGCCCAACCTTACGGCGCCACCAATTTCTGGCACCCGTTCAAAGTTGCCTTTGCAGTTTTTCCCTCGGGCTTTCCATATCCCCCCGATGCCAGAAGTAAGGCTACTTATGCCCGCCGCCGCCTTCCAAATTGAATGAAAGCACATTTTGATTGAAAAGGAAATTTACGGTGAACTTATATAGACACAGACAGGAACCGCAACAGTTCGCAGGACCCTGGAGCATGTCCTGCATGGCTGCTTTAACAGCAAATGCGACGTTGCCGTCGCAGCTCCCGGCGGATTTATCAGTCAATGTTGGAAAATTAGTTAACGGGTTTTCCGGTAACTTTTTTTGCACGCCAACTTGGCCAACAAGTTCGTTTCGCCCACGAAAATATTTAAGGCTCAATGTCCACAAAAAAGGAAAATGAGGGCAGGGATTTCTTTGGTTTCGTTCTACGGAAAATTGAAAACCTCAAACGTTTGATGTTCTTGGCTAAAATTAATTTAAGGTTGGCCAATAGAAAGTTTGATAATTACCCTTAAAGCTAACAGGACTTAACCCAATTCTTTGGTTCAATAGGAAGGCAAAACAAATGATTTGTCTAAGATCTAAGAACTTTATTTAACATAGATAAATATAAGGTAGTTTGCGATTAAGAAATACATTGTGTGTTTAAGCTAAGTCTACTAATTAGACACGATTTAGTTTATATAATATATATTTAGTCACTACATTAAGTATAATGTATATAAGAATAGTTCTGGTTACACTCACTTACTAGCTTTGCAATATATTTTCAAGGAATTTTCAGTAAACCGGAAATAAAATTAAAACTCTATGGATCTTTGTGCCCTCTGTGCCCTGAAACCTTCGCCTAAAAATTATAAAATCAGAATAATAATCATCGCTTGCGTTCCGAAAATATTTGTATATGTAATATAAATATTTATTTAGTTAATTTAATATAGTTGGTATTTTGCATTTTAGGTACTTCTTGACATTTCTGACGCATAAAGGGTATATTAAATATATTTTCTTAATTGATTAATTGATACCATTCAAAGCACATTCATTGAGATATATTTGATTTGTTTTAAAACTGTTTAGTGATCGTAGTGTGACAATCTTTTTCGACTCCCTATCCTGCTTAAAACATATCCCTGCAAGTTCCCTTATTCCGGTAATTGTTTTTAATAATTAACCAATAATCTTGGTTTATATTAAATATAAAATGATATATTTGTACAGCCGTTCTCACAATAATAGTAGCTTCGCAATGCTTTTAAAGAAGGTCAAATATTATTTTCTATTACTTCTATTAATTTGGAAACAGCTGTACATGTTTTCTGAATTTTCATCCTCCCACGGAATTTTCTATATTTTTTCTTTTGTATTACAAAACTTTTTTTTAATAATAGTTGTAAGGGTATAAGGGTATTCAATCAATCGATTCCAAATCTTACGAATCTCTTATTAATTTATCATCCGATCATCTATCGAATTCAAAAGAAACGGAATGTTGTTGAAATGTTAGCATACAAAAGGTTTAAGCATTTGCTTACTTCCTACTACAACAAAATGTTGCGCTCAGCCACGACATAACCCTTATACGAGACTTACGCTTACCCAAGACAACCACCGCCGCCGTCTCTACTTAGACACGAACCAAAAGCAGCCGACAACTGTGGAAGCTAGTTCTTGCTGGTTGAATTTTTCGCGGTAGTGGCTAAGTTGTTTGCCGGTTCCTGTAGTGGAACCCATTGGGCCGTAGCATTTTTGGCACGGAAAATTTCTTCAAAAAATATTTTTTCCTCACAGCGGACTTCGGGCGAATTTCCAATAAGGGTACGACCTAAAATTTCACTTGATCCTGTAATAAAAATGAAATGATTTTCTGAAATTTATAACTAAGGTTATCTATAAATTAACTAACCCAATAAACCATCGTGGACCACGGTGAATTCAAGTACACAATTTTTCAGAGTCTCCTTGGCGACATCAAAAGCCAGAGCTTCATTGTAAACCGGATTGAGCGTGCCCCTTTGAACGCCCGTCTTACGCTTCTTCATCTTCTTTCCACCGGGGCCCAGGAGAGTAACCTTTACATATGGATCCGAAGAGTTTCGAGCATCGTCAACAATCCGCAGATTTCTGGCCTTGATCAGGACCACCATGAGACGTTCCGCAGATGGTAAATAAGCCAGTGACACCATTATATCTCCCAAATCCACTTTCATATCCTGAGCCGAGGCAGAACTAAGAGGAGTCCAGAGCTTCAACGGTTCGCTCAGATCCAAATTGGCCAAATGAAGCTTAGTTCCTCCAATGCACACGTGTCGGGAATAGGCATCAAAGTCGTAAAGCAAAATTTCTACTGTACGCTTGTCAATTACACCCGCTGTGACCTCAAATACAAATTGTTCATCAAAGACTGAAAAAATGTAATTAATTTTTAATTTTTTTAAACATTGCTTTTTTTTTGTTATTCACCTGGATTCAAGGTCCTCTTGTGTATCCGAGTCTGCCAAAAATTCTTTTTGTCCGGCAACAATCTGACTTTGGCATAGGGATCAGCAGTTCCACTAAACTGTCTCGGTTGCAGATTTTGAGCCTCCAGTAGTCTAACATTTAGCAAGCCACCAACAGGATCATAGCCAATGCTGACATGCAGGTTGCCACGTACTTCGTTTAGGGAAACTGGATTGATGGTCTTCGGCTGAGAGTGCTGAAATATAATAAACAACTACTAAATATTTGAAAGGAAGTATGAAAAAATCCCTCTTCACTTACGCTCCTATACAAAGTCATATCAATTTTTGTGTGATCTAATTTGGCATTCATAGAGGAAACTCTTGGACGACTTGGGTGCATGGCTAGGACCACGTGCTTATCAGATCTGGCAATTGGCACTGAGGTGGTGGAGCAGTAGGACAAGGTGTTTGACTTCAGGCTACCAGTGGGCGATGTGGGTGTGGGCGGGGCCGACTCCTCGGTGGTGTTTGAAACCTGTTGCTGGATGCCGGATGCCGAGGTGACCGAAGCTGGTACCCAAAAGGCCGGGTCATTGTCCTCGCTTTTCAAAGATGTGGGACTAAGGTTGCCGGCATTTCCACTGCTGAATTTCCCACGCGACACCTCGTTTATATTGTCCACATTATAGCCCACGGCACCGGCTACCAAGGCCTCCCTGCTGATGTGAAACGAAAACAATTGAGGACATTATATACGGTTAGTACCACCAAGGGTGACCAAAAAAATGCAAACTGAAGATGGAAAAAAATTTTAAAATTATCTTACACAGGTTTGCCATTTTCGAAATGAGAATTTTTTGTCATTTACTTTTTTATTCGAGTAGGAAAAGCAAACAACATGCTAATTTTCACAATTTGTTAAAATGAGTTTTTGCCGGGGTTCATTTTCAGGTTGAACTTAAAAAAAAATCATGTAAGGATAAAAAACGTAAGAGCACAAAAATAATATTTTCAATTGGTGTTTTCCAAAAAATAACTTTAAAAGAGATTAATTTATACAGTTTGTTTAACCTTCAATATATTTAATATATTTACCTCTGTTGATCCTCATCCTTTTCATTCGCAGACTCTAGGAGATTTTGCTCAAACCAATTTAGGCGATACCTTTTCGAGCAGGTGGTATAAAGGGCTGCCCCAACAGCGGAAACCACCAGAAAGGATACCGAGGCGTAGACACCAATTTGTGCCAGTGAAATGTCCTCCTCACGTATGACAATGTCCATTTCTTCGGCTATAAGTGAATCTGAAGAAAGCATCATCGATTGGTCAAAGAATGTAGCAGCAACTCTTAAACAAATAACACATGAGATGGCAACGCGGGTCAATTACTGGGCATGACCCCACATCGACAACTCTCCACCTGCCTAATGACACCCAAACTAGCCATAAAACATTCATTAGCAAGTCAGGACCTCGGGATGTGAGTCTCATAAATAAATCAAAGCTCGGGGCCCCACGTCCGACATTCATCTTCTCCGCTCGCTGGCTTTGTGGGTTATTAATTGAGCGGCTTAAAGGTGGTGGTGTTTGTGTGGTGGCACCACAAAATCCTGACCAACGGCACGTGCTCACAGCTCCCCACCAGCTTCAAGGATCCAGCAGTAGGATAATGAAGGTACCGAGGCTTTGTCTTTGTTAGACCGCAACCACACAAAATTGCCATAAAGGCGCCTCGGCCTCGGTTAGTTCGCAATTAGCCGAGCAAACTGGCAGGTGACCCTCATCCCAGGCACCCCAACTAAATCCACCAAATTACATCCACACTTAAAACAAAAAATGTGGAAGGGTCGTCATTAAAGTTGCTTAACAGCAACAGTTGCAAAGCAGCTTTATAGTTCCGGTTTTTCCTTAAGGTATGGCATAACAGAGGAGCTAGGTTATCATATTCTTTTGTAAGTGAGATATTTTTATACTCAAAAAATCTCAAAATTAGAATTTAAAATGTAATGTTTTAGCAATAATAATATTTAATTTTTTTCTGTGCAAAAGAAATGCAAAGAAAGCGAAGAGCTGCCACCAAAATGAAGTGATGTCTGTTGAAAAAGCAAAAATTTATAACCGACTTGGTAATTAATTAGTATATTTATATAAGCCACCTTTGGATGAGTCCTACGTTCCCTTATTTACCTCTGACCCTTTCGCCTACCTCACCCAACCGCACCCTTTTGTTGGCCAATTTCTGCAAATTTACTTTTCACTCATTATTTATTTATGGCCAACTTTTTGTTTTTGGGTCTACGCTTTCTTTTATGGCAATTACATGAGGTGTGTATGCGGGTTCATTTCCCTGGATACCCTACTCCTCCTCCTTTTTTTGGCTTCTTGAAAAATCTTGGGGAAATGATTTATGTTCCCTTATGTGCATATAACAGAGTTTCAGCCTTAATGTGCCTGTTTGGAAAATTTATGAAATTAGTTCTAATTTAAACTTTGACAGTTGCAAAGATAAGCCGCTATCGGAAAGGCTAGAGCCCGTAAATTAAAGGGAAAATTCGTGGAGCAGCATTTAAGCGCTTTATGTAGACTTTTCCACTGAAATATATTTGCCAGTCAATCGATGGTTAATCCCCTGGGAAATATGGCAAAATGCCACCGAACTGATATCACCTAACGTTTTTCCAGACTCTGGGCCCCTGTAAATCACATATAACCCAATCAATGTCAAATTGAGTAGATCTCGCACATCATCAGTCAGTCATTCAGTCATCCGAGGTGTCCTTCATCCGTCTGTCTGTCCTGACATTCATGACCTGACACTGGCAGCGCGCACAAAATGTTTGTCCCGGCCCATGTGGTTATGTGAGTTTAAATGAATTGTCATACCCTTTTTAATAGAATGGGGATTTTTATTTTTGAAATTCAATTACAAGAGGATTTTATATACAAAAAAAGTCTCATCAGTTCAAAAAAAGTAAGTATGTATATCTAATGTATGTAGTGTGAACTTATTCCAAAATTATCTTTTTGTAAAAGATTGCATACCAAAAATAAGTCATTAGAGAAGGAAGCTTCTGATTAACCCAAAATTATATAACCCAATTATATCTTAATCCCAGTTCAAAGGCTTATGTAACCCAACAACCTAGTGAGAGTACATATTTTAAAGAATCTGTTCCAGGGCACTACCTCCGAAGTGTTCCCTTGTTGAACCTGGTATTTGCCCACATGCATCATTCACACATGTGTGGGCCTGTGGGCATAGGGATTTATTGCTCCTGTCATAAATTTTAATACAAAAACCGCGACTTTGGCCCTTTTGGCCCGGCCGTCTGGCTTGGTATTTGGTTGGCTTTGTAAATCATTTTGCGGCTTTTATCGTGCACATTTTCACTTTTCGCTGAAACCCCTAGATAAGACCTCACTACTTCCGCCTGTGGCTATATCTTTTTTTTTTTGTGTTTGCGTCGCAGCAAAATCAAGGGCAGAAATGAGTCCCTCGAATGTCCCACAATGTGTTGACAGAGCGACTAAAATTAAGTTTATCTAATCGATAAAATCAACCGCATGGTTCATTGAATGCCTGGGAAAACGGTAGGTATGTGTGGGCCAGCTCATTCCCGTGATTTCTCTTGGCGTCGTTAGCTGGCGATTTCATCATCCTCGCTTAAAAAATTAATAGATAAAGATGGCTCTCAACGGTCGCAGCTCCTTTGAATGGCGCAATTATGGCAAATTATGCTCATTAGTCTAATGAAGTGTTTTGTGACTGAAAAGCCCGGGGAATGGTCCCAGTTGCCAGTCCATTTCTTGGCCACATTCACGCCCTACTGTGCTTTTCAAAGAACGTCGACAATTGCAGTCGTCAGCAAGTCAAACGCCCTATTATCCTGTTGCTAGGTCAGTTAGGGTTCAGTCAGATTAAGGGACTGTAGATTTACTATATGGAAAGTTTCTGTTTAAATAACAGAAAAACATCCAAGTTTCAAGCCTGAATTGATATAAATTCTTTTCACTCAGCTTCAATATCTACTTTTGTATGTATGCATGGATTAAGCGGATGTAACTTAACTCACATAAGCCAGCTTCATTTCTGCACTGAACAAGTTCCATTAAACTATACTTTTTCTTCGACTTCCGGAAGCACTTTGCCCCTATCCTTCCTGCTTTCCGTAGACATTGTTCGGCTTATCCTGCCATAGAGTATTGCGAAAACATTGGCCAAGTGCTGGATGCACACCTGTCCCTGGCAACTGTAATTAGATTACGACATCGGGTTCACGTGCTGTCCTGTCCTGAAATGTACTGGGCAAAAGACTGGCCAGGACAAAAAGTAAGAGTTGCTCCGATACAAATTTGCATTTCCTATTAATAAAAAATATGAATATATTCCTAGCTAAACCTGCTAGACTTAAGAATGTTAACTTTGTTATGAAGATAATTTGAAAATAGATCACAAAAATACTAATGACAATTGTTTCTTATAACTGCTTCCTCCTTTTCTTGATATTTTCTGTTTATGTATGTTTCATAAACACTGACCTACAGCATAAGCAAACCTATAAAAGGCTCCTGTACCGAACTGGAAATTCTTTAACAGGTGGCCTTGTTCACCTGGAATAAAGTTTCCCTTGGCTTTAACTCATCCATTGCAGTTTACCCAGGGCTCCCACGAGCAACAAATGGAAAAACCTTCAGTGCGCATAAACAAGCTACAGAAGTTTACCCAACATTCACGGTGTGAGGGCCACGTTGGCCTCCAGGACTCAGACTTGACGGATCCGGAGGTCCTGGCCGTCAATAATCAGGCATCAGCAATTTGTAATTCACTCCATAATTATACAGTCGAGGCGCTAGTTTATCCACATCAGCAACATCATTATCTTCATCATCATCCCCGTGCCCCCTCTTTGGACTCACAGTAATGGTTCTGTTTTTGTTATTCGAGTTGATTATCTCCCACCAATGGCATCGTCAGTTGTTGTCCCCAATGTCAATGGGATCAGCGGGGCAAATTGAAGGCTGACCCCATCGTTGTCTTTCCTAATTAGCCATCAATGAATATTTATGGCTTATGGCGGGATTAAAGGGGATGTTCTATGAGCTGCTGAGAACTGGTTAAGATATTGGCATAAATGGATTAGTAAACTTTGCAGGAAAAGAAAAAACTTGATACTAAAATGTTATTCCTTTTGCAAAGTTTGGGTTACTTGAATGAGAGAAGCCCAACCTTCTATGAATATTTATCATATGGTTTCTGTAATGTATACCTATGGATACTTTAAACATTAAGTTTGAAAAAGTTTGAAAATTTGCAAGTCCTTTCGCATATTTAAAAGCATTCAAAAAGTCAAAGATCTTCTTCAGTCATCAAATGTAAGCCATTCAGTAGAAAATTCCTAGTAATCCTTTCACTTTCATTGAAATACTCTGGAAACCCTCTTATATGCGATAAAAGTGGAATAAAAGATCCCATTAAAATCAACAACCATATGTCAATTCGCCACAGGCCATTAAACCATGGGACCCGGGGCCAACGGGACACAGAAAAAATATTGAAAATGAGAAATAAAACATAAGAGAGAGTGAGCAAGACTGTGGCAAAGATAAACAGCAATTTAATAAAGTGACCCAAAGTTATGCGCCTCCGGTATTAGGGCGAGAGCATAAAAATAAACAATAAAACGCTCATTAAAACGCTGAAAATGCCCAAGAAGTAAACAACGAAAAATGTTTACATGAGCACTCAGGAAGGAAAAAAAAAAAAAGAAACGGAAAAAAATAAAGGAAAATACATGTCCTGGCGTGGGCTACGGAAATAATAAGTGTGATATTAATACTTGTGTTTGGGACAAAGGGAAACCTGCTCGACAACCCACAGAAAGGAACCCCAGTGGTGGGCCAGAGGCTAAAGAGCTGCCAATAACTCAACAAGTTAACAAACATGGCTGGCTGGGTGAGCTTCTTTATGGCCTCGTCAATGTTGCCCGTGGCTTTGGGCGACGTTTTTGCATTAAAAATACATTAATCTTTGGACACGTGATAAATATTCATTGCTCTTCGACACCCAGAAATGTCTATAATAAATGCATTTCTTTAGTGCAGCCTGTTGACTGCTTAACACGCAATATTCCAGTCAAAGAATATATACGATGTATTATGAAGGTCGACAGAAGAGAGCTCTATTCGGCAACGGAATGGAGGTCGGGGGTCACGGCCATATGTACGGGTGTTTCAAGGACATCCTTGTTGTTTTTGAGTGGCTGGCAACGTGGCCAACAAGTCCTGGCTTCTCCGCCAGGTTCAAGAGCCCGCGGCACAGAAATTCCGTACAAAATCCTTACTGTCTTTTCAAATGGAAAACGGAAAATGGCAAATTGGTTAAAGGATCCCGCATATGTGTGAGTACTTTTCGCAAACGCTTTCGACTGATTATATTTTAACACTGTACTTTGTAACAATTTATCACAGCCAATGAACAACGCGTGCCACGTGCCGTATACGCAATGCAATCATTTCAGTATCAGTAAACAGCTAAAAAGTGGGTGCTCGAAAAGAACTCTCGATGAGCGAAAGGGAAAACTCATTTTCCAAAACAAACAATTTTCGGAAAATCTGATATGGATGTGACGTAAAAGGTGATTACTTAAAAATATGGAAATTGTTTGTTTAATGAAGTTTCTGGTAGACTTTGAAAGCTAAATTGTTTTTGATACATTAATAAATGCTTCTCAATAATAGGAAAAAATTTATTATCACATTTGATGGCTAATTCAGACTACTAAAACTTCAATTCCCTTTTCACATTAGCCCAATTTTTTTTGGAAAACAATTTGCATAATTTTGTTGGCCAACTCCTATGAGAATGTCAAAAGATCACAACAATTTCACATAGAATATTTGACCAGAACTCCATTCCAAAAGAATATCCACTAGCTTAACTTTTACAATAAAAGTTTGCCAGCTTACATTTCCGACTTCGTCCAAGAAAATCAATTTACTCTGCTCAACAAGTTCGAATTACATTGGCCCCACAAAGGCATTGTCCAATAAAGATTTCACTTCGACTTCAAAGCAAATAAGTGAAAAGCCATTTAATATTGAATGACTTGTTTTCCAAACGTGCCTTAACTATTTTTCCAGATTATAACAACAAATTTGTATGCAAATTGAGTTCAGATATGAATCAAACAGCTGTGTCAGCACTTACCCGTTGAATATTTGTCAAACGTTCAAACAAATAAAAATTGTGCAAACAATTTTCTTATTTAAATTGATACATGCAATTTTCCGCAACAATATGTTTACGAAATCCTTTTGACGGTCCAACGTGGCGTATACGCAATTTGCTCTACACCGAACAACGCATAATGTGCGTGTTTTGGGTTCTTAACGAGTTTTCAAACCAATTTCCTTATTAGCGGGCTTTCATTTATTTTTAATTCAATAATCCCCTCTGCACACTGGTAAATTATTTGTATTTCGGAATGAATTTATCCACGGTGAAAGATAACTGAGGTTGAATTTTCCCTTTATTTTAATTTCTTTTATCTTTTTGGTTCACGCGCCTCAACAACTTGGCCAGAGCGTTGCTGAAACTCGACTGTGTTTTTGTTCACCAAAAATTACACGCAGTTCCCCGATGTCATGTCCCATCACACTCACACATTTGCAAACCTCAAAACACAGATGGACGCATAGAAACACACAAATACAAATGGGGAAAGTTCGAGTCCTCGCAGTAATTTTCGTCAAAGATCCCTTTTTAAAAGCTGATATTTTAAAAAGCTTAATCATATGATTTTTAAACTTTGTGTTATAGTTAAAATTTATCAGGGACCGGCTCTTTTAGCTAAAAAATAGTATTACTACGGACGGAAAAGCATTTTTACACGAAAGCTTATCAAAGAGCAACAGCTGTCCCATTTTGCATGAAAGCCCGCCAAATCCCAAGCGGTTCATTATTCATAACGTTGCCAAAAAGCTTGTGATTTTGAAAAGCTTTCCAGGATTTAAGTTACTTTAGAGTTGCCACTTGGTTTTGTTTCAAAATGCTTAAGATTAACTACAATATAAACTAATAATAAGCGACCATCCATTACGCATCATTGTGCTTACCTATATAATATAAAGTCCGCTTTTTGCTGATTGCAAATCATAATTTAACAGCTTGCTGGGCTAAGGTTCGCCCCAAAAAAGAAAAATAAATTAAACAAAATGTACGAAAATTTGTATTTCTTAAAGATTAACTGCACTTTTAAGCAGACTCATTATACATCTTTTAAATATTTTATTTTACTTATTTTCAAAAAGCAAATTTAGATTGTAGGAACAATTTATAATAAAGTGATAACAAATTTCTATAGACTTTTTGGTGGACTTGTATATTTTTAGAAGTGATCTTTTTGGCACTCTAAAATGTAATATAAAGAAAAATGAACAATCATTGTTTCTTTTCTAGCTTACTATTAAAATGATTCCGGCCGTGGACTTGACAATGCTTCTGAAGGTTCTCCTACTTAATCTCAAAATATTCGCAAAAACTCATCAGGAATAATCTTTGGTTTACGCTTCTACACATTTTTAGACAAATCTGATAGTACTACACACTTTTTAAATTAAAACATTAGAAAAATTGACGCATGTTTAGGAATCACGACGAATTATAATGATAACCCATCTTGCGGGTTCAGATCCCCTTATTAGCTTTGCTATTATCATGCCTTTTCTGTTGATCTAAAGGTATTTTGATACGGTTTTATCTACTCAAATGAAACCTCAAAGTCAAAGTCAAATATATTAGCCCAGTTAAAGAGTTCGCAGTACTTTTGATTACGACATTGAATATTTTTGCGGTTTTAAGTCATTATCGAACGTGATGATGCTGATCTTAACACTGAGCTGCTGGCATATTGGATTTCCGAACATTGTAAAAACCACACATCAAACTTGAACTCAATTGACAATCTTATATGTTCAATAACAATTGAATTGTGACGTCTTTAAAACTAATTTAATAATATTTTCTTTTCTTATTTGAATAATATTTTGATTGTATGCGACGTAATTAAAACTAAACACATAAGTTTGCAATATTTCTATTTCTGAATTTCTGAACTGCGTGCTGTCTGCCGCCCTTTTTTAATAGCAATTCAAGTAGGCTAATTTCATCAGCCCTTTTATTTCATAACAATAGCTGATTAAGCATACTTTACTTACTTGGAAAAAAAATCTCTCTAACAGTTCAAATAGTTCAAAAGCGTGGCATCATTTTAGAATTCATTCCAATTTCAAGTTCAAAGTTGTACTTAGCGATTATAGTGAAGTCATTATCTCTGTTCCCATTAGAGGCTGCTTCAGCAATTTAGAGCAAACGTCTGTGGCCTGACACGAATTTCCATTCTTTGCGAACTTAGAACGCATTTAATTAAAATATTAAAACAAAAATACAGGAATACAGGCTATTAACCCAAAAAGTATTTTGATTGCCTGAATGACTTGTAATCCAACGGTTCGAATAGACGTAATTGATTCGCCCGGTGCACATTTGACTTGTGCCAATAAATCAATTGTAATGCTGATAAGCTCGTTAACAATTTCCCTTTTAAATAATTGTTGGCCCATTAAATTTAAAAGGTAGCAAGTAATTAGCTCACTGAGAATCCAACATTCGAAAGAGAATAATATCACTTATGCTCATCTGCCCGAGCATATTGGGAAATTGAGTCATATGCTTGCGATTGCCCATAAAATATATATTACACAATCTAACAATCTCAGTGTAAAGCCTAGGCCTCCCATGAATATTGATGCAAACAAGTTTGCCTATATGTTTCTATATATGTAATAAACCGATCTATGATGCTTCGTTTCTATAGACCCGAAGCCTTATCACTGTGGTTTCGGCTCCATCGACCGATTCACGTGTTGTCATTTATAAA
Source organism: Drosophila eugracilis (assembly GCF_018153835.1). Classification (NCBI taxonomy): domain Eukaryota; kingdom Metazoa; phylum Arthropoda; class Insecta; order Diptera; family Drosophilidae; genus Drosophila; species Drosophila eugracilis. The sequence continues at coordinate 3,032,204 of NW_024571981.1, read as the reverse complement.
ACGATTACAATCCAAGGCATGAATGACACTCCAGTACCGGTGGCTGCACAAGACACACAAGACCAGAGAGAAACTGGAATCATAACCAATCAAGCAGAACTCAACTCGAAGTGGTTGTCGTGCGGCATTACAAATCGTTATATCAAATATAAATAAAAGTGAAAGTAATTACTAACAAAATGTCATCTGCACTGACGAACCTCTTGCAATCTCTGAGGATTGTGCCCCTGGGACATGGCAAATCAAGCAATCAAGTTTTGGTTGTATCAAATCAAAAGGAACGTTTAAAGGTGGAGGATCTGCCGGAGATCTCATTAGAAGAGGTGGCCCAGCACGATAGCTTCGATGACTGCTGGGTGGTTATCTATGACAGAGTCTACGATGTCACTCACTTTCTAAGGGACCATCCCGGCGGCGATGATGTCATTATGGATCATGCAGGACGAGATGCCACCATCGCGTTTCATGGTACAGGACACTCTGGTGATGCCATTGAACTGATGAAAGATTTCTTGATCGGTCAACTTCCCACCAAACAGCACATTTTTCGCACTGGCAAAAACAAGGTGTTGTCCCTGGGCATACCGGAATAGTAATATTAATATAATGTCAGCCGATTTCGCACCGATCGCCTTCGCCGCCGTCCCCCATGTTGTACGAGTAAATGTTTATATATTTCTTTAGAGTATTCATTGATTTTGTGTCTAGTTTTAATCAGCTTATTTCGCATTCCGCAAAACGGTTTTCGCATAATCATCTAAAAACCATCCAGCCAACTATATGTATATTTATATATTGATGTATATTTTTGTCAAGACTTGAAACGGATCTAAGATTAAATTATTTTAAATGTGATTTTGATTTTTAGTATTTGTCATTTGGTGATTTAAAATTGTTGGGAATGTTTTGGAAGTTTTAGAGAAATTATTACTGTCCATGCTTATGGTGAAAGAAAAGGAAAACTAATCAATCTTTTTCTTCTTTCTACTTTAATAATACTTTATTTATTAATACATCATCTTACATATAGTGGTTGACATTATGTAAATGCACAAATAAGAAATGCTTATGACAAAAATAAATATCACTTAACAGATTTTCACTTGGCTGCTCTGATAAGAGGCTCTTTATCAACCTCCTTTCGCCTGACTAGTACACAAATATTTGGCATCTTCCTCCAATTGACTTAAAAATATTGCTTTTTTATGGATTGCTTATCAGGAGAACCGTGGTAGTGGCTCAGACTCTTATTTAACTGCTGCTGGAGGGCGGTTCGTTGTGGGGTCCTTGGAGAAGGGCCTGCAGTTTGGCAGCCGCTGGGAAAGCACCCAAATCCAAGGGTGCAGCTCCCGTGGTACTTTGTATATAGGCCAGTAGTCTGAAAGGTAATGAATATGGATGTTTTAATTTCCTTATCTTAATTAATTTACCCTATTTAACTTACCTTCTTAACTCTTCCAGAGCATTTTGCTGCATAAGAATGTAGTTCTTGGCCAACAATAAGGTGGCTATTTTCGATAGCTTCCGAACTGATGGGGAATGGGCATAGGGAATCACACTCCTCAGCTCATCCAGGGCATCATTTAAATCGTGCATCCTACGACGTTCTCGGGCATTAATATTCAGCCTAACAGTCTTTCCTTGGCGATTCTTCTGCTTGCCATTGTTGGAACCACTTCCACTAGCGCCACCACTAGACACAGCCACCGTGGTAGTGCCACCACTGATGGCAATCGCTGCAATGGCAGCGGCCGTGGGACTAAGTGGTTTTTCCGGTGCACTAGGTCCTGGTTTATTCTCATCCGTCGGTGGCTGCTGGGACATGCCCATGCCTTGGGCATAGAAACCACCCAGACCTACCGATCCAAGTGGCGTCCGACGGCCGGGAACGCTTTGTGGCGGACTGGCGGTGGGTGCAGGATGCTGGCCCCCCAGCATATTGGCGGTGGGTGGTATTGGCATGTGTCCATGGTTGGGCAGACCGGGGAAACCAAAGGCCAGATTCGAAGGGTCCATATTTATTTATTTTCGTTGAATTTTTGCAGCTCTGAAAAAAGAATGTTGAAGGGATGTGTAATACTTTAGGGTAGTCAAAGCGAGTCAAAATAAGACAGGGTTGCAACGGTTTATAGTTATTAAGGGTTGAAACACTCAGCTGTTCGGTGGCGCCAGCTAGAGGATTTTTATAAAAGGAATAGCTTCCCAAAGCTCCTAATAGGTGGAGCGTTTCTATGTTTATAATTTAATAGTTTAAATAATATTATTTTAATTAAATGAAAGGCCTTAACGAAAATATTTTTAATATACGTTTGACAGAAATTGTTCAATTTCGTAAGCCTTCTAAAAAAAAATTTTTAACGATTTTTAACAACAAAAATAATTACGAAAATATATTTTCAAAAATGTTAAGTACATAAAATAGTTTTAAATAATTGTTCAAGCAAAGTTATTGTTTGCCAATAATTTTATAGATGGCGCTTTAAACGATATGGCTTCTCTGTTTAAATCGAGCATTTAATCGGCTTTATTAAAAGTCTTTAATTAATAAACACTATATAGAAACTAAAAACTCTCGAATCAGAGGGGATTTATTTTGTTTGCCAATATTAAAGTAGAAATTTCTTCTATAAAATCTTTTATCAACTATGCAGAATCGCCGCAGCACTTTATTTAACTGGCTGTTAATTTATGGCGCACTTTAAGGATTATTTATTTAAATTAACCACAAATCACAAGTTCGCTGGTGTATGAAGGAGACGGCAGGGCGCACGGAGCACGGCAAAAAGAAATTGGGGATTTAAACATTTTATAAAAAATCGCACGCACCACAAACCAGGAAAAAAATTAAAATGCGGCTGCTATGTCAGAGGATTCAGATCCTGGAATCGCAATCGCAATCGGATTCGATGCGCGAGTGTGAGGTGCCCGGCAACAACAGAGGCGACCGCGATTTTGTGGTGGGTTATAGTAGTCGCATAACGATTTTCCGATTTTTCTCTGTTCGCACTCTCTCTCTCTCTCTCTCTCGCATTTGCTTTGTCTCTTTCACTCTAGCATCTCTGTCGATTATAAATTTTTTGCCACCAACGCCACCGTCGTCGTTTGGTGTTAATCTCTTTCTGCAGAAGGAACATTATGAGCCACTATATAAAAATGTGGGTCGGGTGTTGACGCCGGTGGTTGACGTTTAGTGGTTGTGCTTCGCATAATGCAGCATCCAAACCAATACATATACCAGTACCATTACCAATACTAGCAAAGGTGAATGAGTCACTGTCGATGCACTCGAAAAAAAATTATTTAGCTTTGAAACAATTTCTCAAAAGTTTAATCATCACAAAAAAAAATTACATTTTGAATCAAAAACTTTAGTTTATTAAATATTAATATTTAAAATTTAAGTTTGCTTATTTTCTACCATCATATAAAATATGTTATAATATTTAAAAAATATACAAATATATTTTTAAAATATATTTATCTTTTATACACTATTCTTAATCAACGAAGTTGGAATTTTCATAATATAAATCAAAATATTTATATAATCGCATAGAATTATTATTTTATTTAGGTATATTTTAGATCTTTTCCATTTTTTACTGCAAACATTCAAATTTATTAATTATTTCTTCAGGTGTAAGAAGTTTTTAATGCCTTTGCCCTGGCTGTCCGAAAATTCATTTCTCTTGTTGTTCAGGATTTTTATCGTTTCGCTCCTTTTCAACCCCGATGGCCCAGCAACACCACCCCTCCTCGCACCCTGAATCCCCTTGGCCCCGTTCCTTTGTCTGTGATTTCAATTTCCATTGAAACTGAATCTAATCACATGCTCACTGCCTGCTGATCCTGGTCGTCCAGCCTAGTCCTCTAAATTCCTGTCCTGGGGGGTTGAACCAGGAATATGGCCATAGCCATAGCCCGTGCATCATAGCTCATCGGCTATATAGCATATAACATAGCACAGAGGATGCCGCATCTGCATGGCATTCTCTACGTAAGCGAGTGTGTGCGCCTTCGAGTTGCCTGGAAATTATGGTATCGCATTGTTCAAAGTTGGAACAATGCCATAAATGGCACATGCCAAATATTTTCGTTGGCAAAGGCATACTCCAGGAAAGGGTATGGAAAATGCTTTGAATTCAAACTATATTTCAGGAATACCCTTACTATTTTTTTAACACCTTTTCTTTTTATATTATCTTTTCTTGTTCTTTTTCTGTTCTTTAAAATATCTGAATATTATTAGAGCAAATATTAGAACGTGTTTTTAAGTTGTCCTTGTCCTTGTCCAATCCAGTCACATTTTTGAAAACTTAAACGTCTTTTAATTGGTTATTTAAAGATATCAAGTACAAGTTTTTATGAGAACGTTTTGATTACTACTTCACGGTATATTCTGAATAAATGACATTTTTACCAGATATAAAAAAAAGTTTACTAGCCAGAGCTTAGCATCTCTAACCTCCTGTCAACTGCAATGCCCACTAATGACTTTCCACACTTCAGGCTTCCCAGGATATTTATGTATCAGTGGCGGCGGAGTGTGTGTTTTAGAGCTGCCTGCAGTCGTTTAGTCCTTAGAATAAGTCAAAGTACGAGCACGGGCGACAGACCTAATGACTTCGCGCATAATAAATTTAATAATTTGCGCTGGCAACTTTTCCATTTTCCCATTGTTTGCGTTTCCCTTCGTTTCGTAGGGGAAATTATTGTGTCAGATGTTCGGGGCAGTAGCAGAACCACCGTATGCCATTATTTTCAATGAAATCCGGAATCTGGACAGCCCCTCTAGGCAATGCACCATTTGCTTCCAGGATTGTGAGAGAGTTTTTTTTTTTTTTTTTTGGTCGGATCTCGGATTTTGGGATTGTATTTGCTTTCGCAGTGCACTTTCCCTTATTGTAATTGTTCTGCGACTAATTCAGTTTATATGCAGCATTTACATTGCAATTTACGGCATTCAAGTCCGGGCCATCAAAATAATTTCGACTTTTCAACCCTGCGGACCCTGGACCGACCGAAATTTTAATTTTCGGTTTTTTCATTTTATAGCCACATTTTTATCAATCCATATACATATAGATGGGCATTTGTCGTTTTGGTATCCCCGGGTACTCCAGGTCCGGCCATGAGGAATTTCATTATAATTTGCATAATTTATGCGCGACCGTGATTTGCATAATTAAGATTTGTACATTTGTGCATGCCAGTCATCATTAGCTTAGGTTCCGCACTGCGGACCAATTGTAAATGGCCAACCCAGGGATTTTTTGGATTCCTACCTCGCGTTCTGTTAAGGGGTTTTCAGGGGTTAATGGTTGGCCATCGAACTATGTCACTAGAAAGGTTTTAAATCGCTTGATTCGTTATGGGTGGATATTTTAATTTAGATAATTTAAATTAGAGGTATTTCTTAAATATTTTTATTTTATTACAATTGTCTTGATCTTTTCCTTCTTAATAATAGAAAGAAAATATGATATAGATATAAATTTGATTATTTTTGCTTATTTAAAAAGTATTTATTAACAAATCTTATTAACTTTAAAATGTATTTTATAATTTAAAAATTTTAGCTGCAGCTTTTCAACCATAGCACAGTTTTTTTTCTGTTTTTCAACCTATACTTTAAAGTTAAGGTATCTAACTGTCGAGTGAGAACAAAACAACAACCCTCACTTGTTCGTTAGTGGAAATTACAAATGCAAAAGCCCAGAAACCCAAACGAAACCCCAATTTAATGTTTGGGTATGCGCAAATTAGACAAAGCCATAGAATCCTTGGTTCTAAAGGGGCTTGAACGAAACTAACGGCACTCCATGGGCCAATACGAATCAATCATTAGCATTTTATTGTTGAAAAACCAATTTGGCATATTTATGAAGAGGGCTCACTCCGTCTCGTTGGAGATTCAGTTGATTTTTGGGTTTATGGCTTGCTAACCTTATTATCGATGGGCTTTCGTTATATATTGGCAATATTTATGTGCAGCCCATGACGTTTCACCTAATGATTCCCTAGGGTATCGTTTTCAAGGTAGCAACTTCGATGCCTAAGCCACAGATATATACACACTCACTCTCTCCTGATAGTCCCATATTTTATTTCGTTATTTTTATTGGCAGACGTCAACGAAATACAAAAATGTGTCAATTGTACGCTGGGGAAATCGCTGCCGACTTTTGTTCGAAATAAGAACCGAATGAAGATATATTTATCGCTCATTTCCGTCTTGACAAGCCTGATGTGCTTTTGCCATTAGCCAAAAGTTCTTCAAGCCAATGATAAAGTTGGCCCATTTCGGGTAACAAACGAAAAACATGAGAAACATTTGGAGGATTTCATTTTATTTGTCTCACAAAGCAGGGAAGATTTTAAAGAGGATTTATTTAGTGGAGATTTGTTTTGTAGAAAAATACGAAACATGAAGAAAATACGTTTTTTTCTAAATCTTTTTTATGTTTTATAATATTATTCTAAAATTTTATAAAGATAGTATTATTTAATATACAAAGACTATATATATTCATATATTCCTATATTCTAAATATAATATCATATATTCCCTTCAAAATAATACATTCTCTAAAATGACAAGAATCATCAAACAACTTATAGATTAAATAACACCCTAAAATACCCTTTTTGTCGTTTTGTTTTAATCTAACCCCTCGTGAAAACCTTCACACTCCAAATAATTACGAAGTCGCACATAAAACGTGCCTCGGAAAACGGAAACTGTAACGCACAGCATTTGATTTCCTCATTTCATAGGATTTCTCATCCATTAGCCGAACTGAATGGATTGTGTCGAGCTTTTATTGATTACATCTAATGCTCATCATATGCGCTGTTCCAACAACAACCCAAAAAACACAAAAAATAGAAAACGAAATAATAATAATTTCAGACAAAGGGAAAAGCGTGCAATATTTTATCAAATTATGCGATGTATGCAGCTTCCTCTGTAGAGCGAATCCTTAACACCCCACTGCCCACCCGGGCGTACTTACAATTTATCAGCATCAAATGGAAACCAAACAGCGAGGGTGAACGCGAACCCATGAGTTTCCACAAAAAGGGGTTGGGGGCGGTAAGCCAGCTACAAAACAACAATAACAGTGCCTGAGCAATACCAATTCGAATTAAAATGCTGCTGATGCTGGAGCGGTGATGAGGATGAGGATTCAGCACCACCCCCAAGGGTGGCAAAAGGGGTTGTTTGTCGGTTTCCCTTCGGTTTCTCTTCTCTTCGTTTCTTTTTCTGTTTTTTGTATTTTGCGCGCGTTGTTGCAAATGGATATGGAATGTTACACAAACAAAAAGGGAGTAGGGTGGCCGAGTGGAAGTCGAAAAAGAAGAGCTCGAATCAAAACCGAACACCAAAAGAGAAAAACAGGATGGAACAAAAACACAAAAAATTGCAGGCACGGACCACCACGCACAGGACACAGAAAGGGCCACGCAACCAGGAAAACCATGCGAAAACAAAGGACACAACTTTGATACGAGAGGAGGCGAAGGACTAAGGTCTGTGGGTGGATCAGCAAAAAGAGGAGGGTGCAAAGTGGAGGAGGGACATACTGAATGGACCCAACAATACCCAAGTACAGCTCGATAAATGCCGGCTGAGTCAGCTCTGGGTACACGGAAAGAAAAAATAAAACAGAAAAAAACAGCTCACTAACAAGTTTTATTACCTTATAAAGGAATAAATATCAAATTAAAATCGTCCTCTTTTCCAAATTTAATTAAAGAATTAAATTAAGAAGTTATTTTTCTTAGTGTACTGACCTCGAACCAGTCTATGCCGCTGCCTAGGATGACGACGGTGCTGCTGAAGCTCGTTGGTGTGTTTTTGGGATTATGCGTCGTTTTGGCAGCGTGGCACACGCATTTTTGATTATGCCCCTAACCAAAAGGCAGCCATGGCCTGCAATTACAATCGTAGTCCAGGTAACGGGCAGAAGCCATTCGATATAGTACACTTATGTATACACCCCCGGACGCAATCTCCGGCTCTCACACAGAGTCCTTTTTGGAGAGTCAACTTTTGTTCGATTCCGTTGCTGTTGCTGATTTTGATGAATTATGCACTCCGGGCTGTTATCCTTGTTTTGCTTGCGCCGGCCGGGTGGATGTTCGACTGTTCGGGATGACAGTCTGCTGCAAATGGCTCGGGCTGCCTCTAATGATGTGTCCTTATTCCTAATGCTTTCAGCACAGCACTCCGATTAGGCCAGAATTCCATTCAAAAGAGGTGTGCATCGTCGGGTGAGATTTCTGTGCCGAGATATTGAATAATGCATGGCCAAGGGAAATTCGATTCCCCGCAGAATTTCGTGCCTTTCGGTTTCCCATGGGAATATTTTCAAAATAGCTCTCGCAATTGGAAGGAACTTCATTATGCACTTAGAAGAAATTGATGTTTAGATTATAAATCTGACATATGTGGACATTTATCCTACAGTATATTAAGATAATTTTCTTACATACATATACACTTTTTATGTAAAAAAAAAATAACTAATATAGTTCCAAGGAACCCTTCACATCATCCACCTTTTCCAGCAGTGTTAGTCCCAGCGAAATCATCTTGAAATTGCTTTTTTTGTTCTGGCAGCTTTAAACTCCGATATCCTTTAATCAGGACATTTGAGGATCAGACTGTGCTACGCCCACAACATCCGTTAATGGCCAACATGGAGCTCAGCATCGATGTGACAGCTACTGAGCCAGGGATTCATAACAAATTGTTGCGCTGACGTTGATTAGACGTGGGCCGAAACCACCCTGCACCACCGACAGAGCCAAGTAACCACCAAAGCTACTCATAGTGGCAGTGACCACTACAGTAATTACACTAAAAGAAATCATCAAGAAATTAAAAGTTGTTTTTAAAAATCTTTAAGTCAATTATTCAAATTACATTTTTGAAGTAAAAATATAAAATTTTAGGCAAAATAACACAGAGCTATCGTATACGAATTTAACTTGCGGTTACAAATTTAACGTAGAATTCTTCCCAATTTTCAAATGTAGCTTCTTCCGTTCAGTGCAGCGAAATCCCCTTGGTCGTTGTCCAACATCAGTCACATCTTCAATTGAATTGAATGTACGTGTGTTCCTGACGGCCGGAGCCGCCTCAAATTTTGTTTAGTTTTCGCTTTTCTATTTTTTTCTCCTTTTTTGATATGGGGGGTTCTGGAAGACTGTTAATGACTGATTGTGCGTTTCTCGGCGCTTCGCCAAATGGAATTTTGATTGCATCCGCTTACGTGCCGCCTCCCTGGGAGATCATTAAGGGAATCCATCTTGGTCTAGTTAAATGTGTCACGTCAGCAATTATTTGGCCACATGAGGCATACAAACATTGAGTTTTCTTCCACCATTTCATTTATTTGCCAAGAAAAAAATCGAGGACAGAGAAGACATCAAAATAATTTCGCCATTTATGCGCAATTTCTTGGGTTGCCGTCCTTTTATTTTTTTTTTTTTTTGCATTTTGGATGATTCTCATTTATTTTATTGTGCAGTCAAGCGCATAAAATGTGCAATAATAAATGCTGACTGGCGACCGGCGACGACTTTGTCCTGGCTCCTGAATCCTCGAATTTCCACATCCCATCCCGCCATCCTGGACTTAAAACTTTATGTGCATATAACATTTTTTAACCCATACTCCTGGTCTCCCGGCTCTGGACTTTCGGTCGGTTGGAGAGTCGGACTTTTGGTCGCTGGCTGGCATCGTTAACATCATCAGTGAAGCAGTCAAATGCTAATAGCTGCCATTTCCTGCAGGTCCGGCATTGGTGAAATGCAGAGAAACGCGGGGGATATGCGGAGAAAAGCGGAGCCGGGAGCGTTCAGGAAAATTATGCGCACAAGCGAAGTTGCGTTCTTCTCGGAGCTTGGAGCTTGGAGCTGGGAACTCTAGTCGTTTTTTATGTACATTCTTCGGTGCTTTTTCCCGGTTCACTTCAGTTTGTTTGTAGCCTCCCCACTGATTATGCTTTGGCAACATCTCAAAATATAAAAAAAATAAATGTAGGAGTAGACAAAATGAAAGAGAAAATACTGCTAGAGTAGGGAAAAAGTACAACGAAAATGTTGCATTTTCATTGTAAGTTTGCAAACGCCATTTACATTTTAGAATATGCAGCAAATTAAAACAGGAAGGAACTTTAACGAGGGGCGGAATATTTTAGAATTTCAAGTGAACTTTAAGGGCATAATAAACAACCTTAAACAGAATAAACTTGTAATAAATTTAGCAATATTAAACAAGAAATAGAAAATATTTAATTTGTAACAAAATGTTCATTTAAATCGACCACAGCTTTAAGATTTTCTTTTGATCCATGAACTAAAGTTAAATAAAGGTAAACCAAACTTTTTGTCGTTCCCAATTACTTCTTAACCAGCAATCAAGCACAATAACGTGAAAGATGAAACTGGAGAAAGTTTTTCCGAAATAACCGAAACAGAAGCAAGCAATCATAATAATATTACTCTGGTTTTATATGTCACTGATAGACTTAACAAGCCACAACACCCAGCCATGCAAAATGTTCGTGCAATAAAGAAATTCCACAAATCATTACGACACAACCGCAAAATACGAAAAGCCTTATGGAAACTTTTCGTCGTTCGTGAAGAAGAGAGACGTAAGAATGACGCCGTAATACCAATGTCAAGTAAGGGAAAATTGAAGAAAAATAAGTTTTGCGAAAGGACACCTACTCATCCTTGAAGTCTCTTTTTTCCCTTTTGACGTTCTTTGACAGCGGCAGATAAATTGAATCAAATGAGGAACGAACCAAGATGTCGGGCAGCCAAACTTTGCATGCCTCGAAATTCAATTCTAATTAACATAAATTTCCACAAATGAATGTCAACCACAAGAGGCTTTGTCGTAACAAAAATAAAAGAAAACAATGTAACCCGAATACTTATTTTGTGTTTATACGGGATGAGTTAATGGTTAAGGATATATACAATCTACAATTTATTATAAAGTGCTTAAAAATATTTTCAAATTATATTCTCAATCCAAATTTTTAAAAGTTTTTTTCAAATTTATTTTTAATATATAGCAATTTACGAACTCATGAACTCACAGTATAAACATTATATCAGACCAACACGTACACTCGGGCAACTTGTAATTTAATTTATGTAGCGAGGCAACTTTTTCAGCAGTCATAAGTTAAGCCGCCCCTCGAAAACTCAAAGTCCCAAGAAAGACACACGCACAACAGGTGTGGAACGGGCAGGGATTGGGCGCCCTGGAGTGCGCTTATTGCAAGGTCCCAACTTGATCCCGAGTTGCTCGCACGTGTGGGCAAAATACAAAGTCTTTCCTGGATATCCTGGGTGTGGCATCTCGCCCACAGTTTCCGGCTTTTGCCGTACTTGCACTCCCGTATCTTTCCCTTCAGTTCAATTCAGTTTTGTTCAGTTCTGTTCAGTTCAGTTCTGTTCAGTTTTCCTGTCTGTTGCTGCCAGCTACTAATGAGCTCCACAACAAGCACAAATATTATTTGAGTGGAATTTATGTATTGTGAGCTAAGGGAATGGGACTTTGTTTGAATGGAATGTTAGGGCGAAATTCGGTAGGAGCTTTCATCCTCCGAGAATTCCCACTATTTAAATGGGTTCGTAAGCGGATTAATTGAGCTTATTAGTTGTAAATTAACAAAATAGGTATGTAAATATCACTGGCTTAAAAAATGATGGAAAATAATCATAGAAATTACATATAAAACGAACTTTTTAGAACTAACAATCGCTTTTAGTTTTGTAATGCCAAAGGTTTTTATAACGACTGCAAATCGAATAATAATTATGTAGTTATGCAAATGGAAAAATTTTCTAAGTTTAATGGATTTTTATGGTAATACAGAACAATTTAATTGCGAAGTATTTTTTAATATAATTAACCAAGAATGTATAAATTGTAATAAAATAAGTATGAAACTAATTAATGATATGAAAATTAAATTAAATAATTGACAGATAATACACTCTATTAACAAGAGTATCAACCTATCGTTTTATACCTTAAACCTAGTCATATTTCTATTTTGTCTCTTGCTTTGTTCTTAGGGCAAAAGTTGCCGGAAACGGAAATGGCATTTTGTGTTCTTCTTCAATTCAAGGGTGGCAAATGGAGAAGAGGAGGGAAAGAAGTTGACTTAACTTTTCACTTGAAGTTGCCGAATAAACTTTAAATGAAGCAGTAGGAGCAGAAGGACGCGGTGCAGCGATGCAGATGCACATAGCACAGTGGGCCCTTTTCAGAGGCTACAAATTTCGGTGAAGGCTGACAGGACGAGGGATGTCCCTTTCCCATGCAGCTTCAAAGATAACGGAGCGGCGGCGCATGTCAGGATCAGAATCAGGAAGCGCGGACGATATGCAAATTAGACACAAAATAATAGTGGAAAAAAAATGAAAGGGACCAGGAAAGTGCCAGGCGAATGTAAATGGGAAACAAAGTAAATTCCATCTCGAATCCCTGCACGTAGCGCGCGGCCAAGGTGGTGCGTTTTCCAATAATAAAGGGTGCATCTGGGCATCTGGAGCAGCCCTCGTAACTTGGCCATTTGATATGCACAGCGTCATAAATAATGTTCAGCGTTTAATTTCATTTCCATTTTACGATATGATATTTTCGGGCAAAAGGACTTTGCCGGCTGCTGCCGCAATTCTCTCTCGCACAAATTGACAGAATGGAAAGTGTGTAATAAAATTTCCAAATTGTATTTTTCTTTCACGAAAGTTGGACGCCGAAACGAGGCAGCATTTGATTTTATAATTTTCTGACAACAAACAGTTGGCAAGAACTATTGAAGAGAAGTTTCTCCTTTATATTGATATTAAATTGAAAAAGTTTTCGTAATTGGAAAGTATATTTACATAATTGTTGCTCAAGGTTCCGCCCGTGCAGATGTTTGTAAAATATCCTTGAAGTTGTAGGATTCTCTTCTTAAAAACTTTAAACTTGCAAGGTTGCGTTTGCTTTTTACCAAGGAAATCCATTTAGACTTTTCATCAAAAATTCCTATAAATGCAACATAACGTATTACAAAAACTATTGATAAACTTATAAGTCCCTTAATAAACTTTGCCAAGCTAAATTTACGTTCATAATCGTTTTAGTTCATAGACTAAAGCTTTTGTTTTGCGTTTTAGAATTTGTTAAATAAGTTCCCAATAATCAGATTAAGTCTCGCAACCAAACAAAACCAATCAGCTTTTGTGTACTGAAATCCTCCTTATGAGCGTTAAGAAAATGAATTTACGAAATCTCCCCGGCAACAGCAAGTGCATCCTAATATCCTGTTCTCCAAGGCAACTAATTTTCGTGAAATGCATTAAGAACATAGGGGTAAAATGGAAAGAGGCCATCTAGCTGAGAGGCTTAGACCTAATGCCAGTTTACAATGGCCAACTTGGAGTAAAGCCCGTACAGCCTGAAGATTTGCATATCTATGCTCGCATTTATTTATTGATTGATGTGGACGTGTGCGTGGTCCGCAAACAAAGGACATGGAAGTTGGCCGAAAGGATGAGGTGAAGTGAAGTGGAGTGGGATGGCATACGACTACACCTTCGTCTTGGGAATAAACGCAGCAAAAGCCTAGAGCTTAGCAGCAGTCACTCAACAAAGAGGCCCGCCCATCTATCCCTAAACCGCATATATCTTCCATCTTCTCAGTTGCCATGACAGCGATTTAGCTTTGAGTACGTTATAGCACTGGGAAAATAAGCGCTTATTTGTGTAATTTTAAAATTTAAATTTTAACGAATTTATACTTTTAGATATTAAAGGACTATTTTTTAATGGAATAGAGAATATTCTTGCCTCTCTAGAATATAACTTAAAATTTATCTTTTAAACTTCAAGATTTATTTTCCAGTGCATTTGTAGTGAGGGTGTGCGTGGCAGCAGTTGCTTAGCCATTGGTGATTTATGTCGCAGTACGGACAAAGCTGATGAAATGCTTCCACCTACATATGGACCACCTACCTGCTGTCAGTTCGTCTATCTATCCTGTGTATTTGCCTGTCGCTTTTGGAATGCCTGCCATGGTAGCTCAAATTATTATTGCCAAGTGCACTCGGGCGTATACGCAATGCTTTTTTCCACTTGAGCATGCCAGTTGCAAAAACAAAAACAATGCATGTCTATCATGAATACTTCAATTGGGGTATGGTTATAAGTTTCAAAAAGGATGAATACAAATAAATTATATTATTTTATCATATTGCTGTTGTTCATGAAATGGATTAAAACTGGAAACCCGTAAAAAAGAAAATTTAACCAGATTTTTAAAGTCAATTTTGCTATAATTGAAAACACTTTTAATTTATATATCTTTCCATTTAAAATCCCCGCTTTAGAGTATACTACCATTCGACTAATTGAGACTTAAAAACTTCCACTGCCCAACTCATGTGGAGATTCATTCCTTGACTGGCTGCATGCAACAATAGCAATTTGTGCTCCGACACACAATTGTGGATTATTCATTTGCAAAAGTTTTTCTCGGCACATTCCACATACATATAGTATATATATTTCCCCAACCATTGTTCTTGTTGTCGCTGTTGTCAACGTAGATGTTGTTGCTGCACCGGCAACAGCAACAGTAGCAACACCAGCAATGGCAGGAGTAGCTGCAGGAGCCACAACAGGAGATGATGATGATGGTCATGGCGATGTGTCCCGATGCTACAGATGGGATTCCAGGTCTCTGGCTGTTGTGAATCAGTTTTGCCATTTTCTGCGAATTAAGCCAATTTATATGCAGTCAGAGTACAAAGCATCATTGAGAAACGACGACCAAAAAATAAAGAAAATGCTGCCATGGAAATTAATAATGATTGTTGTTGCAAGTTATATATTTTTTTTTAATAGCTGAAAGGAAATATTGGAGAGCCAGCTGCCGCACTTCATTAGCGAGCAAAATTCACAATGTTCGGAAATTGTTTTCCATTAGCAAAGGATGCGGAATGTGGGTTGGTTGCAACCACCCCAGGCCGCTAAGCCTTTATGCATTTGATGGCTTTGTGACGGCAGCCTTGCCACATGTGGAATGGCTTATGGGCAAAAACTTTTGGCCCGCACCAACTCGTTAGACAAATTGAAAATGTTGCCGTCAATTGGTGCTTTTAGATAAGCACAAAAGTTGTTCGTGTTAAAGAGAGAACATTTTCTAATTGGGCTGGGATTGCAGCTGAAAATATTTTTTTACTTTTATGGAATATCTATCTCTTTTAAGTCTCAATTTTCCATAATATCAAAATATTTCCCTGAAACAGATTACTGTCTCAAAAGACTGCTTTTGGGGAAGAATATTAAAGTCTTTATTTATTTTCTTACAATGCCCGTCTACTAAGCCATTCTCTTTTTCTTTCTACCCCTTCAATGCATAAATCCTCAAAGCAAGCAAATTTGATATAGCTTGTTTCTTTGCATCTTTCCCAAACGCCAGCTGCCCGAGTCCTGCCTTGTTGCTCATAATTCAATATTTATTTGCGCATATTAAAAATACTTTTGCCATATAGTTCAAACGGCAAACAGCGATCCAGCAAATATATGAACAGAACTTACTGAATAAATATTTTTGCAATAAAGAGCATAGACTTACACAGCTGGGTGTGTGCGTGCCAGCCAGCTAGCTAGCATGTCCAATAAAGAGGGGAAAATAGTTTGAGATTCGAAAACAGAGAGAGTGCACACGTCAGGGCCAAGATATTCTACGAAATCTTTTGTATTCTTGACCATGCTTATTTATTCTGTTGCATGTTTGCTCTGCTTAACTAAAGGACAAACAAATGAATCTCGATTTTAAAATAGATTCTATTTACAGTGCCATTCAAGTGAAAATTGCGCACTGCAAATATTTAATCTGTTTTCTCTGGACTTAAATATTGGTTGAGTATTGCATATCCAGTTAAAGTTATTTTTTTATTGGCGACGTAGCTTTTGTAACCAGCTAACCTACAAAATTGTTACCTGACCGCATCTTGGCAGCTGAGAAAATCTAATAAGCAAATGCCTGTCATCTCCTCTCTTATGTATAAATTTATATATAACACCCCTATGTACCGGATAAAGGCAAAAAAAAGTTGCGAAGCCTTCCCACAGCAAAGAAAACTTTTTGGGTCCAAAAAAGAAAACGAAGGATGACAGACCACAACGAAGCCAACCAGCCAGCAGAGCACTCATCGATCCATTAAAACCCAAAAGTCTGCTCACGAAAACGAAAAATAGCAAATGGCAGCAAAAGCAAAAGCATCCCAAAAAGGACTCAAGGACTCGTAGGTGGATGCGGCATATTTGCAGCTGCGACCGCCGAACGACTGATGAGGTTAAGCTGCCGGGGCATGAGCACCAGGTAGTCAAGGTTGCCATGGCTACGACGCCAGAGTGATATCAGCGAGAGAATTTTTGTGTGCGTTGCCCATACGCCATGTTGTGCGCAGACAGAAAGACCGACAAGTGGTGTTTGAGCCGTGCTAGCCGTGAGGGCTATAAAAGCCGTTGCCATGTACAACCCGCCGCAGAGATGCTTGGCCGTTGCCGTTGCCAGGTAGACCTCAATATCCTATCCTGTCCTATCCTATCCTTTCCATTATACTGTCAGGGGTCCTGGGCGATTCTCAAGTGGTTGCCGGCTTCAACATTGTTTGCCCAGCCCTGTGCAAGTTGGCAAAACTGTTCAAAAAAGTAACATTTCAGTCGACCTGGGAGGAACTAAAGAGCTCAAGTGCCAAACAAGATTTAAAGTTTGATTAGTTGTCAAATAAAAAAAGAAGAGGACTTGAAGTTGCATTGTCATAGGAAAGGATGTTCTGTATATATTTTGTATTTATTAGATTTTCTTTCTATATATTTGTTGTTTTACTTCTTACAAATTAAACTTAAAGGTTTTCCTAAGGTAAGCAGCATATTTTGTAACTAAAATTTAGACCTAGATCATTCCAATTTCTCTCAGTGTTTTCAATGGCGCCTGCGCCATTTGTCTCGCTGGAAAAAACATGGCCGGCGCTCACGGCCAACAGACACACACACCGATGCCGGTCCTCCAACACACCCATACACCTACACACCCGCACACACCAGCTGAAGACAGACAAAGGCCATTTCCCCTTAACAAATGAGCAAATAGCCACCCATACATACACACACACACACACACACACATAGTAAGAGAGTGATTTCTACACCGACGTGCTTTGCTCACAGTTGTGCAAACGATTTTCAACACATTTACAATAATTGTAAATGTGTGCAAAATTTCAGACCCTATACACCCATACATCTAGAGCACTTTATTGTGTATATACATAGTGAGGGAGTGAGCCATAAGGAAGAGTACATCTGTATGTGTGTGTTTGTGAGTAAAGTGAACATTCGATTTTACCGGTTGTTGCTTTTTGCCGGTTTTTTACAACCACGGGGGAGGTCGAGAAGGATGCCCGAAAAAAGAATGCAGAATGGGGATAAATTTAAGGAGGGGCTGCTAGCCCCAAGGGTTTGGGGTTCATACACAGTGCTTGGAGTTTTTCTTCTCGTCGTTTTGGCCATTTGAATTCTCTGCTTTTGGGTCTATTTCCCACTCTCTTTTTATGTTTCCCGAGCCTGATGTTTGCCTCTTGTCCTGTTTCGATTTCTCGCTGAAGCCACTTGGTCAAGTCGAACCATTGTTTGGACCCCGTTTCCACTTCAGGACAATGTTGGTCCATCACAGCTATCTATCTAACTGCTGGTCAGGTCCGGGACATCCCCACGGAAATACGTTTGCGGCATGCTGATGTCGAGGGATTTATTATGGCCAAGATAATGATGACTCTGCCAGGGACTAAGTTAGCAAGAAAAAGGGCGAGCTAAAAGACTGAATCAGATATGTGTAGTAAAGAGCTATTAAGCTTGTCTATATGTGGTAATTAGAATCTGAAAGATAAGTCATTAAATTTAAGATTCTAAATAGTAAAGTTTATAATATTTATTGTTGCCTTCTTTTTGGGTAAATTCAACGCCCTTCTTAGCCTCGCAAATAATCTCAAGCCCGATGATTAATTCTGTCTATATTAGTGAGTCAGCAAAAAAAGGAAAAAATAATAAGCAATCATATGGATTGATTCGCAATGAGTAATAAATTATTTAAAAACATGCTGATTTATTTATAAATAATTTTCCACAGACATGTTGCTCTGGCAATCGATCGTGCTTGTGTTTGATTCACGGGTGTGAAAGTGTGAGCACCTCCTCTCGATGTGGTCGTTGTATCTGGCATACTAATGGTCGGCCAGACGCCATTGGAAACACCAATACAATGCCATTTCAATCGCTAGCAATGGCGGCCATTGTTGTGGGCATTGCGCGTAACGTTTTCGCGTTGGCGTGGCAGAAAAACAGCAAAAACAACCGAAAAAGCGGCATATAGAGAGACAACTTCAAACACTCAACAAAAATATGATTTGAAATCACAGATTTTTGCAGTTAAAAGAAAAAATATTTAACAGTTCCCTGCAAATATTTATAAACTTCGTATTCTTGCTGGTAATTCATAATAACTGTCTAATATAGGACTATATTTTCCATAATAGGTATGCTTATTGCTTATTTAAGGTAATAGATTTTCTTCTAGTGTAGAATTCACGTATAGCACGACAAACAACAAACACTCAGACAACCAAATACAACGACAAAAACCAGCATTGAGTCGACTAAATGAAATGAAATCAACATGGCCACCCCAAGGATACGAAAATGAAAATGCAACGTTGCCAATTTTTCGCAGAAAATTCGTTTGCCTTTCATTTGCTTTGGGCCTGCCATGTGATATTGGTTGTGCCTCCTCTCCAACAGACTCATTAAGCTTCGCAGAATTTAATTGCCAACGTTTCTGTCTCTCTCTCTCTCACTCTGTATTTTTTTTTAATGATTTGTAAATGAAAAATAAGCGTTTCATTGATCTTTAAATCCAATTTTCGTATAGTTTTATTGGACGGCCATGAGCTTTCATTAAATTAAATTATTTTTACAATGTTTTTGAGTGTTTTTGAAAGACAATTAATAAAATTGAAATTGTCGAATTTCCAACGCAGAACTTTTAGAAAAAATACCGCCTAGTTGCGGCATTTAGTTGGCCAATTTTAATAAATTTAATTGTTGCCTGCAGAGCCAATTTTACAACATTTGGTCAATTTATAGTTGTTGTAAAAGTTTTTCCTGCCATTTTCTGCTTTTGGTCTGTGGCAAATTGATTGGAAAATATTTATGGTATGGGTAAAAGAATTCGAACGACCGCTGCGAAACAACTGTATACTATTTTATTAAGCAAATTAGTTTACCATACGAGAGAATGAACAAAGTACTTGTTATTTAATAAAAGAACATTAAGCTCCGGAAAATTACTGATATAAAAATTCAATAGTTGCGAATTGAATTACAATGTAAAGTAATGAGCTATTTGGTTTGCTCTTGGAATATGAAAATACCAGGAACATTGATTGAACTCTATGTAATTAATCAAGAATCATAAATGATATGAGACCCATGCAAGTGGAATTTATCAACCTTACTATCAAACTATAAATGTGAAAAATATTATAAATGCCATATTCCAAATATTTTTAAAATAATATTTTATAAAGAAAGAAATAAAAAATGAAATAGCAAAAATATCTTCTTTGGAAAGATTTCACTTACACATGCAGCTCCTTTTTTTATTCTACCCAACGGACTTCCGTTGATAATAAAATAATAATAAATTTCGGTATGAACTTTAGCGCCCAGACCAAGGGAACCAGTCACATGTGAAAGACGATGTCGGCGTTGGCGTCATTGCTTTAATTTATAGCAAAACTGTGAAAATATTTCCACACTCGGCTCCACGGCATTTTCCTTCTATATTTCCAACAGCCCGTGGCCAAGGCGTTGCCAACATTTTCTAGTATTTGCGCGCTCCAAAAACCACTTTTCATGCCCGTCAGTTGCAGCTGTTACTATGAAAGCGAACCGAGAGCCGACAGCCGGGGCCAATTCTTTTTGGCCCCCATTCCCAACCCCCCTATGGCTGTCTTTCTATTTCTACTGAGTGGTAAAAAGGAAAATTTCCAACACCAAACTAAAGGCATTTTTCCAGTGGCTGCTTTTGTCTACCAAACATTTGAGAGAATTTTGCACCGACAGGGGGAAAAAAGCTTGTTATCACTCGGTGCCCACATCTGTCACCTTCTATAAATCAGCCAAGCACACATCTACTGGTATATATATATATATATATAGATTTTTATATAGAGAAAAGGAGCATCTTATATTGGGTGTGCATGTGTCTTGTCCGCTTTTATTATTTTGCAACTAATTCCCTTAATGGAAACTTGCACAATCATGTTAGGATGACTCTGTTGTTGAACATGAAAGGGCGTGGCATGTGTAGGAGAAATATATACTCTTATTTTATATTTTAACCCCTTATCACTACAGTTTCATAACAAGCTAAGTTTATTTTTAACACCTTTCTTAAATATAAAAAGCTAACATCGAAAAAAAGTATATTTGCCTTCCATTTTGAGAGCTTTACAACATTTCCGTTTAAAAGCTTTTAAGTATTAAATCCACTCTTAAACGCCAAAAGTATCATTTAAATATTTCGAATTGTAGGAGCTGCGATGTTTTAATATGCAAATGTTAATGGATTGCAAATCCAGAAACAATCCAATAGCAAAGTAAACCACGTCGGGATCTCTTAGTTCTGGAAGTAGAGGAAAAGTATGGCCGAGCGAACCACATCCATTTGTATATAGATGGAGCAGGCCGCGTCTGAATTGCACTTACGCATAAAATATTAGATGCAGCATTGCAATTGTTGGCTTTCCGTGTTGCGGGCGTTGCATTGTCTCTGGTCTCTGGGCTTTTTCCCGCAGCCTATATTTTCCAACATTTTCCTATATTCTCCGCCATTGTAACAGCCCAGACCCACTTCTACACCAACACCCACAACCTCGGCCACATCCCTTGTCTGTTGTTCGTGCTGTCGCATTATTCTTCCGCATTTGCTGCCACTTTTCTTTATCTCTACGGCAGCAGCAGGAGCAGCAGTACAGCTCAGAGTCCTTTTGCCCTTTGACCCCCCTCTGCAGAATTCAATATCTCGTGTTACATTTCATTGCATGCACAGATTTATTGTAGCGTAATGCGAAACGCTGCTTGTTACTCTTGCAAAATCTGTGCGAAATTCCTCGTTCGCTTCTTGTGTTATTATTAGAATTTCGGTGGGTTTACGAGATACACTTTTTGGAATATCTGGTTTGTCTGGCATTGGCCAGAACAATGTCGTAAGCCTTTTTAGCTTAGCTTGCAATTTTGCCTTTATTCGACAACTTTTAATGGCCAGGGCTGAACTTTTATGATTTCTTTTTCCAAAGGGGCTTTTGTGGGTTTACTGTTTTGAGCCCAGTACACACATGCCAGGGGGGCTTACATTTTATTTGGCCTTCCATTTTAATTTGATTGCCTTGAATATTTCTTATCCATTTAACCATGCTTAGATTCAATCAGTTTTAATTGAAAAATCTACTTAGCCATTAGCTAGGAAAATGTATATTAATTTGCCAAATTACTTGCATTTATAGAAGGTATATTCATAAGCATATATATGTTTGTATATTAACGAATGAAATTCAATCGCCTGTTCAAGACAGGCGGAAAATGGTAATTTTCTCATATGCAAATATTCGATTTATTTTGTGAGGAAATTATTGAGCTACTTCAAAGGACTCCACCCACCTCATCTTGCAATTTCCATTTGCTGCACATCCTTTTCGATTAAATCGAGAATTTATTTCCAAAATTCTTCTTCATTATTTGAGCCTGGCAGACATTTCAAAAGGAATATCCGCCACCTCCCACTCACTTGTAAGTCATCTTAATTATAGGCACATCGAAATGGGATATTTTTCACATGCAGCCAGAAAATGCAATAACCAGTAGCCAGTAGTCAGTAGCCTTTATGTGCCTTGTGTAAAATTTATATATTTTCAATTTCCGATTTTATGAGTGTGCATTTTCATGCATGGCCAAATCAAATGGCCTCAACATTCATAAACGGGAGAAACTATGTATGTGTTAGGGATACCAGGACTAAGCAAACACTCCATCCACCACATATGCTCAATGCTCCCAGATGCCATTGGTTGGGGGCCAATCTAACCGCCAAAGATGAAGCCAGATCCGAACTCATTCTCCTTTGCAATGGAAATGCATTGAACTGCTTATGCAAATGCCAATCAAAATGCGGTTGCCTTGGGGCGTGGGTGGGTAAAAGCATACATACATAACGTGCAGGCCGGCTGGGAAATGGGGTGGGAAAAGCCCTTCATAGTTTGCCTGTCGAAAATTCTCTATGAGTGCAACTTGAAAACTTTTTGTGGCCCAACTCGTCGACTCAGATTTTGCCTAGCAATTGTTCTCAAAATAATTTGATGAAACCCGAAGCCCTTCATTAAGATTATAGCCAAATAAGGCTTAAGTTTCGTCTGATAGCTATAGAAATTGATCTTGATTAAATTTATAATAGAATTTCAACCAGCTTTATATGTGTAGCCTTACATATTGAAGTCAGACTGTGAATTGATTTATATACACTCTAAACGATTTCCAGGGTATACAGGATACAAACCACCCGAACTCATTCCGTGAGTAATCTTGCGAGTAATCTTCATCGAACAGTTATTAAGTTTTCACAACCCGAAAGAAGAGAACCCCATATGGATCAGCATAAGCTAAAGCTCCCACCGGATTTCAGAGACACAAAGGATGCAGTCGAGTCGCTTGGGGCCAAAAACAAACAGAACTAGTACATAACATTGGGCAAAACCCGAAATGTTCGAGAATTTTATGCAATGGAACGAAATGGAACGCACATGCCCGACTGCCTCTGCCTCTGGAAAGAAGCGGAAAGGAGCCAGGCTCGGGATCTGTAAACTAGGAACTAAAACCGGTGACCAGGGGGAGTAGGAAAACCGGGATACCGGGAATCCGAGAAGCAATGTGCCAGGCAGCCTTCATTTTCATGCAAGCAAATTTGCATACCAAAGCGGTAAGGCTCAAACAAAAACAACAACAAGAACAGCAACGACGGCTGCAGAAATCCCTCAGGCAAACATGCATACATTTATGTACGAGTATGTGTATTCCAGGGTCTGTGTGGGTGCAAACATAAACACTAAGAGAAATTTGTTTATCAAAAATTAAGACCATTGATTAATTTGAATATATTTTTTAAATTAATTTTTCAGAAGATAAAGACAATCTTTTCATTATTTTTTCAATAACAAATCAATGATAAAACAATTTATTTTTAATAATAGATCTATAGGTGGAAAGTGTTTTTAGATAAACAGCTGCATTATTTGTTTAATTTTATTTGCAAAATAAACATTGTATCATAACAGTGTCATAATCTCTAAGCAATTTAATAAATAATATTGTGGTTTGTTTAATATGTAGCTCTCTCCTTTGTACTTTAAGTTAAAGTCTTCCACAATAAATCAAGTAAAGATTATGTTAAAAATCAGTAATTTAAATATAAGTGTATTTATGCAAGAATATGCCATGCTAAGAAGCGCGTAGAAAAGCGCAAAAAGTGTTCAAAGAAGTGAACAAATTGCAAGGATGTGTGTTGCAAATGCGTATGTGAGTGTGTACATTAGACTGTATGCGTATGGGTGTGGCCTCGTATGTGTAACTAAGTAAAGCTCTTATATAGCACCCAAACCCATACCCACACCCACACCCCCACCAAAAACCCATTCCCGTTCCCATTTCACCCATCACCCACTGAGTTCCAGCACTTTGGCAAGCATGCTCATGTTATTTTTACATTTTTATAATCAGTTTGTTTAGTTTTTTTCCTTTGCTTTACTTTGAATTTTTGCAGAGATTTTTTTACGCTTAGAACATTTTCTATTACATTTTTTCTGCTCTTCTTCTTTTGCCCTTTAAGTATGAAGCCCTCCGGAAAAATATTGCAAATTTCCTACTTACCAACCTGGCAGCTCCTCCATAGCTTCTCGTTCCTTTGACAACTTAGAAGCTTGACAGCGTCATTCGTTCATTTTACGGGCGGGGCTGGGCGGAGTGTGGAAGCTGAAGTGAAAAAGGGCGTAAGAGCCACGCCCTTTTCCACCTGGTGTTGTCCTTGCACGGTCGTACATCCTCATCCCATCTCGTCGCCTCGATAGCTACACTAAGCCCCATCTAATGCATATTTGTGCGACGGCTTTTGCATGTAGCTGACGTTAAATTAATTTCCGCTAAAGAAATTATAATCTCGCTTCCTTCTCCCTGCCTCGCTGAGCTTATTGGCATTTTTTTAACATTCCATTCCGTAAGTTATGCCAGCAATCTAATAAAAATCTTAAGCCAAAGCTGGCAGATTGAAAACCCTTAGCTTGGGAGAAGGAACTACATATTTACAGATGCTTCTTGTAGTGATTTCTTCTAGTAATTTAAAAACTAGAGTAGGCCTTAAATATTAGATAGTCGACTTTTTTTTCTTAATATTAACGCCATTTTCTAATTTACAATGTTAATAATAATTATTCAAATTTTATTACTAGTATTTATATACGTTTTTTAGAACTAACAAAATGTACCTTTAACGATGTAGTTTATCATTTTACTTGCAGCTGTACTTTTAAAAGTTTTAAATACCTTGAAATTTATTTAATTTTAGTTATAATTTTGAATATATTAATTAACGTTTCTCTGTGGCATATGCGATATAAAGATGTAAAGATGTATGTATCTTTAAAGAATATTATAGTAGTAGTAGTAAGTTTTGTGTTTAACGATTTTTATTTATTGATTTATAAGCGAAAATTGAAACATAATAAAATGAATAATTTGTTTTGTTTCTTTTTTATTGTTTTCTTGTTTCTTTATATTATTCATAAATCTTTGGCTATTGAAACACTAAATAAATATGTCATTCTTTTTAATACCATTTGTAGTCGTTCTTAATTTTAGTAACCTCAAGTATAACATTAACATATTATCTGCCTAATTTGTTACAATATAATTTAAATCATAACATATATTTAACACTTTTAACGACTTTCTTTTATTATTTTATTTTAACACTATTTCTTTAAAGTTGAGATCTGAGTAATTTGTAGAACTGCGTTCGCTCTTGGCATTCACCGCGTGCCTTATGGTGGAAATACATATAGGCCTACAGTGGATACCAGGAGAAAAACGTACCAAATGACAAAGGGCACTTGGGGTTTACTCATTGCATAACAGCGGAAGTATCTCAAGTTGAGGAAATATCCAAGGGCGAGAATATCCTTGACCGAAACGGAACCGCATGAGGTCACCAAACGAAAGTGAAACCCAATATACCGAACCGGTTTGAACTCTCACGTTTCCAGAACTTTATTGTCTTGCGTTTTAGTTTTGTATTGTTTAAAGTTTAACGTTGAAAGGGACCCCAGATCCCAGGGAGATCCGCACGACACCAAAGTCGCGATCGAACTGCCCGAATTGGCGAATGCGCTGCGATACAAAAACCCTGATACCGGCCAGGTCCTTAAGTACTCATGATCGGGATGCGATGTTTAGGGGATGATCGGTAACAGAATCACGCTTGCGAGGGAGATCACAGGCCAATCCAATTCGCTCTCGCTCTTGTTCACTCTCTCTCCCCGAGTTTAGGCCAGAAATCCGGTTTTGGTTCACTCTGGGTTATCCTGTAGGGCCAGCTGCCAGTGGGTTTCATTCACCGATTTCCTGGCATATTTGTTATCCTTGCTGATTTTACGATTATGTTTATCTGTGTGCGTATTTGAATCGGGAGTCGTGTGTATCCTTTTGCGTTTCTTTTTTATTTATTTTTTTTTATAGCGTTGGCTGGCAATGCACTTTTTATATCCTGTTTATGCTCTCGTCTCCTCATTGAATATGAGCCGTGATTTACTCCTCGCCTCTGAAGGTGGCAGCTGTGCATCGGCAAAGGTGATTGAGCCCACGGATCCGGCGATGTCATTATGTTTACAGTCTCACATTGTTGGTTTGCTGTTAAGAAGCTTTTGTGCTGATTGTAATTCCGTGATAAAGCTAAATTGTTGGGTTGGAAATTAAACGAAACTTAAGCTTATTCTGTACAAATAATAATGGGTAAGGTAAGAACACTCGTTTATATTATCAAAGAAGTCAGATCGGATTGGAAAAATGGTAGTTTTTGAAAATTGGTGTAGCTTTTCAAGAGAGAAAGTTAATAAATTAAATTAATAATCCAATAGGAACCAATTTATAATGAATTATTTCAAAAAATTGTTGGTTCAAATAAATAAATAAATAATACATATTGTATTTCTTGCAGATATTATTGTAAATGTCCATAAAATAAGTTACAAGTAGCTTAGCCAAAAATATTTAAATATTATAAGATTCTCTCCCTAATTCATTTCAAAATACATATTTGCATTCTAATTTTTAAGTAAATAAATATTTTACGGCTTAAATACTTTCTAAGTCCTAAAAATTAGTTAATAATGATTAATAACAACCCTGATTAAGTTAATTTACCCATACTAGTCATATTAGTAATTAATAATCTAGCGACAAGCTATAAATCAAAATGCAATCCCTTTTCCGATCGATATCCTTCTTTCAAATGCTCTCACACTCACACAGAGAAACGGCGAATCAGTCACACAGCCCTAAAGAAAACCCGGTTGCATCTGGAAAATGCACAACAGAGGAAAATCGCACAGAGTACAGGGGGTGGCAGAAGTGGAAGATGGGGATGGAAAAACAAGCGGCATTGTATGCATTGTTGTCTTGCAGCAGCTGATCGGCAAACAGGAGAATGTGGCAAGCTGAATAGGCCGTAAAAAGAAAACGGTGGACCCGTGGCCCGTGACACATATTCACAAACACATACAAGGGGACAATAGGTTGAGGGAAAATCTGCCCCGGAGCGTTTTCCTGCATCGCAGTTGGCGCCCAAAGCGGCAACAATAAAAATTGCATGCAATCAGCTGTGGAAAGTGCCTGCCAGCTGCCTTCGTGCCGATGAATGGAAATTAAAACAGCTGACAAACTCTCAGCATCCTTGGCCATATTGATTTTACCCTATGTCATCGCTGTAGCTATTTAAATTTCGCTTCGTCTGTCAGCGACATTTCATACTTTTTTTGAGGGCTATTTATCGATTGCCAGCCGCCCTAGAATTCGCTTCATTGGGCACGTTACAAAAGATACAAAAATAAAATATGCATCTTTTAATGGTGCTAGCCCAGCGGGGCAACGGATGAGATCATATATTGTGAAAAGGGAATTTCATTTTGTTTTTATGTTATGCAAGTATTATGTAAATGAGGGTTAGTATAATGAAAAATGAAGGTTACATTTTTATATTTACTAAATTAATTTCAATTTTTAAATGCTATTAAGGGCTCCAAGAAATTCGTAAGAGAACATTTTAAACATTTATAATATTAAAAAAAATTTTCATTATTCAGTTTTTTAGAACCAAAACAAGATCTAGGTATTTTAATTAATATTTTTGCCAAGCAAAGTCTATTAGAGATTTCGTATATATCGTAATATTCTTCCAAAATAACAGTTTTACACTTCATGTGGTAATACTCCAATAATAGTCACCTAAACAGGATGTATTTAATTAAGTTTTTGATAAAAATATTTTAAATCCTTTAAAAAACAAGGAAAATCTATTACTCTAGACTTCTAGTTCTACTGTTTTCCATGATCTTAAATTTTTCCCTATTGAAATTTTCATATATTTTCCCTTATTGCCCCACTGTCTTTCTATTTCAATGCCTGGCAATTAGCCGCTGTTGTTGTAGCCGTTGGCTGGCATCATCGCTGTCGCATTGCCGCCATATGAGCACTTATGCATGATTTTAATGTCAATGGTTTCGCCTCTGCTTTGCGTCCTCTTCGGGCTTTTATTGCCTCAGACAGGAGCAGGACACCCAGAGGAGTCTAAAAGGAAATGATGTGCATATATGAGGCAGCTTGTTTGCTGAGCAAAGAAGACGAAAGTGTTAGAGGTCACAGGACTTTTTTTATAGATTTTTTCTTGGCTTTATTTCAAGCAATTCAGAAAGTGTAAATATTTGTTCGGCTTAAATTAATGTTGTACATTTAAGGTTTCGTTTTAAAAGCGGTGAGCTATTTTGTTGAGTGTTGAAGCTACTCGTCTTTAGTATTTTATTTTGAGCATTAGGTCTTAAAAATCCATAATAAATATGCTAAACTGTGAAAGAAGTCTTAGACTTAGACTTTAAACTAGATATGTACAGTACTAAAAACTTTCTCAAATTCAGAAAAAGCATAAAAGGATATACCCAATAAACACCCAAACAAGGTTTCTTCTTCGAACTCAGCGAAAATAATCCTATAAAAAACAATCCAATCTCCAAACTTTTTTCCAGTCTTTAAGCTTACCGCAAAGAAAAACATACGGGCGAAAAACTTGAAAAACTTTTTGTTCAAAGCGAACTGAATGAAACTATTTTCTACCTGACAAAAAGTGCATGAAAGCTATTTGCTGTTCGGGCACAAAGCTAAGTCCTAACAAGTGCAGACAACCAAAAACAAATCGTACAAAAAAGCAACGCGAATGAACCCATGATGGCATGGCACTCTCATAAAAATCCAGATCCTGGGTAAAAAAATACGGCTGAAAAAACGTGCAAAAAACGCAGCCAACAAATTTTTACGCCAGCCGAGCGTAAGAGATAACGAAGACCCGGCTGAATCAAGTTGTTTGTGTGCACGGAATAATAAAACCCGGCCATCTCGCATTTTATGCAAAGCACGTTTTACTTTTGTTTTTTTCTTATTTTTTAAGTAAAGAAAAAAGTATTTTAGTTCGGGAGACAAGGGTTAGGAGACATATAAAAATGTCATTTCCTTCCGCTCGCACACTTCGCCAAGTTTAACCTGCCATAAATCTTATCACAGAAGTCGAAAATTGATATCAATTCAGTCTTATAACATAGTTCTTAACAAAGTTTGAATCCAATTGAGTGACTAGTAGTAATTATATAACTCTTAAGATTCAGGGATATTCCATTGACTGAAAACAAACAATGGAAATCAAATTTAATTCGTAATATAAAAAAAATGTTTCCTCTTTTTTCAAATCTTTATAAATATTAACTATGACAAATTGTATCCTATCTTTACCAAATTTCCCCTTGCTACTGTTTCAAAATCGAGAATTCCCCACATTCAAAACCCAATTTTTGTTCAGTGTACGCTCCGCAAAAAGCGAAGCTGCTCCTACAAATCATCGGCAGTTGACGGCACCCAAAACCCATCCATCCGTCCATCAGAGCTCAGAGCTCGTCAGAAATTCGCGTGGCGAGAAAAAAGTTTTTTGGGTGCGGTCCTTGACATCGCGTACGACGCATGACACTCGCCTGAGTGTGTGAGTGTTGGTCTGTTAGTATGTCTATGTGTATGTGTTTGTGTATTTGCAAGGATATCCAGCATCCTGCGAGTGCTTGAGATTCGCAGGGTTGCCTGCCGTTTGTGGCTTCTCGTTTCGAATTCACGATGAACTCGATTTTACGACAGGCCGTCCGCCCGCTCGCCACCACCTTTCTTTTACTCGAAGAAGGACTCGGCGTTGCCGATGTCCTGTAAGCTGTATGCTGGATGCTGTCCTTGCTGGTCCTGCAGTTACTGTAGTTTCAACACACGCCCACACAGGCTTCGGCTAAAGAATATTTGATGAGTTGTACAAATTCAGCTCGTTGAAACTTTTCTGTTTGCACTTTTCCGTTTCTGCTGTTTTCCCTTGGTCGTACACTTGATTCCATTTCCCCAGTCTTTGGGACAACATTTGATTTGTAATTTCAGCAGCAAGTTGCGTTTGCTCAACTAACTTTTTTCTTTGGGTCATTAGATATCTCTATTCCCAGAAAGATTTATTTAATTACATAAGTTATTGGGTATTTTAGGGTATGTATCCACAAATATTTTTCGAAGTTTATATTTTTAGATCATTTCCGAAGAAAGAAAAAATATAATTTTTAAAAGGAAGCTACTGAAAGGAGGTACTAATCTTCAACATACAATTTTAAATTCCTAACTATAAATTAAACTAACATAATTATTACTTAAGTTTACTCATCATATAAGATTTTGGCTAATACTTACTCAAATATCGTCATCATTATTCTTTATCATGGTTACAGTGACTGCATATATATATTTTTTTTTTTACTTTGGACAAGAACAACAACGACAATAACGAAAATGACAACAACGACATTGACATCAAAGAACACATCAAAAATTTGCATGACATATAGAAGACGTATATTCCATTACAACATCAAGTACATACCCATGGAAATATTTTATATAACGCGCACATTTTTGAAAACGGAATTAAAATCAATTACTGATTTAATTATTTAGAGAGACAAAGAGAGCTCTTGGCCATTTCCATTTTTTTGGCATAAGCCCTTGACACTTTTATATCAATTTATGTTTAATTTTTGGCACAGCATTATCACTTTTCGTTTCGTTTGATTCTAACGATTTGGTTTAGTATGTTTTTTAAAAAATAGTGTGGCTGTCGAATTAAAAAGTTTCTTTGTTAGTCTGTTTTGTCATTTGAAATATATATGTTTTGCTTTTATGTCTTTGTGTCTTGTGGTAAGTGTGAGTCTTATCGGTTTGGGTACTAGTTTTCGTCGTCGTGTGTGGTGTAGGAGGTCTTAGTGGCAGGACTCAGTCTCAGTTAGAGCTTCTGATGCTGATTCAGATTCAGCGTTCTCCTCGGCTGAGCGTGCTTTACGTGTAAGCGCAGCACCAAGCGCACTAGTTGACGCCTAAACGTCTACTACGAAATGCGTTTGTTGTAGCGAACCCCAATTTCGAAAAATTCCAAATGGCGGCACGCTCACACTCACACCGTTACCCACTCACACACACACACACATATATATATATTCTTCGAGCAGAGCAGAGCAGCAGCTGCGCAGCAGCATCCTCACGTTCTCAGCCTCAGACTCAGTTCGCTGCTGGTGATTTATGTACAAAATGGCAAAAGGCAAAAACAAAATAATACAAAATACGCTCACAGCATCCTGTTCACTCACACAGTCAAGCTCACAACCATACACACAAAGAAAAAAATTCAGACACACACATAGGCAGGGTACTGCTGCCGCCGTCGACTTAATCCCAATAGTGTCCTGTTTTCTGAGGGGTGGTGGCAATGGCAAGCACTCCCATCCTGGTTTTCGTCCTGGGCCCGGTCCTCTTTATTACATAGATACTTATATACTCCGCTTGATGCTGCCCATAGGTGTATGTGTGTGTTTGTATCTGTGTGAGGCTTGCATATACATACACAGGCAGACTGTTGCTGCCGGCTTTCGTTTTGAGTGGAAGCTTCCTTCAGTCGAGACTCACTCAAATTTCGGAGTGAATCAGTTCATATAGATCTGGTCAGAATGACTATTTTATGGCTTATTTTACGATTTTTGATAGTCGAATAAAATAGATTTATGGGTTTTTGCCAACTGTTCTAGGGATGTGCAAAATATAACCGAAAAATGGATTCTAGAAGCTTATCGGAAGCTTAATTCACTTCAATTAATATATATGGATTGATACATATGTATATATGTATATATATATTTAAATATTTATTAAGATTCTGATCGAATTATATCCCCATTTTGGTAACATTTAATAATAATCTTCTAAAAATGTTTGTCATAAGGGTTTTTAGTATAAATAGAGATAAAATTCTTTAACACTTTCCTCCAAGATCGGCTTGCATATCCTTCTTAGTTTCAAAAAATCTACCTAAGTGTATTTTAACATCTTCAGAGCCGTAACCTTAACAACAACAATTTTGGCAAAAGCTTAGCACAAACAAGCACTCAAAAGGGAGCGTTTTAAATACATAACTGCATACATACACTGGCATCAAGCTAGAGGAAAGTTTCTCTGGCATCTCTGGCTTTTGCCTACAAACAACAAGGTGAGTGAAAACTCTGCCAACAGAGATAACAGGAGCAAAATCAACATACAAACAGCAGCAACATCAACAGCAACAGCAAAAGCAAAACCTACGGCAGCAGCATAATAAAAATCCATTTTTATGGTCCCGACAGAGGCTGCGGCTTTTGCCTGTGGGACGCACCACAGGAAAACCAACCCCACTTCTGAAGAAAAAAAACACTGATTTTCTGGGAGGGTGAAATGGGGTGGCGTTAGCGGGGTGGTGTTGTTGTTGATGCTTCAGCTGTGCTGTGGAGGTGGTAGTTCCCAAAAATATATGAAATTTTACTACCATCTGAAGCTTTGCTAGCGTTGTTGTTCCTGTTTTATATTGCTGATGTTGCAACTTCTGTGGCAGCTGATATTGTTGCTGTTAATGCTGCTGTCGCTTATTCTGCTGCTGGTCATGTTGATGTTGTTTTCGATTTTTATTTGTGATGATGCTGCGTCTTCTGTTGGTGATGTTTCCTCGGTTAATGCTGATTTTTTGTCTAAAGCTGCTGCTTCAGTAGTTCTTACTGCTATTGATTAGGTTTCTGCCATTCTTTGGTACAAATTTGACTTATATTTCTACTTCTGTTGTTCATATTCATGTTATTGTTGCTGCTAAAGTTGCTGTTTCTGCTTTCCCTGATGTTGCCATTACTGTTAGAGTCGCTGTTGATTCTGTTGCTCTTGTCACTACTGCTGCTGCTGCTGTGCTTTTAATGTTGCTGCTGTCTACTGCTGAGTGGTTTCGAGTGAGCGCGTGGAATGTTGCCATATGCCGCCATCACCATCTGTATGTATTGTACATCTGTACATACCAAACTCTCTACGGTCTGTGTGTATTAGTGTTGTTTGCGTACTACGTTTGGTACAGTCGCTGCCAGCAGCAGCAACATCGACTGCAACGCCAACAGCGACTGCGACTTCGACTGCGGATGTGGCAGCGACGCAAACGGCAGCAATAATGTCCGTCCAATCTGTCCAGACGAGCAGACTTTTGACTGTGCGGGGTAACCACTTTTTTGTGCTTCACATTATTTTTTGTTGTTGTTGTTGATGCTGCTATTGTTGTTGGTGTTGCTGCTGCCCTTGCTTGATTGCTATCTTACAGGGTGTGTTTTCAGGGACTTCAAATAAATTTTATATAAATAAAAATAATTTTAATTTTTAATTTATCCTCTGCGAATACTCTAAGAAAACCTTTAATAATATAATTCTAAAAAGAAGCTTAAAAAACTTTCTTACTTTAACATTCAATAGGAATACTTTTCAACCATAAAAGTGTCCATAATTGGCCTAAGGAACACAAGGACACCCTGTATTTAGCTATGTTTTAGTTGAACAAGTGTGTAAGCACATAAACAGAGAAATGGAATTAAGTTTGCATAGCAAAAGAAAATAAACTGCTAAAATTATAATAACACGACGAACGGCGGACGGGGAGACGACAAAAAATGAAAACTAGTGTAAAGCGGCAACAACAGAAACAGCAACAATAACACACCAAATTACACACACCCACTCTCACACACATAGAAAACAACAACACTATCAAACTCACACGGACGGGCCACAAGGCTGAAAGAAACAAAACAGGATAAAAAAAAAAGAAAACTTGGTATGTAATTTATAATATCCTTTGTCCTCAGCCGGCTTTTGTGCGCTATGTTTTGTGAAAAGTGAAAATGTGTCCGCGTGTGTATGAGCGTCTGTGTAGTTTCTATAGTTTCTATGTATGTGTGAGTAAGATTTGTTTGTGTGTGTCAAATACTTTGGCCCAAACACACAGACACAGTTACAGATGCACTGACTTCGCATTACTTTTAGCGTTGCTTTTTCGCCGTTTGTCGTTTGTGCTGGGCAAATAGTTAAAACTAAAATAAATTTAGTTGTTGTGAGCGTGAGCGTGAGTTAAAACACACAGACACACTTGGAAGGGAAGAAGACGGACAAAAGATAGCGCGCGACGCCATCTTTGCGCTGCTGCTTCGCCTGGCGCTGATAAGTATGCTATGCTTTTGTGCACTGCAAGAAAAACGTTAAGCATGAATTTTAAATTTTAAAAGATACTTTTTTTAATGACTATTTTTATCACTTGGACTTGACCAATATTTATTTAGCTATTATTTTATATTATAAAGTCTTAAAATCATATATAGAAATGTTAATTTTAATAGTTATGAATTCATTACCTTAAACATTTTATATTTTTTTCTTGTAATAAACGGATTACTGCAAAGTTTGCCTTTGTTTTAAATTTTTAAATATATGTCTAAGACATTTATTTTTGAAAAGTGTAATTCCCTTGCTGCTCCACCCGCTGCACGAAATCTCATTATATTTGTTTTATTTTATTTGCTGTCACGTCTTCGTCGTTTGCAGCAGCTTCTTATTTTTTATCTATAACTTTTTTGCAATTTTGGCCATTCCATTCCACCCAATCCCGTTTAACTCATCTTGCGACAGAAGTCACCCCGCCCACATCACTTTGTAGATTCCCGGGCATTGTCATCTACTTACTTACTACTTAATGCGTGCTTAGTTATTGTTTTAGTGTGGCCTTTTGTCTTGAAATTATTAACAATGGACGTTGCCAAGTGAAAGGTGCTTCTGCCTTCGGGGCAGAAATGGAATGGGTTGAGGTGGAGCAGTGGTAATAGCATTTAATGCACCTGCCGAAACTCATACACACACACGCACACACTTACCTGCATTTAAGATGCTTTGTTCTGCCCTCCATTGTCTTCACTTACACACACACACACACACACTTACACGCCACAACTCACCCAGCAACACAAACACTTCAGAGACACCATCATCATCATTATCATCATCATTATGTTGATTGTAAGCGGTTTTATAAATGCTTCATTTTGCGTGTGTTTGTTCATTATTTATTTACTTTTAGCAGCGCTTAATTTTCACTCTCTGCCAACCCACTTTTCCCACATCCACATTTCATACTCTCCGCAAACTGCTAAGCTAATGATCTAATTTCATATTTATATCCAGCTTATTTCCATTTTAATGGTGGTACCATTTAAATATTGAATTTTACATTGCCACTTTACATATTTAATTTCCGTTGTCAGCTGTTGAATGGTTTAAGTATTTGAGGAAATTGATATTGTGCTATATATTAGTTTTTGTAGTTTATGCTTATTTCTAGAATATTTATTGCTTTACGGCCTATCTAAATTTCTGTTTGTTCCTGTGACTTCAAATAGCTTTTATTTTTTAGTCAGAGCTGAAAGCTAAAGGGCTGGAAGAAACGATAGTCCGCTTTAAACAGTTTTGCATAGCCATAGCCAGTCCAGGGTGAAAAGTCAAGATGCCTTATATGTCAAAATCGGCTTAGTACTAGAGTTTTCCATACAAAAATTTAAAAAAAGACTGAATATCTCGTCTGTAAAAGCAAATTTCCGAAAGGAAAACTATTCCTGGCTTAAAGTTATCGATTAAGGATTCCAATGGCGAAGGTTGGGGTACAACCACCAACCACTCCTGGACGAGCTCGCACCACTTCGCTGAATCTGGAAAACCAATTGATAGGCGGAAAATATAGGGTGATAAAGCCCATTGGATCCGGTTCATTTGGCGATATATATCTCGGACTGAGCGTAAAGGATGGCTCCCAAGTAGCCATCAAGGTGGAGACGAACGATTCCAAGTATCCGCAACTGATGTACGAGGCAAAGGTATATGAGCAACTCATCAGCAATTACGGATTTCCCACACTGCTTCATTATGGCAGCGAGAAGAACTATAATGCGATGGTTATAGAGCTATTGGGTCCATCCCTGGAGGAACTATTCAATCTCTGCAAACGTCGTTTCTCCCTGAAGACCGTACTCATGGTAATCGATCAACTGCTAATGCGAATTGAGTGTGTCCACGAGCATGGATTCATTCACCGCGACATCAAGCCCGATAACTTTCTAATGGGTTTGGGCAATCAGTGCAACAAGCTGTACCTCATCGATTTTGGCCTATCCAAGAGATACAAGGACAACGAAACGCAGATGCATATCCCCTATCGCAAAGATCGCAATTTAACGGGCACCGTTCGCTATGCCTCGATAAATGCCCAGATGGGTGTGGAGCAGTCGCGCCGAGATGACATGGAGTCCTTATGCTATTGCATGATGTACTTTAATTTGGGAAAGTTACCATGGCAGGGTATTACTGCCGTCAATAAGAAGCAGAAGTACGAAAAGATTTTGGAGAAAAAGAAAAGCGTTTCGATTCCGGAACTCTGCAAGGGATTTCCTTCTGAATTTTGTCTACTGATGAACTACGTCCATAATCTTCGTTTCAAGGAACCACCGGATCACGGTTATCTCCGTCAGCTCTTTCGGATACTTTTTCGCTCACTTAACCATCAGTACGACTATGTATACGATTGGACACTGCTGCAGCAGCAGAAGGATCAAATGCGCCGTAACAAGGAGAAAGAAAGAGAACGGGAACTAGAAAGAGAACAAGAACGAAATATAAAACGAGATCGGGTAGTGGAGCGGGATCGTGAACGTCAGCGGGATAAGGAACGACCAAAAGAGCGAATCAAGGACAGAGAACAGGATCGTCTACTTAAAACTTCCACCCAGCAGGCGGAACGATCCTTTGGTCAACGATCAACCAAATATGATCGCATTGGCGATGGAACTATATCCAAACGAAAGTAAAACCATTTGCTAGCCATAACAAATATCTGTGAAATATAACAAAATTATTTATATTTTAAAGTTCAGTGGTTCGTATCCACATCTTTTGTGGTTTCATTTACCAAATAAAATTTAAAATTTTTATTTTAACTACTTCATAAACTAATTCATCAATTGATTAAACATCAATGAAGAGAAAAGTTCCCTTCCTGTATTTATTGTATTTAATTATGTTCCAGTCACCTCTTTACAAAATAGTCCTTAGGCACTCAAGTCCATTGAATAGTTTCATGTTCCCCTGGGAAATATTCACTCTAACTGTACCATTACGATGAAAAACCCCCTTCCCCTAAAAGCAAGACTCTGGCAACTTAATAAACTGTCAAATTGTCATGTAAACGGGACAACGCTGCCAACCAAAAGTTTTTTACCTCTCCCTCTCTGAAAGGCTGGCCAAAAAAGGAGTTGGGATTATTTACGCTACTTATTTATTGAGTGGCAGAAAGAAAACCGAAAGGGGAAAGCATTCTCGAGTTATGCGAAAA
The DNA here is from genome assembly GCF_018153835.1 of Drosophila eugracilis. Classification (NCBI taxonomy): domain Eukaryota; kingdom Metazoa; phylum Arthropoda; class Insecta; order Diptera; family Drosophilidae; genus Drosophila; species Drosophila eugracilis. The sequence continues at coordinate 2,994,918 of NW_024571981.1, read as the reverse complement.
CAAAATAAATTTTATAGCAGTGGAAACCGCAAGAAAAAAAAACATTTTATTAGTTTCTTCTCTTGTCCGTTTTTGTGGCAGCAAAAATAAGTGGAAAAGTTTCATTTTATTTTCTATATATTTCTGCAACGATGGCTTTGCTTAAAGACGAGGTCGCGACTTGGCACCTGATGCCAAATTAAATTCCCAGCTGCACAACTAAGATACAGACAGAGACATAAGCAGAGAATGCGAAAGAGAGAGAGATGATTGGGATAAAAAGAGACGGAAATAAAACTACATGGCTATGACAGACTGGCAACTTCAATAATTTATGATGTAGCAGCCAAAGGAGAAAACAGCTCCGGAATCATTTTGCCATTTGGAGTAATTTTTCTTTTCAACTCTCATCCTTCGTTTTCCTCCTGTTGCGAAACTTTTCCATGGAACAGAAAACATAATTAAGTGTTGTCTTGAGTTGGGTGCATTGTTGACATGACAAACAGTTGATGAAGAATACAAAAAAAGAGCCAAAGTAAATAGCGCTACGAAAAATAAAACGGAAAATAGCGAATTCCATTGAGAAAAATAGTTGAAGATCCGTGAAAACCGTTCCACGGCAATGAATGTGGCTAATAAAGCGGCCCGACAAGTGGTAAGTAAAGAGCAAAATACCAGACAATGTGACTTCGCCTCTACTCCTTGATGCTACTCTATCTCATTTCCGATACCGTCCTTTCGCGTATCCTGACAATGACAGTTGGCGTGTCAGCATATGATAAATTGTACCACCGACAGGTGACTCAAATGTTATGGAAATTTCAAAGACAGGTCCTGATGACTGCAGGTTTTCCCCCTTTTCCAGCCCAAAACAGATACTCCTAGTCGGTAATGTAATTGCACATTTCGTTGTGTGAATGCTAAAAGAGGTGTTTATTTAATTTGCCGAGTGAATGTGTCTACGTGAATGCCATTCGCCTGCTCCAAGTTTGTCCAATTTGATGTGACAATTTCCAGCATTTTGCACTTGAAAGGAAAATAGTTGGTAATGGTATGCCGCCCATGGAATATAAATGCCCTGGACCTGAATGTAAATTTTTGAAGCCATGCAAAATGTGAGCTGAATGGTGTGGCACATTCAAACTTTAAATGCCAGTCCTGATGCTTTATAAGGGAGATGGCTTCTTGGACAAGTGAGGGAATGTGAAGTGACATAATTTAGATTTCTTTTTTTATTTAAAATATTTTTCAATGGCTACAAATAAAAAGGAAACATTCCCTATATATTAGTTATAAATTTAGACCAATATTTCATCCAAAATCCGAGACTAATGACTATGCAAAGTCATAGAAAAATGAACTGAATAGCTATATAGAATGAAACATTTATGCCACTTATCAATGTATAATAAATCCTATCAAACACTACTATATTTTATATAATTTTTAAATTAAAAAAGGACAATCTTTTATAGTACGACACAAAATAACATATTTAAATAATTTTTAAAGTCTAACCATTAATATTGTTTTATTGCTAGTCACATATTAAAATTTATGAGAATGCAAAGCGCGTAGAGGCAAAGTTTTTCAAACCATCAAAAACCCCTTTTAATGCATATTTGAATTATGTCCGTTGCTGTCGAACATCCATTAGGAATTAGTTGCTGTGGCGTCATTGTTGTGCCGCTCAACCCACTTAATCCTGCCAAAGTGTTGAGCTGAAAAATTGCAAAACTAATCTATTGGACATCGTCGGTCTCTCCTCCGTCAACCGTATCCGCATCCGCAAAAGGTAAACCATTAACATCAGCAGTGAACTGGTTAAATATAATGCCCCAGACTTTAGTAGCGATTGTAAAGTTGTTCCGCTAGCTCAACTTTACCACCATTTACTCGTATTTTCAGCATTAACTAAAAACGTGAAACGCAACGAGATAATGCCAAACCAAAAGCAAGCCAGTCGCCACCGCATCTGCAAAGGCAGCTTTTAACTTTCAGCGGTAACCTCAAAGTTTCCACTCAAATAATTGCTTTCACTGGCACTAATAGATGGGGATTTCCAAAAGTGGGCGAAATACACACCGCCCGTTTCAGCTGCCCCAAAAATGCTGCAGGAAAATCCATTTGCCCAGATAAGTCGCAAACACGAAACGAAGTTCTGCGATTCGAGTCCTTTGTTAACTTTAGTCTGTGCTTTTGTTTTGTAGTTTCACATGCGCTCTGAATTATTTATCGGGTATTTTGCTAGCAAAAGCAAAGTAATTATGTGCAACGCGGCGTATGCGCAATGTTAAGACATGCCAAAGACATGAAAATTAATTAGTTTATCAACAGCGATTGGTTGTGATACGCTGTACTCAGGTGGACTCTGTACGGTAATCGATTTGCGGCTTATCTTAGACAGCACACTAAAAGGAAAAGATATTAAATTATTTTATCATTAGGGTAACCCGTTTAATAATCGAATTCTAAATTGTATTTTTCATCTTTAAATTCTTTTTTCGATAATAATTTAAAATGAAATTAAATATATATAAATAAGAAAACATATTATAAATTTTCTTTGATTATTTCAATTGAAAGAAAATACATTTTGTGGAAAATCTATCTGATTAAATTACATCGCCGTCGTTGATATTTAATATTATTTTGCACTGTGCCTCCCACACAAAAATAGGTTTTAGCGTGCACCTTAAGAAGATTTCACCGTCGACTGGTCGAAAATTGTACGAAATGAAATGAAAAGCCCATCAAAGCGGTCGTAAAGCAAAGGGGATCACAAAAGCGAAAGCCCCATGCTGTCTAAACAAAGGGCAGACTCAGCATGGGATAGGCATACGAATCGAATGTCATTAAAACCATGGCTCCGGGAGATTCGGATGAGGTTGACTGACTGGCTGACAGTCTGAAAAATATAGAGATGTTCTAGGGGAAGGGAAGAAAAGAGAAGAGAATCATGTTGAGAGCTCATTAAAACGAATACGAATTTAATGGTACTTAAAGCGGAAATTGCCTGGCAAGTTTCCGCCATGGCGGGCACACAAGGATGGTGAGCAGACCCTCACACAGATACGGATTCCAACTGGGAGCAGTGGGAAAACTAAGCGGCAAAGCAAAGCCAAGCCGATTCCCGTTGCCAGCCAACTTAGATCAAAGTGCCAAGAAAAGGCAAAGCAGCAACAAAGCTTTTACGAGCTGGAAAACTATTAGTGGCAACAGCAACAGCAGAAGGTAAGGACTCCGACAAAACGCATACAGAAAAGAAAATTTATTGGGTTTTGAAAATTGATGAAAATTGATTTTTAAAAAATTCAATTTTTATTTAGTTACATTTCTTTTGAAATACAAGTAACATTATCTTTACCATAAAATAATATTCACCCATTTTTTAAAACATTTTTTTTTTGGCTAACCAAAAGTTATTTTTTTTATGATAGGTACTTACATTTTTCGCAGTGCAGACAACACCTAACTAATGCTCAGGCTAACCTGAGCAGGTGCTCACCTATGAGTTGCTTTTACTCTTTACTCGACTAGTTCTCCTGTTTCTAAGTGAGCTAATTGAAGCCATTGCACTGTTAAAAGAAGAACAAAAAACCCATAACATGCAGACAAAAAGTCCTGAAGTTCAGTAAATACGAAGAAGTTATGATGCCCTAAAAAGTAAAAAAAATAGTAAATATACTAAAATATTCTTTAATTTTTTTTCTTGACAATATTTGCATATTATAATGAGCTTTTCATTTTTAAACAGCAATGAATATATTATAATGTTAAATTAAAACAACTCAACCGTGAATTTAAATTTATTTTAAATAATTATTTCATTGACTAACAACATTGATATTGGTATCAAATCTGCAGCTAAATTAATTTTTACCCCATTTTTATTCATATAAATGTCATATATTTTTCATTGATTAAATGTTACAAACTTGAAATATTAACTATACAAAAAAACGTATAAAAAGCTAAAATTTTCTAGAGAGCGAGTTGACATTGCAGAGCGGAAAAAATGCGAAAAAGTGGACAGCTTTTTTGGGGCGCACAAAAGTATGCTTTAATTGAATGTTTGTTAGCCTGCCGAACACAGCATCCTTCTACTGCTCCACTCTTCCACGAAACAGGCAACAAAATGTTTGAAAATTTTCCACACATATGCATGTCGGTGGCGCCCATAATAGCAATACCATTCCATGTACTTTGAGTTTTCAATTTCAGCTTTTTGCCAGCCGAATTGCCGAAAGAGTGGGCGGTGGAAAACATACAAATGGGGCGAAAGCAAATGGAGACCATGTCCTACGAGCTTTTTGCACCCATCAGCCTGCAGTTCTCGGGAAAACATAACAAGGATATTACGACTGTTTGATACCCAAACAAATTACACAAAAAATGTATTTTAGTTTTTATTAATTCTAATATTATAAAAGGTATATTTTGTAGTAATTCAGCTGGTTTTTTTCCAACAAACTTTAAGTCTTAAAGATTTTCTATCACATATTTAACATATTTTGGTTTTAATTATAAACCCAATATACCCTTAAATGCTAACAAGAAAAAACAGAGTACTCAAGGGATGCCTTTTCTGTGCGCATTACCGTTGAAGCTACCTGATAAAGCAGAGGTAACTTTCTGCATAAGTCAGCCAAAAAGTTCCATCAATATGAGGCACGATTTTTGTTTGCAACTGTAGCGTTTTGCCTGCCTAGGCAACTTTGAATGCCAAATCAACGATATGAAATTTTTCGTTTGCCAAAGATTGATGGGGAATAAAAACCAAAATCCATCTTCCGCCAGCAAATAAATATATAGCTTTTTATGTGTTTTTTTGCAGAACGATCACTTGGTTAGTGAAGTAAAGAAAAATAAAGCGAAATAGTGTTTACAATTTAAAATTCCTTGGCTTATTTTCAAGAATTTAACGAGTAACACACATGGCAACACAGTCAGTTGTACAAACACACACATACCTAGACAGAAAAACAAGCGACTTTCAAGTGCACTTGGTTGCCGAAAAAGTTAATAAAAATAAGTGCCCCTTGGCCATTGCCTGAGGGCCCTGGAGGAGATGAAGATGGCGACCCAAACTCTGTCCGTCCTTTCCATATGAAGTGCCCAGCCGACTTCGCTAGTTAGTGGCATTAGTAATTTAGATTGCTGCCGAATAACTTTTGCCATCTCCCCACCCCGGATAGCAGCAAACTGTTCCCTCTGTAACTTAAAATCCAGGATAAGAAAATACCACAAGCTGCTATGGCAGTAATAACAGTTTCGAAACGGAAGCCCTCCAAGGCAGTCGAGTGGAAGTTTTTTATGCTACGCAGGATGTTGGCCAGCCATTGACAATAATTGTTGTTGTCTGAAAATGTATACAAAATATTAAAAGAGAAGTTAAAACTAGTCAAAATGCCAGGAAAAATCTCGTTAAAGTATGCAAATAAATAAGAGTTTTTGAATTGCCTCCTTGGGCAGCTTTGGGTGCTTTTTCTCTCCTTTGGGAACATATTTTCACATTTTATAGTTGTTGAGAAAAACATTCTTGGCAGTCCATAAATATGTCTAGCTGGATGAATAATAATAACAATGAAATGTTATATTTTTAGAAACAAAAAACTTTCAAGTAGTTGGACAAACCAATATAAAGTTTGATTAAGCAATTTAGATTTGATGAGTTGTCGTATTAAAAATATTTCTTAAATTTTTGTTGAGATATAAATATAAAACGAAAGCAACGCCCCCAACATCAAAAAGTTTAAAAAATTGTAATTTATATATCCTCCTTTAATTAGAACGTATAATAAACGGTCAATGTCAAATTTTCGAAACTTCTTAGCCCAAAAATTTATGTTTTGATAAGGGTGTTCCCACCATAACGGGTGTGAAAAGGCGCAGGAATTTAATTTACTTAGAGAAAAAAGAAATTGTGCCAACCGGCGAGGAGTGCACAAGTCAGCAGCTAAGACCCGGTAATCGCATTTCTAATTAAGTGCGAATTTCTAGCACACGCAGCACCCTCGTCGTCCTGTTGGAAATTGTGTTGTCGCCTAGTTTATTTCTTTTTTCCCAACCGCTCACATTTTTTTTTATCCTTTGCCAGCTGAATTTAATTAAATTTCCACACTTCAAAGCGCTGGCAATGTGTAAAATGTCCTCAAACCAGACCCAAAAACGAGAACGAGCCAAGCCAACTTGAAGAAGAAATAGAAAAGCTGTGCGTGCAGAGAAGGAAAATGGTATAGAAGAGTAGGGGGGCCGAAGGAAAGAAAAAATGGTTATAATAAAAAGGAAATCTTAATTTTTCGTCCTTCGTTATTTACGCTTGAAGTCGGTTTCCTTCAGGTTACAAATTGTTGCAGCTTTCTAGCGACTTTCCCTTGATTTTCTTTCTATTATTTTTTGTGCCTTTCTCTCTTTTTGTGCTTTGTTGGTTTGCTGTAGCTTCTTTTACTAATTAATTTCGATTCATTGAGCACTTTTACAAGAAATTGCACACCCACTAGTGGCGTCGGTAGGTGGGATGATTTTTCTGGTTGCACGGAAATAAAATTCGAATTTAATTGGACACCCAATTACATTCAAAATATTCTTAGAAATTCATTAAGCTTTGTACGAAAATTGTAACATTGATAGCATGTTTCCCATAAATAAATGAATTTAGAATACAAAAATAATACAGAATTATATTCCCACTTATAAATTTATTAAACAACATTTTCAGTTTAGGCATCAAAATAGGAGTATATCACTTACTAAGCTTTTTATAAAAATAAAAAATAGCATTTTATCCAAACAAAATAAAGGTTTATTTTTGTTAAATTTGAAAATGATATTCATTTAAATATATTTTTTTTGTGTGTGTGGCAATGTATCTTCTACGTGACTCATTCCTTGCCACTTTCCACACCCAAACCCATCCCCATTCGCATTCCAATTCCGATTGCCATTGCATTACGTTTCACTATGGCACGGCAGGTTCACTTCTTCCATTTTCCATTTTCCGTTTTCCCTTTTCCATTGCTTTTCCCTGCTTTCACTTGCAGCAGCTTCAAAGGCGGTCTCTGAATGCCTCAGCAAATGAGCGTTTCAAATTGTTGGCAACAAATTTGCTGCCATTGAAGAAATTGCTTTCAACTTCTAGAAAAATAATATAAGACGAAAAAAATAGAAGTAAAAAGCCAGGACAAGGCAATAGCTCCTTCGATGTTAACAATGGTTTCCTATAGGTGTTACTTGCCACTTTTCTATATCCTCTCGCCCCACCATCGATGTGTCAATTAAATGGTTTTAATCTAATGCATGTGCTAGATGTTGGCATTAAGCTGGAAGTATACATATCGCAGGCTGACAGGAATCTAACGAGCTTAGCACAATCGACTGAGACATTTTCTATCCCTATCGCAGGCTGACATTTCAAAAGGAAATCGGGGAAGTGGAAAAACTGGGCAGCCAATTGACAGGCTGATGGAAAATCGAATAGAAAAGTCGTGTAAATCAATTAAAGATAACTCTAAAGTTTCGAAAATTGTGTACATCATCTTAAATTTCCTACCATCTTTCGTTTGATAAAAATAAAAATTTCGTGCTAATTTTTCTAAATATTTAATAATAAAATACCTCAGTTACGGATTAATTCTAGGAAAATGAGTAGTTGGAAAAGATTTGATTATAGCCATTAAATTCTTGTGATTAAGTAAATTTGATTAGTACATATACCAAGATACCTTTTTAGCTTTCACTTTACTTGGAATTAAAGTCTGACTACGGTGATAAAATTTGAACAATTTTAAACAATTGAAGCTCCACCGTTGTGGCTTCAAATAATTTCCCACAATTTCGCTTGTTTATCATAATTTCAATTTTAGAACACAAATTCCTCGCTCATACACGTACACTTTTTGATGGTAGTTTCATTAGGCGGATTCGTATTTATTCTGGCAGAGACTCCAAATTAGTAACCGTAATATAATTACCATAAAGTTTGCTCTTCTCTTCACAGAGTATCTAATTATCGCTGCACCCACGTAATACTTTCCCCTTAACCAAACGAACGAATTTCGCTTTTCTCCACACATTGTTTAGTTTAAGTTTCACGTTCAGACTTAAATTTCTGAAAAAAAGCCGGGAAACAGGAAAAACAAAAATTTAAATAACTGACATACCAGCTGAACGAAAATTGCTGGGCCAAAACTTTGCATTAACCAGAAACCCCAAAAACCTCGGCCCCAAATCCACACGCAGGCATCCATAGGAAAGTATGCTGGCAATACGAGAATGTAATAAAAATGCAAAACCCAAAAATATAAATTAAAATAAAGTACAAGAAAAACAAATTGGGAATTAGGACATGGAATACCCTAATTAGAAAATGTATCAAGGAATGTACTAATATAAATATTATTTTATTTATAATATTAAGTTAAGAATGCAAAAGTAAAAACGGCTAGAAATTCTGGTACATCAAATCGCAAAAACATTAATTTCCCATTTATCTACAGTAAAGGTATTCAAAGTCCCATAATACCCCCAACTGAACTACTGGATATAAAGAAAGTGTAGCGAAAAATGAGGGGGAAAAAGAACCAACACTGCCTGCATGAAAAGTGTATTAAATTTTTAGCATGCTCATTAAAAAAATATTAAAATAAAATTTCTATGGTTACCGTTCGTTCATACACTGGCACTAATAATGCCCACATGTATTGTGAAAAAAAAACGAAAAATAAAATAAAATAAAATGTGAAATTGTCTGCCTGATGGCAAAAACATGAGTTGGCCAAGCCCCTCGACAGTTTTTGGGTTTTGCGAAGGGTGAACACGAGACCACATTAAAATTGGCATCACAGAAACATCACACACACATGCAGCGGCTTGTGCACATTAAAACAACGCCATGTTGTGCCACCACCACCACCACCATGGCCACCACCCACAAAAAGGATATCACAAGGGCGCAGGGCTGAAGGTTGCAGGCTGAGGCAACGATATGTGAATATCAAGATTTAATTTAAAGTTAACTAAGTAAGATTAAGCCTTACCAACGCACACATACTGGCACAAACAGACAACCATTTGCAGGGTGCAAATGTGTAAGAAGAGTCGAGGGGGCTGGTGGCAAAGGGGTGATGCTGGGTGGTTTTTACGGGGTGGAGGCTGGGATGGTCTCCTTGTATCAAGTAGAGCAGAAACTCTTAATAAAGCAATTGCCTCTGGCAGTCAAAAAGTAAACGTCGACGTTGTGCAGCAACGTGATTACGGCAGAAGGAACTGCAGGGGGTGTTGTGTGGGTGCTGGCCAGGGGGGTGGTGTTGGGCGCCCGGTGGTACCTTGCCAGGGCCACGACCCCCAGCAGGATGTGTATGTGCCTGCATTTGCACTCAGTCTGTTCACACTTAAAAAAAAATTAAATAACTTTTAAACTGAATTTATTCCAAATATTTATTTTTCGGAATTTATTTTATTTTTAAAAGATTTTCAAGTTTTCGATTTGATATAAACTGTAAATTGATGTTTATAATAATACATTATATCTATCAAAAATAAAAATAAAAACAAAATATTTTTCTAGGTTTATATACTACTTCATTTTATTCCATGATTGTAAGCATGGTCTGCATTGGAATACCTTTTAAAAGTGTTCCTTTTTTCATTGGCTTTGCCGTGTCATGACAAAGCATAGTTGAAGTCCGAAGGGAGTGGTTCGGGGGATCGGGTGATTGGAAGGTGGGTGCAGCAGCTGCAGATGAAACTTACTCACGCCCTGAAATATCAACTAACCAGAATACATAATACTATATTGAATAGAGAGAAAGCACTAGAAGAAATATGAAACGCCGGGCGAGGCGAACCATAACGAGACTATGAACTGAATTTAATTAGCTTTTGGAGTATGGCTAGCTAGCTACAGTGGGTGTTATCAATATTTGTACACAATATTTATACAGATATATATTAAGATGGTATATTAATTCATTTAGATTATTATAAGATAAATATTTTTTAAAGAAATAAATTCATATCGTCAAAATGTGAAAGTGCGTTTATAATTTTCTGGAAGTTAAATAATTTAACAAATCCGACAAAATAGATCTCAGCTTCAGCTACATATTTGGACTATTTCATTCCATTAATCTATACATTTTTTCTCCAATTCACTACACCGTTCCTCTCTTGAAACAGAATCTCTGCAGCTAAAGGCAAATTACACAGCAAGCAGCATCATCAGCATCAGCATATTATTTGCAGCACCCAACCGGGACCACAAGTTGAACACATGAAGTCAATATAGTAATTGCTTGGTTCCACTATAACTACCCGGACGACTTCGGGCATTAAAGGGCCAGCCGTTGTCGAAAAAAAAGAAAATCTTTCTTTTGTTATTATACCAAGCTGAAGGGGAAAAAACAAATTTAAACATAAACATAAAAGCAAGTTTTTCAAAATCTAGTTTTGCATTTTATAATCTGGCGGGGGTTGTGCAACCAGCACGAGTTGGTGAATAAAAAAGAAATATCAAAAAAGGGGTTGTACCTTCTGCAGTTGATGATGATGCTGTGCCACTTTGACGGGGCAAGGGGTGGCGAGTAGATGAATCGAACTGGTGACAGTTGTCAGATACATATACTCAGTCACATCGCCATGGGCCTTAATAGGTCTTGGATTACTCGATTGGGTTCGGGGATCAGAATCATTCCTTCTTTTCTCGCCCAGAGCCCCCGTGGCCTTTTGTTCTTTGTCAAAGGGAAATTTTTCATATGCCTTTCAATGCTTCGCGCTTAATAAAATTGTAGCCTTGGTAACAGGACAATTGGAAATGGTCAAGGCTTTAAAATCCGACTTAAATTTTGTACGTTTTTTATTCAGAGTTTTGCCCACGCCGGTGGGTTCTTTGATTAATGTTTTACAGGAAAATGGTGAAAAGGCATTTTCGGAATGGCCCAAAAATTTACATGACAAAGTTGGTTCATCGGAAGTTTTTGCATAAATTTAGCAACAAATATGACACACAAAAATTAAGGACGTAAAAATTGAACTCACTGAAACAGAACATCTAATACTCTACGTAATATTCTAAGCATTTGTAGGATCAAAAATTATATATTGTGTTTTTATTTAGGTTTGATAACTTTGTAAAAATGTTGTCCCTTTTAGATTTTACAATGTTAAAGGAAAAAATATCATTGTGGATGTTTCATTTACTTCCGTAAGAAATATATTTTTTACGCTCTTAATGCAAATTTATTTCCGCTTGTGTAGGCAAATCAAACTTCGTAAATGATTGCCGACATTATGGATAATATGTTTATACATGGATGCACTCGAATATTGGATAACTTTTAGGAAATGCAACGGAATGAATATTTAATCAAAATAAATAGCATTAATTTTCATATTTAATGAAGCAACACTTCATTTAAACCTGTTCTCTGACGTTGGCGGCAATGGGAAAATTCCCTTCCCATTTCATTAAGAGTGTGAGCGGTGCTCATTAATGCTGCATGGCAACGGGCTCATTATGAGGCCCAAATAAAAACACAAAGTACAAATCCAACAGCAACGAAACCAATTAAAAATAAAAATAAAAATAAATACGTTGAAAGCGTAATACATGAATAAAATCCATATACGCCCGGGAGCAATAAACGCTTACGCAATTTAATTGCGCACAAAATGGCTGCCAGGACATGCCAGACAAATGTACACGAAATAAAATAAAACACCAAAAATCCCGTCTTTCAATAGAGCGATAATTAATATAAAATAAAGTCCGAATGGGCAAAAAAAAAGGCTAGGATAAGCTGGAATGAGTGGTCATGCAGATCGTATAATGAAATGTGGTTTAAAATAAAGGAAATGGCAGGTAATTGTTATGTTAAAATCAACTTTAATTTGGCCGCCAGGCTTTAAATTCTCTGGTCTCCACTAGTCGGTTATTCCTTAAGGCATATTTCCTTGTTGTAATATTTGGATAATCCTGTACAAATTTAATATTCCCGCTTGGCTCTGTTGATAAATGAGCAAATATTTAACGGGCTCTGGCACAGATTTCAATTAAATAAATGCCAAGACTATTTAGTGCGTTCAATCTGCTTTTATAGGCGGCATTAGCCGGGGCAGCCTCGAGGCTTTCTGCTTATTAAGAAATATCTTATGCCAGGACCTTTTTTGCCGCTTGCCGGGGGGCGCCAGTGTGCAATGTTTTTCCTCATTTTCATATTGCTCTTTGCCAGCTCATCATAATATTGCCCCACCATGCCAGAAGCACCGAGGACCTGGTGTCCCCCAAAGGCCATTCTTCAGTGTCAGAGCCTCACCTCTCCTCCTCCTCCTCCCTTATACTTAGAGGCATACACTTTTAATGCGTGTCGCCCACATTTTATGAGCTGTCACAAAGCACAAGCAACCGGAGAGGCAAAAAAAAGAAGGGAAACCGGGGGAAAAAAAGAAAATATAACCAAGGAAGTGCTCACTCACGCAGCTGTGACCAGCATGGCAAATAAATGAAAAAAGTTCAGCAAATAAACAAAAAAAAAGGCCAGCATGCTCCAAAATGTAGGTGGAAAAGTTATGCACTTACTCTAACCCACCTCTTCCAACCAAAATACCCTCAAACCTCCGAACACAACTGCGACTCTTATTTAATTAAATGTCAAATGCTGGCCCGACAGTTCGTTTGATTTGAACAGCATTTGGCGGCTCTAGCCGAGTGGACATGGTCCATGGACATATTTGATTTATTCCATTTCGTTTGTCTGCCGGCATTAGAAACGACGAACCATAGCTGAAAATTTTCATTTAATTTGATTTCTATTTCTATCTATGGGATGGAGGGCTTAATATCCATGACGAGCGACACAAATGGTTTCAATAGGTGGGAACCGAAACATATGACATTATTTCCAGCACTTTCGGTTGACTAAGTGAAATAAATATGATTTTTTTCAGCTACTCCATTTGGCTGCGGCATTTAATATGTAGGGAAATGGCCTCTAATCTAATACAGGCATAAAATTGAGTTATTGTAGCAAATAATTAATATTATCTAAATCGCTCGTTTAAAGGTTTAAAAACATTAAAAGAGTCTTATAAATATGTTGTAGTTTCATAAAAACAAATGACCACCCAACCCCTTACGTTAATCATTCATGAGTTTCCTAAGTCTAAATACATAAAGATTGTTATTTTTAATTAGATATTTCTCACTGCTCTGAGCTATATCAAACAATGTTATATTGCTTGCATTTGTAATAAATTTCAACACAATTATCAAGCATACGCATCGTTGGCAGCATAAGCGCTTATTCTCTCTTCTTTCTTTTTGCCCGTCAAATGCTTCGGTCAGGCACGGATTTAATTATCAACTAATTAATTTGCATTGCCCTAACCGTTGTCCATCCTGGCTAAATATTTCCGCGAATTAGTTTTCAATTTCAAATACAAGTACATTTCCAACGGCCTCCGGCGAAAAGTACTCATATTCCGTTCTGTCAGAAATTCATTTTGAAATGTGCACAATTCCCCTTTGACCTCTTTTGCCTCGAATTTTACACTTCAAAGCACTGGTAATGTCATCTGCAATTATATGTTTGTGTTTAACATTAATTTCATGAGTTTGTTTTTTTTTTCTGAAAATATCTGTCACACTTTGTTTCTGTTTCGAATGGAAAAAGTAATTTTCCTGTTCATTTTGCACAAGTAACACAGACGACAAGAGCCAGTGAACTGTTTGAAAAATCTTACTAATATGTAAGTACATTTAATTAACCACATTTGCCAAAGAACATTCCGCAAAACAACATCAAAGACAAGTCTCAGGACCCCTACTTCTCGATTGCGACCACCACATTCGCTAATTAGACATCCCCTGACATTCAGCAAATTATCAATAATGCACAGGGTTTCCCGAATCTATATGCTGTTGGATTTTCGGTTGATTAACCAAGGGGCGAACTAACAGCAAATGTTGCTTTAATTAACACTAAGCACCGAAGTCACATTCGATCGGGTCAAATCAATTCACTGGTTAACACACTGCTGTATAGTACGTCCTTTATTTTGCCACTTCGAATCACATTCGAGTCTTGTAATTAGTGTAATGCACTGCTGGTTCACAAAATCAGAGATGGTTGCTGTGTAATAGAATTAAATTCCTTGTAATAGATTTAGTCAATTTAGTTGCAGTCTGTCAATTGAGATGTGTTCCTCATGAATCCCTTGAAGTATATGTGGAGAAAATAAATGTTAAATTAAATTTACTATACCTTTCTGAAAGTTTTTTTTGATTTTTTTTAAATTTAACGAAGAATGGAGCAATCATCTGTGAAAATGTGAAGGCAACTTTTATCTAATTGGTGAGTAAATAAAACTTTCTTGATATACAAAAGAAAAGGGCCTGTAATTGCATTGTATTTGTGTAACAGCTCTGACCAGAAAAAACCACAGCAAGTTGTTGCTTAGGCCTGCGGTGGTCAAAACAATTTTCCAAACTAATACCCCGCTGGGAAAGACCAAAAACCTGAGCCACACAAACTCATACACGCATACTGGTCGGAAAAGCTGTGGATGGAAAACTGATGGGGGAAAGCAATGAACGAAACGAAGCGAAGCAAAAAACCGAAATCCCAAAAATCCCTTGATTTATTTCTAATACTTATACACACATATAGAGGGTAAGGGAAGGAGATTTCAAAAGAAATATCCTGGTAAATAGAGCAAGTGAAAAGTTCTCTATCCAAGGGGGAAAAAAATCGAAACGAAAAATGCAACAACAAGAGGGAAAACTTTAGCATTTCCCTGAGGAACTAAATTGTGCCACCGGCGGTTTGTTTGCTTCCTTTCAACTCCACATCCTGCTGCCTTTTCCAAAGGCCTTCGAACCACTCAAGGATATGCGGCGACCATGCAAAGTGAAGCTAAACGAAAGTGCCTCAATTTAAGTTGTAAGCTGATTTGCCTGGGCGTATAACCCACGAAAACCTTATATACACTCACATGGGGATATATGTACAGCCAGGACAGTCGCACATATGTGTATGGGACGGCGCCTCCGCTCATTGAAGTGGAAAAACTTTCTGGCTGGTGTAGCAACAGCAAATGCTTAAAATTAAGGCAAGACTTGGCTTATATTCCCTTTCTTGGCGATGCCATTAGCGTGGGTCTCATACATTTCTAATGAAGTTGGGTAAGTTGGTAAAATAAGGAGAATGTATACGGTCTCAGGGCAGAGAACAGAGAAACGTTACGCATTCGAATTACATATAATGTGATTTTGGCTTAGGCTTATAACATCACAAGATCGTTCATTCAAGAAGAGTTCTTCAGGTTTAATCACAGAACAATATCAATCTCATGGGTATTTCCTACCACTTGGTCCATATTCACTCTAGACTCTATACGAACCTAAAAGGGAATAGCTGCTTTATCATAAATCCATAGATACTTCTTCTTTCTTATAGACATCACTCTGGATAAACGGGCCTGAGGCTTCTTGTCTTTGAACGGGCTGTTTTGGTCTGATTTTGACACAAATCCCTTTGGTGCTAAAGCAATTTATGCGGTTTCCAACCATTGGGGATGGAATGTATAACTGGCAACTACTCTCCCCGGCCGAAAAACACACAAATACCCAAATACCCAACCAACTCAAGATGTACGCTTCGAATGCGAGAATAGTTTTCCCATGAAAAAAAGACGAGGAATAAGGACTGGGATTAGGGGGAGCAACCAACCCACATGCACTTGGCTGGGCTTTGGTTATGGCTGGCTGGTTATGGTTAGATTGGTTGCTATGCTGCTGCTGTTGCTATTGCTCTGCTGCATAAGTGCAATTTTATGTTTGGCCCCAAAAAGTTGCCTGCGAAGCGAAGTAGTTGATAAATGGCACACCGACGATCGCCGATGGAAATCTCAAATCCAAATCCCTTCCATGCCCAAAACAATTCACAACACAGCATGAGCATAAAAAATGCAAATTTCTGTGCATAAATCTAAAAAATTCAAATACATATATAAATAAATATGCTTGCTGTTTTTTATGCCTGTCCCATATCGAGAATAAAAAGCAAGGAAAGGGCTGCCACCACCAGATGCCACGCCTAACGAGACGCCTACCTTTCCGAGTGCTACATGGCCGCAGATAAACCGCCCGAAAGTAATGCCAAAACATTTCGTGTCATAAATTTTACGACATAAGCGCGAAGGGCAAAACAGCACAAAAGCCAAGCGCCCGAAAAAACCACAGCAAAAGGGAATACCTAAAAGTTAGGCAGAGATTTGTCGACGTTGTAATACCCTTAAGTTGGTATTACCGACCTATGATTAAAAAACTGATATTATTATACTTCTTTCTTAGATAATAATAACTTTCATATTCATTACGTAATCATACTAAAAAATAGATCTTTTAAATATTAAATATTATTTTAAATCCCATATCTTATATAACCTTATTAAACCACTAAGTAAAATCTAAATACCTCTTAAATTCAGGGTAAATACAAGCAATGGGCATTACAATAAATATTGATTTACAATTTTTTGTGCTTAGAACATTAATTTAGGCAAAAAACAGGGGTGTAGTCAGAGCAATGTACAGGTGTACCCTTGCAAAAACTTGTTTTAAATTGAAATTAATGAAGGTAAAACAAAATTCCAATCAATGTGCTTTGGGGCTTTAAAAAACATCCACTGTTTAAATCAGAAATTCAGCAGTAAATTTGATTAAATCCCTTTGTGCCGCTACTGATAAGAGCCCCCTGACCAATCGGTTATAGAATGATATTTAGCTGTTTTTTAGGGGAATTCGTTGAGCCATAAATTAATTTAAGTGCCTGAAAATATTTTTGATAACATTAAATGAAGCCAAGCGAATACTGAGATCCCTTTTCTCCTTATTGTTGTAATTTCTCGACGAGGCCTGAAAATTTAAACGGCCTAGCCATTAAACGAAACGAGTTGGATATAGTTTAATGGCTTCATTTTTTGGATGGGGATCGGTGGTATTTTTGTGCCTGGTTGGTGGTGGTTTTTGCCCAACGATTCCCCTCAATATTCATCCGCACTTTGGCCAATTCTATTTGTCTTCTGCACGAAGATTTAATTAAAAAAGTCGAAAGCATGCAAACGAAGTTTTTTTAAGGAAAAAAGCAAAATGTGGCTATGGCATTAGCCGGAACTTTCCGGCGGGTTGCCATCGAGGCAACGGCCACAAAGGATGCGCCAAAGGACGAGCCGCAAACTTGGCAAACTTTGGCAGCGGAGCATCTCGTTATCATCGCCCATCATCAGCGTCAGGATACGAAAATAACAGAAACAACAAGAAACAAAGTCGATGCCAAGCCACTCGTCTTCGATTCCTTCGTTAGCAATACTTTTAAAGTAAATTGCGGCAGACCCGCCAGCTAGGACATTGTGGGTGTGGATCTGAAAGTGGATGTGGGTTTTCGGTTTTGGGTTGGAACTCTAGCTGAGAGCTGAGGGTTTTCCTGGATCCCTGGAAACTGCGGCTCTCTGCACACGTTACGGCACTTTGCCCTCGCTCTATGCTTCGTTTGGTTTTTGATTTTTCACTCCTCGCCATGGTTTCTGCTGGCTCTTGGCCTCCCTGCTTTATATTGCTCTCACCGAGGATGGGAAAATTAATTGCATGCAAATATTGACACAGCAAAAGTAAATATAATTTCATTGTTTACTCATAAATACGCATTATTTGAAAAATGAAAATAGAAGAGCTTCCCTTATACCGGAAGCAAACCAAAAATGAGAAAAAGAACTAATTTCACTTAGACAAAGGTTGCAGGTTCTTTCATTCAGATTTTAATGGAAAGAAATGTAAAAATAACAAAGGTATATCCTGATATTGAATAAAAATTAAAATACTCAGTAACAACTTGAAACATCTTATTCTATTTAATGTAAAAAGTTTTCTAAGATAAAAAATGTAATTCCGCTTGTAATACTTTGCACAAAAACCTGAGGATAATTTTAAGATTGGGCTAAATATAAAAATAAGGGTTGAGTTTCAACTGATTTGAATTGCCTTGGGCAGATTCTAGCATTAGCACTAATCGGTTTAAATGTTCGTGGAAAATGCTGTTGCCTAATTGGCATCATTATTTTTGATGGGGTCACGCAGGCAACAAAGAACGAAGCAATACCCTTTTTCAGGAACCAAGAACCAAAACCGGGACGAAGTCGAGTCTGATAAATGGCCAAAATGCTTAGCAAAGGTAATTAATGGCAAAGTGCAGGCGGGGAGCTAAAATTGAACGGAGATGAGGCTTTCGACCGATAATTAATGTGCCTGCTGAGCTCCAGCATGAGTCTTCAAATTGTACCGTTGAGCAGTGTTTCCGGAGTTGATAAAAATTGATGCCAATTAAAAGTTGGCAATCTGTGAAGCTGTCAAAATGGGTCAAGTTCTCAAGCTTTCCCCTGCCTAAAATATTCGCCACTCGCTTTTCAAGAAAAAGTTTTGGCAAACAAGAATGGCCCTAAATTGCCCACAAAAGAACCCTCAATGTTTAAAACCTTCGAAGCTGGGAGACTGAAAACAACAATTTACGCCTCACAACTTGTACGAGTGTTGCGTTTAATCGTCAAAAGCACTTCTTATCGAAAAGCATTTCCTTTCTACCCCACCAACCTCCGGGAAAACTTCGCTCATAAATTATTACACAAAATTAGTTGCACTCTCGCCCGGGGAAAATCAGGGGATCCAAGAAAACATCTTCAATGACTTAAAAAATTTAAAGCCAAAGCAGGGAAAATGAAATATGGCCGGGCCAAGACAAAAAGCTAAATAATCACAGACATGTCGGATAATAAATGATTAACGTCCTGTCGACTGGGTGGGTGGGTTTTTAAAGTAAAACAACCCATTTGAGGTCATTTGTATACATCTTAGTATCGCTGCCATTTTCACAACCCCCAGATTGTGGGAAAAATGTTGACCATTTCAATGGCTTAAATTGATATTGATGAGCTTATCCCAAGTTGTATGAAACTAAAATGTTAAATGGAAAATGTTAATTATTATGAATATTTTTTTTTTTTTTTGCATTTTTAATTAATAATTAACCTAAAAATAAAAAGAATCTTAATCTTAAGCGTTGAAAGAAGATTTAAAAATGAGAAAAAATAGTTTTATAATGACATTATGATTGTGAACTTTAGTAGTAGGCATCACATATACTTCTTTAATTATAAAGAAATTTTGAAATCAATTTTATTTTCCTGAAACAAAAAATGCACTTTCAAGATGCGAGATCGCAAACTCCGTGAGAAAGCTAAGTTACAGGAAGAGCGAAAAGAACGAATATTAAAATTTCTTCAAGAAAACCGAGAGTCCCAGCCAGTCGTTGTCCCAGAGAGAAATACATTTGCCAAGAACCGAAAACCGCCTCGAAATGACTTTAAAAGTGCAACAACGGATCTTAAATCGTGTTTGATTGCGACTCCCTCAGTAGATCAGCGATTGCCAGCCGGTGAGTAGATGATGTTATGTAAAAATATGCTATTTTTATATATGTATGAATTTTAAAATTAAAATAAATAAGATAATAAAGTTCCAATTCTAAATATCCATAGGTGAAAACAATCCAGCTGCACGAAGAACGGGAAATCTACCTCGAGTCGATGAAGAATGCCAATTCCATTCACCGGGAAGATTTTTTCTCAAAGGACGTAACGTTAACATTGCTAGTCAAGAAGTCTATTTAAAGCCTAGCAAACCCTTACGAAAGGAGTTGAAGAATAAGTGTGATTTCTTTCCAAAATATGTGGACCCATCGCCTTTTAAAGACCAAATCACTCAGACACTATATAGGTGAAATAATTTGAAGAAGTTGTAATTGATCTTAAACCTTAGCTCTAAATCCTAGGGAGTCTTCGGCGCAGACCTTAGCCTATTTGCCAGATGTCGAAAATGTCACAGAAAGCTATGGCCTAGAGCTGTTTACTCTACCTTCAGTTTTGCCTGGCAATAAGCCACCGGGTCTATATGAGGTGGAAATTTTAGAGCGTGCTCGTAAGCGAAGAAGGTTCTTGGAAGGAATGAAAACCAATTTTATTAATCAACGGATTAATGGACGTAAACTTGCCATACATCAGTATGCATCTCTGATGGAGGCCTTGGAATGGGAGCACTGGGTGGAGCGGGAGGAACAAATCCAGGAGTGCCAGATGATACGACTAGAAATGGTGATCAAGATGTTTGATAAGAGGGAGAGAGAGATGCATTCCGCATCCAAAACGCGTTTGAAACAAGGACTCGAGCTCATTGAGAAGCGACGTAAGGCGGCATTGCGAAAGAATGAAATCGAGTATCAGCGTGGTATGCGACGAAATCAGAAACAACTGGCCAGGACTTCGATCAGATGGCAGAAGCAGAAGCCGATGTATTCCCTGGGATCACCATGCTCTGAATTCTATGCTCCAGCCATAAGATATGGAGTGGATCCGGGTCGTCGTAATTTCTCCCCAACCGCTAGTTTCCGTGCTTTTAACATGAGAATCGATGAACTGGAGAAGCAAATCAATCTTAAAATAGTTGAGTGTCCATTTTCTAAACTAAATCAATGGTCTAGGCCTAAGCAACAAATTTTAGAAGTCGAGAATCATTTCCTGAAAGAGAACAATCTGAAACAACTTTACAACTCGTTGAAAATATTGGGGACCAGCATTGAAAAAAACAAACCAAAGCCGAATTGCCTCAAGACCCGCTTTCAACCTCAAGACACACCAGGCGAAAACAGCAGGTTGGCTTCGGCAACAATGGAAAGATTTTCCAAGCTCTATGATAGGGGAGAAGAAGATCCTAAAATATCATCGCAGAGGTCCTCAACAAAAGAAGCTATCAGACAACATCTGAAATGGCACGAGAATCAGATAAGTTCCGAGTATGCCCAAAAACTAAAGAAAGACGATAGCAAGAATGATTTAAGGAATATGCTTGTCACATACGAGGGCAGTTTAATTGGTCACATAATGCAGTTCCTCAACGATGAAATGACTCGGTTGAAGGAACAGCGTCGTCTTCACTTCTTTGCAGTTTTGGGGCAAAAAGGTCGTTGGAGTCGGGAAGCAGTCGAGGCAGGAGAAAGGCAAAAGGAGAACGCAATGAGGCAATTGTACGAGGAAATGTTCCAGAATTCCAATAGTGTCCAAACCGACATCAGTGATCAATATGTCCATAGTATACTGACCAATGATTTGGGTTATATGGCTGCTGAAGAGGCAGCTGAAACAGTCACGGAGTTGGCCAGGCAGATTGATGTGGACATCGAACGCTGGCTGGAGAGTTTCAAGTTAATCCAAAATCCTCTTACCTATATTCCATTGCGTATGATGTTGCAAGATATGGTCTGTCCGGATCTAAATGCTACATTGCAAAGATATGAGAATACCATGATTGCCCAGTATATAGTGGAGGATGTGATCTTTGACAGAATATGGAAGGAGCTGGAACCCTATGACATATCTAGCACCCTGACTAGCGATCTCATTGATCGCCTCATCGACAATGATCTGTATTTCTTCTCCTCGGAAAGTGAAAGTGAAACACCCCAGAGAACTTCCTGGTACGAAGCCCATGCCATAATACGAAAACTTATTCGACAATCGGTACCCGGCAGACGTTGGAAAGAGGAAGTCGAACGTATTGTTTACGAGAACTATAATGATCTGATGGATGATATATTTGCCGAAATGATTTTCAGAAGAGATAATCTGCCAATTCTCGAGCCTGTTGTAGTGCATTCAACACTTTCACACAATGACCTATCAGCACATGATAAAGTTCAATCAACGAGGGGTCACGAGTTCCAATCATCGAAAACTACATCTGATACGAGTGCTGGAAGTGATATTGTAATCAAAACACAATTATTAAGCCTAAAAAGAAAAAAAAAAAACTCAGATACGGGGTTCGGTAAAGATCCGCCGGTTTCAGTTGAGACAAAGCCGATCAACGAAGATATTGTGTCGTTCTTTGATGATGATGATCCTTGGCCTTGGCTTCCAAATTGCAAGAGTGCGAGTTCATCAAAGAAAAATCTTTATTAGGACATAAAACTCGATCGAGAGTCTTATTGAATAATTAATTTATATATCTTATATATTTTTATTGAAACGATCCTTATGTATATTTTCAATAAATATTATTGGCAATATTTTAGTTTCTTTTGGAATGACTTTATAATGTTAAGAAGTGTTTACATTTGGTAACGTTTACATAATTTAATATTCCAACATATTTGTTGGTACCTAAATAGGCGCCTATCGATTGTCCAACAAACAATGTGTCTCCCTAGCAGCAAGTCGGTTGCCTGGAGAATCGGAACTGCTCCTGATTGACTGACTAACCCAATGCTTTTGCACAACCCAGAACACCTTGAGCTGCAGACAGGGGGAGTTAACCCAGTAAGCTATTTATATAACAACTAAAAACGTAAATTGTTAGCTTACTTTAAAAACTACATCAACCTGAAAAAAAACACATAGGACCAAAAATAACAAACATTGGATCTGAGTCTCTTAAACGATTAGTTGAAAATGCCTACGGCAAAGGAAAAGCGCCTGCGAAAGGAGCGAATCCTGGCGTTTATACGGGAAAATCGAGAGCTCAGGCCAAGCGATTCAGCAATGGTTCTACAAACACCTTCACCTAAGAAAGATAATACTTCACGGCAAAAGAAAAGAGTATCATTCACACATAGCAAACACCACAGAGGTAGTGGAGAGGTCAGGGATAATGATAAGATTATTGGACAGGGCCTGACATCATGCCTAATCACAAAGCCCTCAGAAACCAGATTAACAAGTGGTGGGTCTATGGAAAAATCAAAAATTAATAAACTTGAAGATAATGGCTTTCCTTTCAGGTAACAGCAAACCCGTGGACAGTTCTGTGGAAAAGCAGCCTTGCACAGAAAGCAAATTGCATTTCAATTCGTCATGCACGAAGTCCACAGATTCCCGATTAATAGCCGGTGGGTAAATCCTAAATTAGTCACTTTATCTAAATAAAAACCATTTTGATTTCCAACTTACTAGGTGCCAACAATCCAGCAGAACGAAATGTTGGCAAATTACCTCGAACCGACAGCGAATGCCATTTCAAGGAGCCAGGAATCTTTTTTCTGCAAACAGTACATTCGGACTATGCCACTCAAGAAGTCAAGCTGAACTCGAAACCTTTGAGAATGGAGTTGAAAAACAAATGTGACTACTTTCCCAAATTTGTGGACAATCGACCTTTCAAGGATGAGGCCACACAAACCCTTTATAGGTAGAATATAACTCTGACTCGGAAAAGAAATACATTTAAACCGTTCTTTTGCGTTTAGAGAATCTTCGGCGCAGACCTTGGCTTTTTTACCTGAGATATACAGTGAAGAAAAATCAGAGAACTTTGAACTTTTCACTTTGGCCAATTTGCTGCCAGGCACCAAACCACCAGGATTGCATGAAGTTGAGTTTCTGGAGCGGGCTCGTAAGCGATGGGACTTTAGCAAAGCTCTGAAGGCGAACTTTAAGAGACTCCTTAATGAGGCAAGAGAAGTGTCGATAAAAACGCAGTACAAGGAGATCTTGGAAGCCTTCGAATGGGAGCAATGGATCCAGCGGGAGGAAGACATTCAGGAATGCCAAATGATGCGTCTTGAGATCGTGATCAAAATGTTTGACAAGAGGGAGAAGCAAATGCATGCCAACTCAAAAATCCGAATCGAGAAATCCTTCGAGGACATCGAAAAAAAGCGACAAGCGGGACTCCGCAAAAACGAAATTGAGTATCAGCGTGAAATGCGTCGCATCAATATCAAATTGGCCAAAACCTCTCGAAAGTGGGAGAAGCAGAGTCCTATGCATGCCCTGGGATCCCCCTGCTCGGAGTTCTATGGCCCATTGATAAGACATGGAGTTGATCCGGCACGACGATGCTTTGAGCCCACTACTGGACGCAGGGCATTCGACATGAGGATCGATGATCTGGAGAAGCGGGTTAACATGCGTAATGTTCAGTGTCCCTTCAGCAAGCTAAAGGAATGGTCCAAACCCAAGGAGTACGACAGAGAATATGAGCGAAACTTCTGCAATGATGACAATCTACAGAGGCTCTATGAGTCCCTGAAGACCCTCAGAACACAAGCCGACATGGCAAAAGAACCGCCTCGTTGTCTGAAGACACGATTGCATTTAGAACGCGGATCATCAAGCTCAGAATCTAACGAATCCTTCCTTCACTACAGGTATTCTAGAAAGTCGAGGTATACCGAGGTGCCCAGTTCAACCCACGCCGCTCCAGCCCCGAAGCTAGTCCCACCAATAGAAGAAAAGCCAGTAAGGGGCTCTGTGATAGGACGCGAGTCATTAGAGACTCTTATATGCTCATACGAAGGCAATTATATAGGAACGATAATGCAGTTCCTGGCCGATGAAATGCAAAGACTGAAGGAACAGCGAAAGCTGCACTTCTTTTGCATTTTAGCCCAAAAGGAACGCTGGCGGCGTGAAGCAGCCGAGGCAGGATTAAGGCAAAAGGAGAACACCATGCGAATGCTTTACGAGGAAATGTTCCAGCTTTGCAATACGATACACAATGAATCGGCAAGTAAATATTCTGACTCCATATTCACCACCGATATAAGTCACATGGCAGAAGACGAAGCTGTTGAAGCTGTTACTGAGTTGGCAAAGCAAATCGATGCCGACATAGAACGATGGTTGGAGTCCTTTAAATTAATCCAGAATCCGTTGAACTTCACTCCCCTACGACTGATGCTCCAGGACATGATCAGCCCGGATATGGGAGCTGCACTTCGGCGCTATGAGAATTCCATGATTGCCCAATACATTGTAGAGGATGTGATCTTTGGCAAAATTTGGGATGAACTAGAAACATTCGATATAGCCAGCACATTAACTAGTGATTTCATAGATCGCCTCATTGACAACGATCTATATTTGTTTTCATCGGACAGTGAAAGTGAAAGCCCCCATAAGTCATCCTGGTATGAGTCCCATGCCATAATAAGAAAACTAATTCGCCAAGCGGTTCCCGGCAGACGATGGAAAGAGGAAAACGAAAGGCTGGTTACCGAAACCTTTAATAGCTTGTTCGATGATATTTTCGAAGAAATCATATATGGCATTGAGAATCCGCCAGTTGTCTTGCCAAACGATCTCCTTAAGCTTTGTCAAAGTAGATCATTTGCCCGTTTTATAAATGATATTCCACAAAGGCTTACTTCGGAACCAATATCCACATCACATTCAGAAGATTTGAAAAATGCCGACCTTTTAAGAATGCAATTTCTAAATCTTGTTAAAAAGTTTAAGGAAGACAACATTACCAAAGATCTGCAAACCGATGAGAAATTTAAATTGATTAGCAATGATTCGGAAATATTTGGCGAAGTTCTTCAAAAGTCGAACGTCATAAATCCGATTTCTCCAGAGCCAGAACTTTTTAGCATCATAAGTACTGTAAATATTGTTGAGCACAAGGATGATCTATCTGCGCTAAGGGGTTCCTCTGTCAGTCATAAATCTTCTGTAGAAATAGTTTCATCGCCTGAAAGTAGTAGCGAGAAAAGAAGCATTGTATTAGAACTAGAACCTGAGGTGGTAGAAAATGTAGAAGTGGTAAATGAAGAAATCTTGATTGTAGAAGTTGGTAGTCCAGAAATCTCTAATGAAGAAGTCGACGATGAAGAAGTGGAACAAGATATAATTGACAATTCTCCAATTAATTCTGATGAACATCAGGAAGAGGATTCCAATAATGGCGAGGAAGTTGTTGTTTATGTTCCCCATGATTCCAAGCTCTTCAAATTAAGATAAATGAAATTCCAGATTTTCATTTCTCAAGTAACGGTACTTTTCGTTACTTTCATACGCGAGAATTTTAAAATATGTATCTATTTGAAAATTAATTCGAATAAATACGTGCAAATTATTTACAGTTAATTTTATCCGACTAATATATTTATTTAAAGAAAAACTTAAACTTTCGATACACAATTTGTTATTCCTCAGACTTTTATTTTAACTTAAAAGTAAACTTTACAAAATATAGTTTAAGCCAATAAATGAGAGTAATTTTTAGAAACTCAGTTGACACAGCAGAGCCGTGCCTCTGATAATCCAATGGGAGACTGGGGTATTGGGATTGCAGAGTAACAACATGGCCACAACAAAGTTGGTACTATGACCAGTGGTGGACAATACTCCTCGTCTTTCGGCTGTCTTGTACATGGGACACAGATAATTATGACGCTCGGGAAGATCGACACGCTTGAGTGGTTTTAACCAAATCAAAGGCATTGTATCAAACAGTTCTCTTGGCCGGGATTCGGCCAAATATTTTCCAGTGCGATCCCAACGAGCACCCTCCAGGAAAATGCCATATACAAAGACCCCATCCTCGGGACGAGATAATCCCTGTCTTTGGGTTTCTTCTATCGACAGAACCTCATAGTCGAAGGCTAGCAGATCTATGGAAATGACATACTTTCGGGCATAGTTCTGCTGGGCACCCGTTAAAAAGGCTTGAGTGAAGAAAAAGCCAGAGAGCCAGAAGGTTGAAGGGGCACCATGATCATACCAATGCTATAATAGAGAAAAATATTAGTTGAGATTGAAGTATTTGAAATGTATTATTACTTACCTGCAGGAATTCAAGGCGGCGCAGAAAATCATTCACATAACTTCCGAGAGGCTTCAGACTTGGGTATGATTTTCCAGCCCACATTGCCGGTATTTTGGCTATCAGGACTGACTTATAAACCGCCTCTACTGCGGCAGACATTACAACCAAACCTGTTGGTGAAAAGGCAAAACTAAGATTAGATTGATATCTTCTTAATCAATGCTTTATATCAAAAGATTAACTTAGTAGGCTTCTTAAATACAAATCGAAATGAATTAATTATGAAACTCATTTGCTAACACAAAACTAAACAAAGTACACGGAAAATCAACATTGATTAAAGCAAATATAAAAGAAATATAATTTAAATAATTTAAAAAAATTAATGGACCTTTCATAATGCCAATACACAATACACGATTGGTAAAACAGGTTAATTTCAAGGTTTTTCCGGAAGAAAAAAACAGAGATGTAAGACAACCAAATACTTCGCCTAGGAGCCATCTGAATAATATCAAACACGAAAAACTTACTAAGAGAACTAAAAAGCAGACTGAAAATGGTCTAACATCTTGTTTGACTACCAGCTCTCCAGATCTACGAATCAGTGGAGGTATATTTTTTTGAAAAAAAGTTTCTCCGGCTTTCCAACTTACTATACAATTTTCCAGGTGCAAATGATCCAGCCCAACGCGATGTTGGAAAATTACCTCGCACCGACAGTGAATGTCGATTCCATGCTCCAGGATTCCATTTTCTCACCGAACAAGATACCACTGTAAACACCCATGAGGTCAAGATGTCTCCCAGGATAGTTATGCGAAAGGAATTGAAACACAAATGTGATTTCTTTACTAAAGCTGAGGACAATCGACCCTTTAAGGATCAAATCACTCAGACGCTTTACAGGTAAGCTTAGAACTTAGCTTAATTTTGATATTTCGTGAACGGTTTTTCTTAGGGAATCCTCTGCGCAGACTTTGAGCTATTTGCCGGAAATCTTAGAAGCAGATGGTGCAAAAACCTTGGAACTGTTTTCCCTGCCGTCTGTTTTGCCCGAAGCAAATCGTCCAGGACTCCATGAGGTCGAAGTTCTTGAGCGTGCTAGGAAGCGGTGGGCCTTCAGGGATGCCCTGAAGGTGAACATGAAAAGACTCCTTAATGAGGCGAGGAGTGTGGCGATAAAAACTGGATACAAGAAGATTCTAGAAGCCTTCGAATGGGAGCAGTGGATCCAGCGAGAGGAGGACATTCAGGAATGTCAGATGATACGTCTTCAGATCGTAATCAAAATGTTTGACAAGAGGGAGAAGGAAATGCACGCTGCCTCAAAGACACGGATTGAAAAAGCCTGCGAACGGATCGAGGCGCGTCGTCAGGCGGGTTTGCGAAAGAACGAGATTGAGTTCCAGCGAGGAATGCGTCAATTGGAGTTCCAGGTCACGAAAACTCCGCGAAAGTGGATAAAGCAGAGCCCTATGCATTCTTTGGGATCTCCGTGCTCCGAATTCTATGCTCCCCTTTTACGATACGGCGTTGATCCGGCACGTCGAAATTTTGTCTCACAAACCGAACGCAATGCTTTTGATATGAGAATTGACAAACTTGAGAAGCAAGTCAACATGAACCAATTAAAATGTCCGTTTAGAAAGCTTAAGGACTGGTCCAAGCCCAAGCAGTTTGACCGAGAATATGAGAGAAACTTCTGCAATGAAGCCAACCTGCAGAAGCTCTTTGAATCCTTAAGGACCCTTAGAACTCAGGCCACCCAGGAAAAAGAAGAGCCAAAATGTCTCAGAAAGCGGCGAAAGCAAGAATTAGGTAGAGCGGCATCCCAAATGTCCATGGCGTATCTGAAAGACCTCTATGATACGAGGACGGATAAGGATAGTGATTTGGAGAATCCAGGAGATCACGATAGATGGAACAAATATGTTGAGGAACAGATAATGGAACAAAAAGGTATTATGAATGAACAAATAATATCGGATAAAAAACGACAGGACATTGAAAACTTGTTGAACATGTATGAGGGCAGCTACATAGGATGGGTAATGCAGTTCCTCTCGGAAGAGATGAATCGTCTCTCGGAACTGCGCAAGCTGCACTTCTTCTCGATTATGGCCCAGAAGGAGCGCTGGCGACGCGAGGCTGCCGAAGCTGGTTTGAGACAGAAGGAGGACAATATGAGAATGGTCTACGAGGAGCTATTCCAGCAATGCAATGTTGTAAATAATGATATCTCCAATGAATATATGGCCAAAATTTTGACCTCAGACATGTACAATGCGGCCGAAGGTGAAGCTGCTGACACCGTTACAGAATTGGCCAAGCAAATTGACCAGGATATACACCGATGGCTGGAGAGCTTTAAGCTAATCCAAAACCCCCTCAATTATGTTCCTCTTCGGTTGATGTTGAAGGATATGGTATCCCCAAATATGAATCAAGTCCTGCAACGCTATGAAAATTCCATGATCGTCCAATACGTAGTGGAGGATGTGTTATTTCCTGAACTATGGAAAGAACTAGAACCGTTTGATATAGGCAGCACATTAACGAGCGATCTTATTGATCGCCTTATCGATAACGATCTATACCTCATGTCCACAGATAGTGAAAGTGATATCCCCCAAAAGAATTCCTGGTACGAGGCCCATGCCATAATTAGAAAGATCATTCGACAAGCAGTTCCCGGAAGACGTTGGCTAGAGGAAAACGAGCGCATCGTCACCGAAACCTATAACGATCTCTTTGACGATGTATTCGCCAGTCTTTTCTACAATGTAGACAAACTTGGATTAGTTTCATCAAAAGAATTGGTTGACCTCCGGCTGTGTGCTTCTCAAAATGTCATACGCTCCACGGACAATATTCGGGACAAGGATAATATAGATACCAGAAATCTATCCCTCAATTCAAGGATCTGCTTTTATGCGAAAACAAATGTTGAACTTAATGAAAAAGTTTAAAAAAGATAATGTCACAAGGTTATTAGAGAACCTTGATAATTCGCCCGATGATCCACCATCTGGTAGCGATCATTATATAGGCACTCTAATCATTAATTCCCTTGGGGACATTACAGCGAAGCCAAGCGAAATGTTCAGTGTAATAAGCACTCATGATTTTTCAGATGTATCAGATTTAACAGCTTTTAAGATTGAACTCAATGATGAGGTAATATCACTTCAAAATAACGAGGACAAAAATTTGGTTGAAAATGAAACAATAACTGAAGAAGGTTCGCCAATGGTCTCATTTCATAAACTTAGTTTGCAAGTCGCCTCTGAAATGGAATACAGTTTGGAAACATCACACTCATCCAAACCCATTGAGAATATGGATGAACTCGATGTTCCAAATGACAATATGAAACCTTCAGATTTAACTCAATCGGAAGTGGATCCAGAAACTAACTTATCTCCTCATGAAGTGAAAGGAATGGTTCCACCTCCTCAGAAATTGGAAACAATGGTTTCACCTCCTCATGAATTGAAAACTTTGGTTTTACCTGGTCATGAACTCAAGCCCATGGAGATGAAACCCATTTCTTCAGGTTCTAAGGATGTGAAGTCGATTGATGCAATTAACAAGGAAGTGGAACCACCTGAACCTGAGGTAAAATCTAAGGAACCGGAACTAGAACACGAAATCAAAATTGAACCTATTACTGAAATCGAACTCGAAGTTGAACCTGAGTTGGAAACCGAATTGGAAGCGGAACTGAAATCGGAATTGGAGCCAGAGCTTAGACCAGAGCCTGTACCCATTGTTGAAAAGGCTAAGATCTTCATACCACCTGTACAATCGGAAATACAAAACACGATGAGATTAAGATCGTCTAAACTTGAAAAGCAAGGCACATTACTACCCGCTAAAATGGCCAAAGACCATTCTATTGAAAAAAGGCGTATTGGCTCCTTAGGCTCACATTTTAATAATCCCCTCGATGCTGTCATCCCCGTTCAAACAAGCGATGATCATTTACCCGTCAATGATAAAACAATAATAGAACAAGCTAGTAGGACACTCTCAGAAAACGACTAATTAGCATTTGGAATTCTAATAAAAAATTTCATCTTCAATAAAGAGATCTTTCGTTACAAATTAATTTTGTTTTTAATAACAGATTATAACATAGAATTATCAAATGAGGTATTCAAATCACTTACCCTTAATACCCTTTCGCAACGTGATAAGACTGGTTCGGATCGTGTTCAGTAGTACATTAAACCGCACCATCTCCTGGACCAGCACCGTGTTCATACTCTGGTGGTACAGAGTGGGATACTTGAGCAAGGCTGCATCTCGATCGAACAGCTTTGGCAACTTATCCAATATATCGGTGGCCACATTGGTAACGACCTCCTCGGGCGTTAATGCCTTCGAACCGCCACTATCGTCCGAGGAGGCACTGGTATCCTTAAGTGGCATAAGGTGCAGGGAAAGAAAGGGAGGACAGGTAGGATAAGTGGGTAGGGAAAGGTTTTCGGGGAAGCGTGTACTAAGCGTTTCTATATAGACCCTTTGTTTTTTCTCCAATTTCTATAAAGCAGCGTGTCAAGCAAAAAACTCGTTAAATATATTAATTTTTTAAGCATTAACTAAAGTTATCGGGCACTTACACGACGATCATAGAGGTCCTATGCAGAGTGTAGCAAATAAACCGTATAAAATTATTAAATTTATTTGTTGAAAAACTACAGTAAACATCTTACCCAACGTTCCTTTAAATGGCAAGCATTAAGAAGCAAAAATTTTTAACAATTTATCATTAAGCATATAAAATACAATGGACAATAAACATAAAATTAAAATTAAACTTACCTGAGTGAGCAAAGTGTGCGATAATAACATGTCCGTTTCCTTTTGATCCTTCATGATATCGGCGTTGGCATGGAATCCAAAGATGGCTGGTGTCGAGATCTGCGGCAGTTCCCTCGTGAAGTTCAGATACAAATCTACCTCCTTGAAGACGGGCACATAATACACACCCGTTTCATCCAGATAGTATGGTTTCTCCAAGTCTATAACCGCCGGGCAATAATACTTATCTAGAATAGTTTTTAAAGTGCGACGATCCCAGTCATCCGTGACCCTTCCTCCGTAATTGCACTCGCCCGTCAAATACCGCAACGCATCATAGTTAACAGTCTCATATTGATTAAGGAACATCCTCAGCTGCATCAAAGATATCCTGAGATCGGTTTCGTTAAACTCATAGGGGATATTCCATCCTATCGGTCCGAAGTGTCTTCTCTCCTGAATTACAGCATGGAAGAAGCACAGCGAGTAGATCATCTGCTTGAAGATCCTAGGCTGCGTGCAAGACTCATACCACTCTGGATCACTGATAGGATCACTAATCATAGAGCGGAGTATGTTCGAGCGAAGGCCCTTGGGCGGTTCATTGGTCATCTTGATGCCATTCTGCAAGACCACAACTGGGAAATGGTCTGCCGGATACGAGGTGAGCCATAGCCTAAAGTCCGGATGGGTTGCGTCCGGCAAGAGATTCTCACAAATCTTCTCCAGCAAGGGCATGAAACTAGCTGCCAAATGGCAATTCTGTAAAACCACCCAATTACCCATCTTAACGCCTTCGTCGATCATCTTCATGGCAATGGGGCCTTGGCCTTGACCCAATGACAGCGAGAACAATCGATTAGTTCCAAAGCCCTGATCCTCGGCAAACTTTAAAAGTGTTGCAGTGGGATCCGAACCGGGTGTCAGGATAAATATTAAAGGCACACAGCAGTGGGAATCAGCGAATGATGCCATCAAATCGAATTGCGGAGGATCTACAAATTTCTCACCCATCTCTCTGCTTACAAAGTTCAACACAGCCGGGACCAATTTATCTGGTCGAAAGACGCGAAGAAGACAAAGCTTCTGGAATACGGTCACACGATTGTCCCATGTTTTCGGTATGTCCTTATTATCCTGGGGCGACTTTGAATCAAAGAAGGGCTTCCATTGAGCTGAATTGTCATTGAAGTCCTCGCGTAAGCCCTTGAAATTGGGTAAATTTGTCAGGCGACAGAGCTCATCCCAATTTTGGACACCCAGCCAGGTGGTTGGATTCTTGAACGGATTCTCCAAACCAACGCCTCCAGTCAGCAGAAACATCCATTCGGCATTGTCAATCCGATTGTCGTGCTTCATCATGTTGATGGCCAATATGAGCGAAAACAGCAGCTTATCCTGTTCAAAGGTCAGAACATTTCATTACACTCAAATAAAATAAGGTAAAGTATTTCAAATAAATGACTAAGAGTTCACACATCACAGAAGGTCAAAGACCTGGTAGTTTTCTCTGAATGTATAAATAAGTAAGGGATAAAAAGAAGTGATGTGATTGGGGTTATTCAGGGTCAGGGTTTAGAGGCTCACTCTCCTATTAAATGGGTTACACGGAAAGGTTGCCCACCGAAATCAAAGCATTTCCGAAGCCAAACAGTGATGCTGCTTCCCTGATAGCAATTCACTTCGTTTTTTTTATGCACAAGAAAATTAAAAGCTGGGGATCAAAGGTTAGCTCATGGCAGGGTCACCACAGGGGGCATGGCAAAAGCCAAGGGGACAGGGAAAGGCCATGGCATAATTGACTGAAAACAGCATAAAGCTAGCTAGAACTTGTTTGGATTATTATTTCCTTTTTTGCCCCAGCTTCCTTTGGCTAGGTACATCCTTTGATTGCACCAGCAATGTAATAACATTATGCGAGCAGATGTACAGTGGATTTAAACGAATCCGAAACTGAATTGTAGTTAGAAGCAAACAAAAAATAAATTCTTGGGATTTTACGCTTACGTTAGAAGCGAACAAGTTTAAACTGAAAACATCTTACTTAGCTTATATATATAAATATTTTCTAATAAATATTTTATATAAGCTTTCCATAGTACCCACTCAGTTTTCAGTTACTGCAACTCCTTCAACTTCATTGTCCGTTGAAGTAGCGTTACAATACAATCTACTTTCAAAGCTGAAATGCTTAAATATTATTTAAAAGCAGTCGAGTAAAGCCCAGTCAAGCTGAGCAGGATGCTCAGCCACAAAGCAAATGAAACGCAAAGGAGCACGCTTCAAATGTCACATTATCAGATTATGCGCAATTACGGGACTAACGAGGCTAAAGGGCCAAGATACTGGCCAGCGGATGAATAAACGGACCGGCGTTTGACGATAATTGGGTTCATCCAATGGGCACTCACACGCTCGAAGAGACTGCGACAGATATTGACATAAAGGCTGTAGGTAAAGTGATTCCGTAGATCCAACAGTCGTGCCGCTATGTCGTCCACCTTCTCCGTATTATCAATGGATGACATATACAAATTGACAAACCAAGCCAGACTGTACTGGTACATGGGATCAATGTTGGCCAGTTCCACTGTGGGAAAATATATAAGTTACATTTTACAAAAATAACATATTTTTCAAGAATTTCCTCACCTATAGTAAAGAACAATATAGTTGAGTGCTCGGCTATGGGCACATAGCTCAAACGAGCTATATCTATCTGCTTTTCCGTGGCCTCAGTGATGACCTGCTTCTCACTAATATCATTTGCCAAAGCTTTGGCTGAACTCAGAATCTGTACGGCTGTCTCGTCTTCCAGAATATTTTCAGCTGATGAGAGAACTTCTAGAATCTGATCTTCGGTCTCTTTTAACATTCGTTTGTTCTCAGCTCCCTGGACAATAAGATTGTTCTTCTCAGCCTCCAAATCCGGACGTTCCCTGGCCACCGTTATGCCCAACAATTGATCCTGCAATCCCTGAGTGGTGATCATGAAATTCAGTAGTGTTACCTTGACTGCCACCTCAGGTAGATAATGAGGGTTCCGCAGTTTGGTTGTCATATAGAATCTGTGGTGATGCAATTAAATTATTTTATATCTGGAAAATTTTAATAACTTACCTAAAACTATGATTGTATTCAATGACAGAGTCACCCAACTTAATGCATAGAGCACCGCCCTGTTTAAACAGTGTCTTCGTAAGCACAGACTCCAAGACGGGATCCAATTCCTCGCCAATGTTTTCCAGAAGCACGGGCAGACCAAATTGTATGGCATTCTCCATTACTCGAGTATAATCCGCTTGATTAAGCCGAATCACGCACAGTTTGTTGCTCTTCTCATAGTTTTTGATCCATTTATTGGCCTGGCCTTGTGGGTCAATCATTAAGGGCCATCGTCGAGCATTTCTGGAAAACAATTTATGTATATTGTATACTTGCTAAACATTTGTACATTAAATGATATAAATGCAAACAATTTGTCAACATGCTGAAACAATGGGCAACAACCGCAACAAGCTCATCAGTTAGTTGAAGTTGGAATATTAAAAAAGAAAATACCGCATAAATACACATTCAATATTTACGTCAATAATTCATAAGCGTAAATAATGCTATAGAAATATTTTCTGCTCACATTATTCGAATGTATTGATGTGTGTGCTTTGTGGGTTTAGGAATGGGGGCAGAACCTCTGGATTCAAAAATGCCATACATCATGCAAACGTTAAGCCACAAACAGAACTATATTACAAAAGGATTTTAGTCAGGGACCCAGACGAAAAAGGGTTTACTAGATGTACAAATTTAATGTGCATCGGATTATAATAAAAATAAATTAAAAATATATTAAAAAGCTAAGAAATCTTATTCAAGAAAAATGTAATTTAATATTGCTTATATTTACTATCTATTTATGTATCAAAGAAAACTAGAATATGAAATCTTAAAATCTTATCTTATTCTTAATATAAGATTTTTAAATATTATCTATAAACTATGTTTATTATAATTACCACCCCTTTCAAATCTCTGCTTTTAGGACTAAGACACTGATTTGGTATATAAAAATATACAAATTCACATCTATGTACGAGTATACCTCGATTGCGGTTGCTGGGTGTGTCGAGAACTGCATATACATATAATATATATAGTTGATGCGATAACTCGCAGCCAGTGTGGAAAAATAAATGGGTGTGGAAATCGGGACAAGAGGATTGGGAGCGACAGAAACAAAAATAGAGAAAGCGGTAAAAGTAACAATAAGTTGCAGCCGGAGCAGCAGCAACAACAGCAGCTAGCACATGACAAATTCACACCGAATACAAATTGCTCGTGCGAATGAATGAACATTTTTGTAAATTGAAAACTTGATGAATGAAAAATATTTGATGGAAAAACAAAAGGGCAATATGCCTTCGCCGTCGCCACACGTATCCCAAAATCAAAAAAAAAACCTCCAACAATTTTTAAACAACGAATTCCAACCGAAACCCTCATACGATGTGCCAGGACACGGAGTACAATGGGAACCTGCGGAGGCGGAGATCTCAATGGTAGTCAGTTGCCATGTGAATACCCGGTTAAAGTTCACAGAGCATCGCCAGGGAGAAATAAAGAGGTGGGATTGGGAAAGATACAACTTTTTGTCACAAAATAAAAGCGAAAATTTCCCGGCGAATAGTTAGAATACAACTCGCATTGTAAGCCGGTTGAAAATCTGTTGAATGGAGTTTGGGGATTTACAAAAAAATGGGGACACAAAAAAATGGCAAATCTTTTAACAACCAACAGCATCGAGAGAATCGCTGGCATTGCTTTGTATTTATTTAAATTTTAGTTCTTAAATATAAAGAAAAGGACTTAAAGTAAGGCGATTTTGAAAAAGTATAGAACCAATCTAAATTTATGAGATTTAAATGTTTACCCTCTTTTGAAAAAAGAAGAGTTCGATTTAACTCATTTGAAAACGTTCAATGCCCCATTCCAGGCTCCTTGGCAATACTTTAAATTCAAAACCTGAAAACAAGGAGACCCAAAGTAGACGTCTACAAATTGTTTTTACCTTTTTCAAATTAACATTATTTAATCAAAGGCACGACCCTCAAATTACACAATACCCCAAAAACCCGCTACCCGATATGGAAAACATCCACACCTGATGATACCCAATATATGGCCATAGCATTTTACGATTCTGAGGAGGAAGAAACAGAGGATGCTGAGGAGGTCACCATATGTGCTACGTGTCACCCGAAATATTAAGCAAATGAATGTTAATAGTAAGGACAACAACATTCTAGCCACCCTGCTGGCTGGCTCTCAGGATATTTGCCAAACACAAATACAAATTCGTCCTATATAGACAGAAGGATAGACAAAGGCTCGAAACTAGAGACTGAACCGAAATCCCCAAGGATGTGCAATCGTCTGTCGCTATCGCATCGCAACTAACCCTCCGGCTGTGTAAAAATTAAACCTAATCCGCTCTGGGCGCACATTAATCAATTGCTTATACAGGGCGATTCTAGATTCTGAATTTGGGAGATACCCTCCTTTGCCCGCATTTTCCTCCCTTCGAAAGGAAAACCCGGTGGCCCCTCAGGTATTTTCGGGCATGCTCCAAATTACTTTGAACACTTTCGTGGAAAGCAGCCAGGAATTTCCTTTATTAAATCGACTTGGAGTGGCAGCGGAGAGTCGTGGAGTGGCATGTGGTCCCGCTCTCTGACCTACGAGAAATCCACCAGATGCGTAATACACGCATCAAACATGAAAATTTCTGCCTGCCAGCTTCCCTCCTTATTCCACTAACCACTGTAACCTTTTACACAAAGGAAAAATATTCTTTAGTTTATAGATAAACTTTTTAATAACAAATACTAAAAGTAAAAAACGCATAACTAATAAATAAATATTAACTTAAAGCCCTTTGTATCTATTCCAACATTATGTTTAGCTTACAGATCTTTAATTTTTCCCAGTGTACCTCATCTGAGTTTATTGTGCCCTTTGTACCTTTGGCTGGCACAGCCACCACCGAGATGGCGTGTCCTGGCAACGAGTCCTTCTGGCCACATGCGGGTACGCTGCTTAATGCGCTCATGCATCCCTCCCCCTTTACGCCTAAACACCTACCCCCAGCTACTGTTTTCATTCCCAATCCCCTTCCCTTGCCCTATTCCGTTCCAGTTCGCGGTCCTCGTGCAGCATCCGGTGCCGTTCCCACACTCCACCCGCTACAGCACGAGGCGTATCTTTAATTTTCCTAATACGCGTGAATTCTAACGTTTTATGTTTTGTAATTAGAAAACGAAGAAACGAAATACAGAAGCCGTAGATTCGGAACTTCCGTGCCGCTGACAGGCAAGGCAGGACCATAATTACCGTGTCAGGTTGTTTAATTGATGCGAGTTGGCTGGCCTAGCGATCACCACAGGGGATTTTCCAAGGGGCAGTGCCAGATGTTGTCATAACTTGTGGTTAAAGTGGTACTGGCACAAAATTGTTACTAAACATTTTCAATAATTTATCTTAGAAGCGAAATTGTAATTGAAATTAATTCTTAATTACTCTTTTAGCTAAAATTGTTTTGGCCTGGTAATGTCTGAACTTAGTTTAAAACAAATTCAAAATAAACATAATACAGGTAAACAGATAGTTGAAAAACAATTTCCTACTCACTTCATCATAATGGCACTCTCGATGGAGAACGCATCAGTAGGCAGACCACAAATATTCCAGAATCTTAATCTCCACAGGTTCGCCCAGGACAACGGCCAGTTGAAAGTCGGGAGTGCAGGTTACACCAAAATTAAGGCACTTAGTAACCCACTTTTTAATCTGTTCCACCCTAAAGTCGATGGTAAAGGGTCCCAAGTAGGAGACCACACCAGATGAGATCAGAACGTCACCAGTAACGCTTTTAAAGCTGGCTTGCAGCATTTTGGCTGTCTCCGACCATCGAGTTCTCTCGCCTCCCAAGCCAGAGATGAGTTCCTGGGCTCGCTGCAACTTCTTGGTACAAGCCTCATGTTCCGCCAGCAAAATACTACGAGGAAAAAGTTATTCGTTTTGGATCTAATCATTTCATACAAATTTCTTTAGGCTTACCCATACTGCCGCAACTGCTCGTCGAGAATCTTCTGGATGGCAGCCAAGTTGGCCTCCACCTTGGCCAACATGGCCAGCTTCTCATTGAGCGTCTTCATGGCCGCGTTGTATGTGGCTTCGGCCTCGGCCAAAGCCAACTTTTTGGGCGCCACAATCTTGGCCACTACATCGTACTTACTTAGCGCAATAACCCAACGACACAGACCTTCGCAAGCCGTAGAAGCACTCTTAATCTTTTCCGGATCAAACGCCTCATTGCTAAGAATACGTTGTGCTAATTTTTTCATCACCTCCACGGGAATATTATCCTTGTCGAAGTTTAACAGACTGTCCAGGAACTTCATGTCGCTAAGCACACGCTTCGAGGGGCCCCAATAATCCTCTATAGTGCCCAAGCCACTCGGATTCGGTACCTTATCAGGTTTCACGTCTTTTAGGATACACACTGCTTCCATGACGATCCTTACACCAATGGGTGGACTCTTCATGGTCTTGACCACAGCTATGTCTGCCGTGGTTAGTGTGTTCAAAGCGGCCAAAGCTGATTCCAAAATTGGCAATGCTTCTCCTAGCTTAGCATCGCACTCGTCCTTGATCTCTTGGGCTACAGCTGCCTGTTCCTTAGCCGCACTCTCATCCAGCTTGACAATTTCTCGCTGCTCCTCGGCCAGTTTGCTATCGGCTGTCACTTTGGCCACCTGTTCTGCCACGATCTCTGAGGCTTCTTTTAACTTAGGCTCAAGTGCGATCAGTTGCTCCTGCATCACAGCCACTTGCTGGGCAGCAATGTCCAGCTGTGATATTCCAGTTAAATAACGATTGCGATTATTGGTAATGTTGCTAAAATAAAAGGAAAATATATTAATTATTTTATTGAGTAATAGATACTATTGGGTTAAAGCTAAATACGCACTTTCTTTTCTGACTGAGCAGCGCCTTAAAGGTCTGAATCAACTCCAGATAAGAGGTTGGTGTTACATAGTTGTACCGATGCAACCTTGAGAAGAACTTGGCGGAAAGCTCTTGGGTGGAAGTATGAAAGTCCATGCACATATCAATTGCTGTGCGGCGCTCCAGAGCTGTGAGATCCTCGCTGGCTAGGAAACGTGTCGACACGGCTAGTAGGGCGTCTTCCGGCCAAGATTGGAACCAATCAATGGTGCAACAGTTGACTATCGAAGGGAATTTACGGATCCGATTCCGCAGTGCATCGCCGATAGGTGACATAGCCAAGACGATATGCAGTTGGTCCTTACAGGTCTGCAGTAGGAAATTTTAAGATACATTAGTACCTGTTAATCAGTGATTATTAAGTAATTATTAATGTAATTTTCATCAGTTATTTGAATATTTTAAGAAAATATAAATCTGTGGGTATTGTTTATATAGAATTTGCTGATAAGGGACCCCACCGTGACAAAAAAGTTAAACAGGGCCACGGGACTGCCATCCGTTTGTACAGCCTTGTCCCGCTGCTTGTCGATTTGGGCCATCTTCTCCTGCACCTCGATCTTCTCCTCATTGCTGAAGAGATTGGGAACCTCACCGGAGTTAAGTAGATTGCTAATGTCTTCCAAGAAAGACTCATCTTTAATCTGTAAGATTCTAGAAAAGTTAGCGAAACCAAGGAAAGCCCAAGACACGGTCAAATTGCCAATTACGGTTCCCCACCTGAACGTCCGTAAAGAGAAATACTCCGTGCATCTCAGATGCCCCAATTTTGCGTAGGATCGCCTTGATGTCCTCGTGATATTCGTACGGCCCATACAATCGCGTGATTTCCACCTGGAACAGCTCATAGTCGCATATATGCGAAGCCAATCGAGTCAGGCTCTGGCGCCCGGAGCCACCGACCCCGATGAGCAGAGCATGACTTCTCGGCTGCTTTATGATGCGACATATGCGCGACAAATGCTCGATGGCGAAGCGGAAAAGCACCAGATTCATAGGCTTCTTCGACATGTTGTTGTACTCCACCAGATAAGCCTCCACCACCCGGCGCAACTCCTCCAGATCCTGCACTTCGACATAGTTCTTGGTGTCCGCCTTGGGATTGGTAAAGTCACAGTAAATCAACTGACGGAAATCGGACTCCTGCAGGGTTTTGTCCTTTTCCACAAGTCGACCAAATAGGCGCGTGGGATCCGTATTGAAGGATGCCTTCACTGTGCTGCATATGTTTTCAAACAGCCAAGTTCGATCGGCATCCTCCACCAAACGATCCCCGTACACCCGCAACACCTCATGTACCCACAGTCGCCTCATGGAGTTCACATCTTCGGTTGCTTCGGGAACGGACAGCAGGACACCCTGTATAACCCTTGAAAAGTCGCGCAGATTAAAGAGATAATGCGATTTCGCCGGGGTGGGAAGCAGATTCAGTTTAGCGTCATTGTAAATGGTCATGGTGGCGCCTACGATCTCGTCAATACAAGGATCAAACTCCTTTGAAAAGCCCCTGGGTTGATTGAGTCGGGAAAAATATATTATGAACAGAGTTAAATAGGAAATTCTTCGACGGACATTTTAGCAAGAAAGATTTGCATTTCCAAGCAGACAATTACTAATCTTACCTAGTATCCAGATGCCATAGCACAATCTTACTAAAGATGGTATTCAATATGTCATTATTGAAATCATCTATGGATATCACGTTGAAGAATCGCTGGAAACGAGGTGTCACCGTATTCCCCGTCGAAGGAGGACCCATGGCCACGATCATCTGCAGATCAATTAGCTTCATCGGAATGATATTCTTGCGATCGTACCACATCATGTGATCGAGCATCATTCGAAGGAGCTCAATCGGGGGCTGGGCCCCGTAGTTCTCCTTGAGAGGCATCGAAACATCGTCCACGAAGATTACAAAGCGACTATTGAGAGGTGGACCAAAGACGCCTTTGCGGCGCTTGTCCAGCTTAGACATGATGATATCTTGAGTTTGATTGGCCGATGTCTGAGCAGAAAAGCTGATTAATAGGGGCTTATATATAGATAAATCCATCTTCTTGAGCATGTAATCGATAATATAGACACTCTTGCCAGTTCCCGTTGGTCCCACCAACATTATCGGCTTTCCATGACGATTTAGCAAATCCAAAACAGCTGCAATCCGTACACTTTCATTCGTTTGGATTATAATCTGGTTGACTGGAATATCCCGAGGGATTGGTGGAGCAGAGTTAACATCATCCTGCCAGGGTTTCCACTTGCCTTTGCCTTCCTTTATGTATCTGTAATCAAACACTGATCCCTGTTTGGGTATGGGAAATATGAATGGTTTGGCCAAGGTTTCCACATAAAGATCCTCGGTTACTCCATATGTGTCATAGAGATTTTGTGGGAAGGTCTTTTCCATTAGTGCCCTAAATATTATATTAAACTTCTCCCTGCTATCCGCATCAAGAGATCCGCCAATCGACCAAATGCACGAGAACAGAAATATTCCTTCTGTTTGGGCCCGGAAATCCAAGTCTGATACATTAGCCACATACTTCTCATCTCGGAAGTCGTCGATGAAACACTCAAAAAAGTTCATTAAGCTGACCATAAGATTAGCATCCGATGTGGGTGCAATCTCCTTTAGACTCTTGCGCAGAATGTACAGGAGTATAGGACAAAACCGAGAGATTAGCATTGATATTAGTTGTTTGCTGACCGTGTGGAATGCCGGAGGAAGAGTATTCTTCCAGGAGGCTACCAAAGGTTCCCAACCCAAGGAACTGGGCTCCAGATAGATCATGCCACATCGAGAGACCGTAGCTGGTGAGGCCACCTCCAAGTCCATGGGTTCAAAAACCAAATTGGTGGTATTAGATAGCTGAATAATCTCGCCAGACATCAGGCACAACTTTTTGTTATCATCTAGCACGGTATTCATATTCTCAATCCAAATCGCATCCACTGGTCCATCAAATATTAACCATTTCCGATCTGGACTATCAGATATAGCAAAGATACGATAGTTTACTGCCAAAATCCCATCACTCCACTCGTGGGACACTGCATCAAATTGACCATAAAGTTGACCCATAGTAATGGCCTTTGGATTGATTACTGTGTAAATGGCTTTGTTTTCGGAACCATCCTGGGGATAAGAGTCAGTAATTTATTAATTATTTAACTTCAAATATATTATATAAAAGTAACCAACCGCTTTTTCCATACACTCCAGTGCCTCGGCTAAGACGCGATAGGTGGTGGTCTTGCCTCCAAAAGGATAACCCACCAACATGAGACCATGTCGCACCACAATCATCTCATACAGCTAAAGGAAAATGAGGATTTGGAAATTTTAAAAGCCAGGATCTCTAAGATAACTTACCTGTTGCACTTTTTCCAGCACAAACGGAGTGCACTGCTTATTTTGTTTTTCACAAGCCATCTGTGTGCATTTGTTAAAGAGTACGTAGTCGGCTTCCGGCAAAACTGTTCCAGGAAAGAGATCGGAAGTGATGCCCTGGAAAAGAGGAATGTCCTGGTTGAGGAACTTGGGCAAATTGACATCCTTGATAGATCGCAACACCAGAATATCCTCGTTCTCATCCCGATACCGTAGCTTTAACGCACCCGCCGCTTTCAGCACAGACTTTACAGCTCTCATGCCATAATCGTAGTGACATTGGGTACTCAACTGCTCTGAGCACAGACGATAGGTGGCCACAATTTTAATGGACAGCGGTTTGGCAGTCAGGAAACCATATGAGTATAACTCAATCTCAGAAATCAGGGCATAGTCCGGCACCATCATGGCCACCGATCGGAAGAGAGCCTAGGGATAAGGGAAACAACTCGAATCTAAAACTTTGGAAAACTTAGCTTAGATCCCTACCTTGAGGTTATCAGGCAACTCGGATCGTCCAGCATAACCAGGATTCATTGTGATGAATACGGCGCAAGTGGAATCCAGTGTCAAAGTGGTGCCCTCGAACACTAGCGTGGGACTTCCAGAGTTGATGCCACGCTGGATGGTTAAGATCTGCTGCGCCACCACCGAAAGTACCTCCAGATCAATGCGGTTAAACTCATCGAAACAGGACCAAGCGCCGCACGAAGCCAATCCCTTAAAGAACTTACCCAAAGCCAGGTAATCCAAACCATCCGAGCAATTAAACACCACGCACTGCTTGGCTACGGCCTTGGCCAAATCTTTCGTTGTCTCAGTTTTACCAGTGCCGGCAGGACCTTCTGGAGCACCTCCCAAATGCAGATTCAAGGCAGCAAACAGGGTACGATAACATCGATCTGTGAGTGGAGTAACCACCAGTCGGGGTGTGTTGCCCAAATACTCATAGCCATAAGGCAGGGAGCAGTTTATCATCCTTGTATCGAG
This sequence comes from Drosophila eugracilis, assembly GCF_018153835.1. Classification (NCBI taxonomy): domain Eukaryota; kingdom Metazoa; phylum Arthropoda; class Insecta; order Diptera; family Drosophilidae; genus Drosophila; species Drosophila eugracilis. Next base: position 2,951,032 of record NW_024571981.1, on the reverse strand, counting down.
ATTATTATCCTCCCAATAGTAGCGTAGCTGGCATAGCCACTGGAAATCCTGCAAATCCTCTACTTGATTTGCAACGATTTCCGCCAGGACATCACGGGCATGAACATCTAACACCACCAAAGCACCCAAAGTAATACGGTTTTGGGTGTTGAGATCGCCACGCACCAAATCCACAATCTTGTTGATCTGCATGATGCACTTCTGCAGATATTTGGCTAGATTTTCTTTGGGTTCCTCGCTCTCGAAGCACTCGGTAATCTCCAGAGTCCAATATGTGAGCGAAATTGACTGGACGGTCTGACCCGGCCAAGTCAGCACCCAAACGTGCCTCAACATCTTTAAGTAGCTGTAGAAGGCTTCCGAAACCTTGTGGTGCACGCTCTTTTTCATGTCGATCTCCAGCTCTAAGAGCCACTTCTCCACCTGACCGCGCGCCTTTGATGTTGAGATAACATCCACCAAGGTGACTTCCTCACGCTCTGAGGATCGCATCGCAGTCACATCCAGCTCCTCCGTAAAGTTCAGTGTGGCAATGCCCTCGAAACATTTCTTCAAATGTACCTGGACACGGGTTGGATCCTTTGTTTCTGATAGGATTTCCAGAAGTTCGTCGTTGGACAGGAAGAAGAAACGAGGGAAGTAGAGGCGTTTCTTCTCCAGATAGGCATTTAGACCCTTTTGGATCACCTCCAGCAAACTGTAGGCCTTCTTCAACTTGTCGTTCATCTTGTCGATTTGCACCACAGTCATGACCTTAGGATCTTGAGCCACTTGCTTCATTAGTTCCTTCCATATCTGTAATTTAGGCATTGTTTATTTTAGTTTTTAATCATCAAGCTCGTGTTTAGAAGCAACCTTCCAAAGATAGGGGGCAACATACTCACCTTATCCACGGCACTGAACCGTCGCCCCTCCTCTGGCATCTGCTGCTGAATATCTGGACTGCTGAAGATGGGCTCCAGGTACATCCAGGTGGCCTGCACTCGCAGCCACTCGTCCAGGATCTCCTGCAACAGCATGAGCTTGGCCTCCCACTTGCTGTAAAAGGACAACAAAGGTTAGCCATATGTTACTTTTCTGCCACTGACATTGACGGCCCAACAAAGAGCCAAAGAACACGAAGGACTAATGTGAATCCTTAATGCGCTAAAAGCTTAGAAAATGATTACAAGAAGCTGATTATTAGAAGTGGTTTTTCAAGAATACGAAATATATTTAAAGGTTAGGCAAATTGTCTTTAAAACTCATTTGTTTCTTCAAATTCTTTAAAGGCAAAACTTGTTTCGATTAAGAATACAAATGGTTTTACTTACAGAATGTCCGCCTCGAATGGTTTGATGTAGGGTGAGCTCTTCATCGTCTGCGTTTTGATGATTTGATCGTCCAGCAGTATTTGGATGTCATCCACAGCCGCCAGTTTGTATGTGCCGGAGTCCCTGCAGGGAGGCATTTCAATTACAAGTCACTTCCATCGAATACAAAATGGAATACGTACCTGTAGGGCGATATGGCAAACTCGACACCTTCCCACTCGTTGACCATCTTGGCCATTGCTCTCTCCAAATTGTTCTCCTTAGTGGCACTTTCCGAGATAGCCTCGAACTTGGGCACATACTCGTCTAGCTGGTACTCGATTATCTTTTCTAATGTCAGCTCTGGCGACACCTTGATGGGGAAACCAATAATCTCGGACACCAGTTCCCAATGACGAGCCTTCATGCCCGGATTGCCCAAAGTATTGATAATAGGCATGTGCTCTCGGAAGGCCTCAATTTGGGCCTTCACATCCTGAATAAGCTGCATAGTAATAGGATGTTCGCCCATCTGCTTGTCTAGTTTTTGAATTATGCGATAGAAGTTGGACACATCGCCATCGATTTCATCGGGATCGAAAGATCCTACTTGAGAGTGCATCCACAGATCCCATTTGTCCATGAAATCCTGCCCAGCATCAAAGAGAGTTTTATACGGTTTCAGTTGGTCATGGGCTTTCTTTCTCATGGGATACTGCGAGAGATCCCAGCCGTAGGAAGTTTCCTCTTCGTTAATTTGATCAATAGTTTCCATTGCCTGGACTAATCTCTGATCCAAAATGCCAGCTCGCTTCTTGTATCTAGAAAGCTGTTTAATGTCGCCCCAGGTATCATACGTTTGCACCTGCTCATAGTAATTTTGCAGTTCCCGACGGAACAGTTCAATGCGTTTCTTGAGCAGCTCCTGGTACTCGATCACCTTCTCAGCAATAATCGCACGATGTTGCTCGAAGATCGAGGGAAGCTTCAGGTACCATTGAAAAGAGTTGCTATTATTTTTAATCTCCAGCGGGGAGTATAGTGTGTGATCCATAAGCCATAAAATTTCACCCATGTTAACTTTTAATCTAGCCTCCATCTCTGGCACAAGATTCTCCTCTGCATGGACGACATAAGCTTTCAATTGCATTAATTCAGCCGTGTCCTTGGGCACAGTAAGAGCCTTCTTGGCAATAGCATCGTATTCTTTTCCCAATCGAGTGATTCTTGCCTGCTGATCGGTCACCATTCTAGCCAGCAGATCCAACTGGAGCTGTCTACACAAGGTCTCCAGATGGGTGATGAATTTATCCCTGTGGAACTCGTAGAAACCCATCCGGATAACGGCCCAAACCTCTCTGGCGATACGATCCTCCTTCTCCTTGTACTCGTACACCATTTCTGCATACTGTTCGAAAGTAGCATCGCTCTCCATGAAGTTACTGACCCGCTCGGCATCGCTTCCATTAATAAGATCAATAAATGGATCAAAGTCCTGCAATCGCAATTCTGGACCAATACGCTGCTCCTCCAACATGGCACATATCCGGTTCTTCGTTTCCTGTACAATGCTATCGGGAACTGTGGGTGTGAGAAAGATCTTCTTGGACACAATCAGATCGGTGTAGAGCTTGCTTTCGATTCGTGGCAGCATCTGAATACTCAATAGAATCGAGTCTATGACCCGGAGCAGCTCGCTTTGGACCTTTGAAAAACCAGGATTGAACTGGATCGTATCTTCGTCCGCCAGCATCACAGAGATCTCGAAGCCAGGATTTGCGTGCTACAAAAAGGAATTGTAAACTCATAGATTTCATTTGATGGATCACAACCCTTACCCCATAGTCACAAATAAAGTCAGCGTAGTCCTTCAGACTCCTTATGCAAATGTCCTCTAGTTGCTGAGTCATCAAGGCAGCAACGCAGTTAAAGAAGCGCTTGACTAGAGTAAATCGACGAATGTCAGGCAACTGTCCTCGTTTACTGGCTTTTAATAAAGAGGAGTGGATCTCGCCATACCAGCTTTCTTCAAGCATATTCTTTCCATTATCGATGTGGGAGCCGCACAGGTACTACCAAAAGAAAAGATTTAAAAAAATAATATTACTCGATATGTGTAACTTCTTTAAAAATCCTCATACCACAAACGAGAATAGTGAAAACGGTGTCTCAATTTTGCTCAGTTCCTTGGTATCGATAAAGGACTTATCCTTATATTTCATGCTCCACAACTCCAAGATGCTGGCCACACTTCGATGTATGCAGAATAGCGTTTTCATCAGGACATTGCGATTCTCGTCGTATCTGTGGGATAAATTGTATGGCATGAGGATGATGACGATGGCGGGCACAGTTAGTAACGTCTTTTTATGCAAATTATCTCGAGACTAAGGGAAAACTTTTCACTCCAGCTATTCCGTCACAGCCCATTAAACAGTGCAGGGAACCGCAACCGCCCAACCACAACAGGAGCACCCAGCGGGCAACCCCCCAACCACCGAACCACAAAAAGCATCTAAGGGTCCTCCTTAATGATGCCAAATGCTCGAAGGCAGTAAATTAGCAAACCTCACGCGGACATGGATGTGAATGCGGATATCGATATGCCTTCGACCCACTTCGAACCCCAAAAATAAAAAGTAGAACATAAGCAACCTAAGGTGTTACGGTTGAAAGCGAGGAAGGAAAGTTACAGAGGGAAACTTAAAAGATTGCAAACTTTTTTCCTATTAAATGTTTTACTTTAAAGTAAAGTTAAATAACTACAAGAATATAGCTTCAGATATTTTAAAAGAATTCAAATATTTCTTAATACAAAGAACCATCAATCATGAATGATATAGATGAATGAAAGCATTGTTCAACTTTCAACAAGGCAACCAAAGTTTTTGAGAATTCTCACAGTAGACAGAAAGTCATCACTGATAACCGCACAATGCGCATGATGCCTTCAAAATCCCGCCTCCCGTTGGGTGTCACAAACAAGTTCAATTCATTTTTAAGCATATCCTTTTTGCAATTTATGTCTTGAGCGGAATCTCTGAGCCGAAGCATTATATATCCCAAAACCCATTCCCGAACAACTGCTAAAAATGCTGTTGCTCATCAAATGTCAAACCAATACACAGGAGGTCTTAACTTTCTGAAGCTACCATTTCCACGCAGCCTTTTCCACTTTTCCATTTCCTTGGCATTGTAGTTGAAAAAGTGCGGTTAAAAAGTTTTTGGCACGCCGCAAAGCGATTTCTCGCGTTCTCCCCCGATTGCAAGAAGCTTTTAATAATGTCGCACGACTTTCGTTATTTTTCCTTATTTTCTTAACGCTTCACCCACCCACTTTTCCTTCCCCCTTTTGGGAGGCGACTTTGTCAGTTATTTTCATAAGATTTCGCGGGCTGCCGACTCAAAGGGCAATTCATTTCGTTAAAAATCGGATTGGGTTTTTAATCCACAATAAAGCCAAGGCATCCGCAAAATACTCGTACATAAAAGTACATATGTGGGGGCGTGATTCTGGGTCTCGAGTGTTTTGGTTGGGTGTAATTGCATGTCAATTGCACGCCTTTTTGGCCAAATTGCGAAGCCGGGGAAGTTACTTACAACACTTCGCATTCAATTATGGCAACTTTTTCTGTTTGCTACTCACTCTCTCTTTTTTTCTGCTGTTGTTGTTTGCCTGTTTTTACCATATGCACACAATTTACTTGGCACTTGGTGCGGGTGTAATTTATTTTAATTAAAAAATTTGAATCCCCCACATGCAGGGGTGGTTCTAACTTTAATTTGCTCTTCCTTGTTTGTTTTTAAAACTTTTTATATGCGAAAAGCGTACACATTTCAGTGGTAGTCAATATCAATTAGCAAAATCTCCTTTCCTACTCTCAAAATCAATTTGGCTTAAGGAAAGTTTCGATTTTATTTGCCTATTTAAAATAAGCTTTTCCATGTGAGTTAATAGAAAGTAAAAGAAGCGATAGTTTCAAAAATAAACAATCTGATAAAATTTAGCCCTTTTCGCTGTCTTTATTAATCTATAAAATCTGGTATACTAGACCTTTTGATTTTTATTAATCGTAGGGTTTAAAATAAAAACAATCACTCTTTTTTTGTCAAAGTCATTGCCAATTTGGCTTAAAAAAAGTTTTCATATTGGAGTTTTAAAACTACACGGAAAATGCATTTTTAAAATGAACAAAAACATATTATTTTTCCATTTCATTTCAAAACTCACCGATAACGCCAGAAATTTGTCATAGATTGCACCTCCCTTCGTTCGGCGGTGTCGAATTTTCCACCCACTCCTTCCTTGGTCAGTCGATCGAGGACCGTGTGCCGGAGGACGAAGTCCACCACTGCCTTTTTCATGGCAAAAACATAATCCGCCCGAACTTCGGCAATGTTCTCGTTGAGAGCTGTCTGCCATTTGTATAGCAACGAAGGAACAAGATCTGTTATCCTGTAATATTAAATAATTTTTACATGATAAATTTGCAAGCAAATATAGCTTTGCTAAATCAATCAATACTAGAATTTTAAATTATTAAAAGTTTTACACACAACTTACCTCTTGAGGATCTTCTTGCTCAACGGGGAGACGTGAATGGTGTCGATTCCATGCTTGATATAGTAATAATACCGCAGGACTTCACGCTCTTCTTGATCCGGAAAGGGTATAGCACACTGGGCTGCTAACTCTGGATCCTGGTCATCGTCCATGTGCAAGATCAGCTCCACCAGCTTGCGCCGGAAGTGCTCCCGCTCCAGGCGCATGGTCATGTAGTTAGCCTTGGCCGCTGCGCTTTCCTGTTTTTTCTGTCGCTTTTTCTGTTTCTTCGGGCAGAGGATGCTATCGGGCAGGTCGGATAACATTTTCCCATCCAGCAGCGTACTGGCGCACTCCGGCATGTTCAGTTCGTACCACAGGCGACGCGACTTGTACTCCGGATTGGCTTTCGATTGCAGGATACTCTGCAGGACATCCGGCTTGGGTCGAGTGTACAGCATCTTCGACTTCTCGCATAAGCGGCGGGCACCGCATATCGACGTGAAGCTGGGGATGCTGATCTCCCGATTTGGATTCTGCCTGCCCTGCATGGTGTACCCTAAAATGGTATTAAATTAAAGGTTTAGAGAAATAAGTATCACTACTTTCCAAAAAAAATGGAAAATAAACAAAGTCTTTTTAACAAATTATGGTGTTGTGCTTGATCTAGGTGTGGGACAAAAATAAAAATATAGATGTAGAGAACGTACAATGACTTTTCGGCTATTGTCAAATTATTAGAAGGTAACAAATAAATTGATAAATAAATTTGTTTTCAGAAATCTTATTCGCTTCTCAAATATACATTTTGGGCTTGTTCTGGATAAATTAAAATAACGGAAAAACTAAACGAAACCAAAACAATAAATCAAGACTCGAACCATCGTGAAACGGTTATGAACTGCAATTGGTTGCGATCCATACTCAACTCAGATTGTATCAACCGATAGATGTAAAAATATCGATAAAATACAAACAGCTGCTAGTCACACGCGCCTGGCCGGCTTTTTTGCCATCCCTAACACTCGAATTGTGCAACCCGGAATACTGTCAAAATTCTCATATTCCGTGAATTTCCTACCTCTGCTCACTTACACAAATCAGGCGTATTGAAGCGCCGACTTACCTGTTGTTCACCTATCAAGGCACCACACACGGTTCAGATTAATTCGCGCCGCAACGCGATTACTTAAACTGACTCGATCCGAACATACGAAGGAGTTGAAAACAAATGCAAATCTCACACACAAAGTTTTCTGTTGTTTAGAATGAATTGATTTTCTTGGCAACTACATAACGACAGGTAGGAAACGGAAAAACAAACAAGACGGAGAGTTGCCCTTGGCAGCAGGCAAAGAGCAACAAGTCCACAAGTTCACCCCACGCAAAATACATCAGTTTTAGGATTTAAACAAATTTCGTTCGGCCAAAAATGTTGCTTCAAAAAATGTTCACCCGTGCCTTTAGTTCCACGCGGCAACTTTATGCCGGAACTCCTGGAACCGGAGGTCTGGAGAAGAGTGCTCTGGCGGCCTTAAGGAAAAAGACCGGCTACACCTTCGCAAATTGTAAGAAAGCCCTGGAAAAGCACAACAACGATGTCGGACTGGTGGGTACCTTTTTTTTAACCTTTTATCTGGTTATACCCTCTCCCTTATTTAAATTATTGTAAAGAATACAGCAACTTTACCTGATGATTTGTCAAATTTTACAGGCTGAAAAGTGGCTGCATGAGCAGGCCCAAACTCTTGGCTGGTCCAAGGCCACCAAAGTCGCAGATCGAGCCACTGCCCAGGGTCTGGTTGGAGTTCTTATCCGCGGCACTCGAGGGGCCATGGTCGAATTGAACTGCGAGACTGATTTCGTGGCCAGGAACGACACCTTCAAGCGGTTTGTGGATCACGTTGCCTGTATGTGTCTGCACTACACGGACTTGACGGACTTCGATGGAGATCTATGGAAGGTAAGAAGAAGTTTGAGTTAATACATTTTTAGGTTCCTTAACTAAATTTAGAACCGGTTTCCAACCATTCTTTAGAATATACTAATATTAATATCCTTTCCAGCTCGGCTTCGATGCTGATGCCCTAAAGAACCTGCGCACGGAAGAGGGACGCACATTGGGCGACCACCTGGCCCTGTTGATTGGCGCAATCGGCGAAAATGCTACCATCAGGCGAGCACTGTGCTTTAAGGTGAACAACGATCTAAAACTTGTAGGCTACGCCCACCCGGCACCTACCAACGTAGGCTCTACCGAGGGCATCACCCAAGTGGGCAAATACGGTGCAATCGTAGCCTACCGATCGACTCACAATCTGCTAGACTTTGAGTTCCACAAGAGCATCTGCCAGCAGATAGTGGGCATGAAGCCGACTAAGATTGGAGAGTACGACAAGGACACGCCTGCGGAAAACAAGGATGATGAGAAGTGCCTGATCCACCAGGAGTACCTACTGGATGCGGATAAAACAGTGGGCGAGGCATTGCAGGACCACAATTGCGAGATCGTCGACTTTCATCGCTTTGAGTGCGGAGAGCAAACGGAACGCAGTCTTGAGGCCATAATTCGCTCCCAACACCTGAGCAGCAATTAACTAGCTTTTAAGCAGACTCTAGAACTCTAAATTGTTAAACGCCCCAACCGAAGATTGTTAAACCCCCATTTTCTGGACACAGTTCTGGTCAAAATTTGCATGTAAAAGAAGTACAACCACCACTACGATCAGATCCGCTTGTGTTATTTGAATACTCCATGAGTCATGGCAAAAAATTGGGGTGATCGCCGAGGGGAATGTGACTGCTGCTCGCATCGTGCGCCTGCGCAGAACGGGAAGCACGCTTGAGCGGCTTCCGGCAGTCGAAACGATGGAGTCGAAGGGGGGAAAGCAAGCGAATGGACAACGCTAACAGAATGAACTGCTTATGAACGTGTTTTGTTCTTCAGCCGGTAATTACGGGCTCGTCATGCAATAGCCCAAAAGAAAGAATGAAAGAAATGTTCTTGTTGGGGGCAAAGGCAAAACAGGCACCAAAACATCAAGTAGTGGTACACGGAGCTCCTCTTTTTGTATTGCCACCGGTATAATGTGTACGTCGCGCCACGTGCATGGGGGTTCATGTTATGGGATTGGGGTAAAATTGGTTTCTCTTTGCCAGTAGAATTAGATCTATTAAGCTAAATCATATAGGGGATTAATAGTAAAGATGTAATGTTCTGCAGAAATACTTTTCCACTACTAAAAAGATTTTTCAGCACTGACCTGTCAAGAATTTATTACAATCCAAGAAGGCCTGTCAAATCAATCGAATAAATCTCCAATTGTCAATCACAAAAACTAAAACCATTCCAATCATTAATTAACCAATATGGACTACCTGGATATTGAATCCTTTCGTTCGAAATACAGCGACATAACCGTGACAGCAGTACCAGCTGGCTCCAAGACAGGAAGAGACGAAATGATGATTACAAACCAGGAGATTGCGGGCAAGCGGCACGAGCCACAAGTCGAGATCACAAGGGTGCCTGGAGGTGAACCACAAGGAAGCACCGCTACGGCAAATCCAGCGGTGATGCAGCGCAACAGGCAGCAGCAAAACGCTGCAGCATTTGCCTATGCTAGCGAATACAAGGAGGTGATGGCCAAACTGGAGTACACCAAGTACATGCAGGCCCAGCTTCAACTAATGTCCATTGCGAATGGAGGAAGGCGTTTGGGTGGAATCGATGGTGGTCCGTCATCTATAAGTAAGAGCCAAAATAATGAGTATGTTTCATAAAAATATTTTAAAAGCCCTAAAATCATTTCCAAAGACTTTCTTTTACCTGCTATCCATAATAAATAATTCCAGATCTGGATGTCAATGCCAATATAGTAGATAAGTATTCTGATCTACTGAATATCCTGGAGGAAATGCGCTCCAATTTGCCACCAACGATGATGGGTTTGCGGGCGCCCAAGGAGCGACTCCAGCGGGACATTTCCCAAGCCAGGATTAGAGTGCATGAGTGTCTATTGCTCCTAGAGAAGGATCGTCAACTAGAGAGTAATGAAAACCAGGACACCACCACCAATGAGTGACTTCATATGGGGTTATCCATCTCCGCATTGTTAATGACACCTCGACGGGAATAATAATAAAACACGAGAACAAAAAAAACGAGAACAACAAAATCCATCGGAGAGTTCTGGGAACCCTCCGTGTTTATGAGTACGACTATGATGGTGGGGCGATGGGTTTGGAATAGACAAATACTATGTCTATGGTGATGGTGATGTCTGCAGCAGAATGGCCGGCATTTTGACACTAGCGAGCAGCCGAGCGAGAAACTTGTCCGCCAGAAGATTGGTAATGTGATGTGTTATGGGTCTACCCTGTAAATGGTTTTTTTCATTAATGTCATTCATTATTGCATTAAGTATTAAGTATAAAATATTTTAAAAAATATATATATATAGATACATATGTACATACATAACATACCTTCTAAAATCTGTCTCATTTTCCACATCTTGAATTCCCAACAAATGCTAATGCTTTACAATTACCCACGATTTTTTTAGTAAGTTTGCGAACAAACACTTGTAATTGTTAACTAAGTAAGCGTAATTATCCTAACTGTCCAATGGTCGAGCATACTCCAAATAAAAGTTGGCCATGGTCAAAGTGGAACTTGAAAGGGTCACATTCACTGACGCCGGCAGAGAAACATACATACAAAACTCATGTAGTAAGTATATAAAGCAAACATAAATATATGTATGTAAATATGTACGTACGATCGGACCGCTACAATTGAAGTTTTTCACGTTCAGTCGTAAGCCGACTTTTCACGGGTTAAGTTTAGCGTTAAAGCGACAGATCAGCGACCGAATACGAATATATCCTTTTGTTTTGCTTCCGCTTGGCGTTAATTCGGGTTAATATGTTTTGAAAGTGCGCAAAAATAAGAAAAGAAACAGTGCCAAAAAACGCGTTATCACTTTTCAGGCGCTCTCTTTTTCCTCCACTAACGGTAAATTGCGCGAAGAGGCGCGCGAAAGCAAATTGCAAATAAAAAAGGCGGCCAAATAAAGCGAATGCCAAAGAGGTGACAGCAATAAACTCAACAAATAGTCGCCCAAGTGCGAAAAAGTTAATTAAATTGCTTAACTTTGGAGTTGCAACAACAACTGCAATTGCTGCACTTTTCGAAACTCGCACACAGCGAATAGGAACAAATAAATAAATTTGCATTGCAGCAGCCGCAAATTGGACCACAAAATGCCGCCGTTTAATTTCATCAAGCAGGTGAGTGCAAATTAATTAATGGTTTATACACGTTTTATGGCGCGAAGTAATTAATTAAGCGTTTATGCGGTAAGTGACTTTGGAAATCGGAGCTTTCGATTGCAGATACATTTGGAAATTTCAATTGATGCAGATTTCGATAACGAAAGTCATAGATGTTTCCTAATCGATACCACAATTCAGTTGCGAATTTTTAAAACAGTTGTTTGTGCTCAAAACTATATTCAAATTAAAAAGTATGTTTAACAATAATACATATATCCTTTAAATTCGGTTACCATTTACCTATTAAACCATATGATTCACTTATGTATATAGTTCCCTCAATATCAATAGTTAATTAAGTATTATCAAATTTATCAAGGTATCTTCTCGATAACAAAACAATACCTTCGACCTTGTATCTGGAAATCAATTAATTATAATATCACTACTCTTCCGAGAATAACAATGAGCTTTATGACAAACAAATGAATCAGAGTAGCCAAAGATAGTAGAGTTTCCCGTTCCACACAATCTAACATAATGGTGGCTCCAATTTACCACATCTGTGGAAGACAAGCGGCAGACAAGAGACGTGTCTAATTGGCAAATTCAAAACAAAAATAAATTATAATACGGGAAATGGTAAACCAATTTGAACGGACTCGAACCAAAACTAATGAAATGCACAACGCAAATGGATTTATCTTTTTGAATGTGAATCAGAAGCCCAGCTGGAGATCCCTAAGAAATGGTGACCCAAAAGAGATTAGCCGTAATTAAGCAGACTTCTGGAGATGCTTGAAGATGGCTTCCGGCGATTAAATGTCAGAAACAAGATCTTGGGAGAACTACGCATAAACACGAAGCCCATGAAAGGGAATAACAAACAAACCCATAAAGGTGGGAATAATTTCTCCGCAACACTCTTAGTTCAAGCCCATCCGCAGCTTTCTTTATGTTTATATGCCTTTTCCCCCACTAATTTCAGTTGGATCTTGGACTTGGCCAAATGCAAATGGGTCAATGGACAGTGTTTCAGAGGCTATATGATTAAGCCCGACTATCTTTTAAGGGCCTGCCTAATGAATTTCCAAGCAAATGCTTTTTCCCAAGTCCGTGTGATAATTAAGACGAATGACCCCTTAGTTAGAAAGTTATTATATTGCAGCACATCTGCGTTTGAGATTATCTCAGCGCAGCTGAACCCGAACGAAATCTGGTTATATGTATGTATTTGCATTATTCAGTTTTTTGTTTTAAGTATTTAACGCCGGGTTAATTGCATGTTAAGTAACGGTTAAATAACCGTTAGGCGGCGTTTGCTTGCTTGTTTATAACTCCCAAATGCTCAGCTTCCATCGCAATTGTTGTCCAACTTTTCACTCCCTCCGAATTCAATGAAGAAATTATTTCGAACTCTTCGTGTTAAATTCACCCACACTCTAGCTTTTGGCTTTTGGTTTTCTATTTTTTTTGGCGTGGGAAGCTTACAATACCAAATTGTTATTACTATTAGAAACAAAAGAAAAGAAAAAAGAAAAACCGCAGAAAAAATAAAGGAAAACAACATCTGCGGTAGCAACTTCGTGAAATTTGCAGCAAATCAATTGCACCGGAGGAAAATCCAATTCGATTTTCAATTCAAAGATTGAACGCCTTTCAAAACTATTATGATTTGTAGTCTCCAGCTTTGTTCCCGCCTATCTCGGGTAATTAACCATTTATTAATGCTAAATCAAAAGCACTGCCAGCCAAAACACCTGTTATTGTTATTGATATTTAGCTTTTACCAATCGAACTGCCTTCGTTATTTGGCCTCATAAAAGGCTGGCTTTCTTTTTGGAAAAAATGCAATTTAAAGAGCGAAGATTAAATGACCTTCTTTTACAACAATTACAAATGGAAAAACTTTTTGTAAAATGTAATAAATTATTTTATTTCTTTTTTATTTTATTTTAATTTTATACGGTGTTCTATTAAGAATGTAATTTAAAATTATTATAATGGAAGAATATTTCTTTTGTATTCAAATTTTAGTGTTTCATTCAGTGCATGAATTATTTAATATTACTTTCATTTAAAATCTAACAAAATCATTTGCTTAACTTAAGGTGTCTATTTTTAATTAGATTTATTATAAAAGTATATCTTATATAGTCAAATCGTTCTATTAACATAGTTTTGATAATACCAATTCATAATATAAATACATAAACCCAAATGTTTCTTAGATGTCATTTAGACATTTAGAACGAAAAAGACATTGCTTAGCTTTAGGATGTTGTAACTTTTATAGCTTTATTACTTAACTGTTTAGTCGTCCAAAAACCAGTTATGTAAAAGTCAAGCCAAATTTGTGAAAAATAGTAAACCATTTTAATGGTTTCTTTTATGACTTTATCAGCTGTGAAGCATGTTAAACTGTTCGTGATTTTTCATCAAGTGCTTTTCAAAGTAAAGTGCAGGCTCCCATTTTTATAACACCTCTGCTTTTTGCAAACGTAGCCATAAATCGATCATTGCCAAAACTGCCAGAAGAGCAGTGGGCTCCCATTAAGAGGCGTCAGCTGGCTGTTTGGTCTGGATCTGGATCGATTGGCAATTAATGTGGCCTGTTTTTAGCCCGAAGACACTAAGAAGCTGCAGAATTCCTTGTCCATCTTCAGTTGTGTCTAATGAAAAGCCTGGAAAAGAGCAAAGATACATCGTCGCAACCACTGCTAGAGGAAAACTAAAACAATAAAAGAAGAAAAACAGAAGAAAAAACGTCCAAAGCGGTACATTTGCCGGCCCGTTTCCCGTTGGCAGTTGCGGAAAATGAAAATGCCACAAGACGATGTTGCATTATCGTGGGCTTTTCAGACGTTTTTCCAGACTTTACGTAAATGTCGCGTGTGGCCACAAAATGGTCTTAATGTGTTTGGCGTTTTCGAACCGCAACAAAAGGCAAACAATCAAATTGTTTGCTGCACTTTATGTTGTTATTGTTATTTTTTTTTGGGTTTAAAAAGGAAAAGTCAATTGCCTAGTCGTTTGTCTTGTTGCGGGTTGACGTGTGTAATTATCATAAATCGTAAATTGCATTTTTCATCATGCTAAAAGTCGCACATTTTCAGCTGGAAAAATGCTTTGCATTTCGCATCTATGTACATTTACAATTTACATTTTCATTTACAATTGCTTTCATTTTTTAGTTTTTTGATATTTTCGTTCGCCATTTCCCCAGTTCACGCCTCAACCTCAACGGTTGATTGAACTTGTCAGAGTTTTGAGTTGGCCAGAGTTGGGGGGAAAAACATGGAGGAAACATGAAACTTGGACAACAAAGAGAGTTGTGTTTTGAAAGGCAAAGTATTGTCTTGCCAAGATGCGGATACGTGGATACCCAGATACAAAGATACACGGTTCTCTGGGCCAGACCCATTAGTTTCTTTCACGCTTTGGAACACACTGGAAAACCATTTCGACTCATTACCGAGTCATACACAAAACATTTTTGACTTAATTGAGCCGAAACTTGGCGGCTCTGAATTGTTAAACAAATCGCTGCCAAATTATTCCCCCGAAATAATTTGACCACTTTCCTCGCTCGAACCCGGGGGTGTTTGCTGTCTTTAGTCATGACTTCTCATCCTCAATCTCTGAGTCTACCAAATCCTACTATGGCTGTTAATGATTATGGCCAATGCCCGTCTGTCAGTCTCTAAGCATAAATCATAAAAGTGAAGACTCAAGCCAGTCGAGCGCGTCAGTTCGGTTGACAAAAGCCGTAGGAAACCCGAGAGATGCAAATCGATGGAGTATATACAACACCGATATAGATGTCTCTTTCGTCTTACCTTGCTCCTCTGTTTGTGCTTGATTGCCTGTGGAGAATGTCAGTGCAGAAAAGTGTGGAGTCAGCGGGGAAAGAGTCATTGGCTAGACAAGAAGCGAAGATTCTATGCTCTTTCGATTGCTTAGAAATTTTAATATATATTCTGTATATATACCTTTTATATTGTTTCAAGAACTATATATAGATCCAGGTACATTTATTTATTCTGAAATTGACAATTTGAAAAATAAATATTTTTTGCTGGAGACTAAACTAGGTTACTGATAACCTGATAAATTTGCAACTTTATGAAGGAATATTACCCAAATTTCAAAATTACCTCAGACAAACTAACTTTCTCACTCAGCTAATAGAACCCTAATACCAACTTCAAAGTAAATACTAACCCGCAGAGAGCTAATGAAAAGAATTAGCAAACACCCCGAAAGAATTTGTTAAGACCTTTTTGCCAGCATTTCCTCTTGGCCTTTTGCCTAGAGCCAGGTTCCGTTGGCCCAAGACCCAGACCAAGAAACGGCAAAGAAACCGCAACAAAACGCGCTGCGCTTTCTGCTTTTTCTCAGGCAGTTCGCTTGGAAAAGGTTGGAGAGAAAAACCGACAATCTAACTGATAATTTTCATTCATTTCTGAGTCACAGTCAGTGCTTCCCACTTGCTCTTTTGGCTCGGAGCTCTTGGCCCGATGCTCGATGCTGGCCTGGCCATAAACTTGGAGCGCAGCATTTCGTGGCAACCAGTCTGCAGTTGGCTTTCTGGTGGCAAAGACGCGTCGCAATAGTCTCGGAAAAATATCAAAGGAAAAACTCGAGTTGCGAGAGTCGGGAAACCGAATCCGAAACCTTATCGAATCGAATCCAGCCTAACATTTGGCTTTACTTTCAATTTGTACTTTATTTCGGATCAGTTTTTTGGGATATGCATATATTCCCATTCTAAATTTTAAAAATTATTTTTGATCAAAAGATCCATCGCTTCGCTTTCAATTTCGCTGCGTGTGTGTATGAAGTGAGTGTGCGGCGACATTCGCTTTTCAAAAGCACTGGAAAAACTCGCAAGGATTTCACTTTGAGCCGCGCTTTTGCCGGCTTCCATTGGAATTGCCATCAATTTGAAAGAAGAAACAAAACTAGTTCAAGGCAGCTTTGCAGTATCTTTCAGATACAGATACATCCGCGGCTTATTGAGCCCCCCCTCCTAACCGAACAACATGGAGCTATCGCTGTCACCAAAAGAAACGGTAATTTCAGGCTTTTCATTATTCAAACCGCGAATCTCTCCAATCAGTTCTCTTATATTTACCTGAATCTTCCCGCGATCTTCGGCCTGGACAAGTTTATTTAGCCAGTTTCAGCTGTTAATTACGAGCTGACGATTATTTGTTTATCAATTACAATCAATTTGGTTTCTGATGATGGTGTCTGCCCAGGTCTTGTAAAAATTTGTTGAAATTTGTTAGTGGAAAAATGAATATAGATTTTCTCAAGGAAATTTCACATGCAATTATGTATGAATTTCCTAAAAATTAAATCCTGCTAAGATGATTCAATTTTCAAAAATGTTTATGAATTAAAAATCTTAAAGCTGGTAAAGAAATAAATTAGTTGCTGTTATAAAGAAATACTATCTTTAGTAAATCCTGCTAAGATGATTAAATTTTTAAAAATGTTTATGATTTGAAAATATTTAATCCTTAAGCTTGTAGAGGAATAATTTAGTTAAATTTAAAAAGAAGTACTATCGTTAACTCTTTTTAAAACGACCTGCATTTAAAACTTGAGTTACGAGTCCAGACTTCCATTTAACTGTTAAGGGCAACTTAATGTCAAAACACTTTCTTTTATGGCTTTTGAAATAGACTTTTGTGGTAAAACTTTGCTCTAAATTTACCGAAGCTGAAATCGATGGACAACAATTAAACTTTTCAGCTTCATCCATCAAGTTAATTGCTTTACCCAAAGAAAACTATAAATTTACCACAATAAAGCTGTCGTTTGATTTTCGCGCCAAGCTTCACTTAAGATAGATGGTTATCTAAATTTATTTTTGACATTCTATTCAGAACATTTCATCAATCAGCTTTCGCTTAGATTAATGTCGCTAATTGGCAGCTGTGAAAGTCTCTTGGGGGCCATTAACTCAAAAAAACAAAGGCTTACTATAATTTTCGCTATAAACTTATATTTACTTTTGCGGTTGGCAAAAGAAATTTACTTGTGCCAGTTTTATTTTGATATTGGTGAGACCCATGACAAATGTAGTTCGCTTGTCAACAATGAAGATCAATCAATCATAATGCCAGAGGAGAGACAGAGGAAAAACCTGGTTAACTCAACTCGAGTTAAAGTAATCCGAGTTATTTCGCCATTTGCAGGCGACAATTAAAATGTTTTCATGTTATGTGTGCAGCGCATTTTATGCATTGCTTATTTATGAGTTGGGCTCAGAAAAAGCCAGTCATTATTATTGTGATTTCCATGAAAATGTCATTTTGTGGGAGTAACACAAAGCATTGCCAGGCGAAGCATGAACT